>NC_138908.1:3385824-4585824 GCF_965231255.1 Vanellus vanellus | reverse complement strand
TTTTTTCCTCCTATATATTCATTACCTATTACTTTCCATGTTAAATCTTCTGATTTCCAGACAATATTGATAACCTGTCGTGATTAGTCTTATTCTTTCACTTTTGCCACAAGTATTTATAGCATCTCCAAAAACACAACTTGAGTTGTTGCATTTGCACCCTCCAAATTATTAGTAAATTTGTATATTCAGATTCTAAGTTCAGTATTCATTGAACTAGATACTAAACTTCCTTAAAATCACTAAAGTGTGTGCAACTATTTAAGCATTTTGGGGCGAAAAAAAAAAGATTATTTTTTAAATTATCAAAACATTAAAATTACACATTCCTTTGCTCATTTTTAGGTGAACTGATCATATTACACCTGGCAGTTCAAATATCCTGTGGTCTTTAACATTCTGTGTAACTGATGGTGAGTTAAGTGCAGGATTTGGCTGCAGCTGAGGGAGCACAACCACAGGGATGAAAACATAGAAAGAACAGGCCAAAATCCAGTTTAAAACTCAAAATACAGAAGATTGCATCCATTAATAAGAAATTTTAATTTTGTGTACGATAGGCCCAACGTAAAGCCACTGTTTGTTTTAGCATCTCTTATTTATGGGAGCTGACTCGTCTAAGAGACACCATAGGAGAGTAACGGCTGCCCAAAACCGGGGACCTTACAGGACTGGGCTCAATACATGGCTAATGGTTTGTGCAACATATTTTGATTTGACAGGCATTTTGGCCTACATTCCTACAGATACTTGAATATTTGCTGCTTGTGAAAACACTCATTAAATACACTGAGGTTTATTTCTTTTCCTAGGTGAAGGTGGAATCGTGTTTTAAACTAAATTAAGAAATTAAGAATTTGTGTTAAATACAGTGTCTTATGTTTATTGTGCGTATAGCAAGGGAAGGTGTCTGCATACTGTACGTTATTAGAAAAACGTGCTCAAATGGCTGACTATCATTTACATTAACTGGCATATCTTTTTTCCTTGCAGTGATATGCTATTTGTTTCGCAGATGTTGAGAGACATGAACAAAACTGATGAATATTTCTAAGCAAAATGCTTCAAAATGGTGTACTTTCAAAGTGACAGAAATCTTTAATTTCACAAATGTATCACATTTACACTCAAAATAGACTATTTCACTGGGAGAATTTACATGTTTCAGCATCATCCATCGAGAGTGTTTAGAACAGGAGTGGCATCTTTCAAATGCAGCATTTACAAGTCAGCACTTGTCATTAAATGTAACTGTATGTTCAAGAGGTTTGTAATAATAGCCTTTAATTAAACTGGGGACTGTTAGAGGGTTTCTGTTGCCCTTTGAAGTTCATAATTATTAGTTGTATCCAGCCTTTTATGGCGCAGTTAAGGTTAAATTAAATAATTAAAATATACCTCCAAGATAAATCTAAAGACTTTACATCTTTTAATTAAACTTCTGAATTTCAAGGTTTTTAAAATAATAACATATGTTTTGATTTTCTCACGTTGGCAAACTAGAATGCTACATACATTAAACAAAAAATCAGTGGCTTTTTATGGGTATAATCACTAAGCATGACGCATGTAAATGAGCTATTTTCTATGCATGGCTGGCAAAAGTGCTAATTAAATAGTTGGTATTCAAGGCTATGCTCGTTCATTGTTTAGTGACATACAAATCCAGCGATGTGTGCCAGCAGACATTTTAAGTTGAATGTTTTCTCCTCTACGCTCTTTGTCATGAAATGGTGGCACCATGATGAGAACACTAGTGTAAGCAAAACACTGAAATATGCTTTAATAATGTTTTAACCATGTAGCGACACTAGTCTAGTTTTCTAATGAATTTTTAATTTCTTTCTTCCTATGAGGATGTTAGGAGTTATCGCTGATGCATATTAAATCATATACATGAGTCATTTTCCCACTAAATTTGCATAAAATGGCTAAATGCTAATGCACCAAATGGGGCTTACTATATATGGTACAGTAAATATGCCCTTGCAGGTTTTCTGCAATCAATCTCCCGTGTTTCATTAGCAGCCAGATAAAGGTCTGGTCTGAAAAGGGGAAAGAAAAACTATTGTGTGTACGCTGCGAACTTATGATGCCTATGATGATTCCTACCTGATGATTAGAACCCAGTCTAGAATTAGAATTTGCATGAGACTGAAAATGAAGTTCCTTGGCAAGCGCGGCTAAATGGTGCCCCTGAAAGCAGCCTAGTGCTGCTAATAACCACCAGGCAGTTCACTGGGACTTTCCACATTCAGCAGTGAACGCTGGGTTTAAAAACCACGTAGCCCATTATTTTAATTTTGCAATGCTGGATATATCTCTAACGCTCCTTGCTAAACCTGTAGCCACCAAAATCTTGCCAGATCCTCACTATTTCTTAGAGCAAGTTAAAAACGATGTTTTTCTCGTATTGTTACATACATTCACCTTCCACCCACGTTAACTGCTCCCTTTTTGTCTTCCTGCTAATAGAAATTACATATATTGGCCAACTTATATTTGAATTGATAGTAAGAATGGTGTCACTGTTGCAATATTATTAATCTAAACAAACCCCTTATATTTACTGACAGAAACTTTGTTCTCTCTTTTTTTGTTTTTGGCATCTGGAACATTTTTGTACCTGGTGCAAAAAAAAAAAAAATGCTACTTAAAAATAAATGTATGCTTTGCCCTACAGTTATTTTGAATTAGTCTTGATAAATAATTAAGTAATGCATAATATATTATTTAGATGCAATGGCCTTAAGAATTTGAGTGGTATTTCAACTACAATTATAGTAATTTATTTATCAGTGAAAAATTTACATAATCACACTTCAAAATCCAGTGGACTGGAGAGATATCAGAAGGACACCCAGGAATGTGCGTAATGACTCTGGGCATTAGATTAACTTAATAATGTAGTGATGTGCAAGATGTTATAATATCTAACATAGCTATATTTGGTGAAACTTTTTTAAATTATGAAAGCTAAACATTGTTTTCTTTTTTCAGTTTTAGTTTAAGAAAACAGCAAATTTTAAACACAGAATGGGAATTAGGCCGCTCCATAGGAAATAAATTACTGTTTCTACTAGAATGGAAGAAAATTTAAAGATCATTTACAATAAAATCCTGTAGTGTCTCTTCTTCAACTGTCAGAGGAAACGTTGATTTTATTACAATGTCATTAAATGGTTACTTGATTTTGTGTAGTTATTTTAGGCTATCCCATTGGTCATCAGTGGTAATGGACACCGCAGGGAAGAAATGGAAGATTTCTGTCTTGACAGAAGGCAATCTGCAGACAGACTGGTGACAAAGGTAACTCACTGCTGGCAACTGTGTCATACTATGGATCTTCCCTCCACCCGTGAAGTCTTTTTGAGGCAAATGAGGTAGAGCTTATGGGTACGATGGAGTGTAGTGAACTCACTTTGTGATGATGCACATGCAGATACAGATCACAGGTTTTCTGGATTCAAAGTTACATGCACAGACACAAATGCACACGCAAGCCTGCATGTGCCAATAGTGTCCGTGTATATGCTACTAAAATAAAAAGAGGATCTATGCAGCTGTCATACGAACCCATTTTATGCCATTTGAGAATTATGGGAATTTAGAGGAAGACATAAAATTAATATTCATATGTTTCCCAACAATTTATTTATGCCCACTGGTAAAATATTTGTAACTCATAAAATCCTCAGTACTCAGCTGAACAGTAACCTATATTACACGTGCTTACACCGATTACCACCATAGAGAAGGAGGTTTTAATGGTCTTTTTGGAAGCAATCTTTTAATATAGAAAAATAAGTGAAGAATTAGCCCTGGCTCCGTTTCAGCCTGTGCCACCACCAGGTTATACTTTCCCATGCACCTATAGCAAATTCTGAGATGCTACAACAGCAATTGCCTTCTGTGACAGAGAACAGCCAAAGACAATAATTCATACTTTATACAAAAGAGTGCTAATTTTACATTTTCTGATGTACCACAACTGCTGCTAAGTTAGACAGGTGAGAAGAAATTGCCTATGTGTGATCTCATCCTTGCTGTGCAGGTTTTCTGTCACTGACTCCAACTTTCTCATGCAAGGTTATTGTGTGTTAGATTCCAATTACATTAAACTATTACCATTATTCTCATGATAATGATATTATTTTATAACACCCCAAACTCTTGTTTCCCAAAGATAATATTCTACATGACAATGAGAGTGGAGTATTTTTCATGTTAATGTCCCTTTCAGAGAACTGAAATTATTAACAGAAGAAATGTGACTTACTTGAAAAGACATCTCTTTAAAACAAATTAAATCAGATTTTAAAAAACAATTATATGCTCTTTTTCACTGGCACAGAGTTTATTCCAGAATTCAAATGATCCCTCTCAGACCATACAGGTCCTTTTAGAAAGCGTGAAACGCTGGTCCTATTTGAGTCTGAAGATAGACTGACCAAGCTTTGCCCCAAAGCACAAGACATTAATTTTTCTCAACAAACTCTTCTTAGACTCTAAGGAAGACAAACTCGTGACCATTTCCCATAGTCCTTTAATTTATGAAGTTCGTTTTGACCTAGCTTCTACCTTCTCCGTGACGATGTACAAATTGGAAGTCAAAAGGCAAAGCAGAAGGTGGTTCCTTATCACAGTCTACTATGCATCCGCAGTTTCCTTACTTTCTTTATGGCATTGGTCTGCTGATCCTGCTCACTGCTGCAAACTTGCTCACATGCCACATGGCTTTTGGTGCCATCAAAGCCACAATAGTCTACAAATCATTAAGCAAATGCAAAAGACCTGTGTTCTTATCACACACCGCGCTTCAGCTTAGCTATTTAAACCATCGGTGTTTAGTAGAACTGATGACCCTTCACCATTAGTTTCCAATGCTACATGCCTCAGATTTCAGTAAGAGCTGAAGGACTTTAAACAGGTGGCAACAAAACACCTATGCCTGGAGGAGCAGAGCAGTTTCACCTGAACTCTGTGCATCCAGTGATTGTTCTCACATTAAATATATGTGTATTTACCATTCCAGTATAAGCCATTTTAGAAATACGTCCTTATGGTGTAGTGCAGGCACAAAAATTTCAAAGGCAAGTGGTGACAGATATAAAAATGAATATCATATCAATGGCTGGCGTACCAAAGAGTGCTTTCCAAAACGTTACTCCTTTAGTTAACAGGGGCCTGGAAGCATCCACGCTTGTAAGCAAGGCACTCAAACTCATAACAGCGTCCAAAAATGGGCCTATCCTTACAGCACCAACATGGAGATGACCACTTCTGATGGGGTGCTGTCCCATCTTGCCAGAAAATTAGTGTACACAAACAACCGATCCAGGATGGAGGGGAAAAAAAAAAAAAAGAAAAAAAAGGCAGGAAAAAAAAAGAAAGCAAGCCCTGGCTACAGGGTGACAGCAGGGCCCTCCAAAGGGCAGCCGCCGGCAGCGACACCACGGTGAGGGGCGAGGGGCCATCACCATGACGGGCGCATTGAGCTCCACCTGACAGCGCTCCGCAGACAACACACTATCATTAGCCCCGCGCAGCGTGATTTCTCCTTAATCCTCTCTGCAATTTACAACAAGTTTAAATGTCCGTGCATGATGTTATTAACTGGCTTTAGTAACTGCTTAAGACCCGGATTTTTTTTTTTTTTCCTCTTTTTTGGGGGGTTTGGTGGTTTTTTGGAGCTTCCCCCAGGGGATGAGCACACCGGAGGACCAGTAGCGATAATAACTCAACTACTCGGCAACGGGGTATCCGGGGCGCAGGGAAGGGGGGGGGAGGAGGGGGAGGGGGAGCGGGGGGCTGGGGACTCATCGTAAGGCACGCAGCGCTAATTAGCTGACAACAATTAACAACCGCCCGTAGCAACGCGGCCCCCGGGGCTGGAAGGGGCGGGCGACGAGCCGGGGACGGAGAGGGGTGCGGGAGGGGACCACAGGCCGGGTACCGACCCCGGCCCGCCGCATCCCAGAGCATCCCGGTCCCCGAGCGCGCCGCCGCCGCCGCCGGTCTCCGGGGAAACACCAATCAGCGCCGCCGGTGGGCGGGGCTGGACGGGCGATGGCCCAACCGCAGGCTCCCAGCAGCCCCCGCGGCGATCGGCCGCCATGTCGGCGGGAGGCGGCGGGGCCGGGCTGGGCCTCGGCCTCGGCTTCGGCCTGGGCGGTTGTTGCCTGTGGCTCCGGGCCGGTGGTCGGGGCTCGGACCGGCGGGGATTCGGCTCGAGAGGAGGCGTGGAGGGGTGGCGCAGGCTGGCGGTGCGGCCGGCGGAGCCCCCGGGCCCGGCGCGGCCTCCCCATGTGCCAGGGGTGTACCCCCAGGCCTGGAGGCCGCAGGGCCAAAGTAGAGGCCTTTTCCTTCCGCGGGGGGGTCGTGAAGGGGCCTTCCCTTCTGCCCCCTGTGTCCCTGTGCTGTGGACAATATGTGCACCACCTCCTTGGCAAAACAGCCTGTAATACTGAATTTTTCCTGTTATTGCTATGGGATAAGGGACAAGATGGACATCCATGAGGCCTAATGATAGTTAATTTGTTGACCTGTTCTGCTTCCAGAATTGTACAGAAGCAGGAGTGGGCAGCTGGGTCTCCAGGTGGCACTTAGGAAGACAAGCACTGCAAGGTTTGTCTCATAGCTTTGCATTAGTTGTATGGAGTTAGGGGGAAAAACTGATTTTTAGCATTAGATTCAAAGGCACAGACTGAACACCCCGTACCCTTCCCCCTGTGTTACATATATATCTAAAATCTGGAGGTCAGCAGCCTGGCACGAGGCTCAGTCCTGCTCCCGGCAAAGCCAATGGGACAAGCTCATCTGTGTTAGACACTGGCCTCTGGCAGCTAGTCTCCATGCCAGCTTTAAACCATGCGCTATGCATGTTTATGCATGCATACATACACATGTGTATGTTTATAATTAGTGCACAAGTGAGGGCTTCATGAAGAACAAAATAGGTTACTGTTGATGGACAATGGCAAAGCCAAAGGTCTCCTTTCTCTTCCTGTCCTACTCCTTCCCAGAAAGGCCAGTAAAAAATGCACTAATTTTTAGCTCATGCAGTTGCCATTTAGTTAAGAAATTTATTTGTCAAGGTCTGATGTTTTCTTTCTTCTAAATTAAAATAATAGAGCAGGAAAGGGGTTATTAACGAGCTCACCCTAGGGTAAGCAATCTATAGAAGTGGTGTAAATTTTAAAAATCTAAATGGACTTTTTTCATCGTGCCTCTGTGGGATGGCTGTGCACCTACCCACCCCCCTTCTGGAGGAAGACCACAGAAATCAGAAAACAACTTTTAATCCATGCAGGAAGGGTGGGATCTGCCCTAACGGCCAGCACGCCCTTGGCTTCTCTGCAAAACGAAATATTTCACAACGTCTGTTTTAATTGAAACAGAAGTAATGAATCTGCCCTATGCTAATGCATATTAATGGCAACTTTAGGGAAGGGGGAGATGTGCTCATGAATATCCCCATTCATACCAGCAGCCCTTTCTGGAGGAGTGAAGGCAGAAAAGACCCATTTCTCTGGCACCAACGCCTGCCCAGCCACCACGCCAGCATCCCCGGTGCCGCAGGTGATGGCCCTGCTGGGAAAGGCGGGCAGTGGAGTGGCTGAAGGGGTGGCTTATTCAGCACAAGGGTGGTTACTCCTTGTTTTGCAGCTTTATGCCAGGAGCTGTACAGCACTTTATGAAACAGACAGGATGGCAGTCACTTCGGTTTAAAACACATTCTAATAAAGCACATACAACTGACTCCTCACAATGTCTTTGAGCTGTTTCTTAGTCTGCACTATGCATGAAAGCTAAGCAGGACTAAACTGAAGAGCAATCACAACAGAAAACGGGGGGGGGGAAGGAATAAAAAACTGAGAGAACTGGAAACATCCCTTCTGGTACGTGGCTCCAGCACCTGGAGAAATACATTTCCCACTGCTTTGCTTATTGGTTTCAGCCGTATTTCTGCTAAACATTCAAGAAGAAATCTTCCCCTAGATTCAGAAGAAGCAACCGGTGTACTATGAAGTGCACTTATTAACATTTTATCAATCCCGAGCTGGAGGGTTGCAGTAGTTGCCGAATACAAGCTTGTTAGCACATTTTATTTTCCTAATTACATAAGAAGCAGTCTGCTAACTTGAACGTCTCAGGAAATGATTAGCCAGTTCTACGCACTGAACCCTAGTTCCCATAAGAAAATTAAAATGTTTATCTGGCTAAAATAACTTGTAAATGAACTCATTTTTTTTCCCTCGCTTCTTTTTCTATTTCGTGTATTGTAAACCCTAGCAATGATATTAGTTCTAGTGTGGGAAAATATTATAATTGAGATCTGGTAAGTTATTTGCAGACTTCAAGTTTTTCTTTACACTGTGCTGACATTTAGTACAGCCCCGGTGAGGAAAACAATGCTGCCATTCATGGCTCTAGACGTAGATTTCAATCGACTTAAGCGGGCACAATGAAACTTGGTCATTCACTGGTTACCCATATTGTGTTCTCAAATTTTCTCTCAGCAAAAGTATAATGACTCAGTATTGTATGGTGGCATAGACAAGGGCTCAGAACAAGAGACACTAGTTTTGTCTGACGGTGTGAGAAAGTCGTGAAGGGATCTTTTCTTCCAGATGGTGTTAAATTCAGCTGCCTTTTTAACATTGGCCTTGCACAGCAATCTGCTGCTCCCTTTTCACAAAGAATAAGCCCGGGTCCCTGCTAGTTAACATGCATACTCACGCAACCTGCAACTTCACTCCAACTGTTTTACAATGCGCTGGTATGCTAAATAAACTTGATCTGGTCTTTCTAAAACTACCTTTCAAAGAACTGCGCCACTGATATTTACACTTTTTTTTTCCCTGTTACATAAACCTGTGTATGGTTATTTTTTCCACAATTTAAGGAAAAGGCACCTAACAGATAGATAATCCTAGGAAGCATTACTTGCTGCGTGAGCCACTTAAAGCATAAACTTGGAGGGCATGCTACCACATTTCCACATTTCCCAAGTCAAAAGTTAGACGTTCAGGACAAAAAGGGGGGGAGAAACGGGGCACTTCGCTCCTAAAGCAGTGAAGGAGTAACAGTAATAATAGTAATAATAGCTAAAAAGTATTTTATTGATTGATAGTCACGTAACATTAATAAGGTACAAAACAATTTAATGTGACAATGGCCAACAAGCGATTATAATACTGATGTTTTTCTCGGGTGTTTTCCTTCACGAATTTACATCAAAGACCAAGACGCAAGCAACAGCTTAAGGAAATTGACCCCATTGAATGCCTAAGTAAACAATGGGTTTCCCCAGAAAACAGCTTATTGCCTTAATTGAAGCTCTTTGAGAAATAAAACCGCGTACTTTGTCATGTAAATGTTAATTGTAGTAGACAATGGCTCTAGGTAAATAGCACCCCTGGACGGGCAGTAAATGAGAGGCGTGCGGGCACTCTGCGGTGAAAGGTTGGTGGCACAAACACGGTTTCGGATGTAAATAAACAAGGGTCCGCTCACCGGTCGCTACAGCAGTAAAACTTTGGCACGTGCAGCGCAGCCAAAACGGGGATTTTTTTTAAAACTCAAAACAGCCTGGCCGGGGTCCCGGCTGCCACTGCCAGCAGCCACCGACCCGAAACTGCGGTGCGATTATTTTTGCAGCTACGGGGAGGATGGGTAACTTTTGAGGCCGAATTCTTTGTGTTTATGTCGACAGCACGCCTGCTGCTGCCAAGATCTGCTCGTATTCCCACTGTAAGCCCCAAAACAGTCTTTTACATAATTTCAAAGTGAAAAAAAAAAAAAAACCAAAACCAAAACAAAATTAAAAAGCAGCGCGCAGAAGGTTGAGAGCCCCGCTCCCGTGTCTCTAATCTTATTTTAATCTGACGTTGGGCTTCTAATACAGTATCATAACGCCAGTGTGCCTCTGGGAAAGATGTTTAGGTCAAGTCCAAAGGAAAACGTTAACCCTTCGCAATTAATCCCGCTCGATTTCACTGCAAGAGGTGTCTAAACTGGGGCAATTAGCACCCCAACTAGTATTTCTTAAAAAACGGGGGTGTTTGCAAGGACAGCCCCCCCCCACCACCACCACCACCCGAGAGCATTTCCCACTCGCAGCCATCGGGGTGGGAAATGCTGTCTGGTGGGGGCGGGAGGGAGCGGGGGAGGGAGAAAGGGAGAGGAGCGCGGTTTGGTACCGGGGGTGGGCCTCCCCCTCGTCCCCTGTCCCCATCCCCGTCCCCCGCCGGGCTGTCTGTCACCGGGCTACCGGGGCACGGCGTTGCCACTTGGCCCCGAGCGTGGGAATGGGAGCGCCCAGCCGTTCACATCTCCTGCACGCCGTTTAACGGAATCAATTAGGCAAGACAGACCCTCCGCTTTCCCCACCCCCCCAACCCCCCCGCACCCCCCCCCCTCCGGTTTTTTGTCAGGTCTATATACGTCCTAATTATTTCGGTTTGGGATGCCAGAGCTGTTTCCTGGATAGATCTGATCATCCTTAAACAAAAAGAGAGGAGGCGCACACGTGGGTTTTGGAGTAAATGTCACTTTCATTTCCAATGCTAGGCGCAGAGTAAGACACAGAACATTTTTTAACACTTTGACAAGGGGGGAGGCGATCTCGTCTCCATCATGTCTTTCTGCTTCAGTAGCTTCCTCAAGGAAACCCTCTCGGAACAGAGAAGCATCTGTGCCCGCGTTTTGAATAGAAGAATAAAAATCGGCCATCACTTTTTTTTTTTTCATCTTTGTGCAGCTCCGCCGAGTTCTCAGTAGATATCAATTATTAAGCTTGCCTAGACTTCAGTGTAAACTTTTTTCTGAAAGCCTGCTTTCATATTATTTGAAATAAACCCCGATGCTTCGTCTCAGATGCACACGGACAGATTTTGGCTTGGTTTGTTAGTTTGGGGGTTTTCGGTTGTGGTGTGTTTTTTTTTTCCTCAGTTCAGTCCACATTGTTTCATCACCACCACCGTCATCTTCATCATCTCCAGCTACCACCTTTATTTTTAAGGCCATTTCATTGCAATCAATCATTTTGCAAAATAAAACTTAGCATTTCCAGGTAGCTTTCTCAGAGAAAAAAAAAATAATCCTCTTAGCCCAGTAAAACGTTAGCTGGTCTGGGTTTCTCCTCATTTATTTATTCAACAGCAGTAGTTGCACATGCATTGTTTACCATCGGTACCGTCCCCTCTGTGCAGCGTCTGGCTATCCGCTCGCTCTGTGCCATCATCTGACAACTTCATATTTTTGGAATAAGTATGCCATTTAATTTCCTGCACTCCCACCTTCAGCTGTAAAAATGTTAGATTCAATAAGCATTCCTGACCTTTCTCGGGTTTTACTGTCTCTCGGAGTAGTCTTTCATTTTCGCACGCTGTACGATGATGATCTTGAAGGAGTTTTTACTTTCGGTTATCTAGCTTTATGAAGACCAAAACACTCATACAGCTAGATAACCAAAGATAACAACTCGCTTCCTTCAAAGCTTTTTGTTTGTTTGTTTGTTTATTTATTTTCCTTGCTAGAATCCAGATTCTTTCTGACAAACAGGCGTGTTGTTTCCTCCAAGAGTACTAGTGCTGCTTTAAAATATTCATCCTTTTATGCAGTTGTGACCTGGTTTGTGTGTCTGTGTGTATGGGCAGCTAATAACATCCAAAAGAGATCTGTTGCCTTCAAAGTTTATTCCGAACTTTTCATTTCAGCCAGTAATTTCCGGTAGCGATACCCAACAATTCGTCTGTTAATACTAGAAAATAAAACCAGCCATTAAGGTGCGTCAAGCTGCGTTAAGAGTGAGAAGCATCCATCCCTTCACAGGCCTCTATTTGCATTGTAAATCGCTTCGTTCTCACGAAAGACTCTTTAGCCTCTATGAAGATGTAAAGCCATCGGCAATTTCCAGCGCAGTGTAAGGAGGAAGAAGAAGGAAAAAGAAAAAAAAAAAAATAAAAAAGAAGAAAAAAATCCCATTTCAGTAGAAAGTGACAATATGATCCGAGGATGCGGCTCCTGATCCCTTTGGATTATGCACGGCACAGAGCTTTTTACCAAATGGTGGCAGCTTGGTTGCAAATATCTTGCGTGCCATGTGTGTTATAGGGGGGAAGATCCTCGCTTTCTCGGGGCTCCTAGAGCTCGGGAGAAGATGCGGTCTTGCCGGCTTGCTGCTGCCCCCGGTCTGAAAGAAGGAGAAAAGGGCCATCATTGGAGGGCTTTCAGTGCCAAAATGTAGACCAGCCCGGCAAGGTCAGAGGTCCTGGACCGCGGGAGACCAAGGTAATGATGATGTCATGAGAAATCTCAAGTACACACGGCTATTGATATGCATGAGTGACCGGCCCCAGCCCCGGCCGGCGGGACCAGCATCGCCTCCTCCGCCGCTCCCGGAGATCCGCCCGCCGCCTTTACCTTCCTCCTCGCCAGCGCAGACCGCTCTAACATCCACGGGATGGAAGAAAGCTCTCTCTAAGGACAGATAAAAGCGTTTTCAGGCCTGGGGAGCGCCTCTGCCCTGCGTTTCTCTTCTGGCAGCCTCCGCTGGTGCGGAGCGAGGCGAGGTGCGCTCCGCCGTGGCCGGGAGCGGGGCCTGGCTGCCTGAGGCCGGGGATCAGGTCTGCGCTACGCAGTGAGTCGAGGTGTAATTACATTGACAATTTGCTCCTCTGTGTTGTGGGGGGGGTGTTGGTTTTGGGGTTTTATTGTTTTTTTTTTTCTTTCTTTCTTTTTTTTTTTTTTTTTTTTTTTTAATGGCTCCGCATTTCGGTGGCGTTTCGCGCCTATCGTGATTTATTTGCAGGTATTTACACCGGGACGGTCGTGCAAGGCGTTTTCCTCTGCCTGTTCTGTTGGGAAAGCTGCGAGCAGCAGGCTCGGCGTATTTTATAGCATCTATACCCTCTCTCTCCCTCCTCCTTCCTCCCTCCCTCCCTCCTTCCCTCCCTCCCTCCCTTCATCCCTCCCTCCCTCCCTCTCTCCCAGCCTCTGTGTGTGTGTCTGTCTCTCTGTGTCTGTGTTAGAATGCAACACAGGTGAACATTGCAGCAATATTTATCTAAGTCTATACATCATCTGGCGAAATGCCTTAATAAAAACGCTGATTTATCGTTTATTTTTATTAACCTCGTACTTAGAGCAAAGAAATGCATGCTGACGTTACTCAAGGAACCGATGGAGGCAAGTCTTTCTAAACTGTTAGAACGCGTTATGTACTGTTTTAGGATTTAAGTCTCACGGTTCCCCCTCCCCCACCCCACCCCCCAAAAAGAACATTATACTTTGAATTATTTAACAGTATAATTTGTATAGGATTTTTCTAAAAGTCTAAAGTGCAAACATTAAAGGTCTCTCGAGTATACGTGATACAATGAATCTCCTCACTAAGATCTACTGTATTTACTGTTGAAATTAATAAATGCACTTCAACAGCTCGTGCATGCCGCAGTCGGTATAGGATGCACACTGAAAAATTCAGCACAGACAGAATATGGACTGCTCTGTGCTCCTAAACGAATTACGCCTCAAAATCCATGCTGCTACTGTTCTTCTAAGGTGCAAAATAAGCCACAACATATCATACTCTATCTTCCAGTCCAGTCATAGTCGACGTACCACACTTCATTTAAGTGCATTTGTCTGTAAATTAACCTGTGTTTGCATATGTTGCTATTTTTAGGGATAAATTTTTAAGCGCACAGAGTTACACTGAAGTTGTTGTTGCTCTGTGTTGGCTACATAGCCCGCTTACATGATAAAGCATACATGTGCTTATGTGTACATAGGGGGACTGTATGTACATGTGTCAGTCTAGATACATGTGTGTGTATGTGTTTGTGTTAAAATACAGATGTAAAATGACAACTGTATCAACCAGTCCATTTTTATCATAAGTTATTATTACAAAAGCATGAAAATGCAGAAGCAATCTCATGTGTCAGACAAGGCCCAAAATGAATACTGCCACCAAGAAGTAACACATATACATTGCTAATCTGCCAAATCTCAAAATCAGCAGCGATATTACTAACAAGGCCACTCAGCTGTGCTTTCAGATTCTCAGCCTTTGAAACCAAGCATTTATTTTTTAAACAGGTATTAGATATCCTGGCATAGAGAGACACGGCAATTTACCACCAGTGCTTTGTACCTGAGAGACATAAGAGCTAATTGTGCCAGTGTTCTTTGTGGAAAATACAGAGCCTGGCACAAAATGGTTATAATTCTTATAATGCTGCATTATTAGTTACTGAGCTTCTTCATTACCTCTCAGGCTGTTCAGGCACAACAGGGATGACCGAATCAGACATCTGATGCATCCAGAGGCACATGATCATTTTGATATTATGTAAAATTCTAATGAGCTTTTCTGAATTGGCAGATCGACAGAAAGATGTTTTTTTCTGGCAGTAGCTAGGGGCAGCAGTGTTGGTGATCAGGCATGTGTTGCACACGACAGGCTTCTGAGCTTTTGCATTAAATTCTTTCAGTCAGAGGCATGAAAATTCAAGTGCTCCTCCTGTATGTGTGTGTGTGTACATCTATGATTATATAGGTATGCGTATATATAATGCATATTAACACAGACACGTGCATACATGTTAATGCATGCATATAGAAGATGTCACCATGTCACCAGATTTACAGTTAAATGCAAGGCGTATTACTGCAAATCGGTATGTTTCAAAGATGCAAGATATATCTTTAAAACACCGAGCCCTGTTCTCACGACCACCTCACTTATTTGCTGACTTGGGAAGTAACTGCAACACACCTGGCACATATTGTTGATTAATTGTTGGAGCCTCTCTAAGTCAAAGGAGCCAACATGACGATGATGACCTAGCTGTTCATTAGCCATATTACCAATTACATTTTCTAACTCTCAGACATCCAGTAGGGCCTCAAATTCGACGGGTGTCTGGTAAGACTTGCTCAAAAGTATTTGCTCATTCCAAGTATCACAAAAATGTACACAGCGGTTATAAAATACATTTCCAAGACTGCAGTGTTGTCTAGCATGTGGCAAGTTTAAACAGTGTGTAGTTCTGAAATTACTGCCAAAACTATCACCTGAACTGTTAAAAGCAGCTGTTAACTCTGCCTGCTTTCTTCCAGTTTACATAATTGTATAAAACTGATTTATTCCAAAATCACTGTGGAAATGGTCTGCATATTGGAAGATATGGAATCCAAACATGTACTTTTCCTCCTACCTCCCTAACAAATTCCCACTAATGGCCTGCAGATTAGTATGTGATTGCCATGCTTGTTTTCTAATCTTTTTATAGGTCTCCAGATGGCTGTGACGTAAAGAAGAAACATCCTGCGTGGATTTCTTAAGAATAAACAGTCTCCATTGACTTTAGAAAGGAAAGCTTATGATTCTCTAATTGCAATCAGAGCCCTTTCCTAATGCCAGCACCCTGTTTGCCGCGGGGAAGACACACAGGAGCCCCCCTTCAGCTACTGTGAGGTACATCAGAAGGGTGTAGCATTACATAAATCCCCTTTTCGCACTAAATTAGGATAGAATTCACATAGATGTAAACCATGGCAAACCAGCAGAGCCCAGGCCAGCTTTCCCTGCAGAGCATCCCTTTCCTCCCAGACAGGTAAGTCACTTGACTGGCTTGTCTTCTGATAAAGGTGCCTCATCATTTCTTTTATGACCACGATGTCATTGTACAGGCAACTGCAGGCTATACTTCTGTTATTATGAACATATGGTTTGCAAAGGAATATCAAATACAAATCCAAATTGTGAAATAAGAAAAGGCAGGCTATCGAGAATTCAAAATCTCGGGGCGTGGGGGGGTAGGGTTGGAATTAAAACCGCAAACAGCCAGTAATTACACATGGAAACACACTGCGTGGTGTTAAAGAACATATATTCATATCTGTCAGTAATGCATATCATACCATCCGACTTTTATTAAACAAAAATAAAATAAAATTACCGTTTCTTGTGATTGTCACTCCCTGAGGTATGTCTGCGTTGTCTAGATCTGAAAAATAGCCAGGAAAAAAGGAAAGGATCATAATTTAAACACTTTCAGTGTTTGGTTCTTGTTCATGATATATATGTGAACAGGTAAACCTACGTGTGTTCAGAAGGCGCTGAGTATATTAACTTTTGAGATTATTAAATGAATCACTAAAATGCTTGGTCTAGGTTAAACTATATATATAACTAGCCACATTTCCTGCAGATGATCTAATGTGACACAAAACAGATATGAGTAATGTACTCCGGTATCTGCAGGGTTAACTCTGATAATCAATATTTGCAGGAAATAAAATGAATAATATAATAATATAAAAAAAAAGGCAAATTGCATCACTATTTCTGGAGAACTATGCTTAAAAAATAAAAGGTTAAGAATATTAGCTGGGGCTGCTGGGCAGAAGTGGCGAAAACTACAGAGACAGATAGAGGATTTGCATACTATAAGCTGCCAGTTACTTAATAAAGGATGGAGGCTCCACCTAGCCTTCAGTTCAAAACATGCAAAACACATTAAGCCAGCGTTTCCCCGCTAGATTTCCCAGCTCTTCCAGACCGCCGGTGTCCTGAAAGGGGGATCACCGGGAAGGCATGCTCTCTATTTACAGCCCTGCCAGGTTCGCGGGGGTAAATAAAGACAACGTAAGCCACTCGCTTTCATTGCATCATATCGATTACATCAGCCTCAGTTAAAAAAAAAAAAAAAAAAAAATCCCCATCCCACATTATTATTATTATTATTTCCCAGGGAGTAGCCCAGTTCTTCTATTTTTGCGGTGAGGCAGTTTCACCCCTTTCACGGACCCAGGCTGGACCGCAGTTACGGAGGGATGCTACTTTTGGGGGGGCGGGGAGGGATATGGATGCAGCGGGGCACCCCTGGACGAGTCCCCCGCTCCAGTGACACCCGGGGCCGGTGACACTCGGCTCATCGTCCCTCCCCGGGCTCCGGGGCAACCGATGGCCCAAAAACCTGCGCTCCTGAGGCGGGCTGAGCCTTGGCGCGGAGGGGAAGAGCGACAGGAGCATGACGGATTTATCAACCATCCCCCGGTCCGAAGGGTGCGTGTTTCCACGGGGCTGTGTTTTGGGTAACCCGGCAAGCGATGGCTGCGGAGGCAGCGGGTGGGATAACTGCAGCGAGCGATCCCTTGCATCCCGGCCAGCTGCGCGATATGCCTTCAGCTTCTTTCTATTTTTCCTTCCCAGCTCTCCTTTTTCTTTTCTTTTCTTTTTCCCCCCTCTTTTATCTCCCCCTCCCCCTTACCCCCCCCCTTTTTCTTTTTATTTTCCTTTCTTTCCTTTTTATTTTTTTTTTAAGCTCGAATATGTAGAGGCCACAGGAGTTACTTCCTATACTCCAGCCCTCTGAGTGTTTGTTCCTGTGCCTGCACAACTTCCCAGGGCACCCAGGCAGTGCCAAAAAGCTGCCTGAAAAGCCTCAGCTCTGCTTTCGCGGGCATCCTGCCGGATAATTAACAGTTCCCGCATCTAAACTACGCCCCACGACCAACAGGTTTAGCATCAGACACACGAAATCCGGCTAACCGGCGTAAGCCGCCGTGTCAAGTCATAAACTCTGCCTTGTTAATCAAATTTCCCTCGCCGTGGGCGAGTGGAATTGGCCGGAGCCCCGCCGAGGCGACCCGCTCCGACTGCCCGGGGAGAGGCGGCCCCAGCCCGGGCCCACACCGACCCGGGAAACCCCGACCTGCCCGGGGCTCAGCTCCCTCAGTTTTGCAGGGAATTCAGGATCGGTCTACCCCCGCCACCCACAACACACACACACACCGCGATACTTACATTTCTTCGTCTTTATCAGAGAAAGATTTGACCCCAGATCTAGAGGGTGAGCTGAGCCTCCGGTGGCAAACAAAGATCCCCACGGCCGAGCCCCCTTGGAGCAGAGAAAGCTCTTTCATGTCTCCAGAAATTCACGTCTTTCCCCTCGCCATCCCTGTTTAAAAGTGCCGCTTAGCTCCACGGTGTCATTCTTGCGCGAACGGCTCAAAAGAGTTAGAAATCTTCCATCCAGGCAAACGGGAGAGAAACGCAGAAAGTTGGCTTGGGCTTGGCGCTTATTTTTTTCGTTTGTTTGTTTGTTTTGTTTTTCCATTTTCTTTTCCCTTTTTCCATATTGCTTCCTACGTCCCGGAGTAGAAAGTGAAGTGTTGTATGTGAGGCTCTGCAAGTTTTTTTTTTGGGGGGGGCTTGGCCAAGGTCTAGTCCAGCCCTCTCTGCTGAGGAGGACGTGCTCTGAAATTCAACCAATTTCCCGAAAGCTTTTGTTGCTGATGAACTGAAGCCCTATTGTTCATCCATTGCCACGGTCTTTTTCAGTTCCTACTATACGTTATGCGTTGCCAGAGATAATGACTTTGCACCAAAACCTCTCACAGTCCCATTCTGACAGACGGAACAAATTAGAAATGTCTAGTCTAAAGAAGAGCAATGGCTACCTTTTCCTACAGAAGAAGGAAGGCGCACATTTCTTTGGAAACTTAAAATAAAATTGCGGCAGAAGGTCAAGTTTTATAAGATGTTTTCCTCCAGCTAACTTCTGAAGAATAGTTTCTTCCCAGTCTTGTTTTTGGGAGGCACTTCCATTTTGTGCAACTTTTGACAAAACCAACCAGCCGGCCAACAGCAGAAAAAGAAGAAGAAGGAAAAAAATTAGAAAAATCACGGTACTAGCAAAAAAGATTCTCTTCCCATCCCTGCTGTCATGCAAACTTGTAGCGTGACCTCTCGTCGCTGGAAGGAGGGTGTCCTAAAGCACTGCCGGTCCCTTCTGTCCCCTCTCGTCCATCGCTCCGGGTTTGGAAACAGCGTGAAAACGCCCGCCAAAGCCCCGGCTGGGTTTTAGGGCGCGGGAGGCGGGCGGGGAGCTGGGGGGGCGGGCTGGGTGAAGTTTGGGTGTGTGCCGGAGCGGGAGGTGTGTGGGGAGGGGGGGGGTGTTGGGAGGGAGGGATGGTGGAGGGAGGGATGGTGGAGGGAGGGAGGGATGCACGGCGGCTGCAGGGAGCGGGGAGGCGCTCCGCGGTACCCGGGCGAGGATTTCGGGAGGAGGGGGGTAGGGTGACGACACAGCGGGGACAGCCCCGCCGCAGCCCCTCGGTACCCCGGCATCCCCCGCCAGCACGGGTCCCGGGGATCCGGCGGACAAAGAGGGCTCTGTGAGGAGTCGCGAACGGAGGGAATTCAGGAGGAGCCCCTCCGGCTGAAAAAAAAAACACCACCAACAAAAAACCAAACAAACAAAAAAAAACCCCCCAAACAAACAAAAAAAAACACACACACACACAAACAGCAACAACAACAAAAAAAAAAACAAACAAAAAAACAAAAAAAAAAAACCCAAACCTGCTGAGAGGATTTATAAAAGTCTGCACCGCCCCCCCCGGCCAGAGATACACTCCCTGCCGGGGGCATTTAAGTTTAGTTGAGGCGCTTTGGAAGGAGAAGGCAGTGCGTGAGCGTGCGGGGGGGGTTTGTGTGTGCCGAGGTCCAGAGAGATGCTCTGGAACATCTCACAGCAGGCTGTCAAATAAATAAATAATAACGCCGGGAGAAAAGGAGAGAAAATCGGGCCCTGACAGAGAACACCCCTCGTTTCGAAGCCGTCGGTTGCATTTCATCCTGCCGCCTTGCCGGCGCTAAAAGTTCTCCGAGCATCATTATACCCTTCGGAGTCTCCAAAGGGAGTGGGAGCGGGGGGAAGAGGAGCCCAAACCTCTCTCCTCCACCCTCTGCCACCCTCCTACTGGTCACTTTCCACCGCCAGACACCCGGTCCCCGCTTATACCGCTTCTTCTCCCGGTATAAATATATTTGGGCGGGGGGGCAAGGGGGGCGGAATATCACTGCAACCCGGCGGAACACCGCTGGCCGCCCGGGGGGATGCTTCGCCTGCAACACCCCTCTGTCATGCAATATTTTGGGAAGGAAGGAAGGTGGGGTTTTTTAAATTTTTTTTTTTTTCCTAATTGCACGGAGTTTTCTATTTCCCGCTCGCCGCCTGACGAAGATAAGCAGCAAATAATAATAATAATAATAATAATAATAATAATAATAATAATAATAATAATAATAATAATAATAATAATAATAATAAACAAACAGGAAAAAAAAAAAACACAAAAAACAAAAAACTGGCAGGACGGGTTCGGCGGTGCTCCGGGGAGGTGGGCTTTGTTTTAGGGCCGCACGGGGGGGGCGGGCTGCTGCTGCTGCTGCTGCCGCTGTTGCCGCCAGTGCTCATTTTATCGGGCAGGGACGCGGAGCGGCGCGGCAAAGCGCGGAGAAACGCGGAGCGTCTCGGCGGCTGCGCCCCCCGCCCCGCGTCCTCCATCCCCGCTTCACGTTCAAGGTTTAACGACGAGGTCACGTCTACTGACGTCAGCTCGAGGCATACTGTACGTCCGGCTACATTTACATACATCAAGGAAATTAGGGCATTAGAAAAAAAAAAAAAAAAGGAATATGCAAATGCCGCTTGCTCGGAGGAGATACCGCGGATTCCCGGAGCGATCACCCCTATTGCGGAAGATCCTAATTAATGGAACAAAGAAAAAAAAAAAAAGAAAATGGGCCGCCCCTCTTCTTCCAGACATCATCATCATCATCATCAACAACAACAAAACAAACATCCCCGAAATGAGCAATCCGGGCCGGGCCGTGCTGCGGCGCGGAGAAGAGCCCGGCTGGAGCGGGCGACTCCACCGCTGCGCCATTCTCCTCTCCTCCTCCTCCTCCTCCTGCTCCCGTTGGCTCCAGCGTCTATTATTTTTAATACTGATGCATATGTAAAGGTATATTTGCATTTTTTTTAATTTACTGAAGGTTACAGGCTATCGTTTTTCCTTTGATCTCTCCTTTCTGTCCTTTTTTTTTTTTTTTAAACCAACGCCCTCCCCCTTTCCCTTTTTCCCATTCCCCCGGCTTTTGGCGAGGCTCTGCTGTGTATGTGTCCTCATATTCCGTTTCCTCTGCTTCTGTTTGAATAAGGTTACAAAATATGCACAGTGCTAATATACCAATCGAGGTGCACCAGATGATTATTGGGCATTAAGAGGAGAGGAGGATCTCATTGCCCTGCTCAGCTATCATACCGCCAGCTCGATACTGGAAGTTTGATCGGCTAATTAACTTCTCATTAGGAAAAAAAAGAAAAAAAATTATTTAAAGGAATAAGGCGGTATAGATAATGCATGTAATGGGGAGTGTTTCCAAGGATTTGGAATATCTCATTGCTGTATTACGGCCTGTAAGTGCATTTGTATCTGCCTTGATTTCAGGAAGCCTTTATTTCAAAATCTTCTCTTAAAATGTGCAGACCCAGGTACGGAGAGCTTTCTCTGAGGAAGACATTTTGTATGTTCTGTCTTAAGTGCTACATTATTAAATCTATTGCATCTCATTTTAGCATAAGTAGCTGTTAAACCCGCTACTTAATTCTTTACAGAAAAAGCATTTTTAGAGGCTATTTTAAAATATCGCCGATAGCGTTACATTTGCTTTATCCGACAATCCGCAGGCCTTGAATTGCATTACAAACAGCGTGAGCACATTTCGGTTTGCCTTAATGGGGAAATTCTTACAAGACAGAAGAGTAGTTTAACTCTGGTTAAAAACAGAACATTACACTCTTTATAGTCCAGGCATGTTATGTTTTTAAACGAGAACGTTATTCCATAAAAAAAGCAACACCCGCCCGTACACGTATATTTTCTTTCTTTTTTTTTTTTCTTAAAAAAAAAAGTCCAAGTGCATGCACAGATAATTAGTTACGCTATGAATTACTTACCTGCATGAACGTATAGGGCAAAAGTTAGCCCTCCCCAAAGACTGTCATGCATGTATTTTTTATTTTTATTTTTTTTTTAAATAAAGATCAGGGTGTCGTGCTCGGTCTGTATTACTCAGTGCCTGTTTCACCACATGTATACTTTAATTCTTTGGCGTTTCTTCGGTATTTCCAGCTCTACCTCTCCCTCCAGTTTCACAAGCCCTACACTGATATGTCACCCAATAAAAAGTGGTCAGATGGCTACACGTAAAACACTAAAAAAAAAAAAAATGCAAAAAACCCACCCCAAAACGGAAACCGACACCATCACCCGTTAGGTTAGCGCTTACCTTGCCACATATAGCAACAATTCATTAGGGAAAACACCATTTCTACACGTTTTTACCAACAGCGGGTGCCCGGCCCGCGGAGGCAAACCCAGCCTTCCCCTCCCCCCCCCGCCTTTTAATTAGCGCACGTGCAGCTCTCGCTCCCCTGCGGACCCGCATTACCGTATGCACAACGCGGAGGTGAGCGTGGGGGCGTATGCCTGTCTGTCCGTCTGTCCGTCCCCTCCGCGCTCTTCCCTCCCCCTCCGCCCCACCCGCTCCCCCCCTCCCCCCCCCCCGCCGGTCGCCTCCTCATTCGCTCACCTCGCCGCCCCGACGGGACGGGGAGGGCCGCCGTCGCCCCCAGAGCACCCCCCCGGCCGGGATACCGGGGGTCCCCACCGCAGCATGGCCCCCCCCGCCCCCAACACCACCCCCCCTCCGCCCGGCGTTACCGTACGGCAGCCCCACGAATCACAAAATTCCCCGAGAGGGGGAGGGAGGGGGAAAGGCGGGGAGGGGGGGGTCGCTGCCTGCGCCACGGGCAGCGCGAGGACCTCTGTCTCCCCCCCGTCACTTGCCACTTGATCGCCAACTCGACGGGTGGAACAGGAACAATAAATACCGCCCCACCCCCCGCTACCCCAGCACACGCGTTACCCAATATCGGCCTTTTCCAGCTAAAAATACGGGCGCGGATATTCCGCGGCGCATCTGCACGGCTCACCTGTGGTATTCAAAATGCCACCAAAGTTGGCGGTTTCACGGATTTCGGCCAAGGTTAGATAAATAAATAAATGAATACATGGAAACGCTAATAATGCTCAGATTTGGGGTGACGGCCGCAGCCACGGATGAGACAGGGCGCCGAGTTAAAAATAAATGCATGGAATAGATCCAGTCCCTCGTCTTCTTATTTCCCCCCTCCGTCGTCGTCGTCTTCTTTTTTTTTTTTTTTTTTTTTTTTTTATCCCAAATCCTTTTAATACCTAGGTTCCTCTAAACCAAATCCAACATTTTGCACTTAAATTTCCTCCGTTGTCTCTCTGCAGCCCTCTCTAGATGTCTTCTTATCAAACTGTAAATACTCAGAAATACGCCGATACGGTCTACACGTGAACATACATGTTTTGGCATTATTTACACATTATTTTAGAAGAGTGGAGATGCAGGTATAGAGGAACGCCTATTTTTTTTTTTTTTTCCGCACAAGATTTAAAGACTGAAACGAAAAGATGTAAAATGGCAAGCATATCATACCAGGTGAAGTAACCGAAATTTGGCATAAGAAAAATAATTTTTCATTTTTCGGTAAGGAAAAAAGCTGAATTTAGAGCTTTCTGCCTACACGCACACACATAAAAAATCACAATTTTAGTTCCTTTCACAAAAGCTTCAAGTGCTCACAGTGCACCTCTTTCAGAAATAATAATAATAAAAAAGAAAACAACAAACCCAAAGCCATACCCTTTTTCTCTGATTAACATAATTTCCCCTGATTAGAGGTAGAAAGGTAGAAACCAAGAGGAGCGGCGGGGGAAGCGGGGACGAGAACTGCAGTACTTTCATCCAGGCTTCAAATACTCGCCAAATGGTGAGATTTCCGGGGAGTGACGTACTGCAAACTCTTTGTTAGGGGCGTTTTAGTTCGCGTGTAGAACGTCAACTTCATCAGCATCCCGGCATAACCGGCCGAGGCAGCCGAGGTCCCACGCACGCCGTTATTTTGGCTTCCAGCACCGGCAGAAGTGTGACCAGCCCGGTTTTCGCGATGGCTTTTCTGCTCTTACATTTTCGTAATCAGTTTACACCTGGTCATAAAACAACCTATCAATAAAGGTGAGGTTTGAAACGCGCGGTTGTTCGGCAGTTTTCCGCAATTACGGCCCCTCGGAGAGGAGGTCAACCTGATTTTATTTTAAATTTCGGTCTGGAGGAGCGGGGTTTATTTACTCCCTTCGCACCCCCTTCGGACCCCACTCGTGAATAGGGGAAAAAGACAGGCAGGTCGCGCAGGGGGGACACCCCACTCGTCAGCGGGGCCTTTCCCACCCCCCGGTCTCCCCGCGGCGGCTGCGGAGGGCGCCGGTGGTCGGCCCCTGTGGCCCCGGTGGCCCCGGTGGCGGGGGGACAGCGACACCTGCCGATGCCCGCCCGCGGGCAGGAGCAGGCAGGACCCCTTGCTAACCCCAAATCCTACCCCTCTCCGCCGCATCTGGGCTCTGCTCCACCAATAAAATAAAATAAATTAAAAAAAAATTAAAATAGATACTAAATAGTGAATACATAAATTAAAAATATTTAAAATATAATAATAATAAAAAATAAATTGAATTGAAATGAAATGAAATGA
The DNA here is from genome assembly GCF_965231255.1 of Vanellus vanellus. Taxonomy (NCBI): domain Eukaryota; kingdom Metazoa; phylum Chordata; class Aves; order Charadriiformes; family Charadriidae; genus Vanellus; species Vanellus vanellus. The sequence continues at coordinate 4,561,333 of NC_138908.1, read as the reverse complement.
AATGAAATGAAATAAAATAAAATAAAATAAAATAAAATAAAATAAAATAAAATAAAATAAAATAAAATAAAATAAAATAAAATAAATCCACCTGGTGGGAATAACTATGAATGGCTGTCTGCAGGTAGAACATCCCCCAGGCGATGGGCAGCACCTCCGGCCCCCCGCCCAACCTGCACCCCTCGTCCCCTTCCACACACGAAGGGGGAATAGTGTGTGTGTGTCCCTCCCCGCCCCCCCCCCCCCCCCCCCCCCCCCGTCGTCCCCGCTTCGCATGTTAATTGCCGGGATCAAAATACGGTCTCGCTCCGTGGGTGCCTCTTTGAAGAAAAGCTTACGAACAGCGGGGGGGGGGGGGAGGGCGGCTGCAATACCCCAGAGAACAGTAATATTTCAGCATTTGTCCCTGCAGAACGGCCCCATTCTTTATTTAATTTGTACCGATGCTGCGTGGAAAGACCTTTCTCGGAAGCATTTGCTAGCTGATCACAGGAGGCTTTACCTTTCCCCGATTCTCCCTTCCTTTTTTTTTTTTTTTTTTTTTTTAATAGAAATAATTGAAATGAAAGGTTTGATGTTACCGAACGGCAGTTTTTACGAGCAGGAATGGCGGTGAGGAGCTGTAATCGCGGTAGGTTGTCAGGAGGAAGACGCACTCCCGAGAAGTTGGAGGTTACGTTTGATTGGATTAGCCGCCACTTTTTTTTTTTTTTTTTTTTTTTTGTTATTGTGGTAGTTCATTAGCCCAGCTTCCGCCAAGTCGGTGTGCTTGGATAATTGATTTCCCAGATCTCCTTCGAGGAATTTTGGTTGTCTCGTATCTCAACAAGCTGCGGGCGAGGAAAGCATAACCCGGCTCTTTCGGAGGGCGCCTCTCCGGCACCCGCGGGACTTTATTTCTTCTTGTCCGAAAAAATAACAAACGTGCTGGGCTTTTTACAGTGAGGGAAGGCTGTGTGGGGCACGACTATCAAATATTTTTATTAAATGGTAGCGTGGCTGCTGTACACGGTTGCAAAAGCACGCGTGGCGAACCAGAAAAATTCGGCTGCATCTCCCAGGCCGCAACCCGCGAGTATAAATTATTCCCCCCCCCCCCCCCCCCCCGCCTCCAACGGCACCACAAGCCCGAGCTGTCCTTCTGCACGAAGGTATCTCTGCTAAAGGCCCCGGTGGTTTATCTGAGCACCGTTCCCGCTCGGGGCGGTGGGAAAACACGGATTAAAACCCCCTCCCCCGCCGCACCGGGCCGGGCTCGGCTGCACCGCATCTCCCCGCCGCGCCGTGCGGACGGACGGACGGACGGACGGACAGACGGCCGGTTCCCACGCTCCCCGCAGCACCCCCTGAGCCGTGACCATCCCACCTGCATGAAAACTTTACCTGTTGACAAAAAGTTTCCGAGCTCTCCCAGCGCATCCCCCGCGCCGGGTACCGAAGGCAGCGCTTGTGGGGCAACCCCCGCCCGCTCTCCCCCCCGTCCTCCCCGGGGCACCGAGCAGGGCAGACACGCCGAGCCCCTTGTCCTGAGACCCCCCTCCCGCCCCGGTTTGCTTGCCCAGCTTTTCAGTAGCCACGAAGGGAGCCACGAAACGGAGCTGCGGCTGAACAGAGAGGTGCAAACCCGCCGTCCCCCCGCCGGCTCGGTGCCCCGGCACCGACGGACTGGTGCGGAGCGATGGAAGGGTGGTCACCCCGCCTCCGCCTACCCTTGCAGGACCCCAGTCCCCCGCCTCTTTCCTTTCACACCCCCCAAAAGACCTGTACCTAGGCTGTAAAACCTCCTCTCCCTCGCACGGTCTGTGCTGTGCTCCCATCCCGTCTCCAAGACAGACCCGAGCACCCCCAGCAACCCCCAGAACGCGCTCTCCCACCCCGCCCCCCCCCATTTAGTTTGATTTCTCCCCAACGAGGTGGGGGCACCTCGCTCGGCCTCTCCCCCCTCCATACCGTCCTTCCCCCATGCTGGGTGCCCCACGGACCCCCGTGGGTGTGCGTGTTCGGCGACCCCCTCATCAGGTGATCAGGCTTGTAATCCAATAGCCTGTAGTCGTGTAAATAAGATTTGTCACTGACGGTAAGAATTTGGGGGGGGGGGGGGGGGGAAGAATCCCCCGCCCGGCGGAGACGCCCCCCCATGTCGCCCCGTCGCCGTCCGGGGATGCTGCTCACAACCCCCCTCCCCCCGCGTCGCATCCCCTTCGGCCCCGACCTCAACTTCTCTCCCCGTGTTTTCAGGAGGTCGGAGAGGGGGCGGGGGGCCGGGGGGGAGGTGTGCCTCGCCTCGCCCCCAGCCCCGGACAGGCTTCTCACCCCGGGAGAGCCCCCCCCCCCCATTCCCATCCCCCGCCCAAGGTACTCACCGCGCTCCCCCCGCTCCGCGCTTCGCAGCAGCCCGGGAGAGACTTCTCCAAGCCCATCCCTGCTCGCCCGGAGCCGGGCGCGGAGAAGGAGGGGGGGCAGGGGGGGATGGAGGGGAGGGAGGGAGGGAGGGAGGGATGGAGAGAGGGGGGAGGCCACGGGTGCTGCCCCACACCGGGCTGCGACTTGGCTCCCCCCTCCCCTTCGCCCCGGCATTTCCCACGCCCGCCCCCAAAAACCAGACAGCCGCCGGGGACGCATCCCTCCTTCGGGTCCCCCGTCCGGCGCAGGGGGAACTCGGTTTTTGGGGCCATAAGAGGGAGAAAAGGGACTCGGGAGCTGCCCCACGCCTGGAGTGGGGCTGCTGCCGGGGCTCAGGTGGGCTGGCGGCTGGGGCGGACATCGCCCCCTCCCCCCCCCTCCGCCTGGCTTCACCTCCCCTCCTTCCTCTGGTGGTTGTTATTAATATTATTAATATTATTCCTACTGATAATTAATGAGGAGGGAGGGCGATGGAGCCGGGCAGAGGCTGGCTGCTGCAGCGCCGGCGGTTCCCGGGGAGATGCCATACCGCAGGCCCTCGTGTTTAATTATGAGGCAGGCTTGATGAGCTGCAGCTCCCTCCCTCCTTACGGGGGCACGCCGGCAGCACACCTATGTCCGAGGGGCTGGGGTCGGCGAGGGGCTCGCCCTGGACCCCCTTGGAACTTACACTGTAGCAGAGGTACTAATTGCCCCTCTGAGTCCATGGCTGAAGATTTCTTTAGGGATTTTCTTCCGGAGGTTCACCGAAAATGTGTTCGCGCTGGTACCCGCCAGGGACGGTGCAGCATCGACCCCCCGCCTGGCACATCTACCACCGTTTGTTAGAGATTTGCGCGCCAGACATGGCATCACTCCGAGCCTTCTTCCCTCTGCAACGCGAATGAAGGCGAAATATGATTTGCCATGCAGCTAATTGGAGCGGAGTAGAGTGCGTGAGCAAGGCTGTGCCTCCTGTACAGACGTGCAAGTTTCGTGTTTGTACAGCGTGAAAAATAGCAAACGCGACTATTTGACGACGCGTTTTGAGATGACTATACCTTATCTATAGTATATCCCAATAAAAAAAAAAAGTAGTGACAGACTGTATTAATGATATCGAAATAAAATTAATAAGTAAGAATTGCGTTATATTTTAAAACAGATTGCACTAAAATAAAAATTAATCCTTGGTGCTTTAGCATGAACAAGCAAACAAAAAGTACTGTAAGCATCCTATATCATGTTCAGAAATTGTCTTTAATTTCCTATCGATTTTGGTGTTATCTAAAATGATTAATGTAATAAATACAAACAGCTAAGTCAGACTAAATTGAGAATTACTATTATTTAAATTATCAAAATAAAATCCATCGAATAATGTTGTTCATCCTAACGAGCACGGAAACGTTTTCCTTTTAATTTACTGATTTCCAAACCAGAAACTAAACCGCGTTAGAACTGACTTCATTTCAAGTCAGAAGGGTTGATATTAGAGCAACCGTCTGCATACTCTTGCTATAATATGCCACTACCTGAAGCACGCAAAAATGAACAAGCAAGCTTCCGAATTTGCCTTTTTTTTTTTTTTTTTTCCCTTACCCTGTCTATAACTACTGTTATGGATTACATGTACTCACTTTCTCGTACGGACCATCCGTTCATCCGTTCTCTGGTGTCTGCGTCATTCCGAACACATTCATACTCAGGTTTATTTTTCTTTAGAGCAGTTACTAGATACACTGACAACGCCAGCATGCTTTTTTTTTTTTTTTTTTTTTTTTTTTTTTAAATAGGGACACATGAGAACTGTTTTCGACTTCAAAAACCAGCTAACCTCTCTCTGGGCAGATCAGCTCCAGTGATGTTAGGCATCAGTTGCTGTCGAACTCTAAGAATTCAAGCGGGAAAAAAAAAAAAAAAAGTGGATTATTAAGCATGGAGTCACCACCACATAGATTCTAAAGCCATTGAAATCGGTGCAATTGATTTTAAAGGGGTAGAAACTGGCCCAGTTCTTCAGGTTACAGGAGTATGTGGCTGTTTGTTTTAAAATGTAGCTCTCAAACTCATCTCTAGTGAAACTTACACACATATATATGGCAGGAAAAGGCAAGGTATTCAGCTTTTTCGAAGGAATTTGAGGAGGGCGGTGGGATCTGCCGAAGTCAAAATTGTTTATTCCCAATTTATTAGATTGTTCCAGTACTGCAATTGAACGGAACGTAATTATCAGAAGAAAAAGTCTGGCCAAGAGGTTGACGCCATACAAATGGGGATAAAACATTTAAAATCCTGCTTAATTATTCCGGCGAAGTGAAACGCTTTAATTCTATTTCCGTCTTTCCTCTGATGATTTTCCCTCCCCAAAACTCTCCTCGCGAACAGTACACCTGCGTTTCTCGGCAAAAAGTAGGCCACTCTGAAAACCGCCTCTCGGGGCAGTGGGAGCCCGAATCGGGGTGCGCGGTGGGTCCGTGGCACCCCCTGAAGAGAATTCGGCTGAACGCAGGACACCTTTCGTCCTCCTCTTCACTAGAGGAGGATGTGTTTTATAGTACATCGTAAATATAAAATGTATTACTTTTGCCTTAGTTATTTGAATAACTGAAGGCAGACTCCAGCCCTGCGGCTGGTCCTCACGCAAAACTTCCATCAGGCGAGGGGATGCTTTTCCTGGGAACGGTCTCCAAAATGAGGAGGTAAAGTTTGCTGCGCTCCTTGGAAGTCTATTTTTTTAAAACCCAGAGTGGAGTGTTGCTATAAAAACGAGCTTAAATAATTAAACGGGAACTTCTGAACATACCTTGGCTGTGCACGTTTGACTTGAACTCTGCAAAATCGGGCAAGACGCCGACTCAGCGAGAAGGGTCCTTGAACTGCTCTGGTTCGCATAGAGATGCAGTTCGGGTCTGCTCCCCCCCCTCCCCCGAGGGACACCCGAAAGCCGGGGCTGCGGGGTGCCCACGGCGGAAGGGACACTGTGACACCTCCGTGTTGTCTGTGTGAGTGAAGAAGGGGATCGGTGAGCCCGACCGGCCCCCCAAAACAGGTGGAAGTTTCCCCGCTAAAAAGGTCGGGTAAAAGGAGCATCAAACGGTTCTTGCCGGAGCTCCACTGTCCTATATCAGCTGAGATCCCTGTTCTCACCAAAGGAAGACGAAGAGTTATATGAATTAACCTGAATTAACCTTTTTGTTTGTTTGTTTTGTGTGGGCGGAGTGGGGGTGGGTTTCGCTTTCCAGACAAGTTTAAGAAGATAATTTCCCCCAAGAGATGTAGAAACGACAGGAGAAATTTTCAAGAGTCCACTATTTTCCTGTTTGTTGTTGTTTTTTGTTTGTTTGTTTGCTTGCTTTTTTTTTTTATTTTTATTTAAAAATTATTTATATTTTTTTTTCCTCCATTCACCAAATGAACAACTAGACTCGCTGAACACCGGAGGTGGGGGGAAAAAAATAATAATAATAAAAAAGAATTATGTTAAGGAGTGGTTAAACCCAGAGGTGTAGTGACCGTGGCCCCGCGGCGGTAGGAATCACCCAACCTGGAGGTGGGAATCAACAGTGTGTAGACGCAAACCTGCAGCCTCCCCTTAGGTATAGCAACCCCTCCTTGGGTGTTACACACCACCGCGGGGATTTCGTGTCCCTATAGACCTGCGGACACCCTGTAACATGCGATATAGCATATCTCTGCGCCTTATTAACCAGATTATTAACCGGATTATTAACCAGAGGTGCTGGTAAGGACGGAACCACAAAACGCAAAGCTGCGTTGAAGAAGCGTTCCCAGCTGAAGTTCCTTCCAGGTGAGGAACCTGCTTCTTGCCTTCCGTTCCCAAAGAAAACACCTTTTCCTCACACACGGGTTTCCCAAAACTGGGACGGGAAGGAGCGCAGGTTGCAGGTACACTTCTTCCAGAGCAGTGAAAAAAAACACACCTTTTTGCTTTGGGGTTGTTTTGGGTTGTTTTGGCGGGAGGCAGCGCCATCCAGAGCAGACACCTGAGCGGGGTGATGGAGACCACTTCCCAACTCTCCCCACCGGGACCCCCGCGATGGGCAGCGCCAGCGAACTTCACCGCCCTACAACCGCCAGCGTTCAGTAAAACAACAAAAAAAGGCACTTTTCTCCCCACCATGGCCGGGTTAATAACGGGTTTTAATTCCGACAAAAGTGTTTCTGCCCGGTTTTCAAGACGCCCTGAGCGGGTCGGTGCCCGACCCCTGTACGCACCTCTCCCCCCGTGAAGGCATACATATATTAAATACATAATAATAACAAAAATAATAGTACATTACATTATACTTATTATTATTACTATTATCAATATTATTAATAATAATAATCGCCACCATTATTATTAAAAGGAAGGACAAAGAAACCAACCTGCGGAGCCGAGGGGGACACGGACGGACGGACGGACGGACGGACGGCGATAACCCCCGACGGGGGGGGGGGGGGGGGGGGGAGGGGAGGGCAGTGGCGGGGGTGGGGGGGGGTGGGGGGATGCAGCGGCGCGCGGAGCGCTGCTGCCCCCTGGCGGCGCCGCGCGGCACCGCACCGCTCCGCACCCGCGGAGCTGCGCGGAGCCGGAACCAGCGACGGGGTTACAACCCACCCCCCACACCCCCCGCGGGCATCCTCGGGGCTTCCATCGCACACGTCCCTCCTCCGGGGGGAAAAATATTAAAAACAAAATAATCAGAAAAAGCCTAAAAATAAAGGAAAGTTGCTACTTTTAAAAAGTTGCCCAAAACTTTGGAAAAACACCCGGAAATGTGGCGGGGTGGGGGGGAGGGAGGGGAAGGGGGCCGAGCGGCGCGGGATGGAGCGAAGGGGCTGCAGCGGCCGGTGTCCAAAGAGAAAAATAGGGGGAAAAGGGCGGAAATTTGGAAACTGTGAGGGGAGAATCAGAAGGGGCGAGGAAAGGGGGGTGCAGAAATTGTGGAGAAACGCGGTGGAGTGAGGCCGAGGAGAGGGGCGGCACCAAGCACCAGCTGTAAAAAACATGAAATGAATGTGAAAAATCACCAGGAACAGGGCAAAAACCCAATTGTGTGGGTTCTTCACCCCCCCCCCCCCTTTTTTTTTTTTAAATGTTTTTTGTTGGATTTTATCTTCTGTCGGGTGCACCTGTCAGCTGGGGCAGATGCTCCCCAGTTCCTCCCCGTCTCCCCTCGCGCTCCACCATGGGAGTTCCACTCTTCTCTGTGGGAACATCTATCTCTGGGATGCAGTGGCAGTGTACAATTTATTGAAAAGTTTGGGGGAAAAAAAAAAAAGGGTTTGAGGAATCCAGTGGAGCTCTCAGCACCATGTAATGACATTCAACACTGTTGGGATGTGGGGGAAAAGTTGACCCTCTGAACTGGGCAGCTCTGTAAAGTTAATTAATAAAACCCCAAAGGGGCAATTTATTCCAGGCTTTATTCTAACCAAAATTTATAATCTCCCCCCACCCAGACTCTTCTCCCCTTGCAGGCAGGGCAGAACTAGCTGTGGGAAAACAGTACCGGGGGTGGGTGGCTCATGGTGACAAATTGCTGCTCAACCTCTCCTGGGCCCAATCCTGCCCACAAAAAGAGGTGAGACTTTGTAGACTCAGGTGTCTGTACGTGAGAGCTGTCTCGGTGTAATCAGTGCCCACCGTCCTTCGGGAAGCACAACCTGAGGAGTAAGTTCCCCCCAGACGTCCCTTTTGTCACTGGTCCCCCACTCCTGCCTTCATCAGAAAGCACCAGGAAAACTAATCCTCGAAGGGGAATCCATGTCCATTAATGGAGATTTAGCTGTACTGAGCGTACCAGGCCCCTCTCGGTGGCAGAGTTTTGCTGCTACTGGGAGTAAAACACCAAATTTGGGACATTAACAGAAAATAGCTATTTCAGATGTCGGCCGACCAGTGCAAAGTTGTTTTCATTGTGACTGTGATGAAGAATCGGGGTCTTGTTCCTGCTGCCAGGCCCTGCTTCCCACACAGCCCTTCTTCTGCTTTGCTTCTGATTACTCATGCCAAAAGATGGCAAAAAAAAAAGTTTTTCTTCCTAAAATACAGGGGGTTTTTGTTTGTTTTGTCTGAATTTTCAGACAAACCTATAAACATAAAAAATGTTTTATCCGGTATTCAGCAAGTGACATTAAAAGTCAAGTACAGTGAAAATAAAGCTCTAAATACCTGAAAACCAAATCATCTTTCATTTGCGTAAGGATTGTTGTAATCAAGATTATTTTCCAGGATAAACTTTTATTCATCCGCGCATATGGGTACAATATGGTTATGTGTTCAGCTGCTTCTCCTGAACTGTATCAAAGTGCCCATTGCATAAATTTGCCAAATAGAAATCAGACCATTAATAAAACAGAATTCAAAGTCCATTCTCCGTTAAATGCTTTTGAAAGAGAAAGATCAAAACGGATAGAAGTAACATGCAGTGTTTTTTTTCCTGCTGTGTCCAGAGCAGTGGAGGTAAATGTTCGATGCTGGATGCCGAAAGGCTGCATTAGGGCTTGGAGATACCTCCTCTCCATCCTTAGATATGGTTTTAAGGGTCCTCAGCTTTTCCATATATTTAGAATAAACTTAAAACTGTTAGACTGCAATATAGACATCCACCTTCTCAGCCTGAGTCGCTGCAACACATAACGACGTGAACACTGTTGGTTTTGTTATATATTAAATTACTGATCAAATAAATTAATATGTTAGAGGTACAAACATGAAATATCAGAGTTAAGTTTATGAATCTTTTTCTTTCCATTAATTTCATTAAACTTTTATGTTTTGACTATTTATCTTTCAGAAATGTTGAGCAATATGGAGATCATGTAGTTTTTTATTTTAGGATTAAAATGTAGAACCAGAATGTATTCAGCTTTGCTGCCCCATACAGATATCATGCTATGACTCTTTCTTACAGCACGTTGGCATCCGGAGAGCTTCGCTTTCTGACCCAGAGGTGGTCTTGTAAGATCACCACTTCTCTTAATGCCGTAAAGCCTCTTTCACCCGGGGCATGAGCAATTACAAGACTTCCACTAAATTTCCCAAAAGCAAGAGAGGATCTTCAACCCACAACACTCACTAGAGATGAGAATTACGGACCAGACCATAACTGCGATGATTTCAAAGCTAATACACGCACTTTGCGCACATTTATAAGATTTAAAAATTTATTAAGCACACAGTTCAAAATTCAGGTCATGTATTTTGTGATTTTACGAAGCGGGTGAAAGCAGCAGTTGATCTCTGAGGCTGATGCCCAATGGGAAACAGAGAGTCTGTACAACAGAATGACTCATAACACCTTATTTCATCAGTGAAGAGGTGAATACTTTTGTTGATGGAATTAGCTTCAGCGGAAGAAGGAAGCATTTTAAAGAAAATTACAATTACATTGTCTTTTGTACTCACTGATACTTGTTACAGTTCACAGTTACAAATATTTGCTAGGCCAGAAACTAGCAGTTAGTCCCTCTCTGAAATATCAGCTGAGTATTCCTGCAAATATTACTTTTTTGGCTGCACCAGATAAAAGAGTATCTATCAAATTTCCAGAAGAGATTAACTGAAAGAAGAACCTGCCCCTAGAAATTACAGCTTTCTTCTTTTAAAAACATTTTTATCAACAAACTGATAATCCTTTCAATTTCCTAAAAGTGATCGCTTGCACCCCTCGCTGCCCCTAAAAACAACTCAGCCTTTAAAACTGGAGGAAAAGAATGCAATTAACTAAACAACAGCAACCAAAACATCAAACTCTACTTGCAGTTCTTGCTTGCAAAGGGAAGAGAGTCAGGCAGTCAAATAAGAACTACGTTATTGCCTTTTTTTTCCTACGAAGAAGTTCATGCGCTATGGTGATAGGCAGCAGTACAGTAAGACAGTGCTGAGTTGAACGGGTTATTCTGTAATTTATTTAGTAAAAGAAAAAAAGACCGTGTTTACAGATAGGCCTTTTTTGCCCCAATCGTAGACATCTCCTGCTACGTGCATTGTCTTTACACACTGACCTCAATATTTTCCAATGAGTCTAGCATGAAGAACAGAGCTATTTTGGCATCTCTGAAGAATCTCTAATTTCTGCATTGAATGGTTTTATTCCTGGCAAAGGGGCGGTGGTCTTCCATCAGCAGTGAATTCGGTACCGTTAGACGGTAGAGCCGCGTGTGAGCCGGGGGCACGGCGTAGCAGGGTCTGACGGCCGGACCCAGCCTGCCCTTGGCGCCTGCGGGGGGTCCCAGCAGTGACGGCAGCCACCAGGGGGTCTGGCAGAGAAGCCGTGAGCTTGCTCCCTTCGGCCGCGAAAATAAACGATCCAACTGAGCACGCATCCCTGATACCTAGCAATTACTGATGGGTTTGTGAGGTCTCGCAATGCGAGATGGTGGGTTGTTTGCAAACCCTCCACACCAAGCGAGGGACATGACGTGTGTCGACCCCTATTTCCTCCCGACGTCCTTTTACGTTTTCCATCCTTCTCAGACGCTGTTGATGAGTGGGTTTTCAGATTAAGACTAGCTGTTGACATTCCCCTACAAAACCTTCCTTCTCTCAGCATATTGCGCTTGTGACAAAGGCAGCTTTTCACTACTTCCCACCATATTGTAGCCATCCAACAGCAACAACAATCCCCCCCTCCCCGCTGAATTGTCCAAACATTGATTCTCACATTTGCTCCTGCTAGGTTATTATATCATGTTTGTTTAGCTTCCAGCATGGGATTTCTTTCCTGCTGCCCACAGCTTGTCTGGAAGGTGGAGGTGTCCCAAGTAAATCACGAGCATCTGTCCTTGGATCACCCTTCTGCCCTCTTACACGAAGTACCGCGTTTCTTCAGTGAACTGCTGGCAGCCCGCCTCCTCACCTTCACCCGTCCCAACTAATTAAGTCCATATTCCTCCGTCCACTCTGCTGAACCTACCTTCGCTCACTGACAGGTTTCCCCTTAAGAATTCTGCGACCTCTATTACACGCTCCCTGATCTGCTTCTGTCTTAAACACTACGTCCTGCCTTCTTTCTAAATCCCACCTCTCAGGTCACTACACCTTCTGGCTTCTTCTTATTCAGACAGCCTTTATTCAATGTTTCTTTCCAGCTACACCCAACCTGATGAGCTCTTAGTGCTAAGACATGACCATCTTTAGCAGCATAAAGTGCATAATATCCTTAATTCACGCTACCGTTGAACTTGTCTTTTTTTTTTTTTCCCCAGAAAATCAAATGGAAAAACACTGCTGTTAGTTGCAGATACAAGAAAAATGGCAATTTTCTTCAGTGATACATCATTAACACGATAAAACTCACAGAACTGTGTGGATGAGAGTAATAGGAATAGTATTGAGTCAGGTTTTGTTTTCTCGTTGTCTTTCGTATTTAGGTAGCAAGTTTAGTTCACTGTACGAAATGAAGACGAACAGTAAGATCTTGGCTTTTGATCCTGCGATCAAAGATGAAAAGGGAAGATAAAGCCCACTTCATACGCTATCACCCTGTGTAACCTTGCTTCTTTGTGAAAAAGAAGCAAGGGAAGCGTACTTACCAAGTGCTAAAATCGCCACTCTCTCCAGTAAGGTCACCGAAGGGTCTCTGTAGTAATTTGCATTTTTGAAGAAGATGTCAAGTTCAACATGGCATTTGGGCACTAAAAATTAATTGCTGTGCCTTGAAATCCGCTGGTGCCGTTGTTTCCTCAAGGGCAGTGTGCTCGCGGAAGGTACGTTGTGCATTTTTCAGCATGAGGGGGAACGCATGGCCTTCCTAACGCACCCTCGAGCTGATGGAAAACAGAGGCAGCATCACAGCTACTGCCTCCCAAGTGCCAGGCAACGCAAGGAGCCGTCTGCTTGTCCTGTCACCACAAGGTCTCTTAATACGGTGTTCCGATTCTTTGTCTTTTCAGCGATTTATTGATGGATGTTGCAGCTTCGCCACTTAGGAATTGCAATGGCTGCAGACACAAGCTCCCTTAGCTGGTTTGCCAAACAACAAATCCGGACCACAGTTTGTAGGAGAGAGTCAAAATGCAGGCAAAGTTAGTGGATGCCATATCTAAAGCTTCTTTTTTTTTTTTTTTTTTTTTTTTTTATAAGAGCTTTCACTCCTCTCATTAATTTCTTCAAAATCCAAACTTTTGTGACTGGCAAATCAGCTCTGGAGATTTATACCTCAGCCAACACATCATCTATTATCCACCTTTGTTTTATCATCGATTTCTGCAGGCTGAAGACAATCTTTTTTGATGGTAGTATTGTGCAAGTGCTCTTAGGGGAAAAAAAAAGTAATTTGTTCCTTCTTTTCCACTGGATGTTGCTTTTTCTCCAGCCTTGCACAAAACCTGAACTGTTGACACATTTCATTAGTTATTTATTGGACAACATACTCAGGCAATTTTGAATAGTTTTGCTTGTGTGCTATGCTTTTGGGACCGTATTTATTGTCTACCGTGTCAACAAAGACACACCAAAAAATCTCGCCCATCATACATTTTGAAATGAGTAATTTTCTGGGACAGCATCATGACCGAAAATTGATGTTTTGCTGTGAAAACTATCTGATTTTATACACAGACTTACAGGTCTTTTCAGGCTCAGAACAAGGATGACACTGACTGCAAATAGCAGAAGAGTGGCTGTTGCAAAACTCAGTGCTTTTTCTGCATTTTTTTTTTTTTTTTTCAGGTATATCAGGTGTGTGATTGAAGCTACTCAGGACTATTTTTCAGCATGATCTTGAGTTACTGTGAGTGACAATTAATTTTCATTTCTCAAAAGGTGTGCATTACTGCTAGTAACAACCCCTTCTGTACTAAATGAAGTACCAAGAACAGTTCTGAATCACTCATGATAGTTTCTATCTTTCTGTACAGTCCTAAATTTTTTTAGAACGTCATGTTACCCAGGAAAAATTAAATAATGAATTTAACATCAGTCTGAGACAGTATAATGAAGAAACTGATGTATGATTAACGAAGAAGAAACTGAAGGATGGCAGTGCAGTTAGTGCCAATCCACAGTTTTACGGAAAATGGTTTTAATAAAGGAAATGTGACTTCAGTTTTTATGAGATAACTGGGTTGACTGGTAATAGTAACTGCATAGTTCTGCACAATGTTGTTTGGTTTAGAAATGAATGAGAGTCTGACTGAAGACTATCAGGCTACCAATAAAGCACACATTATTATGAATTAGGAACTGATCGACCAGTAGATCTCAAAAAATCAGTGTCAGTGGAAAAACTGCCAAACGAGTGTCTTCCCGACAGGATTCCCACTGATCAATTGACGAATATGTTCTTTCCAATATTTTAATAACTGTGAAACTAAATAAAACATCACAACCGGCAGTATTTGCAGATGATAAAAGCTTTGGACAAGAGAGAAATAATGTTAGTTATAGGGGAGACATACAGCGTATTCTAGGTTTGGAGCTAATTTGCGTAAGTCAAAGCATTTTCTAGTCCACGCAAGTCAAATGCAAAGTCATGCATCATGGGACAACAATTACAAGCACCTGCAGAGTGGTGGTTCTTTTGAAAACCAATAACCTTGTAGAGGTTCAGAATCTACGGGCAACTTGACGGTAATTCTCATCTTGAGAGTGCTGAAAAAAAGACTAATCTGTTCTCAAACGGTGATAAGGAGTTAGTGTGTACAGAAAGATCATGTCGCGTTTTCGTACAACTCGGGAACGGTGTGTCACAACCAGGACACTGTCTCATGTCCACACATTCTCAGGTCCACCTTTTAAAATGGAAGGTGAAAAACTGGACAGCACGCCTAAAAACTATTTGAATGCTGGGGAAAACAGAAGTGTAAGTCAGGCACATGAATTTATATCTGCTTATCAAGAAGAAAAAAAAAACCTCGCATATATGACATAAGTAGCTTTAAAGGGAGAAATGCATTAAAGGGGTCTTCCTTGGAGGAGGGGAAAAGCGCAGATGAAAAGCTGTAGTTGTCGAGTAGGTACATATCTTTAATGGACAGAGGGCATGACCAGGACAAGGGAAGAGAAGAGCTGCCCAAGCCTTGCTATCCTGCCTCAAAGGTGTATTTTAGCACGTTTGTAAGCTCAGTGTAGGGTGTCATGTGAAAAGCTACAGCCCACAAGACACAAGAAGTCAGGCGAGACGTTCTCAGGTTCAGTCTGGTTGTCTAACCTGAGGGGATCGCTTAAACCACCTTACTTTAAGCAATTTAGAAGGCTGTTCCCTGTAGGTACTCAATAGTCACTGGAGGGAGACAGAGTCCTCCGTGAGAGCATTTAGGGACTGTTTTCAGGAGGAGCCTTTTTCTTTCAGCTGCACGGGGTGTCCAGAAAGAGAACAGTTTCCTGACACTGGTGGTAAGTCAGGGGTGGCGTGTGCTGATGTATGTATGTTGCCCCTCCGTCTGGTGCTCCTCGGCAGCTGGAGGCACCTGGGAAGCAGTACTTACCCAGGCAGGGAGGGGAACAGGACACCCCAAAAGTGTTGTCCCAGGTGTCCCAGGAAGCAGAGTGGTCTCCAAGAGGAGGATGGTCCAGGAGCAGGTGGTCTTTCAGGCGCAGCGTCTGCGCAGAAGCAAACAAAGACAGTGTAATTGAAGGGCTAAACTCTCCTCCGGAACCGCGGCAGATGTCAACGTGAGTGGCGTGCCTGGTGATTTGGACACACGGCATAAATTTCTGGGACAGGAGTGTCAGACAGCCGGCTTGTGAGGCTCAGTTTCATCTGTCTCTGCTGTCTGGGAGGGAGAGGTGGCATTCTGCTGCAGGCGATGGGAGCCAAAGCGGGGGGGACAAAAGCTGGCAGCACAGCAAGAATCCAGCTTTTCTTCATGCAAAGACAAGATGCAAAATTATGCTCCTGTAAAAGCAAAAAATCCAGCTGCCAAACCACACGCTCCTCTACACAGCAAAGAAAAATCAAAACATGAGTATGCTCATGGAGGAAAATTCCCGTGCTTCCAGTGTACAAGCAGCCCAAGGAGAGGCATGCCTCTCCCTCTCTGGTCCAACTGTGAAATAAAGGTCCCCAGGAGCTGTCCCCCTTCCGCTGAATCATTTGCATCCGAAACATGGTGTCCAAACCGTGGTCCACAGTTTGGGACTGAGCCCGCACAGTACCTTGGGCAGCCTGATGACCACTCCAACAGCAGGACCCACTGGAAGTACTGTCCATGGCGACACCAGAGCTGGTCAGCTGCCCAGTGAGTAGGTGACCCGTTAGCACCAGCTCCCATCCTGCTCTACTGAGACCCACAGCAGCTCAGGTCCAGGCTTGACAGCGTTCCACGAGGTGGTAATGAAAATGCTAAAAGAAGGTGACAGTGGAAATAAACCACCCCTTGGGAATTGCACTAGACCTTCTCCCTCAAGATCGCCCTTCAATATAAACTACCGCTTTCTAAAATTGGGCATATTTGAAGAAGAGAGTCTTGTCGTCTTCTTTTAGACCTTCTTCACTCTCTTTTCTTCATCTTTATTGACTCCTTCCAGGTGACTCAGGCTTCACAACTTTTATTTATTTTATACTGTCACTGCTGTCCTCTTTTCTTCTCGTGCAGGAACTTGCCAGATCCCTCCACCTCTCCCTCCACATCAGAGCACAGTGGAAAAATGCCATTGCAGCGCCCGTGATTTCAGTGCCTGTGATTCAAACTAGTGCTGTGCTGTGACCCAGCTTTGCCCTGAGGAAATGCACGCAGCCATATGCTCTCATGTTTTGCTTACAGAGATGGTAATTCAGATCGTTAGTTGATTGCTTTATTTAATGACATAAAATAATACAAGCAGGTGAACAGCCTCATAGATTTTCCCTGTGGCCGGCATTTTTTTTGATAGGGATTGTCTGGCATGTTGTCTTAAAACCCTGCTCTCACTAACACTATGGCAGTAGAAGAACAGACAGACACCGATCATAGACTTTTACCTGCTGCTGATTTCACACAAAGCTGGGGCTTTTGTATTAAGCTCATAAAGTCTTCTAAACATTTATGTTTAAGTTCCATTATTGTGTATAATGAATGACAAATTTAACTATAACATAACTCTATACTTAAGCATAGCTATATACTTGATTTGTCTTATGCAAGATTTGTAAGTTATGGAAAATATTCACTACATATTGCTTAATTGTGAACCCAGATATAATTACCAGTGATCTTCAAAGCCTTTTCAAATAAGCCATGAGCTTCTCTGAAGAGAGAAGATAATGTCAGCTCACAGAAAAAAAAAAATAGCGTTTCTATCTCTGCATTCAGAGATTTAAGGTCAGAAAGAACCATTTGTATCAGTAGTCAGATATCTCTTATTTCCAAGCTGTGGAAGTTCTTGCAGGAAGATAATGTGAGTGATATTTTTACTAAAAACTTGCCAACTGCGAGCAGCAGAGCAGCGGCAGTACGTGTTTCTGTAGCTGCTCTGCCTGGTGGGAGCTGCCGTCGTGTGTCTGAGGGCAGAGCTGGGCCCATGGGGACCATTAACAACCTGGGGTTCTACCTGGGGATCTATCAAAACACAGAGTCATTAACACAACCACACGCAGAGAGAAGAGCTCACAATTGCTTCCAGCAACGCCAAACTTAGGGACTGTAGATCACACAAGCAGCGGGGCAGTGTCACAACACCTGTCCTCATCTCCCCCACTTTGACACGTACCTGCTCCTCAAGAAGAAAAGAGTCTCCTGCTGCTCGCCCAGGAGCTGGGAATGGGAGCGCTAAGGAGGGATGCAGAGTTAAGGTCCTGCCAGGGGCAAGAGGCTTGAAAATCACTGCTAAACTGCTTTGCCAATTTTCCTTTGCGAAACTCTTGCAGCAGGAGCAGGGATCAGCAGATGGAGGGGAAGACCATGCTTTTAAGCACAGCTTAGACTAATGGGGTCTGCACCGTGAAACCAGCAGATGCCCAAGGGAGACGCCGGGGTGCTGGCATGCAGAGTGCATGGTGTCTGCCTGCAGCAATGGTCAGGCAGCTCCCGAGGCCCCCGATGAGCCTTAGGGAAGTGTCTTTGGACAGACAGGTACTGCTCCAAAACCCGCTGAAGGCAATCGGAGCCCTTCCAACACCTTCGGTTAGCTTCAGCTTCAAACATGCACTGTAGACCTGTCTGGCCAGGTCAAGCAAACCAGTTATATAGCTTGAAAAAAACCCTTGATCAGACTTGCATTTCATATTTCTTTGTCTATGAAGCTGGATTGATGGTCACACAAGTGGTGCCAAGCCACCAAGTCTCTCTGTCCCTTTGGGGAGACGGAAAAAACGAATTCCAACAGGGAGGTTTCTCCATCCCAGCATGCAAGCCAAGGCGAGCCTGACATCCTCCCGCGCCATGAATGCAGTGTGTATGTTCACATTCGTCTTTTGCTCACTCGGGGATTCGCAGTTGAAAAGGTCCTGAATGGATCAGGAGTCTGTTTGAGACAGGAGAAGACTGAGACACAGATAGAACGGCTTGCCTGAGAGGAATTGCGGAATATTTATTCATTTAAATCTAAATGGTAATTAAGGTGAAAAAAAATGCCTAGACAAGTCTCTAGGCATCTAACACACAGTTAATAATAATATAAAGTCCTAGCAGCAAAAATAATTATTTGAAACAGTATCTTAGCCAGCCAGTTACAAAAGCTTTGTGGCAGTCCTACATCACTCCAGGAAGAATATTCTCATTGCTCTCCAAAAAACCTTACTGAACAGATGTCTTTTGCAGCATGCCCAGAAGAGCGACAGCCCTAAATCATACACATTACACAACAGAGAGGAGGTTAAGATTATCTGTGCAACTTTAACTTCGACATAACACCCATACGCCCTGGCTTGGCATGCCTTTGCAAACTCCCAGTCTTTTAACACAGACTTTTAAAAGTATTTCGGTCTTGTTGTCTGTCTATTCATTAATGCTGTTATTAAAATTAAAATTTTAATCTCCTAACATCCATAAAAAAATATTTTGGAATTAAAAGCTGACAGGGTATCAGAAATGAGTGGCAACAAAAAAAGAATTAATTTTTTTAAAAGCAATGCAAACCTCTTTCGAACCCAAGCTTTGGGTTAGGAACCTTTATTATTGTTTTTTTAATAAAAAGGCAAAAGTCAAGAGTTTGGTAGACAGTTTTTTTTCCTCTTCTGTACCACACAGGCAGGTAGGCGGTGCAAAACTGAGATCCAAAGCATTTTGTTAGCTCTGATGTAGACACTAACACTTCGGAGACGGCCCATCCACCAACAGTCTGGTCCGGCACAGCAAGGAGACCTGGACAGCACGTCCCCGTGTAAAGTCTAAGTATCACAGCCCTGACACAGGGGATCTGGATAATCTTTGGAGAACCTCTGCTTGACCCAGTCTCGGTCAAGCCTGTGGGATAAAACGGCATTAACCTCCGGGAAATAAGGTCTCCCAGGGGTGAGGCTGAGCCACGGTGCAGCTCTGCAAAGGCTGTGTGGTCTTCGTACCCCTCTCTGCCAGCTACAGGGTTGCCAAACCTGGTGAGCAAACTGCAGGAGTGGGACCACCTGCTGATGGAGAGTGTGATTGCATCAGTTCTCCAAAAACCAGAGGAAATTCAGGAGGGCAGTAGGTAAAGTATGAGGTTCCTTTAAAGTAACTGGATCTAGTCCAACGAGCGGAATTGGCTCTTTTGGTAAGGAACTGGGGTGACTGCCTGGGGTCACTGGCTGCCACGGGGCAGGATCAGAGGAAATCACCAAACTCCTGGGAGATGGAAAAGAAGGGTCTTCCTGAAGCCTCTCTAAGTTTAATACTGTGCATCTCCAAAAAATAGGGCAGAAAACCTATATAGGAGAGACTGGTACATCTCTCTTCTGGCAAAATTAGCTTCCTTGTAATTTAGTAGGCTGGAGAAATCTGCTGCCGTTCAGAAGATGGGAAGAGAAAAGGTCTGGCTAATGCTGTCTCTTCAGCAGCTATTCATAGATTGCTTGAAGGAGACTGATGTTGGCGTTAGAAAAACTATCCATGCTCAGCTCCGTGGCCTGACCCCAACTGGCAGCAGAACTACAGAAGTTTCTCAGACACAGCAGTTGGTCTATTTGGCTTTGTCAGAGGAAATCAGTGTGAGTGGGCAGCTCACACTCTTACAGCTATAAAAACTTTTATGATAAGAGACTATATTGGATAAAAAAGATTGAGAGGGTTATACTGTCTACTGAAAAATTATCCCTAGTTTAAGGAAGTTTTACTGCCTTTTACACAGTCTTATCTTTCCATGCTTGGCAAACAGGCCAAATAATTATAAGGCAAACTAGTTCTCCATAGGATACACAAATTATTGTGTTCTTTCTTCCAGCTTCTGACTAGGAAAATGACATTTTTTTGTTAGTCGAACCAGAGGAGGACTTTACAGTTCGACACAAAACAAACCTTTTGGTACAGCCTAATTATTGCTTGTTTGGGCAGCCACAGTGGCCTAGAAGCTGCATCCTGATATCCTCAAATAAGTGTCTGATGAGAGCCTCCGCCGAGCTGAGCTTTGAGGCGATGCTGTCTGACTTTTTCTTTCTCTGAGCATCCTCACTAGCGTTCTCTCTCAAGCAAGGTTTTCTTAAAATGGTAATTGCTAAACACAAGAAAACTTTAGGAGTGGAATATCAGGTCTGCAGGACAAGATAGAAACTGAGAGTAGGGAAATTAACTCTTATCTCCCTGTTTTTTGTAGACTTCATTACTGGTCTTGTGTTCCACTCCAGCAGCCTCTGATGGCCTCTTTCACTGTACAATCTTCAGACAATTCCCCTCAGCATCCTAGGAAATGTTCATTCCCCCTCTCTTTCTGGTCTTTTCTGGGGGAGGACATTTCTCACCATGCTCAGTGCCCCACTCCTGCTGGGTGGCTCAGCTTGTGATTATACATCGTTCCAGAAACTCCCTGCTCAGTTTTTCCCAAGGAAGGTTCCATCTTCCTGTTTCTCCAGAGGACTTTGCCTGCCTAAAATAGTAAGAGCCATCGTAAAGCAAACTGGTTGGCTTCCAAGACACAGCCTTTCAAACAAAACATACTGCGGGCATGCAGTAAACTGTAAACAGATAAAAAGCCCCTTCACAACGTGGGATACACGGTACAGCAACAGAAGAGAGAGCCCAGTCAAAGACATAATCTTATTGAAGACGACTTCATTACATAAAAAAACCTCAGAATTATAAACAGTTGATTATAGCTTCCATGTTTCTTCCTTCAAGACCCTCATTCAGCTGTTAGTCAGCCTGTGATTTTCAGTTAGGGTCTTCTTACATGGAGCGTAAGTAAAATCAGACAAATCATTAGCCCCGAGGAGGTGAACACCTCCCTCGTTATCCTGGCTCGAAGTGGGAGCCTTGATCTCATCTGAGAAGGGGACACTACACCAGTCTGACTGCTGCTCCCCAGCAGATAAGTGGGTGGGAGAGGGATGGAGGGGATTAGTGATTCTAATTATTATTAATCACTCAGGAATGGGCAAGCCAAAAGTGCTGAACCCGAAGTAAAAAGTGCGATCCAAGTACTGCTGAGCAGCTACACAGAGGAGCAACGAAACTCCCTCTTATGCAAAGATGTCCTCAAATTAGCGTGTATTTTCAGAAACCATTTCTTCATGGTGAAGTCTTCCTGCATGTGTAGACACACATTTAAACAGCACTGTGTAAACTGACCACTAATTCTCAGCTTAAATTTTCTGATTAAAATTATTTGTCTCACTAGAAACATACAATTAACTCTCTTTCTAATATGATATCATTCCATCCTAAATTCTGCTAAGTTATATTAAAACAACCAGCAGAAAGATTAAAAAAGAACAAAATGGCACCTCGTATACATTGCATATTAAAAAAAAAAGAAGACATCATGACAAGTCAGGAGAAATTTGGGATATCAGTTTGCATATGGAAATCTTCTGAGAAATGAATCCACACAGATATGCTATTGCATTAAATCATCTCTCTTTTCTGTCCCCCACCTTAAAATGTGTCAGAAGGAGATAAGCAACCCCCGAGGTCCCATACAAAAGAAATGTGCTTCCGAGTCTTCCTTCTAGCCAGAGCACATCTAAGGCAGTACAGCAGAAAGGGGCTGTGGGAAGGAAAGAGATTTTTCTCCTTTTCCTGTTACCCATCAGCAGTGGGAGAGAGGGACAGATGAACGTTTGCTATGGCGTTGCCTTCACTGAGTATGGAACTTGTTGGAGCATCTATTTTTTCTGTGGTGTTCCTGTGACTGCCTTTCCCTAAAATTGTAATTCAGTTGGCACTGTGTTTCTGAAGCAGAAAGAATTTTGCTTTCTCTGAGCCATATTGATGCAATGATGGGGTTTTGTGTGTGTCCTCATTGTATCCTGAAAGCATCTTAGAATGATAAGAACTAAAGAGAGGAAATGTTAGATATTTAATACACTGGCTCAGGAATTTAATTGCAGTATGTAATAAGTATTTAACAGGTGAGAGGCTCAAAAAGCCTAGTGGTGGAAAGAAATTTCAATGAAAAACTCAGCAGGTATCACAGTATCACAGTATCACAGTATGCTAGGGATTGGAAGGGACCTCAAAAGATCATATAGTCCAATCCCCCTGTCGGAGCAGGAACACCTACATGAGGTTGCACAGGAAGGTGTCCAGGCGAGTTTTGAATGTCTCCAGAGAAGGAGACTCCACAACCTCCCTGGGCAGCCTGTTCCAGTGCTCTGTCACCCTCACTGAGAAGAAGTTTCTTCTCAAATTTAAGTGGAACCTCTTGTGTTCCAGCTTGAATCCATTACCCCTTGTCCTATCACTGGTCGCCACTGAGAAGAGCCTGGCTCCATCCTCATGACATTCCCCCTTTATATATTTATAAACGCTAATAAGATCACCCCTCAGTCTCCTCTTCTCCAAACTAAAGAGACCCAGCTCCCTCAGTCTTTCCTCATAAGGGAGATGCTCCACTCCCTTCATCATCTTAGTTGCCCTACGCTGGACTCTCTCCAGCAGGTCTCTGTCCTTCTTGAACTGAGGGGCCCAGAACTGGACACAATATTCCAGATGCGGTCTCACCAGGGCAGAGTAGAGGGGAAGGAGGACCAGTAGAGGGGAAGGAGGACCAAAGGAAGGAGGTGATTGACAGGTGTCTGTTGCATGGTGGAAGAAGAAAAGACCCCCAAACTGTACCAAACCATAACATACCTCACGCATACCCACATTTCATCCTGCAGAAACAGAGCGACCCACAAACACTGGGTCAGAAAGACCTATGCTTTTAGGAGGCAGACTGTGCACTTCCTCTGCTAAATTAAAAAGTTCAGAAAACAGTAGCCTAATGCCTTGGAAATTCTTGCTCGCATCACGCTCCTGTGTGTGCTGACCAGCCATCTTTGTTCTTCTGAAAACCCAGAGTAAAGCCATGCTGTTCTTACTCTTCTCAAGGTCTTCTACCTCTAAAAGGGGATTAGAAGTCATTGCACCTGTAACTTCCATTGCTTGAGGAATGACTGAGGGAACTGGGATTGTTCAGCCTGGAGAAGAGGAGGCTGAGGGGAGACCTTATCACCCTCTGCAACTCCCTGAAAGGAGGGTGTAGAGAGGTGGGGGCTGATCTCTTCCCCCTGGTGACAAGTGATAGGATGAGAGGAAATGGGTTCAAGTCATGTCAGGGGAGGTTTAGACTGGATATTAGGAAGCATTTTTTCCCTGAAAGGGTTATCAAACACTGGAACAGGCTGCCCAGGGAGGGGGTGGATTCGCCATCCCTGGAGGTGTTTAAAAAAAGGGTAGATGTGGTACTGTGGACACGGTTTAGAATGGGTTTTGTCAGGGTAGGCTAATGGTTGGGCTTGATGATCTTAAAGGTCCCTTCCAACCTCCGCAATTCTATGATTTTATGATTCTGTGATTGATCTGCAGGTTGATTCTTGTTCTGCAAACTCCCAAATAATTGCCATGTACCCTTGTGAGCGACACCAACACGGCCATATGAAAAGCTAGATCAGGATTAGCTTTATAACTATTTAAATGTAACTTCTATTTTTTAACCATTCAAATATAGAACAGCTGAGATTCCAGACGGATCTCAAAAAGATGGCACTGAAATGATGTTTGCAGACTGTTTACTCTTCTTGCATGCTTTTTCATTTGTCCAGCTATCGTCTTCTATATGTCTTCTATCTTGGGACAAAGCTTGTTTTTCTGCAAGAATCGAATGACTTGATACACTGAATTGTTCAGATCATATTCAAAGGGTATAAATAGAGAAGAAGTCATTGCAGGAGGCTGTGTTTGACAAGCACTCCGCTTCCGTCTCTACATGTTAAGATAATACAAGATAGATTTTTTAAAAATTATTATTATATTTATGCTGCATCTGTTATGAGCATTCCTCATGAGCTGCTAAATTACACTCACTAAATGGTTTCATGGTTAGACTACTAATAAACTTGACTAGTTCACAGTCTCACAGATACAAAATCATTTTTGGAAACTCCTAAAATACCTCAGTCTACACTCAAAGATACTAGAGGCAACAGAAACCATAATCTGGGAGCCCTTGAGTTTCAGCTGCATAACGTATCCATGGAATTTTGTTTAGGAGTTTCTGCACTTAGCCCTGTAATTTTGATTAAAATACAGCATATCCTTCATTAAGTTAGTCAGTCTAGATAAGAAAACGAAGTCTGCACAGGGATGGCTAATCCAGCATGTCCACTTGCACACCGGTCCAACGGGCTGCTTGCAAAAGCCATCTTCAGGTCCTGAGCACACGGAATACA
The DNA here is from genome assembly GCF_965231255.1 of Vanellus vanellus. Lineage (NCBI taxonomy): Eukaryota > Metazoa > Chordata > Aves > Charadriiformes > Charadriidae > Vanellus > Vanellus vanellus. The sequence continues at coordinate 4,537,238 of NC_138908.1, read as the reverse complement.
CTTCCTGATAATGCCGTTCCAGGGAATTTCCTGCATAGCTGGGTACTCCGACAGCGAACAAAGAGTTCATTATTTATCCTGTGCGTGTGTGTGTTTTATTCATTAAAGTTTGTTGCCTAATACTGGCATATTTACATATGCAAGCGATTTTTTTGTCACGGTGGGAGCAGTCCCAGTGTGTTAGCCGGCACTTTGCAGACAACTACAAATCTGCCTTTTGAGCAAATTTCTGGTGCTCAGTTGAACAGCAGGTATGCGAAATTACAGGCCCAGGTCTGTATTTGTGTCACCTCTCTGTTTTTGTTTCCCACCCCCACACTTACACACTGATATTGTCTCATTCCTGTATGTGCACATTAATTCTATCAATCACGCACCCTTAACTCATGCTTCCGTAATTTATGCAGTTATTAATTTTTTTCCCGGCTGTCGTGAAATAAATAAACACGTGCTTGTTTGCACTTAAGTCAACCGGGTGTGCCTCGCCATACTGACAAAGTGGAGCCGTACTAAATGGAAAGGTCTGACAGTTCCAGCTCTGGGCTTACTATGCATGCCGACTGCTTCATTTGCACTGTATTACTTTCTAACACTGTAAAATCAATATGCGTAGTATGAAAAAATAAAAGGTTTGCAGGGAAAAGAAGGATGGTTATATTATCTAGACACAAGAACAGCCATATGGGATCAGATCAAAAGTCCATTTATCTCATTATCTTCTCCCTTACAGTGGTCTGTAGGAGATTTTCAGTGGGAAGAACATAAAAAAACCATGGCATATATGAATTCTCCCCTAGGATAGACCTGATTTTCCAGAAATAAGTTGTGGAAAATCTTCCTTTGCTTCTTCAGCTGGGAATGTAAGTGTATCATCATGCTTATCAGGACAAATAGAGCTAAAACAGAGCTACATCCTGCTAACTTATCTACCCGCCTATGAACTCCTCCAGGCTTTTAGCTTCCATGATGTTTTAGGGTCGTAAGTCTTACAACTTAATTACATGTAATGTGGTCACCATGTGTTCTTGTCAACCTGCTCTCTGATGGTTTCTTTGGACATCCCTCACTTCCACTATTTTTGAGAAAGAGTACGTAGGTGTTTCCTGCAGATCTGCTGTCTCCATACCATTCACATAAACATACACTCTCTCATTCATTTATTCTCCAAGTCAAAGACTCACATTTTATATAATTTTTCCTTTCAAGAAGATTTGTCCCCAGCTCATCTTGTTCTCTGTTCTTTTTGAGGTGGAGCAATGTGTATCAGACCAGGGTTTCCCACCGTAAGAAAACATCTGCAAAGGATGCCACAATGATATTTTCTAGTTTAGCTCTCAGTTCCTTTAAAAAAAAGAAAAAATCCTAACGCAGTGTAAAAAGTTGCAAAAACGTGACTTGGGCCTCTGCCGAGCGGAGATAAATTTACTTCAGATGACTAAGTGCCACACGGATTATATTTTCACAAACTTGCCTTTGAAGGTGTAGAGTGCTGCTGTGAGGCAACAGCCACAGTGCAATATCTCCTCCAAGTTTATGTCTTAAACTTTGCTGACTGAAAGTTCAGTACCCGTAGTCTGAGAGTACTGCTGTAAACCAGGCTGCTTTTCCTTGGCTACAGCTATGAACTAAGCACACGTAGGGCAGGAACCTCTTTTCAGCATTTCCAAGTTAACTAATATATAATACAGAAAATGCTAGACAAAGCGATGTTTTTCCTCATAAATAAATGTCAGAGGGAAACAAAAGGGTTTGATTTCAAGCACCATTCTTTTGAGATATATTCAGATATGTAGGCACAGAAAGGCAGAAATTTATGTGATTTTTTTTTTTCTTTTCTTCTTTAATATGAAATTCCTTCCTTTGAGATGATTTTCTCAGTGGGCTGAAATGCAACCTGGTAAATGCAACTGATGGCATTTCTACCGGCCATTCCGGTGGTCTGCATGCTGTACCTGGGCTTGTCAACTCTTTGTAGTCAGATTCCAGCCGCGTTTTCCTTGTTTCCTCCTTTTGACTTTTGGTGATATGACACACTTTTGTACATACTTGTCACAGGATGCTGTGTTTTCACTGTGAGACTGCACGACCTATCCTGAGCAACTCTCCTAAATACAGAAAATAATTAGTTACGTAATGTACTGTCATAACAAAGTTGTGGTTTACACCAATTATGTTTACAATGCAAAAATACTACCTTTTAAGTTTTTCCCACACAGTGAAATGTTCCATTGAATCACTTCTTGTCTTCAGTCAGAGAAACGAAACCTTCACAGCCAACAGCGATCAACCACTGCCCCCCAGAATGATGCAATAGGTTTTCTCACTTAAAATAACTTATGGGTTATTGTCCAGACAAGTACAAACAGATACCTGAAACCGAAAACTGTGCAGGCTACAAAGGAATCACAAACAGAAGCACAAAGAGTACAGAGTATAAAGAACAATTAGAACAGTGCAATTTGCAGCTTTCAGAAGCAATGTATTAATTTCACATTCATCGTTTGCACAAGCATCCTCATGTTAGCTTTGAATTGTCTCTAGCAATTAAGGTGACGCAGAATGGAACCAAAGCATCCTGTGAAACCTGCTGGAAGAGGAGGAAGAAAAACCTTCATCAGTAGCAATACTACCGTTAGCCATAATGCCTGCTAACAACAGTTAACGTCGCCTCCGTCGTGTTTACATGAACTGCAGAGAATGCAGTATCTACGCGCCTAGTGCAGGTGCTCTGAATACTCCATGTAAAGTGTCAAGTGCAGTACATGAGTACAAGGTAAACGTAGCTTGAGTTTGTTATGGGTAAGCAGTCTGAGCTTCCCAAAATCAGGGACTCCGGAAAACTGGAGTTCCATTTATATGTAGGTGGGAACGTTAATGGAGCAGGTAAAGCTTTGCTGCGCTGTTCTGTATTGGTAAATTTCCACTGAATTGATGAGGAATGGGCTACGTTTGTCACTAGAGGCAGGAACAATGTCTTTCTGTTGTTTACAGACTAAATGGTCTGCTTGTTTTAAAATCTCACCTCTTTGCTGGACCCTCTCACCCCCAGCATTTCACCCGCGGAAAGGCAGGCATCACCCCCGATGAAGGGCTGGGTATGAGCGGGTCACACTCACAACAAGCAAAGGTATCAACAGAGCCGACAGTCTCAGATCTCTTCTGTGAGACACGCAACAACTCTCTCAGCATAGTTTTCCAGTTCTAAAAAGATGCTACAATGATTTTTGCTAAAGAATAAAAAAAAAGTAAGCCTTTGGAAGGAAAGCAAACACTTTGGATGTAGAAGGTAGGTGGCTTAGTAATCTCAGACTGCACGCTTTACAATTGCTCTTCAGAATGACGTATGTGAGCCCAAAGTGAGAAAGCTTATTTAAAGGACTGGTGACCTCCTCACTTCTATTGCAACACACAATTTTAAAAATTGTTTAAAAATATAGTTCACAGAATCTAAAGCAAAGTAATCAGTTTGTATGTTTTTTTTTTTTTTTTTCTGGAGTAATAAATAAGAAAACAGACTCTATTTGCTAAAGAATTCCTTTTCCAGTGCAAGTATACCATTATCAATATTAATCACACAGATGACTGATTGCAGAAGCGAGTACTCCTAGATATGAATTTTCTAAGATTTCAGAGAGTATTGCACTTCTACTGCATTTCCAGAAATATTTTGCTTATCCTTGCCAATGATGACAAAAAGAGATTTACTTGAGAAAAATGTATTCTGTAATAAAACCAATGACATTTAATCTCAGTTTTTGCATCTAATTATTATGCTGTGTCCAACACTGCAATATTAGAAAAGCTTCTGTTTAAAAAAGATTGTCATTAAAAGCAACAGGTAAATAACGGCACAGCTGTTTTCTTTCATAAACATATTTAGAAACTAGGCCTCGTAATGCTATTTTTGAAACCGCCACATTCACCAAGCACCTTAAGTTATTAATAGCTTGTCTGCCTCTGGCATGAAAAAACATCTTGTTGAATTAAAGTGATTCTTGTACTCTTAGACTCCAAAACTATAAATGTTAGCGGGGAAAAAATTCAGCAACAATAACAGCAAAAGTACACAAAAGGGAACGGGTTAATTCTGATGCAGTTCCTATGAAGTTTCCATGTTAAAGAATATATATAAAGCATAGAACCAATGATACACGATTTTGACACAGAACATGTTTTTTTTTTTGTTTTTTTTTTTTTTTTTTAGGGTTTTTGCATGGGTAGAATTTACAGGACATGTATATACAGGAATCTGTATTCCCTGTCAGGGACCAAGCACCTAAAAGCCAGGCATTTTCTCACCCAGCTCCTCTGCCAGCGCAGACATCGGGGCCAGATTCAGACGGCCTCATTCAAAATCACACTGACTTCCAGAGCTGTAAGGGAGTTTCTCTAGCTTGGTGGGGTGATGTGTGGTGGGGCATCAACATTTGTGAGGTGCCGATATGCTCGAGGCACCATAAAAAGGTGCCTAACATTCTAAGCAAGCACAAGCGACAGGTAGAGGTACCTGGAGGCAACTGCTGGTTGTCAGAGTGCTCATTCTTTCACATGTTACAGTGCAAAACAGTGAAAACGGAACATTGTTTAAATTAATAAAAAAATGCACCACAGACACCGTATCACTAAGAAAGCCAGTAACTTTACTGATTTGTCTGCAAAATACAAATTATACCTTATTTCCAGCAGGAGAATCTTTTGAAATTTTCCCATTTTTGTTCACTACAGACAGCTGAATTAAGTCCCTTGAGATACACAGATGTGGTTTAACTTAGTTATAACATCTTGTCATCTAGTGGCGACAAAGTCCAGCTTATGCCGCTGTGAGCCTCTACTTTAATATTTGTTGCAAATGCTTGTATGCTCCCATTTACAAGCTATTTTGTTATCACCATTGTTTTATGGAAGCAAATCCCCATGAAAGAGAAGAAAAAAAAAAAGAAAAAAAGGATACAACAAACCATCTGAAGCAATCCAAGTGTAATGCCTGCGGTAACCCAGGTCTGGTGTTCGTTACTCCACAAAAGACTCTGGTACTGCAATTTTTATTTTTTTTTTTTTTTATTTTTTAATGAGTTACTTAACTGACCTTTTTTTGAATCAAACTGAGGTACGGATCAGTCTGAGGTATGAGCAGGGAAGGTAGAAATGCAACACCTGATTATGAAAATAATCAAACAGATATTTTTGATGCAGAAGGTCTGTGGCTCAAAGCTTGGATTGCTCCACATCTTTGGTTAAAATATATTAACAAAAGCCTTTTATTACATCTACAGTCTGAAGCATTCTAACAGACACCAATGTTCCATCAGTCCTTCAAGAGACCTGTAGTGGCAGGAAATTAATGCCATATAACTGACGACATCACAGCAGATGGCACAAACAGGAACAGATGAAGTATGCCATGTTTAGGCAACAGCCTTTATTGAGGTTTCAAGTGGCTTTTAAAAAATTACAAAGCATTTACCTTCAAGGCGAAGGAAGAAGGAAAACAAAACAGCTCTGTTAGGACTATAGATAAAAGAGGGTATATAGGATAACACATACAATACAAAAGGGTTGACATCCTTGAAAACAGTCTATGAGTTCTTTTATTCTTATGCTAGCTTTACCTGAAAAAGATCTGAGGACAACAGATATTTTTATATTATTCATTAAAAACTGCTAAATTCCTCTTCTGGGAAAAATATAAGCCATTTTGTTATAAAACACAACTTTCGAAAAACACTGAAATGACAAAAGCTTTACTGCGAATGGCTCAATGCATACAATATACAGGTTGTGCAGATAGGGTATATCATATAATTGTCACCAGCAATTAAACACTAACTGACAACACCTTTTAATAGAGGTTAGCTTAGCTATAACAATACTTGCAGTTGTCTAGAATGCCACTTCAGGTGTTTGAACTTACAATTAAGAATGTTGCCTAAAACATTATATAGCATGGGTTAAGGTAAAGTAAATGTTAATACTCTTTCAGGGCTCTGCCCCAAACTCCTTAAATACAAAGGAATCACACAATAAACCCAAATTAGCTTTGCAAATACAATAAATGGTAAGGTACAGATAAAGGAACAAGAAAGGTAGACAGTTATAGTTTACAGAAAGTGACTTCACAATCAAAGTTGTGCTTCTTATCATTAGATCAGTTTGCAAATATGCATTATCCCCCACAATTTTGCCAGTATATGTTAGTTGCCCTCTGCAGCAGGAACAAGAGGGACGACTGGCATTTATTTTCACGTGATTCTGTTCTACTTGTGTTTATATAAAAATCACTGTCAGAGTTAATATAAATTGCCCAGGCAATACGTTTCACGCTACTTTCTGCTTAGTTACTTGCAGTAATATATTACACTGCATCTTCGTTAAATACGATATCTTTCCTTTTTCATGCGTTGCTGAGGCAAATCGCAAGGTAAACTATTAATATGGCTATTCTTCATATATCAATAGACCAAATCCCCTTCCCCACTGACAAGTTTCTACTACAATACTGATAAAGTTGTATTTTTTTTCTTGAAATGACAAGGTACATTTGTGATATATTTGCATATTTTTGACACACCAAAGTTTAAAATTCTCAGAAGAGAATACGAGTATAGGTTCATCTGAAGGTGAAGAAAGTGGTTTCAAAAACAGTTTTTTTGTGTTTTAAAACTAATTATGGGCCCCATTTTACCTTTTTTTTTTTGTTTTGTTTTGGTTTTTTGTATTTTTTTTGGTCATTTTTTGTTTTTTTTTTTAAACATGCGTATCTTTTTCTTTACCCTGCAGATCGCTACACAAGATAAGATGGATGCATTAGTAGCACAGTATTCTGCTTAAAGAGTTTCCAGATTATGCACTAGCCCCTGCACGGCTGAGAGTGCCTGTAAGGCAGGCTTCTATAAAGTCACGATAAGTGAAAAGCGTATGTCCTAACGCACGCTGTAGCCTGTTCGTCGTTCTCTACTACAGAGAGGCACACTCTGCCACTAAGCAGTGCACAGCAACTGCATGTATAGGTGGGAAATAGAGTGTGGATTTCCCTTAACAAAGTATTCCGTGTTGATGTTTAGCTGTCGCAGCTATCCTTCATCATAGTGTCAATGTTCGTAGGTGAGAGTGGGAAGGACTCTTGGAAAAAGGAGAAATACTACAGTTTTACTATGGCACTAACATGTTGCTTAAACACTTTTTCCCTTCATCAGAAAGGTTAAACTGAAAGATTCGAATATACCATTTTCTTCTAATAAACAAGAGGGACAAAGAGGGACTTGGAGAAATGATACGTTCCCTCTGGTCAAGCTATTTTAGTCAGAGGGACAATACGAGGCAGGAGAAAACGTGGATGCCATATGCTGAAGCAAACCTTGCCAGGGTGCAACTGCACCGGGAGCGCTGCTCAACAACGTGCCCACTGTGAGATGACGCGACCGCGGAGGTCCATGGCAACCAGGGACCCGATGGCCAATATTGGCTGTCTAAGACCAATCGACTTCTTGAATGGTCCTTTAATTGATGATCTCTCTAAGAGTTATAAATCTGTGAGAGAGGGGAGTAATCTTTTTAACAGGCATGTTCGTGCCGATCCCTCCCTTTGCCTCTCCCTACTGCTTCCGCAAATATTCACCTGCGCTCATGTAACTGACAGCCGTTAGAGCTGTACATCCAATTCTGACAGGCAGAATACCAGCTTCATTAATGAGAAAGGGCCAAGTTATGCCACTTCGTCATTTAACCCATGGAAAACTACAAGATACGCAGGACATTAAGTAATAGAAGGGCCCTTAACTTGTTACAATGCACAAAACAGCATGAAAGAACTAATCAGTATATACAATGGATCGCAGTTCACCCAACTGATTGTAAAATGCTGTATTAAAATGATTTAAGTTGTTACACCATGGGTAAATTCTAACTTTTTACAGATCAGTCTTTCAACAGCTGACTTCGATCTGTAAAATGTATACCCAGTAAAAGAAAACTGAAAGAAAATAGTTAAATGTGCAACTGCACAAATATAATTCCCCACTATTAAGATAACAAAAACTTCTGCTATTACCATAATTATTATATATATTAGAAAGCTATACACAAGCATGTTAATTTCACAGATTTTTTTAAAAGATTCTTAATATTTTATATAATTAGAAATACACATTTCAAAAACAAAACTTCTGCAAAGAGAAAACAGTTATCTTGGTTAGCAAAGCATGGAGTTCTTCATGGCTTAGGGTAGTGCTTTCTATACAAAAAGTCCTTTTTGTTTGTTTCTTCAGGACTGTTTAAAAGATTAGCGAAGCTATCAAGGAAAAAAGAACACATTTTGGCTTAAGGAAACTACAAAAGCCACAAATGCTTTGCAAACTCTGTCTTACTTTTTAATATGAAAATAAGCAAAATGTAATGTACATATTTTTATATTTTTTTTATTTAATAAGTGATGCAGACCCAGAATTTTTAAAATTAAATATGTTAGCCCTCGAACTCAACATTTTTACAAGTATGGTCCTCTTTAAATGTTTTGATCCTTTTTAACTGAGTGCCATACTCTAATGATATGCCTGCATGTTTGTGAAGCATTTTCGGTATGTTAGGTGGCCCCGTCTCTTTCTAGCATCAATTCATGGCCACCCAACCACTGGGTCTGTCAAAACATCTGTACATTTTCTATATGTTGCATAACAGCTGCTTTCTCTCTCAGTAAAGATCTGCCATTTCTGGCAAATGTTTTCCTTTTGTCTATTTACATGTAAATAACGTTGAACCTGCAACATGACACTATCTATTGTAACATACATTTTGCAAGGGAGCACAACAGTGAAAAGAAGTTAGCCTTAAAATCTATTTTGTACAAGTGTTCTGTTGTACAACTCAAGTGCTAAGCTTATCTCAGCATTTCTGTTTATCCTTATACTGTATCACTGAGGCAATTTAAAAGTACTTTTACAAAACAGAGTACCTGACTTTTTTTTTTTTTTTCCACACACGGCACATATAATGCATATCGACCCCCCCCTCCCCCATTAAGGTATAGCACACACACACTGCAAGAAAAAAAAAAACCTAATAGGTAATAATGTTATCATGTCGCCCATCCTTCAGAGAGCCGCATGCGCTTGACAGAGGGGCTTTCCCTTTCGTCCGGCGAAGGTCTGGTGAGTCCAATGGGGGAGTGGAATTCGTTCCGGTGATCTTCTCGGTCACTTCCATCGTAGGAACTGCTACAGCTGCTCAAACTGTCAACAGGAGATCTCCCCGCCTCATGGCGCGTGTGCTGTGGGTATCTCGAGGGTGTGGTGGTACGGTCTCTAGGAGGAGAAACAGGTTCTGACTTGATGTTGAGGCTTTGAGTAGAAGGCAGGGAGAGATTTGTACTCTGAGATAAATGAGTGCTAGTGCAAGCTCTGTAGGAGGAAAGGAAACCCAGTTACAGACGGAGGAGGCATGGAGCCCCCAGATATGCACAAACACTCACACAAAACACCAGTGTAAAGGCTCGCATAGGACCAGCCCATGCGGAGAGCACGAGGACCATTTTCTGGGTGGAATTCACAAATTCAAAGAGATGAAAGCGTCACAACAGACGTGGTTGGCTTGAGCAGGACATGCCCTGGGTTTGAAAGGAGGTCTCGCTTTCAATCTCTCTCTCTCTCTCTCCTTTCTTTGACTTAAATGTGTCACAACAAATTTTGGAAGGCGAGCCTTTGCACTGTTGGAACCACCTGCAGGTTTCTTTATAACTAATGCTTGTGTGTGTGTATGCACCGGCTGAGACAGGGGAGGCATGGACTTTCTGCTGGGACTAATCCAATTAGTGTGAATGCACCCAACTATTTTTATCACTGTTCATTCTGACATGCGACTTCAGATGCAAAACAGAAACAAAAATTTGGGCCAGGTACGTTTTATACCTTTCAGAACAGAGTTGAAATGACTGGTCGTAGGATTGACATCAATAACACACCACAGGCAGGCAAGGATTTAGATCTGATTTTATGGTTTAAATCTATGAATTCATAACTCAATCCAGAACGCTTTTGAATAAACTACCCAAAAGAAGTTGAAGGTAGTAGAAGATGTCAGAGGATTGTACTGTCTGCCTGTATAAGAGCACAGCTCAGAGGATGCTGCAAGCATCAAGAGACACTTTAACGCTAAAACTTTTTCAAAGGCAAGCTGTATAACTGTCCTAAGTTAATTTTATTTCTGTGCATTTTTGTGGGCAGGCAGTGGCAGAGGGAAGGTGAAACAGGCAGGGAGGAGAGTGAATACTGAGAATGAGCTTTATCTTTATGGGACAAATGAGATCACTTGCATCTGCAGGATGTTTTGTACAAAAGCACCACCTCCTGGTAAAATTTGACTTTTCTCTTCGTTAGTACAATACAGTTCTCAACATGCAGTTCACATTATGTTCCACTTTAGGGATCATTTGCTAGGCTAGTTAGCGTCTAACCCCAGAGACACAATTTCAAGGTTTCTACTTGCGAGTGTTTATACATAGGGAGATTGACGGCAGTAGGGGCAACAGGCCACATGGCCTCAGAGGACTTTAAACCCAAAGGGATGTGCAGGCATTTTTACTGCAAGCAGAAGAAATACTTGGATTTGGAAGTAATTTTTAAACGTGCAGAAGGAACAATTAAGTTTAGATGTGGTCTTTTCATTTATTGGACTATTCCACTTTTCTTGATATCTCATTAACTGGGAGTTGAGCTTCACTTAAGCAACATTTACTATAACTTCGATGAAAGGCAAAATGTTTTCTTCTGACAGATTTAAAATGGAGCTATATGGCTTCAGTATTGAATGATATCAGCTGCTTTTATCAGGAATTATTTTAGTCTTTAATAATGGATGCATCTTGTTAGAAAACAGAGAAAACAGGATGTCTGCCTCCAATTGCTTTTATCTCCCTTTCATTCCTATACAGGTGAGTGTATCAACATTTGCAGTGATCCTTTACATAAGTCACAGAGTTAGTGGGTGATAGCCCCCACAGTAGCAAATGTAGGCTTTTTTTTTTTTTTGGCAAAGAAGACATTTTCTTTGCTTTGTAACTACTAAATTAACACATATCACAAATTGTAATTATCAGACTTCATTTCTCCAATTTAGTGAAATGTTTCACTCTTTTCCTAAAAACTTGTTGAAAAGGATCCAACAAGAATAAAAAAAAACATTCCTGGAGTTTTATTTTGCTTTTCATTTCCAGTGACTTTATTTTGCAGTTGCTTAGGAGATGCTAGGACTTCACCTGGGAAAACAGGCTGCCAGTTTAGCATGTATGAAAAGATTACGAACGATTTTACATGCCAAGCTTGTAGCTAAACCGGAAAGTCCCGTAATACAGGACGGTGGAGCTTGGGGATTTGATTTAGAAGTGTTTGATATGAGCAGATGACATGTCATTTTGCAAAGCTGGGGACAGCTAAAAAAACATGCTAGTCAAAACCAACCATATTCAGTCAAATTTGCTCACATGGAACATACTTGCATCCTATTGTGTGACAGCTGCTAAAGGAACAAATCTAGAGGGGTAAGCTGCATTTTCTATGAAATAGAGCTAGTGTTGCTACACTGCAATGTTGGTTTTTAATAGCATTTCAGAAGTGAGTATGAGAATGCATCTTTACAGACTTTTCTTTAGATTCCGTGTGAGTCATCAGTTGGATTATGTAAATACCTGGTATACAAATTAGTGGCAGTTTTAAAAGTGCTACAGGTTGATCTGCATTTTGAACACTTTTTTGTAAATTGAAAAAAAGATTAAGAAGTCATTTTGGCAGGTCAGGACTAAATTTGTGAGGTTTAAAACAATATAAAGAAATCAAAGCAATTATTTTGTGTCACCATTCATTTTTTTTCTTTTCAGACATAGTCTTTTTTTTCTGTTAAAACTATTTCTGAATGTTAATAATCTGTTTTTTCATGACTATACATTATTTCATCAAAATTTTTTGAAACATTTTTATGAGAATCTCGTGTAAGCTAAAATGGTCAATTACAAGGGAAATTTATTGTTACAGATAGAAGTGAATGGTGAAATAGTACATACCCAGGTGCAGCCTTTAGACTGGTATTCTAAAGAGAGGACTGAACTCTATTTAGAATAGAGCTGCGTTATAAAAAATGAGGATTCTGTCTGCTACAGAATGATTTCTTTTCATGTATATGTGTGTGTGAGTGTAGAAACAGCTGTTTCTATCTACATGTATCAATGTATATTTTACACTGTTGCTTGATATAACCATGCAATTTTGGTCCAGGCATGCCCTGTTTTCATTATTTGAAACCTACACTAAGTTCACTGAAAAACAAACAGGTTTTGAATACGGAAAATCCACAGAGTAAATAAAGCAAGTGACTTCAACGTATTGTGTATAATTAGAAGCACTCAATAAGTGCCACGCAGTCCACTCATGTTGATGTAATCACCTTTTTCCATATATTGCTTTAGAACATTTCAGTTTATGGGGACAGCGGAGAAAATTCATGTTTTAATTTTACACAGCAGTTCAGTTCCTATTGAGACCAGTACAGTGAAAATGTGATGTTTACTTGGAGTACAACAGCCACGTGGGAGAAATGCCGGTTGCTGTCTGAGTTCCACGCTGAACAACTACACAGCTCTGCTGCGTAAGTGGTGGGAAGCAAATCGGGGTTTGCAACACGCCTGCCAGCGGGTTTAGACCTTGCTGATGCCACTGAGATCAGTTCTGCCTGTGCCTCTGCCTATTCAAAGCCCCAACGGGTATGGAAAGCTCAGCGTGCACAGACAGAAGTGCAGGTCTGAGTAGGTGACGGGTGAGGACATGAACACGCACCAGAGAGGTTTTTACAGAGGGAGAAAGTGGTCTACTGAAGGAAGAAAGCGCCTCACATACCTTTTCTTTTATGCCCACACCTGCTTCTCTAAATTTGTTTACCTCCTCACTTCATATACTTTTTCCCCATCTCTCTCTATATATGGAGCCACAGAGAATTCACTGCAAAATTTAGTTACATAACTTTAGTTATGTGCTAGTCTGTAACTAGGAGAATAGAGGATATTTTTGACTTGCTACCAATGCAAACTTCCTCCTTCCCCTCTGTTTTCCTTTTAGGTAAAAGCAAAGTTGTTTTTCATATTTTTTCATCAATGTAAAAGCAGAATAAGAATTTCTGTGTCAAGATATTTTGATCAGCTCTCACATGTTAAGGTCTATACTTTAAAAAGAAAATTCTAAATGAAGAATAATATGAAACGGAATCACTGGAACATCTTATTTACAATAGTGGCATAAGAAAAAAAGGCTTAATCCTAAATATATAAGCCTTTTATTCAGAACAAGGAAGTTGGCAGAACTGATACAAATTCACAAAACATGATGTCACTGCATCTAAATTTTTCAGCAAAAACAGTTCAATGGAGACCATTTGCCCCTATCTAGCTATGGCTAGCACCTAATCAAAATTAATTGTTGCTAAGTAATAAGCTTGCTATGTAAGTGTCACAGAAGAAGTCAACAGTATGCATGAATTTGGACAATTTTTTTGTTCAGGTAGGTAGAAGTTTGGAGAAACTTCTTTTATGTAAACCATTATCTATATTGAAGATTCTTCAGATGACATAGTGTTTATGTTTGCACTTATATTTTAGGAAATCCAAAATTTCACCTGTGGATGATACTTAAGGAAGAAAAGATACTCTTTCAGACTGGGCAAAATGGATGAAACAGAACATTTTTCCGTGTAATGGGCTTGTGCCTAAAAAATTTAGATTATTTATTTTAAATTTTGGAAGGGACCTCCCTTCTGGTTAGAAGAGGTTAACTTCTGGCAGACTCTTTGCTCCATGTTGAATAAGCAGTAACCCTCTCTGTAAGAGGCATTGCAGCAATGTTCAGACAAAATCCCCAAGTTTTAGGAGAAAATGATTTTCAGTAGAATTTGTGTGTACTTTTTCCAGATGTAGACCTAGTTAAAAGACCGTGAAAGTACTATTTTTGGTTTTTAACCTGAAATGCTGAAAAGCCTGACTTGTTTTAATGTCCCAATCATATCAAAACAGGCTCTATGTTGTTATCCTGTTCACCAGCCTCAGCAAAAGGCCAAAAGTTGCGCAGACAGGGAAAACAAACTACTCCCATGTCCTCAGGTATTTCCCCTCAAGCCCACTAGCACTAGTGTGGTTGCCAACTGCAGAGTCAACATGAAGAGATAAGACTTAGGTTGTAGAGATCTCCAATTATCCTAAAGATGGTTTTGATGGCGCTGCTGAAATTGGGGACTTATCTGGAGCAAGATGATAGGTCTAACCATATCGTGTTCTGCCATGCATTGAGGAAGCAGAACTGTTTTTCACCTTTAGGCTTTGGTGAAAAACAAAACCTGCTGGAGAACTAGGATGTCTCTTCCAGTAACTCTCTTTTTTCTCACAGGTCTTTACAGCCTATTGTTCTCAACAAATATCCCACAGTTGCCAAATCTTTCCAGTATAGGACCTCACTCAGCACAGGAATTTGGGTTGTCACACCCTTTCTAGACATATTTTCTCAAATACCTGGGGATACCTATAATTTCCTGTGATCATTTTAATCTTCCTGTAAATTCTAGCTCAGGTTGACATGGACTGAATATGTTCTAAATGATTTCAAGTTCTTCAAAAAATCCAAAGTTTAGCACAAGTGCTTTTGCATGTAGAACTTGGTGACTAAAATAAAATAAAGAAATGCTTATGATTTTCTGCAGAGATAGAAGACTTCTCCAGAACTGTCAGTGAAGCAGCTTTCATAGCTGAATTCATTTACAAATCACTGAAAGAATAATAATAAAAGTAGAAACTCAGAATGTATTCCACCAGCCACAGCCATTACACTTCAACATTCTGTGATATGAATTAGAAACAGATGATGATGTGTGACATATCTGAAAAGGCATGTAGTTAGTTTAGGATTTAGTTTATACGTTTTTGGTTAACCAAATAGCATTATTACATTCTTTGGTACACCATTGAAAACAATCAGCTTATTGTAAGTTTATACGTTGATATCTAACATGTGAGCTTTCAATTTATTTGAGACTTTGTGTCTTTATGGAATCATGGAGTTTTCAGAGTTGGAAGGGACCTCTAGAGATCACCTAGCCCAACTCCCCTGCCAAAGCAGGATTGCCCAGAGCACATCACTCAGGACTGCATCCAGGCGGGGCTTGAACATCTCCAGAGAAGGGGACTCCACAACCTCCCTGGGCAGCCTGGGCCAGTGCTCTGTTACCCTTCTTAAAGGTTAAAGAAGTGTTTCCGTGTATTTGAACGGAACTTCCTGTGTTCTAACTTGTGCCCATTGCCCCTCGTCCTGTCACTGGGAACCATTGAAAAGAGCCTGGCTCCATCCTCCTTCAACCCACCCTTTAGATACTTGTACGCCATAATAAGGTCTCCCCTCAGCCTTCTCTTCTCCAGGCTAAAGAGTCCCAGCGCTCTCAGCCTTTCCTCATAAGGCAGATGCTCCAAGCCCTTAATCATCTTAGTTGCCCTTTGCTGGACTCGCTCCAGCAGTTCCCTGTCCCTCTTGAACTGGGGAGCCCAAAACTGGACACAGTATTCCAGTTGTGGCCTCACCAGTGCAGAGTAGAGGGGAAGGATGACCTCCCATGACCTACTGGCCACACTCTTCCCTATGCAGCCCAGGATTCCATTGGCCTTTTTGGTGACAAGGGCACATTGCTGGGCCATGGATAATCTACTATCTACCACGACCCCCAGATCCTTCTCCTCAGAGCTACTTCCCAGCAGGTCCACCCCTAACCTATACTGGTGCCTAGCATTCTTCCTCCCCAGGTGGAGGACCTTGCACTTGCTTTTGTTGAACCTCATTAGGTTCTTCTCTGCGCAGCTCTCCAGCCTGTCCAGGTCACGCTGGATGGCAGCACGGCCCTCTGGGGTGTCAGCCACCCCACCCAGTTTGGTATCATCAGCAAACTTGCTGAGGATACACTCTGTCCCCTCATCCAGGTCATTAATGAATATATTAAACAAAATTGGACCAAGTATTGACCCCTGGGAGACACCACTGGTTACAGGCCTCCAACTAGACTCTGTGCCGCTGATCACAACCCTCTGAGTTCTGTCCCGCAGCCAACTGTCAATCCACCTCACCGTCACCTCATCTAGCCCATACTTCCTCAGCTTCCTAATGAGGATGTCATGGGAGACAGTGTCAAAAGCCTTGCTAAAGTCAAGGTAGATGACATCCACGACTTTCCCCTCATCCAGCCAACCAGTTATAACATCATAGAAAGCTATATCAGATTGGTCAAGCACGATCTACCCTTGGTAAATCCATGTTGACCACTTCCAATAACTTCCTGTTCCTTTAGTTGTACAGTTAGCCTGAATGTTGCCCCAGAAGAAGTGCAAACTCAGAAAGAAAATAGAAGTGTAAGATAAAGGTATTAAGACTATTTTTTCTAGCACAGCAACTATTTCAGTTGTATGTTTTTATGAAGTTAGCATCTATATATGATTATTTATATAGAAATGGGGTTTAAAAAATTCTTGTTTCCTCTGAAACATTTGTATAACTGTCCTTTAAAAACCCAAACTGTCTGTACATGGTAAAGAAATTACAGTAAGTTACAAAAAGTGGTCAGATAAATTAGAAATAGAATTGTGAATTTTAAGCCACATTTATAGTATTAAATAGCTTCACATTATGGCAACCATTTTGCAAAAAAAATTAGTGCATATGTGCAACACCTCTTTCTGGGGAAAAATAAAAAAGTTTACTTTTCAAATGCATGTGAACGTATGAAGTTTCTTCTCATAAATGCGCTCCAGCTGTTTTCAGTTTCTATTTCTATAAAGGAAAGTTTTTAAATTCACACGTGTCTAGCTATACCTTAGGCTAAGTGTGGCATGCTGGTGAATGCCTATGGTCTTAATAGAAACTGCAGATACCAGGATTTTTGAAATTCATACTCTTAAAGTTCACTTCAATGAGTCAATAGGTTGCTTTTCCAAGAATGCATTAAGTAACTTCCCTGTGTCAATTTTCATACTTTTAAAAATCCTGAAATGATTTAGCAGCGTTTCACCAATCTGGAACAAATGTCTTGAAATTAGCCACTAGAGGGCACGAACACCTATCCTCCTCAGCATCGGCAAAACACAGTGAGTTTTGTGGGCCTCCGGTTCTTAGGCCTAATTATGTTATTTGCTTGCAGAAAACATTTCCAAAGAAATGAAGCTTGAATGTCAGAGCTGAGCAGACTGGAGTATGTGATTATTATTTAAGGTTAAGACTTAATC
Organism: Vanellus vanellus; assembly: GCF_965231255.1. Classification (NCBI taxonomy): domain Eukaryota; kingdom Metazoa; phylum Chordata; class Aves; order Charadriiformes; family Charadriidae; genus Vanellus; species Vanellus vanellus. Next base: position 4,519,957 of record NC_138908.1, on the reverse strand, counting down.
TCAGGTCAAATCATTACATCACTCTTAATGAAAAATGTTTAGAAAATTGCCAAGTTTACTATAAATGTTTGTGCTATAGTAACTGGAAATAAAAAGCATAAATGGCAAAATAAAGCAACAGCACAATATAAGTGTTTGGGTTGGTCTTTAGTAGTGAAATAAAATGCTATTTAAAGAAATAAAGAATAAACCATGAACAGCAGTCTTTACTATACTACTGAGAAAATGTCATGGACAGAGAATATTTCATTTTAGCTACCTAGCAAACTTTTCGTGAAAAACGTTATTTCCAGTTTTTGGAAATGGAGCTCTTACATATAGTAAATATGTGCTGGTATGTTGTCTTGATATATTTCAGATTTGGGATTACTGGGGAGACTGAAGTCACTGCAGAACAATAAAATAAAGAAAACATTGCTTACCCCAGCTGACTGAGGGCAGACGGTGGCATGTTATGTAGGTGTTGCTGTTGCCAGCCAGTCACAGAACCAAGATGAAGAGCACTGGCTGTATTAAACCCAGAGAGAGATGATATATCTGCACTACTCAGAGAATATTCTAGATGTGAAAACAGAAAAGACAATAATTAAAAGAGAATTAAAGAGGAAGCAATTAAACAATAACTAGCATCATAATTTTCACGTGTCACTTTACAAGCCTTTTAATTTTAATTACACCAATCACATTAAGTTGCAGCAGAAAAAGTAGACCTTCCTCTTCCTTCAACTCATTAACTTGGGAGCAAATAATGCACTAATAATTATTCTGTAATTTAGCAGGGCTTTTCTGGATCTGGAAGATCCAAAGCATTCTTAGCCTGTATATCCACTGTAACTACAGATTTGTTCTCACACAGTTAAAGACTTGAAAAACCTAATAATATTTTGGTTACAGTCTTCCTTGCAGAACCCAGCAGGCAGCCTGTGTCTGAACAGTGCACGTCTCCTGTACGAGCACTGGATCCATTCACCAGCATGCTCTATGCAGCAGCAACGTGCAATGGGAACTGGAAAGGATCTCTTGAGGCTTCATTTCCAGTCCCTTCCAGGTAACTATGTGGTAGCTCACAAAGTTATTGAGCTGTGTTTTGAAGTCAAGTTTCTCCCACTGCCCTCCTGACTTTAGTAAGGTGCACTCAACTACATGAAATTACCTGTTGCATTAAGAGGATTAAGAAGTGTCTTTTAAGTTACAGCTTTTATTAAAGCCAATGAAAGAAAACTATCAAAGCAGTTTTCCATTTGAACAAAACAGCCAACTTTTAAATAGATATGTCTCAAGTTAATGACAGATACAGAATAAGTAAATGAAGTGCAAAAGCGCATCAGCTATGAATTTTTCAGTTTCTCCCAACAAACATTTGCTAATTCATTAGTACTCAGATAGACATTTGCCAGCATCTTGCTCCCTCCCCCACCCTTTATGCTTGCACCCATACTCACCAGTACCATATGTTGTTGAGATGGCTGATGGGTATCCTCCCATCCCTTGCCCTGGTAGAGTAGGAGTTGCTACGGAAACCACTGGAGTAGCCAATGACTGAGCAGACTGGGAGTTATTTATCCTCTGATTCTTTTAAAGTAAGTAAAATAAACATATTATTGACTAGTTTTAAGTCAGTCGAGTGTATTAGTTTTCTGGGTATGTTTTGTGCACGAGAAATACAGGCTGATACAAATTTATAGAAATTAATCATTTAACATGTGGCTTTTATGAACTCTGCCAACCCTATCATTTACAAGCCTTCAAGAGACCAGTTGTCACCATAGTAACCCATTACATCAGTATCTCCTAGGTAACTGAACTAGTAACAAGTAAGATTGCATTTATTGTGGGTAGAAGAACAGATCAGATCGTGTGAAAAACTAATGAAATATGCAAAATCTATTCCCATTGTTTTCCTTTTCACTCAAACGAAAAAAAAAAAAAAGAAAAAAAAAGGGCGAAAGAAAAAACCTCAAACCCCGTCCTACTGGGTTTTATGCTTTGAAAGTGAAGGGCATCCCGAGATTGCTGAACACTGAGCTCTTACCAGCAGATGGTGCTCTGACTACTTCGTTTTTGTGCCATAAAACAAACTTCAAGAGCGTTAGGTAGCACAGCAGTTACACGTTTGTCTTTAACTCCGGGGCACTAGATGTTGCACTGTAAAAATTGCACTAGAGAACTCTAATCCTGTGAGTGGCAGGATAAAATGACCAGAGAGCCAACAAAAAAATGTCATCAGGCTGTGCCGTCTTCAACAGCACAAGTTTCCATGCTCTCAAAACACCAGCAACAGGAAAGCTTTATTGTAGCATGCATAATTTGAGTATTTGCATCTGGCCTTCCATATTGCTAAATTTCAAAACTTGTGATGACCTTTTTGTCCACAAAATAGTTATGGTAAAGTTTTCCATTTTATTTCAACCAACAATTCACCTACACAAGTATCGATCATACAAAATAGCTGATTTTCTTTTCCTAGTTATTAAGATGAACTTCACTACCACTTACCAGAAGCAGATCAACATCCTCAGACTGAGTGCATAGGAAAGGAGCATTAAAAATTAGTGAATATAAATATTTACCACGATGCAGATTTCTAGCCTAGGGAATAGCTTCACCTGATAAGGGCAGCAAATTAAGCACCTTCTGAGCATAGTTTGGCAAAATAACACTTCACAGATCTCCTCTTTGTCCTTCTCATAGGATGTTTATTTCAACTGCGAGGACAATCTATCCAGTTTTCAGAACAAGGCTTTCTGTAGGAATTCATTATTTCCTCCACAGCCCTCGTGGCTGCAGACTGTGTTGCTGTACCTGGTTTCAGGAGACCTGACCATTCACAGAATCCCTTGGAAAGTATCAGTTTTAAGGACCTTGGAATAAATCATTTGATGCAGACAGCTTGTCACTGCCTTGGTCGACTTTGAGCATTGCCCTGTAGGAGACTATTTGTTACTTATCCTCTCAGGAGGCAGCATCACATTTGCGTGGGGGGGGGTTAGTTTCATGTTCAAAGTTAATTTATTATGCGTCAAGCTAAAGTATCCAGCTTGGACGTTGTTTTAATAGTGTCTGTTACATAATGGAAAAACGTGTTTATAGTGTCACTTAAATTTACCATCAAGATCCTTTTTAAATTAAGCTCACTTTTAATGTTAAATCACTCATGAAAGATTTACTTGCAACCACTAACCGACTTTCAGAAGGGAACTACAAGATACGCACATGACACCCTCACGATTCAACCCTCTAGCATAACAGCCTGCCTAAATTTTATTAATCGTGGCAGGAGATACAGCAGTTTCATGCTCCTTTTTATCCTGCTCTATCTATTTACTACCTCTTATCATGATAAAATTTGGAGCTCACAGCGATAGAGTTCAGAGTAATTTATTTGTAGTTAATCTGCCATCTGCTGAGAGTCTGTGTGGCTAAATATTTAAGAAAAACATAGTAGGTCAGGAATACTCAGGGTTAAATTCAGCCTTTATAACAACTCCAGGAAAGGGTTATTCCAGCTACTAGGAAAGAGAGTGCAGAAGTTTAGACTGTGCAGGACACAGTTCCTATTTTGTAACTCAACAGAAAAAAGGGAGGAAGTAAATATGACTTCATAAAATCGATTGAACAGGCTCTCCCTACATCCTCAGCTTGATGTCAAGCCTTAAGGTTAGACAGAAAGACCAAACGGGCAAGAATGTGGAATGTAATTCTGCTGATTTTAGTTGCTTGAGCAGGCCTCGGAATTCCTCAATATCTCTTATCTGAAGGACATAAGAAAAGCTTTGAAAATGCATTACCACTGATGGCATTGTGTTCTTGCTGCCAGGTGGAATAAGCACACGGAGATCTGGTTTACGGTTGTTCATTCCCAAATTCATCGGAGGCGGAGATTTTGCTTGCATATTCTTGTTCAAGTTGCCAGGTGAGACCAGCAGACCTGGTGAGTTGCGGGGGTTGCCATATCCATTTCCTGTTATGGTAAAAAAAAAAAAGAAAGAAAAAAAAGGAAAGAAAAAAAAAAGAGAGAGAATGATTACAAACTCCACTTTATTTCTTACAATTGAAAACTAAAAATGTCCAGTAAAAAAATTCAATGTAAATACCTGTCCCATGTAATGTATTTTTAGAGGAAAAGATAACACATGCCATATTTGGAACAACCGTTCTCTCATGGCAGCCGATATCTCTGTGATATGCTGAAATTAACTCAATTATACGATTCTCTTTAGAGTACTGTGGTATGCAGCACAATATACTGCGCACTCAAAGCAGCCAAGATCCAACGTTTGCCTTACAAGAGAATCAGGAAAGTCAGACGATCTTATGGCTTAAAAAAATGTCAAAGCTATGCTCTGTTTTCTCGACAACTACAGAGGATTCTGCCTTGCCTGACTCAGCCCTTTCCAGGTCATGATTTTGTTTTGTTTTTAAACAAAGGATGAGTATAGCAAGGCTATAATTTCCAGAAAAGGCAGGGGGAGGGCTAGGAAGATTCCTAAATGTTTTTGGCTCTCTTTCACCACACTTTTTGGACCTGATTCTGTCAACACTAAAGTCAATGGGAGCAAGAGCACAACCTTATTTGGAAAATACCACCGTATCTTTCATCTTCATCTCTCCGCTGCTTTCTGCAGGCCCCAGGAACAATTCCGACAGGCAAATGCTTCATTTGCCTTTTTTAGAAAAGGGTTTCCTTCTCTCACTATATAGTAATGACAATGGTATACCCGTAAGGTTACTGACCTACCATTTCACTAACTCCACTAAAAATAAGACCTTCCTATTTCATCCACCTAATTTCACCTCTTACCCACACAAAGTCTGAGGAAAGAGATGACTTTTCTAGTGCAGCCTTGAAATTCTGTCTGCACGGGCTCAAGAGAGAACAGAAACTGCCCAGTCATAGAGAGGGAATAGTACGAAAACTAGTACAGAAGGAGAAAACTTTCATGGATAAATACCAAGAAAGCAAATGCTCGGGGAGAGTTTCTCTTCTGGGTTCACCTTTTGTACACAGTTTGCAAGCTGCGACACACAACCTAGAAATAGCGTGGGAAGACAAGCTAGTGAGTGTGGCAGAGTCCTATGAGTTAGATGCCCTGGACCTTCAAATTTGCTTTGTAATCCCAAAGTCGGTGAAGAACTCAGTATCTCAATTTTGTTTTTCACACATGAAATGTGGTTTACAGCCCTAAGGGACATAAACAGATTGTGGAACTTAATTTGATAAAGTCTATGAGGTGGGCATAAAAATGACAATCCATGAAAGTGGATTTGTCTTCTAGTTAGGATAATCAAGTGTGTCCAAGCATGACTAACATTCCATCATGTTTTTAATCCGCAACCACATCAGCTAATTGTATTTATCAGATCAGCAAATCCATGGAAAAAAAAAATATCTTGTCAAAGGCTATTAAATACAGAAACACCACTTCAAGCTCTGGGAGATCCTGAACTGTGAACACTAGGCTTAGGACACAGGAAAAGTATCACAAAGTGCTTGAATTCCATATTTGTGAGGTACCTGTAGTCACAGGTCTGACCTGGCTTGTTTATTCTCATGCTTTTTATTATAATGAACTCCCAAGCCTTTTGCAAAAGGGAATTGGGATGAAAACTTAGAAGCACTCAGATGACTTCACAGATTTTGTGTTAAAATATTTTTCATAGTTAATCTTGTTGTCTATTTCCTTAATAATATCATACAGTTAGTGAGATAAAATGAGCTAATGAAAAAAAGTGTATTTTACACTTATCAAGCTAAAATAGCAGAACGCTGTCAAGAATTTTGCATTTTGTCTCTGTAGGCTATTTTTTTTTAAATGAGCACTTACTTTCAATATGGGTTTGCTACATATTATGCTCTCGTTAATGCTGTGTGTTACGAGAGGCAGAGAAATTAGAAGGCGCATTTCAAATACACAACAGTATTTTCTTCTAGAAACTACAGTGCCTTTAAAAAGTCGATCTTTAACAAACTGAGCACTGAAAGGCAGTAATGGTGTGGAGAAGTGATCGACAGAAGAAACTGAAGCAACAGTAGAGTTTCTCTGGCGCTGGTTTCATACAGGAGCTATTTTACCAACAGGAAGTAGGACTGCCTTGTGAAATCTGTTGTATGACAAGCATTCGTTCAGAGAGTGAAAATGAACCTGTTCGAGGAAGCAGTGTGTTTTTTTTTAGTTCTACAACATAAAACCTGAGATATTTAACAAAACAGCATGCACTGTAACCTATATGTTTGTTTCTATGGGTGTGATTTTCAGAGAACAGAAACGCTTAGAAAAAACAACTCCCATTTTCTACAGAAGTTTTACTTAATGTATTTTTCTATTAAAAATTTAGAGAAAGAATGCAAGAGAAATTAAAAATTTAGAGAAAGAATCAAACTTTTCAGAAACTTTCGTCTGATCTTTACATTATTTACCTACTGATGTAAAATATTTCGAACTTTGATAACATTTCTTACATTTATATTTTTGGAACGTCAAATTATTTTTAAGAACTACTGCAATCTTCTCTTTACCAGTAGATTTCTGCTGTTCATGGCATATTATGCCAGCTAGCATTTTGGAGCCATATAATAACCATTCCTCTTTCCAGCCATCAAATTGTTATTCTTTGGTATAATGTGGATTCAGGAATTTAAGACTGTGGACTTTAAACCAATGATACAGAAACCCATCATTTGAAAATCAATGATGAATGCATGCATGCGGTTTGCAGTTAAGAAGAGTCTGCATTTAAACCAGCTCTTTAAACCGTATCCTCTTTACTCAGAAAGCTGTGGCCTGCTCTGAGGCAGCTGTCCCACCTTCAAATAAATCCACCGAAGAGAATGGCCTCATTTACATTCAGAGGCAAAAAGATGTATAAGACTTCTAATATACAAATTAAACCTTCCTTCATCCTATACTTTAAAATTACACTCTGCCCGGACAATTATCAATTTAGATGTGACTGTATGCAGAACATCGCATTCCACTATCCACTTGAAAGCGCAAAAATTATATGTCATGTATGAATGGATTTCCTGATTATAGATTATAAGAAAATGAAAAACAGATGGATTTTAGAGCAAGTTGGCTTTACATTTTTATTTGGTTAAAAGCCATATTTTTGCTAGAATAGAACATTTTTAAACATTACATATATAACTTGTAATGTATAATGAAAATAAAAACAGTAGATGCACAAGTTTTAAAGGGCATATGTCAGAATTTGTAAATTTACAGCACTTTCAATTCAAGAAGTTTTCAGAGAAAATAATTCTTCCTCATGTTGTTTGTTATACTGACTTGAAAGAATAAAAATATTTTACACAGAAAAGAGCTTGTTTCTAGACAGAACTAGTGGAGCAGCACGCGTCACGAAATGCAGTGCCAGACTTTGTATTTGGACTAATGGCAGAATATAAAGACAAACGCTTTCTGAGCATAGAATGCTCCTCTTTGGCACGTTCCCACATTCTGCAATTAGGCACAAGTGCCATTGACTTTAGAAGGAATTCTGCCCAAGTACAGACTGCATGATTAATCCCTGCAATATCACTTTTTAAAAACATCCAGAAAAGTTATTTTTGTGCACCAGTAGTTAGTCAGTTAAGAAGAATTAGTAAAAAAAAAAATTCATCTACTCATGGAAAACTACGATTTAAACTACTTTACAAATTCAGGTACTACTCTCTTAAATGGTCACTTCTATGTTTTAAGAATTTAAGGGTACGAGTAGGGCACAGGTTTATTCATGACGGGACAGAGAGCAAAGTTTACTTCTCTTCTTTCAGCCACCATTAGTAAGACCTGTACCTGGTGTGTAGTTTTGGTCACTGGTATTACAGTCATTGCAAAGTGGCTGCAATTCTTGATATTTTCAAAGTTAGGGCAAACTGAGTTTGCCCTAAAAGTTACTGAGCATTTAAGCCAGGAAACTTCCCACATGTTAAGATAACACAAATGAGGAAAGAATAATTTACTTCCATACCTCTCAACATTCTTGAAGAACATTGTCATGATTTGAAGTCTTTAAGTCTTGAAAAATTGGAAAAATTTGATTTCTTGAAGTTTTGAACCTGCCATGTCCCTACTTGCTTCTTTTTAATTTGTGATTTCAAAGGTATAAAAATATACTGAATGAAAAAAACCTCTATGGTAGCCCTAGAAGAGTGAAGAACAAGACACACAATTTATATGTCCTTTCTTTGATCTCTCATTTACTTTAATGCTTTTCACTGACCGTAGCGGTTGAGAATTTAAGATTTTTAAGAACCTCGGATGCCTTCTTCCCATTAATTCTAATAGGAAAAGAGCTTTCAAATTCTTGAAGGAGTTTCGATAAATATTAATGGTAATTTCAAGTTTCCAACAAGTGTATGCTCTTACTTGTGGAAAATATCATAGTTCTTCCAAGAAGAATACGTACATTCTATTTCATGGAGGATTCCTGTGTCTTACCGGGTTATGTTAAATGCACATCCCATGCATATGACATTATGACTGACAACCAAGCTTCTCAAAAAGGATGCTAATTTTAGAATGAATCTATATAAACATGACAGCTAACTACGCTACAATTTACCTCCACTTCAAAATAAATAAAAGAATCAATGCAGTAATAGAAATTTTGCTAAGTTTACACCCAGTTTTGCACTATTCACTCAGTTTATTTTCCCACTTTCTGGAGGAATGGTAATTGTTCCTAAGAGCAATTAAAAGGCAGTGAAAGCGTTCCTTTTCTCTCTTACGTCTTATGTATAATTTTTTTTTTTAATGCATACACAGTGTTGGAACAGGCTATGGTTTACCACCCCAACAAAACAGATACCAACAATAACGCAGTAATGCCCGGAAGCTGTAATGGTGTTCACCTAAACATAATTTTTAAAAGAGATAACTGAAGGTTCTTGCTCACACGTCACATGCCAGTCATTTCACAGTACCTGACCTCTACTAACTGCAAGCGGTAGAATAAAACCAATCTGCAGATATGCTTACCCAGAAAAAATAAAATCTTTACATTAAAGTAGCTGCCCATTCCCACAACATTACACTAATGGGCCTTTACTGAATTACCGGGAGCCAACTCAGACAGATGTGGTATATAAAAACTACTGACTTTGTGTGAAAGAATTCTCAAGCATCTTGTGAAATATCAGCTGCTTTTTAGACTGAAATAGGATGAAAGTGTTGTGAGCTCACAGATATTTGGAAGAATGGGAAGAGAACGAGGAGAAAACTATTTCAGTAACTCTTTGTTACGGTTTTAGAAACCAACCGTTTAGAAATAATGTAAATAAAAAGGCTGAGATTCCTACAACAATATAAGACTAAGTTGATAACCAGGTATTTCTCTAACTCACTCATCTTTGCCGTGCAGGTTGTGTAACTGTTGGTGGGAAATTCTTGCTCTGTAAGTCTAAAGCTATGTAAAGGGCTCTAATGGCACTACAGCTGTCCGGTGCTCGGAAAAAAAAAGATAATATTTGGGAATCACTAAAATACTGCTAATATTGTACACAATTTAGGTGTACATAAGGGCCACCTGCATGTCAAAAAGCTAAATGGCACAATTCTAGGCTTAGTGAGATCTCATCTTGGAAACCAGGAAAATAACCACTGCTTCCACCGCAGTGGAGGTAAATGGTCTCACAAAATGTCCCAAGGAAAACTGTGTTGATGATTTGCTTATATTTGTAGTATACTATGAAGAAAGTTACTTCTCTATTCTGCAGCTCGTATTTTTCCGTTTTGCTATGTCTCTGGGCTGGCTCAAGTGTTTAGGCTCAGATCCTACATAGTTAGATAGTATGGTCTCATCACTACATCTTAAGTTTAGTGTCATTAACAGTCCTCTCACCAGTCCTATGGTTCCCCTCACTGGGCCTGATCCGGACCCCCACCCATGGGCCGACATCCCGGCTCATCCCCGTCCCCATGGAGGTGCCTGATGGCCAGGGTTGGGTCAGTCCCCGGCTGCCCCCTCGCCTGACCTGCTCCCTGGCTGGGACAGTGGAATGGGTACCAGCTGAGAAGCCCTGACCTGCCACCCCCAGGAACCTCCACCGTTCCCGGCCCTCAGCTGCCCCCAGGGTGTCCTGGCGGCACGTTCCTCATCATGAAAGAATTAAAACCCAGCTCTTTCTCTTCAAATCTTCATGCCAAGTACTGCCATCTACCTTAATGAACTGTTTACATGGATGAAGTAGACAAAATTGTGTCTAACCCTTGGGCTACTGCCATGTAATATTTGGAACATCCTTAAAATCTGCTCTATATGGAGTATTTGCAGGTGCACGCAACTACTGCTGAAAAAGGGCACATGTACTGCAGCAACTGGGCTTAGATTTCCCTTGGGACAGAGACGATGCTTCTCCAGCGGAAGCTGAAAGTAAAGAAGTGGCTCTTTGGCCATTTGACAATGCCGAACACGTTACAAAACATTTCTGGAAATCTAAGGACATGCCATGAATCAAGCAGGCTAGAAATCTGAGATGCTTTTTCAGCCAAATGGAGAAATAGATGAATTCATTTAGATGCAGAGTGAACGTCCATGAGAACAGAAACCTGACCTGTGTATCACAGACCATTACATTTCATGCAAATACTTTACTGCTGAGTCAAGTGCATAACTAAGTACATGGCAAACTAACCCGATCACCAACACTGCGGTTATGTGTTTGTGCTATAATAAGATCCATATTCAAATGTTTCTAAAGCGGTTCTCGCACTAAGTATTCCCCCACTTTAGTCTAGGAGTTCACGCCATAATAAAATAAATGTAAAGGTGGCACCTGACTGTCTACAGAATTAGCCTGTGGCTACCCACAGAAGGAACTGTGAGCAACCCTTCAAAACATTTCTTACTGCCATTAGCTTTCCTAAGCTGCAGGCAGACACTTCAGCACCACCCTGGACTCCCTCCTTGCAACCTTTGGAACAGGGGTACATTCACTCACAGGCAAATTTGTTATACACTAAGAGAAGGGGGACCGCTCTTCCTTCTTCAAGAATGATCATCCTTATTCCTCCATTTTTTGCTCAGCAAAGAAACAGAGCAATAAGCAATCCAAGTGCAGGTACTGTTTGTGGTTTTTAAATTTTTCAGTACAGTTACTACTGTCAGTATGCTTATCTTCTTACATTGTCTGATCGTAGCATCCTACTATTTACTTTCATAATTCTTTAATGGCACCTCATTTCAGGAATCTCAGAGCATATAACTTTAATGCAGAAATAATATCTTTCTCTTTACTTCTGATGGTATGTTTGCACTTCCACAATGCTATTTTGTTTTAACATTTTTCTTTATCAATAGCTATGCTCATCTCAAACCCCATATATTTCAAGTTATCTTGTTTGGCTTGAAGCTTCACCTAATCAGCACAGTAACTAAGTTGTAATTATTGAGAACAATCACTTAAGAAAAGTACACAGTGGTCTTCCGTTTTGCGCTTTATAAATATTACAGATATATAGTTCAAACACATGGGCATTGCTTAATGAGCACCAGACCCATACTCCTGCGTGTTATAAATTTTTAAGGTCCAAAAAAAATGTCAAGGATCATACAATCACTTAAAAGTGGCTTACCATGGTAAAGCAGCCACCCTGCCCCTGCCACTGGCTCTGCAGCTGCTGCCAGGAGGAGCAGGCACAGCGCCATGTCCCCGACCTTGCGCAGTGCTCCCTCCCCACTCCCTCTATGTTCAGTACATTACTGAAAAACAGAAACTTTTCTGAAGACATATAGGGAAAAGATATGAGCCTGGGAAAGGTAGAAGACTTATTTCTCCTTCGGACTGCCTGAGTGAGAGCCTTTGACAAGTCATGTGCTTTTAATACATTACTTCCCGATAACAAAAATAATTTCCTTTTTTGGGTTTGAAATAAATTATCATTTTTGTGAAAACTGCTGTTTTAATGAAAAATATTTCAAGACAAGATGTAATTCCAATTGTAAACTGAACACATTATTTCAAAAGGTATTTTCTTGCTTTCCCAAAGAAATTTTAGAAATAACTGTTAACTTTTTTTTTTCATAATCATGTAGCTAAAGTTAAGTTAAGTTGTTGATTTTTGTTAAATCCACATTATTTAAAAATGAAGAATGCATAATTTAAAATCCAATGTCAGGAAAGGTTCAGGACTACATATATTAAACATAAATGATATGTACTTATACTTTTAACTTACCAATGTTATTAGAATAGATATATACAGAACAGGAAAGCGTTTTGCACATAGATAATACTACTTGGATTTGTTTTGAAATTTAAGCAGTTGCACGTAAAAGGTCAGTAACTAGCTACCCCTGTCTCCTGTGGCTTTTATTTCTGGGAAACTGTTCCAACTGTTATCAAAGGAAAAATCAACTTTCAAGAGATTTGGAAAACAAATGGAATCTATGGATTGAATATCATCATTGTGGAATCTCGTTAAAAGTTAAAGGGCAGGGGTTACATTAACTTAATACTGCCAGGAGCTTCCATGTGTGGCTGCAGTCCCAGCTTCAAGAGGTTAAATGCATTTCTTGCCTTCTTTCTCAGAGCAAACTCATTGCTGCATTCCAGATCCAGGAGGCATCAACTACCTCTTTCAGGACTCAGGACAGGCATGAAATCCAGATGTTTGCTAATTTGCAATGCCTTCTTATATTTTCTGAATTTGAACAAGAATATGAACTTCACTGTGCAACAGAAGACATAGCGGTGTCTTAATGAGCAGGAATGTACAGACAAAAAAAAACAACGAAATCCCTGTCTCGCTGAAGTAAAGCATAAAATTCCCCCATACTTCAGTAGGAAAAGGATTTTATCTAAAGAATCCAAATTATTCTTGAGGAACATTTGAAACTGCTTGTCATAAAGGAAAAGAAGTCAATCACGCCTGTCTTTAAAATCCCACTTACAAAGAACCACAGTTTGTATGACTCACTTAATTGTTCATTACATGTGAACTTAGGGCTTTCTCCCTTTCAATCCTTTCAAGCTGTCTTTTTATAAATACAAATATTGAGACACTGCTGATTAGAGAGATGATGGGACAGAGAATAACTAAATAAATTACTAAGTCAGCACTAACACAACTGGTGGAAACCTAATAAAGGCCAAATTCTCATAGATTTTCATTGCGGTCTACTCAGAATGTGTTTATGCGGTTCTCTTCAGTGGTAAGAGGTCACATGAGTTAGCTGAAAATACACGCATCCAACCTTCGCATGATACCCATTACAAGATTTTTTTGATTTTTACACAGACAGCAGTATCTACCCTTTCAAACTTATTCTTAAAGTTTCACTGACATGATTTTATCTGTATGAAAAGAGTCCGAATAATCTGTATAAAACAGAAGAGCTGCTTAGGGCAGAAATAGGACTTTTTGGAATTTTGGAAAGGCCTGTGTTGACTGCCTAGACAGATACAAAATTCAGGTACTGTTAGATAGACTATTTCCTTCATATTATGTATCAGAGCTGTCAAGCAAGTTCCAGGGTTCTTCCTGCTTTATCACAAATCTTCTACCTGTAGGTACTTCCCTTAAAACACTGAAAAAAAGATAATATATCCTCCTTATATAGAGTAAAGCTTGGAAAAGGAGCACTTAATGGCATAATAGGAGTGGAAAAAGAGAAAAGAAAATGCGAGTTGTTATGTTTTTCATTTCTTATCCCTCTCCGTGGTTTTAATCCAACCTGCCAATTTATGATTTCTTATTGTTTGGATTTGGCACTATTGCATCACAAACTCTGCTATGAATGACTGCATGTTCTTTCTTTTGGACTGTGAACTTTCTTGGACAGGAACTATTGTTTACTATACTTTAATGCCGCATCTTGCCCAGTCTTTGGATCAGAGGTCTGTGGGTGACGGCACTCATCAAGTAATAAGGGAAGGGCAGCAACTTATCGTGCTCTCTCCCTGGCAAACCCACTCCTCACAGGTTGCCCATAAACTGCGGTTCGGGAATCATTGTTCTAAGCTCACTTGTTTATTTAAGATATTCCATGCTTGCAGCCTAAGAATTATCTTCTCTTGACTATGACAAGCATGATTTCAGGGCACAGTGGAGAATATTTATGTAACCTTTTAATTTTTAATTTTTTTTTTTATTATAGTATTAGTTTGTTTATTTATATTTATAGTTTCAAAAGACACTAATGCAACTAGGTGCCTTTGAAATCCTTGCTTATTTTTGGTACTGCTTGTAGGCTTATTTGGGCAGATTGCTTCTTTTTAGTAAATCACTCTTTTTTGAGAAGATACAATCCAGATTGCCTCTACCCCGAGGGTTTATAAATTAAAAAAACCCTACTATTACATATATTCCCATGTGGCTTGAAATTCCAGCAGAATATATAATACATTCACCCACAGTCAGTACACGACCAAGAAAAGAAAAAGTAGCAGGAAAGCACCAGCAAATTATGATATTGGCTGGCAGACCCTGGACCTCACCCCTCAGAAGATGAGAAGGCAACTGTTATCTTGTGGTTAATTTCCAGAAGGAAATGACTAGCTGCTGATTTATAGGTAAATATGGGATTCAGTTATTAAAAAGACATGGGATGAATTTTTCAAAATGCATTAGTGAACTTTTCAGTTTCTAATGACTTTAAAGAACAGGTTTAAAGGTAGTTTGATTTAAAGAGAACAAACACTTAGGCCCTCTGACAGCATTTACAGAGTCCCAAGTACTTTTGAATAACTCGATCCTTTAGTTTAATATTAATGTTAAGATGGAGGCAGTACAGAAATCAAATAGTGAAATAAACAAATCACAGGAAGTGAATAAACAATTACAGCAAGTATATTTTTTATTATATCCATCCTGGATTTAAAAGTTGAGATTGAATTTTTCCTTTGATTTTATTCTTTATTGTGGTTTAAAATGTAAAGGAATTCTGTTGATTTAGATGGGCTTATTCCATTCCAAAGAAAACTTAATTATGAAATAGAAAATCTCATAATCTGAAAAACACAAAAAAATTTAAAAATATAACTCAATCTAAAAATATAACTCAGTTTGAAAATCAAAAGTTTAAGGTACAGATGCAAAGAAAGACATCCCCCAGTACCGTTGTATTTTGATTTTAAAACAACTGCAATATTTTTTAAATTTTAATTTTTTATCAGGCTTTCAACATAAATATTGAGCCACTGAATAAAACTTGTGTTCAGATAATTTACAGTACTAAAACTTCGTAGACATTATTCATTTCTGGTCACAGAATCACAAAATGGTCAGGTTTGGAAGGGAGCTCTGGAGATCATCTAGTCCAACTCCCCCGCCAGAGCAGGGGCACCTACAGCAAGTAGGTGGTCAAGTTACTGTTAAGTGGTTTTGTTAAATACTGTGGTCCCTAAAAATTAAAAGAACTTCACATAGTCTATTATGTAAACATGTAACATGGCACTTAATCTAGAATGGTTTTAGATCATATTGATTTGGGTCTAAAAAGTTCTTGTTCTCTCTTTCAATCAAAAGCCTCTGGTTTGAGAGAATAGTGCCAAAGACATTGCTGTATTTATAATTCAGCAACTCTACTAAATGTGAAGTTCACTCTGATTTTGTTGGCAGTTGCTAATATCACATGATAGAAACTATTCAATTAGTGTTTGGCTAAGAACAAATTTACTTTAACAAACCTGAGATAACCTTGGTTTAACTTAAAAATATCACCAATGGTATTTAGTTGTGTAGGGTAATAAAGAAATAGTCAGCTTTTTAAATTTCTATTTATGTCTTGGGTTGACTCCCAAGGTAAATTGTGGATGATTTCAGGGTTATTACTTGAAATAATCCAAACCAACAAAATAACATACTTCTCAAAACACAGGCTTAACTAATTTTTTTCCATTTCTGATATTGCAGTTAAAATGTAATTTGTTATAATGTAATTTGTTAAAGTAGTGCAGAAACTGAGGCCTGGAGTTAGCAATCAAAAGTAGTTTCATTTCGTAATGGCAGAAATGAAGCTCTTTAGACTCTTCTTCTTGGACTATGTTATTTTGAATATATGCTATTTTCAGACACTGCAGAAAAATGCAAATTCATAATGTTCTAATTTGGCCAGATATATGAACCCCAACAGATTAAACCACATGATCATGCTACCAGCTTCTAAGATGCCAAAGAGAAAAAAACACAGAGGTCTCTGTTTCTTGTGAAGAATGATGAACAAAGAGAACTTTTGATGTTTATTCTTCTGCACCCTAAAGAAAGAGGACTGTCCAAAATAGTGCCATTGTGGAATGATGCAACTAAAGCAGAGGATTCAACCTTATAGTGACCTTTTTCATCTTCCTTCAGCCCTGTATCAGATTCTTCCGACTGCTCTGCATTTAAGAGATTTAGAAAACACTTCTTTAATGGTGTTTAAAGCTCTTATTGCCAGATAAAGAACAAAGACTATTCATACAATTAAATATTTATGATGCATTCCTAGCAATGCCCCTCATATATATGCCCCTCAAATCAATTGCCTACTCCAAAGTTACATTGCCTGAGAGCTTAATGCATAACACTGCACCCAGGAAATACAAATTCTTAATTTGTGAGTAAATAATCAAGCTATTCCTTTTCCTATGCTTATATATGCTTTTAATATATTTCCAAGAAAAAAAATGTATTTAGTAAGAACATAAATTTTCAACTGGCATATTGATATACAGATTTTATTAAGAACAAGGATTATTAAGGCAAATGTATGTGTAGAGGAACTTTTATTTTAGTATGCGTGCCTTTTAAAAGAAAACATTGACTCCTTTACTAACTACTTTCCAGCGTCTTTTTAAAGGAACAGGGAAACCAGTAACGAGGCAATGACATTTCTTAATAAGCCAGAAGAGGGAGCCCCTTAATAGGGCAATCAATTTTCTATCAGAGTCCCTCCGTTGCCGTTCCTGAAGTTTCTACTGTGCATAAGGTTAAAGTGAGATGAAATGCGAACATCGCCAGAATGAATCTTTCTTTAGCTGAGTTTCGCAGGCTGACAAAAGATAATTAACAAAACTGTAATTTTCTATCACGCTTTCTTTTTTTGAGAACAAAGGAGACTAATGGCTAAGTTCCCGTGGTCTGCCTTCTCTACTCCTAAATTAATACAAAATGACCCCTCAAAGCTTCAGCATGCCTTTAGAGTGCCTTTCTGATACAATGCTGTGCAGTTTCAATTTTACTACAAATGCATCACACAAACATCTGTGACTCATCTATGTGTGAAGATAAAAGGGGGGTGGTCTATTGCAGGCTGAGAAGAGCCAAGAAAGGAAAGATCACTGTATCCAGAATTTCTTTATAATTTATTTTATGAGACAACGTCAGAATCGGCATATATATCAGGCTTGGTTTATAGTGCACAAAAGGGATCTTCCAACTATTTTTCCATACGGTTCTTTCTGAGAGCAGTTAACCCAGCAAAATTGGATGTGCTCCATGTTTTACCACTCAGCTTATTTTCTTCAAACATATGTGTTTACTTCTCAAACTGAAACAGTAATCTTGCCATTGTCTTTTGTAATCCGTATTTGTAATAATGCAACATTGCTGACATTGCTAACAAACCACTGAGTTCACTGAGCAAAGGGGACTACTCTGACAACATTGCTTTGATAACACAGACCTTAGCAAGTACAATTCTCATTAGTTCTACGGGAGCAGGACTAAAGGGGCTAATCTTTTTCTCTGCATGGGTATTTTGAAAATCCTTTCCCTGTTGTGTACCAAAGCACTTAAGTAAATACATAAAACTAAGCTTAAGTTAATTACTGATTATTTAGGTAAATGCTAACAGATTCTGCTGACTAGCAATGGTCTTAAAGCAGGGGCTTGAAATCAAATCTCTGCTCGGTAGACTGAAGTCTAACCATAGACTCAATATCGAAATCTTTACTCAAGCTTAAATTCATAAAACAAAACCCCAATTCCACTAAAGTCAATGGAAAAAACCTCCCTGTGACTTAAAAAGGATCAGAGTTTCTGACACTGGCCTCAGTAGGAGTTTTGCCTGAGCAGGGCTATTCAGTGGACCCCAAAGTTTTTATGGAACAGCTAATGTGAAGGAAAACAGACATTTGTATCCGTGGAATTTGTTGAGGTGCAAGATTTTCGACATGACTGAAAACAAGCCTCTTCCTACTAATAAGAGAAACACAAATATCAACTCCTCACCCCCCAGCCTGGGGAAATAAACCCATGCCAATCACTTTCTAATATCCCACCTCCAGGACGGAGCTATTTTAGGACTCAGCCTTTGAAGGAAGTCCTTTGTTCACTTGGAAAAATAAATATAAATTCTTTTCTCCTTACCTGCACTGGTGCCTGCACCGGTTGTGAGGTCCCCACCCATCAGGCCACCTAGGGGGTTGAAACGAAATACTACAAATGAGCACGATAAATTGTAACAGGCAAACATTTGAAACTTTTTCTCTCACTTCAAACAGCCTGGTCCAGTACCCACCACAGTTTTCCTCTGACTTCAACGGGCATCGGATCAGACCCACAGTCATAAAACGGTTTAATGTTACCCCTGCAAGATACTTGCCGTTCAAGGACAAACGAAATATGTAGTACACAACATTCCATTATTTTCTTTTCATACTTACACATCATATGAAAAATAAATTATATTTGAAAGTTGTACATAGTAGTCCTTCATTTGAAAACTATATTTAGTTCTGTATCAGTCAGAAAAGCAAAGGCTTCCACATAGAATAGGGAGGAAGAGACTGAAAGTTCCTGTACCAGAACGTAACTCAGAAGCTATAACGTATGTTTACATAGCTTTTCATTTGAATTTCCTCAGCCTTTCACAGACATTCACTCTAAGGATCTTTAAAACTTCTCTTTGCACTTGGGTACCTCAAATGGTTCCTTGAACCTGGTATACTTAAGGATCCTGATGTTGCTTCAGCCAGACAGATTGAATGAACTTAATCCCCATTTATCCTATTCAGAGGTGAGCCCTCATCATCACCAGAGCAAAGCACAGCCTCTTACTATACAAGGCACTCAAGTACAGAGCTCAACTAACATTTACCCATCAAGGAACCTGTGAACGCATATATAATACTAAACTCTGCGTTTAGCCTCTAGACTGATGACTTAAGTAACGAGTGTCCTATTTGACTTGCTTCAACTTGTTTGCGTTGGCTCCATTTTCTCCCCTGCCCCCTTAAGCTTTATGGTATAGTGAGCTCTTGCATGAATTAAGTAGACAAGCTGCCTTTTTATGAAACAGCAAATTGTCCGCCCTTTTATCCTTTATTGATTTCCTTTAATCTTAGTCAATATTCAGCCTTTTCCAGAACTTTTTTTTTTTTTTATTTTCTAAATTGGGAATAGAAACTCCTTTGGCTCTTCTTTTGATTTTTCAACACAGCAATTTTGGACAAACTGTTATGACTGGTAAAAACAGAGTTCTTGTTTCTCAGAGTACAGTTTAAAGTGACCTAAGGCACACAAGCAGTTGATAAAAGAGCATTTAAAGGGATGGGATTGAACAGAGCCTACCTGTGTTACCTGCACTCGGAGGCCGATGTGTCACGCCAGGAGACATGCTATTTCTTTGCAAAGAAGGATGAGCCAGCGGCAAAAGGTTGGGGTTTCCCAGAGAGCTGACTGGGTTGCTGTATACCAGACTGTTGTGGTTGGACACTGGGATAGAAACTGGCATCTCAAAGTTTGGTGGTGGAACAGCCTGTACAAGCGAAAAAGGGAAACAAAGACAAGAATAGTACAGAAGCACAACACCCTTCAAGTACAGTTACTCTATATTTAGTTCAAATATTTTGTAGTTGGTGGTTAAAATATTTATGCTTGCCCCCTCCCCCAGGAGACAAGAGAAGAGTTTCAAGAGTTACCAAGGCTTTTAAATATGATTTTTCAAGTAATGATTCCGTCTTCCTTTAATGCAGCTGGAAAGATTTTTTCACTTTTTTCTGTTTAAAACAAAACCCTGCTTTATGTGGCTTAATTTTCTTTTTCTTTCATTCCATGAAGTCGTAATTGTTCACTTGTGACATCTTAATCTAGTGTCACAGATGACTGCAAGATCAAAGGTACATGATTATGATGACTTCATTGCATGGAGAAAAATTAGAAGGTGTGGAATGCAAAAGGGAAAGCTTTAATTTCATCTTATGTTGCTTTAGCAACCAGAATGATCCCAAATCATGTTAAATGCACCAACACGGTAAATTACTTCTTTTAAAGGTTCTGTCTTAGCTTGGAGGGGCTTAAAAGAAACAAAGTTCTACTCAGGGACGGGTAACAAATACAAGAACTTTAGATGCACACCAGTCTTTGGGTTCTTTGTGGCTTTTGTTTAGTTTGGTTTTTTGGGTTTTTTTGAGAGGGATAGGGGATGATGGTGTTTTGTGACACCTTTTCAACAGACAGACTGTTTCCATACTGTAAGGCAGCATCCTCTCCTGCGCCATTTTCCTTTGCAAGAATCCCTCTCAAAAAAGAACCAAATTATGGACCATTTTGACAGAAGGTGTGCGAAGAGGCAATACCTGATTCTCATTATGCTCTCAAGAAAGCCCAGCTCAGGTTTTCTTGGTTGTTTGGTGGGTTTATCGGTTGGGGTTTTCTTTGGTGGCAGTTGTCTGAATTTCTCTAATGTTTATGGCTTTAGTGGCATTCAAATACACTAGAACTCTATATTTAATTTACTTGTTTTTAAAATAATTCATTTCTTGCCTTTGTGAACAGAAAGAAAACTGTTTCAGAATTACCTGACAGTATTTTACATATTCAAATACCTGAATGCAAATGAAGTACCCCTTAATTTGCCGTTTAAAAATCTTATCAGCTTCAAGAGTCTAAAAATTCTTTAGACCAGCCTTGTAACATCTTCAAAGGGAGGAAATCACAGATTTTAATTTTGTTCTTGGCAGCTGATAGTACTGGTAAGTCTTCAAGGACCTAAAGGGAGTATGTTGAGAGCCAGACAGATAATCTGCTGTGTCAGGCAACAGAGGCACCCTGACCTTGTGCCGCCCACGTCTCTTCTCCGGCCGGCCAGAGCTGTTGGCTGTGCCCTGCGTATTACAGCGCTGGCCATCAAATTACAGTTATCCCTTCAGTTTTTTTCTTTGTCCTCTCCCCTTTCTAAAGGCAGACATACTTTTGCTCTAAACATAGAGGAATCATTTTGGTTCACCACTGAAACTCGCAGCAAGATTTTAACTCAGGGTATGATGTGAAGGATATGTTACACAAATGCCTCGGGACTTATTTCAAGGTGTTAATTTAACTCTGAAACCCTCTAGGGAGCCGGTGGCCTGGGTTTGTAAGAGATGGCCACAGCGCAACGGCTGAGATCAGGTAGGGCTCTTGAGCAGACAGATCTGCTGGCATTGCTCCCCAGATGGGGCTGCATGCTGGGACTCGCTTCCCTGTGCGGAGAAGCTGAAGTGCACCCCAAGGGCTGTATTTTCTGTAGAGCTGATTGGTTTAAGCAGAGGTGGGAAGGGGAGTAGAGGTGTCTTGGGAATCCATGTGTTCAGTGGGTAAGGAGCAAAGCTACACACGCTGCTAGCTCTGTGTAGGGATCCCGACACATACTAATGTTTGTGTCTCACGAATAGAAAAAAGAGAATAAATGATGAAAAATGCATTTGATGAAGTATGTATGTTCTTCATTACTTTCAGGAGCAGCCTTTTTTTTCCTGAAGATGTTTTCACAGTTGAAGTCCAGCTCACTAGCTGCATGTGCAGCTTGTCATTCAAAGGAAAATTCACAAAGTACATAGCACAAGCAGTACCAGTGTATGTCACGACTGAGGTTTAGGCTCCTTGGAAACAGGTTCACATAGCATAATCTGAAACATTTTATCAGCCTGAAGGTATGTTTTGAAGCAAGACATTCTCTTCACTGGCCGCAGGAGGATCCAAGAGGTTCCCAAATCCCATGTAAGCCAGAAGTGCATGGCTGCTCGTGGAGTTCGAAGCCAGCTGCTGCTGCTGGTTTCTGCCTTTTCAAAAGATTTTAGCCAGTGAATTCACATGAGGATAGATGTCTTAGCTCCACCTCCAGCCTGATGTGAGACATGAATAAGCCTCCATGAATGGAGTCTCTTGTTATCGCAACATTCAGGGCTGTGGTGGAGATCTGTCCGACTGGTGGCTTCAAGCACATGATCCTGCCTGCTTGAGTGCCAGCCCACGTGAGATTGAGTGTCACCCACTGAGGAGCACTTTTCACAGTGTCTTCTTCACCTCTGTCATGAGATCTGTGAAATCTGCCCTCTGAGCCCGGATAGACAGCTGATGACACCAATATTGTCTCTACTTTCTCAATTTACTCTAATCCCAATCTCTGTTGAGCTATCTAAACTAAAACACGGGTAAAAATGCAAATCTGAAGGTCTTGCCAATCCTCAACAGGTTCGTCTACTTTCATCATTATGCTCTGCATTTCTTCCTTGTACAAACCAAACCCTTCAAGGGCTGCAGTCTTCTTTTTCTACATTAGTACAGCACAAAAGAGCTCCAGTCTTGGTTGCTCTTCTGGCTACCAGTCTCACTAGTCATCACTGAAGCATACAAATACTGCTGAAACAGTTACTTAGCTTTCCTTTTGTCATTTTAAAAATATGTTTTTAAACTAGTTAAGCAAATTATTTTCCTAATTTCTGTAGTAATGGTTTCATTTTCACCATTTTACCTACTGTCTGGATATACTTACATCTATTTACAGAGTGCTTCATAGGCAATTTTATCAGGGCAAAGTCAGTTTACTCTCTGCTTTGCAGCACGATACACACTATATCTGGAAAATAGTAGTTTTTATTTCTTCTCCTCAGCAGTTGAAGGTTAGAGAGAGAAGATTGTCTGTATGAGCATCAGTATTACATAGTAAGTCTCCAGCTACAGTTTTGCTCTGGTTCCCCAAATGTTGTTACAGTCTTACTTGTCCTTCCCCAAGAATTGCAACCTACTGCAGATTCCCCAGTCATTCTTGGTAAGTCACAGGGCATATCTATTCCAGCTAGGCCTGATGGGCATTAAAGCTTATGATGCACTTGCGTAATATCTATATTAGTAAATTAAACTTGCCTAGGAAATGAGGCCATCTGAGGCCACCGAGCAGTCCATGTCCACACTATTAAGCTTTCTCAACCTCAAAACCATCATGACTACATATAAACTGACAATCGGGAATTGTTGCCGGCCTGGGCTAACTACCAAACAGAGCTAAGAAATTATCTTGGAGAGCGTTATTTGGCCAGTGCCAAAAGCATGCCAGTGACGGTTCAAACAATTCAGGGCAGAGATAAGCACCTCCTGCTGCGTCGGTACATTCTTTGCCATTTGCTAATTTACTAACATAGACGCAGCCTTACTCTAACGCATATGCAGCTTGCCA
Source organism: Vanellus vanellus (assembly GCF_965231255.1). Lineage (NCBI taxonomy): Eukaryota > Metazoa > Chordata > Aves > Charadriiformes > Charadriidae > Vanellus > Vanellus vanellus. The sequence continues at coordinate 4,496,593 of NC_138908.1, read as the reverse complement.
CATTTTGCCTTTTTTCTTTTTTTTTTTCTCTGTCTTTTCTCCTTTAAGCACAATTGCCAAAGAGGGCAGATGGTTCACCTGAGAGGAAACCGCCAGTGCACAGCACACACTGTGTTAGATGTGCGCTCTGCAAGCTGTGGTATGTTGTGCAAAGCAAAGTGTTGGGGACTCAAAACCCTTGGAAATTAATGGGCCAAACATTCTGTGTTAAATATTGTTTTTATCCTTCCCATGTTCAAGCAGGCCTTCATTTACTTAGAGACAGAGATACTTATAGCTCCCTTCTAGTGGACTATTTCTGTCTCCTCCGCTTTCATCACTCTTATGAAAACTACAAATAAATGTCTAATTATTATCAGATGTTTTAGAACAATATAAATACTTATCCCCAGAAAATTATCTGAGGAAACATTATTGGCCTTAGCTGTTAGGAGCAAAAGCCAATTTTGTTTTCATTTGGCAGCAGTTTTATTCTGTTACAAGACCAGGCATAGGCATTGCATTGTTTTATATATTTTGTAAGTAGTGATTTAATGTCTTGACTTGGTGACTTTTTTTCAATTTTGCTTTCTTCCCCTCAACTTTTTTGGCTACCTTTGATGATCACAAGTAAATAAATATAACTTCCCTGAGTTCCCTGAAGTTACATTAATTTGTACAGTTAAGAGTATTATTGCATAGAATATGATATTTATTATATATATTAAAATATATAATATTTACAGATTTCCATTATGTGCTAGCTTTAAGCTCTGTCTTGCCCATTACATCTCAGCTTATGCCCAGAGAAGGAGCTCCTGTTGCATTAGTGGAGAACACCTACTGATTCTTCCTTTTGTGGTAAGCAGCTTGATGGAGTACACAGACCTTGAGCTCTGCGTGTGAAGTATTCAAAGAAGGGATATCCTGTCTTACATTAAAAGAAACGCTAACATTTTGCAATTCTGTATCTCTGAAGCATGTCTGAAGTAATTTCACAAAAAGACAGTACATTGTACCTAGTAACATCTCTGCGAGGTAGGACGTTACATTATACCCAAAATACAGCTCAGGAAACCGAGTTAGTTACCAAGTCAATAGGACTACGTTTGATGTCAAAAGGTTAAATTTAATGAAAGCAACCAGCACAAAATTCCATTAATTTTGGGGAGGACAAAAGTGATGTACCATGTTTATATTAACTGCGTTGTTTCTAATTCCTAAAACTTTCCTAGTTTTACAGAAAAGACGTTTTTCCCAAATGCTTATAGAGGTAAAGAAAGTGATAGAACTCACTACCACAGGAATGAGTTTTTTCCAAGTGTTTTTTTCATGTCTTAAGATCTCAAATGGTTATAACATGCTGCTTTGTTGGAACAAAACCAGGTAGCATGACAGAAACAGAGGATCTGAAGGACCACCCCAAAGACAATTTTTAAGGTAGAAAAGTAGGTTGGTTAAATACTATCTGATTGAAAATTCCGTCACTTTGATTTGAACAAGCCAAAGGTCATCCTCGAAAGAGGAAAGGAATGGCAATTGGTAAGTTTGATGTGAAAAAGGGTTAAGCATTCCAGCTTATAAATCACCCTAAACGTTGTAGTCATTGTTTGTCAAACTGAATTCCATCCAGAGAAACCAAATTCATGGTGACGGCTTTAGAGCTTTTTTTTTTTTTTTTTCTGAGAAAAACAGCTACGCAAAAGAAGCAAATAAAAAGGGAGGTAAAGAAAAATGGAATATATATGTGTGTCTCCCTGATATTTTATATATGTGTTGGGCATCCTTAATCATCCATTCCAAATACTCATTTATCGAATCTGGTGCAATTCTGGTCTCTGGGAAAATCTTTATTTATTTTTTTTTTTGTGCAAAAATATGTTTGACATGATGCGAGAACTTCTCCAAATTTTAATTAACTTGAGTGAAAATCTTTCTGCTGAGAATTCATGGAAAGAACACTGCATGAGATAGAATCCTGAAGAGGTATCCTCAGCTTAGGTATCACATTTTGCACACACAATTGTCTAGCACTACAGAAGAGACTTCGCTCATTCTGGGTATGCAGACACCCTTTTTGGCAGCTAATCATACAACCTACACGTGGGAATGAGGAATGAACGCATCCAAATGATCTCTTCTAGAAGCAATCAGTTACCTATGCAAATTCAGATGCTTCTTTGGACCTGGGCAAGTCTTTGGTTTGTTATTTTCTCTTCCACACACATTTGGAAGGAGGACCAAATATAACCTCTAAACCTCCATGTTCTTTTTGTCAGCTTTATAAATGTAGTATTAAACATAATGACAAAGTATTCTCCCCTCGTATGTCTTGTGAAAACGAAGTAGCACATGCAGAGTTATTTCTCTTAGATATCTGGCAAGGCATATGACTGATGGTTAGAAATTTTGACTTGGTTAAAACAAAATTTAGCTCATGTTAAAGCATTAAAGAAATGCTGATGAGGTCAAAGCAAATTCTCTGATAAAGCTGTAAAATCACCCCAACACACAAACATGTCTGAATCCTACCATTAGGCTCTCATGCAGTCTGTTTCTCTGCAGCGAGCAAGTAGCTGTAACCCTTCAGTGCTGCAACTGAGTTTAGCAGAGACACTTGAGAACTGAAGCGACACGCACAGGATGCATTAATTACTATATATAAAGGAATTTCAGTTCTACATCATTTTTTCTATATCACCACAGAAAGTATTCTGTGGGTTTGTTAGCCTGTCCACAAAGAAAGATTTCCATCGTTATTTTTTAGATATAATTTGGGCGAGTGGTGTGGTAAAACAGTTCTGTAAATCAAGTGAATATAATGTATATATGTATATTTCACTTCCTTCTGTAGGTTTCACCTATAGTAGGCTTTGTCTGTGTGTCAGAGGTAGAGACTTGGAAGAAAAATATGTCATGTGAAATTTTCTGACCACAGTGTTTAATTATATATTGGGCTATGAAAGCCCGTTTCCAGCTGAAATGTTTTCCTTAAGAAGCCAGAACTGAAAGGGTTATGGTTTGTTACTGCAGCAGTTATCAGCAGACAGCCATCTAACCTTTGGTACTTACAGGTATTTTATGGCTCTTGATCATATTATCAAATTCTTCATTAATTTTTTTGTATTTTTCTTCAGTGCGTGGGGTGAGAGCGTAAGAGGAGTCAGGATCGGGGCTTTCACAACCTTTGTTTTCTTTCTTGTTCAATGCCTGCCAGGTTCAGAGAAATATCAGAAAGTAAAAAAAATGAAAGGGAGCTCAGAGTACTTACACATAATCTTTGCCTGCTGATCATTAGATCAATATCTTCATTAATTTTTCTGTACTTGTCCTCAGACTCAGGGCTGTGACCTACTGAATCGTCTGCATCGGGGTCTGGACTGTCACAGCCATTAAGTCCTTTCTTTCTCAACGTCTGAAATACATAATTTGGAAAGTTCAATCCTTGACACAGGCTGCAAGAAAGACTCAGCAGTGTTACAGTAACACAAACTGCCCAGCAATGGAAGGTTTTACATTATAATTTAGGGAAAGAAAGTAGTGACCACAGATTCACCACATCATTGATTCTGTAGGTCCCCAATTACGAGTGGCAAGAAAGGATGATACAGGCGTCTTTCTTCTGAAACTGGAATCAGTCAATAAAGAATGAAGCTGGCGATCTGGCAAAGTGCCTGTGCTCGTACACCCCCTCCCACCGTATCAGATATCATTAACAGGTTAAGATAACCACCCGGAATGCAATTTATTTTAACACATTTATCCGTTTGAAATGAGTGAACGTTAAAAGCAAATGATGCATACTGTTTACAGTGGAATACCCCAGTGTTTTCCTTTTCTCTGAAGAAATATACAGGAGGAAGAAATGAAAAAAAACCTGCAACAAATTTAAGAATTCATGTTCTTCACAGAAGAAGAACAAGGAGTACCTAAATTGAATTCTTCCTTTGAATTGCATGTAAGGGATGACATTAGCAGTGCCCTGACGTTCCTAAGTACATGCTTTTGATAGGACAAGGGAGAGGACAGAGTTGCTAATGTGGCTGTGGAATAACGGTTAAGAGCTTCTAGACATGGTGTTTACTTTTTGTTGACTCCAGTTTCAGTGCTACAAATGCACAGTGCCGAAGCTTAATGTACGAGAAAAAGCAAGGCTGAAACAGATGCTTATGAAAAGTCAAAACAAATGAATTTCAGGTTCATGAGCTCAAATCAAACCTTGCAACCATGATCATCATCACCAAGGTAAATAACGGAGATGAAAAAACTCAAAACCAGAATGAAATCAGTAGCTAACAATTTATAATGGTTGTCTGGCCTCAAATAGGTTTTAACTGATCTTGACAGAGCACCAAAGAACAGTCATTGGATTCATTAAGGTAAACCAATATGAGAAGCAAGTCTTTGTGGACGCCCCAACTCCAAGCAATAGTACACAAAGTCAATATCTGTAAGATTTTTCAAATTTAGCTTTAAGAATTTCTCAATCAAAAACTCTTCGAAGAGTCCATTTGGCTCTTACTGCTTTATTAATCAGATTGCAGTTAATTCTGAGTTGAAACCTGGCTAAGCAATCTCAGTTACAATATACAGGTCACATAGCACTCTTGTGTTAGTAAGTGGCTACGCTTGTGCTGTGTGGGATGCTCCAACTGGTTTCTTTTTGTCTTCTCAGAATGACTGCCTCTCATATGAGTTTTTTTGTTCTTTTTGGAAAAGTACATTTCCTAATTATTTTCTTTATGGCAATGCCCAGTTTAACACCAGTAAAGCCCTCAAGTATTATAATTGTTTCTGTACTATTGTATTTATTTATTAAAAATCAGACTTCATTTTCTGCATTTTACCTGAGGCTTGAGAACAGAGACGTCTTATTCCTGCAAAAGCTATAAATCTGTTCTCCTTGTGAAGACACACACCTTGAACCTCACATTTTCAGCAAGTCAGCAAAGTGATGGTGATCCGCCCTAAGAGATCTGAGCCTTCCAAACTCATGTTGTGGACCTCTGACACAGATATAGGCAACTGTGGAAGGCTGGCTCAATGTAGATCTTTCTTTTCAAACTTTGTATCTATAGAGATTTCATATCTAATCCCATGAGCTACAACTGACACACAATTATAAATCCATTTGAATCAAACCTTAGGAAGGTAAAACAACCTGAACGATTCTCTACACCTCTCCGCTCCCTCTTATCTCTCCTTTATCTTTTAAATGTTAACTAGCAGAAATGACACAGTCATGTATGATTTCTACTGCTACTAGCTTGAAACGAGCCAATTATAGAGAGGGCTTTTGCAATCAACTGTTGTTTGACAGATTTAATAGATAAATTATGATATATTAAAAGTGAATTTTCTCTTTTACATCTGAATAACTAATCTCAACTAATGTTCTTCTCTTCATATAAGTACAAAACGGTTGTCCTCTGAATACATAAAATATTCTGTTTTCAAGATCCATTGGATCAAGCTGTCCAGACATGAAATCCAGATCAGCGCTCTTGGGACCTTTTCTTGAGCTCTTTGGAGTCACTGATGGAGTCCTGCTGATTCACATGGAGTCTCTGAGGAATGATGATGATGTGAGTTGGATTAGATGGCATCCTCAACTCCAAGCTTTGAAACAACAGTCCAGCTCCTCTATTTACAAATGACTATGACCTCTTTTTTCCCAGAAGTCAACACAGCTGCAACTGAACGGACATGGATGTGAGGGAAGGGAGCTGCACAAGCGTTATCCTACCAGATGAAGAGCAATATGAAAAGACAAGAGGGGGAATGTTCTGCAGCCTCTTTGAATCTTTTCCTCTCCCATCATTCCCAAATCCTTGTCTGCTGCATTCACAAGACCGTATCTGGGTAAAAGAAGATACCCCTTGTCCTCAGCACACTCATAATGCCATAAAGCTCTGTGTCTGTCTCCTTAGCACTCATGTGAAACAGTCACTTCTGTGGTTTGCAGAAGTTCAGGAATGCGCTGCTATCTTTCAGATGATCAGAGGAAGAAAGGCAATGTAACCCAATGAATGTCTTGCAGCAGTCTCCGAAAGGAGACCAGATTCCCTCCCAACATAGTAATGTTTTTATTTCCACAAATATTTCTTTTTATTTTCATATCATTACAAAGCAGGTTGCTGCCACATCAGGCAGAGAAGAAGCTGTCTGTGTATTCACCAGAAAGACCAAATTTAGTAAAATCATGTTGGTATTCTTCCCAAAATTAACGTTAGCCCTAAAGAATAGAGGCAAACCTTTCCCTTGCAAAACCCATCAGTCCAGTGTGTTTGGCTGGTACCTTGGCCGACATCACTAATCAAGATCACTAATGCAGTGCATTTCGTTCCTGCCCTGAACCTCCACCCCCCTCACCCCCCCCCCCCGCCCCAAAAGAAAAAGAAAAAGAAAAGAGCATGTTTCAATGAGTTGGGGTAAAGTTATGCAATAGAAATTTCCACGAGTGTGCTTCAGTCAGAGGCACAGCTCCTAGCCCTCTGAGTGCTGCAACTAATGCCTGGTCCCCTGTGAATTGCATTTTGGGGTAAAGTGCAATATCCAGAGAAGCCTCCCGGTGGCTGGGTCTCTTGGGGCTTCTCTTGCCCCCTAGCCATCCTTCTAGTGATTCTTTGTTCCTTCTGTGTGTAAGGACTCATGCTGCAATGCTGCCTTCAGCTGGGAGTCTTTCTGGGAGTAATTTCTGGGTTTTTTTTCTGTACAAGAACATATAATTTTCATGAAACTTGTTGGAATTTCATTGTCTGTAAGACGCCTCCCTTTGCACCAGATTTGCTTGACACTGAATAAAAAAAGAACAGTTTATAAGGGAAAATACAGAAGAACAGACTGATAGACTGCGCAGGCACATGAACACACACACACACTCACATACACAGTCCTCCTCTGGAGAGGAGAGCAGGCTGAAAGTGACATACTTATCCTCTGCACTAAGGTACTGAGTGGCATTCAGGACAAATATAATGATCCTGAGCACCTTAGCATCATCTCTGGCTTCTTAACATGCAGGCTACAGTTTTGCCTGTTCTATTGCCTTGTTTGTTACTTTACTCTCCTCCGCATCACTACCTACCATGTTATACCTCTCACAAAGGTCCTTTATTGTTGTGCTTCAACACATCCACTACCTGTTGGTACACCCCAACTAAAAGTGCCACTGACCAATATCTCACTGACCCATCCTTATTCACAAGCTCTCTGGACTCTGTGTCTGTTTTTCCTCTTCTCCTCCACGCTCTGTCACCTCTTGAAAGGAGAGGCTGATTCTGGACATCAGAGAAGACTGGAGTCATTAAGAGGACCAACTGGGTTTCAGCAGGCTTAGAGTCTTTGACCCAGTCTTGCAGCGATTTAGAAACCATTTTTCTTACCATGTTAAGCTGTCATAGCCTCTTGCGAGCCCTGGAAAAGAGCCAGAGCTATCGCATCCTCCTAGAGATTAGCTAGTTTCCAAAGATTTAATGACTATTCAGGGAATATTTAAGAGGATAAAATTACACAATTGTATAGTGCATTGCATTCTAGAGAACCCCAAGCCAAATTTCAGTTATTTTTAAAGAAAATAAGCCATTTTTGAACTACGGAAGCTCTACTTCTTCCAAGCAATTAAACAAGTAAATATATTGGACTCCAATAACCTAAAATCAGCCAAGGCATTTGAAAAACAAAATGGTTAAAGGAAAACAACCTTTGGCTGAAATCTCATATGCCAGCAATTTAGCCTAAATCCTGCTCTATAAATCTCGGAGGAGAAGTGCTGACTTAGTGACATACTGGCTGCTGTTAAATGAAGTATAAACAACTATTTACTTTCATTTCATGCAAAATTTATCATCACTACAAAAGCACAAAAGAAAATATGGCACTACCAGCCGGGTCTGATTTTATGAAGGCAATAGAAATCATTGCAATTTGAAGGCTTTTGAGGAAGGAAAAGCCTTTCATTTTCCTAATCCTGCCTCTGTTTCTGCAGTATTATTTTCTTCTTTCAGCATTTCTTTAACAGGAAGAGTGGTGAAGGTTAGAAATTCAACTTTTTTTTCATCCTATCCTTTAGTTTGCTCATCTTTGTAGAGGGGTATCTCCTTTCTTCCCAGTAGGTTAATCTGCTGTGGAGCTGCTCCACACTAGGGCTTGAGAACCCACAGATACTTGGGCTTGGAAATGCTCACAGTATAGCCGCCAAATTAAAAAGACCAAGTCGGTTGATAAGTTCCCCAAAAGGTTCAGACCAGCCCGCTTTGTCTGTTCCATTTTGATATCCTCTGCAACAAAGACCTAACTATTGCAAGGTTAATCACTATCTTCATGTGTGTAATGAAAAGTGCGATCTTGCTGGCTCTTCCTCTGCAATCAAAATTTACAGTATGGAAAAATTCAGAATTACAGGTCTACTTCTAGAAATTCCTGTATCTGTTATGTTGTCTAGAAGTCACCACAATGATCTCTAACTGATAACCCCACTAGCGACCAGGACAATCCACAGAGTTATAATTTGGTAAATTATTCCACTGTCAGAAGACAAAAACCACAAGTGCCCTCCATTTTCCACTATCACTTTCTTTCCTGTATCTGGATGGGATAAATCTTTTAGCCACAAATGAAAAATGGTTTGGTATCTTTTTTGCTTACTGGAGCCACATATCTACGTGGCAAGGCAGACAATAGTCAATTACAAAAGAATGATATGCTATTGTGTTCAGCTGCTTTATTATTTATAGCCATTGCAAAGAACCCAGCCAAATTTATGAAGGCCCCCCAGAAAAGAAGAAAATACTTAAAACATGGACCCAATTCATTTAAGTGTCAGTTTGCTCTCTGTGCAACAGAAACATTAAAGTTAAAAAGTGTTGAGTGAAGACAACCTTCACTCTCTTCTCTTGCACAGTTATATAATGATGAAATTTTATGATGAAATTGCACGATACAATGTATGGTGCAATCAAGTAATGAAAGGTTCTAGTGAAATGAAAAACACAAAGAGGAAGAGATAGGTTGCTATGGGAACCGTCCATCTGAATTCCCTGACTTCTGTGTAACTAAAATCTCAAATTTTATGTTCCATTAATGTAGAGTTCTTAGATTTTTACATTTAATAATGAACATAAACTAGTATGCTGGTACTAATGTACTTTAATTGCATGTTTAGGAGAATCAGATAAAACATTATTATACTTACTGTTATCTAACAAGCTCCAGTCAAAAAAAAAAAAATGTATACCAGTAACACAGAAAAATGGAACATTTCTTACCTCTTTTGTATAAATCATAAAATGCTTTTGTGGTTTATATGCTTTTTGAAATAAGCTACAGGGCTTATATAATAGCTGAACTTCTATAACCACATGTTAACCTTTTTGTTACTATTTTATTTCCACTGAAGTTTTAAAGAAAAAAAAATTTCCATTGTCTGCTCCTGTACGTGTCTTCTTCGAATGAATACACATAAGTGTGCTTTTCACAACAATGCACCAAACCCTCTGCTTGGATTTGCCTCTCATTTTTGCATGCCAAGTGATTATTCTCTCCTCCTTCAAGTACCTTCTCTAATCACACCTCTTGTGAAACCAAACAATGCCGGCACCCTTTGCCAGTAACATCTGCTTCTCTTTGCGTACCAATGATGGACCAGCGTGTTATGAATGTTTATACGTGTGTGCTGCGAGCTCATCAGGACACGAGGTTTCCACCTGCTTACAAAATTCAGTCTGTTCTCTTCCACTCCCGCTTTTGAGATGCGCCGAGGCACATCTATGATATTTTGTGATGCAATAAAAGCAAATCAATTTTTTGAAAGGGCATCGGGACAGTGGGATTTTTGCTTCTTTTTTCCCCGTGGCCGTGCTACCTAACTTGGGGAAGGTGGAGCTCTGCGAGGCAGTGCAGCCGGTGCAGCCCCTGAACCTGCACGTTCCGGAGGTGCGGTCTGTTGGCTCTGACCTGGCTGTCTGTAGCAGACCGGTCAGCCTCACCACATCTCCTGCTGCCTCTCTGCAGCACGTCCCCAGCATCCGTGTGAGGGAGCGCACCTCGCTGCCCGGCTGCTGTACCCTGCTGGAGAGGGGGTGAGACTGGAGATGGGGAGATGGCAGAGGTTTGCTCTCTGAAAGAGACCAAGCACAATCCCTTTCTTTGATGTTCAGTCTTACCCACTCGCTAGTGCTTTTCTATTTAGTATTGACATAAATTACACAGGGCAACTTTGGCTTTATAAGTATAAATAGATGAAGGATATGTCAGAGTCACAGATCTCATAGCAGTTAATCTAAACCAAGCATCTTTCTGGGCTCTCTCAGAAAGAAGCAAAAGCAAATCACATGAAGACTCCAGCATTAGAGCTTTGTATTAAAATTTCTGTTAATGCATGCAACTAAGCTTATACCCTCCTATGTTCACAATTATTTCATGGGACATGCAAAAGATTTCTGTCCACCACTGCACATGTAAATTGTTGTGTTTTTTTTTAAAAGAATTTAGGTCTGAATAATTCCCAAGGTTCTAAGTAAGGATATTTCCTCATCCTTCAGGTTTATTCCTGTCCATCGTCGTGGCGCAAAAGGTCTGAAAACCCCACAAATCCCCCCTCAGGCATCTGATGTAGGATTCCTACGCCAACCCTCAATGGAGGGGATCGTGTTTCCCCGGCCTTGACAGAGGAGACGGGTGGCAGCACCCGCTGAGCCCAGCCGCCCCAGGGAATCCACGGGGGGAGCGGAGCATCAAGTGACCGGCGTCGCTGGCCGGCACGATGCGGGTCCCCGGCCTGGCTGCAGCAATGCCACGCATCCCCGCCATCTGCACCTGTCGGCGCCGGCACTTGCTGCCCCATGGCCATAGATGGCTGTCCCCGGGGCCGTGGCGCTGACTGGGGATGCTCCTCTCATGGCCCTGCCGGACGACCGGTTTGGGACTTTTTGGTTCTTTTTTTTTTTTATTTTTTTTATTTTTTTTTTTCTTCACGGGTGCTGCTGTCACAGTTCTCAGCTCTCATGTGGTCGCAGCCTGCAGGAACGCTGCATTTGTGCTTTACAGCTATATATACATAAATACATGTGTGTATATATATAGATATATCTATGCATATATTTATACACACACACACACCCCCTCTACTAGATCACTTCCCAGCACCTTTTTATTCTGATCTAGAGGGATTTTTCAGAAGTCTTCACACATAAGCATGACCAGCCTCCCTTTGCGATGATGCAGTATAATACAGGCTTAATATTGCTGGTGTGTTGGATTAACAGAGATAAAGGGATGTGCTTTTCCAGACAAGATTGGCATTTCCTAAATAATGAATTCACGTGCGAGATTAATTGGAGGTGATAAGATTAGTGACATAAATGCAATGCTGACCTAGTTGTGATGGCAGCTTCTGATAAAATCACCTCTAAAGATACATGAGCTTTAAAAAGAAAAAAAAAAACTGGCCTTGGACTAACAAAGTTCCATTTAAACATTAGTCAGAATTTACTCCACTGTCAAATGCACCCTTTAAACTCAAAGACTGTGTTAAAATGAAACTTCTGTGCAGCTGTTTTTAAAACCTGTACTTTGAAAAGATAGTCAAATTCTGCTCTGTTGTGTTGAAATAAATCAACAGTTTTCCAGATACTGGCTGTCAGTGCTTCATGCACAAAATTAGCTGATTATTTACTTAAATCAGAGGTATTCTCAGGCTATTTGTGTCATAGGGATGGAATAGTTATTACCACTTCTTGAGGACTCCAGTGATTATAACCCCTTACTGAGGGTGCAAAGGCCTCTCACAGACACTAGTTTTGAGTAATGGAAATACAGAATATGTAGATAAGAACGGAAAACTTCAGCTCCCTCTCCTGTTCTTCCCACCACTCTTTATACATGCTGCCCTGCCCATAAATGTGTGCCTTCTCCTGCAGAGTGAAGGTTAGCACCACAGTCTAGAGGCAAATACGTCATTTTCCATCCACTATCTTGGAAGACAGATTTAAAGAAAATAGAATTCCACTATTTGTCAAGGCTCAGTATTTGTGGAACGATTCCATGAAGACAAAACCTCTATATTCTGGCTACTTCCACTAGCTCACTGGCAGGAGCAGCACCAGTCTTCAAGAAGACCCAATCTGCCATGGGGTGCAAAGATGGCCTAAAGCCAGAACAGATGAAACCCTGACTCGCCTTTTGCCCCTTGGCCACAGCATAGTATCAGTCCATTATATCCTTTACTGATTTTTCAAAAACGTTAAAGTGTATGAAGTATTGAAGTGGCCAAGTTTTCTCTAAGCTTTATTGAGCATATTTAAAATAGAAGAAGATATCGGTGAGACATAGTGTATTTGATTTGTACGAGGTTTTGCTGCCAGACACAAAAAGAGTATATGAATGGAAAAACAAACTTTACAGTAGTTCAGCAGAATCATCTTGGCTTCTTTAGGGAATATGAGGCCACTTAAAAATAAACACTGTAATCATCAACAGGTTGTTATTTCCCTCCTTCTTTTTATGTTCGTCTATCTATAATCCTTCTCCACTGACTACAGCCCTTCCAGATGGAGCACTGCCCTCAACATTTTCATTTGTGTCTAATTTAGTCAGACATATACACAAATACAGGGCTGAAGTCAGATCTCATTTACACTAGTGTAAATCTGTAGCTGGATTTGGAACAGCTGTAAAGACACCAGTTGAGTTATTCTGGATGTACAGTGGTGTTACCAAGTCTCTTACATCAGCGTTACTATCTCTTCAAACCGACAGTATTTGAAATATGCAGGGCTTAATATAAATGACTGCAGAAACAATTAACTATTTCAAAGGCAGCTGGTGTTTTTCCATGATATAAATGGGAACCTTTAATACTAAATGCCATATTCAAAATACTTGAGAAATGTGACATAAAAAGTAACATGTATATTTTACAGAATCTTTTGTCACAAAAACATATTACAGAAAGAATGGCAGCTAAGAGGAATTATATTTTGCACATATTTTGAGCATTATTTATGTTCTAAAAGATCCCCAAGAGATTCTGATATTATATGTTTAAGGACTGCTTCACACATCATTAAAATGCAGCCATCCTGGGGTGAATATATTGTCAACTTGTGTAGCTGTGCTAGCCGATGAAGTTTTCAGGAGCAGAAATGATAGGTACTTCAGAAAATAAAATTGTAACATATGACATAAGTTACTAGGGATGGAATTTTTCCTAGACCATGGGGCCAACACCTTCACCCTTAACCATGGGGCCAGGGAATCTGTGATGACCACAACATTTCACTTTTCCATTTCATCTAAAACAGAGCACCATCCAGCACCACTGAACGGGTGCAGTACTGACTCAGCAGTGAAAATGCCACCCACTGAGACAAGAACACCACTTCCTTCAGCACCTGGGTTTTCTTTGGATGTCTCCCATAAAAATTTTGAGTGTATCAATGTTCTGAACAGATTTTTTTTTTTTTTTCTTTTCAGATTTTGAACATTTATTTTACAGCAGATCAAATTACAGGGTATTACCAAAAATGGTACCAATATGACAATAAGCAAATGATGCTGAATAGCAGTTCCTTTTAAAGGAAAAAGAACATTCCCTTTTATTTTTATAGTACCATAATTGTTTTATCCATTGGTAAAAATGCCCAAATCAATATATTTTTAAGAAATGGTGAATTATAATAGAGGTTAGATCTCTGAAACACTCGCCTCCTGTTTCTTTGCTGGATGGAGGCCTTAAATAGCAACAAAGCAATAACCATCAACTCACGGTTCTGCTGATAGAGTCAAGTTTTCACCAAGGAGAAAGAGAAGGAAATCTCTCCATGAAGTTTAGAGTGAGCAAGCACTATTCGAGAAGAAAAATTGGCCCGTGTTTTTAACTATGAAAACAGATGACTCAAAAGATGCAGACTTTCACACTTGATTTAAGATGGCTTTGTTTTTTCCTGTTAGACCAACAATTTATATAAGTTCTGTTATTTACCAGAAACATTTGTGCGAATTGTATCTATCTTTAAGCAGCTGCTAAAATTTCTAGACTATGATATGCATTTGTCTGCTTACCAAAGTGTCATCTGCTAGAAACAAAGAACTGGGTCTTGTTTTCCCATGGAAAATCCTACAGGAGCGGCAAGATTCAGACAGAAACTTTGCAAGCTGAAACTTGCAGATAACTCAGCTAAACATTAGCCAAAAAAAGGGGTGAGAGAGTACAATCAGGAGTTGTATGGAGGAGCTGAATGAAACTCCAGAACTGCATGATTATCCTAGAAAGTTCGTCCTCAAGCAACTGTTTTCCTGAAGCATAACTAACTTCTTCAAAAGTTATACTGCTCCTATCATTCTGCTCTTCCCACAAGAGGAGTAAGCACTTCTCTCAAAAGGAAAGAATCAGAAATGACGAAATTAGCAAAATGTGTTCAGATTTTAAAAAGATTTTTGAGAATTTAGGAAGCTTTCCACGCAAGGGAATTCTGAATTTCCATTACTGCAAATTGTGCCATCATGGAGGCAAAAGATTAGCCTCTATACACAAGATTATCCAAGGGTTAAGCTGCTCCTGTATACTCCAAGAAGCACAGTTTAACTCCCACTTCTGTTACAAACTTCCTGCATGGGCTTTGTTAATTCACTTTTCTATAGTTCTCCCTCTATGAAAAGTTGAATGATAGTAGCTACCGGTATAATTGGGGTGCTACAAGAAGGAAAAAAACAAGTCAACTGTAATGTACTCAGTGAGGAGTCTAAATTTAATATACACAGACAGATCCTCACATACACCTGCAAAAACTGGCTTGCATGCTGCCCTCTGTAGCTTCGTTGAATAGAGGCTAAGTTAAATTAACAACATAATGGTCACTTTCAGTGCTCTGTTTGTGAAGGAAGAAAACTTGAGAAACAGAGCAGCTTCTAGTTCTTATCACTGCTTGAGAAAGCAGAAGTGGCAGATATAGTCAGAAATTTTGACCAGAACTGAGGACAGAGTCTACAGAGATACTAGAAAAATCATGGCTGAGAAGGTAAAATAGAAAAGAAAAAAGAAATAATTCAGAAACTAAGCGTCTTTTTTGAAAATTTCAGCTTCTGCCAGAAGCAGCTAAAACACATTTTAAATGTTAGGGTTTTTCATTGTAAAACTGGATTTCTTTTTTTGGACAAAATTATAGTTTTGTAAAGAAGAATTGGTATATTGGCCTGCCAAAGCCCTACTGTCTGAGATCTTCAAACCTTTAATCATATGGTATTCCCACACAGAGAATTTTGTGGGCTACAAAAGCTGTTTCTGCTTGGGTCCTCTAGTTCTGCAGGAGAGTTGGACAAATGGAGCAAGATTTCAGCCTATTTAATTTCTTCCAAGACTTGGTGGAGGTGGGCACAAAGGATGCTGTGAACACGGGGATGACCAGTACTGTCTCACCTGGTGACGCCTTAGTGGTGGGCTGTGCCCAGATTTGGTGGCTCTCCCCGCGGCAGTACAAATCACCGTGCAGGGCTGCCTGCTCTGCCCTGCCATCCGACATTACTTACCCCGTCCCAGAGCTGCAGAGGTGGAGCGGCCGAGGGGTGGGCATGCATTCCCTTCCTCTGACTCTGCTGCGAAGGTGGTAACCTCCAAGGGAGGAAAGGCAATAAATAGCTTGGGGGTACTCACATCTCCAGATACCACAGCTGTTTCCTCAGGCAGCCTCACTCGGAGTCTCTCAGAGCCATGTTACATATAAGAAAGGGAGCTTTTCTAATTGGGAATCCCAAACCCAGAACAGCCTGAAGGACTGTACTTGTTTTAAAGGACCGACCTCCTTTGTGATTTATCACTTCACAGTGTTTTGCAACGTGGACGCAGGTAGTGTTTTGAGGACTGTGCTCCTGAGAAAAAGGTAAATCTTCTGGCTACCCCAGAAAAATGTTCAGAAGTCAGTAACATTCTGGCTTTTTTTTTTCTAACAGGCTCAGCTTGTGTACAAGGAAGAACCCTACTGGACCCCTACCCAATGAGGAGCTGAATTCCACAGGTGCACAAGCACAACTCCCAGTCTGAAAATCTAGCCATGCTAGAGCTGCTTGGACCAACTACAGACTGAACCTGAAACCATTATGCTGAGAGACGGAACAATAGTATTTTCTATCGACATTACTGTGGCAAGAAAACCAAGTTCATTTACTTATTCCATTATCTTGGCTATCTTCTAAGCTGTTTGCAGCCATCAGCCTGCTGCCACAGCAGCGAGAGCTCTTTCCTAAGCTCTGCAGAGCATTTACAATGCAATAAGACAACCTAGAGGAAAGGTAAAGAGTATTACATGGAATAATAAAGCAATACTTTAGGTTCTCTAACATTTATTTTATGTTTGAATATGAAAATTCAATTTTAAAATCAATCAGAAGCTGACTGTGCTAAAGAAATCAGAGACTGTGATAAGACTGAAGATGAGATTACCTCAAAATACATGTGGCTTTCCCTCTTACTATTAACATACTAAAATCAAAGATCTGGCAAAGAGATCCTGGCTGGTTTCAATGGGCCCAGGCTTTCACACAGCACTTACAGCAGCAAAAGGCACCAGCAAAGTCCTAAATAACCAAAATTTCAGTGAAAATCGCTAAGGCTACAAGATCCTTTCCATGAAGAGACCAATCGGCATATAAGCAATGAGCATATAAGGATTTCTCCAGAAGTGCACAATTGTGTTCCTAGTATCTGCAGAGAGGTTCACAGTCCTGAGGTTTGCCTGGAGTTTCTCAACAAAGAGAAACTTTCAAATAAATGGCAGCAAAGCTTACTTACATTGATTCCAAAGTTTGGCAGGATTCCTGTTTCTGCCTGGGGTACACTAGATCGCGAGGCCCCAAAATAAAACAGCAGTAGCAGGAATGGATGACTACTTCTTTCATTCCTGCCACTGAATTGGTCATGGAGATCAGTAGGAAGCAGACTTAACTGCAGAATGTTTAGTCAGCTCTTTTGCTCCATCACTCTTCTTGAAGGAGGAGGTGGAATTAAGAACATTTCTCCCACGAAAAAGACTGTACAGAAGGAGTAGGAGGATTTCTCAGACTCCTTAACAGGAAGGGAATGAAAAATTTAGTGTGTGGGAGAGACAAGAGAGGTTTCTATAACCCGTGGGGATCCAGTGTTTCACCTCAAGTCCAAGTCCAGATGCATCTTACTCCTGTTCAGGTTACAGTTGTGAATCCCTCATGGGTATTGGTATCAGCTGAGTTCATTCCTACTAAACAAACTCCTTACTGTTGATGCAGGTCAAGTCAGAATTGTCAAATATAGTTATCTATGGGGATCTCAACAGTTCAGGGGTTTTGCTAATGAAGCCAATTAGGCAGAATCCCCTATACCTCCCAGTGTTTGAAAGCTATAAATGAAGACATCTCCGGGACAGAGAAATGACAGCACACTTTTCTAAGCATCCTTTGGAACAGAAGCATTTTTTAAAGTGTCAGGGTAGGAAAATGGTCAATGAGGAGCATTCCCCTTCAGCCACATTCTTTTGAGCTCACACTGAGACCATGAAGAGCAGCCTACACCATGCTGCAACTTCCCTGCTACAAGGAAGGGCCTTGTGACAGGGGAAGGCTATGGAATAGGGCCAATAAAGCAATACTTACTATTTAGGCACCTGATCTCCAGAGTGGAATTTGCACTGTGTTAGGATCTGAGGCTTCCTATGCAGGGCACCGAAGAGTTTGGTGCTGCAGAACAGGATGCAAACCTACCAGCATGTGATGAAGTTGTGAGTGACCCAGACCAAGCAAACAGGTTTTCGGAAATCCTATCCCTCATCAGAAGCCAGACTGCTTACCCAGGGCTGCAGAGGCACCTTCATCCACAAAGCCCTACAGGGCATTCAGGCATTGACTCAGGTGTACTGTCTCCTCCTACAGCTAATCTTTCAAAGAGTTGAGGAAGAGTCACTCTTCCCTTGTAAGAAAAGGCTGCTGTTGCAGATTTTCTGTATAACATGTAGGGGTTAGAAACCTACTACAAAAATGGAAACACAGGTTCTGTTTCTTCTTTGATCTAGATGGGCTCAAATCTGTTGTCTCCCATACCCCTATAAGGGACAGGATTTACCCGGCTTCCCATGCTCTGTGCAGTTCTAGATAGGTTTAATCTCTGTGCTTCCCTGTAATATTTTGGTTTTGCACATTAACAAACGCAGTGTTTGTTGGGTCAGAGAAACAGAACTCAATAGGGAACAGAACTCTGTGGTTTGTTACAGCCTTTTTGTTTGAGGCAGGAGTTTGCTGAAATCTGATTTCTGCTACAGACCTGGTGTTTGCATTTTACCTTGAATAGACTCTCAATAAAATGCAGAGAGAATCCTTTAAGAAAGGAATTAAACTGAAGCCTCTGTCCCTTTGATAGCACATAATTACCAGCAATGTTTTCTGATCCTGTTTTGTGAAAACCTTGATCCTATACTTGTGCATTGCTTTAGGAATTGCTTGCCAAGGGGTATTTTGTCCATGAAGGACTGATAGTTCCTACATCTTTGGGGGTTTAAACTGGGAAGAGGCTCTCCATTTTGGCCCAGATTGAGTTAATACTTAGTAAGCACAGTGCAGGCCCCTAGGAATCTTCAAATAGCAAGATCTCTCACAAAGTTCATGTGCCTCCAGATTAGGCTTTTGGATAAATGACCTTAGTTGCCCTATTTTAAAGTTTATGTTTAGTCACTTCTGTGAAACACTTTCAGATATAGGATGGAAAGTACTGAGCATAATTATGAATTTTTATTCATGAGTTAAACAATATATGTGGGTTGTGTGAAAATTTACATCTGAGAAGGCAAGCTCCTTTTCACATAGGTTACAAAAATACAGATTAAAAGCTGAGGTACATACTGGTAACTGCTGGAGACAGAGGTGTAAAGCTTCCATTTTACCGATGTATCTTTGAACATGCTAGAAGTATGTAACAACCAAGCCTTGGATTATAACAATGAAAGGAAAAATTATGTGTTTTTCTGTTTTTCATGTTATACCCATGATTCTATTGTAGTAAGCTAAATATAATTTAAACACCATACACTCCACTAGGAACTGCATCTTTGTCAAGATTTTGATCTCTTTTGAATCAATCTATAGCAGCTGTGTGTTGTTTAAAGTACTCTTATTGACTCTTCTATAATTTGCTTTCTTTGAAC
Source organism: Vanellus vanellus (assembly GCF_965231255.1). Taxonomy (NCBI): domain Eukaryota; kingdom Metazoa; phylum Chordata; class Aves; order Charadriiformes; family Charadriidae; genus Vanellus; species Vanellus vanellus. The sequence goes on along the minus strand of NC_138908.1, from coordinate 4,477,454 downwards.
AGCCTGTGAGCCGTAACATTTGATCAAAGAAATAAACGTATACTTTAACAACCCAAAGTAAAGTGCATGCACATTTTTATAACTCTGCAGTATAAAATGTAATTATAGTTGTCTATAGATCACACAGGCTGATATAAATAAATGGGTTTGAGATTTATTTTAATGCAAGCCTAGCCAATATATCACGGATTTTTCCCTTTAACACCACTGCCTATCATGCAAAAGCATTAATGAACTGTTTAGAACACAGACAATGCAACTTCTTTTAATAGAAGTTTTTACTCCTCCATTGAGCGATAACCATATATAAAACCACTCATAGCAAAATTAAGCAAGGAAAACACAACAACCTAAATTTGTGGATTTATAAATTCCCGCATAAGGAAAATGTTGATTGAAACTTTGTTTTAAAGACTCTCTTTTAATTCAAAGAACAATGGGTATTTAAGATTTAACTACATTCAACAGTTCTGGACTATGGGCATTAATTCACAGCTGACCGCTAGACTTGCGATTATTAAAAATGTAGGACAATAAAGCATATGTGTTTGAGGTTTTATAGCCCTGCAAACTTGACAACTTACATTAATTTCAATTGTCTTTTATATAAACAAACACACAGAGGCCTCCCTGAATTCAGGGCAAATGGAGTCTAATCAATATGAACTACATAATACATAAAGGATGGATGCAAATTTTATAGTACACAAATAAATAATTAATTTATACCTTCTTACTGTAACAAGGAAGAAAGTCAGCATATTTTGAAGTTTAACAGAACTTTTGCCAGAACTATGGAAACTGTGGAAAGGCATCTTAAGAACAGATAGTGTTATCTCTGCGCAGTCCAGGGAAGGAGAGGTACAGAGATATTTTGCTTCACGCAAAACGGAAGAGTAAGGTGCTCTGGCCTGAGCAGAGCATTTGAAATGCACATGGAGTGAAGGAGGCAAAAAGCCAGGATTAGAGCGACTTTTTTGTATCATCCCCATCCTCTTGGGTGATGAGGTTCCTCTTGCACAGTGCCTTTGCCACGCAGGGAAGAGGGTTCACTTATTGCCATCTCTCTGTGGCGTGGAAGGGAAGTGGACATTTTTAATTCTCAGTATAGATACAAAATGCTACTCACGGTATGAGCTATTTAGGTCCCAATTCTGCCACCATAACTGACACTGGAACTGCTTCAGAAATAAAGCCATGATTCTGCAGATATTTGCAGGAGCATTCAACTTTCTTCTTGTGAATAGTTTCACTGTCTGGAACAGGACTTCTATGAATCTTTGTAGAAATAAATCCTATTATGGTACGGCTTACTACAAAAGGTGACAGAATCTGTAGAAATTGGTGTCTGTGCTAGAAACCGTAACCAGAGAGTTTTTGAAGTTAGTCAGAGGGCTCCCATTGACCACGTTAGGCTTTAAATCAGGGGTCTAATTGAACATGAATGGTGGACATCACATATCAGAGTTTTATGGCTTTTGATAGGACTCTTTTTATCTAATACAAGTGTGAGCAGTGGCCCACATCTGGAAACACTTATACACTAGAAAAAAATTTGCGCATGTGTAAGCATGAGAAGAACTGTGCATCGTTTGCTGATTTTGCTAGGAACTCAGTGCTGCATAATCAACATTGGTTTGATAAAGAATATTTACCAGCTTATGGGACCCTAATAAAAGAAAAAGTCTTGGGGGAAAAGGGGGCAAGGTCAGTAGTTTGCATTAAAGATACTTGTGAGGTAAGAGAAAATGTGGTATTTCTACACGTGTGATTACTCCTACTGTGTAAGAATCCAGGTAAATAACCACATTTTGTATTTAACTTACAAAGCAGGGATGTCTCAATGATGAAAACGAAAAACGGGTTTGCTCACAAAAACCTTTGTGTCTGGAACATAGCTATAAGTAGCTCACTATCTAGGTTGAAAATGGTAATGCAGGGTGGTGTGTCCTATTTTTCCATGCTTGCAGTGAAGATACAATACGGGAATTCAGCCTTGGTAATTACTAATACACCACACAGACACAATTACACCCTGTGTACTGCATAAAGGAATCACTTGTGGTCTGCCTCCATTACAAAGAGCAGTAGGAGGCCAACATGCAAGAAGACAAAATGCTTTACAAGGAGGAAGGAGACCAGAAGAGTCGATGTACCCAAATACAAGGACCTTGATTCTTTTTGGAGTGATTTAAGTCCCTTTCCATCAATTATCGTCCTTTGTCTCCAGAGTCTTATCACAAGCAGCATTACAGGAACTGAACAAAACAATACTCAGGCTCAAATAACCCTGTGAACTGTGCTGACATTTCCACACCCTGTTGCTGTGTTTGACCAGGGTACTCAGATTTAAAAAAAAAAAAACAAAACCAAAAAACAAAACCAAACAACCCCCCCAAAAAATCCGTGCAGAACAACAACAAACATTCCTGTTTTAAATAACATGCTCAGCCCTTCCTGGTGTCTTTTTTGCTGTCTAGTATTAGTGATACCTCGCACTGCGATACCACAACATTGATGGGATATAAAAACCTCTGTAGCACAAAACAAGATTGACTTTAATGTGACAGCTTTTCAAATGAAAAGTTCCTGCTTTGCAGGGTTCTCAACAGGTTTATTTTTAAATTAATTAGATCCTGCCCTTTGCCATTCCCATCTCCTCTATCCTCTTGGTGAAATCTGAGTTTCAGATAAATGAAGGATTACAAATAAAAAAATTCACTTATATATATGCAGAAGCACTCTGCAGCTAAAGTTTGATTTCTCAGTGAAATAAGTCAGCTGCCTACTCATTCTACTTTTACTGCTCAGAATTAGAGTAATAAATTTTTCTTTCTTACTGATATGTGAAGTTTTGAGGGCACAATTTTAGGTGTGTAATCAATGAAAAGCATCTATTTTTTTCATTCATTCACACTAGATATGTGACATTTCATGGTAATTCTTGACAGAACATTGCAGTCATTACTCATCTGAAAATAAATTAAAAAACATGTGGAAAGTCAAAAAAAAGGACCTCAGGAAAGTCAGCTATTTTTGACAGTAAGTTAGCTTCTGTGAAACAAAGCCTTGTCTTTCAGAAAGTGTTTACGATCTGAGAAAAAAAAAAATATCCTTGGGCTAAAATGTTTATTGGCACCTTGGAGTCTGAAGAGAGCAAGTCAGGCCTGTGGTTTTTTGAGGGCACTTTATCATCGCCTGCATTCTCAAAGGGATCTGTGAATGAATAGAGCTGGATTACTCAGCCTTCTATTCCACGCCTATTCCTCTCCATTTTCCTTGGCAAGACTGAGAGCCAAGCTATTTTTAGTTAGGCAGTTTTCTATTTTTAGACAAATATCAGTTAAGAGACATTTGTTAGGAAAAATTTAAAAAAAGAAAAACACAAAAGGGGGAGGGGATGAGGCTTCCCATCTCATATTGTGAAGCAAGCCCTTCAACCTGTAACTCCAGGCGTTTCAGCTGCTTCCAATCTTGGAAAAATAAAGAAAATTCAGAGTTCAGGGATTTAAAAATAAACCTACCCTCTGGCAAACAGACCAAAATACAACAAGCTGTTACTATGTGAAACAGTGACTACAAAAACAAAGAACATTCTCCAATGACTAGATTGGGATAAAACTTTGGAGCTATTAAGTTATAAGAATGTTACACAGACATGTAAGATTTTTCCAGCTTCTAAGCCAGTTATATAATGTTTTGGAGAAAGAAACAGTGATCTGTGAAGTAGACCTTGCTCTAAGAAACATAGATTTAAATTCCCAGTTTGACAAAGGAAGGAACCATGAACAGAGTTTAAAACACATTTATATTCTGCATTTATTTTTCACCATAGCATTTTTACAACAATCTGTCCAAAACACTTCCTAAGTTATTAAAATATTTTGTAATTGACTACTAAGAACAAAAGAATAAAAGAAAAACCATATGGGGAAATAACCAATAACAAGAACTGATCCTTAACAAGTAAAAATCAGGAGGTCCAGAGCTCCCTCAAAATATACTCAAAAGTAGCTTTTGCTCGACTATGTGCTTCAGAGTAACTAACTTTGCACCCATTCAACTTTTCTCTGTCCCTATTCTCCTCTTCCACGTATGGAAAAAGAAGTTATTGGGTGAGCTACTTTACATTCATTTGTGATACATTAGGATTACAAACTATGTTTCAGGTCAACCAAATGCTGATTGCAAATAAATCATAGTGGAAAACTTTTTTTTTTTTTTTGAGAGAGAGAGAGAGAAAGCAAAACAAAACAACTAATTATGCAACTTTCCCTTAGCTGCATTTTTCACATACTGGATTAATTTGAAATATATTAGAAAAAAAAAAAACAACAGTGTGAACACTTGACCCTCTACCTTTCTTATTCTAGGCTGCAAAGCATCAAAAATCTATCACTTATTTGAGACACAGCAACAAGATGCTGCAGAGTTATCAAGGAGAGCTTAAACAATAGCCTGTGGATGGAAAGAGAGAGCGTCAAAAATCTCATGTGAATAAGTGGGAGGAAGGGAATAAATTGCTATCTATTGGGTGTAGTAAAGGGAGTAATTTTGAGAGAGTCTCACTAACTGGAACAGCAGTCCCATTGAGGGACTACTTTGGACAGAACAGAATTGCCTTTCAGTGTTTTCCAGCTTTGAAGTTTTTCTTGTAGTCTTATAATAGCTAATATTTACATAAAGCCCAAATTGATGGAATAATAAGATTAGGTAAGAATATCAGCTTTTGCTTAAAAAAAGATGTATTTCTAAATTAATTGCTTGAAAATATGAAATTGAGATTGAAAATGTGGAGAGTTTTTTAGTGTTTTTGAAAATGGGATATTTTCCCCTCCAAGATCTTCTTGTTCTAACCGTGGCTAGGAAAAACATAGAAAAAACTCACATGAGGATATTAGGTTACAATCACATTTTCCGAAGGCTCAAAACTCAGAAGGGAAACAAAGAAAGACGAAAGAAATATTAAAAAAAGCTGAAGATCTTGAAGCCAATCCCATGATTTTGTCGTACATAAGGTTAGCAATAATGGTTTGGCTCATATTTACTAAAAATGAAAGAAGAAGTAAGCATTTAAAAAGCCTAAATCATCATCCAAAGGAAACTCTTCGGCCAGTTGACCCTGTCCAATCATCTCCTGGCCTGTGGAAACTGGTAACAGTAGCTGTTTTTTAAACAGGCTGGTCTTCAACCAACTTACAAAGGAAATCAATAATGTATCCCCATTTTACAGATAGGGAAACTGAAGCATTAGGAGGAAATGTCACTTGCCCAAGGTCACACAACAGTATTTGGCAAAGCTATTAATAAAATCCAAGTCTCATGAGTCCTGGTCCAGGGCAGTATCCAATAGACTGTACTGTCTTTAGATCACCCTGAATAACCTTTCTTACATACAGGCTTACTTTCTATACTGTCCCAGATCTTCAGCCCATGGTAGCTGAAATAATTCCCCTGATTTCAAGAGCTGAAGAGCTGACTTGATGTGTATTTCACAGCTTGTTTATATGCAGTATTATGTTATGATGAGAAGAGAAGAAAATACACTTATTACATTAAACAAGCTACAACAGTTGCCTTACCTTTCCTAAAAAGAGCACATTTAGAGAGTTATATGGGCTTATTTACTACAAAATATACAGATAAGAGTCTTAATTGATATGAAGAGGCTTTCAGAATCTAATTAACCTCCCAGCTAGTCATTAGCTCTGTGACCTTTAGAAATAATTGACAGAAGGAGGTTTTTTTCCTCTTCATCTCATTCAGAACTTCCACACCAAGTGACTAACCCTACATATGCCATAGGACCCACAGCACACCTGTAAAAACTGCTGGGACAATATGCAGGAAGTCCATCAGCAAAACAGGACTGTGGCATTCCTCTCAGGCACAATGTACTGCCCATGTAACATGGCACACGCATGAACCTTTTGCTGCCTGAGTGTATCCTCACCATCTCCAACCTTCCGGTGTGCTACAGCCATATTAAGATTTAAGTCTCAAGTCCCTCAAGCCTGTAGGAGGTTCAGCGGTATTTCATACCAATTAACACTCCGTTGCTGGTCATACTAAAAGTGATCGGATTTTCAATTCAAGCTAGTTCTTCTACAAACCTGCGGAAGTATTCACTGTAATCTATCATCAGTTGCATGTTTTCACTATACACATTTTTTTAGAGCAAAATGCTTTTTTAACCAGCAGTAACATACAAAAAGGCAAAACTCTGAATCCTACCGTCCTATAGGGCTTGGTATTATTTTGCTCCCTACCAGCTTAACATTGAGTTCTGTAAAGTTATGTCTCCGTGTTGTAAAATTTCACATGTCCGCAAGCTCACTCCTTCCCCTTGGGGGAAAATGCCGCTGCAAATGGCACTCATCTCTCTTGCCATGTTCAGTTCATTCTCCCTCAACAAATACAGGAGTCCACTAGGGAAGGGAAAATACTCTGCAAAAGTTCAATTCATCAGCAGTTACTAGGGCAATCACAGAATGATAGAATACCAGGTTGGAAGGAATCTCAGGGATCATCTGGTCCAACCTTTCTTGGCAAAAGCATGGTCTAGACAAGCACACTGTCCAGCAGAATCTTAAAAGTGTCCAAAATAAATGATGTATGACCCTATGCAAAACAAGTTAAAAAGACAATGCTAGATGCTGATTATCTATGAAAAAGAATCTATAATTTGTAAATTATTTAAAAATGTAACATATTATTGCAAAGTAAAACGCCTTTTTTTTTCCCACGGCCAACTAGCATTCCCATCACAATGGCCCTAGAATAATTAAAGTTTCCTGGAGTAGCTCAGGGTAATTCTTGATGAAGTCTTCTTCAGTATCACTAAATGCAAGAGTTTACCCAATGCAGGTTTCTTCAAACTTACCCAATTTCAGTGAGAAAGGAGATGGAAAAGAGGATGGATTGGTATCAACTGTAATGGAAAAGCGACCCCTAACAGGCAGACTGAAGGAGCAGGTGGTGAGACGAGAGACAAAGGAGAGAACAACTTAATGACACTCTCAGGGACAAGAAGACAGGAAAAGAAGTAAGTACTGGCAATTGGCAAGAAGTTAAGAAGGATGAAACTGAGGATGAGTTGAAGATGACGAGACACTCAGAAATGGTTGAAAGATGGTCCTCGGTATGAGAGGTATAAACAGAGTTTGATGGAAACAGGATTGATGTATCTTAGATGGACAATCATGTTACTGTACCATCATGACCTTATTTTGCTCCCTGTTCTTACTGTGCCACGTCTGAAGTAGGGCTGTAAACGCTTTGAGGTAGGACCTGTTAGTGTGCATTAGAATACAGCAAAATTGCAAGAGTGAGTGGAGAGGTGGGTGAAAGGGCAGAGTAAGCTTGATGATAAAAGTAGCATAGTATGCTTGGGGGTGAAAAAAACCTCACAGAGTAAGACAATGTATAGCTGAGAAACCAAATGATCATAAGGTTTTATTGAAGCCAGAGGATACGACAGTATATTACAAGAGCTGACATCTTCCTATATGTAAAAGTCTATGTCAAGGACCTTGAACTCCTTCTCAGTGTAAAAACAGAAAACAAAACAAAAAAAAAAAAGAGAAAAGAAGGAGTAGTTGAAGCCAGACGCCAGTAAAAGAGCCAAAGACCCAAAGGCAGATAGCAAGAGAGATATTTCAGAAGAGGAAAAAACACTGAGGTCATAGAAGAGTTTCTTGTAAGAAAAAAGACAGCTGCAAAGATCAGACAGATGTGTGTGCATGCATGCAAAGCAGCAGTTTTAAGTAGTGAAATTTACAAAATTCAGAGATCTGGTGGGTGATCAGCATTGATAACATAGAACCTCAGTTAGCAAAGAGGAAAATGGAGGAAGTTTGTGTTGTTCCTCTTTTTTCTCTACCAGTGATTAGTGGTATGGCAGAGGGGAACTGAGGAGGTGGATGCATGTTGGCCAGAAAATGGAAGATCTAGCGAATGGGATGAATTTGAAAGGGCTGACCTAGAAGGAGAACTTCAGTTAAGGGTAGTGACCACTGAATCAGCAGAGGAATAGAAGCCAGTTGGAGAAAGAGGGACAATAAGAGCAGCAGGGTCAAAGGAATTGATGGATTGAGGGCTTTAAAAGAGCTGAAAGATGAAGTGGTTAGTGATTTGTGGAGGAATGATTTATGTGCACACAGAGCAAGGATCAGCGTATTAGACTCAGTGTCTAAGAAACAGAATTAAAACCAGGACTCAGAAAAAACTCACCAGAGGTCTGCTAAAGCTGAGGCAGTAGCTGATGCTTTGACATGAAAGAAGTGACAAGGAAGAAGGGACAGTGAGAGAAAAAAGCAGGCAGGAAGTTTCACTGTAAATCAGCAAAGACTTGATGGCTTAGCTGAAAAACCAGACCAGATTTCTGTAATATCGTTAGAGTTGTAATCACATTTGCAGCCAAGATGCAAAACATTTCCCTGTATTCCTGCTCTGAAACATGCCCCCTACAATCAAAGGGTGATGTCCTTTCTGAGCTCCTAAGCTGTAGGCTTACAGGATTCCCATTACTCACCGTACTGTGGCAGTGAAATAAGTTGTGTTACATGCACTTCTGTTCTAAAGAAACAAGGAGAGGATCCGGCTTCATTTTAAATAAATGCAAAAAATGCATCATGCACATACTTGTCTGTTGTAAAACTGACATTTACTCTTCCCCATTTCCTCGTTGCCATAAAAAAAATATTGCCTAGTCCTATACAACTGTGCTGATAATGTTAAACAAGAAACCCATAAGGTAAGTTTTTTTCTGATAGAGCAGATAGTAATTGGGTGTATTGACAAACTTCTAAGGACAGATTGGAACTCTAGTTGTGAAAGCACTACTTCTGTACCAAAGATTGTGTACCAAATGCTACAGGATTTTGTAATGAGAGAAAATGTAATTCCATTTTAAAGTAAAGAATTACAAATCTTCTAGTAATTATATCACAGGATTTTAAATGAGAGCTGCTGAATATGTTGTTGTTGGTATTTACATACAGCACTTGGAAGTTAGCATAAAGATGAAATTAATCTTTTTTTCCTCAGTATCGAAGGAATCTTGCATAGGTTCCGCTATTCCTTAAAATAAGTTACTATATCCAGCAACTAACATGCACTTTTTAACTGAAGCAAAATTGAATGAAAGACCGTGGTGTGAGTGGTTTGGTGGGTGAGGACATAAAGGTTTCGGTTTTAAGAATCCAGTTAACTCTAAACAGAAGTCTCAGAATATTTATTTTTTTTCCAGAACTAATAAATATCATAAAACCTCCACACAGATTTTGGTAAGACTCTCAATAATTGTTGCTGTTACTTAAAATGGATAAACCTGAGTGTGGAATGCAAATATTCATGAATACACATTGTTTTTTAGTTACCTGTGGATGTTGTAAAGCATATTTACTGGGTAATAACTGAAAGACATTCAGCTGGTAGATAATTTTTGTGATCTGAATAACTCAGATATACCAAATTGAATGTTAATCAACTCCATTTTGAATGAGGCAACTGGAAAAAACCATCTCAGTTATATTTATTATATGTAAATAAAATTACTGCATGTGTAAAGGAAGTATAAGCTATTTGTTTAAATCATTAAACCAAAAGAGCTCAGCAAGTATCAGTAACTGAACTTTATAGTTCTCTTAATATTAGCCACTCCATTTTACATCATGGCAGATGTAATCAGATCATATACCTATAAGTTGGTTAGGGCCAAATTGCTTGATTTGCAGTAAAGTAAGTACTTTTAAGTATTTTTAAGTATTAAAATGAATGTAAAATATTTTTTCCCTTGAAAAACAGTGTAATGTTTGTTGATGTATGACACTTGGTGTCTTCTGATATTTTGAATAACAATTATGGCCTGAAGACTAATTCCTTCAGAAATGCTAAACATAATTAATTTCAGTAATTAAACTGAAAACGTCTGCCTAATAAAATTAACAGTTTTAGCCAGACCTACATGAAAATGCATGTAATTTTTCCATTTGAATAGCAGTGGTTTAACTTCAAAGTAATTAACTACATATTAGAGACCCACTCTTCTGATTTTCTTTGAATACAGATTGTTCAAAGAAGCTATACCACATCCTAATGACTGATAACACAGTTCTACCACAACCAAAAAGTAACTAAATAGTTAATATTATGCCGAATGTGAACAGAAATTGGATTCTAAGTTAAAGACCTTTATACGGTTGACAGTTATATTTAAAATTTTCATGTCTACCTAAAAAAGTTTTCTTTCTCTAATACTGTGCAGAAATCTGTGAGCACAGTGATGCCCTTTTCTTCTGCTGAAATATAGTTATTGAACAGTCATTCAGTTGCAAATGATCAGATTTAATAATACTGTCTGATTCTCAGCTGCTGTTGATCGCTCTGGAAGAACAAGATTAAAAACTTGTAAGTGTGAAATCTAGCTGTCTGAAAGCAAAAAAAATGGACTCTGTACAAGGAAAATATGTGTAATGTAGTCAGTTTAATTGATCAATTTAAATATTTAAATGTGTAGCAGATTTATATCCTGTACCTAAAAATATATCCAAACTACACTGAGAGTCAAGCCATTTCTCAGATTGCATGCTTTCATGGGCTCTATTCCTCTATTGTACTCATAACTGTGATGTTAATTATCAAGTAAAGGCACGATAATATGAAACCCTTGTTCAAAACCTACATCCTGCACAAGTACTCCTTTGATCCTGAAACACTGGTGTGGCTCAAGTATTTTGCATTACAGGCAGAACATTGAAAAACGTAACAGGAAAATGATCAAATGCCTGAATTCAGAGCTGACAGAACATACAGAAAAACTATAAACATGCACTTCATTTGGCCTTTTCTGCCTATTGTTAGATTACTCCATTCAAGTAATGTTTATTTCAATTACCTACTTTTATTTGGCTCCTTTTATATGAGTGAAAAGGGATGCCCACCAAACTTTGGGTATAGCCAGAAAATTACATGTCTGCATGCAAAATTGCCTATCAGCTTATCCAAGCTGGCATGCTATTTTTGCAAGAAAGTGACTTTGCTGGTGCAGAGTGCTCTTTCTGAAAATCGCAGACTTACAAGAAAATAGACATTATTTTAAATTTTACATTTTCACTCAAGTTTCTTGAAAAACCATAGTCTTCATGATCAAAAGTATTCATTCATTGTGAAGCAAGTAATAAATCCCTAACTACTGGCTTACTCACCTATTCCCACAAGAAAGTCTGCAGGAAGAAGTAAAGATATCACAGGAAACTTTTCCTGCTAAGAATATTCTGGCTTTTTGCCACTAGAAGAGGACAGGTCATTATTTTGGGGACAGAATTTGAATTCTGCTGGACAGGACATGGGCTTAGCAGAGCTAGGTGACAGGAAAGGCTTCATGTCTATACAGGAGATTGGAAGTAAGAGAGGAAAAGAGATGATGGAGAGGAGGAAGAAATTATGTACTTTCCTCTTAGTCTTAACTCACATAAATTTTTGCTCTGCTGTCAGAACCTCATCCTCTCCTAATGGGAGAAAATCTGAAACATTCCAGAAAATCTGCTGGAAGATCATGAAGGAAACAAAACAGTAACATCCCATATGTTGACATAAGGATAGACAGAAAAGGGATATATGTTTCTGCGTTGCAGTCTTTGCCAATATACAGTGGTGTGACTGTGACATCTCATAACAAGTGTAACAATGGCTATTATACTGGTACTTTATCAAAAACATTTTATATGTAATTCACACACTTAGGCTCTTCCATTGCTAGTCTCAAATACATGACTAAGCCAGGTGAAGATCCCAAAAGCACCAAAGTCTTATTTTAGACAATATCGAGATCATTTAAAAATCTGAAACTAATACTTTTAAAAAGATCTGAAGAAATCTAAGTGTATAGGCCAAGGTATTCAGTAGAATTTATGAATACTTTTTCACTGATCTTTAAGACATGACATCATCCTTCCAATACTTTTTTAAACGATACTGTCAGATGCTCAATCACTTAGGTGCTTTGAAAACAAGAGTTGCGTAAGTCACATAAGCAATTTTTTAGATATCTCTATAAGTGCTTTGCTATTACAAAAAAAATCATTGAAAGCTTCATTTATTTTGCATGGCTTGAATCTTAATGAGATTATCAATTAAACTGACTTTTCTGCAAATATTAGAAGCTTAAAATTGAAACCCTTAAATTTTAATTAATAATTTTTAGTAATTGTAAATACAACTTGCCCCATATAATTAAAAAAAATAATAATTACAAGGTGTCTCTAGCATTCTGATCATTCTGATAGTATTGCTTTGATACTGTTATTATTAAATTATGGTAAGAGCATTCTGTGTGAGGTAACTGAAACATTTGTTATTGTGCAGCTCGTAAGTAAAAATTTCTTGCATTTTATTAAACCTCCTTCCTCTGTAAATAATCAAAATGCTACACAAGTCAGTTGAATGCCTTAAAGCAGTGATTCTAAACCTTTTTCTTCCACATCTTTTACGATGTATTTTTAGTTCCTCCTGGATGGGGGACATTATAACTTTTGGGGTGAGGAGACAAGGCACACAATGTTTTCTGGACAGCATGTCACGGGGAGCAACTAGGAGACAAGAGGGAGATTTAGCTGGGAGGTAGTGGCCAAGGCATGGAGAGGACTAACAAAGCAGCAGAGAAAGCTGGACGACAGGGAGCCAGAGATCCTATTGCAGGAGTTTCTGCTGAGCATGCAAGACTCAGCAGGACAAAACCTAGAGCTCAAAGAAGACTGGATTCTCTCCGGCCTCTGCTGCACCATCTCCAACCCCCAAACCAATACTCGGTTGTCCTTGTTCTGCTCTCCTGCTGCTGTGTACGTTCTACAACCCTTGAGAAAGATGATCAGGCCTCTTGCTTTGAGTACCTCCGTCTCAGAGCAAAGTCAAAAAAGAATCCTCACAGAACAGAAAATCTTACCTCAACAATATCCGAATTCGTTCGACTCTCATGCGGTTCATTGTACTCGGTATATTTCAGCAACACCTTGTCCATGTCAGTGCTGGCATACTGGAACAGTTTGTTGGTGCTGTTGAAGATGATCAGAGCAATCTCACAGTCGCACAGAACACTCAGCTCATAAGCCTTCTTCATTAACCCGAATTTCCTCTTTGTAAATGTCACCTGGAAAAAAGGAAAAAAAAGTCCATCAAAAATCCCCAAGCTGGTCTTTGTAGTCCTTCTTTTTTTTGAAATACAACATGTAACTGCTGTAGTCTTTGAATTGAACATGTTCAGAAGGCAAATGCATAAATATAAATATAGTTCCAAAACAGAATATAAGTACTTGTGTGTGTTATGTAAGTGGGGAAATATATCTAATTCTCACTGCAAAAATCTGGAGGTACAGCTAAAGAGTGTGGGACATTTTCATTAAGTACTCCAATGAAGTGTTGATCCTGCGTCTTTCTCTGTAACTTTTTAATTCGTATACTCATCATATTGCATACACCTTTCCCATTCAATATTTTAAAACTGCACCTCAGCTTTGCAGGTGTAAATAGTTCGACCACTTGGAGTCAATTCTTATTTTTGACAGTGATTGACTTTGATTCCATGCCCCCCAAACTCCTGCTAGGTTTTCAGTGGAAGAAATTATTTCATACAAAATTCAAGTTGTGTGAAACAGATACATTGTTCGTACAAACACACTAACAATAGTTTTGAAGAAATATCTAGTGTCAAATGTTCGAACACTCACATGAGAAATGAGAAATATAAAGCACGCATAAAGAATAAACAATAGTTTTTCAGTAACAAATATCACCTTTGAAACAAGGTCTTTTCTAAACAATGATGTAGCATACTTTATTTCATTTCAAATTAGACGCTTAGAAATAAGAACTGGCATTTTTAAGTACAAAGGACTTTGGGTCATATTACATAGGAAAAAATAAGGACGAACTTATATGTTCTCAGTAGGCCAGTTAATGCCCTGACATCATGCAAAACCTAGGCAGTATGAAAAATATCGTTACTCTGTACAAAACCATAATTTTCCACAGGGACTGTTTTGACAACGAAAAACCTGCACATCAAATACTGTTTTGTTTTTTTTTTTTTTTTTATCTCTTCTTTTCTTCACTAGCTTACAAGTTCCAGTAAGACATGTGACTCAGAATAAGAAACTACCAAGAGCTGTTTAAGGTAATTGTATGGTTGAATTTTTCTTCTCCTTCTGTTTCTTCACATATGCAATTTCCATTAAGTGTATACAATGACTGTGATTTTTTTTTACATCTATTTTTTTCCTCTACTAATCTTCAGTGACAAGAATTTTTAAGATGAAAATATGGTTTTGCTAAGCCTATTATTAATCAAATTTAACATGCAGTCAGGGTATTTGATATGTCAGGGACAGGCACGCCACCAAGTTTATAGGTCTGCCTAACCCTGCACTTGTTGCTCCCATTCCTTAATACCCATAAGCAGTAGCACCTTTGCACTTTAATGCTGAGGCGAGAACATTTGTCTGTACGTGGTTCATACGGCTGCTATTTTATCTTGTCACACTCCTAATGCAAGTTAATGCTAACCGCGACCCCAGACTACCTTGAAATCCCAGCACATCAGGCCACCGAAAACGTGACCTTTAAGTATCGCTAATCCCTATTTGCTAGTCCCTCTCAGAAAGATGAGGCTCTGTGCCAATACTATGAACGTTTATTCTCCCAAATGTGCACTGATTGTTACTCCTCTTATTGTCATTTCAATCTCTTTAGCCTCTCTCAACATGCTGTTAAGAAAAGATGGATTGCCGTTAAATACAATTATTCAAGTATTTTAAAAACACACTTTCCACAGCACTGGTTCATGTATGCATAATTGGTAGCAAGTTCTTTCTAAATTTGTCTGTCTCGATGGCTTTTGATATTTGAAATGAATAACGAGATAGGTAACAAAACTTCATTCCAATTCTGAAAAAAAAAAAACTAGTCTTTCAAATATTCCTTTTATGTTTTCTCTAATTGCAGAAAATTGCAATGCATTTGTTGAAACGTACATATATAAAAAAGCATGTTTTAGAAAAAGATAAACATACAGAAAATAAAATGTACTAACTCAACATATTTTTCTCTATCTAAAATGCCTTTCAATCGACTTTTTGACCACAGTGCTGTAGGTGGAGTGTCTCTGTACAGTATGGTTTCTGTTGCACAGAAACCTCAGAATTTAGCATGTTACAGCTTCTTACCATCAAAGTACACTCCAGTACAGAAATATCTTTAAAGCTACTGTTTGTGTTTACTGTTAGGTGCTCCTGAACATTTAGAATAACCGCAGAGCTGTGCTGCATAGCACATACTTATTTCATAATAGTTATCACCAGAATGATACTGGTTAGAGTTCCTTTTTGTGGAAAGTGAAAAAAAGAACAAATCAGCTAGATCTTTTTTTCTTTCTTTAAAATACAATCTTAATTGCTCTGAATTTGATTTGGTTTTAACTCCTTGATCTTTCTAATATTTTCTAAATCTAACAGATAACGCTCTCTGTCACTGCTCATAAATGCATTAAAAATCTGTATCCACTACTGTTTCTATGGTGATCTGAAATATTACTTTTCTTTTTAAATATGCCATTCATTGTGTATTATCTTTACATATATATATTACATATATATACGTGTATGTAAATGTATCATGCTTTTACAACAGTTTATAGTAGGGGTGAGAGTCTATTTTCAAATGCATAGTGAGAAGTCAGTAACTTCAGGAAAGATTAAAAATACTCTTCAAGCCATTTAAAAAACATTATATTTTTTCACACTTTCTTCTATGTGGCTACATAAGGAAGTTGAATATACTTATCTTCCATATGCTAAAATATTTTTGTGAGCAATTTAAGTGGACAGCATCTTTATTACTTAACTTTTGGGTCTCAATTTGTTAACCCTTTGTTACGTTAACCATACTGAC
Source organism: Vanellus vanellus (assembly GCF_965231255.1). NCBI lineage: Eukaryota > Metazoa > Chordata > Aves > Charadriiformes > Charadriidae > Vanellus > Vanellus vanellus. The sequence goes on along the minus strand of NC_138908.1, from coordinate 4,461,512 downwards.
CCAAACTAAAACTATCTAGTAAATATTGTCTCAGGTAACAGATAATATTCTAGTATTGCAGAAATTTTGCTGAGTGGCAAAAATTTGCATAAATTATTTAAAACATTTGGTCTCTTTTGTCTCAGTGGAAGGCAGTGCGCAACCTACACTTCAGAAGCTTTGGCTACACTTGAACTGACTCGTGCTGAGAATGAACAAGACACACACACACTCCGCATGAACAGAAGCTTTTGAGTAGCTGTAGCTACAGTACCAAAAAATCCAGGTGGTCACATAGTCTTATTGTCATATACTGCATTAAATTTCTCAGAAATGATAGCATCATGTAACAACAGAAAATGTAATTTTGACATTTGACATAAAGAACACTATGAGACTGAAAGAAAACACACATACAGTGAGACAATCCATCAATGTATTTAAAAAATTACATCCAAAAAAGACCATCCTTTTCAATACCTGTTTAATATTTAACTTTTTTTCAGCAGCAAGAATCAAATCACTACATTTTCTTTCCTGATGATATCAGTCAAGATACAATTAATTAACCCTGTTGTCTACACCACTGCTAATTTGTAGGTGCTTTTCTGTTCAGAAATTTTCTCCTTGTCAGTAGGATGATAGGCAATTTAGGAAGTCCTTCTCTTGTGGGGGTATAATATTTTATAATTAAAGTGTGAGAATTGGGGAGAACGAAAGTGGAGCGGAGGGAGGAAGTGGAACAGATAAGAGGCCAGCATTCACGTGTCTTTAAAATCTTTTTAAGCATGTGTATCTAAAACACAAGGTTTGAAACACTGACATATTTTCTAAATGTTTTTATGAGGTGTTTTTATGCATAGTTTTATATGTATTGCGAAAAGAGCAATGTGCAGAGTAGAATCATAGAATCATAGAATCATAGAATCATAGGGTTGGAAGGGACGTCTGGAGATCATCTAGTCCAACCCCCCTGCCAGAGCAGGGCCACCTTAGAGCAGGTTGCACAGGAACGCGTCCAGGCGGGTTTGGAATGTCTCCAGAGATGGAGACTCCACCACCTCCCTGGGCAGCCTGTGCAAGTGTTCTACCACCCTCAAGGTAAAGAAGTTCCTCCTCATGTTTAGGTGGAACTTCCTATACTCAAGTTTGTGCGCGTTACCTCTTGTCCTGTCACTGGGCACCACCGAAAAGAGCCTGGCCCCATTCTCCTGGCACCCACCCTTTAAGTATTTATAAGCATGGATCAGGTCCCCCCTCAACCGTCTTTTTTCCAGGCTAAAGAGACCCAATTCCCACAGTCTTTCTTCAGAAGAGAGGTGTTCCAGTCCCCTAATCATCTTGGTAGCCCTATGCTGCACCCTCTCCAGCAGTTCCTGTCCTTCTTGACCCGGGGAGCCCAGAACTGGACACAGTACTCCAGGTGCGGCCTCACCAGGGCAGAGTAGAGGCAGAGTAGGCTGAAACATACCAAAAAATAACCTAATTCCATCCTTTCATATTAATTGAAAACCCAGTAGTCTACTACTATTTGTCTTAGCGCTATGGTTATTTTACTTATCTAAATGTTATTTTTTAAAAAAATTAAGAGCCAAACTGCCCTCATAACAGGAACGGTGGTACTGAGAAGGCAGGTGACTAAAGCCTGCAGTATTTTCGTATATGAAGAATGCTGGTGACTTTATAGGCTGTAAGCAAATCAGATGCTGCTCCCAAGTATTGGGAAAACTAAAAAAAAAAACCCCAACAGCGAAGTAGCCAGCTTCCAACTTCCTTGATATAAATCAAAGCGAGCTTTTTATGTATTTTGGATGAAATTCTGACTAAAGGTGAAGCCCACTGTATGTGCTAAAGGAAAGGCATTGACAAAAGAGGATTTTTAAAAGGACGTTTTTCCACTTCAACTCTGGCTGTTCTTCAATACCATGGAAACACCTCTCAACTAGCTCTTCATGCATAAAGCCACAAGAGTCTTCTGAGAGATGGTTCATGGACTAGTCATTGCCATGTCTGCAAGTGGGGCTGTAGACAGCCTGAATTCAAGTGTGCATATCACACACTGTGATATGCTCCACTTAGAGGGTAATTTGGCCCAGAGAGCAGACTCGCTTAATTGCTAGTAGGTAAAACTTACTTAAACTAAATAAACTAGAAGGTAATGTTGCTTGGTTGCAAGCATAAATTCTTTCATGTGCTGAAATTTCAATTTAAATGCTTATATGTGTAAACGGTGATAGTGGCCACTGGTAATAGTCTTTATTTAGCTAAATTTATAACAACAATTATATGCTTCTTATAGATGTTAGTACATCAGTGGAGGAACAGAAGCAGCCATAAATACTCCCATTTAATGACTACAGCCTTCAGGATACATTATTTGTCTTTGTCACAATGTAGTCTTTATTTCTTTCTGTATTTTTTGGTGGCAGTTGGTTTGGGATTATTTTATTTTATTTTTATTTTTAATTCATGTCCTTCTAGTACTTTTTCTGAAATCTCTCGCACTCTGAGAGCCTTAGTCACAACAGCACTCTGTATTTGTCACTAACAGTCACAGCATATGTGCTAACATTTTATGTTTTCAAAGTAGCAGTCCTGTGATCTCTCAAGCAATTCAGTCCAGCCAGTGGCAAAATATCAGTGTTCTCCTTATGTCTTCCTATCCTGATTATAAAGATATATAGCTGCTGACATAGGAAAATGAGAGAAATGGGGAATTTGCACATAATCCTTCCCATATACATTTCCTGCCATTAAATGTGTATGAGTGACTAGAGAAAATCAGGGACCACTGATGCACAGAAGTATCCGATACAGTCACTGCCTGGTCAAGAAGAAATATTGTTCTGTTTGTCCTTATTTCATCTGGAATGTCTAAGTCTCTGACTCGGGGACTACAGCCAGCATGGTAGATACGATATGTGTGACAAATAGAAGGTACTATGTGGGCAATCTCCCTAACCTCAAACATAACAAATTCAAGTTGGCCATGTGCAAACCAATGAGCTCTTGACTAAAATGTCACCGCCAGGCACCTAGTCCCACCATATTTTGAAACCCCAGATAACTACTGGAAAGGCAAGAGTTCTTGTCATATTCTCTCTTCCCCTTCCTCCTATTTGATTTCTGTTTGGATCTGATTGTCTTATGAAGAGGCACGGCTGCAAGAAGCTTTACCATAACCCTCAGTGGGACTGGGAAGCAGCACCAGTGCAGGACTCGCTCTAGACAAACCTTCCTTTGTGCAATAGCTGGGCATGAGATATTAAATGAAAGACCCTTTAAAGAGCAGTGAAGGACCTTCAGCAGTCTGCTTCCATGTTCCTATAACCCTCCAGCATAATTTACAGGGATGAGACAGCAGTGATTTATGTTGGTAAAAGAGCTATTGTCCTGGAAAGCCTCGAGCATATCGAGCTACAACTTGCTGAATAGTCCAGATAGAGAGGAGTTCTAAGCAGGATGCCCTAAAATTACAGCTATAACAAATAAAATGTTCATGATCAATCCGTATAAAGAGGAATGTTTTGTACTTGTGTGTTACTCCCCATTTTTAGCATATTAGTACATAAATAAACGATCAAACACTTAAAATAGTGATATTATTCAGTCTGCCCAAGTTTGACACATGATGGTGGGTCTCTCGTACAAATTTTTTCTTTGCAAGTAAACAGAGGAGGGATAATTGGAACATGTGTTAATTAACAGATGATATAGCAACTCAGAAATTAGTAGGTTAGGCAGTATCAATATGCTTCCCACTTTAACTTACAAATGAAGGTCTAAAAGCAGACAGGGATGCAAGGATAATAATGGTTAATCTCTGACACTTCATTTCCTTTTGTTGAATCAGAGAGATAAGATTAAGTCTATTATATATAGATGTACAGATACATACGTATTTTAGGCAAAAAAACATCACCTCTATCAAAAACACAGTAGCTAATACAATATACAAGAAAACCGACTTCTTTTTTTCAATATGCTATCACCAGTTCTGGCAGGTACAAATAGATGTTTAGGGTAAAAAACATGTTTACTAGTTCTGTGCTGCTAAAATGTTCATAAGGTAAAGGTCAAAGAATATTTCATTCCCTGCTGAGCAAATGGTCAGGAAGCACATTTGTCTGCATTTCCTGTCATAACAGGAAGAGTGTAACTTCTTCCTCTCCACAATGGCTTCGGTTCTGCTTCCCACCTCCAGCTCTTTCTCCCCCAGGGCTTTCCAAACCATTCCTTGCAAGACATCAAGATTGTGCCTGTGTCTGCACTGGTTTTCAGCTCTGCTGTGTTGGCAGATGCCTCATTCACTACTGCACTCTCTTTACTTAGGCTTCTTGCTCACACTTCAAATTAAAAGTAATTTGACCTAAATATTTACCTTATGCTAATTCACTCTAAATTATGCTCAGAACATACATGCTTGTAATACAAGCACACTTAACCTTAAATATAATACATTCTAGAAATTCATGGTTCAGTTGAGCAGCTCTCCTAAAACTTTAGTTCTCAGGTAGTCTGGCATAACGTGTGAAGTGTTGCCAGAGTTGTACAGATCACTGCAATTTAGGAGTCATGAAAACTTCGGCTGTATTCTTTGCTTACAGAAACCTAACTTTACTTCTGAAAAAAACCTAAAACAAAACAGCACCAGGGACTAACTGTAATGCTATATTCCAAGTATATGTCTTATTGTGTGCAATTTAATCTAAGCAGGAGAAGGAAGTAAAATATGTAAAAAATAAAAAGCATGTGATGTTTAAGACAAAGGTTCATTGAACAGAATGATGCTTAGTTGCATAGTTAAGCAGTTATGTTTTCATATGAAAACATTTCCCTGGGGGAAAAAAGGCACAAAAGCTCAGATCTTGGATAAAATGAAGACACCCCATGAGGGAAGACTGAAAATATCAGGAAATTGGTGGAAAAAAAGTTTTCTATCTGTCTAACTTGTGCTCATTTTAGCACTAATATGCAAGGCTCTTCTCTCTTTCTTCAGAGGAGTTACTGATTCAGCTGGTAGTCTCTTACTCTTTCCTTTTAAATAGAGCTGAAACACAGATAAAAATAGATACACGAGGCTGAAATTAGTTTTGAAACTAGCAGCACTAGGTATCGAAGTCAGTAGAACAAATCTAGGTCTTCCTGCAAACGGTCATTTCCCTCCAGGATATTCTTCCCCTGCCCCATAACCTCACTTTACTTATCTGCTTTAATTTGTTCTCTATTGAGCTGATAACTGCAGTAAGTCTTGGTTTATAGCTTTACACATTTGCTGGAATCAAAGAATGATGAAGTCTGTGCACAAAAAAGTTCAACAGCAAATGTTTGTTGCTGTTGTACCCTGTAGAATTGCACAGACGTGATACTTTAAAAAGAGTGTCTACTATTTAAGCACCTTAATACTGAAGTGTATATTTCCTATGGTATTTAATAACACTTAAGCTCCCAGCAGCTCATTACAAATTGAAAGAGATGTTTTAAACAGTATGCAGAATCATTAGCTAAGCTCAACTCAGTTTTAACTGTGAATCTGACAAAGGCATGCTTCACAAGCAGCAAAAAAAAATGCAGAACTAATGAGCAAGATGATCAGGGGGATAAAAAATGGTGGATGGCCATATAAGACTTGATATTTCTTAATACTAACTAGAAAAAACAGTGGATTAAAAGTAAGAGGGTGTTCCAGACCCGATATCAAAATGCCATTGGGTCAATATGCCCTCTTTCCTGGGTCAATGTATCTCTGGCTTTAGCTCACAGACCGTGGATTTAATGAGATATTTTGTAAGTGACCTTGTATAACAGTAATACAATATTGTTTAGGTCATTACACCTGTTTATTTTAGGCCAGGGTAGCCCTGCCTGGGCTGTTGAAAAGAAAGTTTCAGATGATCCCAGTCTACAGAAAACCACAAAAGGCCCTCGTCAAAACTAATAAAATATTTCAAGCAGATGAATAACAAACAGAAAAGATACAGGGACTCTTCTGAGGTGGACAAATGCAATTTTTCCTTTGTGCATTGATCATAACAGAGCTTCATTAAGAAAACATGAAAATAAAGTTCACCCATGTTTTTGCAAATGCCCTTCCTCTTTTCTTCTTTTTTTTTTTTTTTTAAACAATGGAGAATTCTTCTCGGCAGCCTTCTCCAATCTGTCCAACTGAAATTTCTGCACAAAGAACTTGTCACAGTCAGAAGCTTCCAACATCAGATGTCAGTGCCAATGTTTTTGGCTATTGGTTCTATTGGTGGTGCAACTAATATCATGTACGCAGTCTACTCGAACAGACTGTCGACAAGGCTACCACGTTCTCATGAGCCTGAGCAACACTACCAGAGATTCGTTCCACATTTATGAAGACTGTATTATCCAGCGTTGCAATAATAAAAATAAAGTCTCTGGTCACGTCGTCTTATAACACAGTTCTTTTGAGAATTTTCATTTCCATTTAGTATCATGATGGTAACTAAACTACACAAATAAATACACATTTACTCTAGCCCTAGCAGTTATTCATACCCCTTCTCCCTGTGGCTTAAAGCAGAGTGAAAGGGAATTTTTCAGATAGGCTTTTCTGAAACTTTCACAACCAAAGAGAATTTGTAATCATACAGAAGATTCAAACATCCTTGCCACCTTTGTCACCGCATGGTAACTATGAGGGCTCGGGAAATACAGCCAACTGGCAGCCCACATGAAACAACATTAAATTAATGGCTCCTCCTAGTTAAAAGCCTGAATTCTGCACTCACTTAAGTCAATGACAGAGCTCTTATGCAGTCCAGAATAAAAGGACTGGGCCTCTAACGTCTAGGTTGCAGTAGTTTTCCTCTTACTTACCCCAAAATGTCAAAGTTTCAAATAGTTTTTGGAAAAGTGTAGATCATATCCCCATATTGCACATTTCTCTGAGATTTGCAGACAGACATCTGATTCTGAACAGCTTCAACTTACATTTATTACCAGTATGGTCACTAAAGTACACAAATCCAACCAACTAGACTTGCTCAAAAGAAATCTTCTTGAAGGGAGGTCAGCACTATTTTTGTCTTTCCCAATCCATTCATACAAGCACTTTGGACAGTAGGGGAGTCTCCTACCGTAGCGGACAGTAGTGTGGAAGAAAAAAGCTGTTCTACCAACAGAACAAATACTCCATTCAACGGTTAACGTAAATAGCTAGTCAGGACACTGAGCAAAAGTGGAAAAGCAATGACAAAAATCACCCTCCACAGACCTTGTAACAACTTAAACCCTTTTCAATACACCCTTTTATCCAAACAGATTCACCCTTGCAGTGAGAGAGGGCAGAAGAATTAAACTATTGCTGTATCCCCTCGTTCGATACGTGTTCCAACCTATTTTTCCCTGCATGTGCTGTCCTGCAGAGAACTTATGTGCTTGAAAACAGCTGGGGATGCACTATTCATGTGTGTCACATTCCCATCTAACATGCCTTGTGTTGTGAAACCACATTGAGTTTGAATATAAGCAACAAGACGACAGTTTCAAGTCAACAGATTTGCTGCTGTTTTTGCCAACATCTTTCGGTAAGGCAGTAAGAGGGAAAAGAAAACCATCTTGTAAACTGAATAGTCCTCTATCCATGTAAATGGAGCTACAAATAAGCTTTGTGGAGCCATACTTCAGCTGTTATCTTCATTTTATTAATCAAAAACTTTTAACGCCCCCCCTTTTTTTTTCTCGGTGCAATCTTTTCATCTTTTCTATGCATTCACATATTCAAATGTCATCAAACAAAAAAATAATACAAGAATATAAACCAATTACTATTTTAAGACTACTGGAAGTGTGTAAGTTAAAAAACAAACTGATGCAGCTTCACTGAAGCAGTGATAGTTCATGGAATATATTATAAGAAACAGTAAGGCTTGTGAAAGGGTACTTCTCATACAAATGGTTAAAAGAACTATCAGCTACTAGTGAAAATCCAATTGTATTTAATCATATATACATTAAAAACCCTGATCCCACAGTCCAAGTGACTCAATGGAAATCTTTTCATTGGCTTCACTGAGCTTTAAATCAGGGCACTAAATGCAAAGAGGATAAAACCAATAGAAACACTTTCTAAATTATGTTTCAATATATTAGTAGAAATGAGAAGTAGAAACAAGCCAATTATGCTATGTGGAGGGTAAAATGTAATGTAAATCTATACCTTCAGCCTCACAGTGACTAATCAACATGATGAATATTACCAAAGACAACAAAAGATAAATTCTTTCTTCACTAACACTACAGTTGTTAGGATTCCAGTGTTATAGTTTTATTCATAATTATTAATTCTGAAAGCTGGTGCTAGAGGTGTTGAAACTACAGTGAATGAATTGAGAGACTAGCTTTCTTAATTTTTTAAAGTAAATTTAGCCTCTTGAAAGTTAACTCTTTGACAAATTGGGGATTAAGTTCTCCATAAATCCTGTATTTGAGTAAGCAACTTGACACTGAAGGTATTGTATAAACTGATGTTACTAATGGCAAAAATTTTGTAGTATCATTTACAAAATAATTCACATTCACTTCAAATAAAAGCCATGGTAGTATGTGAAAGTTCCAAACAACTACTGTCTTAATGTTTAATGATAAATTCAGTTCAATATTTCAAATCCAATTTTGATTCCAACATATAGAGCAATTAAAATAAATATGATGGTGGTTTTACATTGATAGAATTACAGCTTTTTGGCTTGGCCCACAGCAATAGGCAACCTTTAGGGAAAATGCAAAATGTATCCATCATAAATATAATTTTGCTGATTTTCTGCTGTGGAGAACACAAGTGAGTACTAACACTACAGAATTTAAAAATTCTGGGAAAGCATATTTGAAGAGTATAACTTGTTGTTATGCCTAGGCTGAGTTTTTTAAGGCTTTATAACATCCTTGAAGACTAACAACATAATCACTTCTTAAAAAACGATTTGAATATATGAAGAAAGTTACAGATCAAATGAATAGAACTAGTATATTAATAGTAATGCAGTGTCAAGTTCTTAAAAAAGACCTACTGAAGATTACTCCAAAATGACAGTCGTGTATGAAGAACACTAATCATGGTGTTAAATAATTGTTGTTTCAACAAAACATCCATCCGTTTACATCAAATGTAAACAGCAGCAGCTTTTCACTGATTTCATTTTAAGATGCCAATTGTTGAATTTTATTTTTCTGAAAACAGGAAAGCAGTTTCTCTAATTTATGACCATATTTTAACTGGCAGAGATAGCATTGATAATATCTGACAGCCACTCAGCTATTTTATCTAACGTAGTGATAATAATTAATTAACCCGTCCTGCTGGACCTATTTAGCCATAGCAACAGTAACAGAGACTTTGTTTCATAACTACAGCATGACAACATTATTGTATGTGGGTTTTAGAACGTGTTAGGCTATTCAAATTCTTTTTAAAATTCAGGCAGGAAAAGATGAGATTTTTTTACGTAGTAGTGTCGTTTTATATGGGAGGTAAAGATAAAAACACTGCAAACATGTAGAAACAAAAATTTGGATCTATGAATTTAAATGCAAGTCCTCCTGCAAATAAACTGATATTATAATAGCTCACAAAATACAGTACTGAAGGCCTGTATCCTGTAACAACTTGCAGATGTGCTTAACCATGTATACTACACGCTGAAGTCAAAGCGAGCGCAGAGGGGCCCCAAAGTAGAGCACAGACATCAGTCTTTGTAGAATCAAGGCCTCAAGTAATAAATTCCTAACTACGTGTGTTACTAGACTTGAAAAAACTGCGTGTGAGGTTTCTGGTTGTTTCCAAAAGTACTTTTTCTTTGATAGTCCATACATTGTGTATATGTATACATATATGTACGTACATGTATATGGACACAAAGTTATCAACTTTTCAATCACCTAGGAGAATAATTCACCTTAGAAATATACTATGATGTTTTGCTACTCACCTGTCTGTTACGTTCATCCATAATCCTTGTAATCTGAATCTTTTTTCTCCCCATAGTCCCCGTTTTTTTTCCTCTCCTTCTTCCTTAAAATTATGTATTTTTCCCTTCTCTTGTCTTCCTCTTTCCCGTTTCCTCAAAACAAACCTCCTTCTTCAGCACTTGCACTACTCAGTTCACAGACTCCTGCATCCGTTCCTGCTAAACACAGAAAGGAAATCAAATGTTATTAGAAAATTGATAACTAGATGAAAGTTAATATATGGAGCTGACCAAGCATCCTTATTACAATTTAGTGTACAAGTAAATTATAGTAAAAATTTACTGCATCTATAAAGTAAGTAATGCATTTAGAAATAATAACTTAATTGGAAGGCTTCTTTTTATGAACAAACCCACCAATGTATCAAGACATGAAGAAAAGGACTGAAAAACACATTGCCAAAACTTTAACAGAATTAGGTGTCTCTAGTTTTAAATATCACTCACTGCTCTAATATGAAAAATTACCTAAATCAGAGAGTTAATGAACCTTTCTGTACCTATGTATGCTAAGTAGGCCAGCTAATTCATTTCTGAAAGGGAAAACAATCTTGTGTTTTGACAGCAGAGGTGATAATGTCCCTCATTATGCAAAGAGGATGGACTTTTATTAAAGTGTTACTTGATATATGAGAGATGTCACTTACTTTAAATCCAAAATTTTTAACCTTATTCTTTAAGAATACATATTAGTGCAAATATTACTCAAGATACTTGGAAAAAAAAAGAACAGTAGTGCATTTTCTTTCGTTTTGATTTCAATATAAATTCTAAGAGGTTCTGACAAATGATTTATAACTAGCAAATACGTATATCTTTTCTTATAAAAATTCTTGCACCAAAAGCCAAGCTATATAGCAGAGAATAACAGGGACAGATGATAATTTAAGAATGCTTTGAAAAATATTTTCACAGTTTTACTAATGCACCAATACTAAGTCCCTAAACTTTACAATACTGGTTCTATTGCAAAATTACGGACACTTAGATGCAGTATTTAAAAATACATAACACGGTAGACATTCAGTATTTCACAAAATGTCACAAATCAGAAAATTAATTTCTATTGTATGCAAAGTATTTTTAGCAATAAAAGACTTGACAGAAATAGAATACATAAATTATGTCCAGCCTAGTACTAAAGTAAAAAATGCAATTTTTCCCCTTTTTAACCTTCGCTTACTCTATTTTTTTACGTACATATTTTGAACAGAACAGCACAGGGTTCATTTAAATACAGAAGAGAAAAATCTTAACAAGATTCGCGTAAATGGATTTTTAAAAGTTTTTATGTTAGATCCATAGTGTATTAAAAGTATTGCCTTGGAAATAAAAAAAATTAGTAATTTTAGAACAGAGGCTGGTGTTTCCTTATTTATTTTAAGCTCATAGTCTCGCAGCCAACCTGATCGATTCTCACAATATGTTACATAACACTAAGCCGATGTCCTGGCCATTTAATCCATTATTTGGCTCTGATTCAAAGCTACTGAGGTAGAAAAGCTAGACCTCACTCATTCTGATCTTCGATGCTCTCTTGGTTTCCTTTGCATACATGAAACTTTAAGCTGCTCAAGTGTTTTATCCCTCTAAGAAAAAAATAAGTTAACAAATAAGCAGTCAGTCTGAGTTTTCTAACTAGCCACTATGACATAATTAATCTGCTGGGCAAAACAAATTTTCAGGTATAATACTTATTAGCTTTCTGTACATGAATGCCTTTTTACATTATTTGCTAGGCCTAAATCATTACCGTAATGCAGAACATGGAACAATTCGTATTGCCGATATAATAAAGTGTAAAGGCTGCAAAACTTTTTTGCTGCTTTTTACTTCTTTGAGAACAGTTCAGCTTCTCACTGCTTGCTTAAAAAGACACAGAAGTGCTTGATCATATTTACAACAAAAAATAGAAGTCCAAACCTTTGAAATAAATAAAGTTGTTTAAATGTATTTATAAAACTTTTTTCCCCAACAAAGCCAGGAGACAGTCTTATCTGATATTCACTGTTGACAAACAAACCCAGCCTATTTTTAGAAACCGTTTTAGATTTCCTCAGACTGGGTTTCTTTCCTGTTTTTCCTATAGCCTTACCTCGGATACAAAGAGCAAGTTAGAATGGTGTTTCCCATGCACATGCAGGACCCAAAGGAGTCTAACAGGCTTTCTCTGTAACAGTAAGCCAATACGCTAATCCACAGCAAATGCATATGGAACAATTTCCTTTCCTTTCATTCAGCTGAAGCCAGTGGCACTATCGGCTTACAGCACTACGCCTGCCTAAGCTCTTATTCACTGCAAGGTGGAAGGTCAGGGTGGACAGATTAGAGCAGTGGTGACAGGTTAGCAAGGATGAGAGCTGCTCTGCAGATCAAGATGCTGATGCTGAGCGAGTTCAGAAAAAAATCACTGAATACGGAGAAAATCTACCAGGAAGGACAAAAATCTTAGTGGAGGAGCAATATGTTGAGTCCCTCCCACACACTTCTCAGTTCCACATTTGAGACCAGTCTTCGAACAACAGGAGCTTTTATAGGCAGTTTAAAGTCAGAATACTTAAAACTCCTATGATCTATACAAAATTATCTTAAAGTAATTCATGCAACATTTGATGAGCGGAATTATGTTCTTCATTACCTGTACTAATCCACTAACTACACCAGTTTTAAGTGGAAAAACAGAGGTGCAGGAAAATAAAGTTGATGGGGAACAAGGAAGATTTTGTCATTAAATATTATCATACAATCTGAGAGAACCTGAAGGAGAAGACAGGACGTGTTAGGTCATATGTATCCAACATACAATTTGCAAGAAACATAATTTTGCTTCAACAGGCAGTGTGTTAAGTTTTCTTGCCCTGATGAAAAAAAATCTCTCGCCTGTTTGCTTTTGCTCGCCAGCCTAATTTCAAACAAAAGCTTTTCAGTTTTTCTAGCACATTTATTTCCTTTTTTTTAAAAAATAATTTCTGCTATTTTTACTACTACTAGAAACAAATTGGGAATGCTGTGGTATTCTTTATATCTGTCTTACTCTTTTACACACATATATATATCAGCACATACTGCTTCACATGCTATTCTTATTACGTGTTTGCCTATAGTTCTATTCATTTCATTAGTATATACACTTGCACACGTACCTATTTAAAGAAGATAGCTGGACTGATTCCAAATCAATTAGATTCAGATGAGTAAATCAAGGCATCTGATTCAAGGGCTATAACCTTCAAAGGCTGGTGACTTCCAAGTCAAACAGAACGTAAAGAACTCTGGAGAGCAACAAATCCCCATGGCTGCTTTAGGAGTTCACCAGTGTTCTCAACACTTTTGGAAAGATCTTGCAGGATTAAATATTACAAATTAAGTATTTAAAGTTCCCCTTAACTGATAAATTGTATTTCCCTAGCACTAACAAAGCACACTAGCAAGAAAAGCTGAAGGTACTACAAAACTCAAATAGTACTACAGGCTTTCATTATCCAAGAGAATCTAAAAAAGAACTTAAAGTAATTCCAGAATCTTTGTTGAAGTAACTCTCCACATAAAAGAAGCCTTCCAACTTAATGACATGGTTACATGCAAACAACTTGCACTTAAAGAAACACATAGTTACATGCTATGGTGTTACAGTCTTCAGCATTTTTTCTTTTTGCAAACCCAAACATAAAAAAAAAAAAAATCAGACTGCTTACAAAAAGAGGAACTTCATTTTTGGCGGGCTTCTGTTCACTATATGATTTGGCAGAGGCAGTGGTAGCTGACAGAAGATTGATCTGAGCCTTGAGAAGGGAAAAGAGCTAATGGACTAATGCAGCAGATCACCGGACCGCTCCTGTCTCTTTCGTACATTCACACGCAGACATACACGCAGGCGTGCACATACACACACACACATGCACACCCGCTATCCCTCCTCTGCAGCACAGAAGAATCTTGATAGAATGGCAGGAAACACGCACAGAGTGGTCAGGGAAGGATATGATGTCAGCAACCACGAACAATAAAAGGTGTAAAGGTGCTTCCTTCCCTAAACTGTTCCAGAAGTGCAAAATGGGAACCAAAACTCTCCACTTCCTTCTCCGAGCAGAACTGTCTGAATCTGCTCTGCTGCAACACCCCAGACAGAGAGTTCTTTGAACAGTCACACCAGGGGCAATACGGAGTATCAAAACAGGAGAGTCAAAATATTTAATTTATAAACAAGAAGGCAGCCAGAGAAAAACTAAGTTAAAATGTGCTAGGGTTTAGCATTTTCACGGTCGCTTTACAAAAGAAACAAACTTGCCATAAAGATGTCCCTGTTCCATTTAAGCAGCTTGCATTCTGAGTGGACTAATTAGGTTAGAACCAGAGAACGAAATCGAATTTTTTTATTATCCTGATGTAAGGAAGCAAACAAAAAAATAATGCTGTCCCCATTCTCCTACCATTTTACATTGACAAATAAAAGTAACTTCAAAGATCTATGAAATCTTTTTATGCAAGTCTGTTTACTCAAAAGTTTTGAATCAGAACCTAAAAATCTAAATGTATCGAGTAAGAATACATCAGCTACTTTTCTGACGAAAAATTGGTTGCAAAAACTGCAACATAACCATGAAAATCCACAGCGGGGAACACGTATTCAAATAAAATGGTCACTGAAATGTTTTCTCTAAAAGCCCTAGCTGACTATGTGCCATATACAGACAAAGGCAGCCACACAGTGCAGAAACAGCTGGGCACACTGCATCGAATAAAGGCTCTGATCATTTTGAGTATGCCACCTTGAGCTGGATAAAGCTGAAAGAAATCCAGAAAAGGGTGAAAGTAATGACCTACTCTCGTGTTATCTGACTGAGATCAACTGACATCAAAGATAGAAGTGATCCTTCACATTTAATGTGGTTTGGTTGCATGGTCATTAGAGAAGACACAGTTTGGGCCATTACAGAAAGGTTATGATAAAATTATATGTGTCATCACCACGGTAAAGCAGAAATGGCATGATCTCCAGTATGGTTATCCAGGCAGAAAGCCACGCAACAAATGAATCTGAGTCATCTTAAGGTTTCAAACATCTGTCCACAACACTCTGAGTTAGAAATTAAACATAACCTACATTTATGTGTTTTGATCTTATGGCCAGGCTGCCACATGAAAAGACTGGAAGGGAGTTTGTCTCGATCTACTAAATTTAACTCTCAAGAGATCATGCATTTTGTTACACGAAGTATGAAACAAACATTTAAGCCATAATGGATATAATGTAACACATGGAATACTAGAGACTGCTAGAGAAAGTGTACGTCAAACTGAAAAAGGCTGTACATAAAGACAATATTTGTAATTTTTAACTACAAAAGCTTATTCATCTTTTCATTTATCTAACCTGATTCATGGCATGAGTTTAATTTATAACAGAGAACAATTCAAGGGCAATGAAGTTCTGCATCAGGGATGGAATAAAATGTTTATAATCTTGCAAACTGCAAAACCATTGCCTACGTTTAAGTTGTTAATTAAAATTTTTAGAGAAAACTTGTATCATTTTATCTGAATTAATATTTCACTAATTTTACTACTGATTTTTAAAGCATATGCTGAATTTGTAAGATTCCCTATTCCAACTGATATTCCATTTATTTATTTATTTGTAAAGGATAGCAGAATGTGTTTATTTTTAAGTCTGAGCTTCAGAACATATATCTTATTTGCTTTTCACATTTATATGTTAACATATTCCCATTACACTGACAATATAGCAATGAACTGCAGAAAATTCCTTTCTTTCAGCCTAGTTATTGTCTTGTAATCCATACTATTATTTGTATGCCTAGGAGGAAGAGATATGAGAATATCCAGAACTGCAAATTTTTTTGAATTTGGAGTTAAACAGTTCTGAAAACTAGTAAGAATACTTCATCTCCCTTGAATCAGAGAACCGTATTCACTGTAGCTTACAACTCAAATTCAGTACCAAGTTATCTCACAGAGCAAGAACTTGTGCAACGTGGGTGGAAGAGCTTCACTTGCTGTTGTTTTTCAAATTTCCCCTGAAAAGTTTTTTTGGGCAAACTAAGTACCATTGCCAAAACAGTGGAGAAGATGGTACTTCCAAATAGTAGTCCTACTTCATTATGCCACAAACCCTGCTTTTCAAAAGACTGAGCTATCCAGATGTGGAATATCTAGCCTGTAGCCACCTATCACTTGAAGCTGATCCATGCCTACAGGAAAAGGAAAGGAGTGACTTCCGCTTACCTTCCAGAGGATGTGCTGAGAGTTGTCCACCAGGCACAGTGAAGGAGGATTTTCTGAACAGTACATACGTATTATACCAAACCTGGACGTGCTGATAAAGATCCATGATAGGAGGCCAAAGGCCTTCCAAGTGATTGTGGAATTTGCCACAGATGGCGAGTCATTCCTTGCAGCGGTCCACCAAAAGAGGAAGCAACCACCGGCAATCTAGATGAAAACTGATTGCCTTGCAGCCCAGTAAGAAGAGATATGTGCCTGCTACGCTTGATGAACAAAGGAAGACTTGGCTAATTTACAACATTTTTGAAGAACAGATGAAGAATAATATATGATTTGTAAAGCAAAAATCCAGAAGGTAATGCATATTTTAAGGAAAGCAATTAAGTGAAACGCTAGTATACTAAAAAACATACCTATGAAAAGTTGCTTTTAAATCTGCAATGACTAGCAGGTGATATTTCAGTGTCTACCCATCACCCACTTGAAAAAAAATGGAAAGCAAATAGTTTGAAGAAAAAGTTTGCAGGTTTATGATTAGGTTCATGATGTACCTTTGGCAGCTGGATATGAACAATGTGAGTCTGACCAATAAACATGGAATAAGACCCTTGAAGTGCTTGGGAGACTTGCTCAAGCGTAACAGTTTATTGAATCAGACAAGCTAATAATACAAGGGAAAAAATAAAGGACTGAAAACTGAATCATGTAATTGGTCTGAAATGGAGACAGTGACTAGGGATGGGAACCTGTCTGAAAATGGAGTAGGAAAATTGGACTGCTGCAATTTCACCTAGGAGTCTCGATAGTTTTGAGATAATAATTTGATTTGGATTACATTATAGTTAATAGGCATGCAATAAATATAAGGAAAGGTGTTTCACAAATTCAGTCTGTCATTTAATGAGCTGGAGGAGAAGGGGAAGCATTTCAGCAGTCAAAGAGAGAATGATTTACCGCTTTGTGTGTTGAAAAGGTGTCTTGGAACTACTCTGATCCTGGCTGAGCTATATTTACAGTCATCTTTCATACCACATAAGATACTAGAGCTTACAGTTTGGGAGCAGTCTTACACACAAAGGACTTTGGAGAGTGCTGGCTTATTCCAGAAAAAGCCTAAGATCTCTAGAGTTAAGTCACTGCATCACCTGAAAGCAGTCTCTGGTTGTGGTTACATCTAGATTTACAGATTAGTTACTAGCTTTCGTATGTGAGGAAGTCTGTGGTGAGGAACATAAATCCCCACAACGGCTTTTAAGAATCAGGGATAATTCCAGGTATTATTGGAAAAAGCTATGTACTGCAATATCAAATCACAGGCTGAATCTGGGCACAAGTGCTTGGTAATGTGAATACCAGTGGTGGGCAATTTTAAATTGTCCTATACTGAAGAAATGAAGGATTGATTCTCAAGAGGGTTCTTTGTTACCAGAGAAGATTTTTGATTACTTTCTGCTTATAATTTGCTGAATTGCAGAAATGCAAGCAAGCTTGGTACATGCACTTAGACAAAAGAGCTGGAGACAGCAGTGTCTGAACTATGGTCAATGATCAGACCTGAAGCAATAGACAGAATAGACGAAGAAAAGAATTTAATTTAGCATAAAACAGGCAGACTTGTTTAGATCTACACAGACCTGGTCTCATTCAACTTCATCCAACCAGCTCCAGAGGAATTTTATACACTGTGACCCAGGATCCTCCCTTTTCTCACCCAAAGGGCACTGTAATCGTGCCTATCTATGTTTAACAACACGAGCCAAGTTCCACTATCCTAGGTTTGTGCTGCACCACCATTTCATCTCTGTGAGAAGGAACAAAGGTTTGGACTGTAGAAACCTAGTAATCATGTTTTGAAAAGGGATATCTTAGACTTTTGCAAATGAAACTTTTCAGGAATTTTTTAGAGAAAAGAGAAAGAAAACAGGAATTTTGTGGCATGAATAAAAAGGACAAAACATAATAAGAACCCAAAGTCTCTTTAAAGTACTGAGCAAATAAATGAGTGAGCACTGTATTTGGGTCAAAGACTAAGCTTAAAATTAGGAAGGATCATCTAAGGATGTCGAATAGGGACAAAACTGAGGATGAATGTACCTTAAAATTGGGAATATAAGTGTAGAAATTAAGAGAAGAAAAACTGAGATGTCAACACGCTCCTCATAATGGAAATGTGTGCTTCTGCCAGACAACAGATTCTATAAAAATACTGTGAAGGGGTTAATAAAAGGAATCCTTTCCGAGATGACCAAAGTAAGTAACAAAAATTGTCAAGGTAAAGCTTGAATGAAAGTAAAACTATTTTGGGTTAGTGATGGGAAATATCTCGACAGGAAAACTGTATAAATATGCTAAGGTTGTGTAAGATTTTTTCTGGTTGGGAAGCGTTGCTCATGGTGTTGCCATTTTAAGAGTATTTTGAGTAACGGCTGGAAGATGAAAGAAGGTAGCATAACTCGCGAGCCTAACTTCTGTGATCATATAGAATTGGATACCTGAATAAAAGACAGCAAAGAACTTTATTAGGTATTATTTTGTGGAGGTTTGTGATTTATGACCATGAAGAGAAGCTGAAAATTGAGAGACATTGGGAGAGAGCTCTGTTATAGAAAATATAGGTGGTAGAGCCCTGAAGTAAAACTGACACAGAGAAATGGCTTTGGAGTTACTACTGATGGGAAAGGGAACCCAAACATTAATACTTGATGATGGACATTAATTCTCAAGTCTTGTTACATTTACAGATGTAAGAAATCTTTGTAAAAAAACAGTATCAAGGAAATAAATACTTGAGTCACGTGTCAGTTTCCGTGCCCTGATGGAAACAACCTGTTATACCCTGAATTTGGCTAGCTACTCAAGCCAAAAGGGGGATATATCTCTTAAGCATATCCCCTAACATGGTTCTGCTTCCTACAAGAGAACTAGAGCAATCAAATGTAAAAGACTTCAGGCAGGCGTCCCTGGGCCACAGAAGTTCTTCCAAATCTGACCACAGCTTGGGAGATCCATGGAAGCTGTACGTGCCAGTCTCTCAAGTTAAATAGCTAGTAGTTTGCTGTTATCCTAGGGAGGCTTGAAAAAATTGATTCTATATGGATCTTCTATTACTAATGCCTTAGACATTTATTTATTTATTTATTTATCACTGATCTATGATGCAACCAGTCACCCAAAGCAAAAACTGACTCGTCAAAGATGGACTGAGTCTCAGGCTGATGTAATTTTAAATCCAGAGAATGTCACTGATTTCTGTGGAGCTACTCCTTAGTACTAACGCAAACGTGAGAACACATCCATCACTAGTACTGAAAAAGGAGTAAGACCAGCTTTGTAAGCATATGTAATATCTAATATAGATTAACCAAGCTGGAAAAAATAAATCGCCTTTATGGTGTACAAGCCCTTCTTTGGAACCTCAGTGTACCCAAGAGCTCATCCTCTTTTCCAGCTATAGAAGCTGGTCTAATGAAATATATTGCCTCTGCCCTCTCATTTGTGATGTTAGACCATCTCAGCTACAACAGAAACAGAAAGTTGTTTTTCCTACAACATAGACCTAAACATGTAACTTTCATATTTAAGCACCTTTATTAGTTTCGTAAAGCAACCTCAGATCAGTACATCCTTCATCTGACAATTCACTTCTTAGAGAGGAATGATTAGATATAGAGATGTTCTGCTTCTCTCTTTTGCATACCCAGTTCTAGAAACACATCTTTTTCCCTTTAATTCCGGACCTTCCCAGAAATGTCAAGAATTAAATATAGTTCTTCTGAAATGTAAAGTAGACTGCACAACATGGTGGAGAGCTGCTGAGCTGCTAACTGTTCATTCATTCTGTGTAAATGTTAATATGATAAATATAGGTATAAAAACTATGACACTCCCTGAACTCAACTGCTTGCCCAGAGACAGCTGCAGGCTTAAAATGAGGAGGAAGAAATGGGGGAGAAGGGGGGGGGGGGAAGGCAAGGGAAATATATCAATCTTCCCAATGACCATGACAGCTGAAAAGTCTACATTAATGCTTCCAATCCCAATCTGACATTTTTTTCCCAAGGACAAAAGGAGATGAAATGTATGTCAGGTACATAATAAGGCTAATAAAAAAAATGAAAACACCTGCATTTCACTGAATAGGGGTGAAGAACTGCCTCTGTCTGTGAAATATATATCTTTTTCTAATGGCAAAGCTCATAAATTAGGACAAGTTGCTGCTGTTATACAAAATACACACCATTTAAGTAGAAACACATGAACGCAGAATACATCTGTTCTAAAAAAAGGAAAAAGAGAAAAGTATAGTGGCATCATAGCAAAGACGCACTTATATTGTGATTACAAAGACCTGATACCTCTTATAAGCCACATGATAGGAAACCCTGCACATATATTGTCTGGTGCCTCATGTCTGGAATTTTGCATGTTCGCTATGAGGCATCTGTTAGAAAAATGGAAAGTTCTGACTACCGGCAAATAAAGTACATGGCTCTATCTGCTTGTGCTAGCACACCATCACTCCTTTGCTAGACCTACTTGCTTTGTACCTCCTGGCTGTAACCTGACAAGAGGCATCTCTCTATGCTGGAAGATCCAAACTGGATTCCCACTGGTTTGGAACTAGGAAAAAACGTATAAACAGACAAGGCTATATAGAAACGGGCAAGGTGCCTGAAACAACTGACTTACGTTGTATGTTGAGGAAGGAATTTTCTGTTTTTCTAGCTTACTGGGATATTTTGTCCATGGTGGTGGAGAAAGGGGCAAACAATAGATGTATTTCTGTTAACAATATTCACATGAAAAGAGAGAAAGAAAGGGAATGGAGAAACTTAAGATATACAGCACACTGAGGAGTTATGCTTTGATATGAAAAAAAGCTAAAAGGTCTGCACTTTAGATACTAAAGGTCCATCTTGAATCAGATACAAAGACATAAATAGCCCCATCTAATTTAGCGTGCTGTTCAACCATATCGTAGTTCGCATTCAGTTTTTGAAACTTGTATTAGGTAACTAATTCATACTTTCCACATGAGGGTTTGTTCTTCTAATTTTTCACAGAATCAGAGTCTAACAGCTCTCACCTCAAGACCTGTAAAAGCAAATTTTCTACTGAAACGGAAGGTGTTTACCACAGAGGTACACCTACCACTGTCTTCAACTAAAAAAGCCACAAGTGAGCATCACACCCGGACTACTGAACCTCAGCTGTAACCACTCCATTAGCACATGCAGCTGGATTTATTTATTTTATTTCTTACACATACAAAACATTGCATTTGGCAGTAGCCAATGCAAAAAGTCGACATACTTGACAAATATCCGAAAAAAACAGACATAAAATGTGCTTAATTTGCAGAGGGAAATACAGTGCAATTTGCTTGATAGTCTCCGTTCCATCTTGAATGAGCATTTTTTTTTTCTAAACGGATCATTACCAGCATTGCTCATTTTATTATTGTCCTAGAAGCATGCTGAAAAAAACCAAAACATAATCAATACAAAGATACATTAGCTAAATCTTTTTGTGGCCTTGAATGTACATTATGTTTTCTCAGAAATGGCACTTTCGAGCTCTATTGATAAGCAAGGTGATTTCTGACAAAAAATATTCTTAGAAACAGACAGCTGCGTCAAAAGTAGCAGGCAGCATAGCGTAAAAAATTGCATCTAAGGTTGGGACGCAAACATGTCTGAGATCTGCTCCTTTTTCTGCCAAAAATATTTCATGCCACCTTAATTTCTTACTCAGTTTCTCTGTTGGAAACCTGGGGACAAGAAACCTGGGGATTTGTTCATGCAAGTGTTCTGAGAAGTAAGTACAATGCGTATATATTACACAATGGAGCTTCCAGTGAATATACTATAATTCTCATCTGGTACAGCCAGTGAGCATGTAAACAAATAGAGAAGATCATTTAACAGATTCAAAAATGTATAAGACTAATGTTAAGGGCAAGATTATGATCATAAAAATATTAATATCTGTGCTCAAAACCACTGATTTCAGAAAAACACTGATTTCAGAAAACTAGAATGATCTTGTATATCCAAAGCATTTCTAGACACGTTGTTCTTGCACTATAGGCCTTTACGCTAATGTATATCTTCTTGAAATAAAGATATTTGACAGTACTGTCATATAAGGTCCAACATGGTACATAGCAGATTCATCAATTTCCTGTTTCTTACCCTCTCTCTCTTACAGCATCCTAATCAACCTAATTAAAGCTTCGTTCATTTGAAACCTCAGATGACAATTTGTTTAACTCTATCCCACTGTGGTCTTTTTATAAAGAGAATTAAATTTGATCTTCTGACAGCAATTATTAAATGATCCCAACTGGCCCCAATTAAGACACATGGCTCACAGGCCTCAAAATCCAATAAAGTGCCAAGCCCTCTCTTTCACTTGTACATCTTCCTTTACCTTGCTTTATTTTCTTAAAGCCAATTAAGCTCATCTTATCAAGTGGAACTGAATGCCATTGTGTAGACTAATTCAAGATACAATGCATCATTTTACTTTTACAGACATACTGAAGTAGGGACAACACGCTCAAAATCATCCTTTGAAACCCCTCCCCGATTCAATTCACCTAGCTTTAACGCCTTTCACTGTGCTGCACATGACCTACATATCCTTACTGTTAAAACACTGCCTACAGTGAGCAGTGATTAGAGAAATATATTAAATATCCACGGTACGAGGTTTGCACTGCTTACAATTCTCCTTATAGCAATACGTCTCTTCTTTAAGCATTTCCTCTCGGCTATCATTTCTTCATTTCAGAAATGCAAAGAAATGTGACACTCATGTAACTTCTGAGGGTAACCTTTTTTTCCCTTTAATTTTTCCGCACATGTTCAGTAGTATGCCGTGAAGCGATGTTCCCAGGATTTTATGTAAAGGCAGGTAGCCCCAGGATTTGGAACTCATTGATTGTGTGGTACTCTAGGGAAATAGCTGAATTAAAACCAGCCTCGTGAGACCAAAGTAGCTTCCATACACATCTGGCTCTTCTTATTCTAAACTCTAACACCTGCCTGGAAATTTAACCCCCATCTTTTCTCTGAAGAACAAATGGGACAGATTTATCCACCGCCATTTGGTTTAGGTCAAAGCTGAGCTGTGTGGTGTTCTGCTAAATTAATTGCAATGTAATTGATATTGTTTGACACAGTTTTTGAAAAGATGATGCTCCATCCATTTTATGACCAGACCGCTCTCTCTGTATTAAAATATGTAAGATTTCATATTTCTGCACATTGACCCTAAGTACAGCTTTGAGTAATAACATATTAAAATACAGCACACATTTTCTGTCTCAATATTTCTAATGAATTGCTGTACAAAATAAGATTATGTGCACAATTATCATCGAGAGTAAGTAACAAGTAAAAAAAGCTCAAAGCAATACTACTTCCATTGTGGTGAATGTTTTCTATATTTCTTTAATTTACGAACCCTACAAATGTAAGCACGATATTCCTTAAACACAAAAAAGATAGAAAGACACTAAATGTCAGTGCAACATTTTCTTTACTAACAGGAAGATGTGCAAGATTATGTAAAACATAATTGGATACATTTCCTGTCCAGCTGGGAAACACACTTTTCTTTGTAAAAATTTTAGAAATTAAAGTGATGCCAACCACTTCTTAAGAAGTAAAATGAATTCATTTTTAAAGAACTTGCAAATGTTGCATTTAGGAATTAAAAAAAAAAAAAAATTACTTCAAAAAGCAGGCAACAGTTTTACTCCCAGAAATGCTATATGACCATGGTAAATTTGAACTGTAATATGCAATAACAGCTGACAGAGAATTTCTAACAGTGCATTGAAATTTCTGAAGATTAAAAAAGATTTCAGTATACTGTGCTGCAAATTATTTCTCATTGTATTCTAATAATCCCATACAAGATGTTAATTTTAGATCATTCTTTTCTAAAAACAGCAAACCCTGTAGCAGATTTAGTGCAAAGAGCTGAAAATATCCTGTGGAAAAAAATCTGTACAGAAATCAGATCAACCCAAATCCTGCCATTACTCAGCACTGCAGTGACGTGCAGATGTTTGTAGTGGTTTAAGGAGCCAGCGGGGGCTGGAAACTCTACATACTCAACTCCAACATGATTGCAATTGAACCTCATCAAAGTAAGAGCTCATAATTTGTCACAGAAAACAGCCAATTAACATATGTTAGAAAAAGGCTCCCATAAAGATAATATATGATTAAAGATCCAATGCAGCTGTCACAAATCAAAATTTTGCATTTTAAAAAGAAGTATCACTCTGGATTTCTGAATGTTTCCATTGATAATGGATACTATATTAAAAAAACAAAACAAAACAAAACGAAACAAAACACAAAAAACCTACAGAAAAAAAGCGCCCCTGATTATAGTATTTCCTCCAGGTTTGGAGTTACAGCTTAGGGAGGTTCGGGTACTAAAGCACTACTTACTGTTCTGGCTGTTGTGCTGTAAATAGTTAAGACCCTTGCCAAAACACAACCGTTATTTTGTTTTAGTGCTATTTTAAAAGACAGACCTTCATTGTGAGCGAGGTGGCCTTCATTGATGCACTTTGTTGTCAAGACATTCCTCTGAAAACACAGCACGTCCTTCTTGCTACAAAAAATACAGTACTGTGGAACTGTGTACTATAGCCCCAGGGGCAACCCTGTGATCCCAGCTATTCAAATGCCCTCCCTGAGTAAAGCTGCACTGCAGCCAGTTCCATTATTTCACATTTACTTTGGTGAAAATGAGATCTGAATGTAGCCTGCAACCATCCTTTAAATAAATACATTGATTAAAAATAGTTTTCACATATATATGCGTGGAAAATGAAGCCTGTTGCTTTATTAACACAGAACCCTGACTGTGATGCCTATTCAGAACAATAATCTCTATTCCTTATATTTGGCACAGCAATATTTTTATTACTGAAACACTGCATAATTAAGCTGCTATTTTTTACAAGCCTTATGCATTTTTCCTGCATTTTTCATTTAGGATCCTGTGTGTCAGTCAGTAAACTCTGAGGCAATTTGAATAGTACCTTGTTTGTATGTGTGTGCATATGTGAGTGTGTGTGTCCTTGTCTTGACATCGTGTTGTAAAAGGAAGTGCTTCCTCTTTTCTGTTTGAAAGAGACCCAAGAAAAACAAAGTTTTGAAACTCAGTAGTCTGACTGGACATTCGTCAATGTATTTTTAAAAATGCTTTAACCCCTATTCAGTTAAATACAATTTTATGTTGATGGATAAAAGCAGGGACAAATTTTAATCAATGCTAACAGAGAACAATATAACGGAGATAGTATTCTCCTGAAATGCAGTGTGATGATTTTTAAAGGTCTTTTCTCCCCTCTAAAATCTTTCAATGATTCAGAAATGCTGTTTCCATTAATGCTGTAGTTTGTGTCATCAGCACAAAGCTAATTCTCTTAAAACAGCTCTTATCATATTGGTACTGAAGTATCCGGCGACTTTAAAGTTATGGTTTCAAAAGCCCTGAATAGGCTCAGATTTCTGAATACGCTAAAACTTAATATGATGAGAGGTCAGAAGGAAAACTCTTTAAGTGTTTAAAGCTATGCATGTGTGTAAGACTCAAAATGATCAAAAGCACTGAACATTTCTGACCCATTTCCTAGGAGCAAAAATTCCTAATGTTTTTTAATATTCTACACTACATTACATTAAGATAAAGAAATAATCATTATGAATCATTGTCCCATTGTCACAAAATACTGTGAATAATGTTAAGGTTATGCTGCCTTTTTTTTTCCTCAGGAGTGTGTTCATTGATTCCCAAGCAATCAGTAACACTTTTGATTAAGATCTCAGAAATAGCTGAAAATCCCAAGGCTTCTCTACTATTGAAACTTCGCATGTCTTTGACTGTCCCCAACTAATGATAGTAAACTATGCAGCCTCAAGCTAAAGAGATTAATTTCCATTTTGCAATGAATAGACAAAAAGACTGGACAAAACCCTTTCCATATCAACTACATTGTTATGTCTATTACAGAAAGTACACTTTTGGCCCTAGAGGCAGTTTGGGAATAATAAAATTCAAGGTGCAAAACAAGTAGTACTTAACAAATGATACAACAAACAAGAGTCATGTGAGAACTGTATTTTTTTTCTCATACTTTTTTTGTTTAGAATACAACTACATGTTTTGGATAAGCCAGCTTCAAATTTAGTATTTATTCCTGATAACAAATCTGCTTTAAAAAACTGCTGCTAACAGTAACAGCAGAATAATTAAAAGCAAATTCTACTTTGTAAGGAAATATTGTGTCACACTGATTTCCTAGTCTGTAAACCTAAATTTCCTCTCTTCATAGGCAAAATCAGATAATTTCACAATTAGATGCATAAGTGACAAGTAAGTATCACTCCACTGCTATTAAGCAACATATTTTCCAAGCATAAGTATCAAATTGATCTGCTGTTTACTTATCACAATATCTCTAAGAAATCTCCAGGATTCTTTTTTTTAACCTGAGATTTAACAAAATATGCATGATGAAATACTTTAAAAATGTTCATCATCCTAACTATCCACATTGTGCTGCAGAAGTGAAAACCATCTGAGTCAGTAATGGCTTCTACTAAATGGAAATATTGATGGCATGTCATAAAATAATTCAAGATGTTACAGTTTTTTTTACTATTATTTTAAAAATCTGGTTGGAGAGCTTGGAAACAGAGTTCCTGAAAACAGTACCCCACTTTCTGATTGCTTCTGTGCATATGGAAGTTAGTGGCAACTTTTCTATTTACTTTAACCACTAAGACTTTGGAAAAAAGTTGAGACTCTTATATTAAACGTCCAAGACCACTCTAGTATCAAGGCTGCAGTCTCTATATGGTCTTACCCATACATCTCTATGGCTTTATCCTGTTTAAATAAAGGAAAAATATGCTGATGCTTCTCAGTGTCTCTGAAGAGTCCACTGGGTGGTTCTGGAGAGGAGAGATGAGTTACCATGATGTGGAATGCTATAAATCCTCATAGGTTACAGCAATGCTATACAGTAACAAAGCATCATAAAATGAAACACAAAACTTTCAAAGTAAATAATAATAATAATAATAACAACAACAATAATGACTACGTACCAGGCATGTTAATACAAAGGTGTTAGTCTTGTATGATTCCACTGAGGAATCAAAGGCTCCATTTTGCAATTTTGCATGAAACAAATGTAGAATACACCGAATAAGTTCAAGTATAAATTAAGAACTTTACAACTACAGCTTTTGCTGTTAAAATTTCTAAGTTACTGAAAACTTAAAGGGATTCTTTCAAGCCATTTTAATCATCCAACATTTTCCCATACCAGCTCATGGCTTTACTTTTCAACACCAGCAGCCTGAGACAGGAACAAACTGATTTATAGCCCATGCTAGAGGAGCTTGCTGCTCAGTTGTCATTTTTTTCTTGGCTCCAGTAGATGGAAGCAACTCTCTTGCTGGGTTTTAAGTTTAGTGTGGTTTTGGGCCTGTTTTTTAGGCCAAAATCTTTATTTTTATATTTATTTTGTTGTCTGTTGATCCTTTGATGTTAGATTCCCAGATAATTTGTTCCAGTTCCCAGAGCAGTTTCTTCAGATGAGAGCCATGCGTTAGTAAGTCTGTAGCTCCCGCTGAAACCTCTTGCAAGGATAAACAAAGCCTGTAGCAAATCTACATGAGCTTGTTTCTGGAAAGCTCACTGCTGCATGGTTCTGTAGAAATAACCACTGACAAGACACAAGCAAAAAAATGTGGTCTGGATTCAGGTGCGTACAGTACTGGTAGCTCTCAGTCTAACAGTACAATACCTTGTCTTATAAAAAGCATGGAGGCATGGACACCCTGCATTCTTTTGCTATTTCGGTGAAGCCAGTGCATCACTTGTTTCCCTTCACCGGTCAAAAAGTATGCTGACTGTGACATTCAGCGTCATGCCCATGATAGGCAAGCATTGGAAGGATTTCAAGCGCAGGATTTTAGGACCACCCTGCTCAACATGGCTTGTCTGATGAAAAGCAGAAGAGCAGCAAGGGCAGAGGGTCTGGCACTACCTGGAGCAGACCCTAAGGGTTTCTTCACAATTAAGCAGGCTCTGCATCTGCCACAGACAAAACATATTCCATATCAAGACAGACGTGCATGCAGCGGAGTATTTGCCCATTTCCTCAACCCTTCAGTCAGTGCCATGTGCTTCTGTCATATAAGCGGGTGAGATTAGATGTTCATCTTTTCAAAGACTTGTCACCCTCAATTAAAGAGGTGTCAACTACTCTTAGCCTGTATGGCATATGGTCACCCTGGTTAATGAAAGAGAGACTTCCCTGAGTCGCTGCAGTCAAACCAGCACGTGCTGTGATCCTGTTGATTCTCACAAGCTAATCAGGGTCAAGCTGGGTCAGATTTATGTACTGCAAATTCTTCAGGACAGAGATAGTCTCCTCCTATAAGCTTCTCTGGTACAAAAAGTAACAGGTAAAATAATGAGCCTTGATTCATAACTAGAATATCAGGATATTACTGAACTCCTTTACATATTTAACTGTAGTTACCAAAAGACCTCCGACATGTGCAGGTAATACATGAAGTTAGAGAGATTTCAACCAGTGCTGTTTTGAAAGCACTGTGCTAACAAAAAAGAGTGTGTTACAACTGAATAGCAAAACCAAGATCCTGATCACAGAGAACATTAAATATTTCATGACAATCTTTACAGCATGAATTATGTCTAATGTCCTGGCCAAATTCCACCTCGGATCATTATTCTGCCCATATAAATTCTAATGCAGTTGAAGAAGGCATTCTTTGCTTTTTGGTTTCGACAGACTTGGTGGCGATGTTTTGTCCTGTTAGAAGTGTTAACGTTTCACCATGCCTTTGTTTTCAGAGTCAGGTGAACTAATCATGTTCCTTTCTTACATTTTCCCTTCAATGGGTTGTATAGAGACCTATTTCATACTATACAATCAGAAAGCATTTTCAGTAATAGAAATCTCATCACGTCTGAAGCGAGCAAAGTTTTCATCTCTTACCAGCTTTTCCAGAAAAGTAATACAGAAAGAAGAAATAGAAGAACTTCCTTTCAGATTAATGAAGACATGAACATTTTGCATCCAAAAACTCCAATGAAATTAATATCTACATTTCCTCTTCTCAGATAAAATTGTTTACAACATGGAGTTTTTGGAAATACCATCTCATGGATGACTAAAGCAATGCCATGAAAGAAAACCATGGACTGAACCTAAAGGAATGATGATACTTAATTCTTGAGTGCGGTCTGAATAAACCTAACCTAACTGATAATATTTTCTTAAGAATTGTACACAACAAATAAATCAGAGAAAGAACAGCTTGATATCATTCAGGGCAGCTCTTCTCATCACAACGGCAGAAACACACATTCCTGTAAAAGTTGTAATAGCATAACTGCATTAGTTTGCAAACGGAGTGATATAAATCAAACTGGTGGACATAATTCAGTCTTAAACAGGCCAAGGAGTAAATCGTGACATAGTCCCTGGGGTGTGGAGATCTTTATTAATACGATTTTTAAAAATATATATTATTTTTAAATAAGGTCAACTTCTCTTGGAAACTGGTTTTAGTACTCACTGTTTTCAACAACCCATTTCTAACTGTTTTAAAGTTTTCACAGAAAACAAGTATCTGAAGAACAATTGTTTTAGTGGTGGTATTTTCAACCAGATCTGTGGGAAATTTGATAGACTTTTTGTGCAGTAGCCTGTTTTTTTTTAATCTAATTTTAGTAGTGTTATGGCATTGATTGCATTTCATGGCAAACATACCACTTATTTCTTAAAAAATCAATGCCCCAATTTCATATTAACCTGGAGATGTCAAATCTCAGTATTTGGTGGAAAATGTTTAGAATGCCCAACTTCCAGTGGCAGAAAGGTTGGGGGGCTGGGGGAGAAGAAATGTCTTGATTGTGTGACTCTTAAATTGGATGACCAAAATTTACCAAGAAATACAATTTTTAACCAGAAGGCCAGATCTACTGCTCAGAAACAGGGAGTGGCAGTCTCTATGAAACAGGTTCTTAGTAAAATAGGAATGCATCAAAAAGAAGCATACACAGAGGACATGAAAGTCCACTCTACGCTGCTGACTTGGCATCATGCGAAAGACAGAACAGAAAGTTCTCCACACAAAAAATACTATGTAGGCAGAGAGGAACAAGACTCCTTCTCTTTAAATATGTTTACAGCTTAATCTAGTCAAAGATGGAATTTTATATATTGTATATAATTTCTTTTATACTCCCCAGTTATTAAGTTTTATAGGTGACATACAAATTCTCTACACTTTTTTTTAGATGGAGAGACCAAAAATGTCTGCTAAGTAAGAAACCATCTCTATTATCAATTCTTCCTACAAGAACTTCTTAGAACAGAAGTTTTCCCATTGTGATGAATCAGAAATCAGTGATCAGCAGAAATGTTACTAATTACCAGGAGAGATACTATAACGTGCTATAATATGATAATGTTGGAGGCACTTCTATTATTGATACTAATAGATCGTGTTTCCTAACAGTGTTCTGTCACATACAGGGTAGCTATTCTTGGTGTAGAGATTTTATTCTCTTGCCAGTGATAGGGGATACATGATTTAGGTATTGTCCATGTGATTAAACAGGTTGAGAAATTCCTGAAAACTTAATTGCCTACAAATTCTATCATTTGAAAATGACAGAAGGAATGTTCTTCTACACATGCATAGCTGCTTACTGAATTGAGGCAAATTTCTACGGGTATTAAATTTGCTTGCCTGCTCTCCTGGAACAATGCATGGAATAATGGCATTTAGCCTTGTTGATTTTAATATGAACATAAAAAGAAAAAAAATAAACCACAAAAGAATTATTTGTTCCTTCTTATTATGCGTCATATTAAGGAACCCTACATGAGGGAACATATTGACAGAGGAATGGACAGAAAATATCAGAAACTAAGTCTAGATAAGGGAGAATGATAGCTATCAGCTAATCTCAACACTTCCTTAAATTCTGGATAGGCAATGCTTTAGCCTAAAGTCGGTCTTTACAAGGCAGTATCTGCAACATATCAAACAATTCTGAACAAATCAGACATGATGTCAGAGGCTTACTTTGTGTTTAAGTGTCTGCCACAAAAAACAGATGACACCATCAGCTTTTCATGTGGTCAGACTCTGCCTGC
Source organism: Vanellus vanellus (assembly GCF_965231255.1). Taxonomy (NCBI): domain Eukaryota; kingdom Metazoa; phylum Chordata; class Aves; order Charadriiformes; family Charadriidae; genus Vanellus; species Vanellus vanellus. Next base: position 4,430,051 of record NC_138908.1, on the reverse strand, counting down.
AATTGGACTAAGAGTGTCGAAGGACCTCAAAAATGCCATAGGTTAGACTTGTAGCTCGGCAGTCCTGGGACAGACGCATCAGTCAGAAATAGTAACTTTCCACGGTACAGACGTTGAGATCAGTTGAGACTAATCTGAAGAAAAATTATAGCATATGCACCAATTTACTTTCTATTGAATCCTATTAAAAAAAAGAAAAACCTTCGAATTCTAAAGCAGACTGTATTTTAGTGTGTTACGTTTCCCTGGCTGATTGAATTCAACTGTCTTTCAAATGCATTTAAAAAAATCAAAAGTAGTTAAACCTGATAAAGGTGGTGCTGCAGTGCAAGCCTGAATTTCTTAGCATTCTGTGTACAACAGTTCCAAGGGCAAATCTTCTTTCCAAGGCTGAGTCTCAGTCCACTTTTGTCAAATGCCAGCACTGACTTGGAGCAGATTGTTTAATGTTTGCTATCAGCAATAAGATACTTCTTAAGCCTGAAAAGTCTATAATTAAAGAAATTAATCTTACATTTTCTAAGGTACAGACTCCAAGATTCAGTCAAATAAAATCACTTATCATTAAATTTAGGAAGGACGTTTTAGATTCCAGTTTGCTGTTAAATCTGCATTGAAGAATATAGTGATATATTTATTTATACTTTTATGGGGTTCCACCCCCCCCACCACACCCCCCCAAATTTTGGCCCTATTTCAGCTAAAACGCATGGAGATTTCCACTCGACAGGATAAAAATCATTGTGGAATACAGTAAGACCTAAAATTAAGTGTAAACAGGGTATAATACATGCCTAGTCTCACTGAAAGAAAAGCACCTTGTGAAAAATACGACACAATTTACTCAGTACATTAAGATCATTAGCAAGTAATTACATATATTTTAATCAATATCTATTGTGAGATTGATTTTTTAATAAGCATTATAAACTTGAATCCTTTGTGAACTACAGAATGAATATTAACATAAACTGTCACATTCTTTTTGACTAACTGCATGACTTTTTATGTTTTACTGCAGAAAATTGGCCCACTGTCATGGCTGTGGGGTTTGTATCTGCGTAGTAGGATTACGTGTCACGCACATTATGAAACCAAGAAGTGTGAAGGGTAAATATGTGCATTGCGTGGAAATGGTGCCTCATCTCAGCAATGCTGTGCACCTGTTGCGGTGTCCTCTTAATTTTTCCCTGTTCATAACGATCAGTAACAATAAGTAATTTAGTTCTACATTCTTCTCTTCTGCCAGCTAGGTAATAATGAAAAAATTCATAGTTTGCATTTTAAGACTGACTGCGTATTCCCTGTAACTGAAAATCTGGTGATGCTGTAGTACAACATTTTGCCCTTGCTGCCTTCAGTAAATCTAAAATTATTTTTAAAGATTTGCTGTAGCACAGCCCTTCAGAAAATACACTCTACAACTTCAGTTCACTTTTAATCTCTTGCTGCTTATCGATGATTTGATCTCAGATTATGAAGCAGGTTCCCTTGATTGTATTATAGCCTGAAGTCTCCGTTCTGACTTTTTGCATCCATGCACATGTATCTTATTTCCCTTTTGCCATCCATAAAAGATAAATGCATTAGTTACATAAAATGGAAAAGGAAAACACTTTGAAAATGTGTAATAATATTCCAACTCTCACATATATTTTTAAGGAAAACCGCAGTGTAAATGAACTTTATATGCAATATCCTGAAGAGATGAAGCTTCCATTAGAATCAAATACACAGAAATTTAAGTAACAGAAGAGCTCCGATTTGTTCAGTCATCTGACTTATCTAATGTCTGCCATCTTAGTGTCTGAACCCATGGTAATGCCCACGGCATGACTCCCTTTACCTCTGCTTTGTCTGTGTGCAGCAGTGCAACTTCTTTGATGACGGGGAAAAGTTCATCATTTTAGTTTTTCTTATGCCAGTAGACTAAAACTATGTCCCCGCTGCCACCTTGTTCATTCTTACGTAATATTCCAGCTTTAGGTCACTAAACAACACCATCTGAACTTGTCAAAATTAACAACAGGAGAAGACTCCAGAAGTAACCTCTACTTATGCACTCCATCAAGTCCCAGGTTTCTACAAAAAGGACGGAGACAAAATGAGAAACAGAGAATTGGAGGTTCTGGGCAGCAGCTTGTTTAAATACATTTCTTCAAGATAAGAAGGAAAAAGAAAATATGCATTCCTTTGTTAATAGGAAAGCTTTTTTGTGTCTACTCTGTTAGAGAAATTGTTCAAGAACAGTTCATCCTCACACAAGGATTACTTGTGCAATGCTGCCAAGGTCACAGTCAGCCTGGGTTATCAGCCATGGACTGGTAAGTGCCAGAAAAGCAAGCTAAGCTGCCTTGATTCTCCTTTCTGCACTGCATAACGGCTAGTTTCTAATTGCATGCTGAGAAACAGGTAGGTGAAGAACAGTTTCCCTCAATTTAGAGATAAATGTTGCATTCTGACACACTTCTTTTTAGTTGTATAAATTCAGACATATGTAGGGCATAAATCCCTGAAGAACAGTGTCCTAAGTATCCAATCAAGAGGGAAAAATCATATAAATTATTCCCATTCTTTAAGGATAATTTTGAGTCCGGTCACTGTATTTTTCTAGTACACAGTTGCAACCACCATTGAAGCATGTTACCTGTTATTTAATGTAGCAATTTTATGCTTTTGATTTACAACAGCGTTTTGGGAAAACAGTCTGAAACAGAACAACGTATTATTTAGCAATGATCTGTAAAATGCGCTGCACGTCAGTACCTGTAATGATCAATATTCTTACCATGAGCATCAGGTATAGCATGACTAAGAACAAGTAGTATGTTCATATTGGTTATTCAATCCCTGAACTGTAACAGAGCTATTTCTGTACTTTGAATAAAAATAGATTAACACATCTCTTTTACATTTTTGTATCTAGGGAGAATAAATCATAAAGCAAAAGAATGCATGGTATTCCACGATGCCACAATAAAATTTGCTCATAGGAACCAGTGTTATTAAAAACACCATATTCTGCTGGGATTGTGGTTCAAGGCCTAATGATTAAGAGTAAGAGTTACCCTGAAGACTATCCAGTAATGAGCATTTGTAAATTCCCAGCTTATAATATGCAATACATTTGGACTCTTTCAAGAATTTTTTCAGCTAAAAAGTTCCTTGTTATTCTCACTGACTGTAATCCATCAGAACACTACTAAAAATAACAAGGCAAAAAAACAGGTTAAAAAAATCATTGATTTCGCTGACCTAGCAGAACAAGGAGTTTGCACTGAAGTTAAATTTAGAAAGGTCTAAATATAATGAAGTTAGCTTCAGGTATGCATGTCAACTTCCTCCATTTCCGTCTTTCTTCCGGAAATAACTAATTTGTAAAATTTGATTATAGAAAAAAAACCCCACCAACAACTTCCACCCCCCCCACCCTCACCCCCACCCCACCCCCCGACTAGGTTTCATTTTGCAATAATACATACACTCTAGAAAATGTTCTGAATTCTGATCTTTGATTTAATCAGACTATTTAAGTAACTTGCATCCACAGAACACTTTAAAATTCAAAGGTTTTAAAATAATTTAAAAGCACACCATCACACCAACCAGTCAAATGAAGGCTTAATGGGGCGGCATTTAACTTGATGAAAACAATTGTGACATCGGTATAACACCCGAAAATAGTAAACTTGAACAAATGTGTAAGTTTTTGCAGTACTATGGCTTGTAGCCCCAAAGCCACAAATATGAATGTATATGCCTAATTTGAAACACTTGAATAGTTCACTGAAGGCTGCAGAACTGTTCATGTACCTAAAATTAAGTACATATGTAACGGTTAATATGAATGAAATCACGGACATTGTTACTGCATCCCAATGAGTGAAGCAAGCCAATGAAAATCTGAAATCAATGAGTACATTAGTGATGCAAAAGCAAATCCTTGATGCCGTTCATAAACCTTTGGTGGATACAAGCTGTGTGCAGGTAAATACGGGCACTGTATTCAGGTGAAAGATGGTTCTATCAATGCATGGAACAGTATTCAGAGCAATTTGGTAACAAGTGTCCCAACTGATTCCACAATTGAATTCAGGTGTGAAAAATGCAATTTATTATTAGACTGAAAATGCAGACACGGCAGTGAAGGAAAAAGCCTTAGGTATTGCACAAAGTACTTTATGAATGCCCAAAAGTGTAGGATCCATCTGACCTTGTTGAAGCCATCAACATTTGGCATCTAGTCTAAGCTTCTTTGAACACAGGCCTACTTTATCATCAATAGAGAAAATTAAGCACAATATAAACACGGCTGTAAACATTTCACTGTAGTTACAGGGGCTGTAATAGAAGTAGCAAGACAAACAGACTGCAAGACAAGCAAACAAAGACGAGAATTCCTTTCCATCTAAAGCTTTGTGCAACTGAAGCCTAGTGACTTAGATCGCACAATGGGAACAAGAAAGGAACAACTCCTGTAAGGAAGAGGAATAAAGATTCAAAAACAGTTTTTAAAATATATTAAATGTAATAATGGCCCGTGTGTTCTATTTAGTAAGCAATTATATTGACACATTAACATGGAAGAAAAGCTTGTAGTCTTATTGTGCTACGTGAAACTCATCTTTAAGAAGTTACTATCAGTAACTACACTACTAACATGCTGAGATTATCCCGCAAATAAGGAAACAAGAAAATTTGAAATAACAACTACAACAAGAATTATTGAAAGCAACCATAATAAATATGGTATTAATAGGTATTACGCTGAAAAATAATAACAGAGAAAAACTAAATAGCCAAAATTTTAAATTTCATTTTAATGTTTTCTGATAAGGATATATGGTTCAAGACAGATTTCCTGGGGGAGTTCCTTAACTGAAGGCCTATCACAGCAAAGGACATAACTTGCCAACCTTAGATGTGATGCTGAAATTCCTAAAATGTGCTATGGGGGTGGTGATATCTGTCAAGATGATATTTGTGGAGGAGTTCTTGAAAATAGCCAGGATCTAAACCATTAAGGATTTCAAAACTAAGAGAGCAAACTTTAAAATCAAACAGCTACTTCATAGCCGACAAAGTAAATGAGTTAAGGCACAAGGGGGACAATCATATTTGCTCAAGACAGGACGGGAGTGTGTCACTGCATTCTGAACAGGCTGCAAGTGACAGTGCTGAGCTGCTGGAAGCCTTTCTGGGAGAGAATTACAATAATCCTCTCCATCAAGAGGGCATGTGCTGCTGCTATGAGGTCATCACAGGATAAATAAGGGCACTGTCTGCATCAAGCACATCACTAAAAAGACATTTTTCAATCTCATTCACTGCAGAAATCTCCACGGAGGAGAGGGGAATGAAGTGGACAGCAGAATTTCTACTACAATTTCCTACTGCACTCAAATCCCCCAAATCAGAGTGTAGTGACATGTAAAAAGAGAGAGCAGTCTCCTAAAGATAACAAATACGCACTGGTAAGATTTGTGCTTTCGCTGTGGCTGAGGCAGAGGTAGCTGGCAATCCTGCCTGTGTGAAAACAGAGCTACACTTGTGGAATCCCTGGAGTGAGAGGCACACAGCTCCTTATCGCTCAAACTGGGATGAAGTCTTTGATATTTGGCATTCCTACAATACCAACCGCAAGCACGCACTTCATGACACGATTCTGGTGTCTGCCAAACTAACCTTGAACTTCAGCACTGCTTTGAAGAACCATAAAATATTTTTATCATTGAAGTCTGCACAACAAAATAAGGCTTAGCATTTGGAATATGAAGTACTTGATTTCCCCATGCTTGTGCAAACTAAGATTTCCTTGCATTTGTGCATGTTGAATTGGCCTATAAACTGAAAAATGTAAGTAATGGCACACAAAACCTCCTAGCGTCCTTAAATCATCAAAATACTAAATATGTATACAACTACAATGTCAGGGGTTATGGGTTCATCAAATTGAATTACGGTAATAAAGCATCATTACATACTTTTTCTAATACATTTCTATAACAGTTACATCTTGTAAGCGTATCAAATTATTCGCATTATCTGTGAATTAAAGTATTCAAAATTAAGCACTTGTCAGCCCGCAATGAACAATAAATAACTTTCCTAAAAGAGAAAGCTTATGTGAAGTATACAGTATAGGAAACTTCTAGTAGCATGATTATTAAAAGTAACAGCTTGTACCACTATAGCCTGACCGAGTTTGAAAGAAAGTTCAGAATGAAGTGGGGGAATTAGCTGATGAACTTCTGTCAACTATAGCAGTAGCCTTCATGAATAATTCAATATATGCCCCATCCCCTCTATGTCTCAACAGACTAACAGCTGCAGCTCTCAAATGACAAGTGTTATTTTTTCAGAAGCTGCTGAAAATAGTATACTGATTATAAAATAACATATATAATAAAGTTTTCCCTTCCCACTTTTCAGTTCTGACTTAAAGTAACTAGTGAAATTTTACAGGAAAATGAGGATTTTTCAAACTGACCGTTACGAGTTATGCAGCAGGTCTACAGAACCAGTTGGGAAAAGAATTCAGATCCTCTGCTAAAGATTCGGTCCTTTACCTTAACACAACCATACAATTCACTTAGATTACTGTGTCCCCAAAACCTTGTTAAGAGCAGCTTCGCACATAAAAGCTACAAAATTACACTTTCATAACATGGATCTTTTTCTTGGCTTCATACAAACAGGAAGAAACTTTCTGGTTCCAAGGTTTTTGTATCGAACATTTTCTGTAATGTTCTCTACTTCATAGTGAAAATTTGGCACTGCAGGATGTCAGGAAATTGACCGAAAATGTTTGATGAATATTCTGAAGTGGAATGGAGTTTCTCTTGGGCTAACAGGACTTCAGGAAAAGGGGAGAAAAGCTTAACGAGATGGTAACACAAGTTTCCTTGATGACAGTGCAACCGCCTGTACCAACAGTCCAGTTTAGGAGGAGAAATGGCTTTCACAGAATGTCTTCTCACACTCCAACAATTCAGAATAGAAACTGTACAAATCTGCTTATATATTTTTTATAAAGCAAGGTAGGCAAAGAAACCAAAACTAGGCAAACTCTAATCACCCAGAAAAAGACATTTGTAAGGAAGGGATCTCTCAGGTAAGTTTGTTTAAACAATTTGAGCATTTTTCAGTTTTGTCAAAAGATTTTTCAGTGGCATTATGTAACAGTAGTATTTAGGGAAGGAAAACATTAGCTTAATGTAATGCTGAAACAGCTACACACATAGATGTTTCCTGATTTACTGAGAAGCTACTGTGTGCAGCACTTCTGACTGAAAGCAGTAGTGGACAACATCTTTTTGATGATACAGACTGAAAGATCAGCTTGCTGCTTTGCATTTTTTTTTTAAATATAAATACATAATCTTTCTGTCCATGAGCCAGCTTCTGTTTATAGGAAATATGCTCTATGCACAAGAGAAGAAAAATTCTTTGCCGTGCATGCCCCACATGGATATACACCATAAAAATAAAGCAAATATTGAAGATTTGAAGGTGATCTTGTTGCCAAGAGATAAGCTGAAAGGTTTCTTAAACATCTGCTTTACCTTCTTGTAATGAACTGTTTCTCTTCTCAGCTCCAGAAATGCCCTGGCTCTTCTTGTTCTACAAAACAGCAAGATCCTTCAGTGCTTTAGTTGCCCAACGGGTCTGGTCTGGGCATGACTTTAATTGGGATGCAAATTATTTAACTGATCATTTGAATAAGAACTTTCTTGCACTTAATTTTTTTCAGAATTTGAGTTCTACCTCCTACCGATGCACTGTCATAGAAACATTAAAAAAAATAGATTTATATGATGGATTGCAATTTATATTGCTAATTCAGAACTACTGAAGAATTACAAAATACCGAAGACAGAAGTTTCATTTCATCCCATCAGAGACATTTTCTATACAGTAGGAATCTGCACAACCAGAGAGTTATAATGCACATTATATTTTCAGCTGCTTACATTTCATATTTTAACAGTTAAGTTTTCAAACAAACTCAAACAGAATTATGAGACTTTGGAAACAACAAAGCTATCTGTCTGTTCTTATTTTCACATTTTTTAGCTAACAGAAATAAAAAATTGGAACAGTTATTGAGATAGTGTATTTGAAAACTTAATAACACTGCCAATTTTTTAAAAAATGTTAATATGGTATTAGATAGCTTTGTCAGTTGAGCTGTTTTGAAGATAACTTAAAGTGCTACTACCAAAGGACTGCTTCATCCTCAGCCATCTTAAGACAGCTAATGTGGTTAATTTTTCTGAATACTATGAAGAGTACATTCAAAAATACAATATTTTCTTCAAAATAGTAAATTCATAATTAAAGCACTGTCTGTATTTTTGCCAAGGACAAATTGTAACAGAACTGGAAAGCCATAATAGAATCGACCAGAGAATTGATTACTGACATTTTTGTTCATTGAATATAATAATATATAATAATTGGGTTCAAAGCGAATCATTTCTAAGTTATCTCCTGCACTATATAAATACCTGCAACTTCTACTTATGAGATTTATGTAGGTGGAGTATGATTGCATACCACAGCCAAATCTGTGTGCCACTTAAGAGTCAGTGGTCAACTCTGACTCCAACCAGACAGTCCCCTTCTCTCTTAGATTGTGGATAAGTATAATTTCTTCTTGAGTAATGTGTGGGTCCTGCATCCTGGCACAAACAGATAAAAAAGGGTAAGTGTATTTTTAAAAATAAAAAATTCCCCAAACAAACAGTGCATTCACTAGAGGCAGTACTAGCCCAAGAAATCCAAGCTATCATTACTGGTGAAGAGCCCTGCTCCATGAATAATACATTTTTGGGGCCAGCTCACATCACAAAAATAGGTTGTCTCTGCTCATGAAAGGTCCACATCTAGGCTGATACAGGGAAAAAATCTGCTTCATATCACTACAGAGGGTGGTTACCCTATCGGAAACAGGCTACTGGCATGGCACTGGAAAGTATTTTCAAATGAAAAAGCCCATACCGTTCCACCTTGTGAACAGCAAGAAAATGCAATCAAATTAATCCCTTTCATGATGTTTTCCAGTTCTGTAAGTTACAGTTAACAGTGCTCCAAATCATAAAATGCAAATATATACAGGATTTACCAACCTATTTATATATTTGTTTATCTGAACATACACTGATATCTTCATAATATCACTTAAGTAACTATCAATATTTAGACCCGAAACATTACTGGGAGACTGAAAATACTCATCCCAATCCAACAGAGATGAAAGTAAGGGGAATACAAAGCTAAGTGCCCTACTCTATCTAAACTAAAGCCAGCAGCATCTATGGAAAAGCAGCTCCCAGCCTATTGTTTTTCTGTTAATTGCTTGATCAGCTTTCCATACAGATTTTTTTTTTTTTGGATGGAAGTTATCAGCTACATACAAAATGAGAAAAAACCCAACAGTCTTGACTTTACATTTTCTCACCTGTGATACATCTACAGCTAAAATCAGCACTGATGTCTGAAACAGACCCTGAAACTGGTAAACTTACAGAATGGAGTTCTATAGAATGTCTTCAGCTTTGGAATTTATCATCTGATTTGTCCAATCTGGATGTGTACAAATTTCATGTTTTTACCATATCAGGTTCCAAGTAGGATCGTGAAATATGAGGCAAACAGATTTGAGATTCTTGTGCTTAGCATTTGGATCTAAAAGGAATATATTTCTATACTGAACTGCAGTTCAGTTTATAGCTTTTTTTTTTTCTTTTTTACAAAGAAAGTGTAATTAATATGCCTAAGTTTAAAACAAAGTGCATTAAAAAAATATAAAGATAAATACAGGTTGATGTAATGAGAGGGTGTTACATTCCATAGTCTTTTGTTTGGTCTTTGCCCTCTTTCCTGACAGTTTGTAGAAGCATCAGTTCTTGTGACATATATCAAGATATAAAATCTACCTTGTTATAAATGTATTAAATTATCCAATTCGCTTCTCGCTGCCTGACTTACTAATAGGTGTGCTGGTCCTGTTGTAATCTTGATCTTAAAAGTGTAATAGCTAAGTCATAACAATACTTCTGGAGTTGAACTGAGCCCAGCAATCGAGGCAGAGGAGTAGCAAAAGAAATCATTTGAAGACGCTATTTCCTCTTAGCTTTCTTTTTACATGAAGCGTGATCACTGATACACTGAAAACATCTGTCTCTTAGAGATACACATATTAATAATTCCCATCCAAATACAATTTTAGGACTAATTTAAAAAGTCAATATTATTTGCAGAAACCCTAGAAATATCTAGCTTGTAACAAAAATAATATTAAAAATATGGTAATGGAAGCTAGGGGTTACAGTCATCTTCTAATCTAACCTGTCTATAAAACGAAGAAAAAGTTATGTTTGGGATGCTTATATATATCACTCCCATACCCGCATACACAAACAACTATAAAAGTACATACAAAAAACCACCTGAAAATACTATATTTCTAACTCATAATATAGAGGGACTGTAAGTCTAGAACAACAGGAGAAAGACTTTCATTTTATATAGTAACTGCATATATGTGAATAAAGAGCACCACGTGTTTATGGACTGATTATTTTTATGAGGTCAAACTGTGAAGAGACATTTTGACAGTTTTATTTACAGTGTAAGGCATACCCAGAGGCATGCAAGCATAGTTTGAAAACCATATATATTTGTATATAAAGCACACAGATATATAGATATATGTACATATGTATAGATATATGTACATGATCATAGGAAACAATTTTACAGAAAAACCACAAGCCTAGCTAACATGGCAGTCAACCACTATAGCGTATTTCTAGATAGCTTTTTTAACATATATATCCTATCAATAACATGAACTCTGCAATTATGTGAGGTGCAAAAATACAAATTCAGAGTTTTAAGTATATAAAAGCACTCCCCAAAATGAAATAGTGTTTAAAAATATGTCCTAAAAATACTGATCAAATATCTGTAGATGTATTTAATTTATGTTAATGTATATATGCAGTTACTTCAAATGCAGCCAAGCCACTAAACTCATTAAACTAGTTTTTGATTTGGGGAATTAATGGAGATTGCCACTGTCAAAGATTTTTTTTTTTTTAGCTCTAGATAAAAAAAACACCCAGAGACATCAACCTCTCTGAACAAAGTATAATTCAAAGATAGATGTTAGATCATTAAGGATGAAAATAATAGGATTACAGGCAACATCAGCTTGTAAAACAAATTCTGTTCTTTAATAAACATCTAGTGCGCCCATGCATATTTAATGTTAACAGTTTTTTAACAGCTTGGGCTGTAACCTTAGTAGCCCAGTGTGGAATTTGCTATTGTCATCCCTGCCTTCATCGGGATAGAGGTAGAAAGCAGCAAAGTGGTAACTTAAATTATATTTACCAAATTTGAGCTGTTGATTAACTTTCCTCTGGCAAAGACAAAATGGGAACACCCCATCACCTCATAAACAGTATTATGTTGGTTAGACACCTTCCATAAAGTTTAACTAACACACCAAGTCTTCCTACTGAACACTGAGAACTGCAAGACATTCTTAACGGTAAAACTATCCACATTTTCTTTCCTTCTGCCTTCTTTGTTTACCCTGTTTGTTCATAATGTTAATGCCTTGAGGTGGAGGCTGTCCATTAATGTGTATTTGCACAGCATCATGCGTTATAGGCCCTAATCTCTGTTAGGACCTGTAGCTGTTACCACAGCACAACAGTAAGTGGTAACGTTAATTGTGTATAAAGGTTTCTTTCTGTAGACAACAAAGTCCAAAATAGTCAGATTTCATTTTGCTATTTGTATCTACTCAGCTTCTTACTGGACAAATACTTTGTGCTAGAAGGAACACATACTCCCTTATACAATATCCTTTTGTATGCTTCATAGGCACGCAGGATGCTTAAGACTCCACATTTCTGGATGATCAGCAATATTTATAAATTGAAATATAAAATTTAAAAGAAGTACCATAATATTTTCTAAATAAGAGTTGAGAATATTACATTTATTCCAGAATGCCAGGATAACGGGCACCACTTGAAACTGAGGTCTGTCGCTGTGTTGTGATGATTTCCTATATATATTATTGGCAAATCTATACTTTAAAAAATAGGAATAAAAAGAAAGCTAAGATGTTAAACAAATACCCTGTTTAACCTGGTGCAGAGTAGCCTGGGTATAACCCTATGACTGAACAATATATATATATATAAAAAAATAACTAATTTATTCTCAGTTACTTTTTAGAAAAGAGAATCCTGTATAAGTGACTACAGCAGCATGTTCTGTCACATTCTTTCCATAAACTGAGCCCTGTCAGTGACAGCAAAACAGATTGTGTGCATCTGCTGGGAATGAGCCAGATGACAGTGGAAGAAACACACATGGATACCTTGGCACAACAACTAAAGAAGTAGAAGAAAAATGGACAGAAAGAAGCAGAAAGTTCTAAACTTTAATTAAAATGGCTCTCTAACAAAAGTGAAGTTATCTAAGAGTCTGTTGCAGACTGTATGCTTTGCTTTAGGCTGTAACTTTCCAAAAGCAACTACATATTTATACTCTACGTTGTCCTGTTTACTTCCTATGGTACTCATATGGCCACCATTCCCACAGTGTCTAGGTCCCACAGAATTTGCCTCAGGGAAATACCATCCGTATTGTACAGATACGGAATCGATGCTCCAACAAAGGGAAATGATCTAAAATAGGTTCTGGAAGAAAGAGTTAAATCCACACTGTCCAAATCCAGGCTGCCATCCTAAATGCTAGAATATCCTTCCTGTGCTTAGCTCTGCTTTCAGACAAAAATACTCTTATACCTAAAACTGACATTAGACAAATAATCTGCTAGTGCTCTAGCGTTGCAGGACTAGTGAGCGTGACAAGTTAAATTAGCACAAATGGTGACTGTGTCAGCTTTGCTATTACTGCTTGTATCCTCTCGTTTTACTGTTGAATATATGGATTGAGAGCCCAAGATGGCTCTAAAAAGGATCAGTGAGTTACAGTCTTCAGTACAGAACTGCTACTCCAAATAGTGGTAGCTGTGTATTCTCGTATTAAAGGAGAACCTGATCGTCACTAATAGTTAAAAAGCACTCCCAGCTATTGACTCATCATGGCAGCAGAACTGCACGCTTATGCTCAGGAATGAATTCAGGAATTCTGTTGCTCTAAAATAAATCTTTTATTTCAGGTGAAAAGTAACTTAGATGATTTCCTTCTTTTTTTTTTTAAAAAAAAAAAAAAAAAAGAAAGAAAACAACCCCAGTATTCTGATTGCAAGGACATAAAAACTCTGCTGAATTTTGCACTGATGTTTTACATACCGTTTTGCTTTACATCTCAGGAATAAGATGTGACTGCCAGCTGAGTAAAGATTAGTATAGCACCTAATGGTCTGAGCAGCTCAAGTCATCTATTTAGAGCATCTGGAAGCCTCATGAGGCCAGCCGTCAAGGCCAGCCATCTCAGTCTGTTATGTATTCCATATGCAGTGACTATCTAATATTCCGATAGTACTTCAGAATCACATTAGTAAAAAGGAATGATTTGGTATTTATAAAACTCATATATATCACTACATAGTACAATTAACATCCAGCAGACAGAAGCTGACATATACTCGCCTAGTCTGAGAAAGCTCTAGAACAGCGTATAATGCACCTTCATATTCCATCTCAGTTCAGGATGTGTGAATGGCAGCCACATGTGTACAGACTTTAAACCCCAAAAAGGACTTTGAAAACTGCTTAAGTGTGCTTATAATGTTTTTGATCAAAGAAGTGGTAGATCTCTACCTATTCTTCCCAGTGTGGTCCAGAAGAGAAGATAAGGAGATCTTCTTTTGAAATGTTCTATTCAAATCGTACCTTTGTTTCTAATGAGTCTGGAAAAAGAGTCAGAGTGGAACTGAGAAAAAGAGGTGGATGTTAATTAACAGCATGAATGATAATTCTGTATATAAAGCAGTTTTTAGTAGGTCATCAAGTCAGTGGAGTTATGCTGGAATACACGAGCAAAGGACATGGTTTCGTATATTCTGTTACATCTGAAATACTGTTAAATAAACACTAATATCTGTGGATGTAAGTTCTCTTTGTATTTGTGAAATTGGAATTTCCCAATTATAGTCAAAAGAAAAGCTGTTTCAAGCTCTTGGATAAATACTGGTCAAGACTGAATATCGGCGCAACTTTTTAACCAGAGTTGTTATTCTTCTTCATTAATTCAAGCATAATAATGTGGTCAGGAAGTCAGGTTTGGATTCACACCCACATATTCAACAGGCACATTAACTGTACAAGAAACTGGCAAAAGAGGCATGCGTGCTAGGCCACAAGGTCTTTCCTAAAGGACCACCCAAGCTCTGCTGAAGACGACTGAGAACATGCACATAATAGCTATTTTTGAACTATTTGTTCTCATAAAGGTTTATTAAACACTCTTAGGTAGCCTGAGCAATTTATTGCACCCTGAAGCTGTACTTCCTGTCTCAACCAACCTATAATCAATCCATTACTCATTTACAGCATGCTCGTTGTCCTCGTATTCAAACACCTCTTCATGTTTCGAACTCCTACCCTAGATTTCAGAGCTTTGCTAGGTATGCTATGTCTCAGTTCAAGAAACAAACACAAATGAAAGAATGAGGCCACTAAAAATTACGAGAGACTGACACAGAGGTATTTATAAAAGATCTAGTCTCACATATTTAGATGAATATACTTGTAAATGTAAAGATAAAACAGAAGGCACTTTCTTCTTATACATTGTATTTTATAAACTAAAAGCAAACTTCTCAGACAATGCCATAGGAAAGATGGCATGGAACTGGTTGTTTAAACTCGTTTTACGCTATAGTGCAGACTAGAAACACAAAAAGGCTTGTATTTTTTAAGGAAGAGAGATAAAAGAGCATAAGAAACCAACTCAATAGCTAAAGAGCTATGGCATTCCAGTGAAACATGACTCAATTACAGCCCTTCGTTTGATGAATATTTAATTATCTATACAAAAACGGGATGGCCTCACATTTGGAAACGAAAAGTAGCTTTCTCCCAGAATATTCTATAGCCAACTGATTAAGGACCTTTCCAGAAAGACAGAATTGTCTTTTCTGTGAACTGCTCTAAATTAAGGGTAGGAAGTATTTCAAATCAGCTTTCTCAAATCCTGAATTTCTGCTATAAAAGTTAAAACGTGCTTATAAAGAATTTATAGACTTAATCTGGGGATGTGGATTCCAGTAGAAAACAGGACACAGCAATGTAAAACCTAAATTCCCCTTTCTCGTGTTGCCCTAAGTCCTTTCTAATTATGTGGATACATCCTGGCATGATGAATAGATTTTAGCTTTTACAGCATCTCAGTAAAGTTGCCAATTTTCATTCGTGTTTTGCCCTTGGAAAACCGAGACACTGCATAACAGACTTGCAGAAAGAAAGTTTGCAACTGCATTTAAAATTACGTTTAGGGGTTCTGAGTCCTTTTCTTACATTGTATGCATTGGACTGTTGTATAGCTTCTGCACTTTATTTGCAGACTTTTTTACTGGGCATCTGTTGCCTCAAATAAAGTACATCTGTCTTTTTAGGGATGATCATTAGTGAATTGTATGTTAAAGATTTACAATATATTTTTAAAATTCCCCCTTTATTTTTAAGTTTTGGAATTCCTATTGAAGTATTCTTCTCTCTGGTCTTGGGAATCATCACCGCCGGGTTGCGTGCGGTGCTGGAGATTATTATATTCAAGAAACTTTTTAAAAATTTGGAGTACACTTTGGACCTGAATGTGTTGTATGTTCACTTTTTCAATAGAAAACCTGTATTTTAATCTTAGATATCTAGTTTAGATGACAAAACATGCTCTGTGAACAGATACGATAGTGGGTATTTATTTAACTGTTCTGAATTCAAGATCAGCATTCAGACCAACATATGAAAATAGAACGCTGATGATTCTTTTTTTCGCAAGTGTCAGCAGGGGAATCTCACTAAACTCTATGTCTGTAGATTCCTTGTGATTTTAAAGAGGTCTTTTTGATATATCTACATTGTACTTTGTACTTTGAACTCATATCTATCGAACATGGAAGCTGCATTTTTAGGATGATGTTTAAATCACGGAGCAATCTTCTGATCCATTAGTGGAGCAGCTTCCTCTTTCCGATCACATCTGGAAAACAGTAGAGTGAAAGGATAGAACAAATACTTTCTTCCTGACCATCCTCAAAATTACTTTTTATCAGAAATCTGTAGAAGTGCTATTCCATGTCCTGTTTGGGGTAGTCAAAGTAGTGATGGTCTCACGACAGGTTTGCCTTTAATCTTATACAGAAAAATGTGGTAGAACATAGCGCTACTGCTTTACAGACGACATTTAGCGACTTGTAACAGAAGGCAGCACCAGAAAATCACCACTTGTCCAGATACATGACAAGTATTGCTCTTCAACACAGACCAGAATATCTTTCTTTCGTGTCATGCCTCTTTGCTGCATCAGATATTGTTTCATATTGCTATTAAGTGACAAAAAAAAAAAGAAAAAAAGAAGTTCGATAAAGAACACACTCTGCTTCCATTGATAAATCTTGGTGCTCTCAATTAAGTATTTTTCTACAGGATTAGAAGGAGGGGAAAAAAAGCATTCCTAATAGCATTAAAATGCCATGCAAAAATACCACTTCTTCTATTGCTTTCTTTGTATCTGTCATGAAGATTTGCATTATGTCTGTCACCACCGTATCTTATCCCTGATACATTTTTTTAAAAAACATGAAATTCCAGGAAAGATAGCACTCGGTAAGGATGCCTTCAAGATGACTGTTCTGCTGATCACCACAGAATGTAATACTGAGCTTGTGACAATGGCTACTGGAAACATAACTAAAGTAAATGTAATATTCTTCATGGGGATCTAAGTACTGGAACTTGTACTGAAGATATATTCTCATTTTGCTCTGTCAATATAAAGTTTTGGAAAAACCACAGAAATATGAGTCAAATTTTCCAATTGTATGACAAGAATATTATAGGAAATCTAGAAGAAGATTGTTCTGTTTGTGTCCTATGCATAATCTTTTTTATCACAGCATCAACAATAAAACAGAGACGCCAGATCCTATTGTTATCCCAGTGAAGATATGCAGATTTCCACCTACCAAGGATATAGGTAGGCTTTCTCCATTTCTGTACAAGTAATTACGGGCAGTTCTGCTTTAATTAGGTAGCTTGCCAATCATTCTATCATGTTTCTTTTTAAGAAAAGCCTGGAATATTATTTTCTAATTAATACACATTTTAGAATGTAATTTTAAATTATTTCCAATTGCTAACAACATGTCACATAAAAAAAGAGTACTAGTAATCCAACAAGCCCGGGTTGTATTTTTTTTAATGTGCATTCCCAAGAACATTAATGAAATTCTGCTTCATCCTACTTATTTTTAAATGAGCCTAACAATCCATAGGCTCTTACTAACATTTATGGTCATATTTCTGATCTCTAAAATTTAGGTATGTGTGTTTTGGATGAAGTCGTACATTTATATGCCACTGCAAGGATGCATTCCCTGGCTCAGTATTCTGACATAAAAAATGTGTCATGTAGAAGTTTGGTAAGTGTGCAGTTTCACACTTATTTCATATATTGCAGTAGGGTAATAAGCTGTTTTTTCCCTCATTCTGCTGCTATATCAATTCCTTGTCTGCATGTTATAGACATAAGCAAGATAAAGGAAAAACTGACCACTTGTCCAGGATTCTGAGGGGAAAACAGGTTCTCATCAAACACTGCTTCAAAGATTAACTCCTTATAGGTATAGAACACATTTAAACAATCATTGTTATTCTTTTGTTAAGACCATTACCCTACATCTGCAAAATTAAGGATTATTCATAGCAATGCAAATTCTACACACTTCAGTAGGAAATTCGTTTGAAAAACCTCTGCAAGATTAAGATTGTATGTTCAGCTAACATGTATTGTCCACTGTCTTCCATTTGCATACCATCTTACCAAACAGTCCGTAGCCGCGTTTCTCCTAATCTTTCTAAAAGCCTTCCTCCTTTTTTGCTGTTTCTCCCACTTCTTATATTCAGTAGAGGCAGGAGCGACATCCAGGACACAGATGGACAGAGAAAAAGCAGGCCTGAGGATAAGTGTAGAGGACATACTGTCTCCTGCTGGTTTCACAGAATATCCTCAAACTTTCTCTACGAACTGCCCAGGCATTCCCAAGGGTTACGGCAACCAGAGGGGAGTTCCTGGCAGCACAAGTCTGAAGCTAAAATGCCAGGCTGAAGGGGAAGCGTGGGCCAGCACTACGGGACGGTCACGGAACCGCAGTGTCCTGTCGTTTCTCTACACCACTCCCCCATCATTAGGGACAGCTTTTCCACCCGACTCCAATGAAATTATTTAAAACAATCTCCACTGAGAAGTCCATATGGAATTTTTAAATTAAAAGTGCCACAGTCTAGCTTCTTAGGTTGGTGGATACATTCTGGAACATCTTAATTTCCTGTAATGATTTGACAATAACTAAATAATTTGGATTATAATAATGCATCATTATTTTGAGTATAATGTCATATCGTAATGTATTTGTCACTAGGAGGAAGAATTTATTAGAAATCAAGTAAATAGCATATGCTACTATGCTACTTGTTATTTATATTACCAGAAGTAATGTTTCACGTGGGCAACGTTCTGCGTTATGTTTACTTTTGCAGATGTGTTTTATAAACAATTTCACAATTCTCCCTCCTTGTCCTTTGTACATACTTTGCTAACGGCTATTGATTGACTCTTAAAAGTAAATAGTGAAATTTAACTGAGCATGGGTTCCACAAATGGCATGCGTCCTGTATCTATAAAAGCAAACATATGTTATTTTTAATTCCGTTCATTTAACTGTACATCCTGTGATTACAGGATGAGAGATAAAAGACAGTGATGTCTAAGGTGGATGCCTGCACTAGCATTTGCTTAATAATAATTTTCATTATAAACTTCACTGAATCAATTATACAGTTGAAGAAATAAGAGGCAGGAAAGACCTGTTAGGTTGGATTCTAAGTTTTGTATCAGCAGTGCTTTATAACCTGGGAAATGGAGGCAGAGGAGCTTTATGCCATCTGTTCCAATCTGTCCCTAATCTGTGGACTGCCTTATGGTGAACTTAAGTGAAGGCAGCAGACACTGACTTTCCAGGACCTGCTGTACTGGCCAGGATCTCCGAAGCCCTCTCCGCTCAAACTCTTGCAGCCCTGCAATGTCAGAGAAGGTGGCAGAAGGCAGAGATAAGTACATCTACCCTGCTGAAGCAGGTGACTGCTAAGTCACCTGTTCAGGGAATTACAAAAGGGGCCCCGGCTACAGACCTCACTGGTGTGATAACTGAATCCACCTTGCACGAGAGCGTATTCCACACAATATTAAAATAGACAATTCTCAGATGATTGATCCGGACCTGTTTCTAAATAAGTCAGATAACATTCTTCTATAATTTCCTAGCACATATTTCTGCAATCCAAATATATTCAGTTGTAAAAAAAAAAAAAAGGGGGGGGGGGGGAATGCTCAGTGCAGTTCTGTTCAGCTGTATTTCAGAGAAATAGTCCTACATTTGAACTGCCTTAAAGATTCTTTTTCTCTATGCTTTCCTCTATTTCTCTTCCAAATTTACTTTCTCTTCACAAGGGAAGAAGCAATGTAACTATATCACTTTTGCACGTTAGCTTTCCTGGCTGAATAACGGGTGCCATTTGCATACTTTGAAATACTTTCAAGATGTGAGGAAGTTTAAAGGCTAGGATACTATCCGATGTTTAGTGGCTTAAATAAATGGCAGATCTCCGAAAGGTCTCTTTGCAGTTCAAAACTGATGGGAGAAAAATGTGACACTAACAGGGTTGATGGCAAAACACAATCCTAAACCCTGCATTTTTTTATATATACTAAAACCAAACACTAAATCCCATGACTGAGATCTGCATATCTAGACTTAACTCTCTGTATTCAGTGGGAAATAATTATTTTATCTGTAAGCAAGCACCTAAATTTACCATATGTGCCTTGAGAAGAAGTCACAATTTTTTATTACTCATATTAACTGGTAGACTTATGATTTTTTAATAAATAATAATTTCATTTCTCTTTAAAACTTCCTTAGTAGAATAAGTATCTAGGAATTCCACTGCTTTTCTTGAAAGTCTTAGAATAACAGGCTGTATTTCTGATGTCATCATTAAATTGATCTCAATACTTTACATAAAACTGTGTGACATTAAAATGTGCAAAAGTGCACTCAGCCTTGGTTGCTTCTTTATCATTGTAAGACCGTGCCTGACAGTTCAAATATACAGCTGGGGCCTGCAAGCTTTATTTTGTCACACTGACACTAGGTAACTTTTTGAAAATTACACCCTCCACTCAAAAAAATAAAATATTCTACTATTGTATGATATAAATCCAGTATAACTGAACGCTTTTTCAGTTATTCGTGAGTTATATGGCCAGACTTAACTTCTAAGAAAAGGACACTGTAATTCAGTCTTTACCACTCCAAGCTCTGTTTCAATATTTTATGCACATGAATTCCTTTTCAGAAGTACTGATCATCCACATCTACAATCAAAAGTGTAAGGTGCAGGTTTTGCACATTTGAAGACTGTTCTACTACAGTTTTCTTGCTTATAGAGCAGTAAAATAACTAGGAACAATTACAAAATGTGATAACTCAACTATTCTTTAAGGACTGTAATCAGCGAGCATGTATCAGGCTAATCTTTTTCATGTCATTTGGCCGTGAAGTACTTCAGGATATTCCAAACATTTCTATAACTGCATTTATTGCCTATTTCCAAGGGCTCACTTTTCGAAACATTATCCTACCAAAATTTGAAACATTCCCATTTGAGCCTCATAAAACATTGTTAAGAATTTAGTGTAATGCACATAGGAAACAAAAGGAGAAAAAGAAAATGTACTTTACATAGAACATAAACTTTTCAAAATACAGCTAGGCAAAGCTAAAATGAAAGAAAATCAAAATGTGCTTTCGGTGTCCATTAAGATGAAACATCTGAATTTACAGGAGTTTCCTTTCTGATTATAATAGCACACACAAAATTAAATACATAAATATTAATTTTATGTATCACATAAGATGAAGACAATGAAAAAATATGTTTACATTTATGGTTGACTCATTAGTGTTTTATTATGTGAAACACTAGGAGGCATCAGTTGGGTAAAAAAAAGAGTTCTTTTGAAAAATGGTAAGAAATTAGCATAGAAGTTATCAGCTTCCAAGTTTCATACTCACAAATGTTAAAGGCTGTACGTTATAACTAAATTATGCAAATAGCCGAAACTATTTTCACTGCTAAATCACATATTTAATAATATAGGGACAACATTTAATTTCCTAGCCATTTTCAAACCAGACTACTATGTTCACATATGCAACACAAAGTACAGTTTTACATCGTATTACATTTTGAAAAATAACAGACTAGAGGTAAACTAAGATGACTTACTTGTTCCCGAGTATTATACTTTTTGATAAATCTGCCAAGCCCTGACACATTTTACGCTTTCTCCTCTGCACATAAGCCCTTCATAGGGTAAATGCAGTGAATTTAGTACAGTCCTAGGCACTTTTAAGAACTTTTTATTGCTATTACAGGACATCATCTAGGCAAAAATGTTTTTAAAAAATCCCAGGACAATCATTACTACAGTTTATATTTCCCCAAAGCAGTGACTTAAACAGCTTTTTAAAAAAATTGTGTAACAATGCTACAAGTGGCTCTGCCTTTTATTATAAAGTCATATGAAACCAGTAATGTAAAAATTGAGTTTTCCTTTCTTCAAATTGCATTTAACAATGACTAAGCAACAGAGTTATAGTTATCTTAAAAAATAATCAATTGAAATTGAAGTGTGCCTTGCCATGCTGCAGCAATCAGCTTTTATCTCTGCCCAATCAAAATGACACGTGAACTGCCTAATCCTTCTTTTGTAAGGCACATAAGACTTTGTTGTCACTGTTGGTTTTGTGAATCGCCTCTATAAGCTGTTCTGATTTCCTAAAGATGACAGATCCTAGTGAATAGACAAGCTCTACTGCACTGCAGTCAATGAGACAGTGAGATTAAAGTGGAGGACTGAAGACACTAGCTTTTAATCACCATTAGTTCTGAGAAAATTACCTTAAAGCTGGTCAGAGGACCCAAATAATTCCTTTTAAAAACAGAAAATTAAAACCCTAAATTTTTCAATTTTTCACTTGTACCATCATTTGTGTTTGCTGACCATAGCTCTTCTAAACCCATTTTGTTTCTGAAATAAAATAGAAAACTCTATTTTCATCCTTTTCAAACACCAGAATGCCAACCATGCTCTTAAGCTTGAAGTTTTCTAGCTGTTCGGAATTACATATGTAATTTTTTTTTATTTTATACCTAAGTCGCTATAGAGCCAAATGAGGACGTAGCAAAATCTCTCTGCTGATATCATACAGCAAAATTTAAAAATCTTAAAATACATCACAAATATAACTGCTTTGGTTATTTTTCAAAATGCTGAAGCAGAGACTATAAACTCCTTGAAATTATATAGCACCTTATTTATGTTCCTCTTCATAACCAGTGTTTTCAAAAGAATACCACTACACCTTAGTTGATTTTTGGATAAATTATCATGTAATTTAGAATAATGATGTCCAACAGGTAAAAATGGAGTCTACACATCAAAAAACAAATGTTTACTTTTTCAAGCACCTAACAGCAGTTAATGACTTCTTGCTCAATGAGACGCAGAAAAATACTTAGCTGTCTCTGATGATAAACAGAATTATTCTGGTGAATAATAAATTAACCTGTTACGCAGAAAAGTGAAATTAAAAGACATGAAGTTGGCTAAAGTATTCTATTCACAACTCCTGCTCAGTTCCTAAGTTTCTATGTAGTTGTATTTCTCTACTAAGTAGTGAGCTATCAAAATCTCTCAGAGGTAAACTTTTGGGAAAAGCTTCAGAAAGCTTCATTTCTCTTTGTCTATAACATTTCAAATGTTTTAAAAACCATAACCATTTAAGAGAGGCATCTGTCTGGTTTTGAATATATATGTTGCAGGTACATAAATTAACGGTGTTTATTAAAAAAAAAAGAAAAATTTTCTGATCCTATATTGAAAGAAAATTCACAGTAATAAAGTATTTGTGTGAATTTTCTTACAATGCTCCAAAATAGCAGCTCAGGAGCATAACTCTAAAAGACTTAATCTCACACACTACTCATCATTTACTACCAATTTCTGTAAGGCTTTATAAGTCTAAGTTTCATTTTTTCTTGGTCAAGTAATCTTAAGAAGACATAGACATATCTGATTCCTGCATTCATTTATAGGACATCAAAAGTGACATTCTTTACATCTCTGTCCTAAGAGAGCTATGGGACAGGCAAGAGGTTTAGATCTCCTAGGGGCCTGATCCTGTCAATTCTTTTTCCTGTGACTTGTTAATTTTCACTCAAGTAGTTTCAGCATTGTCAGTGGGACTAGTTGTGTAAGTAGTGTTTGCATGAAAGGTTTTCATGTTCAGGTCGCAGAACTATCTCCTCATACTAGCTATGTAGGGCATATTAGTAAAAATATATATAAACAGCAAGTTTATAAAATAAAAGGATGTGTACTACGAGGAACATAAACACCCTGAATTAAGGACCATTCTCTTAAGTTCTTACTCAAAGAATTTTTCCGTTACTTCTAAAGGGACTTAAGTGTGAGCAGAGCCTTTAGTATTAGACTCGACATGAATTATGTATTCATTAACATAGAAAGAATAACGTAACATATATTTTAATAAAGCTGATAAAGTAAGGAAGTCTTGTGGGTTTTTTGACTTCATGTTACATAAATAGTTCACAAAATAACAAATCCCCAAAGTGGCCATTTGCCTCAGCGTTTGAACTGGAAATCAGTATGTATGTAACACAGAGGTTAGAACTGGTTCAC
This sequence comes from Vanellus vanellus, assembly GCF_965231255.1. Taxonomy (NCBI): domain Eukaryota; kingdom Metazoa; phylum Chordata; class Aves; order Charadriiformes; family Charadriidae; genus Vanellus; species Vanellus vanellus. The sequence goes on along the minus strand of NC_138908.1, from coordinate 4,406,006 downwards.
AGGTGGTTATATCTCCATGCCCTGCCAAGCCTCTAGGGATTAGAGTTATTATACTCCATATAAACATCTTTACTCTTCAACCACAATACCCGGGAAAGTGTCAATAAAAGAAATCTAGTCACATTTACATCTAATATAATTGGTTTATCACCTATCTTGTAGTTCTTTTAAAGTAAAGATATGAAACTAGGACATTTGCCATTAAGCTGATTGTCAGGTAAGTGCTAGGAAAATGCTTTTTGTGTCAAGACAATTCTTTTCTGATCACCAGTAAAATACTGGCAAAGTGCCTTTCTCTGCTTAATTCTCCTAAATCTTTAGTCTTAAGTTGTGTATTACAGTATTTAACTTCAGGATACTGGTATTTGCTAATAATAATAATAATTATATACAATAAAGAAAATAGAACTCTTCTATACAAGACAATGCTTAGGTTCCCACAATGATTCATTAACTTTTGTTTTGCATTGTGCTGCTGCCTTTTTTTTTTTTTTTTTTTTTTTTGAAAAGGAGTTATTAGCTTGTCTTTATACTTGTTTTGCTTTTCAGGCTGACAGAAGGTCACATTTAAGTTCTGTGGGAAACCCTAAGTATTACAGTTACATAATGCACCAATAGTCTTATAAGTCTCTCATTTACATTAAACTTTATCTTAGCCTGTAAGTAACTACTGCAGCTAAACCAGCCAGTTTTGTAAGGCTGATTAGCTCTACACCCTTGTATTAAGAATGTAAAGATTACTCAAAGTACTACGTAAAGACTGAGGTATACTATTCCAAAAGAGGTCTGCAGCCCATGATTTAAATTACCACATCAATGCAAGGGGTCTTTCCATCTCAAATATAAGTATTCAAATGAAAGAGGCACAAAGTTAAACACTTGCAAGCATGCATTACCTAAACTCCAGAACTGAAGAGCCTTCATACAATGTTCTTCATACAATGAAGTTTAAGCACATTTCACTCAAACTGGATTGTTTCCTTAGTCTGATAAATCAGGGTGCAAGCACTACAAGGGCATAGCATTTGGTGAACTATTCAAATCAAACAAGCTTCAAGCACTGCACAAGATCAAGCACACAAATGATGTAAACTAACTTCATCAAAGTTTAAACGCTTATGACACTGATAGAGACAAGTCTGCAATAATTCACTAGACAGTGAGCTATGTTAATTGTCTAAAAAGTTACTTTTAAGCAATTGACAGTGCAATCGTACACTTAAAAAGTCTGCAAGCAACCTCAATCCCAGTCCACATACAATGACCGATGCATTCTTCAAACGCACTAGGAAATGTACATAGGGCTTTTGTACCTTGCCCGCTACATTTTATTCCGATGCTGAATTTCACATGTACTTACATTATAAACATTTAGCTGTTTGGATGATCAGGCTAGTCCTTGAGATATTTTCCTTTCATAGGAAAAAGAAAAAATCCCTTTACTTCTTCCAGCCTTAAATATTCACCACCTGGTTCAACATGCAGCCTCCTTGAATCACACACACAACCTTCAAAGTCAATCCAATAAGCAGCCAGAAGCCGTCTGGGGTGTGTGTGTGTGAGTGTGTGTGTGTGTGCGTGTGTGCAGCGTGGAGGAGGAGAAAGTGGCTGAGCTGCTGGTCGGATTAAAAGTAACCGGACTCGTCCTGAAAGCGTCCAGGAAGGAAGTGACAGCAGGCGAATGGGAAAAGGCGAGCAGCTCACAGCCTTTGTAACATCGGGAGGGGAAGGGGGAGGCGAGGAAGGGATTCAAACTACACGCCTGATGAGGTGTCCTTCTCTGCTTCGCTCCTTCTTCCTCCCTTTTCTTCTCCTTCTCCGTGTCTCTATTTCTCTCTCTCTCTCTCTCTCTCTCTCCCTCTCCCACAATCCCAAACGAATGACTCTCTCCTCCCGAGCTGGAGAAATAATCAGTTTCACTCTTGCAAAAAGGGGGCGGGATCAGATCCCGAAAGCGTTTTAATAAAACAAACATAGAGCAGCAGCAGCGGCAGCAGCTCCCTTCCTTGCCCCTCTAGTCTAAACTAGATTGATAAATTACTCCACTACACTACTTTAATTATGTATATGGTATGCAGAATAAATCACTGAACATCAGCACCTCAATCAAGCACTTTTTAAATGATAATTGCATCTTGGGTGAATCAATCTTTCCATTCCTGACATTTTGCTAATTTTAGTTTTACGGTGGGGGTAATGGCATATGCCACACGCAAACCTAATGACAATCCTTTATTATACCCTGGCGAAGACAACACGGCGACCCGATGCTTCCTCCCCCCCCCCCCCCCCCGGCGAGGTGCAGCAGCGTGGGGAAGGCAGGATCGGCAGCCCGGGTCACGCCGCCGAGCTCGGGCAGGGGCCGCCCGTTCCCCCGCAGAGTAGCCGCGAGGGCTCCCAAATGTCCCTGCCTGTCGCCGTCCTGACACGCCGGCGCCCACCCGCGTCCCGCTCTGCTCCGACACTTCCCGGAGCGGTTTGGGGCGGGGGGGGGGGGGAAGCAGCAACCCCGCGGCTATCGTCCTTGTTACCGCACACCCCCGCAGACCTCCCGCATCCTCGGTGGGGTCCTTCTCCCCGCAGCCCAACTTCCCAAACTCCGCCGGCTTCGCAGGGCGAGAGCCATCCCGAGGGCAAAGTTTGGGGCAGCACCGCCATCCCCGAAGAGGAACGCCGGACGGATGGATGAAATGCCACTCAGGTCCCCTGTCACCGCCGGAGAGGGTCTCTTGTCAGACTTGCCCACAAAAATGCAGCATTACCAGCACACTGTGCGTATAAAAGGACAGGAGTTTTTTTTTTTTTTTTTAATAGGTTCATTTGCTTTTAAAACCGTACTGAAAGGACCGTACTGTATGGGAGACTGAAGCCAAATTAAGCACATGAAATAATTTGTGAGTAAAACTGGACTTTGCAGATACTTCTTTTAATTTCTATGTAGATAGCCAACTTTTATGACCCTTCAAGAGCAGCAGGGGAGTTTATAAAGGCACAGACCATTATTTCTATGATAGATTAAGGTACTGGAAATAGGAACAGCATGCGTGATAAAACCAAACGACTGAATTCAAACAACAGTGATAAATATATATTTGGTTTATTTTAATACAAGTCCTTGGTCTCGCAGTCTTTTCCCCTATAAACATCTCATTGGGCCACTGACCTACTTCCAAAGTTCCGTATTCGACAGTGAATAAATGCCTTTTCAATTCAACTGTACTTCTTAAAACATGGATGCTCAAAGCATGGTCAGAGTACAACAAAGCTCAGGCAGCTCTAACAAGCACCCTGCAATTGCTCTCACTGCAGATCCCCAGAGAAAACCTTTCAGTGGCTGTGGGTCTCATCATGCCCTACTCTGTCTTGGTGAGATTTAGACACAGAGTGGTCACCTCTCAATGGACAGAAAGTTAACGTGCTACAAATGTCCCCAGAACAACAACAATAACAGTGACACTGATGTGCCCAGAGCCACCAGGCAGCCAGACACGAACCAAGCACACTGTATACGGTGGTGAGAGGCACATATGCTCAGCAGTGTCAGCAGCGGAGACGGAATAACGTTGGGGAAGAAATATTTTCTCAGCCTCAGGTTTGGCATGAAGTGCAGCAGCAAAGAAATAGGGAACAGTTACGGGTTGTACCCTTGCTATGCCCCTTCTGCAGACAATTTTGGTCTCCTAGCATGGCACCCAACTATACAGTAATATTCATGTTTTCTTAGTGGCAAAAATAGAAAATTGCGTTAAGACTTCACACTTTTATGCTCCAATTGAAAATGACTGTCATCTGCTTTATTTTGTGCAGGATACGTAAGTTTTCAGGTTTCTGGCTAGTTGGTAACACAGCCCTTCAACTGGCAAGACAGAACACGAGCACCATCATATCTTGAAAGCAATTATTACAGTAGGCCAGTATTTCAGAAAATAAAAGTATACAGCAGCTTAGCACATCTACTACACCTCCATGTGGGCACTTGTGGCCTAATCTTTAAATAGTTGTGACCTTCACATACTGGAGCACCTTAAAGCCATGCCAAGTTTTTGTCATGAGCACAATTCATCAAATCCATGTAAAGGACACCTCAAATTTAAAACAGGGTTCAGATGCTAGATGGACAAACAGATATAAGGGGAGGGATCAGGCTTTCTCACTCATATCAGGGTTAGATATGTCATGAATTTATGCAGTATCTTTTGAAGTGTTCAGGGTTTTTTTTTCTCTCTTTTGCTGCATTTAATTTTAAAATCTGGAATAATTTCAAACAGTGAAAAACCTTTGTTCTGGTGTCTGTACTTGTACTGATGCTCCACAAATGCACCCTTTTCAAATTTCTGGCATGAGACTCAAATCGACTCTTTTTTGCTGGTCACAGGTCATGTGTAGGTCTGCTGACAAAATTATTTTTTTCTTAATCCACCACCTGAAGCACGCACTGTTTTAAACAATGAAACGTCAGTCAAAATGTAATAATTATAAAATCAGATCTCCAAAGTTTTATCAAAGACTGAAGTGTGTATCCAAGTATCTCTTTCCCTTACAAGTGTGATTATCTCAAGGTAACATTCCTTTGAAGGTGATTATCAAAGTCCGTTTTTGTTCTTTTGTGGATGCAGAATGTATCTTTCCCTTAGGAGAAATGAGATTGGCAGCTTACATCTTTTAATGGTGTTTAAACTGAAAAGCAGTAAGGTTACTATGAAATGATCCACCTCCTTTGCTTCTTAACCCTGGGGCGGCTTGGTTTCTATTTTCTGTTTAAAGTTCTGCTCAACCCCACTCCACTCCACGCCTCGCTCTCTTCCACCACCTCCCTATCTTGTAAGAGCAACACAGTATAACACTTCTTCCCATGTCTGGCTGCTTTTAAACTTGGCCCACGCTGGGTGCAGCGCTTGAAGTAAGCTTTACAAAATTATTTTAAAGTGAGCTGGGGCGGTTGCCACAGCAACCCACCCTGAGAGAAATCGAGGCTATAGATTAATCTACCCCACAAGATTATTCAACAGTACTGTATTTGTTCTTCATTCATTCAGAATATTCCCTCAATCCATATGCCTTTATAATGAACAAAAGATGTAAACTCAGATAATTTCAAAGATAATAGGATATATATTCCAGGAGCACAATTTAAATGCTTTGTAAACCACTGCAAAGAGCTGAAATGTACATGATTCTTTGCAAAATCATTTAATTGCAAAAAAATATTTGCAAGGTAGGCACAGCTGACACATGAACTTTAAATAAAATGGCATGCCATTACTAAAATGGTGTTGTATGCATCAAGCAATGATTACAGAAAGCCTTTGTCACAGGTGTACCTGTAAGTACATAACACAGCAGAGCTCGCTCTCCAGGCTTTGCTTTTAACATTAAATCTGAAAACAATAAATAATACTTTGTAATATTAAATGCAATAAATATTAAACACTCACCACATACACCCTCTGTATTGTCAAAATCATCCGCCTCCAATCCTTTACTTAATCTTTCCCATAGTAGTTACTTCACAGTTTACAATTCTTGTTCGGCACCTTAGATGTTTAAAAGCACAAAAGTAGTGTATTATTAAAATGCAAACCTATAGTACTTAAATATATTTAAGGAGATTTATGAAACAATTTCTATGAAAAGAACAAGAGTCTTTACTGATGTGCACTTAGGCCTAAAAGGAATATCACTTGTAAGTAACTTGACATTTTCAGAAGCTGTAATAAGCGCCATCTGAATCCTACCTTAGGGATGCTGCACTATCAATAAAATTACAAAACTATTGATCTTGGACTGTGCTCGTCCTCCCATTGGTACTTAGAAAACTATTTATGCTTTTACATGCATTTAGGAAAACACGGCTGTCTCATTGTTTAATAAACGCCAATTTGAAAACCCGGACCAAACGCTAAAATGTTAAAAGCTTGACATATTCATGTCTTCCGTCTTTTAAGGACAAGCTGGATGCTGTGCCACTGCCCAGGGACATGTCTCCTCGGGCCTGCCTCGAGGAAAAGCAACACAGGGTAACACCGGGAGCACCTTTTTTAACCCAAACGCCCTTTTTTTTCCATGCACCTGTGGCTCTGTGTGTGTGTGGGGGGGTGTCCCCACAGCGAACAGACCAAGGGCTCTGGTGGGGCGCCCGCTCGGGTCTCTCACCCGACCCCTCTCACCCCGGACACACGTGGCCTCGGGCTTCTTCTATTAATTTATTTACTGATTTATTTCGGGGCGAGGGTCTCCCGCTGACTCCGGCGGTGTCCCCCCTCCACCCCGCGGCGGCAGGTAGGCCACCGGCCGCCATCTCCTCAGGCAGCGCGGCCCAACGGCCGCCGCGCGCGCGCCCGCCCGCCCCGCCCCCGCGCGGGCACCGCCTCAGGCCCCGGCGGGAGCGGCGGGGAGCGGCCCGGCCGCCTCAGCCCCGTTCCCCGCCCCCCCGTCCCCGCTCCCCGCTCCCCGTCCCGTCCCCGGCGGGGAGGTAAGCTGCCACGCGGGGGCGGGGGTGGTGACGGCCGGTGCACGGCCTCCCCCCGCCCCCCGGGGTCGCTCCGGCCGTGGCGGGGTGCTGCAGCCGCCGCCGCCCCGTCTCCATTTCGGCGGGAAGTCGCTGAGGCGGGGACAGGAGGGGTGAGTGGGTGGGGGGTGGGTGTAGGGTGGTTTTGGTGTAAATTGGAATAAATGAGAGTTTGGGAGACTGAAGTACAGTCTATGAAGTCCGTACTTTAATAGTGCTTTGCCCTCTCGGGGTGCAAATCGTGGAGGCAGAGTAATCTCGGGCGTTATCTGTTGCTTTCCAGGCTTTCTGGAAAGTTTTTTTGGTTTTGTTTCTTTTTTTTTTTTTTTTTTTTTGCAACGCCCCCTTTTTAAAAAAAAAAAAAAGATTTTTTTTTTTTTTTTGTGCTCCCTCGCCGATATTTTCAAGGGCCTTTGCAGGGAAGAGGGTGATTGTAGAGGGGAAAAGGCTGCCAAATGCACTAAGTCAACAATGAAAAGGAGGATCGTTTGTTTTGCTAAACTGATCCAATTCTAGTAATCAGAAGTGTTTCATTGTTACACAAGGCAGTTTCTGAAACTGTAGTTTGCAAGTTGATATTGTCCTTTAAATATCTCATAAACAGTTGCCCAAAGATTATTTTTATCTAAGATTTTTTTTTTTTACTGTAATGTTTGTTTTGTTTTTTTTTTTTTTAACAGTGTTTGAAAACTAGTGATATGTGGTAACTTCTTCATAGACAATTTTTTTTTTTTTCTTTTAAAGGTTAGGCATTACTAAAATAGTCCTAAAAGTGTAAATATAGTATTTATTACTTTGTGAATGACAACACGGGGTCCTATTAGAATCAGATCTGAAGCTAGTGATAACCACATGTGTATGCCACACATGCTTTTTAGATATAAAGTAATACTTAAGGTCTGGCATTTGCTTGAAAATGAGGCTGAATTTGCATCGGAAGGAGTTAACAGCAATACAAATGCTGAATCTGGTGCTTGGCGAGGAACAGGGATGCTCTGGAGCTCACCCACCGCATCCAAAGTCCCCTGAAGCCTGTTGAAATCCAATGCACTCTCCTAGGTTTCAAGTGAGACCCTAAAATGGAAGCTTGGCCCTGCGTCAGTGGCCACCCGGATCCTATTCCTGCCTCAGAATTAATCTTTGAATATGCTCTAACTCCAGTTCCTGTACCAGACACTGTCTCTCGGCAAGATGTTCAAATGTGCTCATCATCCTATGGCAACATTCCACCAAATGTATGTAGTTTATATATACACGTATGTATTTTAGGGGTACAGTACTTGCAGTCAATGATCTTACTTGAGTGTAACTAAAGGAAGAATTTAACCTACTAACCTTTCCCCTGTTGAGATTTAGGGACTCCAAAAATGTGAGTCTAGACTTACATGGAAGAAATGTATCAAGGGTTTTGAAGTTCTTCAGTGCTAGTCAGAAATCGGCAAGCAAAACTTTAGTCTCAGACAAACTCGAAAGCTCTGTAACTAGTTTTAATTCTGCCCCCTCCCCCAGTCTCTTCTGACATAAAGTTAATTAGGTGAAATTTCAAGCTAAATGGGCTTTTTTTCCTATGCAAAAATATAAAAATAGATCAAATATGAGCTTAGAGTGGAAATTTGGAATCAATTCCCCATCTTAATAGGGTTTAAGTACAGGAATGTATTTGAAGAATAATTTGGAAATGTTGTCATTTTCATGAACTGCTGTTCATCAGTCTGATTATTCTGCATCTTCATATGCCTCGGAAACATTAGATTTCTTTTTTTTTTTTTTTTTATAAAAGCAAGGCATTTGGTGGAAATGTAATTTACCATATGGTTTAATACAACTGTGATTAAAGTCTACCTAGATTATTAAGCAGCCTTCACCCAAGAAATACAATATCTTTACCATTCAGCTCAGTTGCCAGTACGTCAGAGCGTGCTGGAGGGAGTTGTGCTGTGCTTTGGTGACTCTTTGTTCTGAAGGGCCTATGTCCAAACAGGGAATAAATCAGAGCAGCTGTGGGGCCGCTTAAATTTACGGAAGGGATCAGGTAGGTTCCTGCCAACTGCAAAGTACAGCAGTGGGAGTCCCTGTCTTTAAAATTTTTATCTGCCTTGCAGTATCTTGCACAACCTCTACGCTTAATGAAGGTAACTTCGTATTTCATTGTTAATTTATGCAGCTTTAGAAAGTTTAAAACCTTTTCACCATTAGCTGGTCATTTCAAAAGAAGTTTCTGCTAGGACAGTGCCCCCTACTTCCCTCCAAGAAGAAAGGCTTCCAGAAATTGAGTTTCAGAACTGGATGACCTTGCTCATTCCTGCTACCACATTTCTTTGCCCATGTGATAGCCCCCAGTTGAATAAAGAGAATCTCCCTTCTCTTTCATTTTGGGAAAGGTTGGAGGAGGCGGGTAGGGGGAATAAAGTTTTTTTTAGGCCGTGCGTTCCTTCTCTTTTCCTGAAATGGAATTGCCTGACTAAGGTATTGTCATATTTTCAGATATTTTGCCAAAAAACCACACAACTCAAAACAAAAAATATGATTGCACCCCCTTGCTAATTGTGTGACACTCAAGTATTTGTCTGTCTTGCACTGCATGATGATGTGATACAGAAGCAGACAGCCATAGATGGCCAGAAAAGGCTTAATTAAGTATTCTGCAGCTGCTACAAATTAGATCAGCATCTGCATCTGTGTAGACAATGAAATTCATGGTAATTTTGAGGGCCAAGCAAAGTAGAGATTTGTTTTGGATAGACCCCTAGCCACAATTCAAACAAAATTCAAATCAAACCTGTTCTAAGGGTAGAAAAATGTTGGTCAACTTCATCTCCTTTTGCTGAAGGCCACTATGGTTCCCCATCCTGACTACAGATACAGATTCAAACAGACCACATGAAAGGCTGCTGTCACAGTATTCCCAACTAGAAGAGGAAAAGAGGAAATGCCCCCCTTTTTTTTTTTTTTTGGAGAAACTAAATTTTCAGGAGTTCTCCAGACTAGACTTTGAGATATATTTTAGATAAGCACCCAACATTTTGGCTGTTTCTCTGACAATTTGCCTCTATTTCAAATTGCATACCACTTTCTGGAACCAAAGTTGGGGTAAATGATACGCAAATTTTAAAGGTCAATTATCCTGCCTGTTGTAACGGAGTATGCTGTATGATATTTGCAGCATAAATTGAGTATAACATACCATAGCAATAGATTAGTACATGCGATGAGGGGATAAAGGTATTGTTGGCTAACTGTTTTATACAGATACGCTTGCATGCAGGTATCAAGAATTACTAGGTTAGTCTGTGGACATTTTGAGGAAGTGCACTGTTTTTAAGTGTTTGTAAACTCTTCAGTACTACCTGAGTGTTTTTGTTTTGCTTTTGAACAGCTACAAGCACAAGTGTTGATCCATAAATGTGTCTTCTAAGTGCTGCTGTAATACTAATATTTCTATTATCAAAACAATAATTAATAGAAGACTTGTATTAGGCATGTTAGAGAGGCCTTTTGAAGGTTGACAGCTCTTGTTGATAAGTGAAGAAGAACTTGTAACCTCTGTGGCCATAAAATGTAATTGCACAATAGTTGGGTCAGCTTTTAGATGTGCTTGTGCCACTTCTGTTCGTCTATATTAAAACTTCCATGAGCCTCCAGCTGTGATGTCATTGGTTATAACTCTTCCCATGGAAGCACTTTAAAAAGTTGATATTACCGAGGTTAAAAGGAAAGTAAGCCTCAGAGGTCATGTTTGGATGTGTACTTTGGTTTAGATGTATTTTGTCTGAAGTTACTGTTGCTGTCGTATGATCTAGTTTGAGCATCTTTGCACAGCTCCTGTATGATACGGACAGATTTAAGTCCCCATTTCATCTCTGTTACGTTCTGCAAGCCTGCACGAATTGGACCAGCAGGATCTGATTTCAGCAATGGCTTTACAGATAGCTACTCTGATGCGGTTAAAGGAGAAGAAACCTGGTTACTAAATCGAAGAAGTTCCTGAAGTTGAGGGTTGTGATTTTTGTCACGCAAATAAGGACCATACAGAGACAACTTCAGTTCTTATATTATTAACCAATTAATCTCCAGTCAAGTATGTAGTCAAACCTCTTGAACTGACCCGTCAACTGTGTCGTTACCCTCTCAATTTTTAAAGTCGTTAACAGTTAAATACATACGTTATGGTAGCTCTAGCATTTGTCTTTACCTTTCAGGTCTACATAGTCCGAGGGTCTGTGCTATAAAGCCTCTTTCTGCTAGTATCTCTGGTCATGACTTAGTTGTTCTCTTGGCTGTGACTCGGATAAAGGAGTAGGGGCTGGAGACCAGGTACATATTTGAAAGAGGTTACGAGATTTTCTAGCTCTTGAGACCAAAGGGTCTTTTGGGATCTAGGTATTCAGGTAGGGTGATGATGGGGCAAAAGGCATACGGGCAGAAATATTTTAAGAAGGACTGTCACTAATGGGGATAGAGAGGTTAAGAATTTCTGGGTTAAAGTGAGATTCAGTGAGGTTCCCACATCTTTTTTGCAGATTAAACTCAGCAGTTTTGAAACTCTTGAAAGAATAGTTTCTCCCAGGAACCAAGGAACAAGTACTTCTTTGCCCTAAGTGGGAGTCGTTTTTCTCATATTTCTGAGGAAGAACACAAATTAAAATCTCATTTCAGTGAGGTTGTATGTGCTTGGGATCTAAAGTGCTATCAAAAGCATAGTGGTTGAGGAGTGAATGGTTAATGAAGTCAGTCAGTGCAAGGACACATAATTAAATGGATAGCCATATCTTTCCAAGGGTAGGAACTATCTCCTGATATACAAGTAGATTATTTCACAATCTCTTCTATTTTTCTCAGCATTAGTAGACTTCATTAATTTTTATAATTATTGCACACAATACTAATTTGTTATCACCAATCATTCTTCTACAATAATTTCAAACTCAGGAGATGGATTGATACTGGGGAAACGGCTAGTTGCATATAGCTGCATTGGATAGAGGGTATCCTGCAACCACTTAAGAAAGCAAAGAAAAACAAATAAATGCTGCAGGTATATATAACAAAAACTATAGGAACTACTGATTTTGTATACTTCCGTATCATTGTTGGTATAGCAATAAAAGAAAGTAGAGAGAGATGAAAATTACTGGGGGAGAGCTTTTCTTTTGTTTTTTAAAAGAAAACAAAAATCAAACAACCCAGATACAGAAAGGTTTGTTTTGCTGAATTAATCCTTAGCAGCTGGGTATCATACTATTCAGCTTTTAATTTTTTGCCCTGACAGATGCTGTCATGTGTCAGGGTACAGTGCATTGGCTACATTAATATTAGATTGAACATTGTACGTTGTGAGCACAACTTTTAAGTATATATGTAGAACTAGCATTACTATATCTGTATTTATGAATGAAGCAGTAGTTGCTGTTTCTGTGCAATTATTTTACATTTCCAGCAAACTGGTATACCCTAGCTTAAATCTATATGTTTATCCTTTGTAAGCTGTATTTATTGAACTTGATTTAGAATCCAGTGCCTTTAGAGTTACACACAGAATGCACCGTTGCTTTTGTCTTTATTGAAAATTTCTTAAGTGGTGCTATTAGAACTTGCCTCATAATGCTAATTGCTGTCAAAGGAACAAAACCCAATTTAACTATGCAACAAATTGTTAGTACTTTTGTTGGAGAAGACAACTCAGTTAACAGTTTGTGTATCTGTACATTGTGACAATGTGTGCTCAAGGCCAGCCCACATTACCTTGTTTATGGTGAACTGTACAGTGCAACAGCATTTTTAAAATGAGACAGCAGGGAGGAGCTGCGAGCAGTCATGGGGAGTGGTATGGGAATGCCAGGGGTGTTTTCACATGGGAATGGGCCACAGTGGGGTGCAGGGGTGGGGAGCGGCGGCAGGGCAGTCCATCTGCGGCCACTACAACAGCTCAGGGGGGGTGAAGCCCACAGCTGAGGTAGTGGCTCCGTACTTTGCCAGTAGACTGTCAAGGAGGAGAATTCCCCCTGTTTCCTAATGTGCATGTGTTACTTTGATTTTCAGGAAGATGGTCTTGGACCAATAACCAATGGGTTTTTGAACAAAGAAATGAATTAATAAAAGTTCATGAAGAAAGTTATATATATTTTGTAGAATATGATTTTGTTTACTATACCAAGGGAAAAAAATTATACATTTAAAGTGTATATTGCATACTTATGTATACGTGCATACACACACTTCATATAAACAGGTGTAATATACATACACACACACTTTGAATTTATAATAGAAATGGAAAATGGACAATGCATGTTTTAAATGTTTATATATGGAGAATTAATTTAGGCAATTCATCCTACTTTTTTCCCCTAATTTTTATCATGCAGTTCCTTTTATCTCATTTTTAAATGCAACTTCAGTGGAAACTGTCCAGTTTTCACCAACATAAGTGAAAGGAGAAGGCACGATATGCTTTGAAAATACCATATAACACTGTATGAAAAGCCTTGAATTAACTTTTGAAGAACACAACATAGAGTCACTAAATTGCAATTTTTGCCAAAGCTTTGTGGTTGAATCCCATTTTATATTTACATGCACTATGGAATAACTAATATAGATGTCTTCCTGACAATAAAGCTTGGATTTATTGGAAAAAGACAAACATGTGGTTGAAAGCTGAGCTAGATTGTAGCTTTTCAAAATAAAAGAGATAAAAAGATAGTTGTAGAATAAACTGCCCTAGTTTATTCGGAGCTCTTAGTTAACGGGGAATAGTTGGTACAGAAATAACTGAGTGTACCAGGGATTTTAGGGCTGATTCTGTTTCTAACTGAAATAGTAGTGAAGTTTCAGTGAATTAAATAAGATTTTTCTGTTTCTTAATCTCTCACTATTTCATAAACAATAGAAAATTTTTAGAATTTCACTTAATGTGCTTAAGTGATGATGAGAAAAATAAGAAACAGACCAATAAAGGGCACTAATTTAAGGTTAATGATATGAATAACCTGGTGTGTAATCTCTGCCTTTTGCAACATTAAACAATCTTTTTCTAGAAAAGTAAAACATTCTGTACTGAAATTATATTTTACAGAATACTCTTTTCCCCAAAAGCAGTGAAACATAGACTAACTTAATAGGGATTTCATAAAATTAGCCAGGAGTTCGTAACATTAATTACTGTTTCTGAGCCTTTAAAATCAATACAGTAAAACGCTGATGAACTTACAGTATACAGAATTAAAGGCTGTAAACCAAAGGCTATATGTTTTTCTTGGTTAGTGTAGCACGTACAATGTCTAGTTAACTCTAGGAACTGCCGTTACTATTTACTGTCGTCGGATTTAACAGCGCTTGGTTTTAATGGCTGTTTAGGGGATTTGGTTTCCATACATTACAAATGTTACGCATGAAACAGCGATGTTTTACAGGCATTGCTTAGTTTAAAGGCAGCTGTAGTTTTGGAGGTTTTGTTTTGTTTTACATTTCATACTTGTATGAGAAAATATCTTTTGTATTTAGAGTTTTACTTTTTACTTTGACTAGTAATGTTTTATCATACTGGTCTTTTATTCTCACATAGAGTAGGATATTCTTGCAGCAAACAAAATTGTGATTATTTTCATATAGCACATTCCAGAAACAAAAATAATCTCTGCTGCGCTTTTCTTGTCTCCCCAAATGAAGAAAATGGACAAGAATTCAGGCCAGATCTACTGCTGCTGAGGTCAGAGTTCCCTGTCAACTGTACCAGTCCCACACCAAGCAGCCTAGCTAAAAAAAATCACAGATCAGGGATGTTTAAAAGGGCCTCAGATATTATTATTCAGCCTAATCTTAGGGTCCATTGCTGATAAATCATTTATTTTGACATACGGGGAATATCCACTACAGAAATAGTCTGACCGTATATTGACGTATGATTCTTTTCTTTCTGCCATTAGTGTCTTCTATGGTGTGCATGTGAATATGGAATCTGTTTACTCAAAAAGATTCATATGGTCAAGTTTTCTGTCTGTTTACTTGGTTAAATAAATGTTTTCAATTTAACACAACAATTTGTAATGAATACTGTGAAACAAAGTTAAAAGAATGAGTTCTTGAAATAGAAATCATAATAAAAATGCTTTTCTCCCCTCCAAAATATTTATTTTAACATGTGGTCACATTTTCCTACATTTTCACATTAATTGAAATCTTATTGTTCTAGAAAAATAAATCTTTTTTTCCCTTCGTGTAGTTTCTCAGCTCTTACGCAAATTAAAGAATACACACACGGGCATAATTTGTGGTTTTAAAATAAGGAAAATTGTGTAAATTCATGATATATTTAAAAAGCAGAATGCCAAGCCGTGCTCTCATGTAGCCTCTGTTTTGGAATTTAGCTTTTCACTTTAGCGAAAGGCAACAGTTCTGCATGATAATCCTTTGATTACTGAGTTTTGTGAAATGTCTGAAAGATTGTTAATTTCACTACCTTATTTATTACAAAGTAATCTCATGTGGATGTTCAGAAGGAGCTCCTAAGGCTCTGGAATGTCCTCTGAAGCTCCAGATACTGGGAAGAGTCTACAGACAACACATCCTTTCTATTTATTTGGAAATTAGCAGGATAACTCATTTATTTTAAAGGAGGCAGATGGGGGGGCACGGTGTACACCCCCACTGCTGTCTGGCTTCTGGTGTTGCTGTATGTAATCCTCTATGTTCTTCCCATTGAGATTCATAGAAACAGTTTGAAAGAAACCGACTATAAATACCCAGTCACTTTCAAGAAACTTTTCTTGGCAACAGAAGCTAAAATCAAGCACCGTATCAAATAAAATGCGAAGCATGCTACAAAGCTTATCTGCTTTCTCTTGAAGAAAGCTTTGTGAGCATAGCCACAAGCCTGGAGCTGAATCACCCAGTGCTGCGGCAAGCAGAACAACTCCAAAGACTTAAGAGTAATTTTTTAATCGTTTTCTCTGTTAAAACTCACCAGTGCCCTTCTTCTGCTTCTCCAGGAAGTTGTACCCGTCAGCACCTGCTGAGGGCTTCGTTGATCAAACTGGCAGGTAAAAAAATTCCCGTAGAATAAAGCCAGACCAGCTGGCTTTGAAGAGAAACCCCCCAGTTTGGGTTGTGTTTGCCTCACTCACCCTCTCCTCCGCGGCCCCGGGCTTTTTCTCCTTTGGATGTTGACCTGTAGGCTGGGTGATGCGGGCGCACAAGTGTCTGGCAGGCCAAGGGGCACCTGCTTCTGTCAGTCCCGAGTAAATTTAGCTGTAAAAGGTATCGCTGACAAGCAGACCTTTGTCAGCGCTGGCAAACGAACACAGCATTGCCATCCCCCTTCCAAGTACGCTGCGAGTTCAAATGGAAAATATCAAATCGGTCGTCTTATCCAGGAATCGCTTCTTTGAGAAGGAGGAAGGCCAAATTGCTTGCATGTGGCAAAAAACTTTCCTCCTTTACATAGATGTTAAAATTACAGTATTCCAAGAATAATCTCTGAACAAGACGGGGTTTTGTTCTATTAATTGTGGCTGGAAGGAAACTTTTTTTTTAATGGAAATGCAGCACACACATATTTCAATTCAGGTTATTAAACTGTGTTAAGTATTAAAGTTGATTGCCTTTCTTTTCACTAACTCATTGTGCTTTTTTACCCAAAGAAATATTAGAAGACTAAAACCTCTCAAATAGGAGGTATTAATCTCATTCCCAAAATTAGAAAGCATGCGATGTTGAGAGACTGGATGTCAAAATTACACATTCGTAGCACTTATGCGGCGAGAATCTAGGAACCAACCACTTTTAAAATGGGAGCTAAAGTAAATGGAGACTCTTCTGAGAGAAGCAATCAAAGGTGTTCTTGTCCTTATTGGATTAAGGTAAGGGTATTTATCATTTATATCTGTCCCGTGCTTTTTTTTACCTTCTTCCTGGAAGTGGCTTCTGGTGGTTGAAATAGAAAGATGTAATTTGCATCACTATGTCTTCTCTCAGAGTTGAAAAAAAGAGTCACCAGCGCAGGTTTGCCAGGATTGCTAGTAGCATACCTAGATACTCCATTTTCTGCTTGAAAAGTATGTCATAAACTCAAACAACTTTAAGGAAAAATTTCAAAAGTGTGTATTTCACTACAATAATGCTGTTTAAAAGGAGAAAAATGTTCCTTCTAAAAAAGTGATGAGGAAAAGTGTGGGTCAGGGGCTTTTCGTGAAATAAACAAGGTTCCTATTTACTTACTTGTATAAACAACCACTCACCAAGCTGTATGTCTCTGCAGGGGCACCCTTTCAGATAAAAACATGGACCTGATTGGCATCATCCGGTATCCATGGAAACGTTTTAAGTACCTCTCTCTCAATATGTACTTCTCTTATTCAGGGTTTAAAAGCTGAGTACCGAATAAGTAAGTGTTTTTATTTAATAATTATACAGGAGGTACTTTGTGGAAGCTTGGTTCTTGGTTTTTTTATCTGTCATAATAAAGATCTTACATTTCCATCGTATTTAATAAAATCGTTAATTTAATAAATCAAGCCTCCTATCAGCTTTCATTCTTAGATTAAAAACAACATTCACAAAGTCCTAATGAATGAAAATTCTGAAATTTTTGATGGTCCATTACTGTTTGAAAAACAATGATCATAGCTCATATTACCATCAGACTTAGGCACTGCTCTAACTGCATTATACTAGTCTGGTTTTCTGTCTTTCTGAAAAAGAAATAGGGAAAAAGACCAAGAAATCAGCCTATTTTTTCCTGTGGCAACAGTGATACCCACCTATATCTCTGTTTAGTGGGTCACAGAAGTTAAGAGCTTAACAATCGTCTCGAAATGGAACGAAATGACTGAAAATAAAGGAGATGCTTTAGCACAGAAATGAGTTAAATGAAAAATAATAATTTTCCTATTAAGATGTGTCTGCCTTGCTACTTAGTTAAAATATCAAAGCGAAGAACTGACAGAAATTAGGGATCTTGTGTCTCCATATTTCCATGCAGAGAAAGAAGCATAGGCATCAACTACATTGCTTTTCAAAACTATCGTTCTGAAGAAGATCTGCTGCAGATCAAATGTAGTTATTTCAGAGTCTACTTGGCTCAAATTCACAACTTTTGGAATTCCACCTATTAACTGGTACAACTGATGCACACTTTTAATGTAGTTTGATATACAAAGCATGAAAACGAGTGATTGCTATCCATTAGGGAACGTTCTGTATGTATTTTTAAAAAATCCTGTCTCGACTTTGTTGATGGAAAGCATTTTCTTCACCTGGGCCAAGTTGTGACACCATAATGCCTGGCTAATTACGACTGCTATCAGAAAAACACATTTCTGTCTAGCAAGATCCAGTAGTTCTCACTGAAATCCAACTGGTTTAGGGTCCTGGTTTGCTAAGTTTGAATCTCTGTGTATTATTTTCATTTACTGCTGTTGCTGTTTCTGTTTGCCACCTTGTCTCGACAGCCCAGTCCCTGCTGAGTGCAGATGGCAGAAATGATCTCTCCACTGATTAGGCTGGAACAGCCTTTGTAGAAACTCTGTAAAACTTTGCTGTTGAATGGAAGTTGTTACTTTTTCACGTGCTGGATTCTCCGTATCAGGCTTATACATTCTTTTTTTTTTTTTTAAATGTATATGCACCTACAAACGTGTAAAGGTTTTATTTAGCAGGTACGATTGTGGTGTGGGCCAGTTGAACCCGCTGGACTCTCTGTGGAAGCTTCGGCGGGTAATCTGCCCGTGGGCTGGCCCGTTCGCCCCGCCGCTTGCCACATGAGACCTAGGATTGTGATTGCTCTCGAGAACTTTTACTCTGAGCCAACTAAGCATATCAGAGAGGTGAAACTTTCAGCCTCCGGGGAAGGATGCAGCGCACATGACGATTTTGTACATTTCCCTTCTATCATGTGCCTGTCCTTGCTACAAGGTGAAGGTTGCTGGGGTACTAACCGGGCAAGCAGAAAGAGAGACTCGTCTCCGCTCAGCCCTCTCTGCATGCACGAGGAAGCCCTGACCTTGTTCACCATCCTGAACAAATAAAATTTCAGTTGCGTACCGGAGTGGCGGTACTGCCCGGGTGCACTGCAAAATGCAGCGTGAAGGCTGGGCTTGACCCCGCTGTGCTGAAATGGGGGAAACGAGATTCGTGCTGCTGCCCCCGTGTAACGGGCAAAAAACCTGATTCTTCCTAGCCACAGATCCCGGGGAAAGAAGGGGATGGGGAGAGTTGATAGTGGTATCACTCGGGCACATAAATCTCCATCTAAGTAATATGTTCTCAGCTTTGTGATTCTTAGCTTTTTAATCCAAGATGTCTTTTTTTCCCAGCATTTGTTAAAGAATCACTTCCAAAATGCTAGAAAGTCAGCCTGAGCATATTGCAGATAAAATCTGTCTCCCTTCTCCGTCACGTAAAATAGAGATACAACATTTGGCCTATATTCAGTTTTTCAGGTGCTAAAAAGCTATGACAAAACTGCACAGATCGTATGATAATGGGCATATTATACAACTCTAGATCATCATATGCCCAACTTATTATTACTATTTTAGTTTCCTGCGGACCACTTTTATAGCACCATCAACTTACACGGTACTTCACAACCGTGAAGTCTCATTGCATGCTTTTTCAATTTATAGATGAAATACAAATATGCGGGGAAGAAAACAGGAAAACATTTAAGAATACGGCAAAACATTTAAGAATACGGCAAAGATGTGGGGAGCGCCGCTGTGAAAAGAAATATGAGACGAGTTGTTCGAAGGCTTTTAAAGATCATCAGCAGACTAAAACCTAGACAAGGAATTCTCCGAGGAGCACCTCCTGTTATTTTTGAGCCATCAGAGCGAAAATGGGCCCTAAATTCTGACCCTTCCATGCTTGAAACGTACCCAGCTGAAAAGGGCTGAGAAAGAAGCCCGACTGACTGAAAAACAGCTGCATTTGAGGAACCTGCGCACAGCAAAGATGGCTCAAATTCGGGGTTGAAAAGGGTGTGGGAAAGCTGAAAACACCGAATCTGCTGGCACTGGTAGGAGCGGACAGTTTCCAGGAGGGAAACCCGCAGTTACAAGAGCAACGCGACAGAGTGTCCGTAAGCGTACTCAGAGAGGTGCGTAACTTGGAGTTGCACGTGGGCTTCCCGCTATCACCGCGCAGAGCCCCGCAGCAGAAAGAATGTAAACCTGGGTTTGGCAAGGGAGAGGGAGGGCAATGTCGTGTAGGTTTTCCTAATACAGAAGAGGAGCTGACGAGAAAGGGAAATGCGAGATACCCCGACAGTGGAGGTGCGGTAGGGAAAAAGTGAGTTTAGCAGCAGCAGCGTTCTGAGCAGCTTTGAGGGAAGGGTTAAGGTGGATGAGGTGAGATGTCTGTCCATCTAAGGGGCTGTTAGCGGCGGTGGGGAGCCACATTTCGAAGCAGAAGAACTCTATTTAGGAAAGAAGTTCCGCAGTAGAAATTCAGAGGTATGTAGGTCCATAAGTTCGGAAAGAGAATGGAGTAAACCCGGAGTGAGACAGGCGGCAGAGAAGGAGTTAGAAGGAAGAGGAGGTGTTTCAGTAGGAAGAATTCCGTTTGTGGTAGTGGCTGTTTGTAGCCAGAGGGAGATGCATGCTGCGTTGCAGAAAACAGTCAGATTTGGCATAAATGCAGCTGAAGGCAGGGAAAAAGATACTGTCTCTGAAAGTGGGGAAAAGAGAAAACTTTGGAGGGTGCTCTTCCTTTTTTTATGTCCGAAAATGAAAAAACAACTTTTCAAAAAGGAAAAGTAAAACCCCTGAAGGGGAAGGGTAAGCGGGTGAATGGGAGAAGAACCTGACCTTGCAGGGAGTTCCTGGTTCTGCTGAAACACCGTGCCTGAAAGAGCTGTACGCCCACCTGTACGAGCGCATCAAACGCCCCTTCCTCTGGATTTTCTTCACCAGATTCAGCAGAAACCGCGGGGAGAAGTTACTCATGTAGGCAGAGGAAGTAATTTCTGACACTCGCAAGAGCGCTGGGTCGCCGGTGCGCTTGTGTAATACAATATGCGAAGCTATATAGAGGCGGGAAGGGATGAGATGACATGGTAGGGCCCAAACTTGGCGTCGGCAGCTCAGCGCGGGCTGTAGCGCTGCCTCCGCCACGCCAGGTTCAGGCAGGGGGGTGAGGTGGTGGTGGCCGGCTGCCTCCGTAGGGCAGGCCCGCCGCAGGAGCGACAAACGCCTAACTCACAACAAACCCTCTCTCTTGATTAGATTTTTGTCGGGGTGGAACAATGAGGAGCGGTTCTGGGGTACGTGTGAGTAGATCCATACCGTCGCACCGAAGGAGGGGAGAGCGGTGTGAGCAGCTGCGGTCTGTGGGAACTCGGGTACGTATGTGCCGTTAATTTAAACGCGCTCCAGGGTTCTGTCAACCGGGGGAAGAGAGGAGAGCTTCCCCAGGAGTGTTTACTGCAGAACAGCTACGCCGATTATAAGTTACTTTAAAGTAATAAATTAATAGTGACCTTCTCTGCCAAAGCATGATTTATTACAGACCGATCTGCTGTTTTGTATAACTGTTTTACATACTAATTGCCAGGATAGTTGCCCAAGAATTGAAATATAAATATGATAGGGAGTGATTCATAGACAGTATCTAAAAGCAAAACCGAAAACCTCAAAATGTTACAAGCTCTTAGAACTAAAACATTTTAGTGCGAATCAGCAATATGGTGTATTGTCAAATTAATTATTTGAAAAGGAGTATTTATAATAAACATTGGAAAGGATTAGCGGAATAAAGGGTTTCGCTAAACAGTCCCAGTTTCATGTAAAAATGATTCAGCTCCTGTTCCTGCAAACCATTTCTCATACTTTGCTATTGTCTCCAAAACTCCTGCAAGCTCCGTTTTTATAAGTATGTTCTGTTCAATAGATAAGAGTTTTATTTTGCATTTGTCCGGGTGCCTCCAAAAGATAAACAAAGAAGTAAACGGACCTCCTCTTTGTTTTATGCATTTCATACTCTATGAATAGTTGATTTGAAAATGACTATTTTAGGTGGACCTGGTACCACAGCCGTACACGAGGCTGCCTAACAGTTCTCATTGAGATTTTTCATTGCGAGTTGCCAAATTTCAGCCATTAACATGTAAAGATACACTTTTTGGCTATGCGCTTTATCTTGGATTGTCTAGAATGATTCGGCAGTTGCTTGAAATGATTAGGAGGAGAGGTATTCTAGATCACACATGTCAAAAAAACATGTGAAGTTGTTTCATGGGCACCTACACATTTTGGAATAATGGAAGAAGTTCAGGGGCAGTCTTAGGAATGTAGCTGACGCCTGCCCAAAGAGAAATTCACCAGGAAAGTGCCAGGTTGCGTATGCTTGTCCGAGGCTTCATTTGGGAATCTGGCACCAAAGAGGGGGAGGAAGTGATTAAAAGCTGCTGGCATGCCTTTACGCGTAGAGCCAGCTTAGAGCCGCGTGGCAACTAATTCTCATATTTGCGATATTTTAAGCACTGGACATTATTTTATCGCAGAATCTGAGGCCTTACTAAAGGGCACGGTAAACTGTGTACGATTTGCAGTGCGAAGGGACAGATGCGTCAGCTGCCGTCCACTCCTCCTCTGCTCGGTCTCGGTTTCTAGTGCAAAAGGATGACTGTTTAGGTTGTTCTTTCTCACTTTACTCCTTTTTCCTGCTCCTTGGGATGACACAGGGAACTAACCTCACCTTGGCTTCCTCTCTCTGTCCCACCCTCCCAGCTCTTAGTATGGCTGCAAGCATTGCCCGCCCTTCCCACTGGTAGACAGAAAAATTTCTCGTAGCATTCACACATTCTGAAGGACCGAGTTTTGCAGTAGCCGCTTGTATGTACAAAAGTGTAATTCCAATCCTCTGTTGGTTTTTTTGGCATTAACGTACCATAGTCGTTGAGGCTGAGACAAAACTGCTGCCTCTGAGAGCCACTGATTTGGACAATTATCCAAAATCAGATTATAATAAATGGCAGTCTTCGGAATTTTGATTAACCTCTAAATAAATGTTACTTTGGAAAAACCCTGTCAAATGCATTAATGATAAGTTGTGAAGTAGTAGTAATTGCAGGCATGGCATTATAGATAACATAGTTAATTCATACCACCCTCTCAAACATGTATAGCACATCAGCTGCCGTGAAGCTGGAGTGATTATAATAGTATTTACAACAGTTTAAATACATCAGATAAGATATGTAAAATGGAAACTTAGGGTGCTTACTACAATCATCTCACTTGGTCATTTAATGACTTTACTTTGGGCAAATATTGCTTGGCCATTAGTGCTTCCAGGTTTCTGAGGAGGTATGTGTATATGAGCTGCTCTAGTTAGATTTTAAGGGAATGTCATATGGTCCAGGATGAAAATTGCAATTAGTCCAGACAGTCTGCACAGGATGAAGTAATCAGCCGGGTCCAGGGATCACCTGGAGAGGTGGGGGATCCCCTTACTGGGGATGACCGAGGAAGGAGCAGCAAGAGGTGGACCAGGGACAGGGCTGCAGATGAGTCTACAAAGTGGCTCCTTAGTCCATCCAGGGGACAGGGCAAAGATGGGGCTCGTGATAAAGATAGGGGACCTATCCAGGAGACAGCTACCCACAGCAAAGGTCTAGTGTCCATCCAGAGAGTACTACACATAAAACATAGCTCCAGCTAATTAAGGCCCTGGGCTGAGTTTAAGTGGAGCTCCTGGGTCTGGGGGCAGGGGTGTGGGGGGGTACGGGGGAGGCTTCTCAGGACCGTTACAGCCTGTTAGGGCAATCAGAGCCTTGACAGCTTCTTCCTTTCTCTTTCCCTTATCACTGCTTGCAGTCATAGGGTTCCCAAAGTGCATCTGCCTAGGTTATGATGGTCCCAAGGAACAATGTGTTTTGGATGAGTCCAGGTTGAGATTACAAATGGGAGTGGAAAACCTGTCCGCGTCTTGCAGGCTTGTCTGTAGAAATGCGGTAGAAATTATACATGCAGACTCTGGGGAAGAATGCCCTGGCTTTGGTTTTTTGGGGGAGGAATGACACACATTTGATGACGAGTCCTCAGTTCATCTTGTTTCAAGCATGGCTGCAACCCTGCAACAAGCTAGGAGAAAGTAAGATGTGTGTTGATGATATAGTTGCAACAGCTCCATTGAGACAGAGGGAGTCTTTTTCAACAAGGCGAAGGTGTTGGCAGAGTGAAAAACCGTGAAGCATGCAGAGGACAGCCAGCACCAGCCACTTCGTCGTCTCCCAGCACATGAGTCTGGGTGGAAGGGTTAGTTTTGGGGGGAAATTTTTTTGGTCATAGCATAGATGGCACAACAGTTGCATGACAAAAGGGAAGAAGAAGAACAGTGGATATGTGCATTTCTAACTCCAGCAATGGTGGAAAGCGAGTGCCATCTCCCAGGGCAGAGCATCAAAAAGTGACTTTTCACCCAGGAAACTTCTGTACCTGCAGCTGATCACCCCATATGTGGAAAGCCTTGTTATTCCATTGCCGTGGAAATCCATCTGTTTCATGACCTGGATAAAAAGTGTAGTCCACCACTTGGCTGGAGGCTTCTAGCCCACAGTGACAAGAGTGGTGGTCAGCCATGCCTGACGTGGACCTTCTGCTCCTGGTCGCAGGTTTTGCCCATCTCACCCCTCGGCATGCTAGGTGGCACAACAGTCACAATTTCCGTATCTCGGCCAGGATAATCACTCGCTATGACTCCCAGTATAGAGCAGTGACGGGCAGTGGGGTGAGAGCAGAGCTATCAAGTACAAATTAGACCTGCTGAAGTATGGCTTGGACATACCGGCTTCTGTCACAAATGAATTAGGGAGGATAGAGTGACAGATTTGACCCACTTGGTCCAGCGAATGCAAACCTAGAGCTACCAACGACATGTAAGCATAGCCACGAGTGCTTCAGGGCTCCATTCTCTATCCCTGAGATCACAGATTATGAAATATAATAGGACATCCTTTTCAGGAAAGAAATAACTTCAGCTTAGCTTCCTCCTGTAAGCGTTCTGGGCAAAGGCTGTGGGTGTAGCTGCTTGAGAAAGGGAGTTGGAATGCTGTTGGGAAAATAAAGCTGAGACTAAAACCTCAGGCTACAGAATATGCTTTGTAAATGCTGGGTTTTGAGGAAGAGTTTGCAGGTTAATACAATTATTTTGCTGGGTTATTCTGCCAATTTAAGGGAGCTTACTTACAGTACAAATCCATGAGATCAATTTTTGACCCTCTAGTTAGGGGTAGCTCTTGTCCATTTTCAAATGAAAACTACTAGTCTTGAAAATTCCACTGTTCTGGTAAGGGTAAAATACCACTGCTTAGCCCATAAGTATAGTCAAAATAATGTGAAATGAGCCCAAGTCCTGTATTTTCTCTAGGATACCTTGAATGGGGTTTTATAAAAGCAGTTCATAATTTCAATCAGTTTTTGTTTGTTTGTTTGTTTTTCAAGTGATGTGATGGGTTTATTCAAGTAAAAGATATCTTCTTTCTGAACTCCCCCCAGCCCCCACTCTGCCCCTTACCCTTCTTCCCCGAAAAACAGAAAAGCCAAAATCTCCGTAAGGAAGCAGAGCTGTTCTATGAACACTAATGTGTTCTTACCACTTTTGTCAATTATATGAATTTGTTTTCCAGTATTAAAGCCAGCACGAAGGACTACTTTGCAGTGAATGAAGTATTCCGTTTTAAATGCTACGAACAATTTTTTAAGCTGAAGGTTTTCTTTTGAGAGTTGTCCAAGATTTCATTCTATGACTTCTTCCTAAAGCTACGGCTACATAAATCAGGCCAGAGGCATACCTGTTTACACAGCTGTGCCAGGGGGATGGCGCAGGAACTTCACCTTGCCAAGGGAAGGATTGCACCCTGGCAAGGATGAACTCTCTCTCTCATTCCTAACTTATTTCTCAAGGTTGATGAGTAATA
Source organism: Vanellus vanellus (assembly GCF_965231255.1). Taxonomy (NCBI): domain Eukaryota; kingdom Metazoa; phylum Chordata; class Aves; order Charadriiformes; family Charadriidae; genus Vanellus; species Vanellus vanellus. The sequence goes on along the minus strand of NC_138908.1, from coordinate 4,380,582 downwards.
ATTTTTGTCCTAGGAGCAGAAAATGGGGCAGTGCCCCAGTGCCCCTGACTGATCAACTGTGATTTTCATATCTGACTGAGAAGTAAACCTCAAGGAAAGGTGTTTGGTTTTTTTCTTTCTTTCTTTCTTTTTATATTTTTTTTTTTATTTTTTTTTTTATGAGGACGAGGAGACAGCCTCTCATCTCTTTGGGAACATAAGATTACTAATAGGAAACATTATACCCAGTTCCATCTATATTTTCCCAGTCGTTTTCCATGCACCAACCCTCAGCCAGCACAACTGGCATCACTCCCACTGAACAGACACTAATTTACACCAGCTGAGGTCCGGGATCTTATGTTACTGTTATATTCATATACTGTAGTCTGGGAAATGTCAATAAAGCACGCAGGTTTCCAAATGGGTAAGATACATGAGCGCAACATAACTATTTTACATAAGGACTTGAATCAGAACTGTTACTTATGGCTGGCATACCATGACATGCTTTCTGCATGACCCTATCTTATGCTGCAGCTCACTTGACCTAAATTCTGCTGCAGTTTTCTGTTGCAAAAAGATTGAGAATTCAGGCACTGCTGCAAGTAAATTTAAAAAAAAAATAATATGGAAGTCTTTACCAAAATGATAGGATGAATTCAGCATTGTATGGCATTTAATCTTATATTGCATCCTATTGATTTTATGCCAGGCTTAATTTTTCGTTTTCAGGCGAGCTGCAGACTGCAATATTGGTACCAAGGGTTGTCAGCACAATGAACAGAAGGTTTGGGGAGTAGATATGGGAAGTTGAAATTTATCAAATTTGGCAAGAATATGAAGATGGTCTGGGCAGTAGAGATTAGGATAACAAGCAGCTGTGAAATACTTAGCATCACTGCCCGTGTAAATAAGGGCTATCAAGTTTTCTGGTTTAATTAACAATTAGAATCAAGGGGCAGCTCATGCCTATTAGAGCCATTGTGTTCGGCTGCCTGCAAACTTGGGCATGTATCTCTGCATGACTTTATTTTCAGTTAACATCTGGAAGATTTTCTTCGGCACTAAAGGCAAAAAAAAAACCCCTCTTTTAGTTTAAAAAATGACAGTCTGCGTCCTGCAGTGTGCGTCTGCAGCAGTGGGTGGATTCTCTGGCAAATTTAATTGCCACAGAATCACACAGGGCCCTGACTATTACCAAATGGTGTGTGATAAACAAACACAGAAACTTATTTTACTAAAGCATTCTCTTCATTTAGTACTTTAATGCACTAGAAGTGGCCTTTTGAAAAGTGTAGGTCATGGAACGACAATTGCTTTTGGAGTCTCTGGGTTGCTTCATTGTTTATTTAGCTTGACAGCAGGCTAGCTACAGTTTCACAATTTAGACCATTTATTTTTATGGTCAAAATGTTTGTACAGTAGCAAAACGGTTTAGCGTATCTCTGCAGTGGAATAGTGCCTCATTCTGCAGCTGCTCTGGCTTTCCTTAGTTCGGGCTCCGTGCAGAGTGGGTGCTTCAGCAGCCTGGCAAACTGTGAAACCAGCACGGCTTTCCCTGCTGTGCCAGTACACTGTACCCACAGCGGGGAAACCTTGGGAAGCTCATTTCAGTATGATTTTCTGGTGTTTCTGGTAGCCCTGAGGGGAGAAAGACACGTACTCTGTGATTTCTCTTGAATAAAAGAGCATGCAGATATGAAGGTAGAATTCAAATTCCTCCTGAAGCAATGAAAAGACGAAGCTGCTAATGTGCTGGCGATATTCTTTGTGTTATACCGAAGTGCGTCAGTGAACGTGAGGTGTTAGCTAGTAATATGAACGTTTCACATTCGCGGAGACTTGGGGCAGCCAGTAGTAGATCTTATCTTATTCTTTGGTAGCCTTCTTCACTCTGATGGTTATGAAGGGCTCAGGCACTTTTCATGTGCGCTCAGAACATCTTTCTGAGACTTGTAAGTAACATGTAACAAATGAAAAGGAAAAATAAGGCCTCCCTCTGCTTCCTTTAGTGCACTTTCACCGATGTGCTAGGAGGATATGGGAAGAAGAACAGGAAGAAGGATGAAAGGAAGGTTATTTGTAGATGCCTTATTGGAAAGCATCTCATTTTCTCTCTATAGCACAAGATTCCGTGTCCTAGGGAGATACTCAGACTCCTCTCAAGAGCTTTTGCTAAGGAACCAAGAGTTTGAGCAATAGTGGGCATGCTGAACACAAGAAGAACACATTTGTGGTGGCCCTTTCCTCTGCTAGCTTCTCACAGATTTTCTGGTATCTCTGGGTATTGTTTCTCTCATCAGTGGCGAGAGGACAAAGCAGCTAAGTAGTAGCAAATAGTCACTTATCTCACTGGGGCTGTCTACAGACACAGTGAACCACACGTCCCGGCGGTAGAGAATGAGTCCTTGAGCAGTTCAGAAGGCGGTGAGGTCTTGGTTCCATGGGGCCGGATACCAGGTACCAGCTTGGCCATAGGTAAATTTTCCCTCGTTGTAAAGTCACTATTTGTTCAGGCTGTGCGTGCACTCAAGAAACAAGGGTCTGATTTTTTTTTTTTTTTTTTTTGCAGCTAACACTGGATGTTTTTCTATCCTCTAAGAGCTCCACAAGATTGGCATTATCCTGTAGTAGTGTCACAGCCTGCAGTCGTTTAATGCCTCTTCTTGTGGGGCCAGGATTCCACGCCCAAGTGCATTTAGTAGGTCAGTACAGTAATTTTAAATGTCTTTCTTTCAGTCTTTTGCCATCTTCAATTATACCTTTCCACCCTACTATTTGTGTAATTTTCTTCTGTCTGAAGTCTCTTTGCTGTTGTTCTCTATTGCACAGCATGACAAATTACCCATCAAGCCATATCTTTTCAGCCCAGAAATGCACAGTAACACAGAGTCATGGCATTATCACATGTTGTGCACTTTATTTCCTCACAGTTCATTCAAGTGTGTCACTTTATTTTCCTGCTTCCTTTTGTCATCATGAAGATTAACCGTTGTATTCTTCCTAAACTTTAGGAACAATTAGAAATGCATTACATCGCAAGCTCCGCTCAGCACCTATACAATTCTGTATAACTTAATGCTTCCCCTGCATGGCAAAGCCACGTCCGTGATTCTGAGTCTTTGCAGAAGCCAAGGCTTTCATCCTTATTATACAGCTGAGTAACCTTGGCTGTGGGCAAGAGAATTATTTGTAGCCTCTGGCCACCAACCAAATTAACTGTGAGACACCATTCACTTTGACAGTGTGCACTGGATTCTCTCGGGAGTTATGAAACTCTCTGGGCCTAATGTGTACTGTGCCCACAACCCCTCCTCTCCCTCCCTCTCCCCCCCACCCCCCCGCTCTTTAATTCAAGATAAATACCAGTAATTGTACAGCTTGTGCCGAGATATCTCCCAGGCATTGCAAGCATGTGTTAGAAAAATCAATTGGAACAGCTCAGAGCATCAACAGGGCTACAGCTGATACATACATAAAATGCATCCTTAGAAATCGTGATTAAGATGATACAGAGAAAGTTTGTTGTTAACGGCATCGTTTAGAGCCCCAGTCCCTCATTAGCATTCCGCAGGGACAGTGCAGGGGTTCAGGGGCCAGTAGCTCCCGCAGCGCTAATGCACAGCCTGAAGAGAACCACGGGAGTAAATGCAATCTGTCCTCGTAGCGTATCTGAGATGTGAGGCAGGATGTGTTTGGGCAAACGCACCCGGTTCTTCTTTACAAGCTATTTTATAGATCAATAGGAAGAATGGTTGATTGAGAGGGATACAAAACACTTCAGTAAGGCAAGTTAGAGGAATTAGGACTTCAGGTAGTCAGAAACAGCACTAAGCCTGTGGGATGAAGTTTGGTTGGAGATAACTTCATATACTCTCAGATTGTTATTAACAAAATGCCGGCTGTTTAATACTGCTAGATCTTACGATTTTTTAAAATACTTATACCCAGGAAAGTGTGGGAGCAGAATATAATAAGCTGAAAGTATCGCGGTGCCAAAGATGCCAAGAGCCATTTGCAGATCTGTGTTGGTGGTCCGGTAACTTGCAGAGCGGCAGATGCCAAGAGACTGGTCCTGAGATGCGCTGGAAGAGCTGAGCACTGCCGATAGCTGGTATAGGCACAGGTTAGGCACCAGTCCCGAGTCTAAGATTTAATCTAATCCGAAATAAGGCTTCTGTCCCACCCTCTGCACCATCTTTCTATATACTCTGTAGTATTTACCTGTTCCCTGCCTATTCTGAGCCTTTCATGTTGGCTTTTAAAAAATCTCAGGTATCAATTAGCACCCCACATAACTTAATTATGATTCTTATTTCAAACGTATCTCTACAGGTTCGAAGGCAATATTAGTATAGAAAGCAAAATGCATGAAGAGTTTAGAAAAAGACTGGCTTTTAAATGAAAGACAACATCTTTTTAGTTCAGCTTTTACAACTTTTTGTGAATACTCTCAAAATTGGTTTAAATGGGACTGGAAGCTTTGGCTGTTGCAGTTCATTTATCTTGTAATGTTTTCTAATCTATTTACTTTAGAGTGTCAGGTAGGCACTGGTAATAGAAAATCCAGCTCCAGCACGTTTCTCCATATATCCCCCCTTACGGAAATTTGTTACTGCAGCTGATAAACAGAATTACACAAGCTTTGTCACACAAATCACATTATAAAAGGTTCCAAAAAACTTGACAATGTTGACAGTTGTTTTCAGCAAATGGCTGCTTTACTGTAGCACTGTCAATGTTGATGTCCTTGTGCACATGTAAAAGAGCAATGTGATTAAGGCAAGCTTGTCCATGCTAGATATGAGCCAAGTTTTCAATCTCCTCATGGCACTGAAAGATTGCTCAGCTGTTGCAGATAAGGCAAGAATAGCTAGCAGATTTCTGCCATTAAAAAAAAAAAAAAAATCCTTCTCTTTGGGCATGCGTCTATAGGAATTTGTAACATCTGCTACTGACCTTAAGTTCTAGATAAGAACAGCTCGTATTTGTAACTCAAATTGATATTACTTGGTTTAGATGATGTACTTCTAAGGAGATTACTGAAGTATCTTTGTAAGAAGAGATTTGTCTAGACAGCAGTCTAAAGCATGATATACTTTCGTAAAGTGGTGCAGTAGTGAATTATCACCATTCCTCTAGTGCCACTTACCACTGCAATTTATGTCCACCTTATGTTGAATTTAATTTGGACAAATAATCTATATTGTCTTTTGTTCTGAGAATATATCATATTTATTTATGAAAATCGATGCATGTGCCCTACCTAGAACATCAGTCATCTTTTCCATTTTTTTTTTTCTCACTATCATGTAGATGAAAGGAGTGGAAAACTCAGTTCTTTAGCCAAAACTTTGTCAAGTGAAACAGGCCTGGGTTAACACAGTCATATCTTCCATCCTATTGACCCTGAATTCTTTATGTAAGATGTCAAAGCCATGGGACTCGGCAGATTTTTTGTCATGTCTGGGTGTGGAAATAGTGGGAAGAAGCCAATTTCAACAACATAATCTTATAACAAACCCACGGGGATTTTCTCATATAAATTAGTGTAGACTTTCTTAGTCTAAACATACTCAGATTTCCACTTTGTATCTACTAAAAACGCTTTTGAAAAGCCTGACAAGAGCCTGAAGGGGAGGCAGGCGCGGATTTCAGTTGGCTCAGGGTGACCAGCTGTGTGTTTCCCCAAACACGCAGTGCGATGCTCGGCACATCTTGGAATATCAGAGATAGGTCTATGCCTCTATGAGATGATGATACGGGAAAATCTGTGAACTGCAGCTATCTATTAATAGCTTTCCTGACAAGCTTGTACAGTGACAGAGTGAGGTACTAAAGGGCAGCATTTGATATTCTTTAATTACGAAACCATCCTTTCTTGTCTTGCAATCCAGCGATGTGTTTGTTCCCTGTTCTCCAACCAAATTCTGAAACAAACGTCTCGGGCAAAAGTCTTCTTCGCTAAAGAAGCCCAGTTCAAGCCCAGAAAACGGTCCACTCTCTGCACCGAATGAGGCAGGAGTCAGATAGAAAAAGAGGTTTATGATAAGGTATTCAAAGAGCATGACATAATAAACGCAACCGAGGCGGGAAGGAGATAATTTAAAGATGCACTCCTCACCTTAATTCTGGTATTTCCCTGTATTTTAAGACTTGATGCTATAATGTAAACATCTTTAAAAAAAAGAATCTTATTATGGGAAATCATGGGCAGCCTTAGCTATGGGCAGCACCACCTGTGCCTCCTATAATTACCAGGTTTAAAATAAAAGTTATAGCAAGTGTGACAAACAGGGCTTTGCTCTTAACATAAACCAGTATTAGTTTTGCATTTCGCGTCATTAGGGTAAAATTAGGTGCTGCGATGAAAGCCACATTGCAGGGGGATGTGCTCATTTTCGTGTCACCTTGTGAAATGCAAGGTGACAATACACTTCTTTCCTCCGGCAATCTCAGGTGAAGATTCGTACCCCAACACTCGGGACTCAGAGAGTAGCAGTTTGACTCACATTTCATCCTCAGGCTCTCTAGTTGAAAACCTAAATCTCATAAATGAAGGGCTGTAATTATCAGCTAGTAAATCTTTCTACCAGTGGTTATTCTTTAAGGTCTATTGGAGTGAAGAACGTTTCAATCTGGATGTATCACGAAGGAAAATCTTTCAGGCGGAATTGATGAAATGGGCGTGCTTCTCCCCGTACCCCTCTACTCTCTGCTTTTGTGTGTTCCTCCGCTACAGCTGCATGCATTAGCAGGCTGACTCCACTTTGAAAACCTTAAGCCGCATTCTTCGGAACAGTTGCTTGGTGTTGGTCGAATTTCTCTGCAGCCCTTTTTTCCATTTGGAGCCACCGAGGCTGACACATAGTTTCCAAGAAGTCCAGCGTGTCTTCTGTCTCCTGAATCGTCTCCTGAATCCCAAATATTTCTCAAGTGGCTAGCAAAGAATATCCAGATAATCTTCAGCCTGGTGATACAATCCTCGAGAAGAAAGCCAGATGGCTTTGAAAATGAATTGCAAAGTAATTATTTCGTTTTATGTTAGCTTGGTGTCTTTAATACATGTGTACCGTCATTGTTACAGTTAGAGCATTCATGAGATTTGAAGAGAATATGAAATCCCACTAATTCTAGCACTAATAACAGCTTTTGTTGGTCAGACTGTAAATGATATTGCACGATGATTCATTTGAAAAAGCAATAATGCAGCTTGAAAAAGTAAAAGATGAGCAATAAACTAAAACAAAAGAGCTTTTTGCCTTTCCCAAAACACTTTTTCATTCCTGACCTAGCTTTACTTTTGTCGCCTTCTTTAAACATCCTTTACATTATATACTAAAAATAAATGCATTCAAGGTTCAAACTTTAAGTCCAAAATTACTGCCTTTCAGATCATTTATTATCCTTTCAGGCATCTAAAAAAATAGGTCAAAGCAACACTGCATAATTTGGAAAGTTAACAAAATGTTGTTTATGGAACAAAAATGTAAGTAGATGTAATTACAATAACCTTTAAATGCATTGTTTCCCTTTGATTGTCAATTAAACATTTTAAAGAACTGAAGTTTTAAACTTTTTTTTTTTTTTTGGCTTCTTCTCTCAACAAGGTGAAGGGAAAAAAAATAGCTTCAAGTGACATGACGTGAAGTCCACCTGGGTCACTGTCCCCTTCCCTGCAATACGAGTGAGCTTTCGCTCACAACTTCGTTTTTTTCTTACTGAAAACATTGTGCCTAGGTACAACCGGGAGGATGAGGACTGATGACTGACACGCAGCAACTGTAGATACGAATGTACATTATGATAAATAAGGCCCCGATCCTGTAAGCAGCCTTGTCCAGACACAGCTCCCCTCCAGGTCTCTGCTCTAACACAGTCAGCCTATGTTATTTTTTTCTCTTCAATTTCAGTATTATCATGGGCTTTGACTTTCTCAATGCACAAGGCCAAGTGGCTAGCAGACATAACATTGATAGCACTGGATAATGGAGAAACAGTGTGCGAAGAAAAAAAGGAAATATTTATTTTCTGTCCATACCTGAAAATAGCAAAAGACAAAACATTCAAGAATTTCTATCCACAACTGATAACTGAAAGATCCAAATTTCCCTTTAATTTTCTGTTTTCTGTACACCGGATAAGCTAGGTTTCCCAAGCTTCGGGACAAACCTCTTAACATGTTTTGGATGAACCCATACCCTGCAATACAGATGAAGGAGAGAACTCCCTAGAGACGTCTGCGCAAGGCTTGCTCAGATATTCAACCTCTACAGTTCATTTCCACTGGCAGAAGCCACAGGCACAGTGGAAAAGGAAGCGGCCCACTGCTTGAATTTTGAGCCCACTGGGTGGAATTCTTCTCACCAGGTAGTTTTGAGTCTAAGCTTGTCATGTAAGTTCCTTTTCATAGTTGTTGGCGAGAGATGGGCATCTCATCACAATACCTGTTTAGAGCAGATGAAACCTACCCTGCTGGTGCCCACCAGTCCTGTGAGTGTCCAGGAAGTCCAGATAGCTTGCTTCAAGTCTTGAAGCAACATAGTACCAGGCACGAACCAGACAACAAGGATCCAAGCGCCAGCCAGGATTATTCCTTGCTGCTGTCAATTCATAGCATCATAGAACAGTTTGGGTTGGAAGGGACTTCTGAAGGTCCAACCCCCCTGCCCTGGGCAGGGACACCTGCCCCCAGCCCAGGTTGCTCCAAGCCCCGTCCAACCTGGCCTTGAGCACCTCCAGGGATGGGGCATCCATTAAGGGAGCAGCCTCAGGTTGTTCTCCCTCCTCAGCATTCAGGAGATAAGGAGCAATAGCTTCTGAAGTTTAGGAGTAATGTGCCACTGTTGAGTGTGTCTACCTGGGTGTGCCATGTAGGTGCTCTCCGTGACCCCCTTTCCTCTGCTCGAGTGCTTTACGACTTATGAAATTAAGCCTATCATGCATTTCTACACTTTCCACGTTTCCATCAGTGCTGCTCTTACTTTAAGGCTTAATCATAAGTATTGAAGATGCATGACATTTTAGGATTTTCTTCACACAGACTGTGCAATCCATGCACAGCAAATAATTGATATTAGTAAGCTGATTTTGTGCCCCTTCTTCCTACCTTGCACAGAAACAAACACACACGGGTGCACAACAACTAAATTGCTGCAGCATGACTGTCTTACTGGTTACAAATGTATAGGACGACCAACCTCTGATCTTTTATCAGATATGGACTGTCCATCAGATATACTACATGATTTAATCAAGACATGTTTATAAATCTGTTTCAAAAAATTATGGTTTCCACTCAGGGGTATCCACCCAAGAAAAACGAGGCCAGAATAAGCACCTCCTGTGGAGCAGAACCCCCCGTACGTATATATTTGAACAATATAGACTCGATAATGATTATTCAAAACATGGTTGGGAAAGGTGGAATTTCCCAGATTTAGCAGCTCTTAACTGGATTGTCCGATGTGGAAAAACCGGAGGATCTGAGAATGTTCTTTTGCACACTGAAGAAAAATTTTGCACACATTCAAAGGAATATTTAAAACACCGATAAACTAGATTCGGGTTAAGTGTCAAAAATCAATGAATTATGTGACCACTAAATCAATGTCTTGCAGACATGTCATATATTGATTTACTACTGTATGGATTTTGAGAGCCCTGGGCTCCTCATCTTTCCCAAAGTGATCGGGGAAAATGCAGCAGGCTTTCGGGATGAAGGAGCAGATTGTTTGATAGGGTATAAGAAAATGCTCCCTGCAGAACAATAGCATGAGTTTGTGTTTATGAGCTGGTAGTGAAAATAACAAGGTAATTGCTAAAATAATCCTGTATATTTTTAGGAGGAAGCTGGATGTGAGGCTCGTTTTCCCAAATTCTTTAGAAGCTTGAAAGGATGAAGTTTTAGGCAAAGTTTCAAAATTGTCTTTCTCCTGCTTGATTCTTTTAAATCTTGAAATAACACAGTTGTGATCCGTATCCGAAAATTATTTACTATGGAAAGCAGCGTCTCAGGCCTTGAAGGATATATCTTCCCTCCACCTGAAGAACTGTGGCTGTGATCAAGCAAAAACACATGAATTAGAAACCAAACATTAAAAAATGCAAGTTTTGCAGAGAAGGCATGAGTTGTGTGTGTGTGTGTGTGTGTGTGTGTTTGGTATATTTGCTTTATCTGTCTTTATTTAGATAGTTGCATAATTAATTGGCTCTCTGGTGCCTCAGAAATCTAATTGTACATGAAATGGGGGCTTATTCACAAGAACGTCTTTGGAAGCTTTCTTCCTCAAGTACCTTCATTTTCACATCCCGCTCTCCAGATTTATGAAGCGGTTCCAGACCCGTTACACAGCCCCATACAATGGGTCGGCTTTGCTGGTGACAGGTCCTCCGAACATCTTGGCGGTACTCAGGAAAAGATGATGCCCCTTGGCTGCGGTCGCAGAGAGCGCGGGAGCTGAAGCTGCCCGTGCTTTAGCCTACAGCCCATCTCCTGGGAGGTGGTAAAAACACACCTGCGCTTTGGACCGCGAGGGGAGGTGTGTGTTTGTGGGGCACGGGGTGCTCCCAGCCCCGCGGGGACGCTGGGAGGAGGTTTTTGGGGGGCAGAGCTGCAGAGCTCAGGGTGCTGCCGAATTATGCCCCGTGATGCTGGTGTTCGTCAGAGCCATGGCGACTCCAGGCTCCGTACCGGGACATCCAAGTCCGTCTGTTTAATGCTGTGTGGGGGTGGCATGTGACTATTTTGGGAAAAAAGCTGTGCGTATATCCCAGTATGGCTGGCTGATGAGAAGGGGGGAGAGGTAGCCGCTCCGCTTCTGTCCGGCTGTTCCTCTTTGGTACAGCTGATCCCCGTGTGGGGATGGCACGGATGCTGCCACCCGCCTCTGACCTGTGCCTCACAATCCCAGCCACATCCCCATCGCCTCGGGCTGTTTTTCAGACGATCTATCCACTTACACCCTGCTGTATCAGCTTTGTTAGGAAAAAACGCTTCAGCCCCAGGAACGGTACTAATAATGATGGTGTAGAGGATAATTTCAATGACACCGTCTTGGCTCCGGTGCACGGTTTCAGGGAAATACATCCAAGCCAGAATTCAGACCATTTTAGGACCAGAGACAAGTCATTTAGCTGACTCCCAGCTGATGGAAGATTCAGGAAAGTGCAGCACTGAGTCTCTTGACCTTCGCCGAGTCTCTTGGCTCATCGCTACATGTCATCCTGGGCCCTCTGCAGGCAACAGCGCTGGCGGGGGTCAGTTTCACGGAGCTTCACATTTTGCCTTTCGTACAAAGTTATGTGGTACTTTCCTGATCTACATAAATCGTTCTTTAGTAGCAAACAGCAAAGTGCCCTACAGACGCCTGAAGTCACAGCAACAACACAGAGTGGTTTTATGAGTTAACAGGTGAGTGGGTAGTAAGTAGGGGAAGGATTACGGTGGAAGATTAAACTTGAGTCATCTACCTCTGGCCTCCGAAAGGGGTATTATATATATTTTTAACTCCCTTTTTTTCCCCACGTGTGGCCAGTTGGAACAGACATTTTCTGAGGCTTCAAGCCCTGTCTCCCCTTTTACACTGTTGTATTCATTTTGCAGCTGGGGATCGGGGTGTGCGCTGAGGATGTGCTTTTTCCTGAACACTGCAGTTACGTTCCGTCATCGTTACCCATATGCAGGACTTGACGTGGAGTGATGGGTCCCAGCGCACCCAGTTTTGGTAAGGAAACTTAGCATTATCTGCCTTCAAAGACTTGCCTTACAAAGAACAGAAATGCTACTAATTGAAATGGAAATGATTTTTTATTTCAATTGTCTGAAAGGTTTGATAATGACTTTTTTCTTTGTTAAAAATGGCATGCTACAAATTTGTCTTTGTTGGCAATTTAAGACCTTGTGCCCTCACTTAAGATTTCAAATCTTCAGGCGACTTTGACAAAACTATGGAGAATCAGACTTAACATTGCTGATTTGGGCAAGATAAAGAATCACACATCATGCTGAACCCACTTTCCACTCACTAATTTTTTAGCATAGGTAAAAAACCTTTCAGAATATCTCCATTTATAATAAATCTGGGTTTTTTTTCTTCCCCTGTGAATCCCCATTTAGAAGATGTAATGCACACACTGTCTTAGTGCCTGATGTAAAAGTCCCTAAAGCCAATGGAAATATATCCGTGCGTTTCTCTAGACTGTGGTTTGAAAGAGTCCTGTGCAAAGAGCCTATTTTATGGCTCTGCATCACAAATATCATTTAGCGTTAACGGAAGCTTCGCTGGCCCAAAGTAAGGTGTTTTTATTAGTCTGTAGCCTGCATTTTGTTAATAAGAATGCAATTTAGCCTGTCTGTTAAATCTAAAACGTATATCTTGACTGTGGTATGTAGGACTCGATAGGGAAAAAAGGATTCTGTGGCAACAGCAAAACCTGCATTTTTTGCATGGCGACGCTATTTATTTTCATTTAAGATAATCAGCTGTTTGATAGAAAACTGGGGTGGCATCAACCATTTGAAAGAACTTTGTTAAAGCCTTTTTTCTGAAAGGACCAGGCAGAGTCCGGAAAGCCAAAAAGCTAAACTCTAACGGCCCAGTTCTTCAAACACACGTGTCAGCAAAAGTAGTTCCAGTGGATCGGGAGCACTGCTTCCTTCAATTACATTACTGGAGAAGACAGGCATTTTCAGGACTGGCCCTTGGCATTTAGTTTGTTCTTGCAATCCCAAGTATGAAAAACAATGTGATGTGCCTTTTTGATTTTATTATGGAAATGAGATTGGACAGTCTTCATCTGGCACAAAAAGAGTGGCAAGATTCCTTGTTTCTCCTGATCTCTGCTCGTGTAAGTATAGAAATTTGAAATCAAGCCATGCACACTATTGCCAGTTGTTCTAAGGCCACCACATTTACACCTTTAAATGAAAACCTTTAAAAGAGTCGTTCTAATTACAGACAGCAGCCTTGTTATTTAATTACATCCCAGTGTAGCCTCTGCAACTCAAAAAGTTTACAGGCAGTCTAAGAACTGAGAACTTAAATGTATTTTAAAATGTGTACACTGTGGTGCTTCTGAATAATTCCTTGCTACTAGTCGGTGCCAGCTCAGAATTTCACACCCTTGAACAGATTGACTGGTTTGGCTTGTGTAATAGGTACCCTGCTATCCTGGACTACTTGGTGGGTGGGTGGAGATGGGTGCTTTTGGAAATGCCAATTGATAGCTAACCATAACAAGTCAGAGTTATGTGTGAGTTGAGAAGGTAGAAACATCTATCTCAAGTAAAATGGATCTGCTGAGATGCCTAGGAGGAACCACAAAACTAGAAAGGAAGCTTTGCAAATCAGCCAGGAGCTGTTTTTGAGGCCATTGACAAGGTTTCTGGTGGAGGGTTTTGGGGAGCAGCCATCGGGATGCATGAGGTGGTTGGCTAAACCTGCGGGGAAACCCGCCCTGCCGCGGCGCCGTGTTGGAGGTCCACTTGTCATAAGGGAATCGCCCTCCATAACAGTACTGAATTGCCTGTCATCCTTTTGCTTTCTAAGCAGGGAAGAAAGGTACATGGGAAGTCTAGAAAAGGGGAATTTTAATTCAAAGGCTTCATATAACACCCCCTTCAAAATGCTCATTCTCATGGTGTAAGCTACTGAGAAAAGACCACTGTCTTGAATCAGTTACGCGTACTACGACTCATCGAATAACACTTGGTGGATTTTTGTCTTTCCATTTGGAGAGGAAACACAGACTGGTATCTTATGTTATTTAAAGGCCGACTTAGTTGAGGTTTGGGATGTTTTTTTTTTTTGGCTTTCCAAAAAAGAAATCAAAGCAAATTGCACTGATTTTTAATTAATTTTTACACTGGAAACACCGTTAGCGGTGCTCTCTGTTGTGAGCAACGTCTTTGTCTCGGAGTTACTAAAACATTTAGCAGTTGAAAGACTTAAAGACGGTCTTCGCTGTTAGCTTAACGAGCTGACTTGTGTCAAAGTCACCTTAGCCCAACAGGTCTGGTCAGGAACCTCTGCCGTCCTCCCGGGTCTTGGGAAGACAGTCCGCTTGAGATCCTATAGGGCACTGCTGGCAGCACGCAGCACATTCCGGGCTTTACAGCCCCTACACGATATTTCAGGCAGCTCTTGTTTCTGCGGCTATGACCTGTTGCTGAGAGTCAAGCCGCTATGTAAACACGAAGGACTTCAAACTCGCAGTGTGCCGCTTTCCAGAGCAAGTGGTCATTTGTTCCAGTTTCCCATGACCACATTACTGCTTGGGTTTGCTGCTCAGAAAAATACATCAATTTGCAGCGTTAATGCTGGACAGGGAAGAGGGGTTGGAAATACGGGCTGCATTAGTACATATTATTAAATGTGCCAAGAGGATAGTGTTACCTTATCCCCGGTTTCAGCACTTTAAAATGCTCTCCTTACTAAAATAAAAAAAAAAATGTTCAAACATTCAAACTTGTGTAGCCAAAATCCAACTTAGGAAATACATTATTTAGCTATTAGCAAGATGATCTGACTTTTAAACTCCATCCCTGATACCACTTTCTCCACTGATGCCATTCAAAATCATTTATTTTTCATTGCATTTATAACTATCCAGAAAGAGAAAGGAAAAGCCGTATCGGAGAGTGATTTGCATTACGCTGGATTTTACTGCAGCTTGGCGTTGTGAATGAGTCTTTGGAATACTTGAGAAGTATATAAGGAAAAAGTCAGTTTCTAATTTGCTGAAGAAAATATTCTGACACGGTGATAAGTGAGGTGACCAAAAAAAATCGTGGCTTAAAAAACATTCTGGGCGATTGCTGTTTCAGCTGTCCCAACCCACAAGCTGGTATTAAAAGAGACTGGTAGTAAAAAACACTCACAGCCTTTTTCTACCTGAGAATATTAACTCTCACTCGGCGGCTGTTACACAGAATTAATGTGGACATTTCCACTCGTAGGCATTAGTACCGCTTTTGTTTGCAGAATCAGAGATTTGCATTTAGTAGTGTGCAGCAATAAAATAGAGACTGATTTGACATCTTTAATACACATGTAAATACGAGGCGACTGCTCTGAAGTTAGTGAGGTTTCTTCGGATTTCTATCACCGCTGCTAAAAATAGAAGCTGATGGTCTATTTTTAGATAACCCAGAGCTGTTATACGTTGAAACCTTGCAACTGTGTTACCTACTCTGGTGTCTTCGTGAAAGAGCTCAAGCATGTTGGAAAATACAAGATTTATTTTAATACGGCTTGGACGCCTTCTTTACATGCAAATATGCCACATCCTTCAGGAGTCTGTCTACTGCTGTATCTAATTGCTGATGGATGAAGGTCCTTTCTCTCTGCAGAACCTTAAAGGCAAGCCCTGTTTATGGCACAGAAATTATTTTTTCAGACAACACTTGAAGAGTACCTAAATATTTAATACAGCTCATTTTTTTTTTTTTTTTAACTGATGGGAGATGTGTTGATTTTGCTGATTCTCTTTTGTCCCGGCTGCCTCAAAAGGCAGCAAAATCATTCCTCACCCAGAACTAGGAAAACCAGAAGTGTGAGCAACAAAGCCGATGGAAATATTTTTCCCTTTCAATAGCCTGCCTCGTACAGCAAGAAGAAAGAACCAAGTGATGCTCGGGGAAGGGAACGCCCCTATTCACGGGGGATCCCACCAGTGTGAATCCATCCGAGTGTACCCAGACAGAGCCAGTGGTCAGGGCAGCCAAGCTTCCCAGGACTAGCAATTAAGTATAAAAAGCCTGCCTTTATCCAAACAGACCGTCTATATTTTGGAAATTTCCAGCACGCTTCCTTCTGAAGTCCCAGTTTTCTTAAAGTGCAGAGCGGCACGATCAGCAGTAGCTGTGCTGGGATAGCAGCAGCCGTCAAGTCATCCATGCTGAAGAAGTAGGGCAATCTATTAAGTCAACATGAGTGATCCATGTCACTATCAATTTGTTTGCTCTTTTTAACAGTGGGTTCAGTGGGTTGGGCTTTTTTTTTTTTTTTTAATTTTTTTTTTTCTTTTTTAAATCCTCCAAATTTTCCATTGTCTGCCAGAGATCAGCTGTTGTCAGTGAAAGTTTGACATGGATGACAGTGGCCGTGGGTGGCACAGCCAGCATTTGGTGTTACCCCGGTGTTACTTGTAATCTGAGAAGACTTTGAGCTTTTAAGAAGTTGGTGCCTTTCGCTGGGGCTTTGGTCAGACATTCCAGGAATAGCGGGGAAGCTTCAGTGCTGGTCCTGGAAATGGGGTGGGCAGTGGGGGTGAGAAGGAAAAAAGGGGGAAAAGAAAAGGAAAAAAAAAAAAAAAAAAAGAAAAGGTGACCGGAACGCAGTGAAATGTTACTAAATCAGCAGCGCCGCAGTCGCCAGTTTTTCAGAAATTGAGAACCATATCCTCAAAAGTGAGGTTGGCTTCAAAATAAAAGAAAACCACCAACGACCAAACAAAAAAAGAGAGAGAAACCCTATCACTTGTGAGCCTAAGCCAGGAATGTCAGTGTTTCATTCCATCCATTCAACATTTTTTCATTTGTCTTCTGTTTTTTCATTTGTTAGGACTCACGCTTTTTTCGATGGTTATAAGGGACCGAGGCTTAAAAATACTGGATCTAATTGCCCAAGAAAAAGAGTGAGGATTTTACGGAAACCACCAAATATCCTGTGACTGGTGATAAAATTGCAAGGGCTGGCAATACTGATTAGGACAGGCTTATTATGGTATTAACTCAGTTAAAATAATTCAATAAATTGAGTATTTTGTTTTCTTTGATTAATGTTGTATATGATTGGAAGGAAAATTTTTTATCCTCGGTGTGGATCTCAGCCAAAGTTGTGATTAACAACTTCTTGTATCACTCAAGCATTGAAGAGGGGGAAATATTGAGTGTTAAAATGTATCCTACCTTCTAAAGATGAAATGAAGCTGGCAGAAAAAAAATAATTCTATTACCTACAGCAGAATAAAATTAAACTACTCAGTGTGTGTGGTATCTTTTATGTGGTATCTATTAAAAACTTGTAATTTTGAAATATTTTGTGCAGGTCCTTGTCTTTATATCTTAAAGTAATTCCATTAAAACCACCTCAACTGTAATAAGTTGAGGGACATCTTGCAAAACCTGAGAGTTTCAAGACCTCAAAGCAGGCCATCAAGCACATGAGGCAAGGGAGGTTTCACAACACGCATGCCAAGTCTGGGGTAAAAGGTGCTTTAGAAGACATGAACTTAAAATGTGGGGTTTTAAACCAATATTTTCAGACATATATTTTTGTACTTCCTAAATCTTGAAAAAGGAAATAAAATGGGAGGAAAGGGAACAAAGTCAAACATACACTTTTACTTTTTGGAAATTCATGTTCAGGTAAAGCTTATTCTGACAGCAGATATCCCAACTTTATGCTCATCAGTTTTCCCTGCTGAAGGAGGTTTCCCTCTTTACAGTCCTCATCGAGGTATGACACTGCCTAGCAAATTTGCAGGAAGGAAAGAGAAAAATTAAAATAATTCCTCCTGTTATTAGCAGATAATGAGCACTGTGAGAGTCCATCAAACTTGTGTATCTTAATCAATAACGAAGACAAATTAATTGATAGGCAGAAGAGGACACGTTATCCCCTCTTGCAGCGGGCAAGGGGAGGTGAGATGGGATGCAAAGGGTTTTGCTCGCAGTCCACCCTTTTGATGTATGGTGCTTTTGTGGCCAAGTCATTGTGCAAAAAAATCCAGAAAAAAAGCTGGGGAAAAGATGATTCTGCTCTGACTGCATCTGCCTGTTAATTCTTAAGAAACAAGTCTTCCTGGTTCAATTAACCATCCGGGGAAATCCCTGTGTGTCCTACTGAGCTGGAACCCACCAGCAGGACACGTCACAGACATCCAGCTTCTCTATTCCCTTTCCACTCCACCGCTGCCCACTCAGAGGTACCCATTACCCAAACATCAAACCTATGGTTAAGACGAAGGCAAAGCACAGGCACCCATTACTTCTGGCAGTTTAGGGTGGCTGTGCTCAGCACCCCAGCGCAGGGACCTCGGTGTGCTCTTGGGTTTGCCGTCATGCTTGCACTCATGGCCCTTGTCAGGTTGACCCTGAATCACCCAGCACAGCTCGTTTCTGGAGGACACACTCGCAGAAGAAATAGCTATTAAGGAGACAGAGATGTGAAATAATGAATAGAGAAAGTAGATGAACTAGTGAATAGAGAAATTGATTTTTGTTTGCTTGGATAGAAACGTACCCAAAAACTAGCTTGCTAGAGAGATGGTTGGTTTCCTGGGTGACGCCCTCAACCCATGGGTGGCAAGAAGGGAGAAGCAAGAGACAGCAGTTGTGGCAGCTCCGGACCAGGGGCCAAATATCTCATGGGGCCAAATGCTCCCAGTGTCTCCTGGAGGCACGAGGCATGGGCTGCATCCCTCCAGCCCGGTCCTGGCACTGCTGCCGGGGCAGGAATGGGGCTGGCTGGTTCAGACCCAGATCCTGGAAGTGAAAAAACCTTTTTGGCCTGCTGGAGTAGCTAAAAACAGCGAGCACCAGATATATCAAAGGATGTGGAAGACAATTCAGACTTCCAGCAGTTACTGTACTCATTTTAATAATTTTATGGTGTGTCATTTGCACAGCGTTGCCCTAAAGAAATGTAGCAGTTCTCGTTGTTTTTTACAGTCAGGTCTCCTAAGCCCTGCTAGTTTTCTAGACACGTATCACAACTGCAGCTAGCTACTGTGAAAAACAACACCTTCTTTTCCTCTTTTCCAGTGGTTTGGGATATGACAAAAAAAAAAAAAAAAACCAACCCAAAAAACAAAAACCCAACAAAAACCGTACTGCTAGTAACTGTGACCTACAACTGGAGCTGATGCCAGAAGCTGAAACCATGATTTCTTTAAGTTATGAAATGCTCCACATAGCCTCATACCACAGCAGTGACCCTACTGGGTCTTTTCTGAACACGTTAAAAAAAAAAAAAAAAAGAAACATAAGAGGGGGAAGAAGAAGGGAAGAAAACCAATGCTTTAAGCATCAAATTACTAAATAATAGAAATGGTATTTTCTGACTTAGATGTTTAAGAAAGGTTCATGAAAGAGATGAATATTAAGCCAAACATTTGTTTGGCTTTGCTGCAGCCGGCTGCAGGAATGTAAACTTTTTTTTCAATGACTTCAGCTCCTAATTTAAAAGCTAGGATTTTTAGCAGTGAGCAAGAGACTATATTTGGCCAAAAAATTCTGCTGGCTTTACTTAGTTACCCGGCACATTCAAAACAATACTCCTTTATCAAAAAACAATAGTCTGTTTTATTCACAGCACATGTAGAAGTTGGACCATCCACCAAATTCCACTTTCTTCTCTTGCAATATGTCTGTTGCTGGCTAATGAGCTGCGACAGTGCCTGTGCTTCATTTTCAGCAAATTAAATTTATGCCTCGCAGGAATTGTGGTCTGGTCGTGGCACTGCTCCTAGGTATGGGTGGGGTTTGTTTCTTCAACCAGCTCTTGGTTAGCCACATGGGTACGTGCTGTCGCACCACACAACAAAATCTTCTCTATAATAACTGGTTTAAGTAGCCATCCACCCCACAAAAGTGGATCCCATTTAATTTACTTTGTGTTTACAGCGCTCCCTTTCAAACTGTATTGTTGGCACAGATGGGTATTTATACAACTTTTATTTTAAACTATTTATTTAGAGTTGGGACTTCAGTAACACTCACTGTCAGATTTATAGTGCATGTTTAAAACCAAGGTTCTAAAAATGTAATATTTCAAAGAGGAGGAAGCAGACAATGAACTTATACACTCGGGAGTCTATTCTTTCTCTGGATGTGATGGGGGGTGTGCACCCTGCTGACGAAGGAGTCGGCCCCACGAAGCAGAGTGTTTGCATCCGTGTTTACACAATTGCGCTTGATCAAAAACCGTCGAGATCACGTGCGGTCCTCAGACTTGAAGAAAACCAGCAGGCTGCTGGGGGAAAGTAGACTTTGAATGGTGGAGCTCTGTCCTGCCTTGGCAGGGGCAGGTCTGATGGGATACTCGCTTGGCCATGGGTAGGCTTAGATCTGTGTTGATCTCAGAGGGAAATAAAGTGAAGAAAAGGAGGTGCAGGGAAAAAAAAAAAAAAAAAAAAAAAAGAAGAGAAAATGTCTCTTGCTCAGCCACTGAAAACAGGGTTAATGCAAAAATGGCTTTCAAGAAATTCTTCTTTCTTCACAACCAGCAGGAGAAAACCATCTTCCACTTTCCAGTGAGAGCTTTCAGGCTGGTTGTAGGGCAGTGGGAAACATTATTTGGTCAATAAATAAAAAAAATTCTTCATAAAAATGGATATTATGAGCTGACCATTTGCTCTGAGTACTACAGTTCTCTGCATTTAGCAGAAGAGTGAATGGCAACGTGGTAGGAGCACAGAGAATACAAAAGCTACAATTAATAAAGGCAAAACTTGGCCTAAAAAGTTAGGTTCATCTTTGTTATAAACCAATGTAATTCCTCTTGTCTTGCCCCCTGCAAAAGTAGTACCTCAAAGCTTTAGTTTAGAAAGCCACTGGTGTATACAACTCAGCACTCCCTGCAATAATT
Source organism: Vanellus vanellus (assembly GCF_965231255.1). Classification (NCBI taxonomy): domain Eukaryota; kingdom Metazoa; phylum Chordata; class Aves; order Charadriiformes; family Charadriidae; genus Vanellus; species Vanellus vanellus. The sequence goes on along the minus strand of NC_138908.1, from coordinate 4,360,006 downwards.
AAACAATGTGGAAAAAAGATGGAGAAAAAATCCTTGTTAAGGATTTGATATTTCAGGCTTCTTGCAAGTTACAATAACAACTATAAAATCACTTGGCAAACTCATGCCCCTCCCTTTCTCCTGAGATTCCAAAATTAAAACTTCAATTTTTACAACATGCCTGTGAAATAACTTGGAAACAGGTGAAATGACATAACCCCTCTTTACTCAGGAATTTGGTGAGGAAATCAACGGTAGATTTCAGCACTCTTCACTCTCCGTCCTGTGTTGCAGCTTCTAGGGCTCTAGCATTTAGAGAGCTTGCACTCTTAATGATGCTCACTACAAGCAGTTCTGCATGAGTTGGATTATTTGTTGTGTGAGAACAGACAAAAACTCGAGCAAAAGTTGGAAGGAAGCATGTCAACCTCTTCTGTCTCTTCTCTGCTACTAAATGCAAAGAAATGTTTAAATAAAATAATAAGAAGTGATGGAAAATAAATATGTACATGCCAACACATATAAGTATGTGTGCATATACACGTATAAAAGAGTGTTAGCCTTGAAACCTCACAATAACCCCCACTGTATAACTCCGCTATATTCTCCACATTCACATAACTATATCCTTGATGCCTTCTCTTTACGTAGAGCAATAGAAGGTGGACATGAAAAAATATAACTAGTCAAAGCCGTCCTTCTGCAGGCCCCGATATTTCAGGCTAGCGAGTGGAAATGGGGGGTGAGCTTGGAAAACGCCGTGTGATCTTTCTAGCGTAGGCTGTGGAGTGGGGTGGTCACACAGACGGCATCGGTGTTCCTAAATGGTGCAAAACCCTCCGTGACACTGGAATGCTGTTTTCACCGGCGCTGAGAGCAGGCAGAGGGCCGGAGCGGGGTCCCCAGCCATCTGCGGGGCTCTGCGGCCGGCGGCGGGCACGTGTGCGGCCGCGGTTGTGACTCACGGCCCTCGCACACCCCGACAACCGCCTCTCGTTCTGGGTAGGCGGTGGGGAGAAGAGGTGAATGTCACTCCCGCAGAACAGAGTTGCCAACGGCAGTACGGCGCTCTTATTGAAAAGCTAGTGCAGGGAAAACATAATGAAATAATTCATAATTCATAATAAGATTATAATACTAATGGCGGTAACATAATCGATTGATAATTGATCTATATAGGACTTTTCATTACTTGTTTTCTAGGTCTCCACAGAGGAGGGAAGTAATATTATACTAACCACATAATCAGATGCTTTTCAGGAGTTATTCACCGGACGTTCCTGTCTTAGGACTAGTGCCGATGCAAAGTCATATCATAGTTAATTATTGTTTCCATGGGATTTTTAAAATACAAAGCCTTTGCAGAAGTGGAGCAGCTTATTGCCATTATTTCATCGTCATTTACGATGAGCCCTCCTCTTTCCCCGAAACCACCAGAGGTAAAATTCTTGCCAGACGCATTGCAAAGGCGCAGGATTGCAAAGGTGCAAAGACGATGCAAAGACGACACAAAGATGATGCAAAGGTGGCGCAAAGATGCGAAGGGTGTCATTTGGGTGGCAGCATTTTTTTTGTCCAGATTACCTTAGCCTGTCTAATTATCAACAGCAGTTGTTGCTTCCCGGCGCTGCGTAGAGGCCGTGCCTGAGATGCTGCGTGAGCCATTAATGAAACACCGGTAGGGCAGAATCTGATTGCCGGAGCTGCGAGCGCAGTTTCAAGCGGTTGCAGACAAGTGCAGGTGGTCAACGCTGAAAAAGTGTCATTGTCAAGCATTTTACCTCATCTATAAGAGGTAGAAGAAAGCCATTACGGCAACGGATCCCTCAGCCCTTACGGCCACGACGTGGGGAGGGCACCGCCGAGCAGGTTTGCAGGAAATTAATTGTGCGCTGGCAGGCAATTCGTTATAAGCAGTGTGGAAAGGGGCGTTATTTTCCTTTTTTTTTTCCTTTTTTTTTTTTTTCTTGAATAGGAACGATTCAAATGAAGGTGTCAGTGTAAACTGATTTGTAATAACAGTGCAGAGATTTCTGCAAATGTGTGTGTGCGCTTTGGTGTTATTTTCAGTTATTTCGCACTCACTCTTCTTCAGGTGGTATAAACTGCATATGTGAAATACAGTTGTGCCTGTAATAATCCCATATTCCTCATAATGATTTCAGTGGTGGCTATAGAGTGCTTTAAGCTGGGCTGTGCTACAGAAACGGGCCCATGTTGGCTCGTGCTCAAAAATAATAGGAAGCTGAATTTGCCGTTTTTTGCTTGCACTGCCCTGTGTGATATAGTACACAATTTAGGATGCTGGCATCTAAAAATAGGCCTGGGCTTTTTCCAAGAGAGTCAGAAAGTAGTACCCCTGTTAAAATGCCTTTCTAGAGTGTAAAGTAAAGGTAAACACTCAAGTAGAGCTCTTTGTACGTAAATATTTTCTAGTAGAGTCTAAGGGATTCAGTTCTCAGAATGACAAAAAAAAAAAAAAAAGCCAAAAAAACCCCAAAACAAAAACCCAGAGAAATGAACTGTGTAATTCTTGCTTCCAATTTTATTTTTTTTGAGAATTTTGTAAGCAAGCTTTTTCCTAGATTCAGGGTTTATTTAAAAGCCAGCAAAGATACCATACTGCAATAAAAAAATAAACAATTTCCATGAAGACTTTCAATTGTTAAATTATTTTATGTGAAAAGCTAGGAAACGAAATACTTCTAAATATAGTGCATTGGAATTTTCTTATCAGTTAATTTTTTAGAAGCTCTACACTTAAGAGCACCATAGTAACAGCTCTGCAAGCTGATTCTTCATTACAGTTATCCACCGAGAGCTTCACTGAAGACATTTCCTCTGGGATCAGAGAGACTAAAAATCAATTCTGATAATATTAGAACAAATTTAAAGAGCAAAAAGCCCTAGAAAGTATGTGATGAATAAATAGGGAGATCGTTATTCCCTGTGTAATTTTTTTTTTTTTTTGCCTCTTTTCTTCTTTGTTGTGCTGTAAACAAATACTTTCTAGTTGGAAATGTTAACACCTTTTCATTCCTTCAAAAGGCCTTGTAGAACTGGGGCTGAAACCACTCACTCTGAATTATGCAAGCATTTAAGGTACACAAGTGTTTAAGTTACTGAGCTACTAGTCTTTACGGAGCAGACTGTGAGAAGGTCAAAGTGATGAAGATATTGACGACATCTTCGCCAAACATTAATGGCCTGAACTTGCCTGTCTGGCGTACATTTTCCTTGCGTCCTACAACCTGTGTTGAGGGGTGAATTGGAATATCATTTACCTCCCCCTCAAGAAAGCCCGGAGGTTATGACGACGAAGGCGCCATGCTGAGCAGAAGTCCAACCGCAGCTGCAGCCCCACGGTCTACCCAGGAGGGACTCCGTTTTGCACGGCTGATGCGACATCTCCCCGCAGCCTCCTGCTCCAACACCAGCAAATTCTACCCAAGTGTTTCGGTTTGACTTCTTGCGCCTGTGAAACGAGGCATAGGTTGTCCTAATTATGAGCTACCAACAATTAAGCTACGCGTCGTGTGCTGCGGAGCGTCTCGGCGCTCCTGGAGCGGGGCCAGCGGAGGTGTCACGCTCCGTTCTGCCTCGTCGTCAGCCGCAGCTCTCCTTTTGCAGGACAAGCAGCAGCTGTGCTGGGCAAAATTATCCGAATTCTCACACGCGCTTTCCCTTTAGGAAACAGCTCGCACTGAATAGCGTTTCTGGTACCAGGCGCCGCTACACCTGAGTGCAGTTGTGCTGGGGAAAAAAACCCAAATTAAACGTTTTATGAAAATAAAGCTTTGACTCTCCATCTTTTGTGACTTTAAGATGCGCTCTTGCATCGTGCCGTGTACACTTGGCCCAGAACGATGGCCAGCAAGGACCTGCCAACCTCGAAGTCGTCTGGTGGATGCTCAGTAATGTGTCTCAGCCTGCATGCGCGCCCCGCATCCAGGACACGCCACCAGTGGAGGCGTCAGCACTTCTGAGGGCAGACCTGCAGAAACAGCGACGGGGGCGGTTGTCGCTGATCTCACTTTCTCCACATTTTTCTTTGCTTCGCTTGTTTTGGCTGAAGGGAGATGGAGATACGGTCTCCTCCACAAACTCTGTTTAATAAAGAGCCTGAAGCTGCGGTGGCCGGAGCCGGGGTCAGCCCTGGCTTGGGATGCGCAGAGGATGCGGCGTCCCAGCTGCGGGGCAGCCGGCTGGCTGGAATCCCCCTGCAATTGTTTCTGGAAGTACAATTGGCTTCAGAGGGAGAACAACGGAGCCCTTTGTATCCCCGCGTGTGAAATCCACGTGCCCGCTCTGGCCCCGGGCCACCGCTTGGTGGGACAGCTGGGGAGCTGCGAGGGCTGGTCCTGGGGCACCACACGGCACAAACCCGCTCACCTTTGCCCAAAAGTTGCTTACGGGTTAACTTTGCAAGCCTAAGTGTCACCTGCCAAAGCACGCCACGTTTCTGCCAAAGCAGATATTATCCTTCCTGAAGCTTACCTAAATCTGGCATAAAGAAATAAGATTTCCAGTGTATAGCACGGCTTAAAAAGCAGGTATCAGCGCAAGCCCAGGGAGGTGAAGGACAGGGTAGGAGAGTTTGGGACGTGAGTCTCTGAGGCTGGCTTTGTTGCTGGAGAAGATGGCACGGCCTCTAACCCTGCCATACCTGCTCGTACAAAATACGCCACTGACTCACATAAGCTCATTGGCGTAATTACTTGTGCAGGTGAAGTAACGATGTCAAAGTCAATCTGTGACCCGGCGCTACAGTGAAGCCCTCTGTGCCTGGTGGCTGCGGACCGAGGGAGTTTTGGGTGATCTGCTGCAGACAGGTGAGCTGTTTTGGGTTAGCAACGCGGTGCCTAAACCCAAGGGCGCCGTGCTGGGGGGGTACTCGGCCCCCTGCAAAGCCAACAGTCCTTGCTTTACCGAATCCAGCGTCGAGTGAAAGATCAGTAAAACAGAGAAGTAGAAGATGAATGTGAAATCAGTTTGATGTGCCTTTTGTCTAATTCGCCGTTTTATGGATTAAAGAATGACGTTGAGATGATTGTCCCCTTAAGGATGGCAGGAAATGTTGGGTTTTGTGGAGGGATTCGGGTAAAGGTGAGTGCGCGTGGGGCACGTGCGCAAGGAGGAGGGGAGAGGCAGGAAGGGGCAGCAGAAAGGTGCTTTTGGAGGCAAGAAGGAATTAAAAACGAAGGGAGTTAGAAAAGGCAGGTTACTCGGTCCCCTTCAGGGGGTAGAGAGATATTCCGGAAGCTGAGAAAACCTTTAAAATGAGTGCAAGGGCTTTAAAATGGGTATATGGAATTTAGAATCTAGGGAAAAAACCTTAAAGGGAAGTTAGACAACCCGCAGACAATTTTATTTTAACATTATTTTATGTTGGTTGGAGCAGTGAAGAGTAAGATCTGAATTTCCAACCTGGTTGCAATTGAGTCTCCATATAATCTCCTATAAAGAAAGAGCTATTAGTATTCAACATTTCTGTACTTCACTTGAAGATATAAGCTATATCTGGGTGAGATACTGCCATAATTAAGGAAAAATCCCAATGCATAACAACGGTTACGAGAGCAGTTCAAAACCAGAATGGCTTCTCAATGACACAACAGTGATACTTTCCAATTATTAAATATTATTTTTGAGGATATAATTTTGCAGTCACTCTCATCTGGAGATCTCAAAACACCCAAGTTGTTTTAATAAGGAATGAATGAGGATTTGGAACTTCGCCATGATATAGTGCAGTAAATACCGTCAAACAAATATATGGAAATGAGTAAAAAGATGCGAAATTGCCCAAAGTTATGATTCTTTGCTCTTAATTTGATTTTTAGTCATTGATGTAAATAAAGGTGTTGTACTACCTCTTGTGAGCTTGGAGAGATGGTTAAATAATGTTATTTTGAAACACGTTTTCAGTACATACAACTAAGTGCCCTCTGCAATTTTCCAGAGTCGTACACAGGGAATTAGTAATTTCTGGGCAGTAAAAGCTTACCAGGGGCAGGACGATGTCAGCACTTTCACCACAAAATCATCATTGTTCAGCAGACAGAGAAAATGTTTGAGTCATTTGAGTCTGAGGGAGTGGCAACCATACAAGATGGAAAAAAAAAAAAGGAAAATGTCCAGCCATTTTCTTGGTTAGAAACGTTAGTGCCAAAGAAAAGGGAAATCCGCCACTTTGAGAAGTCATCCCATACTTTTAAAAGCCTTGAAAAGAAAAAAACAGCATTGGCTATCTTCATGCTCCAAGCCTACAGAATGGAAAGTTGAGTGCAGCTCCATTGTTCCATGAAAAGGAGGCAGTAGTGGGTTATGACCCATCACAAAAGCTTTTGGAGCATGATGTGCAGAAGCACAAGGAGGACAGGATCAAGTGAGGGCAGCATGCGTCACCTGGGGCTGAAGCACCTCTAGCTGGGCACTAGCTCTTATGTTCTACATTTAGAAGAATTCTTCTGAAGCTGGACACTGCTGGCTGGGATGACTCAAAAACATGCAATTGTTTTAGGGCTCTTTGCACCATTCTGGATTGGTTATGTACTCATATGCAGGCAGGTGTTTGGGTGGGGTGTCTACTCTGAAACTAGTAGTGAGCTAGATCTCACCTCCCCGAGCGGTGGAAAACGTCATTTGCTGCTTCTTGGTGATTGTTGTGGGCTTGGCAGAAGATGAATCGCTAGTCACACAGAAGGACACACCGACATGTATGGTTGTGCAAGGTCAACTATGCCCTGTTGGAAGAAGCCGGAGACTTCAGTGTTACGTGGTGAGCCAGTATGACTGAGCAGCACACGCCTCCTCACAAAACAAGGCTGGTATAAATGACTAGACGATAAAATCTCCCAAGTCCCTTCTAAACAAAGGTGTTGAGCAGTAGCAATACTAAACATCACATGAGAAAAGAAATCGCTGTAAACACATATGTCTGGAAGACAAACATGAAGCCTGCCATGGTCTGCAAATGAAGCTTCAGATGCCGTATTTCTATTTTTTTCTGTTGGGTTCCCCCACGAACTGAGTTATACAGTGTCACAACGATTAGCTTACTGTCCCCATTTAGCTCTCCAATGAGGTGTGAATACTTTAGCACTGATGCACAGTCCATTTTCACTGGTGTTTCATCTGCATTTCATCATGCTGGGAGAAATGAGTCTTCGGGCATTTCTGAGGACTGCTGTGAAGAGGATGGGCATGTTTCCTCATCATTTTGTCATGAGGTGTGATGGGGTTCCTCTTTCATGCAGTGCCAACCTGATTTGGGGGAGTCTTGGAGTAAGTATGAAGAAGCATGCTGTGTTCTTGTTTGTTAGGGCTTGCTCTGTGACTCTGGCCCTGGCAGGGGTACGTGCGCCTGAGTGGAGGCTGCGTAAGGGGTGCACCGAAGCAGTCAACTAATTTAGGGAAGAAAAACCCTCTTAGGATTTTCCTTTTCGCACATTTTGAAAGAGAAGGAGCCAGGTTTATCTGTCACGCTACTTTTACATTGTTAATAGGGCGACTGTTATCAGGACAGTGAACCCCAGGGAGGAATGCCAGAGGTGACTGCCATTAGCAGATATCATCAACTTGACAGGGCTGACACAACCCACAGACCTCCCTTGGTTAGAAGACACTGCTGTCCCTGAATGGGTGGCATTAGGTGTCTTGGGGAAGAATTTTACAAATCTCCCACGTTGTGATCAGGCTTGGGGTGTAATACCCTGTTTTGGGTAAGCATTTCTTCTGTACCGCACGAGCTGCCCTTTTGCCTCTAGTCCTTTGAGAAAGAGTGACTGGAGCTATCACATGACAGTAGGTGTCTGTAAAGCAAGCATCTTAAACTGAGTTTTATATTAAAATTGACTATAGCTTAATGTAGAGGGAAAATAAAAAGAGTCATCTTGCGTCCTTTAAATAAGGCAATGTGCTCCTGGAGTGCTGCCTCCCCTGTTCTCCTTTCAGAGCATCTCCTACTCTCTGCGCATCTCTCAGGGAAGCTCCCTCTTCATTAAGCCCTATCGTCTCTGAGACTAATACAGCTCAATGATGTCTTAAGACAAAAGCTTGCTTTCGACTCAGACCGTACACATACAACCGGGCTAATCGACCGTAGGGGATATTACCCTGGTTCTGGAAATCTGTGCTGGAATAACGTGATCCCTAAAGCAATTTCGGTCTGCCTCAAGATGGGTTGGAAGAGTCAGGGCTTCGTTTATCATACCTGCCAGTAGCTTATCTTCCAATACACTGCTGGTTGCTGCATGCGGCTGCCGCCGTGCTCCTGCAGGTTTGGGATTTGAGCCTCCCTCCTCTGCTCAGGGGTTGATAGCCCGAGTTTGGCTCATTCCTGGCAAGATGTGGCCTTGGGCAACCTGGTGTAGTGGGAGGTGTCCCTGCCCATGGCAGGGGATTTGGAACTTGATGATCTCCAAGGTCCCTTCCAACCTAAAACATTCTATGATTCTATGATTCCTGGCAGGCTGGGCAGGGTAACAGTGAGAATAGTCCTTTGTTTGGCTGTTAGACCTGTTCAGCCTCCGTGGCTTTCGGGCACAGGCCACATGCCGAAACCGACTGCTTTCTTCCTCCAGAGACCCTGTCCCTCCCCAGCATGTGAGCTTCCAAAACTGCCTTTAGCAGGTGAGGCGTTCACTCATGGATGAGGGTATTAAATGAGGGTATCGTGTCTTTTAGTATATTGCAAACCCTCAGTGTATTGTAAGTCCCCACACTAAGTCTCCTGAAACAGACCAGTACGTATCACTGTGCACCTCTTCACTGATTACCATTGCTTTGTATATGAAAAAAGGCACATGTTGCATGGGCTGCAAACATGCATTAATCGAAATTCTTGCAGTGCTTAATTAATACAGTTAAAGTGACTTGGGTGCTGCATGTGTCTGCTGGCTGCCCAGCAGACCTCCCAGCAGGTGATGTGGCTCTGTTTTCCCGTAAGAATTCCACAGAAACACGTGCTGTGTAACGTAATACCGTACTGTTCCTTTTCTGAGTCTATAATTTGCAGTTGTGAGGAAAAAAACAGTCACTTTTATATAGCTTAATACTACTTAATTTATTAGTTAGTAGTTAATATATTTAATTTATTAACTGGGATAAAAGGGGAAATGTAGTACACCAGTGGAAATCAGTCCTGCTCTGATACACGAAGGCCCTCGTCCATTCCCACTTTGCATGCATAACCCCATGTACATCTCCTGTAAAATTACAGGGATTTCAGGAGTACTGTGGTGTATCCGTAGCCACTGACACAGCGAAGGCTAGCCTTAGGGTGAGACTTGAATCCAGGAGGAATGGAAATCTTTAACCATTGCTTAGGTCATGGAAAAAGATTGAGCTCGCAGCTCTCAGATGTCTGTCCCTGTGCACACAACTGCATACCTCCTAAACCTCCGTCCCCTCCCCCTGCCCCAAAGCAACAGCAGTGCAGGCAGTTCCCAGCCCTTGATTCCTGATATGCCAACATATGTTGGCAGAGCTTCACTTTGCACAAATTTAAATTTCTCTTGGGAGCAGGTTTCACTGGTCTGAGAAAGTAACAGACTGTTCTCTACTTCCCTCTTCTACATCTGAGTGTATACCCCTCCTGTATCCTGTACATTGGCTCTGACATATATATCATATCCATGGCCATGGGATGCAGCCAAATTTCAGAGCTGCCCTTTGTCCAAATGCCCGTACAATTATAGCGTCACGTTCGACTTCAAGATTTGGAGTAGGAATGACAAAAACCTAAAAGTAGCAAAGGTTTTAATGTTGATATTTGTCTCCAAGACTTTGGGAAATCCAATTAGCATTTCCAGGTCTATAAAATTGTGCTGCTCTCTACGTGCGCTTACAGGAAGCAACAGGCAGCACATATGTGTGATAACCACACGCACAGTTTGAGATATGGCACCTTGTAGGGCTCCTGGTCAGACTTCACTTCCAGCTGATCCTGTCCTTACCTTAAGATCAGCTCTTCCACTAGACAAGGAAGAGTATGCAAAGGTTAAGCGCCAGCTTTTATGCAGGCGTCCCCTCCTCCTCTCAGCTGTCGGTGTTCTGTCATGGTCAATCTCCTTTGGCCTTCCGTCTCTTTAAAGTATATTAAGGAAGTATTTCATTAAAATGCCACCATCTCTTTGTGGTGGTTTTCTTGCAAAAGCAATTTAAGGATAGTTGGATTTGCCTTTACTTCTTCTGGAGACTCCACCTAGAGCTGCTGCATCCCTTACCGGTATTTCCAGATACTTCAGTATCACTTTATTCAGGGTCAGTCAGTAAGACAATAATGTTGTCTTTTAATGGGTCGCTGTAAAATGATTAGAGCACAATTTGACGCAGAAAATACCTCTGTGCACTGTGGAAATGTTGTATGGTGTGATGGAAAGCTAAAATTCACGTCTGTGTTGTGTAGTCATAGGAAAAGAGAACAGCTTGCAAAAGAGAGGTCTACAATGAAGGAAAAGTGCAATATCACTTGCTCTTGGAAAATTTACAGCTACCTCAAATGAAGGTTTTAGTTATGCCAATGGAGTTAGTTTCTGAGAAGTGTAGGTTGAGCGGGTTCACAAATTTGGGTAGCCAAAATAAGGCACAAGCAAAAGCCTTGTGCCAGTTTCAAAGGTCTTGTGGCTGGTCAAAGACTGGTCGACTCTTAAAAAGCGAACGGGAAGGGCAGAAAGGGAAGAGAAAGAGGCTGCTTCGAAAACTTCAGCAGAGGTCCGAGCCCTGAGGAGCGGCTCCTGTGGTCTGGCGGCGTTTTGCTTCGTCTGTGTGGGATTTATTTGGTGCAGTGCCGCCTGCTTCCTCGTGCACCTCAAGGACGTGAAGGAAGACGCAAGCAAGGGAAAACATTGCCAGATAAAGTGTCGCAGAAGGGTTGAAGCTGGGAGAGGAGCTGTACTACTCTCCACAGTCATCATCTGAACTTCCCTCCCCGCGTACAGCCGGTCTTTGTACAGGAGCACCATGCAGATCATTGGGGGTGGGTTTCCTTTTTATATATATATATATATATATATGTGTATATATATATATATTAATTATAGAGGTAAATTAATTTATCCAGTACTTTGTTAAAGCTAGCAGGTACTCACTTAGAACCTGAAAAGTATCCAGCAACCAAAAAGTCTTTCCCCAAAACATCTCTTCCCCGAATGGGATATCCATTTTCCTTGCTTTACCTTTCCATAAGGGTCTGTAGAAGTTCTACATTTGTAAGACCGTTATTAAAAATCAAGAGCTATATTATCGATTTCACTGTCCTTCTTGGGGCCAAACGCTGATTTCCAGATTCAAATTGATTAGTTTGATTATTTTCATTGGTTTCAGCGGGACTGAGTCTGACACAATTTATTCAGGCTTCAAAGCATATCTGAATCTGGTCCATGATGTTTCCACCCTTTCTCTGTGGATCAGTGTTGGCGGGAGACCTTGTACACTTTTAGCTCTACCAAACACTTCCAGCATCCCTGGATATACTGTGAAAAACTGTTCAGGCGTTTTTGTTACAGCATCCTTTTTTCCCCAAGAGAAATTGGCTGTATTGCAGCCCCTAAGTAAATAGATATAGTTTATATCTTCTGGCAGGAATAAGAAAGCAAAAATAAAACAAGCCCTCACAATTCTTGGCGAGATGAATCTTCCAGGGTTTGATCCCTTGGCAGAGATCTGTGGTTTGGCTTTCTCTCTTCTCTTAGTATTGTGTGTGTATGCCTCATTTTCTTTGATTTCATAGCACTATTTATGTTTATCTGCTAGCTTTTGTCTCAGTTGCCAGTTCCTTTTCCTTTTCAAGATACGTTTTCTACTTGACTACTAAATTCCCTCTTTTCTGTACAGTTTGGCTACCTCATTTCTTCAGTGCCTGTTCCTCAGGACAGGACTCTCTATAACCCACCTCTGCTGTTTTCTCCATCTTTTCTGTCTATCTCTTTCCCGATTTCCATTTTCTTCCTGTAACTCTGTCACTCCTTGCTTCTAACTCTACTTTTGGAACTCTGTCCTCCTCCAAGTAAAGCTCTCCTTTTTTTTTTTTTTTTTTTCTCCTAGCTTTTTTACCTTTTGCTGTTATCAATAATCCTGTTCTCAATAAAATTATTGCTGTTTACTTTTGCGTTTCCATAACAAATTCCAGCATTTGATTTCATTGGGCACTTTTGGAGTCCATGTCAAAATCAAAAGTGCCTTCTCATCTTGTTACTGATTTAAAGGACACTTCCTAAATTTTTAATGAAACTGGAAGTGGCAAAAGTATCTCTCAGTCTATCTTCCTCAGCAAAATGAAACTTGTATTTTCAGTTAAAAAGTTTGCGTCACTAAAAAAGGAATTTTGGACCAAACTGGAAAATTTGCTGTTTTGACAGCAGAGAAGTTATGGCACAACTTCTTAGTGTTACGACGTTGAAGATGTCTGGAAATAGTCCTTCTGGCCTCACTACTGTTTCCTCTGAATTCAGCTATTGATCTCTCGTTGATTGAATGGGAGCAGTGTTGGTTTCACAGTGTAGGACCTGGAAAACAGTTTTCAGTACTGGGACTTATAAGCCTTTTATAAACTGCAAGAGTTCATAGCTGCAAGAGCCTGGGCTGCTGGGCTGCAAATTGAGGCTGCTTTGTGAAATCTGAAGCTGCTTGATTCCCAGCCCAGCTGATCGTGGAGTGGGGATGGGACAGATAGTCAGGGATGCTAATCTTATCCGCCTTCACAGTTTAAGTTGTTCCTGCTCATCGTTACTTAGCTCCTAAGGGAAAAAAAAATAATCTCATTTAGTAACAGCAGTGTCAATCCATGGAAGTACAAATAATTTAGTGGTGAGCTGCTTTTGCAGAATCGAATCTGGATTTTCAGGACTAATTCCTTTTATTTTCTCCAAAATGCGTTAAAAATGTTATTCAGCTTGGTAGACATTGTCCTAAAAGAATTTTTTTCAAATATACTAGATTTAATAGAGTCTAATGGAAATGGTTAAACATATATTTATTTTAATTACTGAAAATTAAAAGGAACATCTTAACTTAAACTCTAATTTGGTGTTCTGCCAATTCAAGCAAAGATGAATGAGGCACATTAAAAACGAACATGGTTCTTATTTTTATTGGTTATATGGCCACCTTTCTCACTACATACATCAGTTAGCAAAGTCTGCTTTCAGCAGTGGAAATTTCATTATCACTTCTAATTCTGGTTTTGTAGCACATTAAAGTTTCCAACAGTTAATGACTCTGGTTTCTCTCTGTGCAGGTTTACCTTTCATGAAAGAACATGGAAGAGGAAAGGAATGACAGTAAGACTGAATTATGAACTCTCAGAAGTAGAGAACAAGAACTGATTGTATTGTGGAAGCTGAATTCGCTGCTCTTGATTAACGCTGGGCAACGGCGATCGCATGCATGAAATTGCTGAAGCAGATGTAGCTTGTGTATTACTTGTGCAGGTTAGAAGAGACAAAAAGAATACAATTATCCTAATTTTCAATTCAATATTTTAAAAGTACCACAAACATTCAAAAGTCTGTCAGTTGCTTGAAAACTGATGCCAGGAGCTCCTCGCCTTGACTGAAGCTCCTTTCCACCCTTGAACAGAGATCATCTTCCTCTAGACTTCTTTACCAATATTGAATTTTCTTCTTCTCAGCTCTGACTCGTGCACTCATGGCACAGAGAGGTGGTATCAGGCCCTTTCCATCAGCAGTGCTGTCACCATGCCCCTACGCTGCCTGTGCCATTGTCACCCTTACATGTGGTGGTTACCAAAACCAGATCAACTGGGTTACATCTTGGGTATTCACCTGAGTGACCTAGCGTCTCTCTGAGGGTCACCCCATGGTGGGACGACTCCAATGGTATCTCACAGAGGTGTCACAGCTCTTAATTAAATCTTCTGTGGAGTGCTTGGAGGTTCCCTGACAAAAGTGGTTTCAGCATGCAAAATACTGCAGCAAAATAAACTCATCTAGATAGCAGAGGTCAGTCCTGTCTGTCTACGTTAACCTAACAGCCTGTGCTTTTCCTCTTCCCTTCACCATTTGCCAAAACAGATACAGTTTGTTTTTCCTTTGATCCCATGGAGTTGACAGTGACAGATTACTTTCAGTTTGTCATCTTGGACCTTCCCGCTTTCCTGGTGATGTGACCCATGACACGAGGAAGATCTGTAATCGCAGACAGCTGCCTCTCTGAGCCATGTCCAGATACCATGGGAGAGGTGGGATGGGACCACACAGAAGTCACCATCTTCCCAGCACAGCCGCTGGCTCCGGGAGAAGGGTGGTGAGCAATAATTGTGTGCGTAGCAAGGGTTTTTGAGGAGCTGTGTGAGTGTTATGATTTTCACAAGGCAGCTCACCTCTCTAAAGAGTCTCATTTTCTCAACGGAGTAGGGATTTCAGGACATTTTGAATGTAGAAATAAGAGACTGTCTCCAGTGATGGAGTCCTTGTGTAACATGAACTCTGGTTTTGTGATATTTTCACATCAGTCTGTGCTACTGGGAATAGTAATATTTTTGTGTTCAATCTTCAAAAACTGGAAAGCTGCTGAAAACGGGTTTTGTCAGTGAAGAGATCCAGCGATGTGCTGTATGTACATCAGAGGTACCAAGCACAGAACCAGGGCTAAGGGTAACAACAGACTCAACAACTGTCAAGATCAGTCAGCCCTGTTATTCCCCACATCCCAAAGCTCTTAGCATACTTCGCAGTAGAATGAAACCAAATTATGTCTCATAAAGCCATATGAAATGCAACATCAAAACAAATTATCAGCAGAAGATTCGGCAGAATTGTCTGGGAGTTTTAAAACACTGAGCACACAGACTCAGTGTAATTCATGCTGGAAGGATCCTCTGGAGGTCTCCTGTAACAGCTCCTCCTCCAAGCAGGGTCAGCTCAGAGATCAGAGGGGGATGTTCAGGGTTTTTTCCAGCCCCATCTTGAAACCCTCTGAGGCTGGGTACCAGGCAGCCTCCATGGGTACCTACCCCACTGCCTGGCATCCTCACGAGGAGGTCTCTTCTTGTATCCAGCCCGAACCTCTGCTGTTATCTCCTGTCCTCCCACCACGTACTATCATGAAGGGCCTGCCTCCATCTCCTTGATCCTCAGGGGGATCAGGAGGGACCCCCCATTTGGCGTCATCTGCAAACTTGGTGGGAGAGCACTCTAGCAGCCACTCCATGCCACTGATAAAGATGATAAACAAGACAGGTCCCACAAATATTTGGCCAACCAGTCACCGCTGATAGTGGTCTGTGTTGTCAGTACCCCATGCAATTTGCCTTAAAGAACAAAAACAGACTGTGAGGCCTAGGAGACACTGGCAGACAGGAGAACTCGTGGAGAAAAACAGTGTTATGTATGAAGCATGAGGTGATGCTGTACTGGAGATAGCTCATCCACTGAGGTTCATTATCTAACTCAATGACTCCTTAACTTTTGCAGCTCTTGAAATCTGTCGATTTCAGTAAGATCTTGATCATAGCCTAACGTATCTGGTTAAAAGCAAGGGGATTGAATTTTGTCTTTTCCAGGGGTTTTATGTAAGAAATAATAGCTAATTAGAGATACCATATTTCTTAAAGAGTTCTCCAAACTCCTGTAGCAAATGTCTGACTGTGGACATTTGGGTTTTTAGAAGCTAATCATCAAACCTGTTGTTAAGTCTCCTTTGGCACTGTTATTGACATGTCTACCCGGGCACAGAAGGACAATTGTCAGCAAGGCTGTTTTGTGGGACAGACTTCTCCAGGAACACTCTCAGCCACAAACAGTACAAAGCTCCTGCCCTGAAGCTCATCAACACTCATGTTTGAAGGCCTTCAGGGCAAGACACAAGGAACAGTCTTTAACTTTGGTTTGATTGTGTTTTCACTTGTTTTGCTTTGGTAAACTCAACCGCCATACATAGCCAACTGTACATACGTAGCCTGACAGCGGTCAGTTTATGTAGTACATTGGTTGTCTGAGCAAGGGTAGCTTTTTGTTGTGCTTGGTTGAACTTTGTAAATCAGCTAAAGGCTGGGGGTGGTATATGAATCACACGATGGTGTCAGCAACTTCTAGATTAACGCTTTATTTTGTGCAAAAAAAGATATTCTGTTATCCCATACTGTTAGATGTACCATAAGTAGAAAAATCTTGCAATGCACAGGAAATTGCTTAGATGTAGGAACTGTCTGACAGTTATGCAATGGAAAACCTGGTGAATGGCTTTAAACTAGAAGAGGGCAGGTTCAGATTAAATATTAGGAAGAAGTTTTTCCCTGTGAGGGTGGTGAGGCACTGGCACAGGTTGCCCAGAGAGGTTGTTGAGTCCCCATCCCTGGAGGTGTTCAAGGCCAGGCTGGACGTGGCCTTGGGCAACCTGGTCTAGTGGGAGGTGTCCCTGCCCATGGCAGGGGGGTTGGAACTCGATGATCTTCAAGGTCCCTTCCAACCTAAACCATTCTACGATTCTATATGCAACAAGATTTTGTCCTTTTTCCGAAGAAATATCCTCTCATTATTCAATAAACAGAATAACCTGTATTTTGACCAGAGAGCAATAGGCGTACAAGCATAGCAATTTCTGTTCAAAGTTTTGTACATTGTTACACCTATTTTGGAAGAACATTTTGGAAACTTCCCTGTGAAACTCTCAAAGGTCAGTCCTAAAACAAGGTACTCGTACATGCCCCGTAGGAATAGCATTGTCTGTGTCATCCTACCACTGTGTAGCACCAATTTAATTCTATCCTGTCTCTGTGCAATCCTCTCTGGGGAGGGTTGTGTTGACTCCATAGGTACAGCATAAGTTGTGTGTTTCTGTACTTGGGCCATTTGCTTACAATTTCTGCCTGTCCGTGTCCTGTAATCCCGCTGGAGCTATTGCTACAGTTCTGCTCTGGCTGGGCTGTCAGACATGCAGAAATCCCGCCATCCACAAATCGTTGAAAAACATACATATTTCTCATCTTTTGGGACAGCGAATGAAATTAGAGGCAAGGAAGCTTGGATGGCAAAATACAGCAACCGTAGACTGACTCTTACTGCTGTTGGAAGACATCAGACCTACACATCCACCGTTTCAATATGTTGAGACACATCTAAGGTAACTCAGTAACTTGTAACAGCTGGAGTTATGTCCCTTGACTGTTTTCAAAAATACAGCCTCCAGGTTTGGTCTTTGAGCTTTTACAGTACTGTTAGAAAATAAAACAGTGGATGGACTTGCAAGAGGAATAATAACAAAAGCATAAATTTGTGCCTAAATATTTCCATCAAATAGCAATTACTTCTTACCCTTTATCAATGTGATGGAGACGTAATTAATTGCATCATAGTCTTTATGATTAAAATCATATCTTAAATAAGTGACAGACACTACTTAAAAAATACAGCTGTGAGATGATCCCACAGAATAAAGCAACTAAAGCCTCGTTATGCTGCGGAGGCTGCAAAAGCCTGTCCTGCCTACTGGAAAATACACCACCGCTCTCCATGTGGAATAAATACTTGAGTGACTTTTGCAAAAACAAACACTTAAATGCAGCTTCTTAGAAGGCCAAGTATCACTGAGTGTGACTGCCTACCTTGGAGGTTTTGTGTTTTCTCTGTCCTAGTGAGGCTTCTCCGTATAATTCCTTTTTTTTTTTTTTTTTTTGTTTGTTTTTGTTTTTCTGGTAGGCCAGTTTACGCTGACACCTCAAAGGCGAAACCCCTTTCCCTTCCCTCCCACTACTTGATTTGCTTTTCTATCACCGCACGCTGCACATGCGAGGTGGAGCTGCCTTTGAACTTCAGAGATCAGCACGATAGGAGGGCTGTGGAAATCAAACAAACCTTCAAAAACACAAGGGCAGTAAGGCACCCACAAAACTAGCACTTGGATCCAAAACTAGATGGGTGGCCAGCTTTATCCCAGACGGTCCATCAACAGCCTAACCACAGGTCAGACCAACTGCAACGTTGCTCATGCTGTCCTCTGGCATTCACCAAGAAGCCAGATATTTCTGCCCAAGGAATTTCCTCTGCAGGGATTGCCTTTAAAGAGGGAGGGGGAAGTCAGCCTCCTAGAGAAAATGCACACGTATGCCACCTAATGAAAGACTTTTTTTTTTTTTTTTTTTTTTTTAAAAAGGCAAATCAAACCTACGTTGTTGATTGTATAATCGTGGGGAAATGGGAAACTGGGCTTGCACCTCATTTCACATCAGCCTGAATTTTCCTAGACTTGAGGAGAAGAAAAAAATAAATTATCCATAACAGTTTGTTTTCCTATGTAAATTAGCTCAGGTTGGGTTCTGCTAATTCAGCCCCTGCCCATTGGGTTGCCAGTATGAGGATCCAAGACGTTACTTTCTGAGGCTTGCTTCCTGCAGTCGGACAACTGTTTGTTGTCCTTCATTTCGTGTTCCTGGTGTAAGACAGAGGGTCCAGGATCTTTTCGCAGGTGGTGAGCTATATTATGTGTCACGAATGCACTTACTCACAAGCGAGAGACTTGCTTGGACCAAAATGATGGTTAAACAGAAAAAGAACAGCCCCAGCCCCAAAGATCCTGCAGTCTGAGATGACAGACAATGCACCCATGTTCATTCAATGCAAACTTTAGTGTCAGTTGTTTGATTTAATCAATTTAGGCTCTGAAGACCGTCTTAAACAGGCAATCAAAGAGCTGGTGAGAGTCTCAGTGGGAGATGAATCCATCCACGTGTAAGCATGCATGGAGGAGCTTGAAGGTCTTCATGGCAAGGTTTGGGTTCAAACCCTGTTTTAGCTTTTCAGCTATTGCCCGACTCTGTGCTTCAAAGCGAATTCCTGTAAAAAATCCAAAAGCCCAAGCTAAATGTACCTGGTCTCTTTCCCTGCACTTTCAGCTTTCCTACCTACTTATGCTTCTGTCTGTTAAACAGAAGTGACTGGTTTTGTAATAAGAAAAAGTGTGATTTCCAGCTCTTGATCCAATTTCTTGTTAACAGAATTTTGCCTATAAGACACACGTAGGAACTTGGACAAGGTGTGGCTTTGAGGAACCAGCACAGAAACGGTGCGAATAACCAAGATTTTCAATGGTGCGTGTTGGAGGAGCGCGGGGAGGTTTCTTAGGATGAGGTGCCTGGGGGGACACCGAGTGGGCAGAAGCTGGTAAAATTCCAAGGAATTGTGCTGGTAGCTCTGCCTTAAATTCTGTAGAGCAGATGAGGGGCAGGAGTACCTCACACTTTTCTGTAATTAGCTTTCACTAAACTGCGCAGGAAAATCTTTGACTTACATACGCCTGTGGTTTCCAATCAGCTAAGCTGTGTGTTATGCTGTGGTAAAGTATCTTTGCTACTTACCGACTAGAACAAGGCAGGCATTAACTTTTTGCCACAGAACAAAGTGAAATTCTGTATAATCCCCATGTTATGGCTCCTGTTCTCTCTAGTTTAATCTACAACACTGGGAATTTGTTATACAACAAGAAACACATTTTAAGAATTGTCACATTTTGTAATTCCTTTTTGTGTTTGGAGCGTCACAAGCATTGTGGCTCTGGTTCAAGCCAACTGCAGCCTGGAAAATGAAATATAATCTAAAAATACCATAAAAATGGAAATTTTTAGCGTTAATCTCATGTAAGGCTTTTACATTCTGCAGTGAAGCTATCTGAACCTGAAAGAGACTCTGACTGAAAATTGAGGATCTTTGCAGTTATTTGTAGCTCCTCTCACCCACCCAGGCTGTACCCGTGGGTCCCACTCATGAAAGAGTCTTTGCGAGGAGACCTTGCTCCATCCGAGGTCCTATCAAAAAGCCTTCAGAAGCTTTCATGGCAGAGTGGCTCTATATCGAAGGAAAGGACAGAGGGTTAGCGGCACCAAGGAGGATGAGGGCAAGAATGGCTCAGTAGATAAAGGCGACAGTTTAAAATTTGGGCAAATCTGGCTTGTAGTTCCTCTCCTCTAGCTGGTTTCTGGTGAAGTCCTGGGCGTATCTCTTACTCTTTGTCGCAGGTGGTTGACCACACAACGGGGAGAACAGCCCGTAAGAGAATGACAGCAAGGATATTTGCAAAAAAAAGGAAGGAAGAGGGTGTGGGATAAGACTATCCCATAACTGATAACAGGGTTCCCAGGGCGAGTAGATGTGACCAACCCTCCAGTCCCATGCAGATCCATCAGAAAAACTAGGCAGGTCCTGGATATGCCTCTTCAGGACCTCCAGCAGCTTCTGAGGAGCCAAGAGCTGCCAGGATATGCTTTGCTGTGAGTGACTGGAGCCTGCGTGCCAGTGTCATGTATGTGAAGTGGAAGGACCTTCCTTCCCCCACACTTCCCATTACGCAAAATTCTGTAATTTACACAGGTTGTATGTCAGGGCTGAATACGGGCATATAAAGTTTGCAAATATGCATTAACAAATTATCGTGCTGCCAAAATCATTTGTATTTGTAACACATCTAATGCTCTTAAGCAATGCTGTGGGTGAACCTGAAAGGCAGAAGTAGTATTTTTATGCTAATATGCTGTAAAATGCCTTAGCAAAATAAGCAAGTCCCTCTGCAGTGGGTGTTTATTTTCCTTGATATGATTTAGAAGATCCTCATGTGACAATCTTTTGTGTTGTATTTGTAAAATGATCTCTATGAGAATAGCACACTATTATAATACATTACAATCTAAAGTTGCTTGAGCAGCAGAAAGCCCCGAATACTGTTCTCCACAATGGAGCACTTAAACAGTTTAGTGCAGCTTTCATGTACGGTATTTTAAAGAACTGCTGCAAGCCATGTTTGCAGTGCTTTCGGGAAAGCGGGGTAATATTGAGGAGAAAGCTCCTTACCAGTGAGCTTCCTGTCACTGAGCGATCGTGTTGCTGTTCCAGCAAATCCAGGTGGGAACATTTTCAAGGAAATGTCGAATACTTCTCCTTTTGCCCAGAAACAGCATAGCTATTTTTAGGGATATTTTCCATTGGCCTGCAGCACATTTCAGTTGCTGTAGCATAATGGAGAGTGGCATATTGTATGTTACGTTGAATTGAGAAAATGACTATGTTGCATCATGTCTGTATTTGGCACTGAAGGATGCTGAGATATTCATATTTCCTCATACTTATGCCAATTTGTATGCGACGCAGATATATCATAAATAGAATGTAGGGTATGGGATCCATCCTGCGCTCGTTTAACCCTGCGACACCTCGATAGCGTATGACTTCTGCGAGGGAGACTGGAATCAGTCCCAGTGTGTCCCAGTCATAATCTCTTTGTGGTACTTAAATGCAAGGCACTGTTGGTGCTGTGGAAGGAGCTGTTATCGTAATGTACCCTTTATGGGCTCTACCTGTATAGACAAGTGAGGCTCAAAAATATAAATATTCAAATATTATTCAGTCTTTTCAGAGCATTTTCTAATTAGAGAGACGCATGTTAACGCCCTGCATGTGAACCCCTTGGATCAAAAACATCAGATATGCAGCCCAGAATAAACAGGTTGAGATCCTCAGAGGGAACAGGCTCCCCAGTGGGCAGATACATCTCCACGGTCAGGAGGTCCCTCTGTCCTGGAAAGCGTCACAGCTGTGTGGGGAGATATGCACCCATTCCCCTTCGTCCCCATCCATGCCGTGACGCCCTCTCTGCTGGGGCATACGGTGGGGCAGGATCAGACTCTGCTGCCTCTATCGCACTTGAGAGTAGACGGGCAGATGCTGCAAAATTTCTTGATGATGATTTCCTCCTCACGTCTTGTATCACATTTAGGGAGGGGGGGAAAAAAGAGTCTTGGGCACTCTGTTTTAATCTGTATAACTCTTACGTGTACAACTAGTGTAATATTAAGTCAACTTTATATCACCCACCGAAATGTGGACAATTAAAGAACTGTCTTTGGAGATACAGATATTGCAGTGATTTTCCATGTCAAAGTTGCAGTGATTTTCCATATCTGGTGTGTGAGCAAGAGGACTCTGCACTCAGCAGTAACCCTTCTCACCCCACTTGATGCAAGCCACCAGGCTGAGTTTACATAACATTGCATTACTGTTAACCCTAAAGACTGACGCTGACGAAGTAATGGGGACGTCATGAGCTAATATCGTGACTCTCTGCCATTAGAAACAGGTGATCTTAGTTTTCAAGTCTGCCACCATTTCAACCTTTAGGTACATGCACCTCTATTCCCTCAGAAAATGGCACATCTTTTATGTGCGGATCTCAGCGATAACCAAGAAGACTTTCTGATTTAAATTGGAAAGATCAGCTACACTCTCTTTGGCAAGCTGAAGTGCATATTAACGTCACTTTCAATTTAGTCATTTTAAGAGATTTGTCCCTATCGCAGTTGTTTTCTTCAGCCCTTGACAGTAAGTTGAGGATGCGCTTCTTTTTTATATCCTGTTTAGCTAAAAAAGCAAATAAAAATATTTCCAAAAGTTCTAAACTATTTTTCAAGCGGTTGGGGAATATTAAGTGAATGAGTTCATTTAGGCAGTCCAACCTGCTGTGTTGAAAGATAATATTTTAAATAGCCGTAAGAAACAGCTGTTTTGGGACAAACTGGGGCGAAGGCCCCTTATCCACAGCAAACGACATGAATGCCAGTGAGGACTTTGCCACCGACTCCAGGTTAGGATTTAAGTCAGAGTGAAGTATCAGTTATATTGATATTTAACTCTTTATCCTCAGCTAGTGGCGAGTTAAGTAGCAGCTCATTAGGAGGCATAATTTAATCTGTGGAGTGAAGCAGCGATCGGGATTTCATGCCTTTGCTTGGTTCCCGTTGCTGCCTGGAATGTAGTCTGATGTTGTACATATCTTTAAAAAATGAAGACACGAGCCACATTTTTCTTTTTACTTCCTATCTTTTCAAATGCAGGCTGTAACATGCAGCGCTATCACTGCTCATAACTATCACACTTAATTACATTTCATGCGCCGAATTTGGGATCTGAATGTCACTCAAGTGGTTCTTGCACACTTTATGATGGATATTTAATCCAAAAAACCTGAAGAAAACAGATCATTTAATTTTCTAATCAGTTTACCAGATACAGGCTGTGAGGCATGGAAATATTTTGAGCATTTTCTATGTTTTTTAATGAAGTGTTACTACAATGAGAGGTGGATGTTACAGCCCAGCTGTTGCTACACGCAGCGGCGGCTGCTGTGCTCTGCGCAGAGCATCATGCGCCGGCTCGCGGCGAAGCTCCAGGCCTCCAGCCAAGGACGGCCGGCAGCGAGCTGGAGACTGTGCCCGTTTTCATTTTTTGTGTTACTTCTCGTTCCCTCCTCCCCCACTGGATAATAAGCACTCTCAAAAATTTCAGAATTGAAGTTTGAATATTGTTAAGGGAGGAAAAAAGGAGGATGGGTACTTTTTTCTTCTGCTTTTGCAGAGGTGTAGGCTCTGCGTTTGTGTCTCCCATGAGCTCCGTGAGCGAAGGAGACCCAACGGAGGCTGTCTCCGTCAGGGTATGTTTGCTTCTCCATCATACTACCCCTTCTGCTGTTTCCTCCCCACTTCAAGTCAATCTTCTCAACTGATGATATTCTGCGGGGACGTGAGATTTATGTGTTCCCTGAAAGATGCGGAGCAAGTTTTTCCTTTCAGTGCGGAGAGTCTAAGATAATGGGGAACACGCTAGCAGCATTTAAACAAATGTGCGTCAGATCCCCGGGGGACTCAGATGCCCTGCATGCAGTGTTTCCTCCCAACATCTGAGAACCAGCATCATTGTTCTTCTTCCAGCGTGTTCCCGAACCAAAGGAAACAATAGGACATGTCCATAAACCCTTGCATGTAAGCGTGCGAAGCTGTAGGACTCAGACTTTATGTTTGAATGGATAGGTGTAACTGGCTCATCGGGGTCTGCACTTCTTGGGTATTCCTTGTAAACAGATAAACGCACATACATTTTTCCTGCTGAAAGAAATGTGTATGTGTTGGTTGTTTTGTGTTTTGTTGTCTGTTTTTTTTTTTTTTTTTTTTTTTAATAAATAAATTACCGTTAGAAGAATTCTGTGTGGCTACAGAAACACGTAAGTCAAATAAATGCTCTGTCCATCAGGTCCACATACATACCTTATTTTTTCAGGAGCAGGGTATGTAGTACAGTTAAAGAGCTGTTACTATCTGAAGTGAAAACCGAGAAGTGCCCATAGGATGTCAGCATCCAAAGGCCTCTTAGACCTGGAGCCAGCTACTAGGCAGCTGCAGAGATTAGAAATTGATTTTGTTTGAAAGAAGTTATTTCAAAGTGATTGGATAAAACAGAGAGGTGTGTTATAAAATAGCTGAGGTAAATATTTCTTATCCTGGGAGAGAAGATATATACCATTTGTTTGAGTGGCCGTGACTCAATACTTCATGCTTTGCCCCTATTATCATTACATGCATTTAAAGTCAGATAATAGGTGTACAGCAGTAAAAAACAACATAAGTGGAGAGAAGGAAGCCTGTGTTCCCCAGGACATTGATTCATTTACATGATTAGGAGTCAAAGCTCGTAGATATTTATCCTTGAAATCAATGCACAGTGAAACAACCTACAACTGACTTGAAGAGATGGAATCTGTGGTGTTAAGCTTTCCTGGGAGGTGCTGAGCGCTTTTGGCTTTTAGCAACATTTCTAGGAACTGAGTGTGCCTTGTGGCTCGTCGACATGGAGCCCTATGGAGATAGGGAAATTTCCCTTCCTTTCCTAATTTTAACCCCGCTTCCCTCATGGTCTTGTACACGAGCCCTCAGCGAGGGAGAACTAAACATAACGTTGTTCGGTTGGCTCAGGAGGTTGCTATTGAATGCCATGAAGGTCTTTCTAACTTCCAAGTCCTGAGCAGATGCTGCCATACCATTGCCAGTCCCTTATGATACTGGAACAAGGCTGTAAAGGAGGAAAATAAACTTCTCCGGCCCTTGGAATTAAACTTTGAGCTTTTAACTAACCCGGCGTTCCCTCCGCTTTGCTTTTCACCTTGCAGTACCCCTGAAATAGCTCTCTTTGACCCTGCTTCATGAAATTACTCAGTGTCTGAGAGTAGTGAGTGGCTTCTTAAAGGATGAGATGTCAACTAGAACAAAATTATTACAGTAATTGTTGGGAGCTCCTATTGTCTTTTTGTATAACATTTCTTTAATTTATTTTTAACAGAATTGATATTGGGAATCCTTATAATTATTCTGAAGATTAAACTCTGCTCTTGGAAGCTCATAGCTCAGTCGGTATTTGGCCTTTTGAATCTGTGTCAAATATATTAATTAACAATTACTCAATTTATTTATTAAAATTGTCATTCTATCAGACTGTACCTTCCCTGTACGGTCTAGATAGTGATACAGAAGTCCTTCTAGATGGCGCAGGTATTTGCTGTCCGTGCTGAAAAATGTTGTTACTTTATTAATACGGCAAACCTAAAAATAAGTACTAGAATACTTTTATGCTGCGCTGAAATTGAGTCCAGTCACACACAATGTCAAGTGTTTTCTAACTTAATATTTGGGAATTCAGCCAAGAAACTGTGCGTTTCTGCCAGAAGTAGAATAACACACCAAGAATATTTCGGTACTCAACAGCATTCTTATTAAAAGAGCAGAGCCCTTAACAAGTTTTGCATTATTTTGTCTCTGTCTAGGTAATTCAGGTGTTATCTTCAGATCTGCATATATTTTGCATGCATTTCATGCAGACAGAAGCTAATTGCGTAGCCAATTATTTTTAATCATTAACCAGCTTACATCGTAGTGGGCTCATTTGTTTTTAAGACACTACTGATACTCCGTTCACCAGATTTATCTGGGTACAGTCAGGCTGTTGCAAAGCGGTGGCAGTGAGTGGGGCCTCCATAGCCATCCATGAATATGGACGTAAAATACCTCGAACGTGGCCAATGCACAGTAGAGTCTGTTGGCAAATGTCTCCTTGCAGTGGGATTCCACACGATACCGCGAACTGCAATAACCGATCCTTATGTGAGATGGCTGCACAATTACAGAGTTATTATTTTCTCCTTATAAGGATTTCAATTAGTTTCTATTTTTCAAAGCTGAACACTCAAAAATCCTCAGCAATATGTTCACATTGGAATCAGTCATCAGCTTTACTGGAAGCAGAGTGAGACTCAAAACTTTGAACGCTTGTGGTCTAGTGCTTCTAGAAAGTCCCTGTATACATGCAGAAAATGCTTTTCTCAGCCGAAATAGCAGGGAGGTTTTTTTCTCCTTTTTCTTTTTTTTTTTTTTGTCAGAATTTCCAAGGACATCTACTGATGTTTTCTGAGGAAAATCTATATAGCCATGTCTGTATAATATCTAAATGGTCTTAAATTAAGCTTTCAAAACACCGTACATACAATAAAGAATCCTCATAACATTCTTGCAAGTTTGGTAAAAGCAATAACTTCGTTTTACACAGCAGGAAACTGAGGCAGAAGTTATGAAGTGACTTGAGTAAGCATTGCAAAAGAGAAAATGTCAGGCCTGCTAGTCCTAGGAATTTTATAGTGTAGGTTGTATCTCTGAAACCGATTTCCTAGTTTTTGGCTGTCACTGTAAAATATGCAGAAATAAATTTCTTAGTCCTTAGTATATGGTATTTGCTTTACGTGTTATGCACACAGTCAGATAATTTACTGGTTAGTTTATATGGTGCCCTAAGAGTGTTCTTAACAAGTGGCAGCAGCTTATGAATGGTATTTGATACATTTACTTTCACAGTTATATACAAATCCATGCAAAATTCCTGATAAAAAGTGAAAAATAAGTAATCCAAAGCAGTGCAATCAATAGAAGCAGGCTGTCCTCAGGAGGCACCTGGGTTCAGGAGAAACAGATAAAAGAATAGCCACAGATGTGCTTCTGATGTTACAGAAGTTGGCTATGTCCACATCTGCTTACTGGGGGAAGACAGTAAAAGACACATTCTCAGTGTTTATATTGCACAGGAAAATTATAAACAATCCTCCTGAAAAGGAAAAAAAATAATAAAGTGAAGTGAATACTTCTGGCTTTGTAGCATTGAGTTCATTAAAAAAGCAATGTGGTTATGGTTATGCGTGTATACATTAGCAGTAAACTCATGGAACACAGGTCAGCGCAGAGATGTTCCTCAAAAGCCCAAATGAAGAACGTGGTTCCATGCCCCTTTTCTGGATAACTAGTAAAATTAGACCTGAATCATCTTGAGAAGTTGGTGATTTCTTAGTCTTAAACAATTGTTTAAGAGCATTTCTATTACATTCGTGCATTGTAAGGGGTTTAAGATTGGGGCTACTGATTACAAAGACGTTGTTCCTGAATCAGGTCTCTGAATCACCACGAGGAGTACTTGGGGAAGCTGTGACCACATACTCCTCTCTGTAACCTGTCTGCAGACACCAATTTCTGCAGACACCAATTTCCCGGTCACTGGTGGAGAGCAGGTAATGGGCTGGACGTACCTCCGCTTGAGCCAGGGTGGCCACTCTTGTATTCTGAAGTTCTTATGTTGATATAAAAGACAGTAACCCCACGTTATTCCATTCCATTCTTCTCCCTGACTTCAGCTTCTTCCCAGGGCACAGACACACAGATTTATCGTCTCCTTCGGGCACTCCAGTATTTCTTAAACGTGCACGAGAACTTCTGGACTGCCTGGTGTCCCCGGTCTTCAGCTTTCGACCTAACAATTCAACGTGTGGTGCAATCTCAGCATGACTGTCATGCTGCCCTGTCTTATTGCTTAAGTACACCCCTGCTAAAATTACCGCACCGCCACTGGGGGTGAATGAATACAAGATAAGAACTGCAGTTTGACAGTTTCAAAGGAAATGGCATAGGGATTTAATTAGACCCTCTGTGTGCGCCTCATTGATTCCTAGAGAGGTTTTCATTCTAGTGGAAGCAGATGTGGATGGTAGTGTCAGAGTTAGGATTATTTTGCATGTTTTTACAGATAACTTCAGAAAGAGTAAAGAGCCAGGCATTAGAGGCCCAAACAGCAAACCGAGAGATCAGCTAGTTCAGGAATTAGCTGTATAATTTTTTCCATTTTTCTGGTGCACAATGTGTATTAAACCTGAGAAGCGGAATGCAGCTCCGATGCTATCAGACTGCGCTGGACAGTCATGGCTATGTTTGGTCTCTGTTGCATGGCTTAGCGAGTTATACTGAAGAAGATGCATAATCTCATCCAGTCACGGCCGGAACATCTTGAGCGTCCACAGGACATGAAACAAGACATTGTATCTCTGCTATTTACAATCTGAATGAACCCAAGGTGAAAGAACCCCAAGATCTACAGAAAACCGGTGAAATTTTTCAGCAGTGTCAATAATCCAAGGTCAGCTTTTGGAAAGCACAACAAGCTAGATTCCATAGCCATTGCAGCAGACTCGGGTGCAGAGCTGAATGAAGCTGAAATGCAGTTCAGTGATGCTCTCAAGAAGGCACCTACAAAACTAACTGCTAGTCACACCTCATGAATGGAGGTTGCCTATGCATCAGTTTCCTCCAGCTGAAGCAACAGACAGACCAACAGGCAATAAACAAAGTTGATATAATTAATTACATGGTTTTCCTTGAGTTTTTGAGGTACAGATTTCACACGGAGTACTGTGTCCAGCTCTGGAGCCCCCAGCATAGGAAGGACATGTAGCTGTTGAAGCAGGGCCAGAGCAGGGCCATGAAGATGATCAGAGGGTTGGAGAACCTCTACTATGAGGACAGGATGACAGAGCTGGGGCTGTTCAGCCTAGGGAAGAGAAGGCTCCGGGGAGACCTTATAGCAGCTTTCCAGTATCTGAAGGGGGCCGACAAGAAGGCTGGAGATGGACTTTTTACAAGGGCATGTAGTGATGGGATGAGGGGGAATGGCTTCAAACTGGAAGAAGGGAGATTTAGAAGAGATATTAGAAAGAAATTTTTCACTTTGAGTGTGGTGAAGCACAGGAATAAGTTGCCCAGAGAAGTTGTTGAGGCCCCATTCCTGGAGGTGTTCAAGGCCAGGCTGGACATGGCCTTGGGCAACCTGGTCTAGGGGGAAGGTGTCCCTGCCCATGGCAGTGGGGTGGAACTCAATGATCTTCAAGGTCCCTTCCAACCTAAACCATTCTATGATTCTATGATTCTACATAGGGAATGACATCCTGGAGCTGCACCTCTGTGGTAGCTGAGATATTTCTGCTGGTGACAAGTACAGGCTTCTCAGTAGGAGCTTTAGCCAGAGTTGCCTGTGGGCCCTCTGAAAGACTGCTGGAGTCAGGAACCAGTCTCCTTGTTCCATCCATAGAGCAACCACAGGCATCATTACTGGCCTGCTTCTGACATTAAAATATAACGTCAGAATAGAATGGCTTCCATAAGGAAGGTGATTGCTAGTGGCCTGCACTAGAAGTGATTTCTTGAAGCTTCCAGGTGCCACTTATTTTGAGCTGTTCTTTGAAAAGAAGACAGAGGAAGTTTTGACAGATGTCCTTTGCGATATTCACGTTCATTTTCTGCACAGGCTGGAGTGCGGGACCAGGCTCCTTCTGCTGACTTATCATCTCTTTTCGGCTTCAGAGTTAGAGATAATAATTCTTTTACATTCAGTCTTTTATGCTACTGACCATGAGTTGCTGCTGAAAAGTCTGAGAATAAAACTGAGTGGTACGATACATCATCTTTGGTAAACGCTCCAATTACGGTGTGATAACCACAGTTGTTCACTTTTCCCTTTATTATGACCCTACAGAGGCGCAGATCGCTGTTTCATCCCTGGCTGTTTACTGTGCACGATACTGTCCAAAAGGCATGAGCTGCAAGCGTTAATTCACGGCTAACAGGGAACGCACAGCTCTCTGCAGATCTGCTCACCAAAATTTGGGTGCATCCAGCAATAGGTGCTTGCCAAGCCTGAGCTTTGCATATCATTGATGCACGTGCATAAAGGAATATAATTTTTTTTTTTTTTCAGCAGATGGCCACTGTGTACAAGCCTCAGAGAAATGATTCACATCAAAAGCTTTCCCTGGAACCCGTGCTATGCAGCAGGCCAGCTCATGACAGCGAAGTACAGTGAAAGTTTACATAGCGAGACTTCATCTGTGTGATACGTGTCTTGTATTTCCATCCTGTTCCCAACAGGTCACCCTTTGATCCGCTCATTATTCTCCTTCATGCTGAAAGGTTTCAGCTTTCCTATACAGAAGCTGATAGAATGAGGGGTTTTATTGTCTCAGCATGTTTGATTTCCAGACTCTCACAAAGAGGATGGAGGAAGCAGACCAGATGCTCGTTCGGATGTGACGGCTTCGGTATCTCCCTGCTTCCAATATAGCTCTCTTCTGGGGGTGAATATTCCAGCTCCGTGCATGGCTATCCACTTCATAGCTTTTCCCATTTTGCAGTCATGGAGTGCTGCAAAATACATCTTCTCCAGGGCCAGCGTGTCACACGTGTGTCATACATCTAATGACAGTGCTGGAGAAGGAGCCGTGGCTAGCAATTGTTAGCGCTCAGGCCCCAGCTTCAGTGGCTCTGCTCTGTGGCAAATAACTTTTTTCTATTACAGCTTATTTTTTTTTAATAAACTGAATATACTCTCTTGCCTCCAAATCATTACACTTCTTCCCTATCTTGTAAGTAGACCTTACCGTGAAGATGTTACAGTAGTTGGAATTGGTCAGAAGGTTATTTTTTCTCCTTTGGAAAATGGGAGAAGATAGAAAATTTCCTGTTAAAATCTGGCAAAATATATTTTCTTTTTCTTTCTACAATTTGCCAGTGATCCTGCTATAAAATTGCTGACTTTTTTGGTCTCTCTTTGACTTCACATGTTAGACAACTTAAGAATTTTTGACCAAGGCTTTGAAAACTGAACAATTTTAGAAAGAAGCTGATATATTTAATGGAAAATCTTCTGATAACTCTATTTATATACCTAGGCTTGGTATGTAAATTTATAGATACCTAATATTTAATGGTTTGGGTTTTTTTGGTTTTTTTTTTTTTTTAATAAGAATCCAATTTCTCCTTTTCCAAGAAGGCAGAGCTTAATTTATTTAAGAATTATCTGAAAATAATGATATTTGCTTTGCAATCACATCATCAAACCGTTCATCAAAAGCAAAATACCTTTGCTTACTTTGATAAAGTAAGACTGGAAGTTTGTATCACATCTTCTTTCCATCAACCTCCTGAACCGACAGCATCAACAAAGCAGTTTTGTGAACGTTTCTTTTCTTGGCATTCGCTAACCTAATATATAGAGTTGGAAATCAGTTAGAGCAAGACACTGATCTTATGAAGAATTGATCTGCCAAATCTCTGTAGAGTAGAAGAAATATCAGGAAAATTTAGGCTGTTAAAAGCAATTTACTCGACTAAAAGGATTTGAAAATTGTGAATGAAGAGGATCAATAGTAATATGCAGGAAAACAAAACAAAAAAACTTTTGTTTATATGAGCACCATCTATCCAATGGTAGATTTTCTTAAGTGAAATGAAATGGCCCGAGTCCAAGCAAACTGTGAAAGGATTAAAGCGTTTCTCAATATGTGAGTGCACTACTTTTCAGGCAGACTGCTTTTTCCTGAACAGCTCAGGCTCTGATTTTTCTCTCTCACATGCAGGGCCTGATTCAAAACACCTCCCTGCCAGTGGAAAATCTTTATTAGCTTCAGACTCGCAGCATACCTTAAAGGAGAGAGCGCTATTGCTTAAAAAGTTTGCTTTATTTTGAGATTTGGTCCATGCATTCACACTGGATGGAGGGTATCTCTTGCTTAACTAAACTCTCCTTGGAAGCACTTAAAAACAACCCAAGTTCAGGCTGTCTGCAAATAATACCCCTCCTGGGCATGATGGACCAGGTAAAGCCCTGGGTTGTCTTGTCTGCTTGACGCTGGCCAGATGATGTGCACGTCTCACCCCTGGTGGGACCACACCTTGCCCTACGCTTCATGTAGGTTTTGCTCACGTAGGGTTGCACCATGACACCCTTCTTGTGCCGGGGAACTTAGTGGGATTAAAGCGTCTATGCTGCTCCATTAACTGCTAAACTGGGTAAGTAATTCATTTCTGGCTGGTAACAGAACTAGGGAAAAACTCAAGAACTGAGTGAAAACAAAATGAGGGTTTCCCTTTTTTTCCAGTGAAAAATTCTGAAAAAATTGAAACTTTTATTTATGGGTTACCCTCAGGAGTTGTTTTTTCTGACATTAAACAGTTTAATGTGCATTAATTCCCTTTAACCTTTTTTGAATTCACGATGAAACATATTCCAGTTAAAAAATGTCAGAACAGAAGATGCTAGACTTCTCCAAAACAATAGTTAGGTGAGGAAAATATTGAAATGACATTTTTTTAAAACTCTATTCTCTCCCTTGACATGGAATACTGATTTTATGTGAATTTAATTTTTTTTCCCAATTACTATTATTATGAAAATTATATTTTTTTTTCCTTGTCCCATTGCCATGGAAGGCAATGTTGAGCTGGATCAAAAGAAAGAATTAACACAGACTTGTAATATGTTTACAAGTCATATTTCCTCCCTCCCTTCCTATAAATGGCTGAAACCCACAATTAAATGTAAAGCTTTTGTGAAGTAAAAGCTTATTTTAGTTGCTGATGAGGCAAAAAGTTCATCAGGATGGCAGGACGAACATGATGTCAGCAGCAGTTCTTGACAGAGTTGCAGAACAGCATTGCTATTTCTGGGTTTTCATTCAGAAGTATGAATGATTGATTGCATTCTACATTGCTTTCCATTTTCATAAATTATTGTAAAATTATGTATTAAAAGAGTGAGATCTTTAAATGCAGAGGGAAGGGGAAAATGCGGTCTGTTTGGAAATTCAGATTCAGATAGTCTTTCAAGATCTGAATTTTCATGTGCCACTGCTGCCGGTGCCTGTTTTTGTTGCTGACCCCTGTTCATCTCATTTGTTGCATCAGTCATCTCTGCACAGATCGATGCAGCTGTTTGTCTCATTATTACCTTGATGAGATTAATTATCTCTGATTATGTTAGACCTCTAAAATACATATACTGCCAGTATTGTATAACAGAGGAAGTTAGAATTGTTACCCTTTGGAAACAGCCTTGCAGCCTGTTGACAGATACTTTTTAAAGATAAGACTTAAATGAAGAAAGCCAGTATTTTTTTATTTGAGGAACATTTTTTTTTTTTCCCACTCAATTAAGTACTGTGATGGAAAATATATTTAAATATAATGTAATCTTGCAAACCTCCTTATAAATGCCAAACGGTTGATAGAAAATTGATATTTCGTATGCTTAGGAGTCTGAACACCTAAGCTCCCCTCCCAGAATTCTATTTTTTGTACTGCAGCTGAGACAGGGGTTATGAGCCAGAGAAGGTCTGGAGCTGGACCACAAAGGCATCCTGAACCACCTCCGTTTGTACTGTACGTTAGTCTCATGTCAGCCATGTGTTACTACATTAGCTAGCAAACAGTAGATCAAGTGAATCTGTGATTGTGTTTAAAAGGGAATTTTGTAGAAGTAACAGCAGTGGTTGACATCTCTTACCATACTTAGAGAGTCGTCACAGGACTGTATGTCAAAGACACGTCCCATCAGAGAGACTGAGTAACCCTGATCTTTGACAGTTGAACAGTTTTGTTATGGAGATGCTAACCTGAGTTCATACAAATTGTGAAGATCGTGCCACTTGGTGAGGTGCCCTGTGCGCTCAGGAGCTTCTGCTGTTCTTGTCCTTATCTTGTGCTCCGTAACAAAAGGACTGCAGTGCAGGTGCCCTGAACCTGGAGAACTCCACAAAGAAGGACCTCAATGCATCTGTACCAGTCAGTTAGTATTGGGGACCAAAAACCAGCACTGGGCTGCTGTGTTTCACTCTTTCACTCAGATGGGATTAAAAAGCTGTCTTTAGCTGGCTGTTTCCCTCTGCATGGAAGTTTATAACTACCTTCTTTCAATCTTCTTGATGTGGTTCTGCAAACGTTCTCATTGTCCTACAATAGCACCAGGTTACCTTTGCTGAAGTTGCTGGACTGCAGTCTTCTCCAGGCAAGCAAGAAGCCAGCTAGCAGAGGAGCTTTGAGATGATCTTAGGAACACTTTCTTACAGTTTTGGACATCCCCTTTTAAAAATGGCTCAGGCCGCTCACTGCTTTGGTCTGATCCTGGGTTTTATAGCCCTCCTGCCATAGTGCTGAACAGTGGCATCGCACATTTGCACTTACAGACCTCAAAAGATCTGCTTGAAAGAAAACAGGAGGAGGGAGAGAAGCAGAAAAACAGCCGGAGAACAGGTCTTGCATGTCATGATCTCAAGGGCCCTCCAGCTGAGTGGCCTTCAAGTTACCTCAAATCCCCTTCAAGAAATGATGGATCAATGTCCAAGAGGAGGTAATGTGTGTTTATCAACACAAGCAGTTTTCTCCAAGGTAGCCCGTCTTCTCCCAGGCTCTGTGAGCAGAGGAGAAGGTCTCTACTCATCAAGTTCAGGGGTTATGCTGCTGTACTCAGCTATTGCCTCACAAAGTCCAAATAAGACAGAGCTGCCACTTTCGGGACTGCTTGACATAGGTTACCTTCGCGCAGGGTCAAATTTCTTTCTTCCCTGGAGGGGGACAGTGCCTGCAGAAACAGTGCTGGAGCTGCGAGTTTCCATAAAGAAAATTTCTCTTTGTCTCAACAAATCACAAAGGTTTCATCAATTTCCCAACTAGGAAAACTAGAAATTACTCCAGTTTTCTCCTGCTCATCTAAGAAAAAGCCGAGAGAGGGACTCTTTTTATCTTTCCCTGTTTATATTTTCGTTTTCCATTCATAAGGATGGTAGATGGTACAGTGAGATAATGCTTTGGCTTTCCAGCTTCAACGGTCTTCGCCTTATGAAAAGAAATCTGTAAGCCATAGGCAGTGGATCCTGCGCTGCTCCTTTGGGTGTCAGGAGGGTCTCATTTGTCCAGGAGTAGATATTTCCATGGGAAATCTCCCCCATGACCTTACATATGTAATTTCTATTAAAAGAACCAAAGACATTCTGTGAAGCTCATCCAGAACTTTTGTCAACTAAGATACAGCCACTTCTGGGATGAAAGAAAAGCACAGGAAAAGCTAGGCTGTGGATATACTAAAATGAATACAATTATTCAAACTGGAATTCAAGTCAAAACACCGTGCTGGGGCATTAGCTGAGTACAGCTCACTGGGAAAGGTGCCATCTGATGAATCACAGAGAAGTCTTTGTGATTCTGTCCTCTGCGGTGGTTGGAAATCACGTTCCCAGCTCCTGCTTGCCAAAAGGAAAGGCTCAGGTCTGGGTCTGCGTGGTTGCCAACAGGCAAGTTCGGACTTGGCGACATCGACACATCTGCGTTCGTATACTTCTTGACAACCAACGTGTAGAGGGCGAATTTCCCCACTTCTGAATCACGAAGGCAAACCAAGAGGCCCAATTAATTCTTGTCGTAACCCACCCTGAGTCACACAAGCACAGTTCCCGCTGGCTTGCAGGAGGTTGCCACTTCCATCACGGGAGCAGTGATTTGCCTCTTGTGCAAGTGGAGGATGCCGAAACATGTGGGGTGTACTTGGGTGTTCACTGAGTGCTCTCCTACCATGTACTTTATTCACTGTATTAACCAAAAGCATTTTCAGGAGCTTTCCAGACGGATAAAGAAGTTACTGGAGACTGAATCCTATGAATCCTTGATGAGAATCAAGGTCACGATTGCACAGAAGCATTGACTGAAGATGAGTACATAAACTGCTCAACAAAGAGCTTGATTCCTGCATATTTAAATATTCACAGCACCTACAAGTTTTGGTGCTACTCTGTGAAATACAGCTTCATTTGCCAGTGAATCAGGCTTATAAAAATGGTAATTGTGAAGTGCAGTTGCTAACTGTATCAAGAGAAAAGGGATTTTACATGTACTGGAGATTCTTTTAAATGATAAATTATCTAGCTCCTGGCTACCATGTATGAGCTCTATTAACTGCCAATAAATTGTTCATCGTTAAATCTAGTTCACTCTTCTTAATTAGGCCAAGGATTTTTTTCGCTTTAAATCTTTTCCTTGCTTTAATATGGAAGGATATTTGAAATCCCAACGATCCTAACAGCTGCACCAGACACTACTGTAGAGTCACTTAAGGACTGATGTTACACAACTGAAATCTGGAAAGATCTGAAAACATATGCATTATACAAATCAGGGTTTGAAAGACACAGTTAATAGAAGTGCCTGGTTATAGCCGCAGCAAAATTCTGAGCACAGACCTATTATTCAGTTTAAAAAAACCCCAACAACACACCATAAGCTTGTTGGTTCTCGAAAAGATGCATATGGTTACCTGGTTACTTGAAAAGGATTAAAAGACATGCTGTACAAAAAAATAAGTAAGGAAAATATGAAGCATATGAACTGCTGGTTAGTGAGCTCTGGGTGACTACTGTATTAGAACAAAATATAGAATATTTCAGAGAAATAGAGAGGAATTCATAGAAAGGCAGAGATTACGGTCCTGAAACCTCCTTCACAGACCATTCCTGGGGGTGAAA
Source organism: Vanellus vanellus (assembly GCF_965231255.1). Lineage (NCBI taxonomy): Eukaryota > Metazoa > Chordata > Aves > Charadriiformes > Charadriidae > Vanellus > Vanellus vanellus. The sequence continues at coordinate 4,323,547 of NC_138908.1, read as the reverse complement.
TAGATTTCACCCAAAGTACAATATTAATTTTTCTTTTAATTTTTATCGTTAACATTCATTTGTTAATGCATCACTACACAGTGAGTGACAACCTTTAGCCTTAGCTTAGTCCAACAGATGTCCATGGAGTTTCACCAGCAAAATTATATTATTAGCAATTCTAAACAAGGACCTAAATAAAATGGTGTCTAGAAAAAGTAATTAAGATCTGGAGGTGCTGGCTTTCCGGTGTTGGAAACCCGCTTTTCCATTCTACCGTTAGTTGTCCATCTGAAACAACAGGGCAAGTGCACGTGTGTTTGATGTATGCATTACCACCAACTTTGCATTGCTAAGTGGCTCTCTGGATACCATTTAATCAGTCAGCAATTTTCATACTTCTCCTGCAAGACGTGAATCTTTTCTTCAGGGCAGACAGAGGGCTGGACTTGAGCGACAGCGATTGCGACTGCAGGGAATCCCAGTTGTCAGAGCTGGAGTTGAGTCAAACTCATGTGACTTTTCCCATGGGATATAGTTAGCAAATCTCCCTGACAGAGGCTAGAGGCAAGAAGAGATCAGATGTGCCGGAGCTAAAATGTGTTTGTGTGCACTGAGAGATACCTCCGCTCTATCTGCTGAGCAATTAGGAGCAGATTAGACAATTGTACCCCTCTGTTATGCCCCTCCTGTGAGTGTCCCTTTCTGCAATTTAGCCTACTCCGGCACACTTCACATCAGTGGGAATTTCAGGGCATTGAACACGTACTGTCCAGAGTGAGCAGCGAGAAGGAAAAAAAAAATAATGACTGTAGATTTTAAATATTATTGAAAACATCAGCTCCATGGTAACAAACTTCTGGGTCAGAACAAACGCTTATTTTGATTTGAATAGGGTTTGGAAATTTCTAAAAGCTACATCAAAACACTCAATTTTAACTATTTGCTTTGGTATCAGTATTTTATATCAATTTATACAAACATACATCTTTCCAGAACAAAATATATTGCATATAAAGAAATAATACTTTCTACTCTTTCCCAGTTTTAGGGGTCATAAGGAGGGATGTATGAATTTGGGTTGATGAAAACAAGAATTATTTTCTCCAGCAAGATTCTTATCGTTAAGTTTTATTTGGCGTGTGATATTTTACTGTAGTTTTATCTGGTCCAGTAGATATTTATAGAAGCTCATCCTTCAGACATAACGAAATTATTTCGAATTATTTATATTTACTATACCAGTTACAACACATTCACTCTCTTTGAGCATTAGAGGCATTTATTCTTGCTTTCCACCTTCCCTACTCTCCCCAGAGCTCTTTCACACTTCCTTCCAAAAAAGCACATTCAAAACATTACTTTTAAGTGGTCAATTTAAATCAGATAGCAGCAGAAGGCGTGCCTCTCCTCCTTTCCCTGCACAAGCCAGGTGCCCTCCAGCTCTTATTGTTTCCCAGCAATGTTTTGTCTCAGTGGGTTACAGCATTACAGCAGACTTAATAATCAATAGCTATAAGCCTTCTCACTTCAAAAATATTCTCCGCTATATTAGATTGGATATGTTTGATGGAATGTTAGGCACATTGGAAAAGCGCCTACAAATCAGAGGGCAACCAGCTTGGAAGACAAATGTATATTCATTCCTTTCTCTTACCTATTTTATACGATATTTATGCTCCTAGTTTCTTATTATTAACAAAGTATTTCACTTTAACAATCAAAATATCACTAGTGAATTATCAGTGATCTTTTAATTGAAGTTTAAGTTCAGAATTAAATATCAGCACTTAAACCACATGCAAATCAGTGCTAGTTGCTAAACAGGACAAAGCTAGCTGTGGAGCTAAAGGCATACACATGTCCTAAATCTTATCAATAGATTTATGGCTTCTCTCACCTCCCTCCAAGGTTTTGACAAGGCGTAATCTCTTGCATGTTGCAAATTAAGACCACAATAAAGGGTCTACTTTGTCTCCACATCTTTAATAGCCAAGAACACAGTAAACATGGACTTAAAATCAGAATTTTGGGTCACCCTTGAACTCCCCCTTTCAGGCAGTTGTATGTGCAGCTGAACACCCGATTAAAGGAAAAGTATTGTGGGTTCAAAGTGAAACTTTTGCCAACTCAGGTTAAAAACAAAATCGGTTTAATGTATTTTTGGAGTCTGGTCTTTCACTGTGGTAAACAACTTCAAGTCCTGTCCAATCCAATAAATCCTTAGGACATTCAGTTTTACTCAGAATGCACTCAGCATCTTTCAGATTAGTTCCTTGAATTGTAACATAATTGTGTTTATTTTGCTTCTGTTTCCTTTCTTACTGCAGCAATGTTTTGCTCTTCCAAAATGTTTGTTATAGAGCTTATAAATAATTGAACCTCTACTTCTCAAGGATAAGATCATGAGAGAAGGATAAAGTTTTAGATTTCCTGTTCATAAAATATGTTTTCAGCCTTTCATCTTTTAATTTGAATGTATCTAAGTGATGTCTCAAGTCTTTTATGAATAATTAGTGCACAATATTAACTGACAAAGAAATCATACTGAAGCTACGCCTTGCTGTAATTAAATACTGCTGCATTAAATAGGTTCTGACCATTATTTTTTTTCCCACCACACAAAGCAATTTTAAACAGAAACAAAAATCAAGACGGAGATCGAGGAACCGTCCGGCCTTTCTCCCTTTCTGCGCTGTGGTGTGGAGAGGGGACCGTGTGCAGGATAACAACATCTCTAGCCCGACAAGCTACCTGCCATTTAATTTTGCTAATTCCCCGTCTCTGCCTCGCCTCTTCCTCGGAACAACAAAGCTGTCGCTGCTCACTGAAACGGGGGAAATTAAAAAAAAGAGAATATTGAGCCTGGAAACTACGTTTAGCAGTGTCTGTGGGTTCACCTGCGAAAGGTGAGACAGAAATGTGAGATACCCTCAGATATCCTCACCTCCGCGTGGGCTCTGTGCCGGACGGCAGTGGCGCTCCGCTCTTGGCTTTGCGGCAGAGCCTGGAAACCCACCTCTCGCCGTCTTAACCTGAGCATTTCTCGGGCAGGGTTGTTTGTTTCTTTTTTTTCCTTCGCTGACATTTCTTGTCTAATTGCAGTGACAGCATTCAGTGCTACTGAAACTCCGGATTCACCCAGGATTGATGAATATCATCACTGGAAGAGAGAGGGATGAAAAAGCTGCTGACTATTTACACGGACACCTTGCAAGTCGACTCCATCATCTCTGCCTGAGGGGTAATACTTAATATTAAAACAGAGACCTACCGAACAAAAACCGTTCTTGTGCAACAACACGGTAGAAACTGATTGTCGTTTGGCAGAACCGGGTCTGAAACGAAGGTGCTGCAAAAGTGCAGTTGGTCCTTGGTGGAGTCAAGTTGTTGGAAAAGGCAGGCTTAAAAATATAAAAAGAATGAAAAGTTTTGTTCCAGGTCTTATGTAAAAAAAAATAAATGAGGCACATAGCCATGGGGTGTGTGTGTGTGCGTGTGGAAAAACAGGGCACGTAAAAGTTAGTTTTCACACTAGCTCTGTGTAGCTCTGTATAATGTCTTACCCACAAAATAAGTGTGGAAGCTATTGACAGGTCTGCATTATAGAGCCGGGAACACAGGAGAGCAGCTGCCTGTTACCTCCTGTCAGTCTGGAGGGAAAGAGAAGAAAGGAAATATAATAAAAAAAATAAAAAGGTGATTGGTCTGTAGAGTAGCCAGGGCCGCCGCCTCCCCTCGCCCAACTCTTCCCCTCCTCTCCTGAATGAACTGTGAAAAGACCTGGAGCGACTATAGAGCTCCAAAGAAATAAGGAACTGGTACCAGATGGGACCTCTTGTCTCCATCTCTCTCCAGCCCAAACAATCTGCTGCAGAATTTAGAAGAGAAGGGTGGAGAATCTAATAGTGTCTCAGAGTCGGAAAGATGGCTCTGGCTCGAGCACTGCCAGCCTGTTCTGGAGGAGGATTATTATTATTCTGTGTGCCAAAGGATATGGCTATTTTTCTCTCTCACTCGCTCTTTGCAACAAACATTTGGCTACTATTAGCCAGCTGGCAAATATAAATGAAACATCACGTACCACTTAGTACGGAGAGTGCCATCCGCGCTTTGCCAGTCGTGCAGCGGTCTGACTGCCAGTGCACATCGCGGCATGTGCCGCACGTCCTCTCCTTTATCTGAGAGCACGCGTGAGAGTGGCGGGGAAATCTGTTGGGGAGGGAGGACGTCGGTGGCACGTTCACAAGACATCTTACGGGAGAATCAGGCCAACATCCGTCTAGTAAAAGATGGTGGACCGGCTATACCTTCCTAAAAATTCATTCCACGTTGCTTGTTTACGGCAAACTCCCTCCTCTACGGTAACGCAGAACAGAACGCAGAAATGCAGAAATTGCATGCGGAGAGGATGACGTTTGTACCTGATGTGACAAGGGATCCCCGGGAGTTGGTGTAAACGAGCAGCAGACCGGGACGCACGTTTTGCTCTCCGCTACACCCGTGCGGTTCCATCCTGCGATGGTGCCTGGGTGTAACGGGGAGCAGGATCTGGCCTCCTGCCATTGTTCTCCTCCTCCTGCTCTCCAGCTTGCTGTTCTCACTGCCTCTCTTTTCATCTCTTTTCCCTTTTACTTTTTTTTCCCCCCTGATTTTTATAAATGTTTATGTTTTTCACCGGTCATGTCAAAGACCAATCAACTATTATTTCTCTTCTACATCCAACCTTTCCTTCTTTCTTCTCAAAACATTTTGCAGGCATAGAGAACGAGATGCATTTATTCCATTGGCAGGCGATATCCCAGTGACCTATATTTAGTTGTAGGGTAGCCTGGCAAGCCGGGCATTTCAATACTTCTAATTGTCTCCTATCAGAGTTAACATTCAAGACTTGAATATTTGCTCTTGGCACAAACAATGCCGTGTGGTATCATAAAATTGTTCCCAAAGATTTTACAGCAAAACTAAGTAGCTATTTACTTTAAATATGCCAATTAAGCGTTACTAATGTACAGTACATTTCTAGGCTAAGGATGATTGATAGTAGCATGCAGTGAAATGTTCTAAAACTGCAGTTGGAAAATGTAAATGTACGAAATGAAAAAAAAAAAATCCTCACCAACTGACAGCACTATTTACATGTTTCAAAACAATGCTTACAAATTGTTCTTTTATTGTTCTTTAAAGCTTTTTCTGCTCTGTTCTTCAACAAGGTGGTAGGCAATGCAGTCTTATCAAAAGTTCTTTAAGGCTAGGATATTATTTAGTATGTAGTTCTAAAAGACCTTATTCCAGTTTACTTTACTTAATGGCAATATCATTGATTTTGGTATAGAGTGCTGGAGAACAGGGACTTGACAGAAAACAAGAATTACGTTGTGCAAAAATGTCAAGGTTTCCAGGTGTGAGGGTTTTTTATTTTTATTTTGTATGAAAGCAAAGAAAATCATTTCAATCGGAGAGAAAGAGAATGAATGAAGACACTTCATATCTCCAGAATGGCCCAACAGACCCAAGAAGCCGCTGTAAGGACATTTTTGAGAGTCAATATGGCTTTTTGAGTTTCAAAATTGCCAGATTTGCGATGTTATGATATAACTCTCTGACCCTGGTGAGGAAAACAGTTTAGTTTGGTTGGTCCTCAGCGTAGTGACTACTGAAACCACAAAAAACACCAAAAAAGATATTCTGTGGCCTTGTTATGGTAGTAGTGTACCATTGCAGGTGCTTTTGGGCTGTCTCCTGCCTTAAGATAGAGCTTATGGTTTTGAGCAAAGCCCTTCTCTCTTCTTTTGCTTCCTTTAATCTAGGAGGTATCTAGCGTATGAATGGTTTGCAAAGAAGCACAGTTATTCTCCTCTAAGCTGGAACAATCTGCAAGTCCCCGGATTTTTGACTCGTTGCAGTTGTGAAAAGGTGTAAGTATTTATTTATTTATTTATTTATTTCCTCAGAAAAGGAATAATCAAAAAGATGCTGACCATTTGCACTGGAGTTTTATCTTAAAAGCAAATAGCAACCAATCATTTGCCCCTTGCCATATTAGGTAGGTGATTGAAAAGATTAATTAGTGTAATTCGCTTTACTGCTGTCGGGACCTGATCCTATATGTGTGCTTGATGCCCTCAATTTTTATTGGATCTTGAGGCTGGATGGAAATCGAGGGGTGCATTTCTTCTGATTTTAATGAGCTTTGGAACGTGTTGCAAAAAATACAGAAATAACAGGCAGTGAAACTCCTATCAGCAAAGAATTCACTTAGCTGGGTGCCCATTTTACCTGACGTATTTATACTGAGTAATTTGACAGCAGCAGAGTATGTGCAGTTGAGCCATAGACTGTCATTTCTTACTAACAACACTCACTGGCTTTGTGAGACAGTGTTAATAAGCACATTTCAGTTTCAAAGGCATCACCCGCATTATTCTTTCGGATTCCAACAGGTACAGCAAATAGACACTTGTTTGTGATGGAAAGGTCTTGACTCAATAAATCGCTAATGCAAGAGTAACTTATTTGTAGAAAGGCCCTTTGAGACTTCTCTTGAGTATCAAAGTCCAGTAACAACATTTCTAGAGAAAAGATTAAATTTTGAACTCAGTGGATAGCTTTCAAGACAATTCTTTTTAATTTTCACACTTAAGAATTTTTATTTTTAAAGAACCTATTTAAAGAACATATTTAAACCTTTTCTTATGTTCTCTTATACTAGAATCTGTAATACTTGCCAACTTTCATGGCAGTTAACAAAGCAAAGTTGCTCCAATGTCTTCTCTCTGGATTTTATTTTCCAATAATATTTAGAGTTCTGGACAGGAAAGAGATTTTTCTAGCCGAAAGCATCACGGTCAAGAAACCTGACATTTATGAAAAGTGGTTTTCCCACCAGCACAGTCCATTAGCAGTCACCTGTAGCAGCAGCCAAAAATTGTCAAGCCATCTACCAGTCAGGATTATTTCCAGTGACAAAGAATAACCAGTGACAATTAACTTTCAAAGAACATTGGGTCTTTTGTTTGTTAAACAGCTGGTAATTTCAGGAATAGCACATTAGCCATTGTAGTGGAGAGTGCAAATGGAGATGCAAGAGACCTGAACCTTCTGGCCTGAAACATTTGTGGTCCATTGCTGTTAGCAGCCTGGCACACCTGGGATACGCTGGTCCCTCTTTCCTACTTAATTTCCTTCCTTCCTTCCTTCCTTCCTTCCTTCCTTCCTTCCTTCCTTCCTTCCTTCCTTCCTTCCTTCCTTCCTGCCTTCCTTCCTTCCTTCCTTCCTTCCTTCCTTCCTTCCTATCATGTCAGTTTTTATATTACTTCCTTAAAAATGCAGTTATAAACTTCTGAGTTAAAAGTCCTTCCTGACCTCACAGCACAGAAGCAGCAACTTGGGTAGTAAGTTGATGCTGAGATGGGTATGTGCGAGAGGATGAGGAGTCTCTCGTGAACCCACCACTACCCATAAGAACTCTCACCCACCCCTTCTAGAAGAGGTTGTGCTGATTTGGCAGTTTCGGTGCCTTTGCTCCAAACCAGGTCTGTGCAATCACAGAATCACAGAATTTTCAGAGTTGGAAGGGACCTCTAGAGATCACCCAGCCCAACTCCCCTGCCAAAGCAGGATTGCCCAGAGCACATCACTCAGGACTGCATCCAGGCGGGGCTTGAACATCTCCAGAGAAGGGGACTCCCCCACCTCCCTGGGCAGCCTGTATGACCTGATTAAAAAAAAAAACACACCAGACTTCTTTTTCAGGTGGCCTCAGAGAGCGTCTTAGAGCATGGCAAGACCAGTAACTGAATTATCTGTACTGAGGTACACTAGAATCATATTTTACTAGGGCGTAACCTTGGCTGGAAAATGGGATGGAGGAAATACTCAGTCTCTGAGACAAGACTTGCTGACAAAGGGATCCCATTGTCGTAAAACGGCCTGTGTTTTTGTTGATTTTTTTTTCCCAGCTGTTCCACCATTTTGTTTTTGAAGCGATAGTTGACTTAAGACAATTTTTGCTTTCTTTGATTTTTTTTTTTTTACTTCCACAAAACATTTTTCATTCTTCTCGCTCCATTGTACTACAGTTGTCAGTGTTAAAGGACAACTACAAAGACTGTTAGATAATAAACTAAAATACATAGGCCCAAACATTACATTTCCTTTTGGTTTTAAATACACCTCTAACTGACAAAGTAATTTTTTTTTTTTTTAGATACCTGCAATAAAAATAAAATATGGCCTGCACATCCTGCCTTCTGTGGTGTTTGTGTGTAAGTTTGTGGGGAGTGGGAAACACTCCGAGCCTCAGCAGAGGGTGAGGGGTGGGGAAGATTCGGAAGAGCTCTGTTAAAGATGCTCTTGAAGAACCTCACCTTTCTTTGTAGCCTGGGTGGAGAGGAAAGCTCTCTTTGCACCCTGTGATAGATGGGGGACGTGCAGCTTGTGGAAGCGTTTCCTCAGTGTGTTAGAGAAACAAAGAGGCAGAGTAGTGACATCAAAGGGAATGGATCCACGCTCAAATTTTTGTTCCTTAGAATCATGGAATCACCAAGGTTGGAAGGGACTTTTAGGATCATCAAGTCCCACCATCAGCCTAACACCGCCAAAACCACCACTAAACCATGTCTCTCAGCACCACGTCTCTCTGCCTTTTAAATACCTCCAAGGATGGTGATTCCACCACTGCCCTGGGCAGCCCGTTCCAATGCTTGGTAACCCTTTCTGTGGAGAATTTTTTCCTAATATCCATCCTAAACCTCCCCTGGAGCAACTTGAGGCTGTTTCCTCTTGTCCCATCACTTGTTACTTGGGAGAAGAGACCCCCCCCCCCCCCCCCCCCCTTGTCACACCCTCCTTTCAGGTAGTTGTAGAGAGTGATAAGTTCTGTTATTTCCCACTTTGCCACCTTTTCTCTCTGTAGAAGAGTCCCAGAAATTCCACTGCGGGTACAACCAAGCGCTCAGTAGTTGCAAGCAACTAAAATTACATTAGAAATCTCATTTTCGGGGATCTGAGCTCAAGATACTCCCTTTCTTAGATGAGGAATTGCTCACCTTTAATTGCTTTAAGTTGGGCATCTGAAAACTGGAGCCCTTGAGATGATTAGTAAGTGTAGAAAAATTTGGCTCCGGTTCATACATATGCTTGCAGAGAGCAGACATCAGGCAGAGGTACTGCACCAAAGAGCATGTGTTTTCAGACATTCACCCATATGGGATATCTTTCAGCCTATCTGAAAGGGTTTTAATTGCTCTGTCAATGACTCAGTTGAGTACCGGCGTGTGTACGGACGGTAACTTAAAAGAGAATAAGCACGAGGTGGGGACTTGACATCACGTGCCAAGATTGCATTCCTCATTAATGTTGCTACAGGGAGAGGAATTTGTTTTGCTGGCCAAAAGGTGGTGGGTACCAGACAAAATAATTCTATATTTGGAAATTTCTGGTGAACAGAGTGATTGACAATTAGGAGAGAAGGAAAAAAAAAAAAAAAAGTTGTCTTGGCTCTGAATTTCAGATCTTTTGCTTGGGTCACACAGTTCAGGGTTCAAAAAGTTGGCTTTTGGGAACTCTGTGTTCAATTTTCAGCCTTGGAAAATGAAAAAAATATTTCAGTGCTACACAGTCAATGCACAGTAGTAGTGGTAACCCTGAAATATAACTCGGTAGTGTGAAGGCCTAAATCTTGTTCTACTTTTATTAATGCTGTGGGAAGTCTTTGATAGTCCAAATACGAAAATTCTTGAGCAACTACTTTTTTTGTTATTCAAACATATTTATAAAAATATACTGTAGTTGTAAGACCTATAAAAACACGGCTAGTGAAGTCCATGTTTTTGCAGTGATACCCGTTTTTTTAATGCTACTCTCACAGTTTCAGTGACGTATTCACAGATTCTGGTATGAAAGTACTGGGGATTTGGGGCACTGAGATATCTTCTCTCGGCAAACAGAAGCAGTTAAACAAAGGTGGACATGTTAACTTTATCTCCATTCGAAACACAAGGAGAAAAAGAAAAGAAAAACTACCCCAAGACAGTGTTCTTCAAGTTGAAATGGCAAAAATCACCTCATTAGCCAGTAGTAATCAAATGCAGCGATCACAACAGGGGGTTGAAATCCTAAATGACCCTGTGAGCACGTGATCACTAGGAGTGCATTGTCTGTGTGACTACCTTTATTATAGACAGGTATGAGTTTGATGAAAAGACAAGTGTTAGCTCAAAAAGCATTTTCCGTGTGATATTTGCTATTTACCTCCGGCCTTCTTGGAGAGACAGTCGCTATTTTGAACTGTGACACTCAAAACCTCTGCTGACAGAATCCTTGCAGCCGAGGATTTCTGTAGGAAGAGCGGAATTAGCTCTTTGCAAAAATCGAAAGAAGGAAATTATCACCAAACTTCTTAGCGTGCTCACTGCAAATGTAGGAAAAAAATATTATCATTGTAAAGTTTCAATTATCACCTATCAGCTGTCTGTCATCTATATGTCACTCCAAGTATTCACTCTGTTTTCCAGACCTCTATTCCTCATCTGTGCTCGTTCGGTCCTGAAGTGGACAGACAGCTCTTCTGTGAATTGCAACCAGCCACCCCGAGATACCCTGAAGATACCCCTTCCTCCATCACTTTGGAGGAGCCAGCCTGGTCTCTGCTAGCTGAAGACCCGTCTCTCCTAATATATTCTGTCACGAGCGCCTTTGGAGGTCCATACCCACCTGGTTATGCTGGTGTGAAGGCTGTTTGCTTTGGGATTATTTGAATTTTTCCTGGGCTTGAGACGTAATGTGCAATGACTGGAAAGACCCCATGAGGTCTGAGCGCAAGCCCCATCATCTCAGCAAGTGCTGTGGACGTAGAAGTGTACATCTTGTATCTGAAACACCATAAACTCCTTTCGTGGAAGGCAAGGAGAATGAAATTCAGCTTCTCTGCTGCACTGGAGAGATTAAATTCATGAATGAAATGCTGCAGTTATGGATCTGAAGAGAGAACAGCCTCGAAACAAGAGGGATAAATTCAGAGGCCAGGCATGATTTAACACAAAAACAGCTGTTTGTCATACAGCAGAGCTTCATCTTGCTATAGGTGAATGATATCATCATTTGTTTTAACAAAACAAATGTGCAAACATATGTGCAAAACGTGAGTGAACCTTTTCCACGTGATGAAGCAGTTTAGTGCTATACACATTTTCTGGAGTGAACTTTGTGAACTCTTGCTCAGAAACAAAGTTTTTCTTTATCCCCCCTAAATATCAATTACTGCAGACATTATAGTCATAATATTTGTTACCTTCACCATCAGCCTGATGGTGATTTACACATGTGTGGTCATTGTTTAGACTCTCAAAGATGAGATCAGATGGTCACAGGGGATGATTTTTTGCTTCAAAAAGTATGATTGTGGCCCCAATTATCAGGCAGAGGATGTCTTGGTACTCTAATAAGAAAATAGCACTCCACAGATGTTTTTTGTAAAAAGGTTAGATTTCCTTGTCCCCGGACTCCCTTATTTCTATGTCTCAGCGAAAGAAGAGTAAACTTATTAACACCGCTCCCTGGCGTGTGTGTCAGAGTTCGCTCAAAATCAGAGGAGTTTGGAACTCATTCTCTCATAATACTGCTGCTTTGAGTAAAATACTGTTTAAGGCAATCAGAAGTACGTTATAACTAGTGCACCAGCAGTCATATAAAGTTGTACACCAGTTTAGGGGAAGCAATTATAAGGTGTAGGTGACGGAGCTGGGCATGCTGCAAACTGACTGGACAGCAGCAACCGCTAACGGAGAAGGCGTACGGTGGCTGTTTCCAGCAACGAGATCACAAGATCCGATGCTTTGGCAAAACTGTAACATCTCATGTCCCATAGGCTGTGCTGATGATTGCAGGTAACTTTCTGAGGATTGCGTCTGTCTGGTTAGGACTGAGTGATGAGGCGCCTCATAAATACTTGCAACAATAGTACCGCTGAGCACCGGTTCCCATGTTCAAGTCATTTCTTAAACTGATTTTTATTCTTCAGTGCTTGCAACGATGGAAAGCTACAGGTAAAAAGAATTATGTTGTATTCTTCAAGGAGGGAGAGTGCAGTTTAAGACAAAAGGCTCAAAAGGCAAAAGTGTTTTACTGAATTTTGAATTCTTATTTCCTTTGAATACAAGATATGTTGACCATATGTGCTTTAGGTCCTACCTGAATCTCTTCTCATCCATATATCATCAGTTTTAACACAGGATATAGCACGACTGGCAGACAATCTGGAATCAATCTGTTTATCTTTAAAATGCTGCTGAAAAGTTTTAGAAGTTGCAAGGTCCTGAACTGGAAACAAAATCTTGGAAGTAACAACAAAGAAGCATTGGAAAGACAGACAATAACTTCAGAGTCTTCTATCTGGATCCTGTTGTGCGAGAGCGTATATGCCATCTCTCAGAAAACCATTTCAGTGGAATAAAGTCTTCCTTGTTTATTAATACAACCAGGAATCAACCAGGCAGTTTTTAATTAGCATTGTAATTTTCAAGAAGTGAAAGATGGTTGCTTTATAGACTTCATATGCAGCTCAGAAGGGGCTCCAAACACAGCTGCATTTGTTTATAATATACTGCTATTTTTTAAGAGGATGCATCTGAGATACTGTATGTACTTGAAGACCTTGTGCTGCATAGCTAGAAAAATTTTATCAAAAGGCATGAATTCAATGTATTGCAATTTTGCTCTCTGATGCTTTTCTAAGCATTAGAAATCATAGGCTGTAGATGGTTTGCAAATAACCACTCTAGAAGAAAGCTTCCACATGTATATTAATAAGAATAATATAAATATTCCACAAATAGATGACTGCCTATTGAGGGGCAAGTATAGGGCAAATCTTCTGTGTTTTGTTTGTTCTGCATTTCAGCAGTATCTGACATTTGACTGCAATATTTTGCATTCCTTTATCTCTGATATTCAAGGATCAGACAAATGCTTTACAAACATCAGTGGGCTGAGTCTCAAAACATTTCTGAAAATAGGACTCCTATGTGCTTGACGTTTATTTCTACAGTTCATAACTTTCTTACCATTCACATTATCCTACTGTTTTCTGAATTAAGTATAATCATCTTAGCAGGGTTCCTAGTGGACCTTTCTGCTCTCATGTAGTAGGTTCTGCTTGGAACTGGAAGCGTTTTTCATATTTTACATATTTCATTGTCAACTAAAAGAAAAAATCTTGTCCCCTTTCCTCGACAACAGCAAGATTATGGATTAGGTTCACAAAAATTGTAATAACTATTATTTATACGGGACATGATCCGATTTCAGAGGCTGCAGAGTTCCTATTGATTTCTAGAGGAGAGACAGAGTAACTGAGGAACAAGTTTGGCCACAGGCTCCTGAATTCAATGGACCGTTCCTTTGCTACTCTTAGACACCGCACCTTGTGGATGCTGAATACAAAAAAAGGGAACCCACTTTTTAGTGACTACTTTGAGGCCTCTATAAATAATGTCTTTCAAAATTTTGTTTTCTCCCCTAAGATCGGTTTTTAGGGACACTTAATCCTTTTCCGCTACAACTTGCAAAGGTTGATAGGCTCAAGCTTATTAAAAAGACCACTGCCAAGGGGTACTAACAAGGCTGTCGTACGATGCAGATTGTCCCCCGTTGTTTTCCATCCGAGCCGTGTTGAGCATTTTATCGATGAAAGGAATAAGCGAAGGTTTCAGATTTGGCTTATGTCCCGTAATTGTCCATAATTATTTAAAGTATCTTAAAGGACGTGCATAATCTGAGTTGGTAGGTCTTGAAGGTGAACTCAGGGAAGGTTTCCAGGCTGATTTCCATAAATACTGTAACTCCTCCACGCTCACAATAGGCTCAGCGCTCAAGGTCTAATATCCAAGCTCTTGCTGCGGCTAACAAGATGCAGCCAGCGTTTCTGGCTGGAGCTCCTGGCTGGCTCTTGTGTGCTCACTCTGAACATGTGGCTCGGTCCTGTGAAGCACTGACTGTTTTCTTCTCCCCTAGAAGTCAATGGAAACTGTTTAAAGTGCCCAGCGGTTCTGAGGACCAAGCACACAAAAAATGCTATTGTTTGGAGACTGAATTGCGGTAAGCCCCGCTTTTGTACCGTGAGTTCATTACTATATATGTTCACATTTCCCCACAATTCCTGCTTAGACATATTTTGAACAGCAAGCCCCCATGTTTTATTTGCTCAATCTGGTGCTGGTTTAGAGACATTTTGTTTTGTTTAGGTTTTGTTCTTCCCCGCGGGGTACAGACTTACTTTCACTAGATAGGAAAGTAAGGAAGGCTCCAGGGTGATGAGCATCAAAAATCAATCGAATCAGCTAAGGCTCTGAGTCTAGAGCACCTACCCCTAAACAAGGGGACCGAGACCTTAAATAAAGGCATCATTTTTCGTATTTTGCAGCAACATTCCTAATTTTTCATTTTCTCCCATTGTTATTAATACAACACTCTTAAGTCATCTGCTGCCCACTAGCTAAAGAGATCACTGCAAGTCCTGCTTCAACAAGGAACTTAAGTACAAGCCTTCCTCTGAGCACATGGTAATTCCCCGTGCAGTCAGTAGGGCCAGTTTTTTAAAGTCTAAATCCCTTGCTGAATCCTGGTCCAAAACCATGCGGACACCGGGAATGCTTTTTCATTTATTTATTCAGTTTCCCTTGAAGGACAAGGAGGAAAATTTTATATACAAAAAAAAAAAAAAAACAAAAAAAAAAAAAAAGGAAATTAACAGAGTAAGAAGCCAAAGTGAGCTTTTTCTTCAAAAAGCAAATTTACAGAAACTTCCATGGAAGGTTATAAAACCTACACTGTTTGCCCGAGAGACTTTTCTAATCACTTAGGTAAACATGGGAGGTAGACTGGGTAAATACATATCTAGGATAGGCTAAATATTGAGGTATTTTAAAGGAATATTTATTGAGTTAAATATATTTATGTATACACACACACACATATTGGTACCTGAAGAATATATTTTTTAGCATACTACCTCAGAGCCATAACAACTCTTAGGTGTACAAATTTGGCAGTTGGAAGAATCTGATTTAAAAATCGATACTGAGGAAATCATGAAAAAAAAAATCTATTAAACTACACAGTTTTGGTACATGGATCGTAATCTTTTCTTAGTTCGGTGATATAAGACTTCATAAATTTGATGGAATCTCAAAATAATATTAATGACAGTTGTTCATTAGTATGATGCCTATGGAAATAAACTGGTGTTATTTAAATAGCTGTTTCCTTTGTAATGACCGTATTATACAGTCATTGCCTTAAAATCCAGAGGACAGATGAATGGCTGGCAAAAATTTACCAGCCTTTTATTTTTTTGAATGATAAAGTTTAAGAAAGGAAACTTGAAACAAATCACTTTTAAGTGAAAGTTTTCTGTTTAGAAGAAAACTGAAGTTGCTTGAAAAAGTGTAATTATTCCTGCAGATGATCTTTAAAATTCTCTATTATGGACACTGGAAACTTACTACATGGTATTATTCATCCTGTTTAAAATACCCCTGTTGGCAGACAAACCTCAGGGAACTTTGCAGGAAGATGTTTTAATTTATGAACTGTAAACCAGAATGATTAAAGAAATAAACACTAAATAAATGTTCTGACAGGTGCCATTGATGGGAAAGCTTCTGGAGTAGCATAAAAAAGTCAAATTCAAACACAGATGTAAAAAAAAAAAAAAGGTAAATATAGGGCAGGTAGATAGATATTAAGCCATCACTGGTCACAGGCAAAATGCCTTTCAGTTTTGAGTTTCCACACTCTCTCTGGTCAGCCGTCCTTTTAACTGGAGTTGTTACCGAGAGCAGTTTTTACTTAAAATGAGTGAATCAAAATGTGGAGAAAACAATCCAGTTGCCACTTAAGACTGCTGTATATACCATGACTGTGACTGGTGAGACAAGTAAGAAAGCAGATATCAAATCTTCTTTACTGTTTAGAAGCAGACAGCCGCTAATACTTTTTAATTATGATTTGTCGTTGCTTTTATCCCAGCCACATTTTACTTTGTGGCTAGGCTCCCTGTTTCCACGTAAGCTTCCTCTGGGAGCACAAACTGCTGACTCCACATCTACAGACAGAAATGCCACAACATAAATGAAGTTAAAAGAAAAAAAAAAAAAAATTAAAAAATTGTTGCATTTTGGGTGTGGGGTGCCACGACAGATAAAAAGCCACTGTGCAGCTGCCTCGTGTGAAACCCTCCAGCTGAGCACTGATAAAATTTATCACAGGGGCACACATAGGAATAAGTGGCTTAGCAGAGCAGCCTGCGGTGAAACGTGCAACAGCTCAATATCTAAAGGGATGCTGTAGCTTGACAGCGAAACGGCGGCAAATACAGCTAATAACACGGGCTCGTAGGGTATGTAAACCTACAAGGGTTCACTTACCAAGCTCAGCACCGCTGTTTTGTCCCCAGACCGGGAGCAGAGGACAGGGCGCCGTCTACTTGAACCCTCCCAAATAGCTCCTGTTCCTGATGCGGCTGCGGTGCGCCGTGGGCAGGAGTGGGGAACGCGAGAGTTGGGACGGTACCAGCACTCCAGGCGATCTGATGCTGGGTTTTTGTCACTTAACAGTTCAGCTCCTGCTTCCTGCATTTATTTTTCCTTTTTTTTTTTTTTTTTTTCACAAAAAGTGATTTCTGAACTTAACCTAAAAAAAGAGGGATACTTTTCAGAGTGTATCTGACCCCAAACTACTCAGAATTTCACCAAAAAACCCTGATCCAGTGAGGTTATTAGGTGTTTCAATGCATTCAGAAAAGCTCTAGAATAAGCAAAATGCAGTGTAGCTTCTTTCATTGAATGGAAATACACGTGTAAGGTTTCTTTCTCTTTCCATGTCCGTTTGCTCTTGCACCGCTTGCTGTTCGAGGGGGTAAACGCGACACGTGGATACCTGACTCCACGTGGGTATTTTTAGCTCAGTTCTCCCAAGGTCTGGAAGCTGTAAAAAAAAAAAAAAAAAAAAAAAACCAAACGAAAATCCCCCAAATCAAAGTGAAACATCCTCTCGTTTAAAGAAAAATCTGGATTAAAGGAGCCCTTGGGAACAACGGAGAGCTTGAGGGTTAAGCAATAGCATGAGACGGTTTGTGAGAGATCAGGCATGGATTAGGAGTGATTGGTGACTCACACAGGTTTGGCTCATATGTATCTGACACTCCTGAAAGTCTGCTGATTCACTCCGGGAAGGACAGGTTCTCCTTTCTCTTCTGCTGACATTTACAAGCAGCATAAATGAAAATGGTAGTATTTTACACCTGTGTCACACATGTGTAAACGACTGTAGGAAGAACACAGCAGCTGCAAATCAGGTCCAGAGAGTTGAAACGAGAAGAAGCAGAAGGTTCATAAAAGAGCATAAGCTAAAGACTATTGCCAACATGGACAAAGAAGAGAGAGAGAAACAGAGAGGAAAAGGTCAAAGGAAGCGAGAGAGAGATAGGCAGAAACTGGAACCAGGTTCACAACAAAGAAGAGGACAGGAAAAAGTTTGGGGTTGTTTTTTTTTTTTTTTATATAAATGAAACCATCCACAAGCAAAAAGCAGGGGCTATTAACATGGGAAAGGGACAAGAACATGGAGAAGGGACAAGAATATTCTCCTTCCATTCCCAGACAAGCAAAAGCTAACCTCCCCACTAAACACATTATTGCAAAGGCTACAAGGGGTTAAAAAAAAAAAAAAGAATCCATTTAAAATGCACTTTTCAGGTATTTTGTGGCAGGGAAGTTGTATGAAGGGATTAGACAACATGACCCCTATAAGAAAAAAAAAATCACACTGGGACACGCTCTCAGATATTGCTCATTGGAGAGTGCTGCTAGCGCTAAAGGCATTTTGGGAGTGGTTGTCCTTTTTTTCGTGGCGGTGGCATCCTGCCCCGTGTGACGCGGGGTATGTGTTCAGCATCCAGCGGGGAGCCCGCCTCTGTCCCAAACAACCGGCGAGGCACAAGAGTGGACTCGCTGATTAATGCCGCAGGACCGGCGTGCCGCAATTAGCACCGGCGGGACGACGACCCGCAGCTGCTCATGTGCCAATTCTGCGTGGCACGCCGTCCTTGCTCCCCGGCGTGGGTCCCGTCTCACTCCTTACCTGCAAAAGGAGAGATTATTCACCAGGGTGGTAGACACATTTCTGTTCTCAAGAACACCGCGATATCATTAATCTTCTGGCAAGTCGGCAAGGGCGGGTTATGTGGATGCAAGTATTTTGCAAGGCTATAAATAAAATTTAAAGAGAGAAAGAGGCAGAAAGAAAAGATGCATTCCTGGGGTTTCCGTTGCTACAATACAGACGATGTTAACACTGCAATAGCTTACCAGTAATAACACTTAAAAAAAATCCCCTTTTTATGGTTTTTGAACATCTGTCCAGAAAAGTGGAACATAAAATGGGATCCTAAGACCGTAATATAAATTTTCCAATCGCGTCTATAAAACAGGTAGTTGATCAAAGTGCAAAACGTAACTCGTGTATCTGTAATTGTTGTACTGTGCTGTTCACATGGTTATGGCTACAGGCATAAATATCTGAAAGGAAGGGGAAGAAAGTGATAGCAGGTGCAATATGAAGGCTTGTCGGAAAGAAGGTATGAGAGATAGCCACATTAGTCACACGTAGCAAAGATATAATTGACTTATTCGGGTTATCTTCACACATCCATACTGTGTATTCTGCACAGGCCTTGTATGCTTTACGTCCTTCCTCGTGTCTCAGCTGAGTCTGGGACACAGAAGAAAGCAGGAATGCTCCTCTTTGCTCCTCTTGGAAACAGCACCTCGACACCTTTGCTGCCCTAAGAGAGTCCAACAAAATAGGTCAAGTAGAACAGAAAATATAATTTTAAGGTCTTGTGCCCTGGGTCCCTCGAAAGGTATAAATCAAGACTGATTCATACGGGGACAGCACGTTTCCCTTCCCCAGTAATGTAAAATGCCTTTTTTAACTATGTAAGGTTGAGATAAATCAGATTTTAAAACAGGTAGCTTTCCAGTGTGAGTCAATAATTATTGCCAGCTTTGGAGAAGAAAAATGGACATTTGAAAGGGCGAAAAAGCTTTTTATGACTTCTGCATACAGTGGAATTATACTGTCTGTCTGAAGTTGCTCTGTGAAATGGAATGGTAGAAAAAATTCCAACAAAGCCAGGTGATCAAATTGGCATGATAAGCCCCAAAATTACTTGATGCATTTATTTTTAATCACAAGGTTCTGCCATTTATCAGACTGGTATCATCACAGCTTACATAAAGCGTTAATTCTGATTTTGAAGAGTTAGAGCATAGCAACTGTTTATTTCATTTGTCCCAACAAAGGTTGGTTGCTTTTATGCAATGTGCTTATACTGTCACATTACCCAGTGAAGGTAGAATTTTATTCTGCATTGTGTTGAAAGGGCACACATGAAAGTGATTGTTGATTTTATTTCAATGCTGTAGGTTTTTATTACATTAACTCAACAAGGTACTTTTTCATCCCCCATTTTGTCAGGGTCGTGTTTTTGTCCTGCCTTGAGTAGGTATGGAAAAGAAGGCAAGGGCTTGAATCTTGCTGTCACTTTTGAGTGCAAGCAACAAGGAAATCTGAAATAAAGCACCCTTGAGTGAATCGAGGTAGTAATGTATTAAGTGGGACTCAGGAAAAAAAAAAAATTATCATCTCTCAGGAGTTTCTCTTTGACTCAATTAAAGCTGAGTTGAATGGAGACCTTAGCTGTAATTCCAGACTATTGGGAAGTTCAATACACTTCAAATAGGGGGAATATGGCTGGAAAGTGGGAAGGGACAAAGGAAGCCTCACCAGCTCAACTTGTGAGCTTCCCAGAGGGCAGCTTCAGCCTGGGCTGCCCGGTGAAAAATAGCTGATGCAACTCGGTTTACATCTGTATGCTCCCAGGATATGACTTGGCAAAGGTGTGAAGCTCAGGTTTGTGATGGCGGGTCTCAGCCTCCCATTCACTGGGCTGCTGGATTTATCCCTGGAAAAGTACTTCCTGGGCCACCAGGTCTAGGACCTGCTGTCCTAGACCTAATTATATGTTTAGGTCACGCGGTCAGTTCAGGAAATGTGAAAAAATGTCTATATGGAAAGCAGCTCAGTTTGCAGACTTCTCCATTGCTACCGAGAGAGTTTGCAGAATCCCCTAATGGTTGGGAGTAGTCCTCTGAGTACAAGCACGCACTTACTCACTGCAGTTTGTACACATTTGTTCTTGTGCCAACGCTGTCCTTCACTCGCAGTTGTTCTTTACTACTAACGTGTTTATAGACTGCAGTCAGATCTCTCCTCAGCCCTGGTTTTGCAAACTAAAAGAAGCCAGACCCTTTTCATGCCTGTTCATGAGACAGGCCCGTGGTTTCCCCGCCTGCCTTAGCACGCTCTCCCCGTTCACGTGCCGGTGCTGGTGAACATTTCGCCTGGCTGGTCGTAGCTGCGTACGGTGCTCCAAACGTAATTGCACCGGTGCTTTGCACGGCGGAGTGAATACTTCTGCCTTTCTACAGGAATACCTCACCCCAGCGTTTTTTTATGGCCGCAATGTTACTAACTCATAATCACACAGTGTGTAATTAGTCTACCGAAGTCTTTCTCCTGCTGTATTATTTCCAACTGATGAACTCCAGCTGATAGCAGGAATTCCTGCTATTAGCCCCCGAGTTCATGCTGTTGCATTTTGCACTATTAAATTTCATCACATTTCTCTATCTTCACCCTTCAAGGTCACTCCGTTCTTTCCCTGCAATGATGCGTTGCACAAGCGCTGGCTTACCCCACTACTCACTGTTAAAACGGGCAGGGCTATGTTTTTTTTTTCCTCACAACAGGTTACAAGCTGAGCCTCCTGCCCAAATCATCTGCTTATCTCATTGCTCTCTGCAGCCTGGTAACATTCTGCCTCAGTCTATGCTCCATGAGCAGAATACTTCTGGGAACTGTACTACATTGTTTTCCCCAAGGAAACCCTTTTCATTTGCAGTTTTTTGGTAGTTTGAGAACAAAAGACATGAGAGCGAGGGAGTGACTAGTAAATGGGGGACAATCATTTTCAGGTGTGAAGCCATCCTGGGGATTTTTTTTCAAGCCTCCTACCTTCCTACATGGATGTCAGTATCATGCAATCCAGATGCTGTTGGCTTCTGTTCAACACAGCCCTCGCCTCTAAGGGAAGGCGTTAAATTGAAGTCAGGCTGAAAAGAGAGGTCAACAGGACTCTGGCAACCAAGAACAGGAGGATTAGAGGCAGATCCAGCGGCGGCACCAAGTTCCCGTATTAACAGGGGTCATGCTCTCCTCCTCAAAGTTAATCATCTCCCACCTTACAGAGGTGCCAAGGACCTCGTCCTCTCTTGAGCCAAGTCACGGACACACTGGTGTTCCTGGAGCTGAGGCAGCTTGCTTCAGCTTGGGACCTGAAAACCAGGACAATTGCTCTAGATCCTTCTCCAGATCCTGGGGTCAGCTTGAAGTTCACACACAACCTATGTGTGAAGGTAGACTGGGTTTTAGGGGTTTTCTCATGGTCTTACTATGGCAGTGCGTTAAGGTTATTTTGTTGTCTAAGAGTTATAATCTTAGCCATTTATGTTAGCGTTAAAGTTAGTTAGGCCTGTTAACTATTGTCATTAGCTGAACTTCTGATACAGGGTCTTGCATACGACCATTTTGTCATGTACTTAGCCAGGTGGTAGGCCCTGGGAATGTTTCTTCACAAGTATCTGGGCTAATTAATAGAGGAACTTTTTGAGACTTTCTCATAGATAATGAGGATTCTATCCTTGAGTCATTCGAGAAAGAACACCTAATCGAGGAAAGCAGGTGGTGTTGTCGTTCTTTAAAGTGCAATATCCTGGAGCAGAAGAGCGTAAGAACCGTGAAGATGTTACTAATCTACCATGTTTTGAAAGCTGTAGCCAACTTTGGCAGAACAGTGAAAATTCTGGGTGTCCTAAACTGAGCTACCTTCACTATAATACTAAAAATCACACCCACAGGTCAAGAAGACCCCTGCCCAGTGAAGACCCTTCCCTTGCACAGGCGCAGTGACTGAGGAGAGTGACATAACCAATATTATAATCATATGTAAACTACTAACCAATCATTGTAACCGGGGGTGTACTACCTTATAATTTTTGTGTATAAACATGACGAGGAAACCGGCATGAGGTGTGCATGACTTGTGGGAATATTCCACCCTGCACCCTGGCCAGAATAAAGCAGTGTCACCTCTCTAAATGTAGTCTCTGTGTTTTTTGAAGAATCGGGACTTAGCCCTCTTTTGCAGGGAACAATTTGACCACCTTGGGTCTTAATGTAATAGGTTTCCTTTTCAGAATAACCATGAGACTGGATTTACCGCATCTGTAATTTCTGGCTTGTGGATAACTATTGTAGCAGCTGTTTTCCTTTAAAATCACTGATATGTGCTTTACCTCCCAATCCGCTTCGATGCTATTTGTTGGTGTTGGGCCTGTCTGACTCAAACACCACTCCCCACTACGAATATAGATTTATATTCATAGATTTTTAGCAGAGGGAGTTTGGCAAAAGAGGAGGGCTTGAACAAATTTCAAGTAGTTATTGTTGTGAAAATGCGTGTTCTAACCTTAAATAAAATGAGCTCCTATGAAATTTTGTTGAATCGGAGGTGAATTTGTTGCAAGTTCCTAGCTCTGCTATTTGTACATTATTTTGATTTCATATTTTCATGTTACAAACTCAACATTTCTAAATGTCATGCCATGGAATCCATTTGGAAAATGCCGCGTGATCCCAGACAGGCATTTTGTAGTCTTTAATACTCTCTTATTGCTCTTGCTGCCACTGTAATATTATTTGCTGTGCGTGAGCTGTGTCTTGGCTTCTGCAACAGTTTGCCACTAACAGGGTAGAGCATGTCATAAATAACCCTCCAATATGTGCAATAATTAACTTTTAAGACTACCATTAAATCCTTTTAAAGCGGATTGATTAGGTTTCAATTTTGTACGTTGCTTCAGATTTTCATCTGAACTGAAGCGTTTCTTTAGGCTATTCTGCAGCTGTGCTTGCTTTCTAGCACTGACAGCCATTCAAATCCATCTTGTGCTATTGTAACCTGCTGTTAGCCCATTAGTTGCAATCTGTGGGAGGAGAAGGAGACAAATTGTGTCACTATTCCTTATCAAGGGACCACACAGTTGTTTGCCACTTTGACTCCGTGATGGATAGTTATCTTGAGATGTGACAGGTGTGAGACTGGAAATTTAGGAGGAAACAATGCAGGAGCCCGGTAGCATTTTGTTATTGACACTTGCTAGATAACAACACAGGGTTAATCAATCTCTTGTGTTGTTCTTAACCCCCTATTCTTTTTGTCTTCAAGATGCAGTTTTTCTCATCAGACTGACACGGCAGGAAAAAGGTTCAAGTAGATAGCAGACGTTTTTCCTTTACCACGTACTGGACATACAATGTCAAATTCCATGAAAAACACATCTTTGTTTCCTCTGACAATTTTTTCAAAGCTCTTTGAAAGTGGGTCAGGGGCTGGAGAAAGTACAGCTTAAATATCTGAAAGCAGCTGCAAGTAGACATCTTTTCTTTGAAAGAGAGACAGTCTTTTTCCAACTTTATTTTTATTGTCAACAGGTTTTTTATCATTATGTTTCCAAAAATTAACTTGCTGTAGCCTGCCTCTTATTATTTCCTTCCCAGGTATGAGCTATAGTAACTGTGGTGAAAAAAAAAAAACCTTGAACGTTAAATGATCACATTTACTTAGCTAGCTCTGCTCCAAACACGCTATTCAAGGAAATGTAGACCCAGGACAATTTATGCTGATATTTTAGATCAGGTTTGGTTCTTTTATGACCTGCAGAAAATGGAATAATAGGACAAAATTCACAAGTCTTAAAAAAATCTTAAAAGTGGTGTTCAATATGTTTAGGAAGCACTGAAAGAATGACAGGAGTTTATGTACGAGCTAAGGTTCCCATTGAATAAAGAGCTGGAAAATTATAAAGCTACAGAAATTCAAAGAGACCTTAATGAAGATTGCGGTCCTGCTGTACTAGCATGAAATAAGAGGCGTTGGGCCCAGAGAGTTCAAAGTTGAAATAGCCAAGACAAAAGATGAGGAGGACATTATTGTCATTTCACTAAAAGGGACAAAATTGTACAAACAATGGAGACTTCCCTGAGGTGTCCAGGAAGCTTGCAGGAGCTGAAGACCAACCTCCAAGACCATAGGGTCATGTGTAATCTATGAGGCATTGGTAATTAATCTTAGATTTGGATGTACTTATTTGCTCTATCTCTTTGTCCTCCGACATTCTCTTGTATAAACCATGTTTTTTAGGCAAAGGTTCCTGCTGATGGTAAAGGGGAAATTTCAAGCGCGTTAGCAACGCTCTCGAGTGGTTACAGTAAAGGACCAGCTTGCCCATACTCCGGATGTTATACAGACAACGTTAGAATGTCGTCATATGTTTGGTTAAAGAATTAAATACTGTGCTTCGTGCCACAGAACAAGACAGAAATGAGGCGAATATTCACTGTACTAAGGCCGAGGGATGACTACCCTGCTCACAGGTCATTTGAAAACCCGCAGTATCATCCAGCAGAGCCCACGCAGGTGGATACCTCAGCACCCCTCCTGAAAGGTTTTTTGGATGGGGCCAAAGGAGCGGTATGGTAGCCAGGATGTTCTACGCTGGTCTCCAGCTCCTCTTGCGCTGTGACACAACAGGTTGGTGGGTGGGTGCAACGGCACATTCGTTCCCTGATTCACATTTCCATGGTCTAACTGGAAGGAACAGACTTCGGACACATTTCACTCCGGCGTGTTCATTCCTCTTCAAAAATTTGCATTTGTTTGGCCATGTACCCTCTGCCCGGCCATGCTTTGCAGGGCAGAGTTATGATATACACCGTATCAACTTCTTCTGTCTGACAGACGTTTGCACAAGCTCCTTTCATCTCCACGGTGGGAAATGTTAAGGATGGAGAGTGATACGCCACTACGGTTCTGAAATGTCTCTATCAAGTTTCCACATTAGCCTGCTTTCACCACTTCTTTTCCCTTGCCTTCTGAGTTTAAGTAGCTGCCAATGAAATCTCAGAAAGGTCTCATTAGATTTGAAGCTCCTGTCAGACAGAGCTGCAGGAAAATTTATCATGTGAGCTTCATGTATGAGATTTGAGAAACTTGTTTCTGTCCATCCAAATCACATTCAGGTTCTGTGAAGTGAACAGTAATTAATCAAAGGCAGGGCTATAGGAAATAAAAAATTCTGGTGCGCGAGCGTAACTAGCAACTCTTCACGCAACACTTGCCCTTTAGCAATAGCAGTTGACCACCCAGTTCAGCGTGATTAGTATAAGTGACATCTGTTCCCGTGTCACTGCGGCTTTCCCGAGCAGAAAGGTACTTTGTGTGCTTTATAGCTGCCACATGGCTGACGTTGTCATTCCATAACCTTACGCCCCTGTTCTTGCGCCCCGTGCCCCTAAACCTTGGCTCTTGCGTGCTTCTCTGTCTTCCACCCTAACTCCGTAACAGCTGAACGGCACAAATGCCCAGCGGCAACTGGGATTCCTCAGCAAAAGCAGTAATAAAATAACATACCTCCAAGATGAAAGAGACGTGCAGGTTTCTGAATGCTTGAGTGACAGTTTTTAGTTATACACGATAGACAGATTTTGATCTTTTATGGAGAATTACCTTGAGTCAGTTAAATAGAGG
Organism: Vanellus vanellus; assembly: GCF_965231255.1. Lineage (NCBI taxonomy): Eukaryota > Metazoa > Chordata > Aves > Charadriiformes > Charadriidae > Vanellus > Vanellus vanellus. The sequence continues at coordinate 4,297,797 of NC_138908.1, read as the reverse complement.
AGGTTTATCAGGAAAATTCTTAAGAAGATGCTCCTGTCACCAGGACTGACGATCTAGGTCCACGTCCAGTCTAGCTGCAGACTTTCCGTGAAATGCTGAAACATTGCATCCCAGCTTCTTGAAGGTATTTGAAAACTACTGAAATCCAGCTGCCTTTCAGGCAGAACAAGAAAAAAAGCTTTTCGCTGAGCGTGTCATTGTTCAAAACAGAGCAAAGGACTGAATTAAATCAGAAATTACCGGGAATTAATCATTGTATCTGAAATACTTCCAAGTAGTACCCAGCAACTACTCTGGGTTGTCCCTGTGCCATGTAGTCACAACCTGTGGCAGACGAATGAAAGCCCGTGGACCCCAGCATTAAATACAGTTTCCTTGTGCAAAGAGAATTAAATACCTAAATAGCATTAAAGACCTACACTTTGCTATCCTACTTTTAAAACAGGGATTATTTTATAACGTTTCTGCCGGTTACTACAATATAAACTTCTGGGGAAAAAAAAAAAAAGGAGTGTTTGATATTTTGCTGTGCTGTGTTCAGTGCATATTATGGTTGGTCTTGATTTTGACTGGGGCTTGATCGCTACTGTAATACAAACAAATAATAATAATAGCTTAAGGATATCAAACAGAGAAGGAGGACAGAATGCCTTTTATGCTTACAAAAAGATGATGTCAATTGATCTACATTCCAGAAAGCAGTAGAAGAGAAGACAAGTGTAACGTGTTATTGTTAAAAGGTAGAAATCTGTTAGCCTTTGATTTATTCGTAACACTGTTTAGCACACTGTTAAGTACAAAAAGAGTCAGAAGAACATAATATAGCAGTGTAGTTGCTAATATTCTTTAGAAAGAGCTAGTAAGGAACAAAAAGAAAAGGCAGGAGAGGATTTTATCTAACACAATTCTTTGCTCGGTCTCAAGCAACGTTCCATCTAATGCAAAGCTTTTCTCCCTGGTTAATCAGAACAGGGTTCAGAGGAAATCAAATAATTTGCAGATGAATTGCTAATATGTCCTGTCATGCGTGCCCTTCTAACAGCATGTCGTTCTAGCCTGTTGAAATCCTTACATCATATGGAGAGACCCGAAAAGTTTGAACATTTTGGTTCACTGCCAAGAAAAATTATTTATCAATGGCACATACTGTGCTGATATATACCACAAGAACAGATTTTTAACTAAGAACGAACATTAGGACAAGACCCTTTCCCTTCCTCTAGTGCATTAAGACAGACTGGGATGCTGTGCTCTCTTCTCCAGAACCTCCAGGAAGAAGCCTCAAATCTATCTTCGCTACTGATGCGGCTCTATTAAACACAGTACCAGGGTGCTTATGAGATTCAAGGTCATTAATCTCCCAAGCCTCCTGAGAAGTACCACCATGCTGTTCTCACATTCCATGGATGGAGGACTGAGGTGCTGCTGTGTAGGTGGCTGTAGATGGTAGGATGTGCGTGCATGCCTGGACGGGCAGGTGCCAAATGAGTGGCCGTACTATTCCATAGCCTTTCTACATAAAATGTAATGCCATGTATTTAACAAAAACTACTGTTTTTGCTGCAGGACAGCCGCTGACTCTGAACCAGCCCTTGACTGTCTCAGCACATTTGCAGTAGTCATCTATTCCTCAAAGTAATTTCTGGGGTAAATACTTGCTCATCAAATTAGGCTCGAGTTTCAAGAATGATCTTTTTCTTCATTGCTCCTGCAGGGAATAGTGTGTCATGAAAAAGGCTTTGTTCCCTTTGGCAGTCAAGCTAACGCCATCAAAGAAGCTCAGGGAGAGGGAGCTCAAAGTTGTCATTAGAATTTCAGGCGGATCTTGCTTGGGCTGCGGAGGGTTGCTATCATTACACGTTGGTATGTTCCAAAGGTCAGCCAGATCAAAAGCTCTGCACAGCAGCGAATTAATATATTGTTTAATAGCAGGGAAAATAGGAAAAAAAGAAATACAATTAAAATTTCAATAAAGAAAAAGCAAGTGACTGCAATGTAGCCTACAAGTGCCACCCAGGAGGGCTGGGATAATTTGCTATGATAGGATTAATTTACAGTTCTCTTGCTTTTGGGGGGTTTAAGTCTTCAACTTTAATATTTCTTTGGTGCATTATCTGCATTTGCATTTATCATTGGCTTGTACAATGGAATTTTCACAGGACTTGACATTTTGAAGTCCTAACTTAGGGCTTGGTCCAACTGCCTTTGAAGTCAACAAGAAGATTGCCACTAAGTTCAATGAGAAGTTGGATCAGGCTCTATAATCACTATGGACTCATTATAATCTCACAGCTGGTAACAACCGTTTAGAAGTGGAGTATAAAAACTGTGATACTGGCAGGATGAGTTCCGCGCAAAGCAGAATCCCTTCAAGTCTAACGTAAGTTGAACAATTTAAACAGATTTTAGAATTAGCAGCTCCCTTTGCACACTAACATCTGACGACTCCTTCTGAAATTTACTGAAAAGGAAACAGCCTCTATATCTGCGCTATGAGCTGACTGAATCCTTTAATATGCTTTTGTTTCTTTAGCTCCCAGTCAAAGCAAGGACGAAGTTTTCCTCTGTCTCTCCGTTGCCACAGAAAAGAGTTTTCTGCAAAATGGTTGCTTTCCCGGTGCTTTGCTAAAATGGCTGCTGCCAGGGCCGGGTCTAGGAAGGTGGCAAATGCAGAAGCTACCCCTTTTCCCATCACATTTCACAGTTTGCATACCAGCAGCAGCGCTGTGTTCTTGCTGTGTGAACGCTCGGATTGCTGCGGTGAACAAATTGAGGGCAGATCCCTTGGAAATGAATCGGGGCTTTTGTAGTAGTTTTGCAAGAAGAGGCTGTCTGAGTCAGGGTGTGATTATAAACTGGAGAGAGAACGTTTCTGCCGGGACTGAGGGGTCCCCAGCATTGAGGCGAGGTGCTGGCAGGCCTGCCCACACAGGTGTAGATTCACCTCGATGGGATGTACGGTGCTCTGGTGCAATCGCTCTCCTTTGTGTCCTTCAAGTATACTCGCGAGTATCACTGCGAAGAGGTCTTTAAGCTGAACGAGGAGAAAAGCTTAAGGTGGGAGAAGGTGGGCTCAGAAGTGCCTAGGTGACTCACAGGCGGCACGTTTACCCACATAAGAAAGTGACCCATGCTTGGAACTACGTTCCTTTTTGTGCGTGTCGTTCAGGATTTGTCTTTTCAAAGACTATTCTAAAACCCTTACAAAACCTCAAACTGCTTCCAGAACTGCCGTTTCTTCCTAACACAGATTTCCCAGAAGAACGCGACTCCCTCTTCGGACCAGATGCGAAGGAAACTACTGTGAATACCAGCGTGGTTGCTTTTCACAGGTGAGGAAAGGGCTGCATTATTCCATCCACAAAATGTGCCCGGCGGGACTGTGTGACAGACACCGGGCATCCAGAGAAGACCTGCAGGTAGCAGGTGTCGTAATGGCAAAAACATTTTGCGTTGCCATCATCATTTGCCAGTTCTGCTTCTCATGAAACCCTCAAATGTTGTTGGTCTCGGAGCGGCATGGAAAATGTCCAAGGATGGTTTTCACTGATATTTGGAGCTTCTTCGAAGAACAGTAGGGGATCAGGGCACAACCCAAAGCACCCACTGAGTTCCCTCATGGTATTGTGATGATACTTACCCTATTATTTTTTGCCTTTCTTCTTCTTTTTATTTTTTTCCTTTTTTTTTTTTTTCTGCTGTCCCATATACCAGATTATCTCTCATACCGATGGTAAGTAAGGTCTGTATGGGGTAGATCTTGGTTTCCTGTATTGGCTTCTCTTCAGGACTGAAATATGTAAAGCTCTGGGACCCATACACACTCACACACAAATCCACATAACGAAAGACAGAATAATCCTCCATATCATGCTACAGTAGTAATCTAGCTTAATGCAATCTTGGAGGGTAGGCTAAACCAGTGAACCATTTCTACTTTACTGATGTGGTTTATGTGAAGCACAGAGCCCCGGGAGAGAATGATTTCCTTGTAATGTAGCAGTCCATCCATTACTTTGTACATTGAACCAATCAATTGACTTGTTTATGACATGCTTAATGTTTGGGGAATCCGAACTTCTGATTCACTTCGAGTCCTTTTAATTACAGTATATTCCTTGAAAACAGATGCTTTTAATATTCAAGTTGAGTGTTTTATAAGCCATGCAAATATTTTATTTGTGGTATTTTTCTAGTGCTCACAGCCAAAACATGCTAGTCAATTTTTCAGAAGACTATTTTATCTCACTGAAACCTAGGGAAATTCGTCTTCCCAAAAAGTTACTTTTTCCTTTGCAAGCTGTACATTGTACTTTACTTTACATTTTGTGCGGTATCATATCTTCTTGAGTTTTCCCTACTAAAGAAATTAGGGTTTAATATCAGTCTCTGACATTTAAAAATACATAAATAAATTTTTGGTCCTTTTGATTAAGTGAGGGAGTGAGGTCATTTGGCAGTATTTTATATTCGAGATTTTTTTTTGTCACTGTACGGCTAGGTTATCTGCGGAAAGCCTGGAAAACCTAGCATTAAGCTTCCCTACTCATGTGCTACATATTGAAGAAGTGAATCCACTGCGATTTGCAGGGAGATGCCCTCTTAAGGAAACCAGCTAAAGAAACAAAACTGAGCAATGCTGAATTGCAAATATGGATACACCGCTCGATATCTGAATTTTGACCATGAATCATCTTTTCTCTGTCATTGCCATAGATAAACCCTAAAAACCAAACTAAACATAACGATAATCATGCCAGAGGGACCGGGATTGGCAAGAAAGGGTCAGTCAGAGGTTGGTAGAGGAAAGGAAAGAAATCCCCCTGTTCCCCACAAACCCCAGACTCTCAGACCCGTAGACACTGGTGTCTCTACCAATACGATAGTAAGTGTACCATTGCTCCCAGCTCTTTCCAGTGTTTCGCAGCGTGTGCATGGTTTCCACCAAAACGGAAAACAAACCTAGAAGTCCCTTTTGAAGGAACTGCTTGTGCCAAAAAGAGTGCTGAATGCAGAACCAATGTAACAGGGAGGAAAAGAAAGAATCATAGAATGGTTTAGGTTGGGAAGGACCTTGAAGATCATTGAGTTCCAACCCCCCTGCCATGGGCAGGGACACCTCCCACCAGACCAGGTTGCCCAAGGCCACGTCCAGCCTGGCCTTGAACACCTCCAGGGATGGGGCCTCCACAACATCTCTGGGCATGATCATTAAAGTTTTCCTCTTAGAGAAACGAAAGCGTGAAAATACTGTAAAATATGCATCTTTTAATGTGCACGCCCTGAAAAGCTTGGAGCTCTTTTGTTGGAGCGCTGTTTTCCTGAGCCCTGGTTACGTCTCCCTGATTCTCAGGGCCAGGCTGACCTTAGTTGTGCTTATCCATGCAAAAATATCTTGGATATACCTCAGCAGCCCGTGGTAGCCCTGACCTTCTTGTTCGCCCCTTCCTTCTGTCTCCCCCCGGCATGCAGTGGGTCTCTCAACACATTTTTCCATTTCTTAGCTTGCAAGGTAACTGTGAGCTGTTCCCTGCCCCGTAGATGTCTGTGTCCCTCGGGCTGTGAACGGCCACCACGCTGACTGCTGAACCTGCGCCGGGCCGTGAAGGTTCCCTCTGCAGGGGGGCAGTTGTGCCAAACCTCACCGCCCCGCTGCGATCAACGGAGAAGTTGATCACAAAGCTCTTTATCCACCCCTCTTCAGCAAACGATTCACCCCCCAAAGCCATGGGCAATTTTTTCTCTGCTCCCTGAACGCTGCCGAATTCACCAACGTTCTCTAGTGAGGGGTAGCGTGGCACTGAACGCGGTTTCTCTTTTCACAGAGACGTCTTGCTGGGTTGAACGCGGAGCAGGATTACTTTCTTTTTTTTTTTTTTTTTTCTTTAGTATCTCATGTTCGGCCACAAATTAGTCTTGCTTTTCTGATTAAAAATATATTGCAAAAATGATGCCTAATTTGGTATTTCCTTCATCCCCTCGTCTTTTACGTATCCCCGATTTCCGCATTTTACTTTCTTGGTGAATCGTATACCCACGCACGCGCACACGCACGTACATACAGACACTAACTGTTGTTTGCAAGTTGTATCTCCTTTTCCTGGATGGTCTAATTCTCCCGGTTCAGGCATTAGCACTTAGGTATGTGCTGAAATGCTTTCCTGAATCAGAGCCTGAGTGTTTAACAACGTGAAGTAAAATGGATGGACATTTTAATGTTTCCTCTTGTATGTGAAATACTCTTTCATCTCTGCATATTAGGAACATATTTTTGGGATCGTTCTGAAATAATGCTCTCTTGTTTAAGCCCAGAGCAGAAACACACATCTTGAATCACCCAGTGTGCTTTTCATTTGCAGACGGAGGAGCGGGCGCTGACTCCTCTTTTGAAGCGGTTTTGTATGGTTGTGGGTGCTCGATACGCGTGATTGCACCCACAGCTCGGTGTGCCCGCAGTCAGCGGCAAGGACACATTTCAGGAGAGCACGAGTGAGGTTTCGCTCCCTCCTCCTGAGCGCCTTCGCTCCTGCTTGGTAGAGAAGAATGCCATTTCTCAGAAGGCGCTCCGAAGAAGGTCGTCGAGCTTGATGATTTTTCTTCTCCTTCTTCTTTATAGCTCCACAAGAACAACCTCACACGCTGTTGCTGGAAAGTTGCCGCTGGAGGTTTTTTTAAAGTTTGTTTTTATGATTTGCCCAAATTTCCGAAAAAAAAAAAAAAAAAAAAGAAAAAAGAGGAACCTGCTAAGTCATTGCTCAGCACTCCATGAGTCTACAACAAAATTGTATGCTATAAAAATAGATTGCACCCATTCCCACTGTTAAATACCATGAAAGAAACAAGAGCATTTACAGTATGCTGAAAGGAAAATGCCTTCTCCCACCCATAATAAAATGTGTGAGTTCAGGGTCACTTCCTAATAGGTGTTACTTCCTCTATTTTAATAAAGGTATTTTAACACCTGTATTCCATGCCAGACAGTATTGTCATTTTTTCCACTGATTGGCTTAACCAAATGCTGGGGGGGGGGGAGGCACGAGCACTCTTCAAACATCGCTGCTTCACGCCAAACACAACTAACGTGCAGAAGGAGGAAGCCAGAGAAAGCAGCAACCGCCCCTAATTACAGCCAGACGACTTCCAGTCCAGCAAGGAACGGAGAGGCTTTCAGGATGGAAAAAGGTCAGGAAGCCCATCTAGGTCAGCCAGTCTCTGGCTTTGAATTGGCACTTGTACTACCCCTACCCACCCCCACGGCCTCGCACACAGACTATTTTTGTTCTCCAAATAGTTGCCCAATGTGTGCTGAAAACTATTTATACTCGTTGGGACCGCTTCTGTCCTTAGTGCTTTTCTCCATACAGAGTGGTGACCTTTGGTAAGTTAAAGACCGCATGTCCTGTGTATGGGGAGCTCGCTGACTCCTGCAGAAGCCAGCAAGAGGCTTTGGGGGAAAAAAAAAAAAAAAAAAAAAAAAAAAAAAGAAGCTTTTATTGCAGGAGGATTTTAAATTTCCATGGATCGATTTTTCTGTTTGCTGGAGTATTTTCTTCATAAAACACCATTGCACGCTCCTTTCACTGGATGAGGAGCATAACATGAAAGTTTATGTAAAGCAGAGATACCGCGCTCCTGACACCCAATTTCTTGGGCAGATCTCACAAGCTGGAGTATCCTGGGTTGTGTGTGAACAATTTCCTCAACGCCAGCCCATTTTGCATCCGTACTGATTTCCACACCGAATCTTGGATCCAGCTGGGCTGGGAACACGAAACCAACCAAATGGAGGCATGAATTTCTTACGGATTTGTCAAAAGACAACCAGAAGACCTGCGGTCGCATGAAGCAGAGCACAGGCTTGCTTGAATAGTTTATAAAGCCTTAGTGGTTCTTGCAGCTTCACTCTTCATTGCTGTAACAGAAGATGAAACTACATATGTTTCCTGTGATTTGGGGTTTGGCAGCAAACGCATTACACAGGACGATGAATGTATGTAGCCTTTGTATATATTTTAAGCATTTGCTTGGAACTGGAAGGTCATTTTACTGAGGCAAATTACAAATGCTCTGGAAGACAGAAAGTAAGAACACTTGTGAGCTCTGTCAGATTTCTTAGCAAACTGCACAGTAAATGCGGGTTTTTTTTTTTGCATATTTCCTGTGTGCGACAACCAGAATGCAAAACTCCACTGTGTCAGTGTGAGTGAAGGCCAGAAGATCAAACAATAATTATCGCTAATGCTGCAAAGGCATAAAAAAATCCTCTCTGACCTTTGCAATAGGCCACACTGCACAGACGAATTTGCTAAACTTCAGCGCTCAACTCTGATACTCTTCTGCGCAGATGTAACTCTCACGAGCTTTTGTTCTGCACGATCGTGGGTTAGAGGATGGTGGCCAAAAAGTGTCATTAGTGCAACCACAGGTTATTAGTCATATATGACTGGGCTCGTTGCAGGAATTACCGGGGAGAACTCCACAACCTGCGTCATGCCAAAGGTCAGACCTGTTGACCATAATGGTCTATCCTGGTTTTAAAACATATTAATCAATGTTTACGCAGTACCTAGGCAATAAGCACAACAATAGCAGACTGATGAAGGGTAGCAGTGCATTCACAGCAGCGCCAGAACTAGTCCTACAGCAAAACAGTACACAAATCAAGCGTGTGTGTGTGTGTGTGTGTGTGTGTGTGTGTATAAAATAAATATAAGAGGTAGGGGGGCCAAAAGGCTTGTGGTGCGTTTGATACTAGCGCTTATTTCTCCCATTATAAAAAGCTCTGGAAGGAAGGCAAAAATATTTTAAGCATCAAAGAGGCTGATGAATAGGGATGCCAGGATATTCAAATACACTTAGAGACAGTATTGTCAGGAGTTGTTTTCCGAGCTATGATACTAAAGATAGTAGGAACCAGCAAAGAAAAGAACACTGTAAAAATGCAAATCTGCTAAATGTTGAATCTATTAATCCATAGCACACTTTCTTCTGAATCATACTTACTCAGATGTACAGGCAACAAAAAGTATTTATAATATTTGCATAATTTCAAACACCCAGTTCATAAATTATTTATTGGTTGTGGTCAAATGAATGTTAGCGCTTTCATAATTATCTTTTGTGTGAAAGGTTGCACAGTTTACAGAGACATTTCAATGGCAACTGAAGATCTGTGAGTTCCTTTAATATTATAAAGAAGAAATGGCAGCTAATTGTAGAGTTGCTACACATTTGCTCTTGAAAAGTGGCAAAGCTAACAGGATTACATTTAATTTGAATTTACTTGTGAAAGAATACTTACTTTTGTGTAAAGTCCTAGTAACTCACACGGGGCCTCTGTGCTGGGCATTCAGGAACAGTCAAAAAAAGAGAATCAGCTTGCAAGAGTTATTATTTTTTTTTTTTCGACGTTACAGACCTGCTGGAAGTTTTTAAGTGAAAAGAAGCCATATGTTTGTCATGTTCTGCAATATTATCAATTATTTAAGGTGAATTCTGTGTAAGTGAAATATTTTCTGCAGGAGGACTACGAGTGTGTTGTCTTCGAGCATCCTCAGGAATAGTGGGGCCCTTTTTCCTCGCAGGGCGGATAGACTCGGCATAAGAGAAGGGATGGAGAAGCACATCGGAGCATACCTGAGCAGAGAAACGGGTAACCGCTAACAGGCATCAAGCAGAGGGCAGGGAGCTGGGGGGTGCCTCTAAAGCTGCTGGTGGGATCTACTGTCTCACAGACATACATGGTTTGGTCACAGTTCTCTGTTACTGCTAGTTAGGTGAATACGCGTATACTAAACCAGCCGATGCTTTTAAACACTTGATTTTAATTAAGGACGTACAATGACAGTGTAAATTTTAGAGACTTACTTTTTTATTTTCCTTCGATTGAATGATGAGATTTGATTTAGTCTAGTGTGCCAAATGTTGAAATCTTTGGTGCATACCTTAATGTCCCTCCTATTCCAAAAGGAGAAAAGATTAAAAAAAAAGACAGAATTTCCTGAAATTTGCTAGCAACATGGGAAAAAAAGTGGCTAATTTAATACTCTAAAGAATAAGAACAATACTAAGAAAGGCTATTTCTGTTATATAACGAGAGAAGGCCTCATGTCATGTAAAGAAATCATAAGTGAGGAGGAGGAAGAAATGAGCTTTACTTTCACAGTACTGTTAATGGAAAAGTAAAGCTAAAATCACCGTACATGGCTAATGAACAGGCAACAGTAAATTCCAGGTAAAACGCTCTCATTAAAAACACTGGTCAAATCCTCCACAACCCATCACACCACTGCAAGACAAAGAGGAGGGACAAAACCTGATGATCCCGTGGGGACCCTTCCAGCATGAAACTCACCCCAACTGTGATTTGGCTAGTTCATAGAAGCCAATTGGGATAAGACTCTAGTTCTGCTGCCTTTTGGAATAATACATCCAGATGCCAGAGAACCTTCACAGAAAATGGCCTGCAAGCCAATACACAAATGTAAAATATAAGGTAGAACAGAAATCTGACTTAGGTATATGAATTCCTGTATGTAGACAGGGAATATGCTTTTCCACTTCAGTTTTTATGGAGAATTTCCTAACTACATCAGGTTTGTAGAGCTGACTCATAACGTCATGTGCTGTGGTAAGTTAGACACAGTTAAATCATGCAATAAGAGAGCTCACTTGCTGCCAGCATAGAGTACATTGAGTGTATTCTAAGAGGCAAGCTCTGCTTGTAGTTAGTTGGTGTAATTTTTTAAAACTTTATTTAATAAGATTATATGAAGCTCTTTGTTAAAGAGCTGGGCTTCTTTGAAAAAATTCAAAATCCACATATAATTTCTTGGAAACAATTCGAAATACTTTGCAAATACATTTAGTATTAGAATACAAATGCCACGTGTCCTTTTATGTGCAATAGATTTTACGTACTTTACACCATATTGTACAATTAATTTGGACACATTTGGTGGGAAATAAGCTTTTGTATGTATAGGAATTGTTTGAGTACTGCAATGAACGCGGCAGTTGAGTCAGACCTTTGCAAATGAATTAGGAAGGTTCCCTCTACTTTCCTGCAGGAGAAAGCAAAGTTGTTTAATATTGTATGAGTGTGAGTGCTTTAAACAGTTTGGAATGGTGAAACCACTCATCAGAGTCTGTGTGAACATTGTGGTGCATCACAACGCTGCATTTGCTGTCAAAAGGGAATTGAGCAGAAGTTTTTCTTTGCTACCACTTGCTCTTAAGAGCATCATGACTCATACAACTGGCTTAACTGGATTTGTAAATCCTGATGGATGGGGAGATTCTGGAACTTTTATTTCAACTCATAACATCAATATATGCATCTCTCATATTTGGGAAGACTTGTTAACTAGGAGATCCTAAAATATTTGGAGAAAGGTCTTTGTCTGCTCTTTTCCCCAGCTGAAAATGTCAGGAATGGAGCAAATAGAAGTCAAAAAGTTTTCCATTCCTGAAAGCCCCATCCCTGGAGGCATTCAAGGCCAGGCTGGATGGGGCTTAGAGCAGCCTGGTCTAGTGGGAGGTGTCCCTGCCCAAGGCAGGGAGGTTGGAACTCGATGATCTTTAAAGTCCCTTTCAACCTAAACCATTCTATGATTCTATGAAAGCCATTGTCTGAAGGGAAACCCACTGATGTCTGGGAGAAAAGAATCTTGGTGAGGACATGGAGAGAGAGAGAGAGACAGTACAGCTGGAAAACTGCTATGGTATCAGCTGAATTCTGCTTAAGATTTCATTTTCATCAGTGATTGAATGGGATGTTCTGATTAATGGAGCAAAATAAAATGAATCACCTAGGCCCAAGAGATGGAAAATAATTTCCTATGGAAAAAAAAAGATTATATTATTCAAAATTTCCTTTTATTAAGTCATTTTACTCAATGGACGGAAATGAAACTCCCTAATAAGGAGAAACAATGGGAGATATTAAGTACAATAGAATCAGTGTGGAGGGGATTCGAATATGGAGAAGCCAAGGAAGGAAATACTGCAGTCCTAAATAGCCACTGAATACTCTGTTCTCTGGATTGTTTGAGAAAACAATCAGAATGACCATCTGCATATTTCCTTGTTGACATTCATTTAAAGCCACTGGATTTTTAAGAATTAAAACAGAAAAATGGGTATTTCAGAGTTTTCTAGGGTTTTTTTTTTTTTTGGTCTTTTAGAATGGAATAAAAATTTCCTAAGAACAAGCAAAACTTTAACATGGAAAAAAAGAATATCTCTGCCCATAAGTACTTTCAAAATGTTTTTCGTGTTTGTCCAAATATCTTGGAATGAAACCTAGAAATGTTGCTCAGCTTCATTCTCCACTGCCGTGCAAATGCTACCACCCGTCTTTACTTGGCATTTTCCCAACAAAAGACACATACTCCTCTGAACACATTTGACTGAAAATGAAGAGGAAGCTGTAGTTCAAAGCTAATTACATCTCGCTAGATCTTCTTTTCTCAGTCATTCATTTCTGCTCACACATGCTACTGCTTAGCAGTCCGCACTGTTCTCGGCCTTCAGCAGAGCCATCCTCATCTCTTCCTGCCGTTAGCTCACACCATAAAAATACACACAAGCGGAAAACAGCAATTAACAACTTTAAGCTTTCTTTACTGCACAAATCAATCAATAATGGCTGGCATGACTGGCAGCATAAAGTATGTTCTTCATTCCAGCCTTTGAAATGAAAACTATTTTCTTCAGAAACTTCCAGCTTTAGTGGAGTAGATTAGAGAGGCCAAGGAGATTAAAGAGTGCCAAAGCCTGGTTCAGGTACAACGTAGGACAACCTATTGTGTTTCCTCCAGACTGGTGCATGTTGGTTTGGGTGGTTGATCTGGCAGTCAGAAATGCTGTAGCCCTGGAAGAAAAGCATGTGCTTGTGGGTGATTGCACTTTTCTGTTGTACTTTGAAAGCTGTATTGACCTATGTTTCCAGCAGATCACTCCATCTTCTGAGTCTTGAATAACACAGTACCATTATATGTCATTCAGTGACTACCCACATCGCAGTCTCTATGTGGGAGGATTGTCCTTGGTCAGTAACCCCTCCAGTTACCATCAATGGTTTGAAGTAATGGCGTCGGTTGTATGCAGAAGCTACCCACAACAGGGTGTGCAATATGGGGACACGTCAGCATGTGTGCACATTTCGTGCGTGCTTTCAGCTTGCTTTGGTACACCTGACCACTGGCTACTGAGCAGGCACCATCCTTCTCAAGTCAGGTTAATCACTTGATCTGAATATGTGAATATTTTTGAGGTATACCTCTCCCTCGTAATTAATTAAGTTGTAGACTCTAGGTTACTGTACAGCAGATTTCCCAAACCTTCTATAATGCTGCTTGCTATGTTGCCATGGCTTTGAGCCTCATGTGGTCAGGAGTAACAATGCCATACCAGTGCTTAGAAATTCACAGATTTTTTTTCACTGTTTTTAGTTTTTCCCCTTTTCTGTAAGAACTAAATGCTGGTGTGGAGTCCCAGGTCAAACAGCACACTCCTGAAACATAATGTCGTAATACAAGTGGGACAAGAATATCTGATATATGAACAGCACTACAAAGATGCACAATTTTGGGCATTACTGTTATTCACCAAAAGAAGTATTTGATGAAGATAAGAAAATGAGGAAAGCTGAATGTGGAATTAGAAGCGTGTGAATTATTATGGATATACCTACAATTGTCTTTCCCCTCCTTTAATGGGTTTGGGGTCAAGTCCTCTGTTAAGTAAGAGAGGAGAGAGATGAATTTGAGTAAAGGTGCACTCATCTGCATATCAGATCAATTGCAGGAAAATTGTTTTCATTCTTACAATGAATTTTTTTCCATAAATCTCCATTTTCTTCTAATTCCTTAAGTCCACTGAGATATTGCTTTAATTATTCTGCCCTTGGCCATTACTGATCCATTAAACAGTGCCTAACCATTCTTAAAGATGATATAAGCTTGTGGCTTCTTAAGTAGGATATACTACAGCCTGATCCAAAAGTCAATGAAGCTGAAGAGGAAGGCTCCCATTGCCTTCGGTGGACATTGAATGGGGCACTTGGCAGGAAATAAAAGCTGAAATGGAAATCCTAGGTGTGATCCTCACACTGTGCTATGGTTTCCAGGTTTTAATTAAGCAGTCAAATTATATATTGTAAGAATACCCCTGTGAGATCAGGGAACTCTCTACAGTAGCCAGCCCTTAACCTTCACCTTCTGCTTTGGTAGAAAAAGGTGCATTATGAGACCCTCTGAGCCCACTGAAGGCAGATGTGAGCAGCCAAATGGCCTTGGAGAACCAATGCCTTGCAACCAACTCTGTTACAATGTCCCTGCTCGTGACAGACCTTTGCCACATTCTTCACTGAACCCATTTTATAGGGTTTTATGTTTTTACAGCAAACTATTTTGAGCCAACAGTCTCACACACTGAACAGCAATCCACCTGTTGGCCATTCACGTTTATTCTTGGTGGACCAAACCTGTCTTCTTATCACAGCTTGTTATGTCACCTCTTCTGTGTATATCAAACTGAAAGCAGTGTGGCCTAAAATACTCATGGTCCACAGCCTCAGAAGACTTAGTGTTAAAAAACTTATTTTCTTAAGCAATACAAAATAAGCGTTTGCTCGTGTTTGCTCACTTGCCACTTTAATTTGGACTCTACTTTGAATGCATCTTTCCAGTTCTCCTGGCTACTTTGCTGATACCGGCAGTAACCTGTGGTTCAGGCAAAATTCCTGAGTATTTGAAACAAGAGCAGATATTTTTATGTGCTACTTCTGATTTTTGTATGGGTTACAGTTTTCGCTCATTTTTGGAGTCCCATTAATGTCTTTTGAGGTATTGGTCTGGCATAAACATACTGAGAGTGATGAGCATCCAAGATGCCATTATCTTAAGTGAACACATGCAACTGTTACTTATTTAGATGACTCTTTTTTTCTTCCTGTGTCCTAAAGGCAGTTGGGCTCCCAGGTTGCCCTGTGCTAGGTAGGAACTGCATTTTTGACTCTAGAGAAATGAGAGAAAGCTGTAAGCAGTGGATTCAGGGAACTGAACATGTTGTTTCTTTTCGCGAATGCACATAGTGTGAGTCTTTTACCTGAACAGACCCCCCAAAAGAAAAGGATGAAAAACTGCTTTTATCAAAGCTGAATAGCTCAGTCTTTCAAAAGCTAATGGTCAGGCTGGCCCGAGTATAATTTATAGCACTGCTGTGTTCGTATACGGATGCAGGTACTGAGTGTAACTGGGTAACTGCATAGGTCCTGCTATTCACTTCTCTGTCAGCATCTACTCAGCTCCAGCCCAAGTCCTCTTCTGACCAGAGGTACTGTGATGCCCTTTGACATGGGGAGGGATACAGAAGTATGTCCACAAGAAGAAAGAATACCACCGCAGATCATGCTGACATCCCCAAGCTCGCCTGCTTGAGTTAACAGCAGCGTAGCCATGGCAACATGGATCTCTCTTTAAATTTACCATTTGAGGATTTACCCGGCATCTCAGGCAACCTTTGAAGCTGATCTTCATGTTGCCACCCAGTACGCCATGGTCAGTATCTGAGAAGCTACCTGGGAAGCAGTTAGACATCTGCACAACCTGCTGGTGTGTCTGGGAGTACTATGTTAAGATACTCCACTTAGAACATAGAAACTGAGGAGGCAGAGTGAGATCCCTTCCTGTGTGAAGCGCACACATGTGTTTTGTTGCTGGTTTTATCTTGTGAGAATTGTAAATCTGGAATTCATTTAGTATTGCACAGAAATCTATTCAATGACAAGTTGAAAGCACAGAGTTACCATAGCCCACTATCCGTGCTTTCCCTATAAACAATCGGAGCTGATAGTTGGAAAATGCCGGGGCTCGTATTTCTCATCAAAGAGAGCAGAGCATTGCGAGTGCTGAAAACACAACCTGGCCCTCTGGTCTGCAAACTGTCAACTCCAACTCAAGCAAGAAGTTCCCAGGCCCTATCAGTGTACGGAAGAAGACATCTCTGTATCAGGAAGACCTCAAACTATGATAGTAAATGGCATTCCTCTGCTCTGCCGGCTGCTCTCCACCTCATGTATGTGAGAAGTAAAGTCCCTCTTGAAGTGACACTCCTCAGAAAGGGTCAGGGTGCTAGGACATCACCTAAGCAATGATAATCTCAAACCAAGCTGTAACTAGTCTGGGATGCTATTTTACTAGAGTGAACTACATCGCCATCCAACCTAGGGACACCTGGGCGTTCAGACCATGGTCTGGTTTCAGGACTTTTCCAATGGTTAAATGATTCCTCCATTTTTTGCATAAATTACACAGTGGCAAGCTCTGTGGGAACAGAAACAGGAAATTTCTTGGCACTAAAATTCCTGCTGCGTGGAAATCAAAATCCTAGTGCCAGAGGTTTACTTTACTGCAAATAGCTGATGAATAAGCCTAAAATATAGAGGAATTTCAATCAATTATTTGGGATTTATGCAGGAATTACTGGAAAAGGTTCTATCACGTGTGTTACAGTCGAACAAGATAATCATAGTAGTTCAGTCTTGGCTTTAAAATTGTAGACCTAAAAGGTATTCATCAGCAAGTATCAGCCAGGTAGGCAAGTATAAATTCAAAGTACATGTCTATTATTGTCCAGTTTGAGGCCGTATTGCTCTGTGAGGTTATAGGTTTCCAGAGCCACTCTTCCTCACCCTGCAGCTACCAATGAAGGCCATCTCAAGAGACGCCAGGTCAAGAAAAGGGATCACCATCCAACCGAGTATTGTTTTCACATTTCCTGTAAAACACATACAGCTAGAATAACAGCGTGGAAAACATCTTGTTTCTGTTTTAGGAGATTTACTAAGCCCCCAAAGTGTTCAGATGACGTATTTTAGACTTCACAGTTCTGAAACTGATGTACTGCTTCTGAACCATAGCTAAGACATCTGCAGTCTAACGGTTACATTACCCATAATCATAGAATCATAGAATCATAGAATCATAGGGTTGGAAGGGACCTCTGGAGATCATCTAGTCCAACCCCCCTGCCAGAGCAGGGACACCTTAGAGCAGGTTGCACAGGAACGCGTCCAGGCGGGTTTGGAATGTCTCCAGAGATGGAGACTCCACCACCTCCCTGGGCAGCCTGTGCCAGTGCTCTGCCACCCTCAAGGTAAAGAAGTTCCTCCTCATGTTTAGGTGGAACTTCCTATACTCAAGTTTGTGCCCGTTACCTCTTGTCCTGTCACTGGGCACCACCGAAAAGAGCCTGGCCCCATCCTCCTGGCACCCACCCTTTAAGTATTTATAAGCATGGATCAGGTCCCCCCTCAACCGTCTTTTTTCCAGACTAAAGAGACCCAATTCCCTCAGTCTTTCTTCAGAAGAGAGGTGTTCCAGTCCCCTAATCATCTTGGTAGTCCTAATAATGCCTGGTTGCTTTGTTATACCCACAGAATTCCGTCCTTCATTTCTTAGACACTTTTGCATTCAGACACAGAGTTGGCTGAGCATTGTTTCTAGGGGTCATGAAAAAAAATTATTTGGAATTTTTTTTTTTTTTTTAGTTCTAAAATGAATTTATGGAAAGTATGACATTCATAAATGTATATGTTTTACATTTTGATCAAACTGCATCAAGGATACCTCTTTCTCCTACAGCTGATTTGATGCCCCAGCCCTTCCCCATGCAAACTGACAGAGAAATCAAAGCTACAGTTTTCAACACTCTATCATCTTTTATGAAGCTGCTTTTTGTTCCCGACAGTCCCATGCCACCCTGCAAAGTTAGGAGCATTACCTCCTGAAGTGACACCATGCATGGAAAAAAAACACAACAAAGAACTGCATGGAGCAACAGATAAGGGGGTGTCAGCAGCAAAGATGGATTTCAAAGGCTTGGATTTGGTGTTCAGCTTTGGTCTCATGCTTAGTCAGAAACAAATAATTCAATATCAGAAATGCCTGTAGACTGCGAAAACACTTTGAGATATAATTTGTTGCTTAATTATTTCACCAGAAATTGTCTGAGGATGTTTTTTTCATGTAGTCTATTACTACAAGTAGTAGTAGCAGCTTTCATAGTATTACAATATATTACGTTTTGCACTGAAAACTCTAAAATCATTCTCAGACACCAACCAGGCAGGCTTCAGCCACTCAGTATAAACGATTGTGGGTCTCAAAGTTCACTTCTTTGATTGTCTTCTGCACATCAGACAATATGAATTACGTTGTGTGTACAGAGGGCAGAATGCAAAATGGAAAGTATTCTTAAAAAGCATGAATCTGACTAAAACATTTGATGTTCACAGTTTACTAGTGAACTTGTGAAATTAGGAAGTTAAATGTATTTTCGTTACTGTATTTCACCTTGCAGCCAGTTCTGGAGAAGGTGAGAACGGCATGAAGCAGGAAGCTATATAAAGGTTCTTATAATACTTTTATCTGTAACTACCTTTAAATATAAAGATCAAGCCAAGGAACATATAATTTAAAAGCAATGGTGGCCTCTTTTACTGAGGCAAAAAATAATGTATTGCCTTCCCAGATGTGTTGGAACAGCGTTTTGTGCATCGGCAGCAGAAAAAAGAAGGGACAGCCAAATAAAAGAAAAAAACAGGAGTCCTAGAATAAGAAAAAATCTCAGAATACATTTCCAGAAAAATAATAAATACGGAGCAACCTGAGGGCTTCTCTGACTCATGTTCTCTGGGTTAGTCCCCCTGACTTGAGATGCTGAAGCACAGTACCACTTTCTTTCTGTCCCAAAGCATCCTGAACGAACCTGTGGTCAACGAGAGCTGCAGGTTATATAGCTGCTCTCTCTGCAGGCCCCAAATTAGCATCATTTCTTCAATCCCGGATTTCACACGGTGATTAGTCTTGATAACAAAATGGGTATAATGGATTGACACCCTCATTTTTGCTCTCATACATCTCTCTATTAACTGTGATAAACAGCAGGGAGATTTTAAAAATTAAGCACTCTTTAGTAACTAGAATATTAAATGATTCTAATCATACTTTTTATATGTGATTATTTTCCCTAATTCCTCTTTTTTTTTTTTTTTTTATCTAAGACTACTAATTTCCAGATTTAAAATGATTCTGGACCAGACCCAAATTATTTAGAGTATTTGCCTCCGCATTTGTATTGCTTTGTTTTTTTTTTCTTAAAAGTTACAGCTGATGTTGTTTTCATATATCGTTATTTAAAAAAATGCTACTTTTTAAACATCTTGTATCTCTTGACTACATTTTAGTGCTGGGTAGTGCTAGTAGCTCAATGAGCGCTTCAGACAGTGAGGTCAACTCCAGATCAACAGAACTAAGTGGCTTAAGCTGTCCTCAGACAAACTCTATGGCTTCTTCTCCTACCTCTGTTCTAGAAAAAGCGTAAGATGAAATAATTTTCTATTTGACTTATTCGCCGAGTCCTTCATTGAGGCTGACGTACATAACACTAACTCTGTAGTGTTGTGAAGCAATATATTGTTTTAAAGCAATAACCCCTCTGCCCCCTCACACAATAAAAATACTTTTACTCTTGTTGTTTAAATTCTTTTATGACATATATCTTGTTCTTATGGGCCTTCACCGAATTCCTATATATACCCCAAACCTGCCATTGCCTTTAGCAGGAGGTGGGGGTGTTATTTTACAGCAGTGAGAAGTGGTACCCGACTCGTTGCTGCAGGATTTGCGCTGGTGCAAATGTTCTCCGGTGCCACTTGGAGCGTAGTGGGTATTGTAGTGTGTTTCTGGTTGGGACACCAGAAATATTTCAGCTCCTCAGTCAGTACTTCCTAGGACTTGTCATAGGAAGTTTGCTAAGTTTCTGTAACTGCGAAACCAAGCAACCGACCAACCAAATAGCCAGCCAGCCAACCAAGCAACCAAGCAACCACCCACCCAACCAACCAATGTGCAAGTGCATAAACATCAAATAAGAGCAGGTGGCAAGAGTGAAAACGCCTGTTTTCCTCTTCAGTGCTTAACACTGGCAACACTCTGAGCAAGGGGCTTTATTGCTCCTTGCTGCCTGTATAGCGGCAGCATTTGGGAGAGCGTCAATAAACTCAGTCTGTCTCTTTTCTATTTTTATCAATAATAGTTGTGATGATTCCACAAGGATTTCCATTTCTACATGGTACTCAGGGTGTCCAGGAAAGACCAAAGTTTCATGTGTAAACTTTGGGGTTTATTAAAGAAGTCACAATACAAGAAATATTTCATGAACACCAACTCTCTTTCTGCTAATGGTTTAATGTGACATCCTTCACTAATTATCTCTTTAACGTGACAGATGAATGGCAAATGATTCTTCATGCATATTCAGAGCTCCATGAATTATATTGGTTGGTCGTAATCGTCAGATAAGTCTCATGGCATGGTTTCTGTCCCTAACTGGCTAAAGACATTTGCTATCAAGTATTTTTACAAACACCTTTGATACTCAAATTCAACGGCCACATTCACTTGACTTCAAATGCCTTTTTCTGGCCTAAGTTTGACAATCATATAACATACATTCAAAGGAGGAGAAACCCATGTTAAAAGGACATTCATTATCATTTAGTTGTGCTTATGTGATGCAAAGCACACTTTTGGATGGCCTTACACAAAGCCCATCAAAATCATTAGACTCCTTCTCATTAACTGCAGATACAGTGTTCAAAACATCGTTCCTCCACGCTAGCTGCAAGATCAAGATACAGTCATACGCATTTGGGTAAAATTTTTAATACCACTTCTACCATACCAATGGCAAGCTTATTTAGGCTCTGTTTAGAGAATGAGGGTAAAGTTACCTTATAGGACAGATATTATATTTTAGCTGAGGGCAACGTGATGAATCAATCCCAATCTTGTAAGATCATGCGCAACTATTTATTAGTGTAGTTAATTTATGATTCATTCATAAACATTCAAATTGCCTATTGCACAGATAACAACAATGTTTACCAAAGTCCCCTTCATCGCTTTCCAGCTGAATTAAAATTCTTATTTTAAAGTTTCATGCTACTTGATCCATAGTAACTGATTTAGGGTAAGGTTTTTATTAGAGAAAAATTTAAACATGATGTTTAGTTTAATGTAAAGTTAAATTATGTTTTTACTGCATTACTATATATGGAAAAAGCATATATTACATCTGGCTATAACAACTTCTGCCAGTTTTTTTTTTTTTCTTTACATTTCCTGTCAGTACTGTGTCTAATATAAATATGAAATAGGTATAGATACACAGAAGGATTGATAGATAGACAGACGGATTTTGGTGAATGATATTTGGACTCTGGTTGTCTGGAGGAAAAGAGTATTTCTGAAAATTTAAAATTGGTATTTCCTCCATGTATCAAGGACTACAGTCTTTGGTGTGATTTTGGGGGTCAGGGTGGTGTAGATATTTTTATGTAATGTAAAGGACTTTCTGTACAATGAAACAGATACAGAAAGGGAAAATCTCATGAAATATCAATCTGTTGGAGAACAGAAACAGAAAAAAAAAAAAGATAATAAGGAAAAAAAGAGAGGAAAAGAGAGGAATTTTACGAGACTTGGAAGATTCCTTAGGAATTTCATGCACTGTTCAGAGTTTTAGATAAGAAGGTGTTGCAGAGGGGTGGCCGACTGGGAGTAGGATAGACTGAGGTTACGTTTGACCATGATAAACCAGGAGTGAGACGACTGCAGTGGGAATTATCCAAAGACAGCTACCTAGACTAAACTGGAAATTATTTTGCATTATTTATTCTTGTTCAGACAGTCCTTTAAAGATACAATGTGTGAAACCAAATACCGAAAAAGCTATTTTTAATGGAAGTAATTTAAATTTTGGATGCAAAAGGAGTCATAGTTGAAAATTAAAAATGCCTTTAGGAACAATTTTTGGCAGCCCCATTTTTAGTTTTGTTTGTTTGTTTGTTTGTTTGTTTGTTAATATATTTTGCTTTTAAACAAGATCATGAACTAGTCTTTGCTAAGAATTTAAGGTGTATCCAAATTCCCCGAAGTAAAGTGTTGATTAAATCTTCCTGATGATTAGCGGCTTTGTTGTCCCCCATCATCTGTGCTGTAAATTCAGCAAGCCTTTGGGATAGCAAATAATAGGCTTTCTTCAGCACCCCCTGCAAAACAACAGGACAAAAAGGCAATTAAATCCCTGGTTCCAGATTTTGTTTAGGCTATTTGATGAAATTTGAACTTCTTAGCATGTGATAAAAAGAATTAGTCTTTCTTGGGTATACAGGCAAGGAGCTAGAAGAGACCCTGGAAATATATACAGTTACTAAATTCTCACATGTCATTTGACCACAAAACAACATGAGCTAAAATGGAAAAAATGGTACAGCTACTGCAACACATGAATAAAGAATAACATAAATTCTACAGTACCCTACATTAGACCTTCATCAAAATATAACAATATATTGGGGAAGCAAGGATGCTTTACTTTTTCTTTTTTCTTTTTCTTTTCTGCTGCTGTTGAAGTAGAAGGCTAGATTGAAAAGAACAGTTTGCTTTTAAGGGGAAAAAAAATCAAGGCTTTTCCTTATAAAGGCCACTGAACTCAGCAGCTCGGCGTGTCCTTTGGAAAGCAGAGGAGAAAGTCTTCTTGTTGTAGCTGTTTAAACTCAAGGGTCAGATGACTGATAGAGTGCATTGTCTGGAGACTTTCACAGTTCAGGTTAATGCTATCAAACCCTTTAATTACACCAATATACAGCTGATAAGAGGCCCTAATGGCCCTTTCATATCTGTATGGTAACTAGGATGTACACCATATATGGGTGTAAGATTGATACCTATATGGCTTTGTTCTGATAACTTGACTTCCTGTCAAATGATGCATTGCAGAAGCTTCTTCCAGCCTCTCATCTCTTTTCCTTCAGTGTTTCATGCTGCTGAGAAAAGTTCCAGATATTCAGAAGTGTCTATAAGTATGAAAATATAACAAAGATCTACAGGGAATTAAGGGAAAAATGTGGCTTACTGAAGGATGCTTTTCAACAACAGATTTATCCTTAATCCTTTGTCAACATACCTACTAAACTGCCCGGTCTTTTATTTCACTTTTTCCAATTAGTTACAAACCATGGTACAGAAACTAATATTTCTAAGAATTTTAGCGGGAACAAGTGGCAGCTGCAATACTGTACCACTAACTGCACTGTTTACTGCAGTCGTGCAATTACTTAGAGCAGGAGACTGGCCCTATATATATATTTTATGTCAGTTATCTTGTTTTAGTTCGGGAAACTTACAAAAGCAGATTCAATCTGTTATTTAGACTGAGTTTCCCATGTCGGGAAAGAATATGCGGTGGACTAAAATATGCCCTATGAACGTAAAGACAACATCATCATCTCCTACTCAACACTTACAAGTTGTGCCCCGGTACGCAGGAGAGCTGCACCCCACTGGGTGTATTCATCTTGGGTTGGAGGCACTCTGCCTTCCACTGGAGCAGCGAATTTCACCCACAGACAGGAAAACCTGTGTACTCTGAAAAACTGAGGTGCCTCTCTGCTTGTCATAGATGTCACTTGTAGGTATGTGTTGGTGGTTTTAATGCTTTTGAAAGAGAAGACAACCAGTTCTATAGGGAACACTAGTGACTCTTCCCATTGCATTTCACTCACCAAAGCAGTGTGGAAATGGCTTGTCCTGCACCTTCAGACTTCAGTCCATCAGAGCACGTTAAACCTGTGGCTTCAATGGAGCTGCTACTTGAATGAGCTATCTTGGTGTCCTTATAGTTAAATGTCTCCTTAAAGTTAAAAGTGCTCCTCTGGTTGGGGTCTTACGGAAGCCTAAAATCAGACCTGGCACACTGAGTTGTTGCCGTTCCACAAATGCAACGATTCAGAGGAAATATGCCCGTAAAGATATGTGAAATGGAAGATCTCATCCCCCGCTGAATGATTGTAAGGCTTCTTGCTGCTTGGGGAAGTAGCATGCAAAGCTGCTGGCATGCACATGTAAAGTGAGTTATTATTGTATTAAAAACTACTTTCCCCCAAACATTTGTTTCTCATCTGGCATCAAATAGACTTTAATTGCAAGTTGTTTTATGTCATTTTCAAAAAGATGCACAGGAGGTTCCTAAACTTCCCATGTATACACATCTCATTATATCTCAGTAGGGTTCGTGTTTGTACCACCTGCTCACAATTGGGAACACTTACCCTAATGTCTCTGTAACAAATTTTAGCACTGGGCTCCTTTTGACAATGCAGTTGTAATCTTCATTACATGGTTATGTAAGGCATTTCCAGAGGGTTATGTTAAGAGGAGAAATATGTGAATTTCAATATTTTCTTTGATTTAAGAAAATACAGGCCAACAATTTTTGCTATTTTTATCTAATCAGTAAGAGAAGTAAAGTTATCAGGTTCAAATCTGAATTACAGTTGGTTACCAGCTGTTTACAAAACTGAACAACAGAAGCATAAAAACCCAGATTATATATATGGATAAAATATCAGCTTTCACAGGCTGGCTTCCCTTTCATGAATATTTTCTAGTGCTAATATGAGAGGGGTATAGGCCTTTTATTTTTAGGACAGTTTTGGATACTACGCATGTTAATAATTCCAGGATTTATGTCTGTTTAGCCCATTTACAGTGTATTGCCAGGATTACTTTTTTGCCTGTGGGCCAGAATGGTGAGTTAAATCCCACATCAGGATTTGGGCTCAGATCCAACGCTAATATTGCAGTGTAATACTAGGAGAGCTGTGCTGTTAGGAGAGCTGTGCTTTGGCTAAGATGCCAAACGAAGGTATCTCCTGCTTGGCTCTGATGGCCAACCAAGTGGCGGTTAAGGACTTCCGAGTCCTTTGCAGGAGGACACTGAGGTGTCTCTCCGGGGATCCACGGACACTCAACAGCATCAGATTGACGGGACTCCCTGAAACATTAATTCCGTTACACACACGCTGAACGCAGAAGCTGTCTGGTGAAAAAAAAAAACTTTGTGTGACCAAAGCCTGCATTATAATGCACATGCAGATGTTGATGATGGAGATGACCCTCCCCTTCTTCCTCTTCCAGTTTCTCGCCATAGGGAACCTGCCTGTGGGTGTTTCTCTCCCTTCCCCTTCCCAAAGCCAGAGGTGTAGCAGCAGCATAGAGAGGTGAGCGCTGAATCCAGACCAGTTTCTGGGGTGCCTTTATACAGAGCCCACAAGCACTGCCTACTCTCCAACCCAGTGTTCCATCACAGCATCTACTAAAACATACTTACCTGTCCAGAGCATGGGCTGAGCAGCTCTGGACCTCTTTGCTTTTGTTTTCCCACCCCGGCTAGAGCATCCAGGCCGTATCTACACTTTTCCATTGCAGCGTGTAGTGCTGCTGCTACTGCTCTGGCGGCAGTAGAGATCTGGACTTTGATGAGCAAATTCATGTGCAGTTATTCTTTTGACAGGCTGCCCACATTTTCTTGAGGAAGACAAACCACAGCAGATATTTATATCTCAGATATTTATATCTGGGACAAAGGCTCTTCTCCAGCCCAGAGGCTTTCTCCTTGCCAAACTCCAAACGCTTGTTTCCAAAAGAGGTGTTAAGACTTCTCAAACTTCTCCGGAAAGCTTGCGAGTATCTTTCATAATGGGAAGCATTACAATACTAAAGTGCAGGAACTGGGACTGGCTGCCCCAATAGCAAGCCCATTAGTCACCAGTTTGTCCCAGACAGAGCACTCTGTCTCCAAACAAAAGACTCCTACGGAAAGTCTTGAAAGTTCCTGTGGAAGGCAAATGCATTACCCATGTTCATACAGCTTGAAGACACTGACATAAAAATATAGAGTAAGACTACATTTTATTTGTTTTGTAGGTGATGCAATTCTTTGAGTTGCTTCGTAGATGCCTCAGGTATTTTTTTGGTAAGAAGCATGTTTTCGAGACAGGTTTGCATCCTGGAGCAGCTCCCTTACAGACCACTGCTTTGCCTGTTGTGGTCCTCTGGGACTGCCATGGCAGCTGTGGAGTGGTTTGCACTGAATCAGGAATATATGCGCAGTTTTGATGGGTTTTCGGCACATTGTAGCAACTCAAAATGAGAGTTTCCAACCCAAATTTCTCCAGACAGCCATCAACTGCTTCATGAGCTGATTTACAAACCAGTGCTGTGCTGTGTCCAGAAAGCACCACAAAATCCTCTCTAACAAGGTCATGTGCTGATCTAGGCTTTTATTCAACTTTGCTGGTAAGCCCTATATTTAACATAGAACTGTGCAGTCCCAATGAGAGAAAACATACTGTACCATCACATTTAGAGAAAAAAAAAAAAGAAAAAAAAGTCAAGGTTCCCTGAAATTAGTTTGTACTTCTCCATGTCACGTTATCAGCCCTCCTTATTACTGTCACCAGAGTTATCTGCATGGCCCATGCGTTTGTTTTTTTCTCTCCCTCCCCACCCACTTGATTCCAGAGCTGTTACCTATCACCCTTCCTCAAGTGAGGAGTAAGTGGCTGCTGCTCCGCGACCAGCTGGCAGGGATCAGGCGAGAAATGCAATAGTCCTCCGGGTGGAAACTATTCGGGTCATCCCACCTCAGAGGTGCTGTTTGAATTAAAGTTGTATGTTCACTGTCATGTGCAAAAATTCTTGGTGACATAAGAGAAACATATTGTTAATTAATTGCAGTCTGAAACACATGTCAATCAAATGCATTTGCGGCTAGTAATCTTCCCGCTAATCACTTTCTCAAACAACACCCTGGTCCATCTGAATTATGTCTAAATTAATCTAAGCAAATCTGTACATCTTCTTCTTTTAACCTAAAGGAGAGTAGCCTGTGTTCATCTGTACACAGACAGATAAACTGTCTTAGACAACTAAAGGGTGATTTGAGATTTTTCACTAACTAAATCAAAGTTTACCGCTTTGAAAAAGTGTGAATAACTTCTATACCAATATTGTTTTTTTAAATTTTGTGGATGGTAAAAATTAGGATTAAATGCGGTGTTCCTTATAGTACTCCTCATCCAAAAAGACAGAGGAAGTTTTTAAAATTACAAGAAAAAACTTACGTTGACCATTACAGAAATGGGTACTGGAGAACTTTCAGAATAGCGAGATTTATTGTTCTGTGAGCTCTGATGCATTTCAGCGTAGAAATTCTGGATTTCCAAAATTCATCTTCTGGCTATTAACAATTCACCCGTTAATAATTATATGGGCCCAAAATGAACCGTGACCGAGCCACTGCAAGTTCTTAACTAGTCTTTACTAATGCCAAAAAAACCTGTTGAATTCAGGGCTTAGCCCTGAAAGAATTAAAAATAACTATTATAAGGGCACCAACTGGATGATATGCTGAGAAACACATACAACTAAGTTACCTAGACATCAGTTCGAACATTAATTTAAGTAAACAAATATAGTGCTTCACTGAAGCAGAGCTGCAAATTTTTCTGTATAGGTGATCTATACCCTATGATGCTTCCAGTTAAACCCTCCCTTTCTTTGAAAGTGTCTCGTGTAATATCCAATTCCTACAGAATGACTGAAAAATGACCTTCACATCCATGAAAAGTAAAACTAAGCAAATCAGACATCCTTAAAAGCAAGCAACGAGAATAGAGTATTTTGGGTAGAGATTTCTTCAGCTTTTCAATCATAACTGTGGATCAAGCCAGTCAACCTAGGATGTGCTCTCTTTCTCACAGTCTAGACGGGCTCATGGGCTTACAAATCAGTCTCTGAAGACACCAGGCTCAGCATTCATCTGAAGTTAAATATTCTTCACTTGAGGATCTAGTTTATCCAAACTAGAAAAACAAATTGTATTTGACTTCAGGACCAATATGGCAGAAATCCCAGAGCTCTCCACCCATATGGTAGGAACATATGTGTTCACTCCAGCTACACTCCCTTATTCTGACTCCACTCGGAAACAACTCCTTTTTCCCCGTTCGCTCTCTCCAGGACTGAGCCAAAGCCTATTAAAGTCTTTAGGAATGTTTTCACTGATTTCAACAAGCTCTGGATGGTGCCTTCCAGCTTCCAGTCATTTCTGTCATCATTGTTATAATGACCAGCAGCAGCTTGATATTCCTCCCATTGACATCTTCAGGAGAAGGCTATTCTAGTTTGTCCAGACCCACCCCCACCCCCCCTAAAAAAAAGGATTTCTAGAGCACTTTTCAACATACAACCCTTCTTGCTCATGATATCAAATACTGGCAGTAGGTTCATTTGTTTGAAAATGCGCATGTAATTTTGGCTTAGCTCCTTTCCTGTGTGCATTGAGTGATGCAAACAGAAGTCTCTCCACCAGTATAGGTGAATGACAGAACGACATGGTTTGGCTGGGATGCCAGTGGCTGTGTACTGTAACACAGCACACTCTGCGGCACCGGTCCTCTAATTTCTGGCTCCCGCCATGCCTCCATGTGGTAGGAGCATTTCTAAAGACAAGTCTGGTCCGGCAAAACAATAACTCAAAATACCCTCACTCACCCAAATCTGCTAACAGTGACCGAAGATGGCTAAAATACAGGTGTCGTACACCACGTAGAGGAAAGAGTTTCTGCAGCTGGAGGAGGACTGTTAAGAAACGCCCGCTCCTGGTCCTAGAACCTTCAGTTATGGGGTCAACATCAAGAGCTTCTGCAAGATCTCGGCAACCTTGCTGGGCAGTATGGGACTATGTTGTGCTTAGTGCGTAGTCTTCCTTCGCCCACACAGAGAAGAGGGTTTCGTCCGGACTTTGTATCTCGGCCCTGGAGCTGTATTTCGATATGCTCTGACAAACTAGTAGGTGGAATGTTTCACTAATCAGCTTACTCAAAGTTAATGAACTCTCTTTTGTTTGTTTAAACAGGTGATCCCCTTAAGTCTTCCTCCACAGTCTTTTCCAATGATGTAGTACTTAGTCCTAATACAAAAAAAAAACAACAAACCAACACCAAAAAAACCCAAGAAAGTGCCTTTATGATTCTCTAACATAACAATTACTTTTGCAAAAGCAGTTGCCTCTTTTCTCGGCCCAAAATGTCCGAATTGTCCAGCTCCCCTTTGCAGAGACCCCATGCTAGTAGGAACCCAAGTGGCAGCTGCATGGTGAGAGATGGTTAGCAATGCTGAGGTACTGAGGGAGCTCACAAAACCACACTGCAACAAGAGGAAACTTCCCTATAGCATTTACAGCAATATTATTAGAGTAGTTTCTGTTTCCAGAAGAAAAGAATCTGTGAATGTGCTTAAAATTCTTTTTTTTTTTTTTTTTTCCATGCCGTGTATTTCAAAGATTTGGTACCTGGGCTTTGGGTTTCTCTTTTTTTAATAAAAAGAATAATATTTCCGTAACTCACATTTGGAACCATTCCTGGGTTTTGGAAGCAAATTATTAAAATTGAGCATATGGAGGTCTTAAAGTAGAACCTTATGGGAGGGGAGAAAAAAACAGTTGATCAAGACTATTTTGTAGCATCTTAAACTAAAATAAAATGCTGCAACATCCTGGTGAAATAAGATTCATTCTCTATGGAGCTCTTTTCCATCCTCCATTTTCAAGTTTATTCCACGTAGTAAGCTGAAGATTACATTGGAACTAAATTCTCCCACCTTCAAACAAGCATTTTCATGACTTTTGCAACTTTTTATGTTTTCACTATGTTACTTTAGAATATGGAAGATTTAGCTTTTTTTTATGATATTCAGAGAAGCCTACAATGACGGTGACATATATATATATATATAAATTATTTTTATGTCTTTTACCTTCCTGTAAGACTGAGGATATGGTGTTGAACATAAATAGCCAAACGACTGGCTGCGTGGACCTTATCTCAGCCCATAAGCAACAGCTATTAATTTTAAGTGCTGTGAGCTTGGACAACTGTACAGGACTATGTGGTAGGCATCAGGTCCAGTTCCTCAAGCTGTTTAGGCAAGCTCAGGTCCCAGTGTGCTCTGAGGATAACTGCATTACAAACGCTTCATCTAAGCATACGTTCCATTTTTATTTTTTTTTTCTTGCAAGCCGTGAACATGCACTGATCAAATGCTGTGTGATAATATCAATATTGTTACGCACAGGCAAAAATACAATAGACTCCAAGGTCTGAATAAACACCCTCCTCTTCCCCAAGCCCAGTCTGTGTTCAGTCTGAATCTTCCATTTAGGTGTTCGTTGCCTTCAGTGCATGTTAGTCTACTCCAAGTCAGCAACTTGAAACCCACCACGGTGTTCTTGGTATAGCTTGTTCTATCCGCACTTCAGTAGGGTTGCATATGATTTACTAAACGTGAATGCAGTTTGCAATGAATAGAGTTTCTGAGGAAAAAAAGGAAAGAGTATATATATTCACAGTAGGTTTACAAACCTTGCCCTTTAAAGTCTCGCTTTTCATCTACACGCAGATTCTCAGATGACGCAACATGTATCACACCCAAGCCCTGTAACAGCCACTCTATCAGTGATCCTGATGGATGATGGGGAACTTCGTGCTCCACTGCTGTAATCAGACTAATGTCACAAAATGTTTCTGTGAAAGACAGAAACACTGCGGGCTACAGCATGAGTTGCTTCTCCTTTGACTTCATTGCATCTAGAGAAGCTTGCATGAACAGAAAACCTAGATGATGCCTCCAAAAACCCTCCATATTCTGTTAGAGAGGGCAGAGTCCAAAATTCTTTGTCCACCCTCATTTCCACATGAAGTCCATCTCCTTTGAAAGAGTATAGGGAGAGGTTTCTCATGTGTGCTTTAACTGAACATGGTTTTTTTTTTGCGGGTGACAGTTGCAATGCGTGTTCTAGTCCTACGTTTCCCATTGCTTTAACGAAAAGAAAGAAAAAAAGAAATTGGCAGATCGTTATGTCAGTATTTGATTATTCACCTCTGCTCATTTATGTAACTGAGTCAAATCTTTGCAGCATTTTTAAGGGTTCCGTTGTCAGTTACACAACTGTCAGCTTGTAAGCCTTGGTTAAATTTACGTTATGAATTTGTAATCCTGTGAATAATCAGATGTGCACGTACATTTGTGTTGTAGGACATAAATGCGATTCCCTCCCCTCCCCAACAGTTCTTTGTGACATCTTTCCAATTTTAATTGATATCACAGCAATCAAAGAAGGACCACAGTGAATCAGCAGTGTTGACAATGTGCCAGGGTGTTTAGAAAATAGGCATAGCTAGGGAAGAAGAACATGTCAAAATACATTTTGAACATATTGGAATATGTTATGAAATAAAATGTGTTTACCTTTTTGAATGACGGTGTTGGGTAGTGCTGGCGACGCTGAGGAGGAGGAGGGGGTGGGTGATGGAGCCCTAGAACTGGACCACGTTCCCGTTTTGTTATGCAAGGTACAAATACTCAGAGAAGGAATATGACACTATATGACAAATAGCTTCTCTAATTCATCGGACTTGTCAAACAAATTAACTTCAGCAAATCTACCCTGGTGGTAGTGGTGGTGGGAACATTAGTACGACCAAAATGCTGGTGGCTGCTTCAGTTCTGCCATCACATAGTTTAACCAGGCTTAGACAGGTTTAGCCACCCAAGCGCTAAAAATACAGGAAGATAGTAACATCTGCTGTAAAATGAAACACGTGATGACATCACCACTGGTAGCAATGAACTAAGACATTTGGTGTGGTGAGAGAAAAGGCATCCGAGGCCTACATTTAAACGTCTGAATACAGAAGTAAAGAAAGCCCCCCAAAAAAGGAAATATCCCTGAAACTGTTGAAAGGAATGATGCCCTGAAATACTTCCCCAAAAACACAGTTATACTATTGTTTCTCCACCCGTAAAGTGTCTTTAAAAGCACCTGAGCCATCCCAGCAATTAGGGATGTTGCACGATTTTAGGAATTCTCCTCTGACGTGAGCCACTTGTCGTATTTTCTGCCCATCTACCTCATGGCTCGATATTTAGAATCAATAAAACAGAAGGGATAATGTTCATAAAAGTCTTATGTTTCAGGCTCTCCTCAAATAACCAGCAATGTCAGCCATCTTATAGCCCAGATAGTCTTTTCCTACATTGAGTAAGCATTAAAAACATCTCTTAAACTTCCTGATATTTTCTGCGACTTTCCTGCAGCTTCCTCGTGCACTCATCGGCATAATTTGTCTAGACTGAGTCTGGTTTTAAGGGCTCTTAACCTTTTAATAAACTTTTGTCTTGTTGTTGTCCCATCTCCCTAATTCGTCATCTGTCATATTCTGTAATCTGATCCCCAATTTGGAGACATAACCACACTGGAATACATACACTGTCTAACCCGTTGAAAATAGATATGCTAAATAAAACCCATTATTTCTGTAAACAGTGATACATGCTATTACTTCTCACTGTCTCTTTGTCACAGCTATGTTACAGCCATTGTCATTTTTTTCTTGCTGTTCTATTTATATAGCTAAATGGAAATTGTTATATTTTAAAATATTTTGACACTTACATCAGTTTCAGGTATTTTTCACATGATTTTCTCCTGCGTCTTGATCCCTAGTTTCCTGAGAGGGCATCGTGGGGGTTTGGAAAGACATGCAGATCATCCGTATCCGTGTGCCCATTTCCGCACGCCAAAACCGCGCAGAGCCGCTCGGCATGACGGGCAGCATCTGACGGAGAGAGGACGCGGTCTGGAGCAGCGGGGGCAGCGTGGAGGGCAGGCTGTGGCTTGGCCGGCTGAGCTCTGCTGCCACACTTACGTGGGTCTGGCTCAGAAACTCGCCTCTCACTTTAAGATGAATTGAAATAGTTGCTTGCCGGCATCGTGAATGCTTTTAAGTAACGCGTAAGAGGTGAGGGTGGTATGTAAGCCCGGCCGATAACTCTTGATACTGGTTTATTGCCCACCTCTACGACCCCAACAGTCATACTTGGATGCCACCAGCTTCTTTCATCCCAGCTGGGAACACAGAAGGTGAATCTCGCTCTCGCAGTATCAGACATACCGTATACCAACTGTTGTTTTCCTGGGAATGAAAATTGAGCATGCACCTTCTCACAGACTTAAATACAAATCTCTTTGTGAACAATGAAAGGAAAAAATATCGCTTTGCTCTGAGAAACAGACCAAGGCAGGGATGAAAAGGTGGCTCTGCGGCAGGCAACGGAGAGAGAGAGAAGCGAGGCCGTTTTCAGCATCGGAGTAGGTTGCCGGGGGAAAGGGGAGCACCACAAAACTCGCTACTACACTTGTGAAAATCCCGAGTATTCCATTCGTTTCACTGAATTTAAATTTGGGCACAAACGAGTGAAATCTGGGACTAAGCGGGACAGCGAGGGGAATTATCGGTACGGGTGTCCACAACCAGCCCTCTCCACCTCTGTCAAACCACTCGGGGTGTTTAAATACTGGAGTACAAACAACGAAAATAAGTAATGGTATAATTATTTTAGACAAATTAAAAATGTTGCTTTCCCCCTTAGAGCAGCCTGAAAATAGGACGATTCATTGGTTAAATTTTAATGGAACAATCAAAGAGCAGTTAATTCCCCAGCATGGGGTACCCTCGGTGGGCAATTATGGGGTTAGGAATGCTCCATCTCCGCGTTGACCTGATTGGTGTAAAGTCCCTCGATGGTTCGCAATGTTTGTTAAATTGGCGATAGTCTGTACTCGGATATACCCTATTAGCCAAAAATAATAGACAGTTTGGTTGCCAGTTTTAATGTTCATATGTTGCAATCAGCGGGGTTTTTTTTCCTTTTTATATCAGTGTTTCGGAGGTTAATCTCTGTTATCATCGTTTTAAACTCACTCTTATTCTTATCAGTTATATTTAGTGGCAGATTGCAAGCTTTCCTTATTATCTTGTTAAATCAGTAGGTGAAAGCCTTTCAAGGCATTTCTTTTTAAACATCTTTTATTAATGTTAATATGCCAGATGGGACAAATTAAAATGGTTCTGTTCTTCATGCTGCCACTACCCACAATTTTACCACATCATTTGCTGGTTAAGGAAGCATATGAAAACGATAGGTACAGAACTCCTGTAATAAAAGTTCAGAAAATGATAGTATAGCCTCTCTGGAAAAAATGTTTTTTCAGTTAGATTCACACATAAAAAAGATGTCATTTCTGTGCATGCAGCAGCTTTGATTTTATCATAGCTGAAAAGTTCAAGACTCTTTTGATCAGAACAGCGTGGCAATATACCTTTTCTGCGCTCATGTTGGGGTCAACAGAAAACGTCGGTACCTTTGTCATCACAATAGCGCACGTTACTGGTGCTATTGCCCTGGTGATCTCTGTGAGCTCTGCGGCATCACGTGTTGATGCCGGCATTCCCAGGGACCACACTGAAAACGAACCTGTCCACGGTCTCCTAGGCTGGGTCCCTGAGATGGGCAAAAGTAAAAATGCTTTCGGAAGCCATCAGTGTACGACTGAGTGTTCCTCACGGGGCAGCCTCTTCTAGTTTTTTTGATTGGTAAGGCACTTACTTACTTACCAAGGGGGAAAAAACTCTTTGTGACGTATTTTTTTTTTTTAGTAATCCAGCCCCTGATGAAAGCCTAGAGTCTCCCCAGAAGTAATATTAGTACTTTTAGTAACCGTGATAGTGAAACTATTTACACAAACAAAATCAACGCATTGATAGGCAGATGCCTCTTTTTTTTTTTTCTCCTGCTGAAATGTCCTTATGGGGTAAACGGTTCCCTTATCTGATTTCAATGAGATGAGACTTTTATCACCAAGGATCCTTTATCCCCACAGCAGAGCGCCAGAGCCCTTATATTTGTGCTTTTCACTATCGTGACTTCATCCAACTCTTTTTATGATGCATTGTCCGGAACAGTGGGGCTTCCTTAGTTTGCATGGAGATCTTAAGAACTGCTTTACATACTCCAGTGGTAACATTCTCCTTGAGACCACAAAATTGGGCCTGGATATAGTCAAATCTGGGTGATACAGCAGTTCGTGTATTCTCCGTCAACAGTCAGTCCATGATATTTCCTGGACTTGATCAAATTTTGCTTAGACAGAGAATGATAAGTTGAGGAGACAACATTTTAAATGAACATATGCAAAGACTGTGGAGAAAAGAGCTCTTTCTACGAAGGGAGTGTGGATAGTGTCTAGGGATTAGCCCGTCATCTAATTTTACCGTAAATCTACTCCTAATATCAAAAAAAAACCCTCAATTTCTTTATCTCTCAGTACCAGCTAGAAGGATTTTAGTTTTCTCTATCCACTGCTACTTCAGGCTGCATACTGAATCTGATGTGCATGAAAATCACTTAGCATGAATATAATAGAAAATTAAAGTAGTGCTGAATTATACTTAGCTGCTAGAATTCAAGTAGGCAATGTTAGGATTTGCCCATTTAAAACATATCTGCATATTATAAATTGCTGTAAACAATTTGTATTTCTATAACAAAACGTAGTGTTGTTTAACTTATGTTCTGGCAATTTCAGGACTGTTTTTTCCTGTACTCTTCTTTGTGAGCAACAGTAGGAAAAAATAAAACCTGCTATACTTGTTATCACTGGGGATAAATGACATGTATATAAATGTGTACGTATGTGTGTGTATGTGCATGTATGCGTGTGTGTGTGTATATATATATGGACATAATTATATAGATTGTACCTTGTTGTGTGCGTCATCTTCCTTTTGGATGGTAAGGATTGTGACTAAACATAGGGTGCAAATCAAGGTTGAAGGAAGCCACAGATACAACAGGATGACTGGAGTTTTAAATAGGGGAGACGGCAGTTGTGCAAGATTCAGGATGGCAGATGGAAGCACGGAGAGTGGACTGGAAAGGCAAAAGGCCTGATCCTGGACCTGCCTCCCGTGCTTTCTATGATGCCATCAGCCACAGGACATCGTGGCCTTCTCTGTCTTGCAAGATGGAAGAAGGAGAACTAAAAGGGTAAGACGCATTTATATGGTTTATCCCAGTGAATTTTTCAGGGCAAACTCTTTACCTTTAATGAATAAGAGAATGTGGTAATAAAACTGCTCAGAATGAAACAAAAATTTATAGAATCATAGAATGGTTTAGGTTGGAAGGGACCTTAAAACCATCTAGTTCCAAATCCCCTGCAATGGGGGGTTGCTTTAGTATTCCACAAAAAAAGATTTCCACCATGAACTTTCTTTTGATATTCACATACAGCTTTCTGTCTTCATTTCTTTCTACTGTTTTCTTTCTATATTAATTTATTTCCATAAGAATAAGAAGAAGAACCAACAAAGTGCCCTGAACTGGCTTTTTTATAGTGGTGTGATCTGCACAAGTTCAGAAATGTTTACAATTACATGGGAATTCCTGTCAAGCTCCACCAGTTCTGATTGATCCCAAAGCTTTAATGTGAGGAAGTTGAATTTCTAGAACTTGTGAAATTTGTTTGCCAGAGCCAGGTAAACAGTTTTAGATTTGACACTAGTTTGTGCTCTGCTACAAAAGTCTATGGAGATGTTTCTACAAGCTTCATTTTGTAAAATACGTTCTTGTAAATTTGGAAAAAAAAAATCAGATAAAATGTATAACTTTTGCTAGGCTGCTGATTTTATGTTGCCATGAACAGGTTATATACGGATATGCATAATTTAACTTGCCTGTTTCATCATTAGAGACCCCAAAATTATTTTGAAATATGAGCTGTCAAATTTGTTTCTCCATATTATATTATCCAGATTATATGTAAAATATGAAAATGGTTCAGATGGAGCACAGACCGCTTCTTTAGGATATCAGAGTGTTTGTGTATTAAATAAACACAACACCTGACACTGCCAATAGACATGACCTTATAAAGATTTCAGCTAAGAAGAACTACCATGACCATCTAATCCTCCTAGAGGTGAAACACCGCAGAATCCATTCCCAAAACATACACAAAATCTGGTGAGCGTCTTTCAAAACATATCCATTTTGACTCACAAACATCATATGACAATGAACATTTCATTTGTTGCAACTACTGTTAAATAACTGGAAAAAAAATGCCTCTTCTACCCCGAAGAGCTTTTAGTGACGAGGGTCTTGTCGTGTCTCTGCTAGATTGAAAAGTCCTGCCTGACATTTTTTTTTTTTTTTTTTTAATGGACTTTGCTCCTTAACCTTCTGTTTGCTAAGCTGGGCAGACTGAGCTTCTTCAGCCTTTCACTGCGAGGCAGGTTTACGTACGTTCGTTTCTAAATGACAGTGGCGCAGAAATGAATGTTTCTTCTAGGAACCCTCCCACTGAGGCAGACACATCTCAAAATTCAGCGCCTCGGCGGCCTGACTGCTATGACAGTACAGATGACTTAGCCTGTTGCTGGCTGAGAAGATCTATCTTAATTAAGATAAAAATAGCAAATTGCCTAAATATTGAGCACATGTACAAGAATATATAAGTCAATGACTAATACGTGCTTTTGAAAGCCTGGATAAATGTTTAAAATGTTTCTTCAATTAAAATCAGTACAAAGTTTTGAATCTAAAAATAACATGATTAGGACGAGTCTTTGTTTTCTTTTCCCCTTTTTTCTTTTTTTTTCATTTTTTTTCCTTTTTTTTTTTCCTTCCTTCCCCCCACCCTCCACCCCCCCTGTGGTGGATCTGCTTTATTTGGCATTTTTCTGACAAATACAATTATTGGATGCCCAGTACCGGGCTCGAGAGAAAGACAGCAATTTGGGAGGGCAGAGGGAGGTGCTGCACAGGGTTGACTTACTAGAGACAACTTGGCTCTGCAAAGGCTTGGGGAGGCAGACTGTCAGTAGGAAGTGTCACTCCTATAGGTTTATATAGGAGATATATACTACCACAGGCCATAACATGAGGAACTTGAACATCCTATGGCTTTAACCGCCTTGGGCAGTGCTTTTCCTCTCTATTTAGCCCACCTTTCACCTCATGCTTCACCAATATTAAGGGCAGACAGGTCTTCAATTGATGCATGATCAGTCGTCTTAGCGCAATTATGATAAGAAAGATAATAAAACAGGAAATCAGTGGGAGGAGTAAGAATAGCTGGGGCCTGAACCAGTGAGAGAAATTGGGGAGGTATATGGAGGTGGATGGAGTGGCGAGAGGAATTATTATTACAAACGTTCATCCTGTCTCGTCATTTTCACATGTCCACTAAAAATATATCAGACAAATTGCTTCTAAATGTACTTGGAAATGTGTGTGAGGAAAACAGGCTTGCACTTTGAAGTAGCATATCACTTCCAAGCTTGTGAAACTGTTAGCTTCACAGCATGGCAGAGTTGTTTCCCTTATGCATAAATCCCACGGATGTATTTACAAGGTGTCCAGAGCTTACACCTAGGAGGTGAACGGAATCCTACCTAATTTTTGCACGGGAGCTCACCAAAAATATCGGGGGATCAGAATATTTCCCCCTCGTCCATGTTGTACGCACGCAAGGAAAACCGAAGCATTGCCCTTCATGTTTGTGATGACACAGTCGTTCTGCAAGCAACATGCTGTCTAAAGCTGTGCGCATTTTTTTTCCAGTTTTGGTTCACACAATCAAGAGTTTCATTTTGAGTTTCATATGAACTAAGAAACTCAAAGCAAAACTCAGCTGGAACACTCTTTTCTTGGTTTATGGCGGAAGGTATGCAAAAACAGAGTCAGACACCATTTCCACTCAAAACCAACTTGTTCCAGGTTTGAAATAAATTTAGTTTAGATCAAAACTTAGCACTCAGGTTCGATATAGCTTTTCAGTGGCTCTAATTTGATTTTCCTGATTTTTTTTTTTAGCTGAGGGCACTCAATTTATGACCTGGTAACATCCGTATAAGGATAGAATTCACTTGCATAGCTCCACAATGTTTCTCTAATATGGCTGTTAAGCAAAAAAATAGATATGTGAGAGAAATTTTTTGTACATGGAGAAAAACACACATCTATGTTAAATGTATTGGCTCTAACTTTTTTCGTTAGCCTTGAGGAACTGGGCTTTTTCCTTTGTTCTGACCTCTGCTCCACAACGTACTTAATCTCCATATGCAGAAAATCCAGAAGGAACACCAAATTTCATTGGCTCATTGTGCGAAAAGGATTTTTAAGCCATGATTGTGGCATGAATCACTGCTGTGCTGCCAGCGTTCAGGATCCACACAGTAAAAATGGAACAAAAGGTTTCTCTGCTAATGCTACCTTGATAAATTTGAAAAGCTGCCTAATTATTTTATTGCTTACTGCACTGAATATAAGAGAAAGTAATTATATTAGGTGGACATAATATAAATCCTAAACACCAGTGTACTCCAACTTGCACTGCTGCAAACACTAATTAAAGGACTGCTAGCATTTGTATATTAAAATTCCATTGAAAGGAGCATATACTGCAACTTCACTCTTTGCTGAAACTGGTATTCAAGGTCTTGGCTAGGAAGCAATTCTCTTCAATACCTTTTTTTTCAGCAATATTTTTTCCTCAACCACTACTTTATAGAAATTGTAAAGCTTTTTAATATATAGGCTTCTCTACTCTGGATTCTGATCTAAATCTCAGTGCTCTCAGTGGAATTGCTCTCATTTTACACCCATGAACAATTCAATGAAGAAAAAAGTCCAGACCATCATGTGTGAGCATAAGGGCCAAACAGAGAGGTTAAATGGGGAATAAAACCAACACATAGCGTAGCTTTAATTATCATGTAAACAGGAAAAAAGCCCTAAAACCAGAGACTGATGCGTTCATGTCTTCCTGATTGCCATCACTTTTTCTAGCTCTTCTCA
This sequence comes from Vanellus vanellus, assembly GCF_965231255.1. Lineage (NCBI taxonomy): Eukaryota > Metazoa > Chordata > Aves > Charadriiformes > Charadriidae > Vanellus > Vanellus vanellus. Next base: position 4,258,117 of record NC_138908.1, on the reverse strand, counting down.
TTCCTCCAATCGGAATCTTATACACAAACCTTTAAGGAGCACTTTTCAAGCTGTATTTCAACTTGCTTTTAAGTATAAAAATAAGTAAAAATTGTGGAATAACCGGTATTCAAAAGCCAGAATCAAAGGCAAAAAACCAAAAAGAACACTTTCTTCCTTTACTGTGTTCTTGGGACAAGATCAAAGTTGACATGTTTCTGTGTACATTTTCTGGTTTCAGTTAACATTTCCTCTCTTCCCTAAGTGACTTCAGCAATTCTGAAATATCTGGGCGATACTCGGCACAGATGGCATCTCATGGAGCAATGCTGAATTTCCAGAGGAAAGGGGTTTGCATCAAGGTCATGTGAAGAATCACATACCGAGGGCTTATCCTGAGGAGCTTTGGTCCTGACACTACAATGCTGAAACAAAATCACATTTGTACGGAAACAAAGAGTATCTAGCCATAGTACTTTACAAAGAAAGCTTGTAGCTGTGGTGGTAACATCTTCAAGATGTGTTTGAGTCTGCTAACAGCCTGACGCGTAACATCCAAGAGAGTTCTATTGACCAATGTCGTCTCCAACATTCACAACCTCAACTACATCCAATATCTCAGCAGTGACTGAGAACATTCACCCTTCCAAGATGGTAGCAGCATTTTGTTTTTATACGGTATCAGTTAAGTGAAAAAAAAAAAAAAAGAAACACAAACAAACAAATAAAAACCCAACAATATTCCCCCCCCCCAAAAAAAAACAAACAAAAACCCAAACCCAAACAAAACAATCCCAAAATGGACCAAAAGAAACTCAACAGAAAAACAGGTTGGGCTCATAGGGGTTGCGACACCTCTGCCAGTGAGGACAGCTGAATCTGGGGACCCGAATCCTGAGCTGGCAAAGACTTGACGTCTGTGGGAGCAGGGTGTTGAGCATCCGACGGAAAGTGCACTCTCCTAGCATGGTTTTGCCAACAATTGGAGCAGATTGGCAGAACGAGCCAAGCACAATCAGGCAGATCCTCCGGGTGCACAAGCACGTGTGTATTAGAATGGAAGGCTCCAATAAACCCTAAATAATCAATATCCGTTAATCTTTAATTATCTCATCCTGCTGATATAGTAAGGGAGATATATCAAGAAACTGCCTTCCACATGCCTTCATTAGGAATTCAAAGATTTAGTAGCTGGTGGTGATGTTAGGATAATTAGCAGCAAAAAAATGGAAGAAGTGTAGGTTGCTATAGCAACACGTTCATCATGATCTACAGCATAAACACCCAGATTAATTTACAAGATGCCAGGTAGATATCTGCTTGGCTGACTGGGGTACACACAGACACCACCTTATTTGCTTTTATTAAAGCTTAATCATCAACATTAGAGCTTTCAAAGTACGTGTGCTATCACTGTCAATCACAGAGGAGCTAGATGCTTTTAGGGGCAAATCCACCAGCACAGGCTGTTTGCTCCTCTGTCTGCTCTGCAGGGAAAGAGGAGGAAGATTGTCCTTCCTCCAGGGACACTCTGAAGCAACTGCTGTGGCCGTGGAGCCATGGTCGCTCCTGCGGGCCATCTATACAGTATGGGTCATGTTCTCCCTCTGTAGAAAGCAAAACCCAATCCCATGAATCTTAATGATATTTTTCCCTGACAAGCTGATGGGAAAAGATCCCTCTCCATGAAGCAGCCTTTGGTGGTGTTCAGTGGTCCCTGATGAACGAGGGGGATCCCTGTCTTGGTACCTGAGTGGGGACACACACTTTGCCTAATCCAAGACTCGACAAAGCCACTGCCTCATTGAAAAAGTGCACTGTCTTTGGCAAAACTGTAAAATAGACCATTAAAGCACCAGAGTTGCTGGGACAAGCAGCTAACGTCGTGCCACGATGAGGTGTGCAACAAACCCAATGGAAAAACGAAGGGAGGAGAGTCAGTACACGCTGGATAAGCAAAGCAGAGCTGTCCCTCCAAAGAAGTAGTTCAATGAAGGTGAAGTTTATAGACATACTGTGAATAACAGAAAAAAATGAATGGCTAAGGTCTCTCTGTCACTGTTTTTCTTCTGCTAGTGAGGCCGATCTTCATGTCCCAACTTCTTTTTACCACTTGACGGACAAGACCTTCTGTTTCTGCACTGCATTTTTAACATTATTCTATCCTCTTCTCCAAGACAGTGCTTGATGGAGAAAATATTTTGGTCAGTGGTAACCATACTTAAGCAACAACACCAAATGTGCCAAGAATTGTTAGGAGGAAGCCAGTAAGGCCCAAAATCTCGATTAAAATTGAACATGCAGCCTCAGCAAAGAGTTACGTGGAAATTTCCCCAGAACTGCCGTTTACTGACAAATCGTGTTTGCGGCAGGGATGCTACATCATGCTCATCCCTTGTTTCACACTGTGTTGCCCTGCCCGCTTCACCACTGGTTGCACGTTGCATCAACTGCCCTGCCTCCCAGACAAGGATGTACGTTTCTGCTGGCGGTGCTGGCCACCATCCCACGCTGACCCACGCCGCTGCCTCCCTGCCCTGCGGCTGTGCAGCTGTTCGTGCAGCTGCGTGGAGAGCTGTATTGAGGAACTGGTTCAGCTGCATGACTGCGCGGCTGCACAGAACCCTGCGGCAGCAGGGTGGTGGGGGTCGGCGGGGACCACGTGCAACCTCGAAGGCTCGGGGGTAGGATGACTTGAACTGGGTTGAGCGGCATCGCTAGAAGATGTTTCACTGGGAACTGTGGGAGATGGAGTCAAAGCTCTCCTTCTTGACCCCGTAGTCCTCACTCCCACCTGTCTATCCACAGGGGGTATGTTAGGGTTCTTTTTAGGTGCTTTTTAGGTCTTTTTAGGTCCTTCTTGTTAGGGTTCTTTTTCTCACACACTCCCCAAAATCCCCAAGCCCCAGTGCACGAAAGGTATCCGAGAATGTGGTCAGCCAGCCAGGAAAGACATAGGAAAAATAAAAAGCAAGGACACCCATTGAGAAAATGAAGAATAAAAATAGCGAGTAGTAGGATATTAGGAAGGTAAACGTAATTTCACTGCTAAAAGAACAGAAAGAAAAGAGAACCTATGTCACAGAATCAATCATAGAATCATAGCATGGTTTGGGTTGGAAGGGACCTTAAAGACCGTGTAGTTCCAACCCCCCTGCCATGGGCAGGGACAAGTCCCACCAGACCAGGTTGCTCCAAGCCCCATCCAGCCTGGCCAGGGATGGGGCAGCCACAGCGTCTCTGTGCAACCTGGGACAGTGCCTCACCACCATCAATATTTCTGAGTTAACTCTATGTTTGTAACACAGCTCACTCTGCACTGACCCCAAAGATGATGACACCAACATGGCAATTTGACCATGTTGAAATGAAGAAAATTTTTGCCTTTGCCAATAGCCTTATGATTTAAAGAGAAAAGGTACCAAAGGACAAGAAAAAAAATCAACAAACAACAACCACACAAAGCAGAGGACTTGATCTGCTGTGAGCATCTTTCCTCACCAGGAACCACCATTGCGATATAGGAGCTCCAAGAAACATACGGCATTTCCCCACCTGAGTTGCTGAAAAAGCGCCATATACACACAAGCTTCCTTTGTAGAAATATGTAAACATCTCTATCTCTGCAGCATAAGCAGCTAGCTGTATTATGCTGGCCACAGTTTACTTTAGCTGTCAATATATTGTGTAGTACCTACTGGGTCCCTTTTTTCTGGCTATTCTGAATTAAATAAACCAAGACTCAACACATGTCTTAAAACCGCTATAGTTTATTTAGAAGGAGAAAGACAGGCCATCAAACTTTCCACAGGAATTTAAAAAATTCATCAGGGAGTCAAAGTCTTTACTTTCTTTCCATTCATATAATTTTGGTTTTGGCTTAACACTTAACACAATATTCAGTTCAAAAGAATATCCTTTGCATTTAAAGTAAACAATGGTTGTTATACAAAGACTTTTAATTTTTCTTCTCCTGCCCTTTGCCATTTTATTTCCTTATTCCAAAGCTCTGCTCAAATAACATTATGCCCACTCCATGCCAGAAACAGAATCTGCTTTTCTAATTCAGCTTTTTTGCAAAACAGCCAGTTCAAGTCATTCCATCTCAACTCTTTGCCTCTAAAGTTTCCCAAACATTTTACTTTTTTTAAATGGAGTTTTAAATTAGATTTAAAAAAATGGGGAATTAGGAGAAAAAAATAAATGTAATTAAAAAGTCATGTGTTCTGGTTTGGAAAACAAAAATAAAATAGATGCAGCTCACAGCAAATCAAGGAATGCTTCTCAAGCCCTGGTCCTAATCTGAGTCAGGTTCATAATATAAAAGTGAGTCTGATATTTTTTGTCTAATTAATAGTAGAACTTAGCCCACAAGACACCCCCTCCACTCCCCCATGCCTAATTAGGAAACATTTTACTTAGCTCTTATTTAGCATTTCATAAACATTGGGCCAATTTCATCTTTGGGGTAACTTTATTGAAGCCAATGAATAAAGCCAAATATCTAATTAACTGTAAAACTTTGGCAAGTATACAAGTATTTGGCAAGAAAATATATATTCATCAAACAGTGCTGTGCATATGATGAATTACAGAATTATGTGATAAACTGCCTTTATTATGCCAATAAAACTTTTAGAAATAACTTTTCTCTAAAACAAATTACACTTTTGGAGAATAGATGACACAACTGCCTGGTAAAAAGGTATTTCTGACATCTGGTCAAAGAGACCTGCCCTATTATGGCTTTGACATCTGTATGAAAAGAACAATTTCAGAGTCCTCCGGCAGAATATTTCTATCCTATGAGAGCAGTTTAGCTGCAACTACATCACCAGTTTGAATCCAATCCCTATAAAAGTCAGGAAAAAGGATTTACGGTTTCTCTCCTCCTGGTATAGATGACTATGAACAGAACAGGCCTCTACTATGACAATTTTTTAGAAATACTACTACGTACGATTGAAGACCGGGTAATATGGTATCTGCATGTATTTATCGATTGAAGAATGTAACTTACAAGTAAAGTGTATCATGAGGACAGCTTGGCTAGGCTATTTTATATCAGCCTACGGTGAACTACTGTATTTCCTATGAGAAAACTGACGCTTTAGCGTGTCTTCCACTATCCTTCAAAACCAACATCTTGAAGCAGACTTCACAGTCGGATCGAAAAAGCTGCTCTGAGCTATGAGACTGTGCACGGGAAACTACCTACTGAGCCGTGGGGAAGGTCTTGTCAAGTTGCTATTTCCCCACCCTACAAAAACTGCAGTGACTATCGAAAACAGAGAAACTGTGGGCAAAGATATTTGCCTTTCCTGAAATTCGACCTGCAGAATAGCCGACATAAAAAACTAAATGCAATAGTGAATACAGTAAGAGAAACCTCTTCACATTTATAAGTACTAATAAATCTTCTGCATCCAGACAGACTACAAAATCTGTGGTTACTATTTTTAAAGGACTAGTGAAAAGAAAACATATAAATTAAAAAGTATTAGAAGAGGTTTTCCTTCTTTAAACATTTGACATAAATATTTGACAATATTTATTCCGTATCTCATGCTTTTAAATAGAATACAGTAATGTTCTTTTGGTGAGTATGTAGGGACAAACTAATATTTTATTGCCTTAGCTTAATTTTGTATCATAATTTGGTCTTTATTATGGACTATATTTGCTTATTTTTAAATGATGTTTCTGTGTGTGAATATTATATTGCACTGCTGAAAGGACTGACTCACATACTGATGAGATGGTGGACACGCATGCTCTGGAGCTGTTAGGGGCTAAAGAGTCTTTCCATTGACTTCTCGAGTCTACTGATGAAAACCTTCCTGTACAGCAGGCAAATATTTTATTTCCAGCCAGCGCAAAAAAGATATCCTAGGCTACAGAAAAGCTCCTTACCTAATAAATACATGAGATTTTCATCTGTTCTGCCATACAGTAATGAGATGTTCCAAGGGGTTACTACTGCCAAACACCTGCCGTTATTTCCCACCGTTTTTTGTGCAACTCTTCAGTAGGGAAAAGACTGAAAATGCCTGCCTGTATTGGCCTGCAGGGTCCCCATGCTCGTGTAGAGGATCCTAAGCAGTGAGGTACGGCTTGCGCACCTTTGTTACGGACGCTCCTCTGTCCCCCACCAGCCCCATGCGGCTACTGCACGTCAGGGAGATGGGAATTGTCTCTGGCTGGGGTTACAGAGCTGTGCATCTCTCCAGCTTTTAGAACGGGACTTGTGCTGCTTCGGTTTGAAGGCTGTTTCAAGTAAAATAGGGTTGGGGGGGCTCAGCAGGTGGAAGGATTACACAAGCATCTCCTCAGTACCCAGCCATGGGGTAGGTCTTCATGGGAGCTGTGGTGTGAGGTGAGCTCATCATACCAAAGACACTAACATGCTCTTGTCATTCCCTGTAAGTGATGTAGCTGGGCTGTAGCTCTGAAAACTCTCATAAAAGTCTTATCTTAGAAAATAAGTTACTGTGGTGTCACTTTAGTACAGCTTTTGTCTTTCCAGACATCACCTGACATAAAAGAGTTGATTTTTTTTTTTCTTTCCTGAGATGCCATTGGTTTAGGCTTGATGTGTATTTTTTCTAGTGCAATTTAAACTCCAACTTAGCATAATAGTTAATAGCAACATTTTTACAATAGCAACTTTCCTTGCATATAGATTCCAATATCGAATGTATATAGCTAAGAGGTATATGTAGATAAGAAGTAAAACGGTGGTAATTTAAACTGTCAGCCAGAAAACCGCATTTGAGATTCAGAAAAAAAGAGTTCGGATTTTTTTTTATGTGTGAGGCAGTCCCATTCTGGAGGCAGTAAGAAAGGAAAAGTAATAATAGCGTTGTGCTGCGACTGTGGTATCTTTTAAATATATTGTACAAGAATAACTGATTATGACTTAAGTGTCACAAACTACGTTGATGAGACCCAGAAAAACAAAACAAAACAAAACAAAACAAAGCAGAACAAAACCTCCAAATCTTTGGTAGAGAAAAAAGTAATTAGAATCGATGTGAGCTACTGTAGATCCTAACAAACGGGTCCCGAGAGCAAGTCCGCAGAGTGGGCATGCACCAGTGCTTCTGCACTTTCTCAAGGAGGCAAAAATGATTTGGTGGGTTGAGTTTCTCCCTGTCCCTCTGGCCCAACTGTGCCCGTGCTGTGGGTCTGAGGAAAGGGACTCTACCTGGTCCTGCTGCTGAAGATCACAGTGGGAGCTACTTCGCAACCGGCAAGGTGTAATTCGGTGGGCAGGTGCCAGATGGGACTGATGGGAAGAGAGTTGCAGCAGTCCACAAACTACGTGTCATCCTGCAACAGACTGGGTTTCTTCCGCGGCTCTTTGGGCGGCAGAATCAGTGCTTCACTTTATTCTCACCTCCCTTTGGTGATTCATTTTTTCGCTTTTGGGAGCAGCGCCCGTAGCTGAGCTTGATTTCTTGTGCAGCTGAGTTGAGCAAGTATCCACCTCACCCTTAAACATCAATGCTTTTTAAAATTCAGTTTAAACAATGCATTTTTTGTATAACAAGTGATTAAACATTAGAGTCTAGTTCTGAGTTCTTTGTTCTTTCCTCTAAATGCTAATTATTAAGGTGTTTATCTGCAAAGAGACAAACATTTTCTGACTCAACTGTACTTCATCTTTTTCTTCTTCCTGACTGAAATCTCAATTCCATGTTTATGATGTTTGAAATTTTAGCTAATGGCATACAGTAACTACAGACTGTGACTCGTGGAATAACTTGAAAAATAATAACAAAGGAAAATAGCATGTTATCGAGGGCAAGTAATGTGCATTTCACCCATATGTAAAGTACCTAGCAAGCTGCAGAGCAGTACAAATAAATAAATGATAATAATAAGACTGATAATGGCAATATCAATAATGAGATACTAGTTTAAGCACAGATGTCTGTATTTTGAATTGAGACAGGAAGCAGGAGACACTCTTCCGCGGTTTGCAATTGTGATATTTCACACGTACAGTCCCTCTTTTCAACAATCCTGGGCTTTGTCGGTAGTGGTTCTGTAGCCCCCTTTTCAATAGGTGACTCACTGCGTTACATTTTCTTAATGAAAGACAGATACAAATGTTCTAAGACTTTTCAAAATGGAACATGGGAGGCATACACAAATCTTCTTCACAAACAGGAATTTACAGAGTACCACCCATGCATCACTTTGAAAAGAAGCTAACTTCTTAAGCCTTAAGTACCTTATTTTGCCTTCTTTATTTTCTTTGACATTTTCCTACTGCTTACTTTAAAGTTAATGTATGAAAAATGAAAGAGCACAAAGGTTTCCTCATGTATAAGATTCATCTGTATCAGATCAGATACAATTGAACATTCAAGTCCCACGCTGCTTTGTAATATGTATTTGATGATTTCATGTTAAAGCCTCGTAGGCAAACTTACTCAGAAAGGCAACGGAGAATTTAAAAAATTCATTCATCCATACCACCATCAGCTATTACAATGCCACAGGCTACTAAGCAATGTGAACTTTGGCAAACAGGCAGAGAAAATACCTTGTATACTCTTAGCTGCAATCTCAAAGCTGTTTGGGTTCTGGCAAATTTGTGCGCTTGGCTGTGAGGATGACAACCTGTATTTGTTTAGCTTGCATTCTGTAATAATATTAACTTTTCAAGTATTCATAGATCTCGTCTTTGTTACAATAAGTACTTTGTACAATAAGTAAAACTTTCATCTGCACAATGATGCTTTCGAAGTTTTTCCCTTCTGATGTGGACTATAAATTGACTTAAAAGGAATGTTAACCTGCCTGCATCTGTTTTTGTGGCCCTTGCTCGAAATTCTGGATAGGCAAATCTCAGATAGCAAAGCCTTTAGACACGCACGCAGAAAGGAAGCATTTCATATCTAGGGACTTGTATTAATGAAAAGCTCTAACATTTCCTGCTGTACCTAAGGATAACCAAGTACTGTCATTCTTGCACTTCATACTGGTATAAAGTTAAAAAAACCCATCGCGAGTACCAAAAGTCTACGTATTAGACCTTCAGAGCCAAGGACTTGGGAAGACCAAAGGAGGACCTTGTTCACCTTAGTGGGTCAGAGGGGTTTTTCACTGAGAAAGACTCTGCTTTCTGCAGAACTGCACTGTGGATTTGGAGGTGGCCAACAGTATTTGCAACACCGCGTGTGACTCGTTGCAGCCAATGGGCTGTAATGAAACATACTCTTTCTCTCTAAATTGCCTCTCTCAGACAAATTGAAAATGTAAATAATCCGACTGTCTTGAGCAGATCTGGGCCAGTCCACATCAAAAGTCTGGTTTGTCCATTGTCTGCTAAACACTACCCACAGGCAGCTATAGTCGTGTCAAGAACTAGATAGGGACCTACTCACTGTTTTCACTGGGGGAAAAAGTGATGGGAAAAAGGGCTTACATCTGGCTTTAGCATATGCGATGTCAGATTCCTGTATTTTCCTGTGGAGACACTGAAAACGGTAGTAGATATATACAGCGGAGCTCTTAATCCAGCAGTTTCCACATGCAGTAAATGAACAAAAAATACAGAAAGAAAAAAATACCCAACCCCGAACCCCAAAAAGTCAGCAGTAATGAAGAGGAGCCTTTAGAGAACCACAGGCTTGTTGAAATTTTTATCTGAGCCTTGCAGTGCTTTTTGCTCTAATGCCCGTAACAAGCAAGAACAAAGGGCACTTACACCAGTCTGCGAAATATGATTTTTATTAACATACCATGAGATGGGTGTCATATTGGACAAACCAGCAATAAGCCCAATACCTTCGACAAATTAAAAATATAATTTGTATTACTACATTTTATTTCCAAAAGTAGGTAACTACCATATCAACAAATTAAGAAAAAGTATGGAGAAAGCAAAGGGAAAAAAACAAATGGGAAGTTATTTTTTAAGCCTGTAAAAGCAAACCGAACATAATAACTGAAAGCACTGTTGACATGCACAAAGGAAGCATTTCTTAACAGGAAACAGTATAAAACTCAGTGAGTCAGAAACTTTGTCACGGGATTTAGGTTTTGCATATATATCATTATTTTGTATGTAAAACAGTCTTGTAAAGCCCCATGAAATACCCACAGTTTCACCTAACAAGTAACATGCTTATTCAAATCTTGAATTATCGCACTGGCCATCTTTCAGTACCTTAAATCTCACTCGGTGTCGCTATACGAAGGAGTGACAGAGGGTCCAAAGCCCAATGGCTTTGCTCTGCTGTACTTGTTCCAGGCTGGACTTGCTTTTCTGTTATGCAATCACCCAATATTTGGCCCTGAACCAATGGTAGCCTTTGAAAGAACTTCAGGATTAAAAGTATGAAGATTGAATTGCTCATAAAATTCTTTTTTTTTTTAAAGAACACTAGAAATATATTTCCAGCATAAAATAAAATCCTTGCCTGCCCTCGATATAAGCTTCAGTCTGACACAGAGCTGGGGGCTTATTAACTGAGATGGAAAATATCTGGCAATTGCTTCATTTTCCATCTGATATTGTCACCCTCGTTGGCTGCAAACTATAAAAAATGTGAACTGCCCCAAGGAGCACAGCCTAAGAAAAGGAAATCATCAAATTTTTCCTCCTCCACAATTCCCATTAATTTCAAGAAAATTTCTTATGAATATTTCTGAGGACATAATCAGCCTACATGGCATCCACACACTGGATTAAATAAAAGCAGGTTATGGAAATAAAACCCCAAAGCACTGAGGCAGAATTTTCCAAAAAGCTCCTTTTCACCAAAATAATACTACTTAAAAAAAAACTGAAATGGAGTAGAGATGAAAACTGGAGGAAATAGTGTTTTTATGCAACGTTTTAGTGTTAGCTTTCAAAGGTCCCACAGCGGCTGCGGATAGCAGCAACATGGAGTGGAGGAGGGGTAAAGATATGCCGAATCTGAAACACATTTTAAGGGGAATAGAAATCAAGGAAATAAGGGTTCTGGCAACGCTGGCAGATGGGCTGCACAAAATTTCATCATCACAGACATGATTAGAGGACCATACCTCAATCAGAAAATGTTGGATGTAGAAACAGACAGGAAGCTGTTAGAATAAGAGATTCTGGATATTGGTTTGGGTTTTTTTGGTTTTTTTTTTTTTTTGGTTCTTCTAGATATTATTAGCATTCAATCAGGAAACTGGTAGGGCCTCTATGAGGAACTTCAGATGATTTCTTGTATGGCAAAAAAGCCACAAAGGAGAATTTGACCTTTCCAGAAGCTTAGAGGTGGGTTATAAAAGCAAATCCAGATGAATGCCGGTCCATAACAGAGATCCATCCATATGATCATAATACAAATAAAAGTACTATGAAAAGAAGGCAAATCCTCTGCCTGAACATGGATTTCAGATACTGACATCTTGCCAGCCATGGTAACAGTATAAAGTTAACATAATGACTGGATCAACAATCACAGCGTTAAATGATTTCTTTAATGAGCCTATACATCAGTTACTTCAGCTACAGGTCCGGTTAATATTTGTTCAATTAATTATTGATTTGGGGGAAATGCTCAGGTGCTTTCCCAAAACTGTGTCTAAACAAGTACGATTTAAAACCAGGCATAGAGGGACAAGGAAAAAGCAGATGTGGTTGATGCTGATACAGTATCTTGGTAACAGAAGTTTAAGCTAATCTATTTAAGGGAATCAGTTGGATAAATAACACTGAATCTCCTCTCTACTTTTTCCTTACAAATCATCTGGTTTCCCTTTTAAAGCTAATTATCCTTGTTAATTACTTCTGAATCCATAGATTGTGTCAAACTCGTTGAACTTATTACTTTTTAATTCGTTCAAGTGGGTATTGCCGCTTAGGACTGAAGTGGCAGGAGCTGCCCCCGTGCTCCTCGGGAAGCTCCGCTTGGCTGGTTTCCAGCCTTGCAGTGGCCAGGACAGGAGTGGGGGAGAAGCTAGAAACTCTTCTTTCTCTGTGCAAATCCTACATAAAGATCTGCCCAGAGCTGCAGCCCCTGGGCTTCGTGGGCATACAGAGGCTCCTGAGATCATAGAATCATAGAATGGTTTATGTTGGAAGGGACCTTGAAGATCATCGATTTCAACCCCCCCTGCCACAGGCAGGGACACCTCCCACTAGACCAGGTTGCCCAAGGCCACGTCCAGCCTGGCCTTGAACACCTCCAGGGATGGGGTCTCAACAACCTCTCTGAGCAACCTGTGCCAGTGCCTCACCACCCTCACAGTGAAAAACTTCTTCCTAATGTTCAATCTGAACCTGCCCTCTCCAGTTTAAAGCCATTCCCCCTCGTCCTATCGCTACATGCGCCAGTAAAAAGTCCTTCCCCAGCTCTCCTGTAGGCCCCCTTTAGGGACTGGAAGGCCACAATAAGGTCTCCCTGGAGCCTTCTCTTCTCCAGGCTGAACTGCCCCAACTCTTTCAGCCTCTCCTCACAGAAGAGGTGCTCCAGCCCTCGGATCATCCTCGTGGCTCTCCTCTGGACACACTCCAGCAGGTCCATGTCCTTCTTCTGTTGGGGACTCCAGAGCTGGATGCAGTACTGCAGGTGGGGTCTCACGAGAGTGACGTAGAGGGATAGAATCCCCTCCTTTGACCTGCTGGCCACACTTCTTCTGATGCAGCCCAGGATACGGTTGGCCTTCTGGGCTGCGATCGCACACTGCTGGCTCATGTTGAGCTTCTCGTCAATCAGCACCCCCAGGTCCTTCTCCTCAGGGCTGCTTTCCAGCCATTCTCCACCCAGCCTGTATTTGTGTTTGGGATTGCCCTGATTCACATGCAGGACCCTGCACTTGGCCTTGTTGAACTGCATGAGGTTGGCTTGGGCCCACCTCTCCAGCCTGTCCAGATGCCTCTGTATGGCATCCCTCCCCTCGAGATGCTCCTGAAGTGAGGACTGCTCCCATTTGGTGCAACACAGCCGGCTTTGCTTAGTGTCTCCCTGCCATGTGTGTGTGCTCTTTAGCCTCCAAAAGTGAGCTGGGCAGACAAGCCAGCGTTTGTCACCACTTTTGTGAACAGGAGATGTGTCCCTCGGATGAGCAGCGCTGCAACCGACATTACAGTATCCCTGGGGGTGAGTGTTTATTGGTGGTTTTCCTACTTATCTACTTCAGATGCTCTTACAAACGTGGACGGTGTAAGAAACCGCACGAAGCAGGGCGGACGGATGCAATGCCACCACTCAGCAATGGCATGTAGATAGCACGGCCGCCCTGGAGCTAAATATAGAAGGTCCGAACTCTATCTCTGTCTCTTTGCCTCCCTGTCCAGACAGATTAGCCACATGTAGCCTCCACCCTTCACTTTTGCTGTCTTCCATGAGGGCCCAATTCTGCCAGCTGGGCTCATGTTCAATTGCACCTTACTCAACAAGCAGCCCCAGCTGTGTAGAACCTGCACAGCAGTGCGATTATGCTGGAAAGTAAGAGGAGAAATAAGGGTTTTATGAAAATCACTGTACACAAAGGGTAGGCTTTTGAAAGTGGACAGGAGGCTCACCTGGTCCTTCGTTCACCAAGTATATCCGGATTTTCTCTTATGGCCTGATTCTTTATAGCTGGTACTCTAAATGATGTCTTTCTATGACTCTCACTCATAAATTACTAAATTTTACTAAATATGTATACTAAATTTTTTTTTTACTAAACATTCAACTTTTTTTTTTTTCCTAAATATTACAAAATTTAAAAACCCCAACACCCTAACTGTAATAGATTCAGGCTTAATTCCCTGAGAATACTGCATAGCACGGAGCTGGCGAACTGGGACTCAAAAGAAACAGTATTGAAGCTGGTGATAAGGCTTAAGGCCACCTGAGCACAGGTGAGGAAGAGGAGGATGGCTGCAATCCGGTACAGCAAGCACACCTTCCGTGGGCGTGCTCCTCCTTCGGGGAGCACATTGGGGAACGGAGAGTTGGCTTCACTGTCTCTAGGCTCCTGCTTGGCCATCCCATGTCTTCATGGGCATGATACCTGGGGTAAAAAAGTCATAGCACTGAGAATGACTTTTTCCCCACAAGACAGATTTTTTTCTAGCGGAAAAAAGATTTGTTTGGTGAGGAGAAAAGAAACTTGACTGTATGTTGTTTTTTTTTTTTTTCTTTCTGCCTGGTTCATCTCTGAAGGATTGTGACCCTACTTTGCCTGCTACTAAGCCATCCCTTACACCCATTCCCCATCAGACACATGAATTTTTTAAAAAGCTGATGTGAAGCAAATCAGTAAGTTGTTGGGAAACAGCCTCACTTCTTCATTTGAGGTAAGGACCTGATCTGATAAATCATACAAGTACCTAACTTCCATGTGGTTTCAAGGGGTGTCCTGGTTTGAGGTAAAACAGAACCAATTTTGTTCAGTAACTTCGTTTCTTAGCTGGGCCTCTTCTAACAACTGAAATTAACTGCATATTGTGCAGACAGTGTTCACTCTCTCTGAGTGATAAGGCCAATTGTTTATAGCTGATGCCCAGGCATGGGATGCAGAGAGGCTCTTGCTTATACTTATTGCTATAACCCCCACGGCCAAACAACTTTGTTATTTGCCCCGTTGGAGGGTCGGAAACGGAAAAGCATAGAGGGGTCCCACCTGCGGGGAGGAGCGGACAGGACGGGTGACCCAAAACTGACCAACGGGGTATTCCATCCCATCTGCCTCATGCTCAGTATAAAAGCTGAGGGATCAAAGGGTCACGGGCTCTTCCTTCAATGGCCGATGTCTGAGGAGGACTTTGTTCGTCTGCCTGTGATCCCCATCCTGAATCCAGTTCCCATCCGTCACTGAGTCCAGCCTGGGACTGCCCCAGTGCCAGCCGCTGACGTGATTGTCATCTCGGGAGCTTGATAAGGTTTTGTATATATTTTTCATTATTTCTTTTTATTTTATTATTAATATTTCACTAAAGTAGTTTAGTTCCTTCTAAACTCATAAGTCTCTTTTTCCTCCTCTGCCTCTCTCTTTGAAGAGGGGTAGAGGGGAGCATCTGTCGGTCCCGTTTGGGGTCCCTCGGGTCCCCAGTGGTGGATTTGGCCTAAACCACGACAAGGGGATTTAGACTAACAGTGGAGATCGACTCCTAAATATCTTGCTCTGGGACTAAGTGACTTCAGAGATACTCACCAGGACAACATAGCAGGAAAACCCAGCAAAGCTCAGAATTGTAACCCTTTAAAAGAAGAATGAGGAATAATAATGATGCTGTGATCCATAGAGCTAGGCTGAACTGAGTCGATAGGAATCTGAAATGGTTTCAAGAAAAGAGGAATGCAGGGGCAGAAGGGCAAATGGACACAAATGAGGGCTTGTCTTCTCCCACCACACAGAATACAGGTTCATGCCATCAAACCCTTAAAGAAAGGAAAAACAAAAAAAAAACCAAAACCATTTTGAAATTAAAAGATTGTTTTGGAACCAACTCTGCCATCCTCAGAAATGAGACACTTTCTTCTGAAGTACCTTCCTCAAGGAGGGTTACTAATGAGCGCAGATACTATTTTACAGATGAGGAACAGGATCTGAATCGAGTGTCAGAGGCAGAAGAGTTGCCGTATTGATCCTGCTCCCATTAAAGCCAGTAAGAGTTTTGCCATTGATTTCAGAGGGAGCAAGTTCTTCAAGTGCAGCAAGAGTCATCCCTTGGAAACAGAAAAGAAAGGCACAAAAGTTTTTGAATGCCAAAGCCAAATATTAAGCTGGAAGATCTTTCTAGCTGAGGGCTCTCAGAGTTTTCATTTTATAATACTTTTGACCTGCAGGCAGCAGTTCTGGTCAGCTGGGGCCAATGCGCTCACAGTCCTTGGGTTTGTTCAGACTTAGCCCCAAGGCAGACCTTTCTTGCTTGAGACTCCTCAGTTGTAGAAATTCATCCCGGAGGAGATGCACTGGAATGTCTCAGTGACTGCCATGAGTGCCTGCTGCTGGTGTCACTTATTTCAGCTGGCCTATTTTATCCCTTTTTTATTATTTGCTGTTAAACATTCTTATTCTGCCTAGTCCATTTTTTTTTTTTTTTAAACTTGGTGGTAATGCAATCTTGCTAGCAGCTACTTATTTTGCCCTATTTTCACTGTAGTTTGCTTAGCTTTTTTGTAGGTTGGGCTGAGGGAGGTTTATTATGTACTTTCTTCTGATTTAAGTGGATACAGACACGCTGCAGTAAGTGACTTATGGTAGCTGCAATGCATGAATATTCTTAATGTCTATAGTGTGGATCAGTAAAAGGTAAATTAAGAGCTGATGAAAACCTTTACATAAACTCAGGTTCATCTTTCAAGTTCAAAAAATTTTATCCAACTTTTTTTCCCCACACCTTCGTTTCTGTGTCTCAGAAGGACTCTGTAATAAGATGGCAGAGAATGATCTCACAACATCGATAATATTGCAAAAAAGTTATTCACATGAAATTTTCAGCCTGTCTTTGGAAAAGCAACTGACTGAGATTGCTCAGGGAAGTTAGTGCTTTCTTGGATTTGAATAGAATATATGCATAGAGCTTATACACCAGAATTTGCGTTCTAGAACTGAAAGATGGCAAATTTAAGTAAAACAAATTACCTGCATTTCAGTCACATACCCTTCTTTATATCATGCTGATAAATTAACAAAATCAAAGTTGCAGGGTGAGCTATTCAACATGTTGGTGTTTCAGATTACAGTGCAATATTTTTACTGATATCTGTTTAACTCTTCTAGCATAAAATGGTACCCATGCCATGGTGCGATGGGACAAGCACGGCAGCTATTTTATAGTTAAGCTTAGCTGTCACCACGCCAGTACAAATGTCTCTAAATTCCCCCATAATATGCATTTTGTATGAATTGAGCGGGTGTAATATAATTTTACGTAGTCATTTGTTTTAAGCAGAACTTAGAAAGTAATTTCTTCTTTTAAGAAGGTACATTATGTATAGGTCAACAAAAAAGCTGCTGTCAAACTTTGTGAAAGCCTAATTCTTTGTCAATTAAACTCCATTCATCCTAAGAATAGAACACTAATCATTTCTGCCTGCAGAGACACTTGAGGATTCGGTTCTTAATGAAAATGAACTGAAAAAAATCTGAATATCTGGCATTTTCTTCTATTGAGTTCACTCAGGATTGGGTGTCCATGTTTAGGTCTTGTCTTGGTTTTTCACAGAGCAAAGCAAAGCAAAAACCCAAAACCTAGCTTTTTTTGATGTATTAAAAATATGAAAGTGGTATAAAAATAGAATAATGTTAAAAATTTAGATAAAAAGATTTACAAGTCTGTTACATAAAACAGTTTTGAAAGATACAAAGATCAAGTTTAACCAGCACACCCAGTTTCCCCAATTATCCCCCCTATTTGATAATTTCTCACCTGTAACGTTGAGTTATTCCTAACCTTGTCCATCAGCAGCACAAAAGGGAAGGCTGATGGAGTCAGGGTCTGCTCTTTGGAGTCGCCAAGTCCTCTAGTCGTTATGACTGATAACAAAAGCACTCCTTCAGGAGTTGTAGGCAAACAGCGTGAGCACCCTGCTTAGGCGAGGTTCTGTCTCTCCAGGACTGGCTACTTGTCCTAAGAGGACAACGAAATCGAGGGTCGCAGAGGGTTGTTCAAACTATCTAAATGGTGGTTGGTGAAAGGCTTAAAGCTGCATAATACCAGGACCGCCTGTCATTTCCTAGATCTTTTTTGTCCCTTTGTGGAAATAATCACACCTGAGCCGGAAGAAGATTTCTTCCTCTTTTGAGTGCAGAGACTACATCTGGGAGGACTCCCAACATATCAAACCAGAAGAAGTTCTCCTTTCCTCCTCCTGAGCACTCAACATCCCTTGCCACAAAAGAGTATGAAACGCAACTGAAATTTGTGATGCAGGGCTGTGCCAGGTCCTGTGTCAAAGCGACCTGCAAGACCTGGCCTCGGTGTCTCTCCGTTTCTCTCTCCAAACTCCTAAAACCTGTTTGGGAACCAGGGCTATGTCCTCCATTCACCTAGCACAACAGGGCCCAGGTTTCAAACATTCTCCCTATTACGGTGCTATTGATGGCATTAATCTCAGGGCAGATTTTTTTTATTTATACATAATTGGATTTTT
Source organism: Vanellus vanellus (assembly GCF_965231255.1). Lineage (NCBI taxonomy): Eukaryota > Metazoa > Chordata > Aves > Charadriiformes > Charadriidae > Vanellus > Vanellus vanellus. The sequence continues at coordinate 4,240,052 of NC_138908.1, read as the reverse complement.
TTTTTTTTTTTCATAAATACCTCTATTTTTGCACAATAATACTAAGGCTGACTTTTCAGGATCTGGTTCACTATTCTTCTTCTGTTCTCCTCATCTAAAGTTTAGGAAAAACAGAGCACATAATACCTTTGTGTCATTAGCTTACAAATGAGCCAATCCAACCTTTTGAAATAATAAGTATTGCTAATAAGCCTGAACGTATAAAATGCTTCCCCATTGAGACACGGTGGGTTGCTGTACAATAAAAAAATTGTATAAAAACCCAACAAAAATATTTTAATAGAAACCAGTCGTTTAAAACAAAAAGAACAAAATCCATATGTCTGCCACATTTAAGTCCTAAACCCATCAAAGAGATAAATGTACAGAAGCTGGGAGTTGAGGGCTGAACCTAAGTCTCACTGAAGTAACTGGAAATATTTTCACAGAGCAAAACACTGGCTGGTACCCTCCTGGGTGACGGCGCTCTCTCTGCTGTGGAAAGATCTTGTCAGGTGTAGCACATTCAACTCTCACCGGTTCTTGGGGCGAAGAGGACCTCACAGCAGCTATACAGTTACCTGAAAGGAGGTTGCAGAGGGGTGGGGGTCAATCTCTTCTCCCAAGTAAGAAGTGATAGGACAAGAGGAAATGGCCTCAAGCTGCGCCAGGGGAGGTTTAGATTGGAAATTAGGAAAAATTTCTTCACTGGAAGGTTTATCAAACATCAGAACATGCTGCCCAGGGAAGTGGTGGAGTCCCCATCCCTGGAGGTATGTAAAAGACGGGTAGACATGGCCCTGAGAGACATGGCTTAGTGGTGGGTTTGGCAGTGTTAGGTTGATGGCTGTTTCCTGCAAAAGAGGTCTAAGTCCCGATTCTCCCGAAATGCAGAGACTACGTTTAGAGAGGAGACATTACTTTATTCTGGCCAGGGTGCATGGTGGAATGTTTCTACAAATCATGCTCACCTCATGCCGGCTTTCTTGTCATAATTGTACACAAAAGTTACAAGGTAGTACACCCCCAGTTACAATGATTGATTAGTAATTTGCATGTGATTATAATATTGGTTATGTCGTTCTCCTCAGTCACTGCACCTGTGCAAGGGAAGGGTCTTCACTGGGCAGGGGTCTTGACCTGTGGGTGTGATTTTAAGTATTATAATGAAGGTAGTTCAGTTTAGGACACCCAGAATTTTCACTGTTCTGCCAAAGTTGGCTACACCTTTCAAAACATGGTAGATTAGTAACATCTTCAAGGTTCTTACGCTCTTCTGCTCCAGGATATTTAACTTCAAAGAACGACAACACAACTTGCTTTCCTCGATTAGGTGTTCTTTTTCATACAAATCAAGAATAGAATCCTCGTTATCCATGAGAACGTCTCAAAAAGTGTCTCTATTCATCAGCCCAGGCACTTGTGAAGAAACATTCCCAGGGCTGACCACCTGGCCAAGCACATAACAAAATGGTCGTATGCAAGACCCTGTATCAGAAGTTCAGCTAATGGCAGTAGTTAGCAGGCCTAACTAACTTTAATGTTAACAACCTTAAAGCTAACAACTTTAATGTTAATGAAAATGATTAAAATTTTAACTACAAAACACCAGTTGGACTCGATGATCTTAAAGGTCCCTTCCAACTAGACGATTCTATGATCCTATGATACTATAGGCTCTTGTAACCACTGATGCAAGGCTCTGAGCATCCCCACGTGGCGCAGAAATCTTTAGTTTTCTAGAATTTTGATGAGTTAGCTGTCTGCTCTTCAAAATTAGACTGGGATCATAATGAGAGGGAACTTTGCTAGACGTCAGAGGAGAGTCAGGAGACATCTGTGCAGCCAAATAAGATGATGAGGGAGCAGTAAGATAACTCACTTTTTCTGCCCAGCACTGGTCAAAGCAAAAAGAGGATTAATTGCAATAGGGAACGAAAGAGAAGTTCAGTCAACCTTAGACTTTGAGGGTAAAAGTTCATCAAATGGTTTAGCATCCTCAGTTTGAAGAGCTTGACACAGTTACCACACTGCCCTCGCAGCGGCTGCCACCAACCAGCATGTCCTTTACATGGCTGGTTTCGGTACTCCTTTTTGCACCTAGAGCCGTGAGCAGAAATTGCTGAACCACAGCTTACGCTACAGAGGAAAAAAGCTGTTTTCCTAAGGAAAACAGAGCCTGACATTTACACAAAGCTCCCGAAGATGTGAAGTTATTGGGCACATAGATTTTAGTGATGGGATAGGATGCAAACAGGAACCATTCTTAAAATTATACGCACAGGTATGGCTTGCCAGTCATTAGCCGGTAGAAGATTAATCACGGCCATTATAAGGAGGTTTAATAATTCATGCTGGAGCTTAAATGTAATATTTGCGCAAAGGAAGGCACTGAAGCTATAGCATGATTAAGTTTCTTGACACGCTTCAAAAACTTTCTGATGAGTTGAGTTGTTTCTAGCAGATCCATACGTTTTTGGAAAGCTGCCAGAAACAGGAATGACCTCTTAGTTTGACTCTTACCCTTCCACTAAATACTCACCTCATAAACATTAGAATAAATCAGCATCCTGTCTTTCAGGATGTCTGGATGACTGGCGAGGGTTGTTTTGTTTTGTTTTGTTTTGTTTTGTTTTGTTTTTAATTGGCCTGTTACATAAGCAGAAAGTTGTGATATCAAGTGTTGATTTAAGTACCTTCTTCCTCCTTTCTGCTTTTCCTCAATAAGAATTTTCTAAGAGCCAACAGAAACAGTAAGGAGTGGACTGGGAGTGGCCGTAAGCACCTTTGGTGAGTTCCATCCGTGTACCTTATACAGCCCCGTGCACCTGGAAAAGCCATTTTTGGGGAACGGCATCCTGCAAACCTGAACATGCAGATAGACGTCACAAGCAGATGGGCAAACGTGATAACTGGCCTCGATTTTGGGCATTTCGTACCCCATTTTCTGTAAGCAACAAATTAATTCGTAGTCTGCTGAACAAATAGCACTCGAACCCACAAATAGATGGTTTCGAACCCTCGCATTAGCATACAGCAGATCTTGTTGGGGGGGGTTGTTGTTTGTTTGTTATTATGTTTTGATTTTTTTTTAAGTGGAGGCATAAGTAGCATCGAGCAAGTACTGCTGAGCTTTTTAAAGCTGATGTTGTATACATAAGTATCACCATGCACATTTTATTGGGAAAGAGTAGGGAGGAACGTTACAAGTCTTAAAAAACAAGGTTCTAATTAAAGTGCACCTAAAATAATCGGTGCAGAAGATTTGGATGGTGCTATTTCCTAGCATCTTTTTGTCAAACCCAGATAAAAGCAAAACAGCATCTCTGAGTTAATTTGGGATGCTGGTTAGCAGCTGCAATAAACTGTAAGGGAGAGAGCTTTATTATTTCTGCTATGGCTTTGAAATATTAAGCAAAAAGTGTCATTTAGAGGGCAGGTACTATAACATAACGGCAGCTTTTTGTCCAAAAAGGCACCACTGCAATTTTTCAACATCGGTGCCACTTTTCGGCAGCTGTGCTTAGGAACAGCTCATCGGTGGGGGACCCAGTTCTGCAAAACGTGGAACCTTCCTGCACACCTCGGCCCCCTCCAGGTGTCCCTAAGATGTCTCCTGCACTGAATCCAGTTGGCAAGGTGCAAGCTTCCTTGGGGAACCACGTTTGCAGAGCTACCCCTTTCACCCAGGGAACGGAGCTGGCAGCAGGCGAAGCCCATGGCCGTGGCGTGGCAGGATGAGGAGGGGGTGAGGAAGGCTGTCTGCAGGACCTCGTTGCAGAAGGTGCAGAACCAGGTGATGCCCTGTGATCAGTCCTCCCATGGCTTGGAGTGACCTCCTTTTGGTTATCCTCCCATGCTGTGGGAGAAGATGTAGCAGCTCGCCTGGAAATTTGGCATTTTTTTTTTTTTTTTTAACTTTTCAGATGTTCCTAGCTATGGACCTGTACACACCCTGGGGTGGCTCGTTCTGCTTTTGACAGTGAAAATGTATATTTCTAAGTTTAAGGCAAATTGTTTACTAAGAGAAAGAGGTCAAAGCTGTTATTACAGTAAGGCCTCTCCCCAGAGAGGGAGCTGATCAAAAACAAGAGGCTGAGAAACGCCAGGTTCATTGAGTTTCTAGTTTTGATTTCTCTGTGCCTTCACTCAGAGTGTTCAGCTACTTTATTTTCTTCTCTTTGTTTCTCTTTTCATTCCCATTTTTATCCCACAAATGTATCTCACGCTTCCCTATCACAAAAAGTAAAAAAAAAATATGTACTTTTTCAGACTGAGCATGGGATGAAACTGTGATGAGCTAAGGTTTTATTCTAAAAAAAAAAAGGAGAAAATGACTTGGGGGAAAAAAAAAAAAAAGTAAAGCATGTCCTGAGCTAGCTGAGGTTTTGGGAAACAAAGGAAGAAAAATGCCAGAATTTCCAGTGCTTCGGGAAGAAGCTGGAGTGGCTGTGACCTGAGTTTTCTCCCGAGGCTGGAATTGCTCTTTTCATGAGAAGGGGTGTGATCTTGAAAAACCTGACCCAAAATGGAGGAGAGAAGTGCATCGTGAGGTAGGTGAAAGAAAGAAGCTCTCAGGGCAGGCGTTAGGTATCCGTGCCTCAACCCTGTCTTAAAACAGCTGTTCTCTCGTTTTATTTTATTTTGACGATTATTTTGCATCTTTCTAAAACCTTGCAGGCTTGGTCGCTTTTAGGAGGCAACGCTAAGAGAGGGATTGCGGCTCAGGGCGAGCAAGAAAAAGCAGCAGCAGGTGCCTTGTTGCTAGTTTTTCTTTTTCTCGGGAAAGGTTGGGCTACATGTGCTCAGCTTCTGTTTCAAACCTGACAGAAGGAAATCAAAAGATTTTTCATCTTGTTAAAATGCAGCCAGCCAATGGTTTCCCTTTCCAAAATATTACTAGATATTATTACCGAATGTTCAGACTTTACATTCCTGACAAACAGGAAATATATGCTGCACTAATAGGATGTCAATCAGAAAGATAACACCAATTTTGTGGTTTCTAAATCATCCCCACCACCTGCTGAGCCTTTGATCATCCCAAACAATTAATCTAAGAGATACATGATTAAGAAATAAATACTTCCCAGTGAACCTGTGAGCTACAGTACATATTAGCAAGCTCTTATCTTGCTTTCAGTGATCACAAATCAATTGTATACAAAGAGGAATAAAAGAAGGGTGCAAATAGAGTCTGCTGATCAACAGAGTTATCTCAATAACTGTGCATTGAAATATATCATTGCATTTTGACTAATGTGATGGGACAGTATGTTTTAGGCAGATATCCTTTTTTTTTTTTTCCCCCCAGAAACTGGTGGTAGAATGGCATTTTGCAGCTGTATTTATTAAAGTAATTTTCTGCTGTGTGGAACATTTTGGAAATGTTGACTTTAAAATTCTGAATTGAAATGAAAATCCAGAGTTTGGCATTCCCATAGAACAGGAAATCACAACTGCTCTGTCAGAAAACTGAAAATGTTACTTTAGCAGTGCCCAAACTCCTTGGTGTTGCCACCTACGCATCTTTGTGAAGGTATTCCACGTAGTATAAAGTTGAAATTTCCATCTTATCAGTCAGACTGAATTCATACCTGAAGACCGTTTCTCAATTAACAATGAGGGGAAGAGGCATGTTTTTGCCCAAGACTTTTGCCACAAAAAGAACAGAAGAAAAAAACCACCCCAAAACTGTCAAACAAAGCCCCAGACCTCCACATCTGTCGATGTGAAAGGTTCTGGCACTTTGACGTGGTGGGACTTGGCTCTTCCCCGGGGCAGGGAGGTGGCAAAGTCCTCAACGGGGACCATGGGCTCGGGGGGCAATCAAGCCCCGATGGTAGCAGCGGGGGAAGAAAAGGGGCTGCCAAAAGCCGGCAGGAGGAAGATTGTGGGGGACTCCTCTGTGCCGCAGGCACCGAGCGTGCGCTGGGTACCATCAGTCTCCACCAGCTCTGGGGGAGGGCACAGGCTGCCGGCACACCGTCTCCCGCTCTCCGCTCTCCTCTGCAGGCTGCAGCGCTTGGTCAGGGCATCATGTCACTTTCAGACATTTTCCACGCAGGGGCTCGCAGAGGCAGAGCTGAACTTTCCCTGAAATGGATCCACGCGGCAGCAGGGAGAAGGTCTGGCTGTCGCTTTGGGTAACCACTCAAAAGCCTCGCTGCTTGCCAAAGCCCATCCAGACCTCTGGAGTGGGAGAGGCTTTCAGTCCTTTAGAAAGTTGTCTGTTTTTTTCTTTTTCCGTCTGATTTGGAAATACTGCCAGCAGAGAATTTGTTAAGCTTGTCCTGAATGCCTCAAGCTGCACCAGCCCAGGCTGCAAGGACGTGGAAAAGAGGCACACCAGTAGCTCCGAAAACAGGAGGTCTGAACAGCTCTTATTTTATGAGTCTTCATCTTCAAACCTCAGCTTTAAGAGCGTCCTACCACACAATATAACTTAAGGTTGCAGCAATTAAAGCACTGAGCCCCGGAGCCTAGCTATTATTCAAATCAATTAAACAGGAGATACCTACTTAAGTGTACTCAAGGATCTGAAACTTCCTTACCCTTGAATAACGTTTTAGCAGGGATCCTGTATCACTGCTGAACTCAGTCCTTAAGCCTAATGCTGGGAGCTAATGAGGAGTCTTCCAGATTTCACCGAAACGAATGGATACTTTAATGCTCAGCGACTTGCAGAATTGGGCTCTGAAAAGGAAGGAACATATAGCTCACCGGATGGCTGTGTCTGTGATGCCAGATCACAGGAAATATTTCATGCAGTCTCTTTACAATTCATACTTAATCATAATAGCATCCTTTTTCCTGGTTTTTATACCGTGCTGGACCAGTCCGCTTGTTAAAATATATGCAAGATTTGCAGAGAGTCAGAAGTTGGTGGTACGAGACCATTTACAACACGTGCTAGAAGACCGCGTAGCGTGGCTACAAATACAGAGTGTTTTGCGTGCTGCTCCTTCAGTACTCGCTGACAAATGGATGTGATCCTGCAGCTGGAATGCTGGAAATATATGAAGGCAAAAGTGCATTTCAGTCTGATGCAGAGCCCTAAGCAGAGTCACTCCACGAGTCACGGAAGGCTTTGGGGTCGTTATGAACCAACTCTCTGGAAGCAAGAATGTCTTTTCCCTGTGCTCTATGCTTTGTCCTTCCTCACATTGCTGGGTACTAAAAGTGCATTAAACTTTTAAACATAATTTTAAACATTAAAGAAAATTTAGTTAACAATTTTGTTTAAAAAAAAAAATAATATTTTCTTGCCTTTTAGTAACACTGGTGGTATTTTTTCCTTCATCTTTCAAAGAGAATTAAGACAGTGCATGCCCAGGTTCCTGAAAATAGTTGCAGGAGTCAGGGCTTAGAAGCACAAAATTATCACTTTCTCTGTATCTGCAATCTCATCAGGTCTCATTGCTTTTGGGAATTTTGTGTTGGTTTTTTTTTTTTCAATGCTGATGTCCATTTTACTTTCACTGTCTAATGAAAGATTTTCTCGCACGTCTAAACATCCATATGTTAATTTTTCTGCTTGCTGCTTACATAAATATTTCATTTAGTGGAAGTGCTACACATATTCAGGAGTTCAAAATTGGTTGTCGTATAAGTTTAAGAAAACTGCTGAAAAGGTCAAGCGTCCTCTTAGTAGAGTCCATAGTCAGGAAAGTTACAGATTCCTGTGCATAATGCAAAGGAAGGACTTGGTACGTAATATTTTCTACTATACATCTAATGCTATGATATGCTTTCATCAAGGCTTAAACATATTGACTTCCTGTTAAAAGGCTTTTAACATAAAGTACAAGTGATTAATGAAGTATATGGCAAATAGACTGTTGCCGAAAATGCGAAGGTGTCTTTTAAATAATATTTTTTTCCTTCATGTAAACTTTAGCGAGACAGTTTTAACTACCACTTATTTTTCTGTGCTTTTATTTGATAACTAGAACCCAGTAGAGCAGCATATGGACACGCAGGAACTGAAATAGTTTGTCTTCATTATCTGGTAGACCTGTGCAAGCCTGGAGCCCTCAAGAAAAACCACAAGACTGTACAAACTGGCAACTGTGGGTTTGTCTGTTCTCTATTGATTCTATTTCTGGAAAAAAACATGAACCAATGTGTGAATCATGTGACTACTGAACTGAGCAAGTACCCACCAGCAGATAAAGCTGCTCTGAGACCTTTTGTAGCCTGGTTTTGGTTACTACCTCAAAACCTTTTTCTATTTGTTTCTGAACCATTTGCTTTAATCTTTTTGCTTTGAGGGTAGAAGGTGGAAAACAGCCGACTAAGAGTCCTGAAAAGGTTTTGGAAATTGTAAAAGTGATTTCTAGAATTGCTGAGAAAATTTACTATTCTGTAATTTTATCTAAATCTATGTAAGAATTTAATTTGTTGTCTCTGGATAGTACAGAGCATTCACATTTCTCTTTAAGCAGAGCTCTGGTGAATGGGTAACAATAGAGAGTGCTTAACAGTTCCAGAAACACTGAGATTAATTTTCAAAGGATCTTTGGATCATTTTAGGATAATTTCTGCACAAATAATTTCAATTACAGTTTTTGAATTCTACAGTGCTGCAGTCAAATTTGGAAATGTTTATTAGCAAGTGGTTATTTGTACTCAAAGGTGAAACTTTGCTCACGTCATCTGCTCTGCTACTATATCACAGGGGATCCACAATGGCAATTTTCAGTTCAACCAAGTTCTTCCAATAAATAAATATCAAAGAATTATTGTCAACAAGAACTGCATAACAATAAATCCCTTAATCCACTACATCCAACTTTGGTTGAAGGCTTTTATGTGTGTGCCACAACTCCCTGCCTGCCTGTTCAAAAGTCTTTCTTGAATCCACCATCTTCTCCCTCCTGCCCTCATTATTCTTAGTTCAGGCCAATTTTTTTGGAAATGTCCTGTTTGCACTCATAAACCAGGCACCTCACTCTTCAGCACCCCACCCAGTCTTTTCCTCTTATTTCTTCCTTTTCTATAGCTTTAACCTGAATTATTCTCTTGCCAATGAAAATGCTTTTGTTCTGATCATTTTTCAAGAACTTGAGCCGCTAATTCCATGCTTAATGTCGCTTTCCTCCTTTGTTCTAATTGTGGCACATGCACAAATATTTAAATAAATATGAACATTAATTTTCAACTCAACTTCCTTCCAGAATTCCTACAAAATCTAAGATATATCACCTTCAGTAGCTCTCACAAAGGTTTCTGACAAACCCACCAGCTCATGCTCTGCTCACCTTCAGACCACCAGCAACTTGTGACACCTGCTAGCCTCCTTTAGATTTCATTACTCCATCTTCTCACTTAGTCAAAATCACCTTTGGTAGACCTTTTTCTCCTCTCAGTACCACCATGGTGGTAGTGCTCCCCTCCTTCCACCACATGGGCGCTCACCCAAACCTGAGGTGTGAGAGAGAAAATCACCTCTACCATCTCCACTGAATTCTTCTCAGAAGCCTTATTGTTCCTTTTCATTTAAATCACGCACAAGCAAACTCTTGTATATTTCAGTGCTTTTATTCTGCGGAATTATTAATTAGATTTGAAAAATGCATTGCTGCCATGGAAATCCAGGTTTGTGAGGATGCAATTCGCATCTATGCAATGCTGCTGGCGGAAGTGACTGATGCTAAATGTGTGTTTTGAGGGCACCTGTAGAGCGGACAATTAGCAGGTATAAAATATCTTTGGATCTCTAGAAGATTCTTTCACACAGGTTTTAGCCTTTATTATGATTCCTCAAAATCCTGTGCCTTATACCTCTAATTCTGCTCTGAGGGTGGTTCAGGGCTCTGAACCGACAATCAGACAAAGAGCAAAATCCACCAGTGCGCAGGAGATAGAAAGGAGAAAAATAATATAGAAAGACAAAGACTGTACTACCAATTTACATGCGCTTCAAACACCCCTGATTCTCTGCTACTCAGTTAAAAGAAAAAATATTTTTACCTCTAAAACTTCTCTCTCACATGTACTGTCCTTAAGGCTGTCACTCAGCAGAAGGAAACACATATGTCTCAAGAGTACTTTTGTGCTTTTCACAATTTTATCAAGGGAAAATATGTTGCACGTTCTCCTGACTTTCCCAGATTTTCAAATGCAGTTTATTCTAGTTTCTTGCAAACTTTCAAAGTTCCCTGTTTTTCCAGCTACAATATAATCACTTTCATAAATGAAGGGACAGGGGGAAAAAAAAAAAAAGGCAGAAATGGTTGATTGATAGAATAACAGGATTATAGATGGATGGAAGAAATGTGTGACTTGTCAGGGTACATATCGGTGTGTGTTTCTGTACTCTAGAAATGTTTAAAGATAGCAGAGCCACCTACAATTCCACTGCTTTGCAATTTCTTGGCAAAAGGGGTAGAGCATTTATGCTCATTTAAATAAATTCCTAGGTGCTTCTAGCTAACCCATCATGTTGATTATCACAGAAGACAGAACAAATCAAATAGAAAAGCTGACAACCTCTATTCTGTTACCCAGACCATCTTCAAAAACGGGTGCTCTTGCAAAAATACGTGTTCTTCCACAAAACCTAAGTGCACACGCAAATATGCAGTTGAACATTTATCGGCCACAGAACCCGCGCGGGGTTTTGCAGAAAGTGCAGAGCCCAGTTGATATCTCAGCACATCCCAAGCATTTTTCTTTCTGACACCAGCCCTGCTAATAGCCGCTTTTGTTTCCAAGTTCTCTCTCTGTGTGTAAAGTGACTATAAGGGAAGATACAAACTAAAGAAATGCAATTTTAAAACGGATTGGCTAAAGTACTTGTTTTTCTTCCAGAAGTAAGTTCTGTAATTCAGGTTCTTTCCATTCATGAATGTTGCTATATTTGCCAATATTTCTCTAACTCTGTTTAACATCACGGTTGGTGCTGGACAGTCATAGATTTAAAGTTTATCACAACTTTTAATTTTTTAAATGTTTTTGCTAAGTCTAAGAGGAACTAATAATAAATGCTGAAAGAGACAGCCTTAGCACACGCAGCGGCTGAACAGCACACACCAAGGTAGTATAAGGGAAACTAATGCTGAAACTGCAAGCAGAAAAATGGTTTTGATATTAGGATAGACCAAAAGTGTTAACACTGATAAGACAGGGAACGTGGAAAGAACCGGCTCTCAGTCAAGGCAGGCGTGTGCTCTCTGGGAAGCAGAAAACCAAGATATTGCTTCCACAAAGGAGGGAGCCAAGGGGTCTCTTCCTTCCTTTCCTGCAGAAAACTAGATAATTCTGATTATCATTTAGGCTTGTCAGGAAATGAGTCGGAGGATGTTTGCTGGTCTTTCCCCTTTTCTCCACAATAAGAGTTGTTGTGAAGTAAGAGTAGCCTCTCTGCTTTGCCGGATGACAGTGTCTAGAACAATGCAACTCTGCAGCTCAAAACTTCAAAAACCTTTAAATGGGTTTCTATATATGAAAGGATCGTGTGAAAATGAAAAAAAAAAAAAAAAAGAGGGTGAACAGCTGTATTTCTAGAAGGTGGACAGAATCAAGAACAAGATTTATTTCTGTGACTAAGATATAAACAACCACAATATGAGGTGTGTTTTAAAAAGCTGGAACGAGCTATCTGAAATGCGGCCCCATCTTCCAAAGGTACATGTATTTTGTACATGAAAAGCCTACGTCACAATGCACTTACTTTGAAGATACCGAGACCAATTAAGGCAGTGGTGATGTAGTTTTTGACCTGAATTGCAGGAGCCAGTTCAGCCCTGTGAGCAGACGTCCATCAGCGGATCTGTGTAATTGGCAGGACCGTGCACGTCGATGAGGCTGAAATTCAACCACCTTAACTTTTATGCGCTGGGAATAAGCAGAATGATTTCAGTACATCTGTAAATTGATTAGCTCGCACTTGGCTGTACTTTTTAGATCTCGGGCATGAGGTTAGGACGCCGTGTGAGTCAGGGAAGCACCACATCACCTATTGTCACCAGCGAAGGAACTTATCCAAGTGCTGTCCTTGTAAACTGGCTACGTCTGTCACGTAAATCAGAGCGAGCGCCCACCATCCCAGCATTGCGCATTGGGAGATCATTGCTTCGGCGGTAATCACATTTTGGAATGAAGAAAAAGGCATAAAACAATATAGAGTTGGAAGCAGTTTTCAATCTGCTCTAGAAAACAACAACAGAAAAGGGGACCTGTAGCCCACTTTGGCTCCTGCACTACAGCAGAGATATGTGGCAAGCCTCAGGCTTTCCTCCTGCTTCAGCTATCTGGCTGATGTGATTTGTAAACTTAGGCACAATCAGTGGGACGATGACTGCAGAGTCTTATTTTAGATGGACAGTTTTCATGTTCAACATGTTTTTAAACGAAAGCAATTTTTAATCAGTCCTTTAAAAATAGTACTGCAGAGTATTGGCATCTGTCGCGTATTATGAGAATATATTTGTCAAGCATGCAAAATAACAAATGCTTTCAAGTGTTTGACTGTCCGCAGGCGATTACAAAAAACCCTAGACCTTCGCAACGGGGTATCAGAGAGTTTGGCAGCAGGAGGTTTGCATCACCGAGTTGTAGTGGGGTTAAACAATTTGCACCAGATCAATACGCTGCCAAAGCACTTCAAGGGGGAAGAAAGTGAGTTATTTGAGTGCATGACAAGAGGATTTGGACTACACTGGGACCTTGAATTGCCTCACTGTAGTATCTGAGCACCTGGAGTAACCTGGGGCTGAACTCGGGGCTCTGGCCACTGCTCTGTGAAGCGTTAGAAAAGCTTAGATCATTTTAATAATGGTATCTAAGAGCCTGATCACCATAATGCTGCATCAAAGTGGTTGGATTACCTCAGCGCAGTATCAAAGAGCTTATCGAAAGCTGGGGCTCGCGCACACCAGCAGTGACAGCAGCTGCTATGTTTTAAACAAATTCCCACTACAAGTTCATTTCCAGCTTTCCTTTCCCTCAATATTTGTAAGAATTTTGTTGTGATACGCAGAAAAAAAATCCCCCATAGCGAGTCGAGCGTGGCAGCAGTACAACGCTCTGGCAGTCACAGGAGTCAAGCAAAACGCTTTTCAGATGTGACACGTTTCAGAAAGTATAAAGTGAGGGATAAGAAACAGAAAGACTATGTGATCCTCTTTCTATTTGCCTTCGCTCCCCCACCTCCACCTCTCTGCCTTTCTATTGCCAGCCTTTTATATCCGCAAAGACTCAAAGTAACGGGAACAGGGGAATGAAGGAGAAATATTTATGTCAGAGATGTAATACTTGGAGGAATGGAGGAATCCAGCGCCTAATAAGAGCACCTTTTTTTTTTTTTTTTTTTTTTTTTTTTGGTGAGCTTGCGAAGGGTGAGAAATAACGAGGGCAGTGGCACAACAGCGGCAGTCTGAGGCTAGCGAAGTCGAGACGTGGGGATATTCCACCAGCAGCAGAGAGGGAAAACAACAGCTGGCATAAGCCATCATCATATGTCTTGATCTTCGCCAGGGACAGGTGGTCAGAGCAACTCCACACCCTTCTCTCCGTGCTATGCTTTGGAGCCGGACGCACAAGTATCTGGGCCTGGAATGCTGCTTTGATACGCAGTTTCTTAGATCTTTCCTTTTTATTTTTGGAAGCGCACAATTCCCACACCGCCAGAGCCTCTCCGGCTTGCAGCGAGATGCTAAGACGTTGGGGATGGGATGGTCTCCACCTCCGGTGGGAGGGTGCCTCCGAGCAGCCGGCCGTAGAGCAGCGTGGATGTCTTCACGCAGTCTGCTCGCTCCATCAACCTCGGAGGAGCGCGGGGACGGCAGCTGCTGCCCAAGGGGAGGGAGCGCAGGATTGTGCCGGGAGACAAATGTGGTCTGGGTGGATGGGGTGGGTGAGAGCCTTGGGATTCCTCCCCAGGACAGGTCTATTTATGTCTGCCACCGTCCGGCCTGTCTGTGGGTGGCATTGACACCCGCCTCCCCTGGCTAGTGAGCTACGCACACACGATGGTGCATCTCGTTAAGAGAAATCGCCGGCCTCGCCTAACGAGTCCCGAGGGGCACACGTCTGGCCTTGGCTGGTAAGCACCGTGTACGTGGGCTCTGCCCTTCCACTCCGTTGCTTTCAAGTGCTGAAGCCAAAGTGCCCACGTTGGGCAGGGGCACAACGGATAAATGCACACTTGAATTTCCGACAATCCAACCCCAAATCCTGCTGCAACAGCATGTGTCAAATGGGTAGTGATTCATTCCCCCAGTGTATTAGGATCAACTGTTCTCCAGAGGCCACAAAGAGACAGGCTGTCCTGGACATGCTGCCCGGAGGTGGTTCTCCACCGAGGTGTGCAGGCATGCATGGTGTCACTTAACAGGAATCACTGCGATTTACAAATGAGGAACAACAGATTTTGGAAACTGTAATTGTGGTTATTGGGCAACACTGTCTAGCCCATAGCTCAAAACTTGACACTTACTGACTTCAATAAGGTTGTGCAATCCGCCAAGATGAGAAGAAAAGCCCTGCTGCAGACCCCCGTGAGGTGCTTCACCCCCGAGCAGCACAGGACGGCCGGCTGCCCAGAGGACTTTAGGACTTTGTGCCAGCAGAGAGCATTTTCCATCCTCATGCGGAGCAACACGCTAGGGTGAAAATCCTGGCTGTGCTGCAGTAAGTAGACGCTTTAACGCTGACGACAGTGGGACCGGGTCGTGCTCACAAATTGTTTAATAAAGGTCAGAGAAACAGGATATGAGCGCAGAAAATGTTACAGTTGGAGGGGGCAGAAAGCCAGTCTGCTTTCCCCGCTCGGCTTTGGTAGATTTGTCTTCCCTGATGTTTGACAAAGAAAGAAGCATAATAGTGTGAGGGGAATAATGTGTTCAAACCCATAAAGTTTAATTCATAGGTTTAAGAGGCATGTTTTGGATGAAAGCCTTAGCTGCTTTAACACAGATCTAGTAAAAGGGAATTTGTTCCTGCTCCCAATGCTTCCAACCAAATATTGTTCTTATTAAAATGTATGTGTCTACTTCTGGTTGTGCTACAGCATTTCATTTTTTAAGATGAAAATCCGGTGCTTGAAACAAACTGTGCTAATATGTGTCTAAATATTAAGAGATACATAGATGGATAGATTATATAGAAAATTCTGTTTAGACTGTCACAGTAACTCTTACAGAGATGTCAAGAGCTCATTACTAGTTTCCCATTTTCAGAGATGAAGAAAGAGAGGCACAACAATTGCACACAGTTAAGATGAACAGTAAAATCACAAACAGAATTTAGGTATGTTAAATCTTAGTGTCTAGACCACTTGCCAGACCACGTAAGCCTTTAGCAGAAATCACCACTATCTATTTTCATGTGTTGCTGTAATAACGGATTACTAATCATTATACTTTATGTTACAGTAAAAATATTAGAACGGCCATATAGGAATAAAGTTCTGGTATGAGAAACAAAGCTTCCGCTCAGGCCTTATGAGATCCACATTTAAAAAGTCTCTCAGTCAGTTTTGGTGCTTCTGAAAGGACGTCCTCCGTGCCTCACAGCAAAGGTATCTGTGCAGGTGAGACCATGAAGCTAAATGCAATTACTATTTATCAGCAAAAACACGAGGGACTGATTCCTGGAGGATGAGATAACCTGGTAGCTGAGGTGCATGTGGAGAACATTTCCTTGTGTGCTTACTTGAAATAGTTGGACATGACCCAGCTCCTGCAGAAGACATGCAGCTGTGTTAGTGTTGGGCTCTGCTGGAGGTGGTTGGTCATGCTGATGACTAAGCTTCCATACTAGATCTTGATCCTGCATGGAGGAGCCTGTGTCTCTGTAACCATGCATGTTGATATACCAACCGTCAAGTCATGTGCAGATCAGGAAGTGATTTGTTTTCTGATATTTTCAAATGGTGGTAGTGAAAGGGAAGTTCAGTGATCAACCGTGTGTTGAAGGTACAAATCTTCAAATATGGAAAACAAAACTCAAGAAGAGGTCAAAGCCATATACTGTTTAGAGAAAATCAAATCTCATTCACTTTGTGACACACTTATCATCCCATTGATGCTAGTTCTACAAAGTAAGCTATGTGTGTGAAAAAAAGCAGTATGAAACAGCAAATACACTGGAGGAGATGCATGAATTCCTATGGATATATTAAATGTTCCAAGTACACGATGCAAATTAGTAGCAGCTCCACTTGTTACTTGCCACAAGCAAAGTGAGGGAAGTGACTATGCCTGCCATCTCCTCTTCCACCCTTCTCGAAGACCCCAGCCACCCTCCATCTGCATCTCCACTGGAACCACAACCTCTTGTGCTCTAGTGGAACTCTTGTGTTTCTGCTCCCTGCAGCAGACAGAATATTTAGCAAGCAGTAATCCAAGACCCTCAAACTAATTGTAGTCAAACCCAAACATCAAGATGCGCAATGTTAATTTATGGTTAATTCCACTAAGCATTTTCTGATCCCACAACACTGTTCCAGTAGCCAAGCCTAACTTCGCTTTATTGGGAATGCCCACTGGAGACACCTGCAGAGATTAATTTCTCAAGACAGCTGGAGCTAACTGTAGATAGAGTGCCTGTTTCAAAGTGTTTCTGGTTGAGGACAGAGACGATAGGTTTGGGTGGCTGCTAACAGCAAGAGGAATGAGGGCCGTCCTGAAGTGATTTTAGTCATGGCCAGGGGCATGGTTTAACTTGCATAAGAGCCTTAAGGTATTTTCAGGTGGATGAATTACAAAAGTAGTGGGGCAAGGGTTCGTAAGTAAGTAGAGTCTTGTGCTCTTCAGTCTTCTGGAATATACATAAAAAAGGAGGAGACAGACCCATTTTTGTTGTTTCAGCTTTAGTAGTCTTTTCTGGCTTTAGTTGAATTCTGTTTTCCTTTACACTGGGAAAATCTGAAGTGACTCCATCAAAGCAAAATAAATCACAGCCATATAAAATGCAGGTGACTTTAGAAACAGGCCCAATTTTTTGTAAGGAAACGAGCCAAGAAACAGCAGTTCTTGAAGTAAAAGCAGCAAGGTAACAATCCATCCTCCCAACCACTTCACAAGGAACTAAACCAAGTATTTCACAATGTTTTGCTCAACAGAGTTGTCAAAATACAGCTTTCAGAGAAAGATTTTTAAAATCCTTTGAAAGCACTTTCAAAGCCAATGCTTCTAAAACATCCCCCTCCACATTCCCAAAAGACCGTTTGATGGATTCTGCTATCACGGTGGAGTGTTGATCTTCCTTCTATTGCAGCAGCAAATCTGGGAGCGTTAACTTATCAACAGCTTGCTGCACTAACTACAAGATGACCAGGTTGACTTGTAGGTCTTTGACTTGCTGTTTGTTCAGCAGCGACTTTAGGAAAGCATTTACCATCCAAACTAAGAAACGAACGCTCTCACACAAAAGTCATTCCTTCCTTAAGAAGCATCCCAAGATCACAGGTTCGTACTATCAGATGGGCTGGCAAAGAAGTATTATTTGATTTCCTTGTGAGTGGTCTCCTTGCCTACTATTTAGGGGCCAAGTAGCTGGAAGATCTTAGACCCAGAACTTTAAAGAGGAAATGTGCAACTAAGGAAAATGTGGGTCAAGTAACAGGTAGAGAGCCAAATGTCACCGAGAGGACTGTGTTGCTTAAAATGAGTTCACTAAGCTCATAGAGTCTAGTTGGAGGCCTGTAACCAGTAGTGTCCCCCAGGGGCACAATACTTGGTCCAATCTTGTTTAATATATTCATTAATGACCTCGATGAGGGGAAGAGTGTATCGTCAGCAAGTTCACTGATGATACCAAACTGGGTGGGGTGGCTGACACCCCAGAGGGCCGCGCTGCCATCCAGCGTGACCTGGACAGGCTGGAGAGCTGGGCAGAGAAGAACCTAATGAGGTTCAACAAAAGCAAGTGCAAGGTCCTCCACCTGGGGAGGAAGAATGCTAGGCATCAGTATAGGTTAGGGGTGGACCTGCTGGGAAGTAGCTCGGAGGAGAAGGATCTGGGGGTCGTGGTAGAGAGTAAATTATCCATGGCCCAGCAATGTGCCCTTGTTGCCAAAAAGGCCAATGGAATCCTGGGCTGCATAGGGAAGAGTGTGGCCAGTAGGTCGAGGGAGGTCATTCTCCCCCTCTACTCGGCACTGGTGAGGCCACAACTGGAATACTGTGTCCAGTTTTGGGCTCCCCAGTTCAAGAGGGACAGGGAACTGCTGGAGCGAGTCCAGCGAAGGGCAACTAAGATGCTTAAGGGCTTGGAGCATCTGCCTTATGAGGAAAGGCTGAGAGAGCTGGGACTCTTTAGCCTGGAGAAGAGAAGGCTGAGGGGAGACCTTCTTATGGCGTTCAAGTATCTAAAGGGTGGGTTGAAGGAGGATGGAGCCAGGCTCTTTTCAGTGGTTCCCAGTGACAGGACGAGGGGCAATGGGCACAAGTTAGAACACAGGAAGTTCCGTTCAAATACACGGAAACACTTCTTTACGGTGAGGGTGACAGAGCACTGGCAGAGGCTGCCCAGGGAGGTGGGGGAGTCCCCTTCTCTGGAGAGGTTCAAGCCCCGCCTGGATGCAGTCCTGAGTGATGTGCTCTGGGCAATCCTGCTTTGGCAGGGCAGTTGGGCTGGGTGATCTCTAGAGGTCCCTTCCAACTCTGAAACTCCGTGATTCCGTGATTCCGTGAAGTTCATGCTTTGCACAAAGGACTCAGCCCAAATGCATCGTTTAGCCACTAAGGCAAAGTAAGCAGTTCAGAGGAAATTAATCCTTACTGTGTTCTTCCACTACTGAGAAGAGCAATGTTTGGGAGATGGCATTCAGGAGACTCCACAGGACTGTGTGTACTATTCCCACAACAGAACAGGAGGTTTATCCGCTGCCTTTGGTACTGCACAGAGACAGTCAAGCAATACTTTGTATCCAGACCTTCCCCCAAAACAAAGAAAAGGACAAGATTAATTTAATAATTATAAATATTATTTATTGAAGAAAATAAAACAAGAGAATTAAGGATAGTAACCGTGTTTAATTGTCTCCTACTGTTTTTAATAGACTCCTAACAAATAAATGACCTTTAAAAATAGGGGAATTAAGTGCAACACTTCCATAATTCATGACTTTAAAAAGAAAAGGAAGTAATTTTTCAAGACCATAAAAAATATATAGTACAGCCATCATCCAGCAATGGAAGATCTTTAGATATAAGAGGGAAAGGGAGGCAGAATTAGCCAACAATAATATTATGATTAATGAAACAGTAACTGGGAAAATTAATTTTCTTCCCCTCCCACTCTCCATATTGAGTTTACAGCCTGTGTCATTTTTCCACGCATTTACTTTCCTCCTAATACAGTTGTTACCTGACTCACTTTAGAAATGAGTTGGTGAAGGGCTGAAAAACTTAGGAGATCAAATATATCACACCTAGCGTTTTAAGTATTACTTAAATACTGTTTATCGTTTTTAAATTTTAATTTAATGACTAATCTTTAAAGAATCCATAGATCTTTCTGTATGGTGTTGTTTATTTAAGAATTAAAGTTAGACTACACTTGTAATGTCACTTAGTGTTTATAATGTCCCTTCTTTTTGATCGTTAATTGACGCATTAATGTATAAATAATTTTTTTTTCTTCTTTTTTTTTCCCCAGTGAGTGGCTTCCTAGAGCAGCTCACAAAGCCCACCAGATTGGTCTTCCTACAATTTGATCAACCCTGCTTCAGGAGACAAATCTCAGTGAATAAACAAAAAAGAAGAAAAACTATTATGATGTGCCTTAGACACTCAGTTACCTGGATAAAGTGATGGCAGAGTGAACAAAAAAGTCATACTTTGAACTTAATTTCTACAAATCTGAATAAATTTTCCCAAAGTGAAATGCACTGTAGAAACGCATTCTTAGGAATCCACTATTAAAATTTTTGTGATATAATTTCATAAGGTCTGATCTCCCACTCACTGCGTGTTCTTGTCTACAGTTTAGCAGCACCTATACAACACCTACATATGTCTGTTAATTCCTCGCATGCCAGTGTATGCGCGATAAAGTCCTTGAACTTAAATTAATGAGAAAGGTAGAGTAAATATAGGATCTAAATAATTTATCACAAATATCACATAATGCTGCTGCTTGAGGCTGCGTTTCTTACAGCTGGGCAAGGAGCAGCTTTTGGGTAGACACCCGTAGAGCCCTGCTGTAGCTGCCTGCATGCAGGTGAAGATGAGACAGACGAGACCTGTGCAAGACCTCCCTCCAACCCCAGATACTGCAGGAACAAGAAAACGAGTTTTTTTTGCTGAGTACATGATGATTATTAACACACAGAAACTGGATGAGTCCAAAGCCACATCAGCACTGCTCACCGGGCAGATGTTGCAGTAGGAAACCAAATACCTGTTGGAAAAGTCACATAAATAATCCCAGAACAGGGCAAAACTGGCATGTGCTCTCAGTTGGAGACCCCAGCGCTGTGCTGGATGATCCTGACCCTTTTTGCTGTTTCTCCCTGGCCCACTGAGTCACCGTTCAATGGCCGGTGGAACGGCTCCAGCACAGCCTGATGAGTACATTGTTCCCTCCTACTGCAAATTGCCTATAATTTGACAGTTTAGCTACCCTCATGAGAGATATGGGTTGGAGACCTTGGAGGCTGAGAAATTAATTGAATCTGGGTCTCCCATATGTTGAGCGAGGGCTCTAATCACTGAGCTGTTGTGTAATGGAGAGCCTACCATCTCCTCCTCCACTTGTACTTCTCAAGCAATTAGTGAACCACTCTTCTGTTGTAGTTTTTGCTTCTTTTGTTTGTTGTGGTTTTTTTTGTTTGTTTGTTTGTTTTGTTTTTAAAAGAAAATGTGTCAGTATTTCCCTTCAGGAAAAGTTTTCAGACTGTAACAGAGGGAACATCTAACTGATGTTCCTCTGAGAAAGGCTCTTAAATTCCAGGGTGGAGCAGCTTTGAGGACACCCCTCTATCGTCCCCCTCTTCGCCATGTTTAAACATCTCCCCTCTCATTTTTATATCTTTTCTACTTGTCTGATGTACTAATTGTGGAGCTATCGCCTTACTCAGAGTGAAGGACCCCGCTACGGGCACTTAAAAACTAGGCAAAACAGTCGAACCCAACTGCTTTTTTACCTCTGCAGGGTGTAGAGGTCATCCAGCTGCTTCTGACGGTGATTTTGATCTCCTGACAGCACCGGGCGGGCAGCGAGTGAGCTGTGCTGTGCAAACTTTGCAGAAACGCTGGGAATGGGTATTTCACATAGAGATGTGAATACCTGCCCGACTTCGGCTGCAGGTGAGAGATTCCTGCTCGGAGGAGCCAAGGACCTGCCAGCTTTTCACGTACAGACGGGAACTCTCTTAGGCGTGAGGGTGCCAGTCCCTTCACTTGCCGGCAGATTTTGGGGTGTTTGGGGAAAGATGCTGTTTCTGCAAGTGGATGTGTGGGAGCGCCGAAATGCAGATGAGTAGGCATCACACCGCAGCCTTACACTGATCTATATCGGTCACCAACAAAGCAGGAAGCTACACGAAAAACAAGCAGCTTTCCTGATTTTGTTTAAAAGGTATTTCTGATATTTGAAACAAAATTAAGCATGCTTTATAGAAAGTTTTTCTTTGCCCACCAGCATTAATTGCTTTTGTTTTACTACAAAACTTCATGATATTCTGTCTGAAAACAAAATGGGAACTATTGACACCTCTTTGCTTTGTCTTCAAATGTGGACTCTCTGAGGTTAAAGACTAAGCCACATCTTCTGAAAAATACCAGAGGAACTCTTCAGCAAGTTTCTGTCTATTTTCTTTTGACATCGATAGCTGAGCTGAGAGTGTCTGCAAAACTCCAAACTATGCGGTGTGGGTAAATTCAAAACTTTATACTTGTCTAGACTGATTATAAATATACAGAGCTAAATAAGTGTTGTCCTTTCTTAGTATTTTTATTGGTTTTAATTGTTATTCACTTCACTTGAAAACATTGATGTATATTTTAATTTTATCTTTTATTGTGACCCTCAAACTAAGGTTTTATTTGCCATATTATAACCTTGAGAAAGTTTTCATGGCTGAGCTATAACTGAAGAATTGCATTTATAATGCAAGCAAAACTTGAACCAAAAAAGTGCAAATGCTTTTGTTGAATACGTAGTATTACATGTATATTACAGGTTTCCAAATGAAAGATGCAAGCCCCTTAGAAACTGAGGAAGACCCATCAGACACTAATCTTTAAGTTGCTCTTCTGTCTTGATGCACTCTTTATGAAACTCATACTTTTAAGCAAATCTTCTAAACTGTCTGAACCCTCACTTGTTTTTCTCTGTTTCTTGCAGGGGGACTTAATGATTTACCTAGTATTTTTAATCCTAATGTCTTTGAGACAGCAATATTGGTCTTCCACGTAGTGGCCAAAATCCCTCTCTCCCAGAGAGACCACAGGTTTTTTCGAAATACTCAATTCAGAAAATCTCCAGTAAACCTGAAGAGAGTTTAGAGGCCAGCCTGATCTTAGGAAATAAGCCATTACACTGGAAACTGGGAGACCTGAAATCTGTTCCCAGCATCTCTATCAATCTGCTGAGCTGCTTAGGCAAGTTAATATCTGTCTGTTTCTTTGCTTACCATTTGCATGGTTTTTGTTTTCCAGTGGTAATCCAGACAATATAAATTTCATACTGTATGAGTCCTAAAAAATTGGATTAATTTTTACTTGACCTTCCATGTGATGGTTTAATACAAATAATACTAATAATTATTAATAACGATTGATTATCTTTTGGACAAAAACATATTTTTCATAAATATGCAAATTGGAATGGTCAGATTTTCCCATCTCTATATGCTCGGGAACAAAAAATGTCAGTTTTTTACAGTCTTAGCAGTATTCTATGTGAAAAGATCTATGTCCATGGATGAAAATCTGGCATTGAGTACTCATCTCAGCTTCCTAATTATGTGATATGTTTATATGCAGTGTTTTTTTGTGCACTGTAAGATCTTGGTCATGAAATCTGAGTATGAAACTCAGATTTGAGATTTCTGAGAATTGTGAGAAGCAATAGCTTAAATCAGGGAAGAAAGGTAAAAATCAGGAGACTACTGCTTTTCTAAGCATTCTTGCATCTTCTGGTCTTATCCAAAAGAAAGATTTACAACAACACATTGTAAGGAGTACATGCTAAACTTTCAGAATTCCTTATAGTTTCAGAGGTAACAAATTAATTTGTCCCAATATGAAATATGGTTTATGAATGGGGTAATATTTCTTGCATTAGTAACAGTGGCTAAAAGCTCTGAAGCCAGACTAATTCAAGGGGCAATTTATGATCTCCTAACACAAACCAGGATGAAGTACCACATGATAAAATGTGGAAAGTATGGGATACACCAGCAGTGTATTTTCATAACACAAGGGGATTTTCATAAACACAAAGGGACTTTTTGCAATAAAACACTATTGTTTTGCCCATGAGATACATCAAGCACGTCAGAGTGTTTTCCTGGATAAATTTCTTTCATAGCTGGTACTGTTCCCCTACAACCTAGGAAATATCAATGTGGCACTTGTGGGTAAATAGCAACCCAATACACCGGATACCTTCGTGAGAAAAAGCTTGGTGGTAGCTTGAAATCAGTAATCCTAAGCTTGATTATATGCAAAAATGCACAACAGAGAAAAGAAAGCAGTACTTGGAGTACTTTGCTATTGACATCATTGATTTCACACTTCTACCCATAGATCAGTGCTTAAATACAGAGGCATGAACACACCATGTTTTCCCCTTTCTGTTTTGAAGGTTTCACTCTTCACTAAGCTAAACGCTGAAAGAGAAAAAATGTAAATAAGGAAGGAAAAAGAAGGGAATTTGTGAGCTACCACTGTAAAACTCTAACATTACACACAGTAATTGCATGTTGTGATACGGTTTCATGCTAATTGTGATGACACTGGATAAAGAAACCCAATCCCAAAGTTTTCTCAAAAGTTTTCTCAAGTCACAGCCAGAACCAGTTTTTGGAATATTGCTCTATAATGTAGTCAACTTAGGCTGTCAAATACAGATTTAAATGACGACGAGCACAACGTTTGCCTTATTCCTCTGTCTGCACAGCTGACACACAGTTCCTCCATGAAGTGCGTGGGGTACATGGAACTGGGCTGCAGCACCATGCTCCAGCCATGGGTGCACGCTGTACCCGCTCTTGATACAGTTCTGCTCCTGTCCTTTCTAAAAATACCAGTAGTCCACAGGGAGATGGAGCAAAGAGAATTTCCTTTCCTTGTCATCCTTTTTCCCTGTTTTCTCCTTGACTCAGTGATTTATTGTAGATTTTATTACATGTTAAAATATGACTTCAATGCAAACTTTAAAGCAAGCCCTTTACAGTTACAAAGCTTAGCCGTTAACAACAGGCGTGGGAAGCTAAACTCTCAGCAGCTTTCTAGATTGCCCTTTACACAAGACAAACTGTAAAATGATATGATCCAATAACAAACGAAGAACAAATCCCAGCGGCCGGAGTGCAGACACGGCTTTCCATTCTGCTGTATGTGCATGAAAGGAGAATATGGTTAAAAACCTTGGCGGCGGTGAGTTACAGGAATAGCTGGCGCTTCCAGGAATGAGAGCATTCCTAATAAATCTGTGGACATTGCGTTTGCCACAACAACAGCAGGCTTTCCTACGTTCATGTTACAGACCATCAGAATATGCTTTTTTATTGAACTTCCATAAAACCTGCTGGTGGAACAGGACCGCCAGACAGCAAGAGCGCACTGTGAAACATCACCCTGGAAAAGCCGCCAAAGGGATATTTGTGTGTTTAGGGGACACTGTTCTTCCACTTGCCAAATGTAATTTCGTTAGAGGATTTGAGGAGTGCAAAAATATCGTCTCTAATGACATGGCCATGTGCTTGCTACCTTCCAAAACTAACAGTACCTGCAGAGAATCCTAATTTCCTCTCGGCTCTGCGTTACTTTCCTGATTGTAGTAAAAACATACAAACCGAATGGGAAGGGTTCTTTTTTTTTTTTTTTTCACTGCTCATTTACCAGTTTTTATAATCTTCTTGTGGATTAACACTAAGTCTAGCATGCAAAAGTATCTTTCCACAGGATGTAATCTGCTTAAAGACTGAATGGTTTTGGCCTATGGCAAGGGTTGAAAAGATAGTACAGCCTTCCTCAGGCTCTCACATCTGGCTTGTACTCATGGAAAAAAAAATAAACAAGAAGAAAAAAAAATCCCAGAAGACTAGCTGCCTTATTTTGTTACTAAATATTGCACACTTAGAAGCCACCTCATCTTAGAACTTTACAAATGTGTAGGACTGCCTTCGAGAGCTCCACATTTAAGCTATTTATTCCAAGAATCAAAACACAAGTTTCACGGTAACTATTTAAAATGCCACTTCTTTCTATATATCATGCTTATATGCTGATCCTGGGCAGTGAGGGATAAACGCTCACGATGCAGCTGCATTGAACTTACTTTGGAGACAAACCAAGCGACCATCTGACCCTATGTTTCTGGCGCAGATATGCCATCACTTAAAGAATATTCAGTGCTATTGAAAACGTTCACTAAAGCATTGATAGTTAGTAGAGGTTCAGTCTACAATATGGATACATTGGCCTTCTTTCCCAATTTTTTGCACACGTTAACCCCGGAGCTGCCCGTCCGTAAGATCCATAAATAGTGGTGGAAACGTCGGTTCCTCCAGCTCGGGCAGATCCGTCACAGCTGTCACCACGGCCCCTTCGCCTCCCCAGCCCTCTTGTGCCCAGTGACACAATGGCGCCAGGGTGGACCTGCCGTCACGCGTCCGCCCCCAAACAGCCGCGCTGAACGCCTCCCTCAATAACCAAATTATACAACGGCGATGAATACACATTTATCACCGCGCTGCTCCAATGGTGCTACTGAGTCAGCTCGAGACCACAAACAGTAAAGCCCTGTTTTAATGGCCAACACCAGACGTAAAATTTATGCTCCTCTGGCTGCCTGTGGTTGCTGTTCTAGCTGCTGAATAAATGGCTCTATCTTCAAAAGATCTGGTTGACCTGCTGATTTGAAACCGCTTCCCAGCAGCAGTTAACAGTGGACCCCCAGCTGAGATCAAAGGTGGCCCTGTCTGCATGCAAAAGAGGCCTTTTGAGAGGCAGAAGCAGGAGCCTCTCTGCTGGCGAAGTGCAGCCTGGAAGCATCCCGGCTGCCCATCTCTGGCAGCAAATAATTAGGGCCCGATCCAGCACCCTGCAAGATCCTGGGGCGGGCAACTGCAGGAAGCGCTGGCCCGGGCCCTGGGCATTGCCTGCAAAGTTTTCTTTAGAACAAGAGGCAGAACTGACCCATCTTTTGGCCATATTAATTTACTATGCTGTCTTCAATAGAGCTATTAGATGACTTTGGGTGTTTTTTTTTTGTTTTGTTTTCCATGAATGCCACAAGCACAAAGTCTTCTCCAACATCTCCCTAAACTCCACCTTCTGTAGACCCAAACCCCTCTCTGAACTTGGCTCTCAGGAAACCTGTATGGCTGTGACAGAAATAAACCTGGGGTTGCAGTAGCATGGATGTGATGAAACTCAGCTCTTCTTACGAAATTTTAATTTTAACGTGCATGCGATTTCCCCTAGCATAGTCTGCATCGATACAACTCTCCTCTAATGGGGCGAATCTTTAGTGAGTTGGGTTAATTCAGATTTTTATGAATCTGGACAAGTTGCTGTGGAGACAGGAGGAATAGGAATGAAATGTCTTTTCTTTCTGGTGCCCATTTTTTCCAAATACATAGGGTGAAATTTTACACTTTTAAGAACTAGCTGACTAATAGAGAAAATAATCTCAAAATAGTAGGAAATTTCAAAAAACAAATCTAGCCCTCGAGCTAGGCAAAAGTAACCTGCAGCAAAAAAGGAAGACTGTTCTGCCTCTGCTTCAGTCAGAGGTCGCAGACAATCAGAAGAGTGTCTGGGATGCGAACATGAGTTTTCCATTTGGCTGAAAATACCCAGTACAAAACTTAAACTTGTTTGTGTTTGTGCGTGTGTGTGTGCGTGCATGAAAATCTTTTATTTTTTGTGGCAATCTTCTATGTCCACTTTATGGCATCTTTGAATACTGGAATGAATTAGTAACGGAAACATGTAAAATTATGTAGATTCTAATCCCAATGTTTACCACGACTGACTTTGGGACAGTTACCTCAGTAAACCTCATGTCTGAATATTTGATGAAACCAGCCTCTGAAGAAATGATATATTTTATAGCCTACCTCCGGACTGAGGGTGTCAAACATAAATAAACATCAATGCATACAATATGCCCACTACCCACTTCTAAAGTTGCCACCAAACCACTGGCTTGATTTACTTTCAAGTGTTGTGTTTATTTTTATATCATGGTCTTTTTATTTATGGAATGCTATAAATATGCTAGCTCAGACATTATTTAAAAAAAAATAATTACTCAATGAATGATTTTTTTTTTTTCAAAATTTCTGCATTATTTCATAGAGCTATAGAAATAGAAGTACCGATGGGGTCTGTTCAAACTTAGTCCTAAAATGGACCATGAATGAAAGTATTCTCTTATGAATGTTCATACATTTCAGACAGCCATTAGCGGACTGCGGTGATTGCCTCCCTCTGATCGTGGGAAGTATTGGACTAATGCTAGCAGAATAATCATGAAAGAGGGACACTGTCATTTCTCGTAAGACCTAAAGGCACATGGACTATACCTTGCAGAATATACGGGTTGGTTTTTTTTTTGTGGACTGGGGGGTTTCCTCCAATAAAAGAAGGAGGACAGACTGTGGAAATAAAGATGAAGTGTCTTTGAATGTTCTTTCCCATCAGCTTGCTGTAGCCCTCCTTTCTAAACACTGGAAAGATTTTCCAGAAGTGTTTGTTTCTCCTTGAGAAGAAGTGCTTGGTTCTGCCCGAACCTCCTTGGAACATGGGTCCATTTTTCTCAAGCTGTAGGTCTTTCCATCTAGCATGGTGGATAGAAGAGTAGGATCAGTCTATACAGAGGAAAAATATCAACAGTCAGAAAAATGACATACATGTTGAAAATAGAGGGAAACAAAGAAGATGGCCATTGCATTCAGTTTCTTTTCCAAACAGAAGATGCTAGTGAAAAGATTGCATCATTCTCATATAAAGTAAGTGTCCACAGGCTTTGATCTTAATTTATGTGCCTCTTGTACCATGAGGACCGTACTGACTGGATTAATTACTTGTCTTGGCACCTGGGTTACAGAAGTGACTAGTGCATGTCTCAAGAGGTACCCCATTCCCCTGCTTCCTGTTCTTGAGGTGTATCACCTTCAGCAATAAAGGCCTTAAAAGGCGCAAAATTATTCATAACAGTAACTGAAAAATGTAGCAACAGAATCCTTGACCCATTTTGCCATTGAAAGAGGATAGGTAGGAGAGAAAAGAAAATACATATATGAATATAATCAAAAGTGTAATAATCATGGGCCAAGTAGTAAACTGAAAGCTTCTCAAAATAGGTGCTTATAATGGAAAGTATTAGGCGACTTATAATGGAAAGTATTAGGCAACGTTTATTATGTGAGCCACTGCCAGTTCCTCCTAGAATAAGAGCTTAACCTATCATATTTACTCTCTTTTCTTAGGAAGGCTTCAGCTGGCGATGTGCCCTGAAACTCAGGACACTTGAGCTCTCTTGGACCAACAAAGAAATTAATTCCATAGCTGAGGGTGTCCCGCTGAAAATGCCCTCCCTCATCTACCATCAAACAGACAACAGTTGCTGGGCTTTCCTTACTGAAAGTGCTACTTTTGGGTGGGGTCGGTGGAGAGTTGAAAAAGGAAGACTTTTTAGAAGAGCAGCCATAAATCTCCGCTCATCTGGTGGGTAGAAAGCTAAGTAAGGTGCCTCTCGGTGCTCCTCCAGGAAATTTTGCTGGTAGTTTTGCAGTTTTTCCGTCAGTCCCATTTTTATGAACTCGCTCGTGTAGATGTTGAGTTTGCAGGGTGGGTGAGGCGTGCACTGCTTAGCGTTCGTCTCGCTCCGCAGAAACAAACAAACAAACAAACAAACAACCTGAGTGTTGAATTTCAGCTTGACGTTGTTCCCTAAGGAAAGCGAGGCCCTGAAGCAAGGAGGTGAAGAGAGGGTCAGAGGAATTTTCCTTGGTGAGTATGTGTTCACAAAACAAGTGAAAGCCGGCAGCGCCCACAGCTGTCGTGAAGTCTACGTATTTCTGAGCTTGGGTTGTTACAAGTTAGGACAATTTTGAGCTTGAAGCGGTCACAATTCAACCTGCCTAGTGGGAAGTTAGGTTCAACAGCACGGCATGGGTTTTTTTAGGCATATTTAATTCTATTATTTCCTCTACAATCTCATAATGCACTGGCAGTCCAGGTGCCTAAAAATACTGAAACTTGGGCAGTTCTTGAAGAGGAATCCAGTAGTGAGATGGACAGCAAAGCCGACCTCTGCAGAGCCATTTTGCCTTATCTGCCATTTGAAAGATGAATTGAACTACTTAATCAAACATTTTCTTCAGCTTAACTTACATCTCTGTGGGTCAAAGTCTGGGGGAGTGACCCACAACCTGTTTCATGTAAGGTAAAATCTTGCTCCTTTACTGCAATGGAGAAATTAAGGAGAGACTGTGGTTAGGGGACATTATTTCTGCAGATCATCTTCTTATGAAACTTATTATGGGATTGTTCAATTTTATATAATAATTTTCTCCTCGTCATTATTTCCTGCAATAAATACAGGTTTTGATGATGACAGCTTTTGTTAGAATGCTAAGACTATGGCACAATATGTGAATAGATAGGAACCCCAAAATGATATTCCCAAGGTTCAGACTTGTATAATGGGAATAATATATGAAATTTATTGAAATATAGGATGTTATTTGTTTATTTATTTACTTGCAAATAAAGCATGCGTTTGGGAACTCTCTATGGATAGACTCTGCAAGCTCTGGTATGCTCATTGGAGCTGCCTACATTAGGAGGATTAACAGTGGGTAAGTGTTCACTGAGTTCTGTTCTAAATTTGAAACCGTATAACATAAACAAGCCAAGTGTAACTAAACAGTTAGGCAATGGGTCATTTTTCCGCAATGCAGTGTGGTTGCTGGAGAAACACCAACAGTAGCATACCTATCTGAGGCAGGATCATCTATGGAGTGATGATGGAGTATTGGGATCCTCCACCCTGTACATACTTTACCACAGTAGCTAAACATTTTTCACCATTTAATATATTTGTTTTCATGAGTTGGTGAGATGGAGGAATGATATTCTCCTAGTTTTATAGATGGCAATCTATACAGGGGGCTTACAGGCTAGAGATTCAGTAAAAAATGCTATTCTAATGCTACCTAAATTTGAGGGCACCTAAAGAATTTAAGTGGTGTACCTTTCTTTGTGGCTCACTCTTTAGTTGTCTGTAAGAACGGGACTTGAGCAAAACTGAACTTACGAGTTTCAACCCTTTGCTCCCAGTGCTCAAATGTGCATCCTTTCACGTGTAGAGCCTGCGTAACGGTGCACCTGACCCACCATCACTGCATTCTGTCATTGATTACATCGTCTCAAACGTACGATAAACTGGAGATCAAATACTTTGTGTGACAAATTGAATCACAGTCAGACTGTAATCAAACATTGTAGATAACATGCAGAAGTTTATTCAAGTAAGTGGAAGCAAGAATGCCCCTTGCCAAGACAGTTTCATTCATCCGTCTAAACAATCTGAATCATTTCATCATGACAAACAATCCCAAGTTGCCTTTATCTGCATACTTACACTCCAGTTAGACTTGTTGTGGATATCTGTCAGCATACTCTGCACAAGCGCGGTATAAAGCTTTATAAAGTATAACATGATGACGATGTGTTTGACTGAAAAAAAATCTCAGGATTTGGATGAGCTACCATGTATTTCCATGAACAGTATTAACAATTATGAGAAAACCGTAATAGATGCAATGGTCTTACTGAACTTGTCAATTGCTCTAGATAATTAAAGAATGCTACTTCTGTCTTCACACATTCTAATAAGTGCAAATATTTCTTTAATATTCTCTTGGGGAATACTACAAATACTGAGGCAATGTGAACTTGGGGCAACTTGAACGTGTTACTGTCACAGTAGTATGTAGAGACCACCTGCTGCTAGGCAGACCTGCCTAGAAATCTGGGTTTCCAACTTTCAAGAAATGCTGTTTCTTTTTGAAACATAACTTGGTCCAAATTTTTCTTAATTTGAGCGATGAAATAAAATAGCTCCCCAGACCTTGCAGCTGCTGAGTAAATATTGATACTCTCGTCTTTTTCACCAGTGCTGACAGTGGATATCCACCTCCCAAGATCTGGGGATAGCAGCCAGATTGACCAAGAGTACCAAGGACAAGATGATGATCAAATGCCTTTTCGGGTTACCCGTGGGAACTTTTCAAGACCACTGAATTCTCAGTTTAGAAAAAGTCAACTAAACACATCTCAGGAGTGAAGACTCATAAAGCTGATGATGGATTGATTTTCCAGGTGTATAAGCAAGAGTTGCATGCAAATTCTACATAAGTTAAGGTAAAGTTTAATTCAATATTTTTAATCATGTAGTATGGTTTTGATGAACTGATGTTTTCTAGTAAAATGACACTTCATCTAACTCTGTTAATCCTGCTTTGTAAATGGAGGCTGAATGATGACTTCCCAAGATCAAAAAGAATATATGATTTAAGACCAAGAATGGCACGATGGTTCTGTTCCTCCTCTCCTGAAACGCAGGGGTTCCTCTTTGATCTACATCTTTAGGCATCCAAAGACAGACAAAAGGCTGGGCTGAAAGTGACTACCCACAACTTCATGCAGTTGTTGTATCACACAATTTCCATACGCCACGAAACAGACATCGCCAATTGTACTCCTTTCTTCAGGGAGATTCACCTCCTCCATGGTGAAGGTTGAGAGTACTCAGAATTTTTTTTTCTTTTTTCACATAGCTATAAGATCTACCAACAAAATTTCAGATTTTGTTTATTTCAAATGAGCTTTTTTCCTTCATGTGACACTGTCCACAAAGTGCAAGTAGCTAAGCAGTAACTGTTTTATTACTGTTTTTACCCTGATTTTGCCTATTCAATGCTTTGACAAAGGAAAAAGAAAAAAAATAAATATCCTGACTTAACCCTTAAAGCCTACTCTCTTAATTCCGAATGAGAAAAATTTTGTTCTGATCTATGCAAAGGAGCAGTCATGACTCCCGCAGCATCACAAAACCAGCTCCAATGCTGTGAGAGCAGAGCGAAGAAAAATAACAAGAAGTTAAACGTATGCGGCCAGAACTGTTGCAATTTGTGAAGGGTAAGCCGTGCCAGTCAGCCTTGCTCTTCTCATGGCTGACAACGACAAGGAGAGTTTTCCATGCTTTCCACCCAGCGCTGAGGAAACTCAGTCACTTTTTAGTGTTTTTCCCTCCTAAATGATGAACGGTGCTACTGGAGGAAAGGTATAATTTTGGTTTCTCCAGGGCTCAGCAGTGAGGGTCTCCTCTCAATACCTCATAAATCCATTTGGCAATCTCAGTAGTGGCACGACTAGGTTGGGCATCTTACAAATAATGTGCAAATATGGCATTTTAGGTGCTTGCAGAGTGTATGCTATATTTCACTCTGGCCAAGATTCCTCACTCAAACAATTGCTGAGCATGATAAACTGCTTTATGAAAAAAGATCTTCAGTTAAATAACACAGAGTGAGATGAAGCTCATGAAAGCATTTGGAGGAGGATTAGAATGACATGAAAAGATTCGGGGTAGATCAGTACTGACATTTTCTAGCCAGCTCTTATTGTGCAATGAAGCACTCTCGGAACTTGCACAACTCAATAAGCATTTCTAATCAATAATTAAAATAAATACGGGGATTACAAATATATATATTGGAGCAGTGCATTTCCTCCTAAATCCGTCATACCTTTGACATTATATCCTCGTTTCAAGTGTAACTCAAGTATATTTAAAGCGATGAGCAGGATGAAAACTTTTTATAGCTACACATTGCGCAGTGTGTTAGTAACAATGCTTCACAATGTTCTTCTAAATTTTCTCCTTTTTTTCCTGACATATCCTATATTATACATATTTTGCATATATATGGGCAATAGGTGTTAAACTGCTCACTCCTGTGGTATTTTGCCAAGTACCACAGAGATGCTCAGATTCAATCAGGTTTAGGCAAAAAATTCACACTGGCCAAAAGTGCCACAGAAGAAGGTTTTAGTTTTGTCAAAGCAAAATGTACCCAGTCTTTTCTTACACAACTCAAAAGTGTGAGACCTTTCAAGCATTGTAGCTGCGGTAACTGTGGGAGCTTCACTTGTTGAGCGCATACTCCCAGGAGGCTCTGTTAAAAATGCTATGGAGGTGTATTTCCCAAGGAGCTATGATGGAAGAGGCAGGACATAAGCAGTGCAAGGGAGAAAAATTTTGAAAGAGAAGTTTAGATCGGAAGAGAAGCTGCACAACACCTCAGATGTCCTCAGCGTTCTTACACCAAAAGAAAACTTTAACAGAGCCAATGATCATAACAGAAGGAATATGACTCCCAGATTGCCACAGTAAAGCGAATGGTAAAATGGAAGAATTGCCCTATGTTTAATCTCTGTTACAGAACAAATAATTACACTGAAATACCAAAGGCGAGATCAGAGCAGAGGTGGAGTTAAGACACCAAAGACTGCTGTTTTCCCCTGCCTTGTGCTGGGATGTTCTCAGGCTCCTGAAAACGTCTGTCACCACTGAGCAGGATCCCAGACAACACACTCGGTTTTAGACAGTCATTTCCTCATCTCGAATGATTTTCTGATTTCATTACTCAGGAAAGATTAAAATGCTTCCCCCTTTTTTTTCTGCCTATTCAATGAATATTCATTGCGGGAAATTATTTATTTAGAAATTTATTCAGAAATCACAGACTTAATGGCCTATCTCTTTTAAGGCTGCTCTAACAAACCTAACCAAGATTCTTTAGAAATCACCATAGGCCAGCTGCAAAAGGGTGAGTTAACGTGAGATTAAGGACTGTGAACACCCAGAAGTGACTTTTGCTGGACATCTTCAACAGTTGTGGCCATTGTTACATGACGCAGAATGGCTTGCAAGAATATAACAAAAATGGAGCAGTGCAAAAAAAAAACCCAACCCCACAACAGTATTTTTAAGCAAATGCATGTTAAATGGTTGTGTTACACACATGGGAATGGGTTGAAGGTCACGCAACAACCTACCACCTGGCACTTCCCAACTCTGACTCGCTGGCCTTTATGCACAGCTCCACAGACGTTTTAATGACACGTTAACGTGCTACACAAACACGGGGGTGTAGAACTCTGCTCACTGAAGGGATGTGCAGTAACGTCGTAACTTTTGCAGCTCGTGTAGGCGTGGACAGAGCCATGAGAAAATCGGTGATAGTTTGACGCTCAGCTGAGGGATGCTCAGTCAACTCACATGTGATGCACAGTGGTTAGGTGACCCCGCTGGGCTGACTCGCGTTGAACCGTGTACTTCCCAGAGATGTATTTTGGAAATGTTTTAGAGTGTTTAAATAATGTTGCTGGGAGCATACTTCCTAACCTCTCTCCGTAAAATTAATGCACTTTCCTGAGAGCACAGCTTTATAGGCCTTAAGTTCAAAAAAGGAGAAGTATGAGTAATAAATGTCAAAAACATCTACAAATGGCCTAAGTCAGGTTTTCTCTGCAAAGAATGGCACTACTTCAAGCTCCTTTGCTTCCCAGTAAGCTTCAGGAACAGACAGCTAAACACAGACCCCCTTCAAGAACACATTTTGGATGTGGCAGCTTTCCATAGGGGTTGACTGCACACAAGCTGCATGGTAACATACTTGCGCCTTCCCATAAATCACTTCACTGCCAGTGCCCACTCTCTACACTACAAGAAATAGCTGTGTTCCATCTTTTAAGTACTCTCAAACCTGAAGCAGCATGGTTTAAAGTCGTAAATTCACTATTTAATGTCCTTAAAGGCCATCTTGAAACTAGCCGGCTTTACCAAAGCATGTCAATTACCACTGCTTACTACAATTTGCAGTAATTGCAGTTTGTTTAGCGAGATGGTTCTTAATTGCAGACACCACTGAAAAGAACAATCCAACAAAAAATACAGTCTCTGCAATCATTCTTTTTAAGCTAGAGGAAAGAAACTGGTGAGGAGGAAATGAGTTTATATAACTTGTTCTGGAGTGCTTTCAAAACAGTTGGCATGAGGGAGCCCTGATGCTCCGTCTTCTTGGTATAAATCAGGAGTAACCCCACCATCAATAGAGTTACACTGATGTAAAACCAATGTATGTGAGAATAGAAGTAAGATTCATTGTTTTCTAATCAGGAGACCGTTAATCAGCTTTGCTTTATGATGAGTCGTGCAGCTCTACTTAAACTGCAGTAAATGGGACTGTCCTCTGCATTGGTCATGACAAAGTTGATCGCAGGTTTTCAGAGGCTGTTTTCTCATCGAAGTAACCCTCCGCGGCTAAATTCACTGCGAGACTTCAGCACTCAGGTAGGACTGCAGTCTTGGAAACCCTCAACCACTGCCAAAATTCTCCTGCCTCAAGCCCACGTGGGGTGACTGCTGGGGCATACGCAGGCTCCCACCCCTCCTGGTGAAAATTGCGTGAAGAACCCAAGTCATCTGTTTAGTATAGGACAGAAGATGCTACTTTGAGCTTGATTTGAAAAGGGTAAACCAGATGCAGGGCTTCGCAAAATTTCTTTGTCCATTAGCCTGGAGGAGGGGTTGGGAACTGCGGGACTTCAGGCAAGTGGAGACTGCAGGAGAAAACCCGGTTGGCACATTATATGAACTGACTGGACACCATGTACTGAAGTCACCCTTTACCAGCAGAGATATTCCCTGCTGCGCCTTATGGCTGGGAAGCCAACGAGTACTCTACCCCGTCGCTTAGACCAGGCAGGACAGCCAGCCTCCTCTAAACTTTTATCCCACCTGCTCCCGGTTAAAATACCTGAAGAACTTTATTACATGGTGTAGGATACTCGTATGATGTACTTCACCAAGACCTCAACAGCTTCTTGAGGGAATTTTAGAAATAATTTCCTGCTCATAACATTACTCCATGCCGAAAAATTGATTAAACCGGATATGCCACTAGCAGTGGAAAGAAGGTTTCTAATGCAGCTGCAAAATATCCATGTCACAGCAGAGGAACATCTGAGCCATTGGACAAATGTTCAGGTCTCTGTCAGAAATTGTGCTGGAGCACAGAAACACAAATGCACGGGATATAGACCTTGTTAGTTTAAATTCTTTTATTCCTATCTACTGAATTGCTTGTGTGCAATTTTCAGCAATCCTAAAAGAAAAACTAAGGATGAAGTGGAAAAAAAAAAAAAAAAAAGCTTGGTATTGTTGCGTAGGTGGTTTTGATTAGAGTTGGCAGCAATTTAAAACGAGATGCATCTTCCAGAAGAAAAGACAATTTTACTCAGGGAAAATACACGTGATACATGAATAAGACCTTTGACTAGTGACGGGCAAATCTACTGAAAAATGTAAGTGCTTATTACATGCATTTTCAAACCTTTGGAGATCTCCCTCAATTTCCCTCCTCCTTCTCGGAGGCAGTATGGGGATTTTCAGGTAGATTTTTTTTTTGCTGCTCTTCCTACACCCACAGCATCCCTGATTACAGGTGTAATGCCTGAGTATGCTAGAGCACATAGAACATTCAAAAGACTGTTGAGATGATTCAGGAGGCACAAAAGACTACCCTATATATACAAAATGGGTATGGAGTACTTCTAGCGTTTTTTTCTGGCTTCTCGTTATGATGGGTTCCTGAAACAGGACCAAGCTGTGTACACTCTTCCTGCTACATTAAAAAAAAAAAAACAAAACAAAAAAACACACCAAGAAAAAGTCTTTGAAAAGATGTCTGTCTTAAAAAGCAATGTGTCAGGAACTCATTGGATCCCCAGAAAAAAAAAAAAAAAAGAGCAAATTTATTCTGGCGAATTCTACACCTTTCAGACAGTTCATCTTTTTCCCATAGTGACATCACCAGTTATTGTTACAATTTTGGAATTATTTTAACGCGCCGATTACGTGCTTCGGACTACCTATATGAAACAAAAGATGAGGCTCCTCTCTGGTGAAGGTGGTGTCAATCCTGGTCTTTGGCGGCAGGGGAGACCTCATTTTTCCTGCAGCCCAGGCGGCCACGAGCGTGCGCCGGCTGCGCCCGGAGCTGAGCGGAGGCTGTGTGGCTGCGGTAGCAGAAGGCTGAGCCTGAGCAAACGCATGCCGCCATCTCGGCGAGGCTTATTAGCCCGGGCTGTGTGCCTGCTGACTGCAGCTACGCGGCTCCTGGTTGGCGGCCAGTTTGCATCTGGCTGGCTCGGAGCACAGAGGAAGAGCAAACCGGTGTCTGCTGGCAAAATATCTTGTAGGTGTTCTATATGTCAATTCAGCGGGGGGAAAGCTAAGCGTAACGGCAGGGGCCTCCTGCAGCCCCCTTGAAATCAGCGGAAGACCCGACCCTGTGGACACAGAAAGAAAAGAAAAACAGGGCAACACGCAAAGAAACCCAGGGAAACATGCAAGCACCCTGGAGAAATTTGTCCTTCAGCGCACGCTGCAAGCTTGCTTAACCCTTCCCTTACCCCGATTGCTCGGCTGCATCCCCCCGTTCCTTCTTCCATATCTGGGAGTATAAGTTACACTCACATTGCACTCCCACTAAATGCCAAGTTGCTGCAAGTCGAACAGCTCTGGCACTTACGCCCACGTACACCTGTTTCCTGACCGACAGATACATGACGTGTAACTTACACCATCGCTAACTCATGATCGAATTCAGCAGTGTTTTCTATTTATTTATTAATTTTTAAAAGTACTCGAGGGACCATATAGACGCATGCGGTCCCCTGCTCTGGCCTCGCTCCCTTTGAGCCCCCTTTCACTGTTCATGAGAGGTGTGACGGCTGGATTTGAAGAATCTCAAAGGGATGACGAGACAGACACTTCTGCTGTGGTTTAACGACGGGAAACGTAGTGTTTGTGGTTCAGTACATATAACACGAGACTGGAAAGCAACACTGGTGTTTCCATACACCTGTTTACAAGTGGGGAACTAGACCAGCCAGTTCAGATACGTCCCAATGAAAGTTGACAGGATTAAAAAAAAATAAAAGGGGGAATGTGCTGTTGTAACAATATAGAGTGAAGTAGTGAAGTGAGTGAAGTAATACAGCCCGAGGAACATCTCCTAGGCTGGGTCTGAAGCAGGGCAGAATATGGGACGAGTTTGGAAAGAACAGAAGTTGTGGTGAAAAGATGGGAAAAGAAGAATCTTAAAATGTCAAAGCCAAGAGTTTGTTTTTTGTAGTATATATATAGCAAACAGCCGTACTGTTTTGTTTCTTCTGTATGTTATCGTGCTTACAATTTTCCATTCATATGAGCATAATGTTTCTGGAACGGATCGGTGCAATCTATTTAAAATAATTTTCCAATCAAGCTCTATCCTAGAGATGGAAGTTAGGTCTATATTTAAAGAAAAGGATTTGATATTCATCAGCACATAAAATATAGTAGTTCCTGAAATATATTTTAAACTCAATTGATAAACTTCACCTTTCATCCCCTGTTGAACAACCATAGAAATGGATATTTAACTTCAATTTTTTTTTTTCATAATTCCGTATGAACTCTCTGTATAGCAATACACATGTGTTAATACACAGATATACACACACATTTACCTGTGGGTGCATAAGCCTAGTGCGGGTCATCGCAGGTTTAACACAGTGATGGGTCTTACTGTTTCACCTGTCTTGTTTCTGAAACACATTTAATTGTCTCCTACATTTCTTCTGAATGGAGAAGAGTTACCGTGGTCATCAATGTGAGATTCATTTAATCCCAAAAGACTTTTTTTTTTTTTTTTTTCAGTGAGAGACAGAAATGCTGCCTCAGTACAAAGAAAACCTGATAAAGAGGAAGGTCAGATCCCTAGGTGTGCCTCAGCCAGCCACACACCAACAAGAGGAAGCTCTTCACTCCCTTCACAAATCGGGTTACAGCTGAGGGGGCGAGACTGACCTCCAGAGTAGAGCAACCTCAGAAATTCTCTGGTTTATAGTAGCTGAGTGACAACCTAAATGTTGCTCTCTGCTTGAGTCATATGAACATGTCATATTTCAGACATGGCTTCTTTCCTGCAGGTGTGTTTACTACATCTTATTTGTGGTGCGCTGCAGAAGCAGAAGGGACGGATCTGCCCATACCAGCTTCATGCCTTAATGGTTCTCCACACGTCTGTAACTCCCCTTTGGTTGACTGTGTCTACTTCTGTTCCCTCCTCCCTTCTTTGCTGGTTCTAAACATCAAAACTGTGTCTTTAAGCTCGATGCCAGCTAAATATATGCACAAAAGCTGACTTCAGCCCAGAAAGACTCTCCAGGTTTCCCGCTACTGTTGGTGGCTCTTCTCTCGGCCATTGAGCACCCAACACAATCAGCCTGGGGAAGAGACCTTCTCTCTCTTCGTTGTCTGGAAAGAAATGGGCCTCCTCCAGGCTAATGGTATCCTTTGTAAATATGCTTTGCCAATGTTGATCCCAATCAGGCAACTGCAAGGGACATCTTAAAGAGTGATGCTTGCTAGCACTTTCAGAAACACGGTATCGAAACTGGAAAGTTATTTCACTATATTTCATGCAAGGATCTCTCAAGAAAATAGTGATTCAGCTCCTAAGCCCTTGAAAAGAGAATACTGGAGGACTAAAATTAAACACAAAAATAAATACACAGATTGGAAAGGAAAAAGAGAAGATTTTTTATAAACTCCATGAAAATAATAGCATGGTTCATAAAAAAAAGATGTAAGGCCACAGCGACTGTTTGCATAAGCCCACGTGATGAACGATGTCTGGTTGTAGTAGAGTTACATGCTATAATCTTACTATATCACATACTGAGTTGACTAAAAAGAGATACGAGTGTGTCAGTGTGGCCCTGAGCTAGGAAGGCTTAGTTAGGCACAGACTAATTTTTGTTCCATGTGGGCACCATGTGAAGATGGTAGCCCAGCTCTTGGCCCATGTGAAGCCTGAGCAGACCTGAGCAGACCTCACGTGCGGCTGCCCGGAGTGCACAGTGCAAAGAAAACCAGTGCCAGTTTGGGAATGTTTCTTGACAGGCACAGACAACCCTCAAACACCACAGTTTATTTTTCTTTCTGGAAAGACTTGCCACTGAAGATGCGCTTGTGAGGGTAAGTTTGAGAGTTTCCTTGTTCTTCCTGTATCTGGGCAGTAGAGGAGTTGAAGGTGGTGGGAATAAAAGCAATGTCAGTGGAAGTGATTTACAGACCTGTGAGTGCTATGAAATATGTTCATGGCCAGGCCCTTATGTAGGAACTGTCTGCTTGCACTTCACGATAAGCACATTGAAACTCTTCTTGCCCAGGATGTAGGGTGATGGCAACAAACAACAGCCTGCAGAAACCTTACTGCATGAAGCAGCCATGGAATCTTCTGGTAGTACATATTTAGGGGTTGTTTAATAAATTATAAATTACAAATGTTTTAAAGAAATTGCAAATTACCTCTCCTGCTGCTGGTTTTGCTGT
Source organism: Vanellus vanellus (assembly GCF_965231255.1). Lineage (NCBI taxonomy): Eukaryota > Metazoa > Chordata > Aves > Charadriiformes > Charadriidae > Vanellus > Vanellus vanellus. Next base: position 4,199,417 of record NC_138908.1, on the reverse strand, counting down.
TACAATTTCAGTTGGGTTCGGTTCAATTATACTTGGCATGACAAACTTTACAAGTGTTTCCAATGTGTAAAAACACATGGACCCTTTGGATATCTTTCAGGAATAGGTTTCCATTGAGGACAGGACTATGCAGTTTGTTTGGAGTTTGGTTCCTAAAGAACATTAATATTGCCCTACTCCAGGTCAAATATATTCACCATTACTTCCATACTGGTAATAAACTTATCCCTGACATTCCACATTAACCCTCTTCTATCCAGCAATCTGATCCACCATAATACAAGTACTATCCTATTATGAAAAAGGAGAAACAGACAGAATTCTTTCAAATTCTTGGCTATTCCTGGTCTCTCTGGCTACAAATTTGTTGTCTGTCAGAGATCAAACAACCTAATTGGCGGCACCAATATGCCAGGCAAGTTTGCCAGAGGAGAAATAAAGCAAAACTCACTATTCTCAGAACGTTAACGATCTATTTTCCCAAATTTTTCAAACCGGTCTTTTTACCCAGCATTGTCTTATTACCATATGCTCTGATATTTCTGTTTGGTGAAAGGCTATTTTCTCATGTACTGTGGTTTAAATACTCAGAAGCGTCTCCTTTTTTGCTGTTAGGTATAGTGTGTTTGTTTGTTCCCCCCCCCAGTTATTCCGATACTACGACTTTCAGTAAGCCTCTTATTTTTTGGAAGAGCAGATACAAAGAGCTTATTTTCCAAAGCATTTCTTGATCTGAAGCCCTTTCCATGTAGGAGTAGGTGAAACATCCAATCGTAGTCCTGCTGCAGTGCGCTGGAGTTACAGGGGCCGCAGCGGGCATGGGGGACAGAGGGCTTTCCCACAGCGGGGAAAACTAGCTCGTGATTGCAAACCTGCCTTCAGAGCTAATGCCGTGCTGCAATGAAGTGAGAAGAAAGAGCAGCTAAGATACACACGTAATAAATATGGGGGGGTTGGGGGGGGGTGGGAGTCAGGAGGAAAAAGAAGAAAAAGCACTTCTAAGATGGTATCAAAAGATTAGTTTTATTACACCTATGCAAATATCTGTAGACGATTCTGTCTTAGGATTTGACACATAATATTTTCGTGCAAATTTGGGATTCTTTATTCATGTATTAATTTGGGGCAACAAGAGGAGTATGACTAAGAATTATTCAGGGAAAACTGGGACTTGTGTTTATCCTGCAGAATGGGAAGAAGATAATCATATTCTCTGAACTAATATACGGTGTTAAATCAGAGCACATCAGACCATCTTCTAGAATTTAAGTCTCAGTGAAATAATTATATCATCCTTTTTCCCAAGCAGGCAACCTAGACAGAAGAAGTTGATTAGACTGCTCTCTAGTCAGACAATGAATCAGTGGCACAGCAGGAGTATAGTTCTGTAGTCTTGAGATCCATGTACATACTCTGGTAATTGGATCAAACTCCTGGAAAAACATCCAGAAAATGAAACAGAAGTAAGTTAGGTCTTAACTCCTTGCATGTCTGTCAGCTGTATAAATCTCAAGTGCACTCCTTAAAATTAGCCTTTTAATTTTGTTGTGATTCAGAGCATTTTAATTCTTCCCTTCTCTCGTGCTCTCTCAGCGTCTCTGCTTTGCTCGCAGCGCGCTAGCCAAACGGATCTTTAGGCAAAACAAAATGAGAACAATCCTATAAACCATTTAAGCCAGCCAAAACATGGAGTGAACAACAGAAAGCATTCCAAGATCCATTTGTACTAGATCCTTCTTGTTTCACATCTGGGATCACGCTTAGCCCAGGCAGCTTTGCAGCCGTTCTAGTTCACTTTCTCTGCACCTCAAAAATGTCACCAGGGCTCTTCTCTCCCCTAACATACCCCTGCGATCCACGGACGTCTCTGTGAGCATAGAGAAAGGAAAAACATCTGAATAAAAAAAACCCACACAAAATACGTCGTCTTTGGTGTGCTTTTTCTGTTGTTTTTTTTTTTTTTTTATTTATTATTATTTTATTTCTTTTTCTTTTTTCCCTTTTTTTTTTTTTTCCTTTTCTTTTAACAAGAAAATGCTATTGCCAGCAAAAGCATTTCCCTCACTTGCACAGCTGCCACACAACCTGGCAGTCCTCTCATTCTCATCTTTCACATTAAGATTCTTCTGAATGTGAAGTGATGGAAAAGCACCTTTACACCAGAGGTTTGACACTCCATGAAATTGAACCCCAGCAGCAGGTCATTCATTCACGGTGTAAAACCAGCCTTTATAGGGTGTGCTGCAGAATCCTCTGCTTTTAAATGACCTTACGGATCACTGTGCCTTCACCAGCTCTGGAGGGGCTATCCAAAAACTTGACATGCTGAAGGAAAAATGACGTTTTGAAAAACAGTGTCTTCCCTCCCTTCCCCCTGCCCCCTGCAACCTTTTCCAGCTGTATAGGAAAAATGTTTTCCTTTTAGAAACAGAGAGGAAACTGTGGAAAAAAAACCCATACTTTTGTTACCACTCTCTGTCTAGACGCAGACCAAATTGAAGATAATAGATAATCATTTAAGAGCTGACATAGACTTAGCAATTTGGTGGCCTGAGAAGCATGTGTGTTTGCACTATCACTTAGGACAATCCTTGTACATTTTGCTGACTGCTACAGCCAATTTTTGTTTAAGGATGATAAAGCACAGGCTCAATCCATACATGAACAAGTACAGCGCCATAAAAGCAGAATGAAAGTAATTGATCCCCATTCGGGAGGCACTTCACAAATTACGTGCTGCCCGACCCCGGGAAAGGCAGTTTGATGACCTACCTGATTGCATGAGTCCGAAAAAAGAAAACAAAAAAAAAAAAAAGAAAAAGAAGGTGGGGGCTGTTATTACAAAACCTCACCAGGCCAAGGACCAGATCTGCAAAGGGAAGGGAGTTAGGTAGCACAGTGTTGAGTGATACAGCACATTCCACCATGGGTCTAGCCAACCTGTGGAATTTATAATACCTAAATTAAGAGCCTGGGGTGGAAAGTCAGTCTTTCTTTCTTTCTTTCTTTCTTTTTTTTTTTTTTTTTTTGATAAGGGCAGCAAAAGCAGAAGGTCATAGTGCCTTTGTTGGCTAGTGGACGCAGGATGTGGAAGACCTCATTCCAGTTTCCTGCACTGTCTAAACCACATCTCTACCACCCCCAGAAAACCCTCCTTCACCACCCGCGTGGTTTTCTAACCACTAGGAAACTGGCTAAGAATTTAGGGGCACCATCTCTTCCTCTGACTGTGAATAAGTGTGGAGTTCAGGCTAGGAGAAGAAATTTGAGAATAAGTAAATATGAGAGTTGTTTGGGAAGAGAAGCGGGGAAAACATGAGCAGTAAGCTCCTTGCCCATTTCATGCTGACCACGTCTGCAGATAGGCAGGGAAGTAAAGCTCACTTGCCCTGATGGGACTTTATTGACAAAAACACAGACGTGCAAGCACTTTAGATGCCTCTTTAGATGCCTTAGCAGTCAAAAACTGCTAAGTAGGAGTCCTTAAGATTTGAAGTTTGGATGGAAACACTCAAATTGTTTGTATTCAGTCATTTTGTTCTCTCCACATGTATCTCTTCATAAACTGAGCAGCCAAGTAACAGGGAAAGGCATTCCAACCCTAAATAGATCCCTCGGCATTGTAGCAGTCTTTTATCTCGCCTGACTCCTGCAGAGAACAGTGAACGAAACTTTTTTGCAGTAGATCCGGTAGATGCACCCTTCTTTCTCTTAATTTCCGATTCTGAATATCTTAAAGCGGTGTGGTGAGGGGAAGAAGGGCATTTCTTGGGAAGTGTCCACCAGTGGGGACAGCTGCTGGGCAGAACCGTTATCGTTTCCTTTAGTCCCGGAGCCCCAGTGGCTGAAGAAGTGGAGTTGTCTCTACAAACATTACCTAACCACAACTGTCTTTTTTCCTCAGTGTAATTAAGTATATTGATTTGCTTTTCAAGGTGGTTATAGAGCTAGTAAACATGGTATCTGGGTGTAAAACAAATGACTTGCTATTACATAAGTTGCCTTCTAATTGCGTTTCTATGACTAAAAGATATGTCTCTCATTTTGTATCTTTTACGCTTCTTCCTTCGTCTTCTCTGACCCACTATTTTCTCCTACTTTTTCATCTGTCCAAGACAGTCAAGTGCTCTTTAGCCCTGTCTTTGTGTGAAAGTCTTGATTAAGAGGTGGGCCTTACAATAAACTTTAAAGATGATTACGCTTAGTCTTATCATGATTGCTTAATTAAGGCTTTCACAATTTTTACTGTTAGATTCAGACAACCATTTTTGAAAATGTTTTGCTGACTTAATGGCTGCTAAGCAGATGCCATCAGCAAATAATAAGGCTTGTTTCCTGGCCAACTCACTGAAGGTCACTTTTGTCTTGCGTTTTTTGAGCTTGAATCAATAACTATTCACAGCATGGTTGAGGTTGGAAGGGACCTCTGGAGATGGTCTAGACCACTCCCCTGTGTCCAGGACGGTGTCTAGGTGACTGTGTCCAGATGACCATGTCAAGTCTCTAAGGATGGAGGCTCACAGTACCTTTTTTTTTTATGTTAAAGTAGAATTTCCTGTATTTTGATGTGTGGCCTTTCTCTCTTATCCTTTTAGAGGTCACCATTAAGAGTCTGCCTCCTTCTTCTTTACTTCTCTATCAGGTATTTATATACATTAACAAGTTCTCCATGAGCCTCCTCTTCTCCAAGCTGAACAGTCCCAGCTCCCCTAACCTCTTCTCATATGTGAGATGCTCCAATCTCTTCCATCATCTTTGTGGCCCTGTACTGGACTCTGTTCAAGTACATGTTTTTCTTGTATTGGGGAGCCCAGAACTTGACCCAACACTCCAAGTGTGTCTCAGAAGTTCTGAGTAGGGAGGATGGATCACATTCCTTGGCAATGAACGCTTGGCCTAATGCAGCCCAGGAGGCTGTAGGCCTTCTCTGTTGCAAAGGTACATTGCGGGCTTATGGTCAGCTTGGTGTCCACTAGGATGTTCAGGGCCTTCTCTGTAGGGCTGCTTTCCAGCCTACTAGCACTCATTGTACATGGAGTTGCTTCATGGTGCTGATACCAACACTTTGAGCCCACCAGTTTAGTCAGTTCCCAATCCACTTCACTGTCCACTTATTTCAGCTGGACTTCATTAGCTTTTCAATGAAGATGCTGCAGGAGACAGTGTCAAAAGCCTTACTGAAAGTCAACAACATCCTGTGCTCTCCACACATGCTCCAAGCCAGTTATCTCATTGTAGAAGGCTATCAGATTGGTATTCACATGCCTGTAGCGTGACTCACTTACTTGCCTTTTTCAACCAAAAATAGAAAAGTTCCCTCTGTATTTTGAAAACAAGAGACAATCCAAGAAGTTAGCAAATGACTTCTTCTGGAAGCAAAGTGTTTGACTGGAAGAAGGCGGTCTGCCTGGAGTGAGTGAAGGCTAAAGCACAGCCACAGGAGCAGTGTGCAGGAGCACACCAGCAGAACCAGTCACGCAGAGAGGCTGACAGATCAGGAACGGCGGTGTGCCTTTATTCCGTGGCCTCAAAGAAGCTATCACCCATCAGCTGACATCATAGCCTAACTATGCCTAAAGCAGTCCAGAACTCTGGCTTCAGGCAGGCGCTTTTGGGATTAGTATGGTTGGACACAGTGGTGAGGTATCAATGGCATGTCAGTGATCAACAGCAATTCATCAGTGAGTTTTAAATTGCCAGTTTCTTATTTGAAAGCGAAGACGGGTAGTGGAAGTCTTAGATTTTCTTTAGCAAAAGGCTGAAAGATGAGAAAGATTTTAGATGTGTCCAACCATTTCCAGAGCTCCTTTCTCTTTTAGTTTAACTAATCTGTGTAATTCTTTAGACCAAGCTCACCAAATTCAAACTGCTGAAGATTTTTTTTTGTTTGTATTTGCTTGCTGTTATTAACAAAATAAAAGAATACCTCATTGATAGAAACAATGAATCAAATTTGGAGAAGATAGCTGATTAAGTAGTTCACATTTCAAAATTATTTTGGGTCTTGATTTGGCAGCATCTGTGGCAATTGTCTGACTTCAATTTAGCACGGCATACTTGTGAATGTTCCTTGCTGTTCATGAGATTCAGAGCAGTTTTGTGGCCAGTGCTGCTCTAGTCTCTTTTAAATGCATTCTGTAAGGTACTAACGAGCTGAGGTTGTTGTGCTGATGACATAAAGAAGGCACACGAAACCAAGTGCAAAGGAGAAAAGGTGACTGGGTATTGACATTTTTCACTTTACATGAATAACAAAAGATGCGTTTAACATTTTTCGTTTTGAATAGGGATACTGATCCCCAAAAGGTGCTGATGTCTAATAAAGAGGTGAGATTCATTCCCTGTTAGATTACGTTGACTGGGACAAGATCTTTCGTACTCCGCTATGAGACAAAGGTTTTTCAAAACAGAAAGTACAGGATTTCCCTGAAAATCCAGGCTATGAGTCAGCCATGTCCTATCTCTGGCAACGGCTGAAGGAAAGAAAAACCTTCCACAACCCACCAACCTAACAACACGCAGTTCAGAGGAGGCCAGGAGTGAAAACTCTGCCGCTTTTTTTTAACCATTACTTTACACCTTGAAGAAAGAGGTTTCCTACATGTAATCTGGAGAGCTGTTGATCACAGTTGCTCAATATTGTTTTCACTTTGGCCTTTGGTGCACCATTTATGTGGTGATAGTGAATTTTACGGGCCAAAGCAGCGTTTCTACAATGAAACACTGTGTAACAACCGTTGTTGTGAAGCCAACCACTCTCTTAGTTTGGTGGAGCACTGCTAGAATGCCAGGAGAAGCTTAAGCTTTGTCTCCTTTGCCAAGAATTAAAACCTTGATAAAAGCATGTGAATTTGCATTTTTCACACACTTAGCACGTTATTGGCTAAATTATAATCCTAATCTGACAAGAAGGACAGACCAGCAAAATCAGGCCAGTAGCGTTGAACGATGCTAAACTGGGTCTAAATGGGATTTTAACTGAGGTGAGTAAGTTAAAGAGGAAAATGCCTGTTTTGTCAGGACTGGTGAAGGGAGTTCAGGCGATGGGTCTGCAGGGCTCTTAGCACCTGTGCTGAGGCGTTCCCTTTCTGCACAAAGACAGTATGCTGTTTACTTGCACTGGAAAATAACAAACTTTCTGCAGCTTTTTCACAGATGATTAATCACTGTTGTTAACAGGGGCGCTTCCAGCTGTATTTCCTATTGTCTTCCATTCTTTAATTGTTTATCAGAAACAGAAAGCTCTGATATATCTTGAACTTAAAAACTTTGGATTTTTGCGGATTCTTGGTACCAACTACCTGCTTTGTATTAAATGAAAAGTATATTTTAAAAGTAGATTGAAATAAGGGCTGTGCTAACATCATCTTGGTTGTGCATGCTTCCTATTCATGTAGAGACAAAAGAGAATGGTTGCTTTAGTAAGTCTTTTTCCGTTTTTGCACAATGTTCATTCATTCTATGCTCCACCAGATGTGCTATGTTTCATTTCCAACCAGGTTCCCATCTGTCCAGAAGGCTGGAGTTTGAAGGATCTCATTACTGTGAGGATGGACTACTTCTTATTCTGCCCATTTTGGGTAAAAGGTACGAAAGGCTGAGAGTGGGAAACAAAGTGAAAATAAAAAAAACCAACCTCTTTTAAACATTTAAAAAGTGAATGTAGAGGATTGTGAGCTATATTATAGGGAGACCTCGAACAATATATGAAATTAGGTGTTTGGTCTGAATTCAATGAAAGATAATGAAGGGTTTTGATATGATAATCCCACTTAAATGATTATAGAGTGGGGGGTGTATGTGTGTGTGAGCTGCGAGGGGAGGAGGGGTGCTACAATAAGCTAGCCAGCCAGTTCTGCTCTCAGTAAAGTGTCAGATCGGCTGTTTTGCTAAAGATAAATTTTTCATGTTCCAAATATTCTGAGAGAAAATAAACTATACTAATAGCAAGATGCGTAGTGATTTGCACATTATCCAAGCCATTGAGTTATTCCTGACTGTCCCTATTCTAGTTCTTGATTTGCAGGCCAGCTACGCTCTGCAGCTGGAGCAAATTATATCAACAGAAGTGCTGATGTGACCACAAGTTGACAAAAGGACATGATTTCTAGTAGCAGAAAAGCAACTAGATTTTATGAAATTGTATCTAATAATGTTGTTTAACTCATGGATCTTGCATCTGACGTCTACTTTTTATCCAGTCCTTTCAGCAGCCCTTTGTTAGCAGTCACTCAGAAGAGGAAATAAAATGTAGCCATTGAAATAAAAATTGCTCTAGGCTTTTTAATAGCTCAGCTGCAAGCTCTATTGTTTTATTTAATGGATTGTATAACTGAAGTCTTTCCTCATGACTATACTCATTTGGCTTCCTAGTTTCCAAACTAAACTACAGTATCTTGGGGTTCCAAAGTAAAGGACTGAGAGAGATATGAAAGGATAAAAGGGTCTTTATATGTGCAAAATGCAAACTGCTGGAAGTAATGTGGATCGGGAGTCAGAACAGCCACCAAGAGTCAAGAATTTCTGCACTGCGTTTCCATTTCTGACATTGACTTGCTCTGTGCCCTTGGTTATTCAACTCAGCCCCCCCCAGCTCTCAATTTACCAGTCTGCAAATGGGTGTAACAATATCTACACAATCCAAAGACATGTGCCAGTGTGAGTATTTGCACTTCGAGAGCTTTGTGTAAAGCAGAGTCACAGACAAGTGAAGTATTGTTCCATTAAATTTCTAAACCACGCAGGGAAAGTTCTCTCATCACCCAGTGTTTGTCCAACTAAGCCAACAGTATCGTGCAGTTAAAGAAACAGGACGCAAAAGTGAAATAATGGGTAGAGAAAGCGTCATATTACTGTTCTCTAGCCACTTAACCTACAGGAGGTACAGGAGACCTAAATTGCTCTGGCAGGTCTCTCATTGCCCCATTGTGTAACTTTTCCCACACCTGTTTTTTCCTATGATGATTTCCTAGGGGACTGTCATTCGCAATTTGTACAGAGCCTGCCACCATGGGTCTCAGCTCCAAACGAGGCAGCAATTTGACGGCAATAACAAGAATAAAGTCGTACTAGGGGTAACGTGCGGTGAAAAAAAATTATTTTCTGTGACTGCATTAGTGGTAATCTCAGTGTAAAATATTTGGGGAGCTCTTGTAAGTCAAAAAGATTCTGCAGCACCACTGAGAAGAGTGAAATCACTGTCTCACTGGTAAAATATAAAATCCATTTCAACAGAGAACTGAGAATGGCAAACATTCATCCAAGATTTGTATAGTCATTTTCAGCCAATTGACCCAAAGCAGCTTAAAAGTTATTTGACAGGTAATATGAACTTTGAGTGGTGATGAAGAAATAAAATCAAAGGGAATCAATCATCACTTCCAATATCTTCTGAATCATAGAATCATAGAATGGTTTGGGCTGGAAGGATCATTAAAGATCATCTAGTTCCAACCCGCCCTGCCACAGGCAGGAACACCTCCCACCAGCCCAGGTTGCTCCAAGCCCTGTCCAACCTGGCCTTGAACACCTCCAGGGATGGGGCAGCCACAGCTTCTCTGGGCAACATGGGACAGTGCCTCTACCTAATATCTAATCTAAATCTACCTTCTTCCAGTTTGAAACCATTTCCCCTCATTCTATCACTGTACTCCCTTATAAAGAGTCCCTCCCCAGCTTTCCTGTAGCCCCTTTAGGTACTGGAAGGGGCTATAAGGTCTCCCCGGAGCCTTCTCTTCTCCAGGCCGAACAGCCCCAACTCTCTCAGCCTCTCCTCATAGGAGAGGTGCTCCACCATTCTGATCACCTTTGTGGCCCTCCTCTGCACCTGCTCCAACAGGTCCATTTCCTTCTTACGTTGAGGGCCACAGAGCTGGACACAGTGCTCCAGGTCTCACAAGAGCAGAGTATAGGGGAGAATCAAGTTCCTCACCCTGCTGGCCACGCTTCTTTGACACAGCCCACAATTTGTTTGGCTTTCTGGGCTGCGAGCACACATTGCTGGCTCATGTTGAGCTTCTCATCAACCAACACCCCTGAGTTCTTCTCCTCAGGACTAGTCTTAATCTATTCTCCACCCAGCCTGGATTTGTGCTTAGTATCACCCTGACACATGTGCAGGACCTTGCGCTTGGCCTTGTTGAACTTCATGAGGTTATCATGGCCCACCTCTCCAGCCTGTCCAGGTCCCTCTGGATGGCATGCTTCCCCTCCAGCTTGTCAATGGCTCCACACAGCTTGGTGTCATCAGCAAACTTGCTGAGGAAGCACTCAATCCCAGCATCCAGGTCGCTGACAAAGATGTTAAACAGCACAGGTCCCAGTACCGACCCATAGAGAACTGATACCAGATGCAATTTTCTCTTGACTTTACTGCCGTGCCTCCATCTCCCAAAATCGAGCATCATGCTCCAAGAAAACCATCTTCACAATTTCGAAATAAACAACCTTGTGCACCTGTGCAGGGACCAAGGGCGTGAAAAGAGCAGGACGAGGCTTTTAGGAACAGTGCGTCTGGCACGAATCGCACGTACACATTTGCAATCTGCGCATGAGCAAGACCCCTATATAAGGAGCATGCGCCCTATGACGGAGCCTTTTTTCTTTTTTTTCCTTTTTCTCTCTCTCTTCTTCCCTGCCTCATGTCTTCCCAGACCCCAGCTTATAAGAAGCGTGTAACAACTGAAGACTTTGCACAGAATCAGCAGAAAACCATTGGACTCGCAGTGGTAGTAGTGAACTCTCGCTCTCTCTTTTTCCTTTTCTTCCTTTCCTTATCCCCTTTCCCTTCCCCCTTTGCCTTCACCTCGCCTCCCTTTTACTATGTCTCCCCGGTTTGTGAGGAGAATCATGTAAAAGGCTGTACAACATTTGACCGACTTCAGTGTCTTAATCTCGTCCTTGGGACTATAGCGAAACCTTCCCGATATTGGATCGGGACATGACTCCTGAGGAGCACCACTTGTCACTGGTCACCACTTGGACATCTAGCTGTTGACAGCAACTCTTTGAGTGGGACCATCCAGCCAGTTCCTTATCCACCGAGTGGTCCATCTGTTGAATCCATGTCTTCAATTTAGAGACCAGGATGTCTTGCGGGCAGTGCCAAATGTTTTGCACAGGTCCAGGTAGATGATATCAGTTGCTATTCCCCTATCCACCAATGCTGTAATGCCATCCTAGAAGGCCACCAGATTTGTCAGGCATGATTTGACCTTAATTAAGCCATGATGCCTGTCACTGTCACCTCCTTATTTCCCATTTGTCTTAGTGGAGTTTCCAGCAGGATATGCTCCATGATCTTGCCAGACACTGAGGTGAGACTGACCAGCCTGTAGTTCCCAGGGTGTTCCTTTTTTCCCTTCTTAAAAATGGGCGCTATGTTTCCCGTTTTTGCATTCAGTGGGAACTTCACCAGACTGCCACAATTTCTCAAATATGATGGACGGACAGTGGCTTAGCAATTTTATCTGCTAATTCCCTCAGGACCCGTGGATGAGTCTCATCAGGTCCCATGCACTTGTGCACCTTCAGACCTCAGATGGTCTCAAACCTGGTTTTCTCCTACAGTGGGCTGTTCCTCATTCTCCCAGTCCCTGCCTTTGCCTTCTGTGACTTGGGTGGTGTGGCTAGAACATTTGCCAGTGAAGACTGAGGCAAAACACTCATTAAGTATCTCAGCCTTCTCCATGCCACAGGTGACCATGTCTCCCATTTCCTTCCTGAGTGGGCCCACATTTTCCCTAGTCTCCATATTGTCTTCAAATGTCTTAAACTCAAAAGAATCTTGAGTTATCTCTGTGGACTTTTGAGACTCTTATTCAGAGTGTGTCTTGCACATGCTCTTTAAAGAATTTGGGGAAAGCTTTCTTTTTGCCGTTGTCCCAGATGTACTTGTGCCTTGTAGGCATGTTCAGTGAAATGGAAAAAAAAGGCTTATTAAATCATCAAGTGCTAAGAAGGCTTTCAGCTGTGGAAGATACGCAATGTACATTGCAGTTGAAACAAATCATACAGTATAACCTGTTAAGGATGTAATTGAGATACATGTAATCATTAACCTTGGAACAGACTGGGAATCAGTTAATGAATCAAATCAATACCCTCTCCACTGATCCATAATAATTTGAAAGAAATGAAAAATTTAACAGTTGCTGTATGTGAGGTTATCATGGGCTGCAATTAGCTAGCCTCCGGGAGATTATGTTACCTAGTTACCAGAGGGTAAGTGTAATTTCCGTAGATCTTTTGGAAAGATTGTTATAATGACAGGTGCCAGACAATGAAATGGGTCAGAAAGAGACTTTAGGCGCTGGCTGTAGCTCGGTCAGCTTTCTGTCCCTCCAAGCAGCACATCCTTCTCCTGACATTTCACGCTCTCAGTTAGGGTTGCTGCTTGATGAAGACGTTTCAATAGACTCTCAGCCGAGTGTATCTGTTTCAAAAACCAATGAAATGTTGTCTTTGTTTTATGTCCTGCTACCTGTCTGGGACTCACCGCTTTGTGCTTCTTCCAAGGGGTAAGCGGAGGCTGTGCTGTATGCTTAAAGCCGCACAGTTTCCACAAAGAGAGCGAAGCTTTTAAATTTCTGGGTATGTGGAAAGATATACTGGCCAAAGGAATAAATACAAATGAGAAACAAGTTTCAAAAATACATGTGGAATATACGTGCCTAGATGGCAAATGTTAACGAGCCTATTTTATAACACTAAATAGGGTAGAGAAAGGAAAAAAACTGTTGTTTGCCTCCACAGCATGTACTCAGTGATACCCGTGCACAGTAGGATAGTTAGTTAGCTACCACATGCAAAGCAGAAAGCAGATGGTATGGTTGATATAGATCACAGGAACGTGAGTATCTGTGAGTGTGCATGTCTTTGTATGTTCGTGTGTAAATCAGCAAGGAGTTTGACATTGACATACTCCATCAAGTCTAGTTTATAAGGAACAAGTAGTGCAACATTCTGTGCATCTGGCAACATAACTAGCTCTGTCAATCTGTGGATACTGCTGACATTGTACTATTAGCGTCACTTCCATCTGTTTTGTTTATATAGGGCTTGATTTACTTTCACCATGTGAATCGGTAGTGGGTAGAAATGTCCAAAAGTCTCTGGTTCCAATTAAATCTGCAGCGTATCGTGTTGCACAATATTATCAGAAAGGGGAGCATTATCGCAAGGATTGTTACCTGTTTCTTCAGTGGGAAATATTGACGTACCTTATGGAATAAAGAGGCAAGTAAATAGATCCTAAAAGACTATTTCACCAAGGCAGATTCAGTCTTTGTTCATTTTCCCGTCTTCAGGGATAAGGAAATTATGTTTGAGACAGGAGGTTGTTGTGGTAATTCGTAGTCAGGTTGGTCCATCCTGTGTCAAATGCTTTTCCCTCTTTCTGGTCCTTGGTGTCACTTGTTGCTTTCAGTTAAACCACGGTGACATTCTCTCTGCCAGGTATCGCTGCCCAGGACCATAGCTCGAAAATCTGGATCTTCTTTTCCTTGTCTCCTCCATTATTTTAAGTGCAAACAGATACTAAGGGTGTTCGAGTTCAGGCACAACTCCTAATCTGCACTAAGAGTTCACCGCACCCACCACCAACTTTAGTTACCTCCGAGGAAAATCAAATGTACTGTTTAACTGCACAAATGGGGACAGAAAATGAAAATGTGTTATACAACTGAACTCATAAGGTGGATTAGATGGGCATATTGCGATATTAATCAACCCAGAATTTGAGCAGGTTAGATAACCTTCATTACATGTCATAGGATCTTTTCTGCCCAGGCATAGTCAGGTCTACACTTTTATAACTCATATAAAGAAACAACCACAATCCTATTTAGGAGAACTAATTAATTACTTACTTGGAGGGCAGACTGACATCTGTTGAACAAAACCCTATTTTCTGTGGTACCTGATCCTTGATTAAACAGCATCCTGTTCAATCCTATCTTCAGAGTTATACAAGGAACCTTATTAGAAATTTAGGCATGTAACAAAGTGTTTATTGGAAACCCTGTAATACAATGCTCTTGATGTTGAAAAGATGGATTCAAAAGTAGATGTTATGAAACCACAACGCTCCCCAGAGCATTTGGTAACAGGTCATGATTTGGTAACAGGTCCCAATATTCAGACCTGATTTTCTGCATCTCTCAGGCTTAGTAAATGCCAGTTACCTGCCCAGCCATATTCTGCAATACAGAACAGGCAACAGGTAAGGATAATTTAAAGAAGCCAGAGTACCATCTATTCTGACAAAATGAAAATGGTTGCCCTGAGTCCTAACTGGTTGCCTGATCCCTCAGGTTACCCAGAGGAAACCGAAGGTTTTCAAACCATAGTGATACAACCCTCTTATTTACTGATTTCATACACTTAATTTAACAGAATAACCTTCTATTAGAATAACCTGATGTCTTTTCTCCCACAGGCAAACCGTGATCTCATCCAGACCAGCTAGTTCAGCCAAGTGTGCACAGGACATACCTTTAGCCCAACAGTCGATACTAAAGATGTTGTTGATGCTCTGCTGTCATAGTTCAACCAAACAACCTGCAGGCAAAGATCATACCCTTCCCTCTCTGTCCTTAGAGGAAGGAAACAACAAGACATTTTTTTCCTATGGCAAGAAGTTTCTAAGTCTTCAAGCTTCAGAGACAACTTTCCCAGAAGAATAGCATTGTATTTGTTGCTAAGAATTCAGAGTGAGTTACGGTTCTCAGTCCGGTGGCTAAAATGTCACTGTGAAAATTATCACAGTGGAAAAAAGAAAAAGAAAACTGACTTTAAACCAGAGGTATCCAATAGCTTTGCCGAAGTTCTATTTCAAATACCAGGAGGTGTTCAGACTAAGGTCTTTCATGGCTACAACAAACTTGAGATCTGGTACCCAAGTGCAACAGGCTGACCCAGGGTGAAAATGACAGGTTAAGAGCAGGAAGCATGAATTGCATACATTTAGATACCTAAACAAGATTTAAATTATTCAAAACATTTAATTTTCTTATTCCTGTGTTTGAAGGCACCCAGCACTTTCACTGTCTCAATTTTAGACAGTGCAATGTGGTGTGACAAGACTGGGACAAAGTTTCCTTCTGGCTGTCAGGTATCACACCAGGCAGGATCCTGATTTCCTTAGGTTTCTTCACTTAGTCATTATTTCACTTCAGCTATTTACAGAAACTGTTCAGCAGGAAAGACAGCCACTGCGCTGTCTGTCAGGGCTTAACGCAGTTTGTGTGTGCTCTCTCTATCACTCCACCATCAGTTGTAATGGGTTGGATAGAGAAAGCAGATACTTGGTAGTCTTCCCTTGATAGGCTTGCCATTGATACCTCATGGACAGGAGGTAAAACTTCCTGTATCTCAGTAGCCATCAAGGGGATAGAACATGCAGGAGGGAAGAATGTGTAGTAAATACAACTTATAGGGCCCCCCCTTCCTGGCATTGGCATCAGTCCTTTCCCTTTTCATGGGTAAAACACGTAATTGCACAAACAAAAGCCTAATTGCAACATTCAGGAACCTTATTTGCACATGTACATCTGCCAGGTGTTCAGAATCAAGGTAGGATGTTGTAAGTCTCTCTCTTTCTCTATTTTTTTACACAGGTCACAAAGTGCATAAGCTTTTGAGATGGTGGGTGGTTGGTTGTATTTGTTTCTGTCATCTCCAATATGACACCTGAATAGAATATTTCAAAAACAGTTTTAAAAAGGAAGATCAAATACCTATAGAATCGTTAGATATTGCACATAGGTAACTCCAAGACATCCATCCTTTTAGCTGGATGCAGTGTGTGCAATGAAACAATAGGCACCTAGCAAGACAGAAGGCTGTAATGTATAGTTTAGGGCAGTCACCCTGGGATGAAGGTGGTGGGTCAGGACTTTGTCCCTGGACCTTCTGTTCATTTTTTTTTTTTTTCTCTGTATGGAAATATACAACAACTCTTATGCACTGTTTTCCATTGGCAAACCTGAACGCCTGTTAAAAAGGCGGTCAGTGATGATGTGCTGAGGCAAGCGACATTCCTGCACTGACACCGGGGAATTGAGGATTTTGCCCTCACTGAACTATGGCTGAAGCTGTGAACTTCTGAGCAGGTGTGCGATGCCTGATGACCTCCTAACATCAAGAGCTCTAACTGCTGGGCTTTGCGCGGTTCTTGGGTGAGACATGTACACCATCCTTAACCTATTTCCTAGCTACATACTGTGTAAAGTACATTTGAACAGGACTTTCTTCAACTATACTAATTAATGGTCGAGACGTGTTGGGCACATGGCTGTTATGTGACTCCAGTTCCTAGACTTCTTTGAGTAGAAGCTGCAGGTGAAAGAGTCAGCCTTAGCACTTCTGGGGCTTTATTTATGTCCACTTTTTGAATAAATAAAAATTTAAATGGCAGCTGGAAATTTTATTTCTGTTATTCTGCTATTCTGCTGTTATTTTGCTGTGTTTCATTTACATGGTGTTTCATTGAGTTGCAAGACAGCAATCCAGCCTACATCAGCCAAACTGGCTCCTCAACCAGAATCTTCATATGTGCCATCTGATGGGACTCCTTTTTATTTTGGACGCAGTACCATCACCACTTCACAGGTGTTTTTTCCAGAGAGGGTAGACAGCAGAGAATGCAAGAAAACTCAACTTAAATACAAATTTCATTAAACTTAACGAGAAATATGGAGGGTTACAACTCCCTGAACAGCAGATCGTAGCTTAGTTGCGGCATCTAGGACGACAGGCACTTAGTGTTTATGGAAACATGAATAAAATTTGCCTTTGCACTTCCATGCATTTCATATTTGAAAAGGAAAAAAATAATATTCATCCCACAAGTCTGAGTAGTAAATTATCAGGAAAATTGTTTGAGGCCCATAGATTAAAGGTAACATAGGAACCCAACAAAATATTTTTATTGTACTATTATTGTTTTGTTGTGTATTACAGCCAAAATAAGCACTCATAATCTGAAACTAGCACAGAGTTATTATTTTTCATAATTTAATAATGATGATGCAGAGCATATGGCCAAAAAAGGCAAGGAAAACAGTTTTTGTAAAAACAGAGCTCTGTAGATGCACAATATTGAGTTTGTTGTAAAAAGAGATGTGCATCCTTGCGGTTTCTAAGACATGAACTCCAGGATTGTATTTATTCATCTGTTATTTACTCCCACTACGAACCGCAGCATACCATTAACCTGCCTCCACTCCAGCATCAGAGTATGCCATTGCTGCTGTCTCTCCTCCACAGATGGTTAGTGCAGAGATGAGCCATTCAGTGAATGCTTCTGTTTTCCTCTGAAAATGAGGCAAAAAGAAGCCTGCTACCTCCTCCAATAAACAGCTATGGGAGTAAAGTGTGAGACTCAGGACTGAGACCTCCAACATGAGTACCCTAATTAGCAGACAGCAGGCCACTGTGGCTCAGTGGCACATCATCATGACAACAAGTGCCACAGACCTTTCTGAAAAGTGCAAAACTCCCCATGAATCGTGTGTGACATGATGGCCAAGGTTGTTCTTGAAGAGACAGCTTGAGTTCCTTCATGAGCTGACTCTGGTCTCCCAGATCATGGGATTCTTCCCATTGAACTTTCTGCTCTGGCCGCATTTTTAAAGAAAGAAGCAGCAGCCCTACATTTTCTGTGGTTTCTTGCTCTGTTCAGAAAGTCCTAGTATGTTTTAGCCCTTAGAAGGAGACATTTTGCACGTAGTGCAGACTTAATACGGGCAGCCAGCTACTTATACCTGAAAGATTGCACCTACTCAGAAGGACCATGTATGGAGATAAAAAAGGTAGCTCCATGGAATTTGTAGTTTGACACTTACAGAGGTGACAATGGCAGCACCATCTGGGCTTTTATTAACTACAACGTTCTTGCTGAAGTCTCTAGAAAAGACTGTGTCATTGGAAGAGTTGCAGACCAAAATTTTCTTATTATAACAGTACATTTGAAACCAGCCCATGTTTGAATACTCAAAGGAGAAAGACACGTTAGTTACCTGTAACTGGAGCTGAACCTAGCACAGCTTTCAAAGATCCTGAAAAAAGAATCACAGGTAAATGAAAGTGACAAAATATGTACCAGTTTTAGCAATAAACTAATCACTTTCAAAACACAGACAGTTTGGAGAGCTCCTGATGATGGAGAAAACAGTTACAGCCAACATGCCAACCTCTGCACCTGGTGTTGGTCGATGCGTGGGAGGGATGTCCGGCTGCTGCACCTCAGTAGTCTGAGCCTCAGGGTGTACAGGACCATGCGACATTTGGCCTTTCAAGTGAGCTCTTGAGTTCTGTAGGCAAGTGGGATGGAAGCACATTTAACGTCAATGAATGTCTATGCTGTTTAAAAAGTTCATGTTTAAGCACACATAAGTGACTTTGGTAATCTTTACAACTAAAAAGAATAAATACTTGGAAGACTGACCCAAGCTGTATCTGGAGAGTCCTGATGTTATCCTTGATGGTTAACAAGGGTGTCTGCTGCCATGGGCCCAGGAACATTCTGGCTGTGTCTAAAACATATAAACAATAATATATATATATATATATATATATATAAACTTTTGAGGAATAGGCAGAAATATCTAGCTACATGGCAGTGTACTGGAATTGGACTTTTTTTTTTTTTTTTTTTTTTGGTGTGGCAGGTTTGACAGCAATATGAAGTTCTCTGTGGAGACGTAGTTTGTGTTTTTGACTTCCTGGCCACAGAAATGCAGCTGTCATAAAGACAACACCTTGGATCTGCAGTCCGGTCCTAGCTTTTTGAAACAACCAAAGTTCTCTGCAACAAAGCATTTAGAGCTTCTAGAAGATGGCTCTCAGGCAACATGTGCACTAGTTACAACTCACTCTGGAGCTTCTTTTGTCATTATGGAGCTTAATATGCTGGAGTTACTTTGACTTCTCCTGTGGATTACAGCACAAGTTCCATAATGACAAAAATGTTTTAATTCCAGGGCAAAATGCCAGCGGGTGGTAAACAACAGGTTTTACCCTGAGTTTCAACCACTTAAAAAATTGCATTACCACTACCAGGTGAGTAATGAGAAGGTGAAAAAGGAAGAGGAGGCGGAAGAAGAGGAAGAGGAGGAAAGTGAGGAAGATCCCCTCTCCAGACCTTTCTTTTTATCCTTTTTTTTTTTTTTTTTCTAATCTAGATCAACTTAAATATAAGAAAGGACTACTTTTCCCTGTAGGTATAGTTCATTAGTTCACATAATATATGTTTTTCAACAGCAGTCAACCTCCCTTCCATTTGTTTAAAAGCCTCTCTGTGAGCAATAATGGACATTTTCTAGTTTAAAAAGTCTAATTTGTAACATCTCTGAAACTGTAAATGCATCATTTCCAAATCTGGTAAAATTGCTTCCTCTGTTAAAAGGAAGAAACATTTCTGAATGTCTTTGACATTTTTTTTTAATATAACCCATTTTATCAAATATTTATAAAAGTTTCAAACTTTACAACACACTTGCAAGCTTTGAACCTGCTTGTTACTGGCTGTCTGCAGTATTTGACTCCAGGGACTCTCAGCTGGAAAATTCCTCTGAGAGAAGACGTGTGGGTATGTGTAAGGTAAGGAGGAGGAGTTCTTTTTAATTATGTAAATGTACTGGTTGGTTAAAGCCATGAGGTACCTTAGTAATTTTAGAGCATATTTTTTCATTAGAAAACAAAGAAAAACATTGAATAAGTCAACATTTTAACTACTGACTGAGACATAGCCAATCTACTTTATCTATAACTGACTTTCTTGGGCCTCAGATTCCCCACAGTGTAAGCAAGAATATGATAACCCAGAGTTATTCCAGCAAAGCAATGAACTTTCTGGCTATTTCTAATGTACCTAATTTGGGAAGTTCACTAATAACTTCTTATTGTATTGATTCTTTTCATTAAAGGGCATCTTAATTTGGAACTGATTCTCATTTTTCTGTTCATGAGTTGAACCATGTGATTGCCACATCCATAGATCTCATTCACTGATGTGGCAACCAAAACAAACTTTTATTCTTACCAACTACAATTTGAAATGTTATTTCCCCTTTTGATAAACTCTTTACATTTTTGTCGAGATTTGGATTTTGAAAAGATACTCTAGAGATTCTCCTACATATATATTAAGGTATTATACAATCCTTATTTTGAATTAAAATGTCTTGACTTTGAAGTTTGATTAAAACATGAAATGTCTATGGTGTTAATCTGAGATTCCGTCTGACTTCTTGATGAGGTCTTAAATTTCTTGACAGTTTCTTGATCTACCATTAGGGATCTAAGGTGTGATCGACAACAAGAGCTGGCTGGATTATACGGACAGCCTCTTCAGTCAAAATCTCCCATATCTGAAAACATCTCTATTGTTCTTAATTTTCTTTTTTATAAAACTAACAAAAATTCAAAGAAAGGCACGTGTCTCATGAGAAGAGTGATGACTCTCAAACGAACTACTGGTCCTTTAACAAAGACTGTGTTTTCTCCAGTGGGATCTTGCTCTCTCAGCCCAGCTGGCAAATGCCTGAAACTTTTGGCTACAAGCAAGACAAACAAGCAAACAGCTCCCTCTGTTCTACATCACTAAACCGACAGTCCCACCCTTTGTTTCAGACCAAGACTTCAACATACTCGCAACGTGTGTGTCATATGAGTGTGAGTTACTTCTCATCTACACCCACTCATACTTCCTTCCTAATAGCAAGTTGTTCCAAAATATCTCGTCAGCAGCCCCTTTCCTGCTGCTTCAAGAAAAAAAAAAAGGAAAAAAAAAAAAAAAGAATTGAATCTGTGGTCCGTTGGTTCATTTTACCCAGTGAACTAAACTTGTTTGTTATGCCCTTACAAGGCTAGATCTCCTTCCTGTTTGTGAATGAAATGCTCATCAGCACAATGTAATGTGACTTCATTCAGTAGCAGCAGCTGCAGAAGCAGCCAAGGAGGGAGTTTTGGACATTTAGAGGAGGACTGTGCAAATATTTGGCTTTTGAGGTTTAGGAAGAGGAAAAGAAAATTCTTTTTCTCTTTTCTTTTTTTTTTTTTTTTTTTTGCTAGGATTGTTTTCACTTTGGCATAATTTTTTTAGTTCCGTTTTCTGCATCAAATTAAAAAAAAAGAAGCAAATATTTTGTTTGGGTTGAACAAAACACATAATTTGACCAACAGGAACGTCACTCACTTAAACTTTCTTAAAATGCAGTTTAAATACCTTTTATGTAAAGTTCAAAACAAAAACCTGATATACTTCATTTTGAAAATGTGTAGATGTTTCTGAATTGTGTTCTTTCTCTTTTTCATTCTTTGAATTAAACAAAAAATTGGATTTGCTGCAATACTACCCCAGTACTTCCTGGTACCATTGCACGGTGCTATACAATATTACATAGAGTCAACTTCGAAGCAAAATGGTTTTACTTATTTTTCACTCATAATTATCTAATTCAAACAATGCATTGGAAAAATATCTTTTAGCACTCCAGTATTTTTATTCCAAGGTTTCTTCATTTTAAAATCACCCTGTAACTACCTTCCTATTCTCTGCCCCAGGTTGCTTTGCTCTTCTAGCATTTTGTCTCCAAATGTTTTTCTTTCCAATTCCTACCCCCACTTCTAAGTAAAATAATCCTACTATTCCTGCATCAACGAACTAAATGACATATTCTGCCATAACATTGTTCATATGAGTTGCACCTTGCCAATGTATCTGCCTTGTCTGCCTAGACTATACAGTTCCACTAATTAAACGTACGTAGGTGTCTAATCCTATGATTATCCATAGCTAATCCTATGACTTCAGTGTGACTCAAATACCTAAATTCATGAAGTTTCATGTCTCAAGTCTTCGGATCGGGGCAATCTGAACCTCTGTGTTCATACAGCGGTCTCAACTGTTTCATCAACGTGAGCATAGAAACCATAAGTGATAATTGTCAGTGTTGTGTCATTGTTGTTAAATTCACTGCTTAGTGCAAGACTACAGTCAAGACAAGGCTCTCCCATTTCATGAGATGACTCTTTACAGATAGACACGGCTGGGGAAAAGAGTTTCCTTTCATGCGTTTCTCACATTGCAATTTCTATAAAATGACGGTACTGTACCACAGCCTGCAATTTGAAGTTTCTTGACAACCGTGCCCTGAACCAGTCAAATGAGTTCTCTTTCTACTGGGTCTTAGGTGGGGCTCCCACTGCTGTTTCACTGCTGAGACGTGTGGACATATTGTCCACTACTTCTGCTTTCCAAACAAAGGACAGCTGTCTGAATTCAGTGGCGAGAGCTGGGATCAACATTTTATTCTATGATCTGTCATTTTGCTCCTTTAAAAGTTCATGTAAGAGAATTGCCTTCACTGGGCAGATGTTAAAAACATATTCTGAAATCTTACATTGGGAAAAGTCAGCTGATTTAGCCTTTCTTATGACCCTTCCAGTCACATTGCAGACTGCAGGCCCATTCCCGTCGTCCTTATCCAGAAAACCTTGCCTTCATATTGATTTTGCCTGAACAAAATAGGCTTTAATATTGTCCAAATAATGCAATGAAACTAACGTGCCAGGGGAAAAGGGAATTGTCCTATTTACACCATTTTTGCACTCTTAGAGATTTTGCATATTTTATCTTTTCTGTATTTTTGTCAAGATTTCCATTAATGTTTTTGAAATTCCTATATTCATCGGACAAGCAATAGCTCAATAATTCCCTTAGATAAAAAATATTTGACTTCTAAAATTAAACTATCATGGAACTGAGTTCCTGTATTCTGAATATTTATTCAACCAGCACGGTGAAGAAATATATGCAAAACATTCAAGACCATTTTCTCCAAATTATGTTTACAATAATGTAAAAAAGGATCTCTAAATCCGCCTGGATTGTAAGAACTCAGCACAGATTCAGATACCCGGTGCTCTCATGACCAGTGCAACACAGCATCAGCAGCAGAGCTTCTGAGAGCTCTCAGTTTCAGTTACACTGCCTTTTCTCTCCCAGTGAAACTGTGGTTTTTCAGCAGGCTGAGGAGCATCTTCTGCCCTGATTGACTTTTTCCTCAGATGTATTCATTGCATAATTGTAATCAGGAGAAGCCATTGTGTGTTGTTCCTACTGAAGTAGAGCATTTATAGCGTTGCAATTAAGACGGCTTCGTTGCTAGTACACTGGCCACTTACCTTTTCTGCAGATTTAATGGCACTTTGCGGCCTGATTGAGTTCAAGGAGGACGTGGAACACCTCTCCGAAAAAAAAATGTAGTGCTTTTCTTCAAGCACTTCGAATATCTGCCAGCTTTAATGCAAGGGGCAGGACACCCACCCTCCTGCCGTGAAATTGCGTGTCAGCTTCCTAATACACCCCTTCACTTACGCCACACGGTGTTTCAATAGCTTTTTGCAGTCACTCTGGCAAGAGCAGGTTGCCGCATTTTCCCATGCCGCCTACTTTCAAAGCACAAACGTAGTGGCTTTCTTGGTCGAATGTAAAAGTTTTCCAGCTTTACAAGAATCCTTGATATTTGGAAAACGCTTTGCATCTCAAATCACATCATTGAAGAGTAGGAAATTCTGGGAAATAGAGAAACAGTGGAAGGAGGGGAAAAGTGGATTGTGCACAATGAAGTAGCTCATCTTGAGCTTGTTTTGTACATCCTCATCCTATAATATCTTCAATTTCTAAAAAAGTTGCTCTATTCTCTAAGAAAGTAACACTTGTTTAAAAATATTAAAAAAAAAATCTCTGAATGATTTTTGAGACATTTTTAATGGTTTCCCCATAGCCTTTTAAACAGGAAACCTGTTGCTTGTCTGAAAACAGATTTATTTCAACAAGTTGCCGTTTTCCTTCCTCCCCAAAATGTTTAATTGAATGTTGTTACAAATGCTTCTAGTGGTGCAGCGTCATTACTTAGGCAGGGAGCCACTTTAGGTTTCCTTAGATTGAAAAGGAGCCCGGAGGCAGCTGGATGCCCAGCTCTGGATTGCATTGAGCAACAGCGCTGGTGGATTCGGTTCCCTGGTAGGACCATGTACCGAGGACCCCAAGTGTGACAAAAGTGACAGTCAGATAAGTCAGTCCCCGTTCAGCCTGTGTAACAGTTCCATAAAACTCCTCCTGCACGCTTTCTGTCAACGTACGGGTGCCCCCAGAGAAGAAGACCCATCTGAGCCTAGGCTATTCAGGCATATTGACTGCTTGATATTTGTCACTCCTACATAGCTGCATCATTTCTCGGTGCTAAACTCGTTTGTGAAGATAGAGGTATAGTGGGAAATGACACCCACTGGTAGCAGCAAGTGGTAAAATTCGAAAGAGCTTTCGTTTACTCATTTTACAGTGTGATGTATTGGGGTTATGTTAAGTTATTGATATATTTTATTTGCCTCTTCTATTTTTAGACCTTTTTTTTTTTTTCCCCTTTGCTGCTACGTAACTCCTTAACCCCCTTCCAGATGATCTTTGTTCCTGTGACAAGCAAGTCATGGTAAAAAAAAAGAGGCAGCTGGCACGGGTGCTGGTTTCCTCCCACCTCCCTCAGCCTGAAGTCGAGTTCATTCTGGGTCATCAAGGGAGTTGCAAGTAAAGGTTTGTGAGCAAGGACCAGCAGGACTTGTGTGGCATTGGCTCTTATTGTCACCTTTCCCTCCTGAGTTGAAAGCGGTCTTCAATTTACCAGGAAAAATGACCCGGCCTGCCTTGCAAAAATGAGACCCAGAATTTATTGCAGCTGTTGTTTGATTTCAGGTTTCAGTGCTGTATCCAGAGCAGTTTTTGTGATCTTTTCTAGCCAAAGCTCCACAGAAAGGCAGAGGCACTAATCATTTTAGGGAAAAAACAAACAAAAAACAACCCTCCCAAGAAACCCCCAAGAAAAAAATATCTGTAGGCAATCTGTTATTTTTTACTATTTTTATTTTATTTTATTTTATTTTATTTTATTTTATTTTATTTTACTATGTGACTGGTACTTTAGTGACACATCCTTGTCCAGTGCACCACTGATGGGCTACTGGTTGAGTTCAGCAGCGCTGTGCACAGGGACTGAAGAAATGAGGAATATGCATAGAGAGGGCTAGATTTTGGAAGAAATATTTGGGAAGATCAATGGACTGAGCATCACACAGGGAACAGGGAAGAAAAATAGAAGACAGGTTGATTGTATCATAGTGTCAACCACAGTTTTAAAGACATGCTTGTGTGACGTCAATGATCACAAATCTACTATAGCTCCTAACTGTATAGCCTGATGTGACATACCTGTTTTGTCTTTCCAAACCTCCTAGCTACAGGACCTTCTGAAAGTGCAGTCATCTCACAACTATAGCACTCAAATACCTTTTTCCTTACAGTTCGCTACGGCATGGGGAAGTGCTTGTGCTCTGGTTTTGCAGACAGGGATGACCCCTGAAACACTGAGTAACTAAAAGAAGTGAAAGAATAGTGTGGTGAGCCGGACTAGGGAAGTAATCATCCCCCTGTACTCGGCACTGGTGAGGCCTCACCTCGAGTACTGTGTTCAGTTTTGGGCCCCTCACTACAAGAAGGACATTGAGGTGTTGGAGCGTGTCCAGAGAAGGGCTACAAAGCTGGTGAGGGGTCTGGAGGACAAACCTAATGAGGAACGCCTGAGGGATCTGGGGTTGTTTAGCCTGGAGAAGAGGAGGCTGAGGGGAGACCTTATCACCCTCTACAACTACCTGAAAGGAGGTTTTAGAGAGATGGGAGCTGACCTCTTCTCCCTGGTGACAAGTGATAGGACAAGAGGAAACGGGTTCAAGTTATGTCAGGGCAGGTTTAGATTGGATATTAGGAAGCATTTTTTCACTGAAAGGGTTATTAAACATTGGAATAAGCTGCCCAGAGAGGTGGTGGATTCACCATCCCTGGAGGTGTTTAAGAAAAGGGTAGATGAGGTGCTTAGGGACATGGTTTAGAAGTGGTGGTGTTTTTATCAGGGTAGGTTAATGGTTGGACTTGATGATCTTAAAGGTCTCTTCCAACCTCACTGATTCTATGATTCTATGATTCTAAGTGAATGTACAAAAAGCAGTAAAAGTCATTTAACCATCCCATTCTTACCTCACATCAGAACTTGGATTCTCAAACCTCCCACTCATCTTCAGCCAGCCCACAGGGAACATAACCTTTTCTGCCAGTAAAAATCTGGGCATATTCAGAACTGCCCAAATCCTAATCACACTCAGCAGTTAAAGAGCTATCTTGTGCCTCAACAAGAGGTCTTCCCGGATCTTGCCTGATTATCTTCTATGGTCTGCTCTGGGTCTTGTCCAACTAAAAGGCAGAGCAGGAACTTTATTTTCTCAAGTATGTTAGTACATTTGCCTGCAAGAACTGGGTAGAAAAAAAAATAAATAAACAAGAATGAAATCGTTCTTTCTCTGGATATGTTTTACAAGAGAGGTCTGGCTCTACCGTGTGTTTTCAAGAGAAGGATGAGAACCCAAATCTTAGCAGAGGATCACTACCTCCTCTTAGTCTCAAAAGAACATGTCTATCCCTCTGAGGTATTCCTACTTGACATACTCATCTTGGTAGGTACCCATTCTGTCAAAAGCACCTGCTCTACTGCAGCAGTTTCCCTCTGGCAGGTAGACCAAGTTAATTTTGCAGGCTTGTTACTTACCTAAGTTTATGCAAACTGACTATGACGGAAGTGTGAAATGAACCCAGCCTTTCCCAGCACAGTCCAAAACTCAGAGCATCATCACAGTCTTTCCCTGCCTAGGCTGGAGCTGTGGTTACTCTGATCCCTCCAGAGCAACCTTCCTGCCGATCTTCTCTTGAGTTTTCAGTGCAAAGAAGGCTCTTAAAAAAAGACACAGACAGGGCTATACAGGCAGGAGTTTTGAAATTTCAACTGGAAGACGACACAGGAAAATGTGTTTCATCTGGAAAATGGCACTTCCTTTAAATTTTTTTGGCACAACTGGAAAAAAAAGCATTAAGAATAATTCCAGTGCAATGAGAAGTGTTAGGGTGCAGTAGTCGGTAACTCACTGGTTTCAGTATCATCAGTGCTGTTACTCTCCAAAATGCCTGTTATTTTCAGAAAAAAAAAAGCTTCACATTTTAAAATACAGGACACTTTTTTCATTTGCAGTTGCTACTGTTTTGGACAAAGGCTGACGATCAGGTACATGTGTATTAAACAACTCGGGGAGTAATACAACACAACAGGAGCTACCACACTGGACGATTGGGGAAAAAAAAAAAAAGGGAAAAACACATTGCAGATTATCATTACCTGCATGTGTAAGTGCATGCGTGTGGGTAATATTGATGTGGTTTTAAAACAGCACTAACAAAAGCCCAAATTCAAACCCTGAATCACTTCAGTTGTTAACAAAAGAGCTGAGATTCATATTTTTACACAATGACTTGTTTCTTGAGCAAATACAGTCATTTCATTAGTTTAATATTATTCTGACTCCTTTAAGGGTTTTCAAGCTTTCTCATTTGTTTGCTGTCTTCGTCCCCTCATTGATAAACTGGCAAAAAGCATGTAAAAAATTCAAGTCAAGCCCTAAACTTACAATAAACAGCTAGCCTCGGAGCATTTCTCATCAAAGCTAGAAATTCAGTTTAGGATAGTGGAACTGACAAGTCACTCTCCGTGATGACAGATGAAGACTTTGAAAACGAGAAGAAAAAGAGTCATTTACCAAGATTCTTTTTTTTTTTTTTTTATGTAAATAAGAGAGGTCATGCCTTTCTAGCCTATATGGACGTTCATTCCAGTTATGATCTCAGCTGTGAAAAGGTTACGGGGAAGTACGTATGTGCAAGAATACTCACTCTGTTGCCAGGGGAATGGGAATAGCTGAGCTTATATTGTATCTTTTGTTGCCCATCATACTTCATACTTTTCATCTGTCATGCCACATCACACTGACATGACAGAGTAAGATGTCTGAGCACCTTGACCCAGCTATTGCTGTCCCTCCACGCTCCCCCACCCAGCCACCGACAGAGACTCTCCAGAAGTACCATAAGCAGGAATCTTTTCAGACAATTCTTTGTGAGGCTATTTATAGAGCAAATTGTTACAAAAATAGCTCTGGAGCTGACATGTATTTTTCTTCTCTAGGGTAGGAGATGACCTATCCTCCCTGCAGGGCTCTCTGGGCTGATGCTTCCTGAACTGCTTCCATATAGTGCAATTCCTGGACTCTAATCCAAGTTTTACTGTAACGAACTCAAAAATGCGTATTTTACCCTCAACAAGCATCTTTGGGGCTGTTCCAGCAACTCGTCTCTGCACTTGGTGTAGGCAGGACAGGCATGTGCTGCTATATGACTGAAGCAGTCATTAGCTATTCTCTCTCTTAGAGAGATAATTAGAAGGACAGCACTTTATAAGGATATTTGTGACACTACCCTGTGACTTTTGTATTTGTCTCTATAGCAAATTTAAGGATTCACCAACCTCTCCCTGCGTTCAAAGGCTGCCCACTTCTGAATAGGTATGAAATGGCTATGAAAGAAGGACCTAGATGTGAAAAACAATTACCTCAAGAAATAAGCCTAGATAATTTTCCTGTTCAGGAAAGACATGCTGGGAGAGAGCAAGTCATACTTTGCTGACCGCACTTGCATACTCCTTACTGAGCGGTACCATCTGAAGCAAAATACGGCATGTTACACAGTCGTCTATGTGCTAGATCTCATGGAGGATAAGCAATATTCCTAATATTTTTACCAGGTATCTGAAAAACAGTAAAACATTTGATATCAGAACCCTTTCAGTGGAACATGTGCTAACTCCCAAACTCCCTTTCTTCTGATGAATGAAGATCCACATACAACAGCTTGAGATCATACTGATTTGCTCGGATCTTACTTAGCTGTCAGGAATAAGTCACAGGCACTCTTCAATGTTCTGAGTTAGCAAGTTAAATCAATCTGAGGTACCCTATGATTTTTTTTTACTCCCTTAGACACAGAGAATCTTAGAAGTGTTGGTTGCATGGGACTTCTGAAGGTCATCCAGCCTCCCACTTGAAATGGGACTGTTGCCAACACTAGATCAGGTCAGTGATGGATCTGTCTAGCTGAGTCTTGAAAATCTCCAAGGACAAAGATTCCTCAGCCTCTCTGGGCCACTTCTAACCTGCACTTACCTCCTGGTGAAGAAGTGTTTCTAATGTCCAATACAAAGCCTCTGACCCACAATCTGTGGCTATTGTCCTCTGTTAGATAGCCTGGCACCACCTAGAAGAGTTTGGTTCTGCTGCCCTTACAACAGCTCTTCACACAGTTGTTGGCTGTTATTAGACTGTCCCTTTGCCACCTCATCCCCAGACCAACCAAGCTCAGATCCCTCATCTTCTTCCCACGTGTGATGTCCTCTAGACTTCTGACTCTTTTGGTCTCCCTCCACTGGAACCGTACAGATTCTCCACAGCCCTCTTGAACTTGGTACACAAAACCAGATACAATGTTCTGCAGTCAACCTGTTGGCCAAACTCCACCTAACGTAACTCAGTATGAAATTAGTCTTATGCATGATGAGGCATCTGTCACCTCACCTTTGATTTGACCTTCACCGCAACCCTCAAGTTCCCTTCAGCAAACAAAAAGAAATAGGATTTGCCTCTTTGCAGGACACACAGAAAAAATCCAACAAAATGAAGTAATCCAGTGATATCTTTCATAACAGTTAACATTTAGCTCACTCTTACTTTAGCTCACTATTTCCCCCTCCCCCTGATCGTGCACGAGAACTCATTTGCTGTATTTTTTGATCCAGCAGCAATAGTGTTACTGAAAACGATCTACATTTTCTTAGAATCATAGAATCATAGAATTGCTGAGGTTGGAAGGGACCTTTAAGATCATCAAGCCCAACCATTAGCCTACCCTGACAAAAACCCCTTCTAAACCATGTCCCTAAGCACCTCATCTACCCTTTTTTTAAACACCTCCAGGGATGGCGAATCCACCCCCTCCCTGGGCAGCCTGTTCCAATGTTTGATAACCCTTTCAGGGAAAAAATGTTTCCTAATATCCAATCTAAACCTCCCCTGACATAACTTGAACCCATTTCCTCTCATTCTATCACTTGTCACCAGGGAGAAGAGATCAGCCCCCACCTCCCTACACCCTCCTTTCAGGGAGTTGCAGAGGGTGATAAGGTCTCCCCTCAGCCTCCTCTTCTCCAGGCTGAACACCCCCAGTTCCCTCAGTTGCTCCTCATAAGATTTGTCTTCCAGACCCCTCACCAGCTTTGTAGCCCTTCTCTGGACACGCTCCAACACCTCAATGTCCTTCTTGTAGTGAGGGGCCCAAAACTGAACACAGCCCTCGAGGTGGGGCCTCACCAGTGCCGAGTACAGGGGTGTACTTCTGGTGTACACTGTGAGCAGCGAAGGCTACGCTTGCTGCAGCACACGGAGGGACCATGGCACCAGCTGGATGTGCCAGCTTCAGTACTGGAAGTCATAGGAAGAAGGACCTACTCTCTCCTGTGCAACTGTATCAGGTGTCTGCACATATCTCAGCACTCTTCTGACTTTTCATGGTCTTTTCTCTTGTGATATAATTAGGTTGTTTGTTTGGAGGACGTTTAGCTCTGCATACCTGACTACTTATTCTATATGAGTGTGGCTGCTTACCGACAGGTCCATTTACCCACCTGTATGAAGGCTGTTATCACCAGGGTGTCTGGACAGGGGTAGAGAATTATTTTCAGTTCTAGGGGGATTCGAATAACGCCAGTGAAATTCCAGTAAGGATCAATTTGGCATTTGTGACTGCAAGAACTAAATTTCAGACAAGATACCCTCATGTTTTCTAATACAGCTTAAAGGGAGGAGTAGATATATTCTAAATAATTTCAGAGTTTGGTATTCAGCAGAATGCCACCTTCTCTTCAGACCTCAAATAAATATTATATGCACAGTATACCTGTTCTTGGTATTTTTTCATTCCTCTCTTTCTGTTCCTTTTCACAACAGCAAACTTATTCAACATAGGAATTGGGGTTCGTTATACTGTATAATACTTTTTTTAAGAATTCTAGCAGAAAGGCTTTCTATATTTATGGTTCTATCAAAAAATGTATCTAAAAATAGAAATGGTTTCCTCTCATCAAGGAATGAATCTGCCAAATGTTATTGCTATAGGAAATCTAAGTCACATTGGATTACCACCTGGCACTATCAAAGCTAAAACTACTGTCAACTTTAAAGCAAGAAAAAATGATCAAATTATCCTGGGTTTATGAAATATGTTTAGAACCGTGTTAATTCCTTTCAATCTTTTCATAACATAGGGAAAAGGAAAAAGTTACTCTTCAATGGAGGAATTTATTGTAGCTCAAATGGAGCTAAAAATGAAGAAAATTAAAAAAAAGTTCAGATTCACAACTCAAAGATCAAGGAAGGAAGACAAGAAGGAGTGGATGGAGTTAGCATATTGATACAATTAATTATGCAAAACATTAATGTAATTTTGGGTTATGCTTGGGCTCAGGTTTCTAAATTTACAGCTAATTTCACCATGAGATGAAGTTTTGCAAGATGACCTAACCAATTTGGAAAAATCTAAGATTCACTAAACATGAAAGATCAACTCTGCCCTTTTAAAAGGCCTCTGTTGACCATAAATATTTTGGTTAAATTTGATCCTTTTAATATATAATTTACATAAATGTTGTTCAACCAATATAGATATCAAACCTGCTTGGAAATCTTAATGAACCAGAAATCGTAACGGATAAAATAGAAATAGCATCCCCTATATATCTTTTTATATATATGTCTCTGTGTGTATATATATATGCATGCAGAATTTTATTTATTATATATATTAAGCCACCAATTTTAAAAGTAATTCCTCGGAGTCAGTCATAAGTTTTTAAACACCCACCAAACCATATACATGTGGTCTTCAATTCATTCCTTCGGCTTCGTCAGGATGTCTGCATTTGGCTAAATCTGAGGAGCAGTGTCTGCATTTTCTAGATGCTCAACATGCCCTTTGTTTATTTGGACCCCGTCTACTTGACAGATGGAGAGGCTGCCTCAACTATTTGGAGAATTTAAGACAGGGAAGCTGGCGTGGGTGTCTCCATGAGCTCTGGGAGTTAATGCAGCTTGAAAGGGTGGCCCACATTGTTTTAGGATTTGTAGATCTCAAGTTATCACCGTCTTACGGACTATATGTACAGCTGGAATTCACAGGACTCCCTCAATTAGGAGCAAGCACAGGTAACAGCATCCCAGCCAGCTAACCATGGCTGCTGATTTGACCTCTGGGACTGCATCATGGCAGCGTGGTGGGAGCCAAAGCATTTCTGCAGGAGAAACATGTTCCATAGAACAATAGTGTTAAATGAGAAGTGTCCTATTCATTGGCCGCTATCGCCATCCCAGCTAGACCAGCATAAAGGTGAAGTAACCTCTGATCTCTGAAGCACCACCTGGAGCTGATCCGTAAGGAGTTGGGACCAGAGGAAACAATATTGGAAAGCACATGTTGGGTTCAAACATGCTGTGGTTCAAATTCAAAATCCGTTTGCGTAATTTTGCATCCATACCTGTTTCTAATCAGTTGACATGTGTCGCACGGTGTAACCTGACCGGGAAAAAGTAAGCAGGTTGGAAGGAAAGGATGTCTGGAAATCATTAATGCATCCAAGCTAGTTCCCTACAAATCAAGAAATATATTCTCTCACTGATGACGGTAAGGTTATTTTTTTCTCTGTTAGGACTCCCCAACTTTCCCAGAAGAAAAGACTCCATAAGTAATTAAGAATGCACTGTTATAATGTCGAGTAAGGATAACAATATTTCCCAACATTTTGATTTCATTTTTTTTTAGGTCAGTAAGAGGAATAGGGTGGTGTTGACGTTGTTCACAAAAGAGTAAACAATAGGACTTACACTGTTTTTAAGGCACAGCAAAACGTCAATATTCATGTTTCTAATAATGATCTTATTTGCTGTAATCTTGGCAGCCCTGATGCATATTAGTTGCATTGCTGACAACATCAGTGGAGCCAAAATATTTACTGTAGGTGGGTTCTGTTGAGTTTAAGTGGAATGTGTGGGGTCACAGTATATCTATTTCTAATTTTAGTATTGTTGTTTTGGGACCAGTGCTGTGTATAAGCTTAATTTGCTATACGTTTGCAGTAAATTTATGTGAGAAAAAACACATTCGCACAAAAATAATAATTTTAACCAAGTCCGTGCCTCATACTATATTCACCTTCACCAGTCATTCTCCTCTTGCGGGTGGAGCGCTCCTGCTATAAACAACAAAACTCCTGTTGATGCTGCTAAGAACAAGAGAGAAGCTCTTTGGCTTCACGGCAAGCATGCAGGAGAGCGTTTAATTTTATGGGCCTGACAAAAAAAATAACACAGAGGAAAGTGGGGAGGCTTAGACTGACCTGCTCTGTGGTGGGCGTCTGCCTTGCTTGAGGGTGATGACGGGGCAGCGGGATGCTCCGCAGGTAACAATTTTACTGCTTTGCAGATCGGTGATTCCTTTCTCAGCGAAATCCCTTAAAATGAAAGGGCGTTATACTGGGGAGAAGTGATGGTGTTGGCAAACATGAAAATTGCCCTGTTGCTTCATAAAGTCCTGAAAAGGAGAAAACCTACCTTAATGAGAGCAAGGAGAACGGCCACTCCTTTGATAACGGGTGAATCTGACCTGCTGTTTCCAACCAGGTGCACGTTCCTGGAAAGCCTTAAGAGATTTCAGCCTAATACCTTGGTTTTAAGTACTGACCTTTTTTCCTTTGTGTGGTTACCCTGATGAGATCTTTGTGACTATTTTTCCACAAGCTTTTAAATAAGGAGGCATCGCACCTTAGGTCGCGAACACTGTCGTCCAAGGCGTCCTTGCCGGAGAGCACAAAATTCCCAAGGGCTCGCTCATCCCAAACGGTGCTCAAGTCCTTCCCAGGTCATAGTAAACCAAACAGCGACCCCTGTTCACTAACCAATCAGCGTTTTCTTTAAATTATTAGTTATTCACTACAGGCAGCTATTAACAGCACCTCCTTTGTAAATGAAACAGGTTATGAAGACTAAACCCCATGAGCTACAGCTCTCAGGACCTGTCCCCGCTTCTGTTGTTGGTCTACTGTTATACGGACCTACGCAGGACACTTGAGAGCATTTTTAAAGCTTCGATGCAATTTGTTTGAGAGCAACTCTGATTTCTGTTACTACCATAATTTTCTGAGATGCTGACCTCCTACCTTTCTTCATTGCTTTTTCTCTAAAAAATGAACTTTTTATTTAGGTGCATATGTAATAACATATTTTAATGTCTGGTTTCAGATTTGCCGCCCATAAGGTATTGCCTTGCAAGGGGGGGTGTTGAAGCAGTTTTCCTACAGTATGAGCTGGTAAGGCGGTAGCAGGCCCAGGAAAATAATGCTGCAGGAAATTTTTCAATTTACAAAATGAAGTCGAGACCTTCTTACCTCACTGGGGCAAAATAAGGTTATCATAGCAGCTGTCCTTCCAGCTCACAGGTTCAAACTTTTCCCCTGTCAGACTGGGCAGTAATTGCAACCTTATCATTGCAATACCACTGAGGAAAATCCTTCTAAACACTGAGACGTTAAAAGGGAAGGGTTGGTAAGTTTCCTTTCAAACACAAAACTGGAGGGCTGTCTTTCGAGCCCATTTTGCCTCTGTGGTATGCGTTCAAAATCAACATGATTTTACACGAGTCAAAGCACCCCTGGAAAGAGCAAAAGGTGGCATCTCTGATTCCTGGCTGCGCTCCCTCATTTACATAGGGGGAAAAGAGCATTTTCCAAGCAAGCCCATGACGCTTTGGGGATCGAATTTTGTTTAGTTTTTACTGCCTGGAGAGTAGAGGAGAAGCCTGCCGGCTGCAGAAGAGACAACGTAGGGCTGCCAGTTGATGTATGCCCCTACAACGCTATTGCCGATGTAGTTTTTAAATTGCATCACTTGAGCCCTGTTTACATGCTTATGCTTTACCGAGTGGACCCCCGTGAATCAGAGGCAGCCCGTCTTTCGCTGCCTAGCATACCCCACTGGAATGCAACTCGCCAATTTTAGCAATGTGTTTTTTTAATTTTGTTTTTAGCGTCTGACTGAATCCCATCAAATCCCCTCCAGCTCCCGAGCGCTCCCCTCGCTGTTCGCTGCGTGTTTTCCTGCCGGAGCCACAGCCTGGTGCACATTCTCAGACTTGCTGATGAGTCACCCGACACAGGAGGACGCGGGGACGGAGCCTGCCCGCTGGCCCGCGTGGCTGAAAACCAATACCGGTTGCTATTTAGATCAACAGCAGAAATGCCAGTGTATTTGCAAGATTTTAAGGATGGTTCAGGAAGCTAAAAGACAAAAAAAAAAAAAAATATATATATATATATATATATTCTTCCCTGGTCTAATGCTGGATTTGCAGTGTTTACAAACAGCTGTTGCAACAGCCCCGAGCTCCGAAGAAATATGTGACACATCTGAGAATCTGACAGTCAAACCCAGCATTTGTTCCAGCGCATCCCTTCTAAGGCTTGGCGTAACAGGAGACGTGGTCCTCCTGGTATTTGTCACCCTGGCAGCTGCGCGCACGGCGGTGGCAATAGCTATGCGGTTACTCGCTCCGCTACTTACTGCGGCAAGTAGAAAGTGAGCCCGCAGGGACGGGAATTCAGACAGCCCTTGCGGCAGCCAGCAAAGAGCAGGGAGCGAAGCCCACCGCAAAAATAATTATATAAATAAAGGAAAAAATAGGAGGGTTCGGCAGGGGTCCACGTAGCAACTTGGGTATTAAAGGCAACGACGCAGGGCTGGAAGATAAGGGTTGCAGCAGCCCCGCTTCTTGCTTCAGCGAGGTTTTGGGGAAACAGCAGTCCCCCACCGACTTGTAGCCCGCACCTCCGCTTCACCATGGCTCTTCCTCCACCCCTTTCCCTGCTCACTCTGAGCTCCTACAAAGAGAACCGGTGTTTGCCATCCCTGGTGGGGCTGAAGGCGAATGCAATGACCAACGATGTCTTCCCCACAGTGCAGTCTAAGCAGCGGAA
Organism: Vanellus vanellus; assembly: GCF_965231255.1. Classification (NCBI taxonomy): domain Eukaryota; kingdom Metazoa; phylum Chordata; class Aves; order Charadriiformes; family Charadriidae; genus Vanellus; species Vanellus vanellus. The sequence continues at coordinate 4,163,355 of NC_138908.1, read as the reverse complement.
GCAGCCACAGGAGCAACACCATGTCGCTCTGAGAAAACACACTGTGCAGGTGATGCAAAGTGCGCACAAGACTGCATGGCAGCGGTCTCATGAAGAAAACACTTCAACACACCCGAGTTGGTTCAAGTAGGGGATGAGTTTCAATGCACAGAACGTGTAAGGCGGGGAAGGGGCCGCGCACAAAAACATCACCAGCCCTTTCTCAGCCGTTCCCAGCAGCAGCTACTGGGTCAAACCTTGAGGTTTCACTGAGTTATAAACTATTGTTCCTACAGCACTCCACACTAATTGATGGCAACGTTCCGTGCAGGTAGAGGAATCTTTATTTTATTTTATATTTTGGACAGGGCTCTTTAGATACCATCTCGAGGGTACCTTCTTTATATAACACCAATGGCGTATGTTTGCACTGGCAATGAAACCCCATAGCTTTTAAAACACATGGGGGAAAAAAAAAAAAAAGATGCCTGCATTTTTTACATAAGTAAGGTTTAGAGCAAAGAGATGTCAGGACTCAGGGATATTTTCACTTTTATCCCGTTAAACTTTACAAGTTTTAGCTGTGCCTCTGAATTCTTCAGAGAAGCTTCAAAATTCACAAGTTCATACAATTCACAGAGCATCTGTTGTGAAAAATAAAGAGATTGTGACTTCCAATTTAAATAACTAAGATTTCCATTATTAAAAATAAAATCCTTGGTTTTTAAAATAAAGACCAGAATAGTCAGCATGGGAGCAGTGTAAAAAAATCTAACTTAGAAATTTCAGAATAAGCAGGGAATTGATGTGAATTGGAGGGCTCTCTGTAGTCTATTAGAATTATGTCTATATACACGTGCAACATGCCATTGGAAATTAGGTGTCTAGCTGCTGTTGAAGCCTGTAGGAGTTACGCACCAAGGCCTGGCTCTCTTAAGTAACAAAATGCCTATTAAAGTACCCTTTAAAGTAGCCAAATTCTGATAAAAGCAAAACAACTCAAATCTTGTCAAGAGCTGTGCCTCAATGACCATTTGGGATTCTGAAAATCTTCCAATTGTAAAGTGTTTAACTGAGTATCAGAAGAAACTCTTTGACAGATGGAGAGCACAAGGGGAGAGGAGGACAAAACAAGGGAGGTTGTGGGGGGACAGAGGACCTGCTCTTGGCAGAGGAAACTTCTGAAGAGACTAAGAAGCCTGAAGAGGTGGGTGACAGTCGGGGACATGCGGATGTTTCAAGTGCATTTGGGGTTTCTTCAAGCCCTTGTGCAACGAAAATGAGGAATAAATTTGTACCTATCAAATTCAGTGTGAATTTTGCACAGCCCTAGTTCAATAATCTAAGTTGCCCAAAGCTCGCTTTTGTTAACAGCCTCTTGTTGAGCATCTTGCATGCAGAGACCTCAAAGCTTTATAAATGGTGCTCTGTAAGGTTGGCTTCCCTGGACAGGTTGCAAATGAGGACGTACAGTGGTATATTTTTGATCTTGACTTCCCCCAGATCACCCAGAGAGAAATGGCACAGCTGGGACATTGTGCTTCCGAAGCCTCACGGTTACAACATGCCATGCCCACACGGACATCCTCTCAAAAACGTTTCTTAGGTAAAGTGTATTCCCATTTACATATGCAGAAATAAGCCCAAAATAAGATGAGGGTCTTATTAAAGGTCACACAACCTAGAGTGAATTAGTAAGCCAGCCAGGCTATTCTGCCAGGTTTCTTACAGGCATGGAGAATTAAGCTTTTATAAGGGCTTCGTCCATTTTTATTCTTTCTTAAATACTCCTGTACTGCCAGCTGCTTTAGCCCTGCTAAGGGAACACATCAACGCAATATAAGGTGATGGTATGGTCAGGATTGTCACCTTAGCAAGGCAAGGGACCGCTGGTTTAACAACGCAAAGGAAGTTTTCAGAAAGGTGTTTTAAAGGTATAAGTGGGCTGAGGGAAGCACCACCCTAAAAGGATGGGGGACGAGGAGATTGTGGTCAGACTGAATGCTGCTCTGACTGCAGCCCACCTGGTTTAGCAGAATGTTTTGAATCATGCAGAAGAAAACCCCATATCATTTGAAGAAACAATAACTAAATAAAGGTGACTTAATTTCTGGGTTTGTTTTTTTTTCTTTATTTGTTTGGTTTGGTTGTTTTTGGTTTTTTTGTTTTTTTTTTTTTTTCACTTTTGCACTGTATATAGAATATTCCTCTTAGCTACTATGTGAGCAGCAAGTTAGGTGAAGATTTTTGCCCAAAGATTCAGCGACATCTCTGTATCTCTTCCTTAGGTCTACCAAAGCTTCCTATAGTCAACCTATAGCACTCTTTGCTATCGCAAAACTTTGTCATAGACGTAGGTTTTGTGTATCACTCAGGCCAGGTGCTCGCAGCAGAGCAGTGTCCATTTCAGTCGCTGGATTTTTTTCAGGTTTGAGAGATAAACATTAGATTCTCAGGATTTGGGTTTCTTTTCTTCATTATTGCTTCCTAAGTTGTCATGGTTATCATTTGACACCCTCTCCAAATTCTTTTTCTGTTTAACAACTCTTGTACTCTCTTTTTTTACCCTGAATAAACAGGCTGCTTGAAACTGAAAGGGGAGGGGTGGGGGGGAAGCGAACATTTGTGTGCAGAGAAAAACGTTCGCAAGGGGCTGAAAGACATTTTTGACCCACAAAAAAAACCACCCCACAGACTAATAGACTGCGTGCCGTGACCAAAATGTCACTATTTTTAAGGTGTCTGACTTATACCTGCCTCACATAATGGTGACTCTGAAAAGGATTTTGGCAGCCAGCTGACCACTAAGTATGAAGCAGATTTTTTTTTTTTGTATTATTTTTATTTGTTTTACATTGTGGTTAGGCTTTCAAACTTTTTCTTTGGGGGTGGGGGGTGGGGGGGGAGAAGACGGCGAGAGGGAGAGAAAAAGAAATAACCCAAAGAGATGCGGAGAGATAGAAAGTCAGAAGGACAATTTACACACACAGACAACCCACACAGGCACACCGGAGAATTCAAAAATAGGATAGCAGAGAGGATTCACAAACAGCCCCTTGAAAACGCGCTCTCCTTTTTCCTTAAGAAAACACGCCGTCTCTCCGAGGAGCATCCCGAGCACAGAGCGCCGCAGATCCGTCATTACAAGGTGTGCTGGTGCGGTGTCTGTCTGCAAACTTGGCTGCGGCACCGCTCAGCCCGGCTCCTCTCCCTGTTGGCTCAGCAATTTCCCCGTGGTCAGCCCGTCTTGCCATAATCACACGCTGGCGCCACAAGCGCGCTTCTTAACTGTACGCTGTGCCGTGTAATGAATGCGTACTAAAATACACTAAACCGCCCCGATTCGGGAGCAGCCATGACCTCAGACTTGACAGCTCAACACCATATTTGCTTATATAGCGTACCTGATAAAAAAGATGCCAGATGCGATGAATGGAGTGTTTTCTCTCCGTCTCTCCCTGCTAATTTTATGGTACGTGGAGTATGAATTATTGAGCTCTCGTTCCACTCTTTCAGTGGCTTTAAGCCGGGAGCTTCACTGGCTTACCAGTAGTTAGAAGATGGTCTGCGCGACACGCGGCTGGCCAGAAGGGATAAAGTGCACAGAGTTTGGGAAAGCGCTTCTCCTAGGCAGAGGAGAAACCTTTCTATTCCATCTACAGTTGTCCTTCTAGCGCATGGCTTGTCATGCACCCAAGTAAGAGTGAGTTAAATTATGTAAAGACCCGATCTCTCTGTCAGACTTTGTTGTAACTCATAAATAAAGGTGCCCCGAGCTTTACAGCCTCCCCGCCTCCCCCCAAAAAATGTAAACTAAGGATGATTTTCTATTTCATAAAGGCTCAAATTTCGCAAGCTTCATTCAAACTCAGCAGGACTCTCTTTTTTCCCATTGCTTTCATGTTATGAAGTGCAACAAGCCACAATATCAGGGCCCATATCGTATGTAATAACTAGAAAACAAATGAAACACACAAAACACACAAAATCCAAGCAATGATGTGCAGGATGACTGAGATTAAATTAAGGTAGTTTTCTGCAGCTTTTCTGTCGTGTTTTGCATGCAGCTAACCTGAGGAAGCTTTGAACAAAATTTTCAAAGTATTTGTCTTTTTTTTTTTCACTTTTTTTTTTTCTTTCTCACAGCCACGTGATGGTAATAGAGCCGTAATTCACACAAGAAGGTTCCTAAAAGCACCTTGCATTTTGGTGATATTAGCTAGAGCAGCTGTTATCATAATACTACCATGGCGGTAGTGATTTGTCATCATTAAAAAAAAAAAAAAGTTAAGGAGTCTTTACAAACCTGTGTTCACGGTATATTTTGCAAGATAATTTTATCTAGCTTTGATGGAATACTCAAAATACATTAATTTTTTTTTGCTTTGTCTTGGTTTTGAAGAACAAAGACATTTTCCAAGTTATTTTAGAGGCCTTGGAAGACACAAGGTGAAGGACAGCTTTGCAGGGTTTCCCATCAGGTGGAGCACAGTGTGGGTCCATACAGCTTGCCTTGCCTTGGTAGACCATTTTTACTCTCAGTAAGAAACTCTTGCCAAACCTTCTCCACTATAAAACGCACAGCTTTTTTTTTTTTTTGTCATTTTCCCTTGGTGAGACCTGTAGGTTTACTGCCAGCTTTTTTCAGTTTAGGTGCATCAGGTGCAGTATTCTCCTCATGTAAAACCCATATCAGATATCTGGACTGCATTAAGCTGAGCAGGCAGCTGGGACCTGACTCACGCTGTAATTTTGCAAGAAAGGTTCATAGTGGAGGAGTTCCTCTTGATTTACAATTGCGTAAGGGAAAGCGAGTTCAGGCTGGGGACCTCGATGTACCTTGGCATGACCCCGAAGGACGAAGACGAAGTGGCTTCTACTGGGCTGGCATTGCCTTTGGTCTGGCTGCAGTCTGTGAGGTACGCACTTTCTGAGGTACACACTGAGAGGACAGTCAGCCTTTCTGTAAGGGCTTTTGGGCATCTCTGACCATGGGGGACCACTGAAGCTGAGCCGCCTCCTGTCTGGGAGCAGCCTGGCTGGAGCAGGAGCTGGTGGTCCACCTTCTTCATTCCACCAGTGCAGCCACTCAATCGAACTGGCTTTAGAGCTGCTTTGCACGTGGAGGCAGACGGTGGTAAAGAATCACTCTGGCTGCCTTTGTTCATTCATTCAACCTGCTTAGGTCAGCAGAAGGACTGTTTCGGAGAACGTAACGTAGGGCAGCCTCACAGCGGAGGCAGTAACTCTAACACTGACCTTCCCTGCCTGACTCCTTTGTGCAACATAGCTCTCAACTGCGTCTCACGAACGGTTGGAGCTTTTTTTTTTTTTTTGCTTTCTTATTTAGATACTGAATTTAGGCAGCACAGCAGAGTGAATGACATTTATGTGAAGCGATATTATTTCTCATATTTTCCCTAAACTTGAAAATTCTGGCATTGATTCCTTGCTCACTTCCCACTGCACTAAGCTGGTACTTCTCAGATACTGACAGCCATGCACATAAGGTGAATAAAGATTGAGACAATTGTCAATCTATCCAGTAGAAGTGCTGGTGCTTCAAAGTTTTTTGTGCAGACTCTATTCTGATGCTGGTAAGAATTGCTGTTACACTCAATTAAACATTTTCCTGACTGGCTGCTTTCTCTTTGATTGCTTTCTATTTTGAGGGGGAAATAAAGTAAAAATAATTATAAAGTATATTTTAAAATTAACACGAGCAGCTCTATTTGCATGTGAGAAATTATATGATCAGGGGAGAAATAGGCTGAGGTTTGCATCGACGATCTATTTTGGCACAGACCATGCAAAATCACATGGAAGAAGTTTGTATCTGCAAAGGAAAATTTTACAGACGCACCAAACTCAAGAAATTGAGTTAAATATCCACAGGAGAGGTGCAGAAAAAGCTCAGTGAAGAAGCAGGCTAACCAGAGCCTTTGCAGGACACTGTGACAGTACCTCCACAGCTGGAGGAACAGGAGCGGCGCAAGGACATCTGTGAAGGCCAGCGACACCGGCCTTTTGAAATCATGACTTTGGTCAACATTTCTAAAGTCGTGGGGTCTAGTTCAGCAATCTGGAACAGCTACAGCACCTCTAAAAAGCCTGCAACATGCTATGCAGATGGATCTGCATGAAGTTAATGCTGAATTGAATTAATTTGCATAGCATTAGTTCTCACAGACTAGTAAGTGTTTTTCCATTCCTTTGTACATTGTAATTCCAGCCAGACACATTTTTTTTTTTTTTTTTTTCAGCTGCAACTTCCCTTCAGCACAGCCACGGCTCCATGTCTGACCATCACTATCTAACGAACATCAGTTTTCAACCTTTCTTTTGAGCCAGCACACAGGATCATAGCCCTCCACAAAACCTGGACTTTTCTGTGTTATTTCTACTTCCTTTACCATGTATGGTACACTGCGATTGCGTTACCCTTAAGAAATGTCCCCCTCAGCTTCAGGCTGATGTCCTTTTCACAAGAGGCAGCGAGAGAGTGGATCTGCTCCAGGGGAGACAGAAGGAAAGGGGAAGAAATGAGAAAAGAACAAGTGAAACTTTCTGCACAGCCAAGCAGCGACTTACTTCCCCTCATGCAAAACACAGGAGAAGGCTCATGGCTGCCAAAAATTAAAGGGAAAGAGAGTTTAAAGAGAGAGCCACATCTCTGGACAGAGCTGTCAGGGTGCTTCTCGCACAAAGGATGGGCATGGGATGGGCAGTTAAGGCAAAGGCACCTCCGAAAGAGAAGCAGCCGGTACGGGATGGGAACATCAGGCTGATGGGGGTCAAGGTCAGCGCTGCAGAGCTGCATCGAGGAGGCGAAGGTGTCAGAGAGGAAAAGGCGCCAGAGAGTACGACAGCTCCTCAACAGCAGAGGGAAAGGGAGAACGCCGCTTTAAAGTCATGGAGGCACAGAGGAAAATATTAGAAAAAAAACCACTCCAAATTGCAAAGGAACAGATGCTCGTTTTCAAGGGCAACAGTTTTAATATTTTCCATAATCCCTCTGAAAGTTTCTAACTTTGCTGATGTACAACGAATGGTTATTTTTTCTCTGTGCAGCCACCGCGTTTGTTAGTAGGAGGAAACGGCACTGAGTAAATACCCTGAGGTACGCTACAGGCTGTGAGAGAGAGAGGACTTAACTGATCGGAAGGACCTTTACAGAACACTGAGAAATTGGGCACTCGTTGCCAAAGCTGGACCAACACGTGCAGGGTAACCTGGATGTGCGAGGACCAGCGTCTGGGGAGGGAACCACGCTCCTTCCTCGCTTCCCGAGGAGCCGTCGTCATAGCTGCAGTCAAGGCTCTGCCGTGGCACATGTCGTCGCAAGACGGGTCAGCGAGAAAGCCTGGCTAGCGAGGTCTGTCACCAGAGCTGCAGAGAGCATCTGACAGACGTGGCGATGCGGGAGATGATGGCCCATCTCTTCAAGAAAGGCAGCGATTTGAACCACCCCCTCGGGAAAAACCTGAATTAGAAAATGTGGGAAGTCGGGGAGAGAAAGTCAAAAAACATAAAGAAAGAGAGAAACAGAAGGTTATGCCGAGTGCCAAAGGGAAGAAAAAGACTAAGCCTTAAGCTAAGAAGGGGAGAAAGGCCAGGTCTACGTTCACAGGGAAGAAAAAGAAAAAGGTTTGAGCACAAAATCAAAAGGAAGGAAAAGGACAAGCTGAAAGCCAGAGGGGGAGAGAGGGCAAAAATAAAGTCAGAGAGAAGAAAGAAGTACAGTGTGTTAACAGAGAGCCCGCTGAATAGGAGGCAGGATAATTCCCTCAAAGTTAAAAATTTGGTCTCCTCGTGTTTAAAACATACCCAAGCATTTCTGTAGTTAAAAATGGGAACTGGGCTAGGACACACAGAACATGTTATAATCTGCTTATCTCGGTACACTTGAAAGCAAAGCAGCCGTTTGTGTCACTTCCATGACATTACTAATACCGTGTCTTTTGTATCCACAGGCAAATCTTAGCGTGGCTTGGCTCTGGGCTGCAGCGTGGACACGGGAAGAAGAAAATCTATTAGCGCCAGAGATGCTCAGAAATGTGAAGATTTACGTTCCTAGAAACCTGGATTTTGTTGGATCGGTGGCAATGTGCTTAGAGTAAAATAGTAATTTGTCATAGCCGGAAAAATAAAATATTACACAAGACAATGACAACTCAAATATTTACAGGTGAAATAAGAAATAAAGGTGGAGATGTTGTCAGATCTAAAGATAAACAGAGAACCGACAATTTTAAGTGACTAACATAAAATTACAAGATTAAACATTCTACCTAAGAAGTCTAAATTCATCGGCTGCAAAGCCAGGAATATGTGAGTGCTGCACATGCTACTTATGAGGATTCGGTCTATTTATACCTAAGAAGAGAATACAATAAAGTTCCTAGATAGTTCCTTCGTCCTGGCGGAAAATAGAAGGGCACATAGCTCCTCTGGATGTTTCTTTAGAAGAGGACTTTGAAAACGGTTTGACGAAGGCATGCTAGCTATCAGTTTCACTTGCTGCTCTGCCATCGAGCACAGTGGACAGACTGCAGCATTAGAGAGCAACGTACAGAAGAAGAAGAAGAATTCTTCTTCACAAGAAATGTGCCTTTATCTTCTAAGTAGCAGATTTATTGATTTTAATAAGTAGAAAATATCTACCCGGACATTAGACAAACACAGACTCAACACAGACTGAGAAAAAGCTGATAATTGTATTAAACCGACTGAGTTTTTGTTACATGTGTTTGGGAAATTTCCAATAACACAGAGTGCCAAAAGGCCTGCTTGTGAGCCTGACAAAAATCCCGCAGAACTGAACAAGATAAATATTATACGATTTTTCCCAGGCACAAATGGTACTGCATTGCGTAAGTTTAAGGGCAGGTTTCTGTGCAACCTTGCTCGGGCAACGTAACGCTCACCTACCTTCAGCTATTAGCGGGACTGGTGTCAGTACAACAGGCGCTCTACCTGAACGCTTGCAGGACACAGCCCATCTATCGAGCTGGGAAAAACGGTGTGAGGCTGTCCCCCGGGAGCTATGGCCATGGCTGCAAGGTCGCGTTTCCTTCAGGGTTCTAGGTCTGCGCCCAAAAGCAAGCTTGTTGGGATTAGCGTGTTATAAAGCTCTGTAGGGATGGATAATGAGGATTTCTGCTCACATTTCCAGTAAGTAATAAGAGACTAACAAGGTTTATAGAGCTAGCGCAAGTGGAATTTTAGAAGCTTTTGCTTTAGTGCATGACCAGATGGTGGTGAGAAGAAGAGTGGTCGGGCTTCCGCGGTGGAAATTGTGACTGACTGGGTGATGAAATAAAAGCGTTTGGAAAAGGAGAGTGGGAAGGCACCGGACTGCGATAGCTCGGAGCTGGAGGAGTAAGTCTGGGGTAGAGGCAGGGAAGTCTGCAACACTACAGCAAACTTCAGGAAGCTGCTACATGTAGGAGCTCTGTTTCACTGGTGGCACAGCTCGAAAGTATGTACTGCAGAAGGCGCAACTCTGAATTGTGGGAAGTGGGGGAGGCAGAAGGACACACACAGAACAAGGAAGAAACAAAACGTCAAGAGGCTCATCATTAAATAAGCGTCCTTCCTGCAATCTACTCAGTGAGGTGGAATTCATACCAAAAAAAAGTGTCCGTGCCATTAAGTCAGTTCCATAATATGCCTGTACATGTCCAAAGGTATTGAATTCATTGTGCATAAGGTACCTAAACTCTTCCAGTGCCTTGCTGGTGATCATTCAATATTTTAAATATTGGGCTTTTTATGAAGCTGGCATGAATGCATGCACATACATGTGTAATTAGGTGTAAAGTATGATGCCCCAGAGACACAGAGGGGTCCCTGAGAGCTGATCCAATGGCTCACTGGATCTAGTTCAGACCTCAGGGCTGATACTGTGCCTGCGGAAACTAAAGGGAGTCCACACACTTACTGGTGCACTCACCATTGCACTGGGGCGTCTGAGTCCCGGAGAGGGGGGTCTGCGCGCCGAGGACCCTTGGCTTTTGGGATGAGTCCTGGGATGTTTGCCCCAGGATGTTTCACAGATGTGAAAGCACGATGCAAACGGAAGGAGGTTTAAATCCAAGACTTTCAAAGTGAAAGCTGACTCCAATCTTAACTCCTAGCTTTGGTAGAGGGAGGAGGCCAGATGGTGTGATTAAAGGGCAGAGAGTGTCAAGGTCATCCATAATTACCATAATTTTGCATTTCTTGAGCTATTTCAGTTTTTGTCACAACATTAGTGTTATTTAAAGTACACTCATTTGTATGCTTGTTTGTTTTAGAAAAGATACTAAATTGCAAATTTAAGAAATATATCCAAATTCTGGCAGTATTCTGAGGACTCCAGACCTGCAGCTCCGAGCCAGCCTCTGAGGAGGAAGGGCCAGCAAGGCGAGCAGACTTCGAACCGAGGATTCACTTCGGCTGTATACTCTTTTTCTTTTTTCTCTCACAGGTGATTGAGTAGTGGATAAAGTTTTTCTTCCTTTTTTGAATCAGGTGACTGAAACAACACAAACACTTAATGCCAGCTAGCTATTTTACAGGGCAAACTCTTTGTACGCATTCTCCATTTTGTGTTTAAATGCATGCTGAAATGTACAGTGATTACTGTAAGCCTTGACATGAGCTATAAGCACGTGCACCTATAATTTGAGCATGCCACAATGCTTGTTATGGAAAATAGGTTTTGCAGTTTTCGTTTATTAGGTACTGGTAGCTTTTTCTGTTGTGGTGTTGAGGTCTCTGAGCGATGTTCGGCACCCTTTAGGTGAGCAATCATGCCTGTCGCAGTGGTCCTGTCTTTAGCAGGTGGTGGGGTAGTGGGATGAGTTTCTGCAGCTGGAGGTCCACTGGTCTGACTCAGGCCAGGGAGCAGCTCTGTGGGTGGAAAATGGAAATGGTGGTCTTCTCAGCAGAATAAAGGAAGTCTCACCAGAGGACAATAACCAAAAGGAAGTGCATATGGAAACATCCCATCACCCACACCAAACTGCAGAAAACCTCATGCAGCTGAAGAGGTTTATGGGATCTTTGAAGCATAGCCTCCCACAACTGTCATCAGACCAATCTGTGTGTTTTTTTTTTTTTTTTAATAGATCTTTGGTTTTTTTTCCCTCCTTTTTTGATTGGCAGACATAAGCGCTAACCTTCATGTATGTGTGTGTATATATATACAGAAATAGAGTCCTTTATCCTGTCCATGTTCTAAAACAAGATAAAGCGTATGTTTTACAAAATAATTTTATTCACCCAAAAAGTGAATGAAAAAGTCCCCAAAGATATACCACAAGTGGGACTTCTGTCTTGGTCGAACATTTAAGTGGGACTCTTGTGGTGGTCACACACTTAAGTTGAGTCACAGACATGGTTTGGCTCATACAGAAGTCATAATCTTGCTCCAGTGAAACTGATAGCCTAACCTCAGCTGGCACCAGCAGAAATACAATCAAGCTCGAGTGAGATTTGACTTCTACAGTCTGGGCCAAATCATCATTTGTTCTTGTTTCTTTTTTGCAGTTTTTGTTTAAAAGCTGACCCTTGGATGGCTGGGCATGGGGCTCAGGGGTTGAACTGCTATAACTGGATGAAATGTTTTCAGCTAGGCAGATAGCTAGCCTGCTTTACGTTTCATCTGAAGAACATCACTCAAATGCAGTTTTCAGATAACTGTAATCCCCCCTTTGATGAATTTAAGTGCGGTAAAGGGTTGTTGACATTTCTTTGAAAAATTTGCATTTTATTTAATATCTTTTTCACCATTCCTGTATGATTTTTTTGTGTGTTTGCATTAAGTGCAGCTTTATTTACATAAGGTCCAGCTAAAAATGGATTTTTAAGTCATTCTCTAAGAAACTTGTTCCTGTTCAGTGGAATGAGTAAGCAAGTCAATGAATGAAGTGCTTAAATCCAACAGGTATGCACCTTAACAGGCTTATTAAAAGAGACATGGCCTCAAAAGCACAGTCGTAAAGAAGAAACACAGCATGTTTCCATCCATCCAGAGACCAGGAAAGCTGCCATCTGACAGGGATGCCTAACATATGACAGCAACAGCTAACACTTACACAAGCCATTCTCTTCTCTCCATCCTTTCCAAGTCCTTCTGCCTGCCACTGCACGTGCCCAGACACAACCCAGGTCCTCACTGCAGGTCATGTTGGTTCCAAAATCTCCCTCTGCTCAACATGCCATACCGTCCTATGCAGTTTAGGCAGGAAGGGGAGGCCGCTACATTCCTCTACGAGGAGATGGAAATGTGTGACGTGGGTTGTGATGTGGACTGGGGCCAGGACCGTGCCTTGGAGATGTATGTAGGATTATGCTGAATATGAGTCAGCAGTGTGCCCAGGTAGCCAAGAAGGCCAACAGCATCCTGGCCTGCATCAGGAATAGTGTGGCCAGCAGGACTAGGGCAGTGATTGTCCCCCCGTCCTCAACACTGGTGAGGCCCACCTCGAGGGCTGTGTTCAGTTTTGGGCCCCTCACTACAAGAAGGACATTGAGGTGTTGGAGCGTGTCCAGAGAAGGGCTACAAAGCTGGTGAGGGGTCTGGAAGACAAATCTTATGAGGAGAAACTGAGGGAACTGGGGGTGTTCAGCCTGGAGAAGAGGATGCTGAGGGGAGACCTTATCACCCTCTATAGCTCCCTGAAAGGAGGTTGTAGAGAGGTGGGGGCTGACCTCTTCTCCCTGGCGACAAGTGATAGGACCAGAGGAAATGGGTTCAAGTTATGTCAGGGGAGGTTTAGATTGAATATTAGGAAACATTTTTTCCCTGAAAGGGTTATCAAACATTGGAACAGGCTGCCCTGGTGGATTCGCTATCCCCAGAGGTGTTTAAAAAATGGGTAGATGTGGTACTTAGGGACACGGTTTAGAAGGGGTTTTTGTCAGGGTAGGTTAATGGTTGGGCTTGATGATCTTAAAGGCCCCTTCCAACCTCAGCAATTCTATGATTCTATGTAGAAATATGCAGTCTCCCTCACAAACCGTATCTGAAGTCCCTCCGACATGATGCAGTCCAATCCATGCATTGGACTGCAAGCGCTGAAAGACACCATTAAGGAAGGTTTTTCTTGATTTATTTAGGGACATGTCAACAAAAGAACAAACCCACCCATAACTCCCAACAGATCAGGTCGCTCCAGTTGTCTTAGGACAGAATACGGGTAAAGCAGGGGACCACACGGTTCAGGCTGAGCCTCCATTCTCCAACACGGCGGTCGCCTTACACCCCATAACCCGACCCCGTTCAGAGCGGCGCACAGGAGCCTGTCCCTCTCCCTCCCTGCCCGCTCCCTTCTCCTCCCACCACCCACATGTGTCTGTGCCAGGCTCTCCGCTGGCAACGATCTGATGATGCAAGCAGAAGGAGCAGGTTGATAGTTTGAAGTCAGGGGGTTGGGGGGGGGGGGGGGGGGAGGCGGGGAGAAAAGAGGAAAAAGAAAGGTCTTCCAATTGCTTACAATTTTCAGTTTGCCAAGCAATAAACAAAACCCTCAGAGCCGCCAGCTCCTTCAAAATTGCCATTTTTATCCGCGCTGCTCCACCAAGCCGCTCGGAGCGGTACCCGCAGTACCCTGACACAAAACCACAGGAGGGTGTGGTTCCTGCTTCTGCTGGGCGCAGAACAGGGAAGCTATTTATTTCGGGTGCATCTCTGCTCAGTGAGTCATGTTTCGACTGGAAAATTGGCCACAGCTTTCTCGCAGATCTTTGCTGCCAGCGAAGCTGGCATGTTACCCAATTCCTCCCAGCTCCCTTCCCCCCCCCTCCCCTCGTCCCCTTCCCCAGCTTGGGCTGCCTTTATATTGTTAAAGCCCCCGTTTAATAATAGTCATTGTTCCACGTTAACCTTGAGAGTCGGGGAGAAAGGACAGTGAAGGGCGTAGCTGTGTGCTATAATGAGCATTTGGTGCTATAGCAGGTGGGAAAGGCTTTGGGGATCTGGGCAGATTAGAAAGAGAGGGGGCTCTAGCAGATGTTGAAGCAGGATGATGTATTGCTGTTCACTCTGGGATTCAGACAATACCAGCACAAAAGTAGAACAGGGAAACGGGGAAAAAAAAAATTGATCCCTTCTGATACAAACTGGGCTAGAAACCAGACATGCTTGAAAGTGAGCATTTAAAAAAGACAAATATGTTTCCAGGCCCAGCACCTTCTCCTCCCTGTGACTGCCAGATTTCGCTTTTAAAACACCATCTCAGGTTTGATTTATTTTACATTAACTTAAACCTTGGAGCGTTACATACAACTTCTCCTTCCTTTCCCCTCCTCCCGGGCAGAAACTGGAAGCAAATGCATCCGAACTTCATCCTCTGCAACACGGACCTCAGAGTCAGCCCAGACGGGACACATACAACAGCTGTAAATAGGGTCTCACCTACACACCAAAGGTCAACGGCACTTAGAAACCCAAATTGCTTCTTCTGCTCTTATTGCAACACTTCCAAAATCTTTTAATGGGGTGATTCCTGTTCTTGTTGTCCCATTTAGCACAGTCAACCCCAAAAGTAAATGACACGCAATTGCCTATTAGCTGGCCGCCTGTATAAAAAATGTGTGTTCAGAGGGCTGAAAAACAGATCTTAAATGATGAAACTTTGTCCTATGGAGGACTAACACCTCAAGAGGCAATGGTGCATCTGTTGTAATAAATAATCTGCAGAAGATGAAAGAATGTCAGGCTTAGCTTTGACCTTGATTTTCTGGAATGCAAATCAAAGTGAGATACTGGGCGCACAGCACATTGAAAAGTGAAGTTTTTTAAGGCAGGTACCTAAATATGGATATAGGACCTCAGTTTTGGAGTCCCACAAGGGTTGAAAATCTAGGCCTAATTTCTGTTTCTGTTTGCAGAATTGTTGTCAAGAAACTCGCAGCTTTCTGAAGTTTATTAGATAATTAAAATTGTTCTCTGTAAAATAATTTCTGATCAGCAGATCATCTGCTTTTGCATTCTTTACATGTGAGTAATATACAAAATCTGGGTTACTCGGCCTTGACTGGCACAGCTCTGTGCACTGACTAATGAATGCATCTGAAATTATTGCCGTAAAGGAGTTTATCTGCAGACTGCCCCACGCTGGGATAGCGGATGCTGAGAAACATCTTAGGCCAATGCTTTGCAGCATCCTGGAAATCCTTCAGCCATCCCCGATTTCTGACTCCAGAAGACTACCAAAAACCCCAGCAACCTTCCCCACCAGAAGAAACACAATAAGACAACACAGCATGATATCACTATATCTATTATCCCTGGTGGGGTTGTCTACCGAGGGGAAAAAAATATTTTAATTCCTACAGGCGTCAGCTTTATTATTTAAAAATGGCACACACAGGGACGTATGGGAACAAAAAGAAAGTGGAACTGGTTGGTAATAGTTTATAGCAATCTCAGCCATCTGTAAATCCAAAGTTGAGCTTGAATTAGCAAAGGCTTTTCTAACAACCATCAGCCAGGGCTTCCCTCCTCCAGCAGAAGCTGTCTGCTCTCCTCCTCAGTGACTGCTGGCCAGCGGAGGTTCTGCCGATGGTCTGGTCACTGCTCCTGCCCCTGAGGCTCTGCAGGTGATGGCAGGCGATGTCCTCTGCTCCCACGCTCCTCTCGCCTGGGGACAAAGGTTTGTGGTGTCAATCTCCAGCGGGAGCAGGGGGTGAAAGTGCCAGTGAGGCTTTCTCCCTCATTAGATATCTACGCTTAAATAAAATATCTTTTGTACGTTTACCTGGCAACAACAATCCCTTGCCTCAATTAGCGGATTCCAATTAAATAATAATAATAATAATAATAATAATAATAATAATAATAATAATAATAATAATAATAATAATAATAATAATAATAATAATAAAAGAATCAGAGAAGCTCATCACCATACTTGGGATGAGTGCCCCCTGTTACGTGTCAGCCCAGGGAAAAATCAACTCTATTGCTGCCACTCATCCCCTTTGTGAACAGAACCCATTCACATCCACCTGTATTCTCACGTGTGGTGTGGGTTTTTTGTTCACGGCTGGAAAAAATTACTGAGCATGAAAATGAGGTAAATTAATAATGCTTAATAATGCTTTACATGTCAGTCATGCTTTTTATGAGCAATTGCATTGCATGATGAGCAGCAACCCAAAGGCACAGTCTCAAGAAGACTCTGGTTGTGCCACCTACCTCTTTGTTAAACAGACAAGCCCCGAAGTAATAAATAGGATACCTATGGGGCACTGAGGAGGAGCCAAGCACTCATGGCATATTTTAATTTGTGTCTTCTTCCAGAATCTAGAGGCTCCAGGTTCGGACTGCAGGTTTTGCTAGTATATAGCAAAAGCTTCTCTCCAAACCTAATTCCATCAAAATGGGAAATATCAGGGGCACATGGTTGCCTCATCTCATTCTAGTCGCTGGCAACTATGAATGTGGCTCAGCTCCTGTTTATGCTCTAAAATAGAAAGCCATTACTTTTTGTTACCCCATACCCCCTGACCACCAGCCCCAACAGAGGTGACTGAGGCCAAGTTCCTCCTTTATTCCAGGTCAGATCTCCATCATTGCTGGGATCCAGCAGTTAGGAAGGAACACACGCAGAACATGGAAACGGATGAGCAAATGACACTAGGAAATGTGAAGCAAAATGGCAAGAGGAGAATTATGGACTCCATTGTAATAGCAGCTGCATGTTGCATGCACAGCTCTTTCTGGAGTCAGCGGTTCTTGGACACCTGTAGAAGTCACCATTTAAGAAAGTGAAAGGAAAAAGGGAAGAGGTGACTAATGATGATTGTAAATTGGATCTATGGACACAGTGAAAATTTAAAAAAAAAATGCTTGAAATATGGTTTGATTTATTGGTATGCAGGATAAGCTTTGAGCAAAAAAAAAATATCTCTGAAATGAAAGGGAAATATGTTTCACAGTGGAAAAAAAACCCAACAATCTAGAAGTGCTGACTGGGAATAACAACAAAAGCCAGATGGCATAAAATGGCATCTTTAGGGATTATGTGGCATAAGGAGCTGTGCACAAAAGCATGCTCTGAGTCCTTAAAAATCTATTGCTGCTTACTGGGCATGCTCAGTGTCCTTAGATAGCCACATTAACTTACTTAATGTGCTCTGGCCTTAAATGCTGGACAATCATCTCTACCATTTAAGCTCTCTGCCCTTAGTTATCCTCGGCAGTTCATCAAGCTTCCTCTGCTGTGCTGTTATATATCCTCAGCAATCCAGGATAGTCTGCATTATCAGAATCTTGAAAGAGGATCCTTTGTCATAGTTAACAACACAAATAACCCCCCTATAGGCATAAGACTCCTCCCACCATCTTGTTCATTTATTGTGAATGGTAATGAAGCTTCAAGGAGCTCACTTACATTTCTTCTAGACAGATCTGCAACATCACTGAAATGTTTTCCCATATGAATACAAAGGGGCAGGAAGCTTATTTTCATCTACCCACCCAAAATTATGCTCTACTGGATGTGAGCGCGAGATTGAGTCATTAGTGAAACATCCATTTAAACAACTCATTAACGTAATACCGTAACCAGTATTGAAGCTCACATTTGTCAAAACTGAAGTTCTCTGTGCATTTAATTCCAAGAAGACCCTGCCTACTCCTTTTCATCTTTCCACCAACAAGGAAATACTCTAACTGCAGTCAAAAACAAGCTCGGTATCATTTACATTACAATCGCAAAAAGTCCCATCAGTAGTTCAGACATCTAGACACCATACCCCATTTGCTTATGGAGATTTACAGAAATCTTCTTAGCAGCAAAGAAGATTTCCCTCCTCAGACCATCAGCTTCTAAACTCAGCCTTTTCTCCTTTCCTCAGTGCAGGGTTTATGCACATAAAAAGAAATAAATGAATCAGCTTTTTCTAGTTACACAAGAACTCAGTGCTCATTTGGATCAAATCGGTAATAGAAGTGCTGTCCTGTAGAAAAACCTCTGCACCAAGTCTGTTGTATTTGCAGACCTTTTCTTTAAACATATGAAAATATCTTACTTAGAATGATACTGTCTATAATAACCGTTTCAGGACACAGACTTTTATTTCGCACAAATATGATGATCAGGTTGAATATGCAACTTTCTTCCAGCTGGTTTTGGACCCTATCGGACCTAAAACCACAATATTCAGGAATGGAGCAAAAGTTCCCAGTATCACTGGCATTCTAGACATCCTGCTGAATCCACCTTTAATTAAAAGTTAAACTGTGCTGGCCTTACTCTGAAAAGCTTAGATCACTGCGAAACATTACACTACTTTTTTTTTTTCTGAAATGGTGTGTGAATTTGTTACTCATGAAATGTGCCAGATTGACAATCCTCAACCCTCCTGTATCCACAGAACGGGTTGAACAGTAACATAATCTCCTAAATGTTTTCTGGCATTGGTGGGAATAATTTCACTTGGCTTCTAATTTTGATAGAAACAGAGTCAGTCCTCAGAGCAGGAAATGAACTTTCACAAGATAAATCCTCCCAAAATACTACTGAAAGATATTTATTTTAGTGACTGTGAGACAGGTACTAAAAGTATCCGGGAGTGAGGGAAGAGAAAAATAAGTACTCAAATTCTCTGTGTGTATATATGAAAGGTGTAAAATCACTACGTATCTGCCTGAAATTTCCAGTGTGAAGTTTTCCACAGCGAGAGAACGCCTGACTGGCATAGAAATGGTATATCCCATTTCTATTCCCTCTGCTGTGGATCTTGGTGCGCAGGGTACATTACGAATAACAAAGAACAAAGCTATTCTCCACTGTCATCTACGAGTGGGAGATGATCCTGTAGAGCAATGATAATTTTGTACCATTTGCAAACAGCCCAGAACTCCCCTGTACTGCCTTAGAGTGTCAAACAATTGACCTGGAAATCACCTCTGCTGGAAAATTAGCTGTGACTAAGCCCCTTGTACCTCTTTCTTGAGAATCAGGAGCAATTGAAACATGAAGAATATTTAGATGGGGATTTATGAAGTCAGAACTGTCCTGATTAAGATGAACTGAAAAAGTCCAAGGAAATAGCAAGGCAGTTAAGAAAAATGCAGCTGAACCTCGGCAAAATGAGGTGCTGGATATTATCTTCTTATCAGAGACCCTGTCTGACACAGCAGATTTAGCAACAGCCACTGTACCCTGAGTCCTTTACCACAAGGATGCCCATTGTACCATTTTGAGGGCAAAACGGTTGAAGTGAATATCCATGAGAATCCCATTACCAGAGGGAAATGATTTTAGTGCAAGCTAATGGAAACCACATTACAAGAGTAAATTATTTTACTGCAAGCCTATGAAAACCACATTACAATGGTCAAACAATCTCATTTCAAGTCCACTGAGACCACATTAATAAAGCCATTATCAAAGTAAAACAATTTCAAATGAACTCTATGGGGATTCAGTTTTAAATGGCAACAAGATTTCAATATGTGTGTTGAAAAAGGCCCCTTGAATGCTATTATGGTGTACCGTCAAATGTACACTCAAAGTTATGGGGGGCTGGCTATGTGATTATAAAAAAATGGGTATAGTCTTCTCCAAAATCCACTAATTTGACTAACAATTTGCTATTAATTAACATTCGTGTTCTATTTATTGCTTCCTTTCCAGTGCATGGCATGAGTTCATTAGAAAGCAATACATGCAAAATGAATTTTAAAACACTTCAAGAAATAATTATGACAACCCAAAAGGCAGTAACCTCATTCAGCCACTCTTGACAAGCACACACATGCAATATTTTGAGAAGGAAAAAGCTGCCGTAAGTCTTTCTCCCTTTGCCTCTCATGGGCCAGGAGCAATAATCACCCTGGACCACATGCTGAGAAGAGCACAGGACCTGTGTTTGAATTAATCTGCAAAGTAGACTATGCATAGAAGAAGGAGGAAAATGGAGACCCTGCATGCTCCCTCTTGAAAGTGGGAAGGCTGTACTCATATCAGACAAGCTGCTGTGATATTTATCAGTTATACTTGCACCTGTGCGCACACGCTCATACACACATAAAAAATGACCTCAAGTGATGCTTTCACCTTTCTCTTTTGATTTATTCCCCCAACTTCCTTTATGTTCACTCCTGCTGTAGGGAAATAAGGTTCTGCCATCAAAAGCTGAAAAAGAAAATATTTCTTAATGTTTTTTAGAGATAGGCCCATGGACTCATCTTTGATGGAACAGTACAAGCGTTGGCAAGTCCTTTACACTTTGTAGAGTGACCAGCCATGAAGTTGAGAATGCAACATGCTCCACCCTCTTTTGGTCTCAGCGAATCTCTAATGCTCATCTGCAAAGGACAGGAGCTTTGGCAGAGTAGACTGAGTCTGCTCGCACCAGAATAAGATATAGTTTGATGGCTGTGAAAGTCCCCAGAAATGTGCATTTGAATCCACTCAAGCAGAAGCTGTTGTTAAACATGGGTCTGCAGAAGAAAGTAAGACAAACTACAAACATGTGACTCTGGACACCCATTTGGCTCCTGTACGTAAGCATGTTCTGACATACAAAAGAGGCCCATATCAGAAGAAACAGGAGAAATGCCTTGCTTACCCTGACTCATATATCCTGAGTCACCTCTTGAGGTACCTTCCAGACTTACATTTCCATGAGTCTACAATCAGGCTTAGTAGGTATCGGCTCAGCACCTCAGCTCTGCCTACTAAACTCAAACCTTCTGCACGCAGACGAGAAGAATAAATTCAGACATGAGAATTCTGACTTGAGTGGATTTAAAGTGTCTATAGGTTCTGGTAGTGGGGTGAAAAATTTTTGCCTGTAACTTTAGAAATTTGTTCAAAGTTGACTTGAGCTGCCAAATTCTATAGTAGATCTAGCTCTGGGTCTCTGTGCTCACTACATAGAGAAATACTTTACAAGCAGTGACTAATTTCAATATGTATCTTTAGATACCCTGTTGAAATATGACAACTTTATAGGATGGCATTAACAGTAAAAGTAGTAGTATCTCCTCTGGCATAAAAAAGCAAAAGTTCAAGTACTGTGTTGAGTTTTGAGATCATTCTGATGAATCAATTATTAAAACAATTTTTTCTGTTCATATGAGAAAACAAATCATGATCCTTAACTCATCTTTGGTTGTGGAGGTGAAATTAAAGCTCTTTCAAGAAACAGGGCGCACAGCAAGCTCATTAGTTGGGCTTCAGGAAAGCAGACTTTGGCCTCTTCAGGGATCTGGTTGGTGGAGTACCATGGGATAAAGCCCTGGAAGGAAGAAGGGCCCAAGAAAGCTGGTTAATATTCAAGGACCACCTCTGCCAAGCTCAGGAGCGACAAATCCCAACAAAGCCGAAGTCAGGCAAAAAAGGCCAGGAGGCCTGCACGGATGAACAAGTAGCTCCTGGAGAAACTCAAACAGAAAAAGGAAGCCTAGAGACAAGGATAAGTAGCCTGGGAGGAAAACAGAGAAATTGTCCAAGCAGCCAGGGATCAGGTTAGACAAGCTAAAGCCCACATAGAATGAAATCTGTACAGGGATGTCAAGGGCAACAAGAAAGCCTTCTCTAGGTAGGTCAGTGACAAAACGGAGACTGGGGAAAATGTGGGCCCACTCAGGAAGGAAACGGGAGACATGGCCACCTGTGGCATGGAGAAGGCTGAGATATTCAATGACTTTTTTGCCTCAGTCTTCACTGGCAAGTGTTCTATCCACACCGCCCAAGTTGCAGAAGGCAAAGGCAGGGGCTGAGAGAATGAGGAACAGCCCACTGTAGGAGAAAACCAGGTTTGAGACAATCTGAGGTCTGAAGGTGCACAAGTCCATGGGACCTGATGAGACTCATCCACGGGTCCTGAGGGAACTGGCAGATGAAGTTGCTAAGCCACTGTCCGTCCATCATATTTGAGAAATTGTGGCAGTCTGGTGACATTCCCACTGACTGCAAAAGGGGAAACATCGCGCCCATTTTTAGAAAGGGAGAAAATGGAGACCCTGGGAACTAAAGGTTGGTCAGTCTCACTTCTGGGCTCAGCAAGATCATGGAGCAGATCCTGGTGAAAATTCCTCTAAGAGACATAGAAAACAGGGAAGTGATAGTGACAGGCAGCATGGCTTCACTCAGGTCAAATCGTGCTTGACAAATTCGGTGGCTTTCTTCAATGGCATTACAGCGTTAGTGGATAGGGGAATAGCAACTGATATCACCTACCTGGACCTGTGCAAAGCATTTGACACTGTCCCACGTGACATACTGGTCTCTAAATTGGAGAGACATGGATTCAATAGACAGACCACTTGGTGGATAAGGAACTGGCTGGACAGTTGCACTCAGAGTTTCTGTCAACAGCGCGATGTCCAAGTGGTGACCAGTGGTGCTCCTCTGGGGTCAGTACTGGCACCTGTGCTGTTTAACATCTTTGTTGGTGACACAGATGGTGAGATCGAGTGCACCCTCAGCAAGTTTACCGACAACACTGAGCTTTGTGGAGTGGTTGACACGCTGGAGGGGAAGGATGCCATCCGGAGGGACCTGGACAGGCTGGAGAGGTGGGCCTGTGAGAACCTCATGAATTTCAACAAGGTCAAGTGCAAGGTCCTGCAGGTGGGTCAGGACAATGCCAAGCAGACATCTAGGCTGGGCAGGGAATGGATTGAGAGTAGACCTGAGGAGAAGGACCTGTGGGTGTTGGTTGATGAGCTGGCAATAGGCACTCACAGCCCAGAAAGCCAAGTTTGTCCTGGGCCGCATTAAAAGAAGCATGGCCAGCTGGACGAGGGAGGTCATTCTGCCCCTCCACTGAGACCTGGAGTACTGCATCCAGCTCTGTGGCCCTCAACATAAGAAGGACATAGACCTGTTGGACTGGGTTCAGAGGAGGACCACAAAGATGGTCAGAGGGCTGGAGCACCTCTGCTGTGAGGATAGGCTGAGAGAGTTGGAGTTGTTAAGCCTGGAGAAGAGAAGGCTCTGGGAAGACTGTAAACAGCCTTCCAGTATCTGAGGAAGGCCTACAAGAAAGCTGGAGAGGAACTTTTTACAAGGGCACGTAAGATGAGGGGTAATGGCTTCAAACTGCAAGAAGGAAGATTTAGATTAGATATCAGGAAGAAATTCTTTATGGTGAGGGTGGTGAAACACTGGCACAGGTTGCCCAGGGAAGCAGTGGCTGCCCCATCCCTGGAGGTGCTCAAGGCCAGGTTGGACAGGGCTTGGAGCAACTTGGGCTGGTGGGAGGTGTCCCTGCCCAGGGCAGGGGGGGTGGAACAAGGTGATCTTCAAGGTCACTTGCAACCTAAACCATTCTATGATTCTATGATTCTATGAAATTAGGACACAAAGTATTTTAATAGTAGTCAGTTCCAACATATTGAATTCCTGGGTTGCAGTTGTGGGTCTTTGAGCTGTTCACTAAGTTTGATTAGGAAGTAAAAAAAAAAAAAAAAAAAGAACAAAAAGATCCATTAAGGTTTCTGATTTCTGTAGCATATTATTGATAGCCAGCTTAAGAAAAAGAAAATAGGATATAACATGAAAATAACCTATTCCTCCAATACGGCCTTGAAGTTCCACAGAAGTGTAAAACTGCCAGGATTGGTGAAACTCACCTAAATTATGTTTGTCCTTAGAAATATACAAACACTTAAGTTAATTCTAAACTTTACATGCTCTCCATTATGATTTATGAACATTAGAAAAGGGATGTGCAAAAAATATTTTAAAAATATCTCATGTTACTGGGAGCTAAATCTGTCAACTAAGTATATATATTATTCTAAGATACATATACTGGAATGATTGCAGATGTATTTTTCTGAATGGACTGCACTAGAGTAATTAAAATGAACACATTACATGGTGTTTATAAAGATTCATAAGGGTCCTGTCCTCCAATAGTGGACCACATATGTTTCATTGCAAGATACACCTCTGGACGACGCCAGATTTAAGTCAGAACTGTCAATTTGCTCAATTTCTGCCTCACTCTCAATGACATTTTAATGCAGTTTTTGTCTTCATCTCTAACAGTGCTGCTAAATAGGTCTGATTCTCTGGAAAAATAATAGTTTTTCAAAATCAGCGTTTTCCTGCTGATTTGCCAGCTGTTTCAATAAATCCCTCAAACTTACGAACTGGTAAGTCTGAGTGCCATCCACTGCAATGGTATTTTGGGTTTAGATTCTGCTGCTTTCAAATACAAAATCTCTTTAACTAATATATAATTTTCTAGCAACCATAAGGTACAGTTTTGGTGGGTTTTTTTAGATATTTCCCAAGTAATCTCAAAACAAATACACACTCTACGCATACTTAGGCAAATCCAAATACCTTAACAGAGGATCAGCACTTCTGCTTGCATTTCTCCTTTTTCTGTTACTGTTACTACTACTGATCAACTGAAAAATAACTGTTTGACATTATTTCATTAAAAAGTAATACCAGGGTCTTGAGTTTAAACATGTATTTTCAATAGCTTCTTTACTGCACTACATTAATCAGAGATGACGATTTCAGATGCACACACAAAACTGTAACCACAGCATGATGAAAACTACTAAAAATGACAGCTGATTTCTCAAAATTCATTTTTGACAGAGAAAAAATGAAAAAAGTACAACCTCAGTCTTACTCAGACTCCAGGTTTATCACAGGACTGAGTTTTCATCCTTTTGTCATTTTCCTGGAAGTCTTACTTTACCGTGTGCACACTTTCATTATTCTTAATTGTTAAAAGAAATGAGAAATCAAGGCTGGTAACAACAGTAAGCTATAAAAAGTTCAGTAAGACAAGAATACTTGTTGTGGGTTTATATTTAGAACCAGTTACTTCTACCCACAGAAAATTCACAACTGTTGAATTGTTGCAGAATTAAATGCCTCCAAAACAAAGTTGACTCACTACATGTTTCTACAATCTTATTTTTTTTTAAAAAAAAGGTTTTCTCTTACTAATACAATGAAAGACTGTAGATTCGCTTTTCAAAACCTTGTTCTCTTGTAATCCTGAGCACACGTATTTCAGTGTACTAGAAGAAAGCTGGTGGGTGTCAGCGCTGAAAACTTCTGGTACAGATTCTGTCTTTTTGCTTTTTGCAATTGATACACAAAGCTGGCTCAGCAGCTTTGTGGTAGTATACAAAAGTTACAATAAGTACTGCAACTTAAAAAATATCAAAATACTAGAACTTCAGCTTGAAAACACTTCTGTCTGAACAGGAGGGGAGATCTTCGATCTAGAAGCATCAAGCTGTCGCATTATCTAATATTAATAGAGGAAACACACACACTAACCCAGAAATACAACAGAATTATTCTTGAAACAATAGTCCGTGGACAGCATTTCACTAAAATACTAAGAGGAACCTGAAGTACGTTGGCAGCTGAGCCGTGTATTGGAAGTGAAGACACGTGAGGAACTGGTCTGGAACTTGGTACTTCCAAGCTGGAGATGCGCTGAGTAGATACACAGATTAATCTGTGCTAAAAGCAGTCCTTAGGCCATTCTGAAGGTATGTGTTATCCTCGCAGACTGCAAAACTGTAAAGACTGCCTCAAGCATGGCCGGAGAAACCTCTAAAGCACTTAGGACCCTGCACACCCAAACATACCTGCTGGGTTAATGCACTCGGTTAATAGAGTTGGTAGACTGCGAGATGGGCAGAAAGCCAAAAGGCAGGTGGAAGTGAAGCAAACTACATTTACAGTCAGTCTCTGGGCTGTCTCTAAGAGCAACACAGATGTAGCCAAAGAAAGAAAAAAGAAAGGAGGCAATTTGGTAATATTGATAAAATGGAGGATATGTTTGGGACCCAAAGCAAACTTAGAACTAAAGCTTGATCTGAATCTCTCCAAACTCTCCTTTATTATCATCAGTTGCAATTAGGAATCAGGATGTATTTAATTATCTTTATTGCAAACTCTGTACTGATACCCCATTCTTAGGACTGACTCTTTGAACGTCAACAAATCTCCACTCAAGCCAATGATATATTTTTAGCTGCCTTGATATATTTGCACTTTTGCAGGTGCTGTGGTCACCATGTGTGCCAAATCATATCTAGCTGAGTCATAGGCTGTAGCTCTGACAGTCCACACGAGTTAAACAAACATAAGTCAACGTATGGCAATAGCATAAGTGATTGGAGACTGAGCAGATGTAGGAGCTACACATGAAATGTCATACTACCCAACAACCAATGTCAAATCAGCTGTTTACTTGGGCTTCATTTCTAAGTGGAAGATTAAAAAAAAAGAGGATGAATATGGTGGAAGATAGATGAATTTGAGAAAAGCACAACTTTCAGCATTTCACGGCAGCCTAAATCAGCACTGGATGAGTCATTGCATAGTTGCTTCACAAAAGGATGCAAGCAGAGAATCCAGACCAGGCATGTTCAGATATCAACTCCTGCAGGTCAGTGTACCTGATAGGACATTCATCTGTATATAAAGAAGTGTTGAATTTTCCATGAAAAGAGTTGAGAAGACATATTAATTCTTAACGATCAGCAAGATTCGGTGTTCATGATCTTGGCAGGTTCTTCTCTGCATTGGTGCACAAACCACACCTCTCCTGTTAGAGTGATACAGGCAGACATCAGCATGGATTAGGCTTTAGAAGCTCATTATGGGCTTATTGGTTACAAAGTTTTGAGGAAAGATGAAAGTTTAGAGGAAGAACATGTTCACCAGCTTCTCGCTTCTTGGCTTGTGCATCAAACACATAAAACAAGTTTGGAAATTTCAAATAGTCTTGCAGACTACCACAGCTGAATTGATTTGCTCACAAAGAAAGACAAAAATCAAGAATACGCTTCTCAGCAGAAGTGGTGCTGCCTAGCTCTGTTTGTTAGTTCATAGCCAGTCTTCATTTATTTGTTGCTCTGTAAGCATCACATTTCGTATAATACTTTACAGTTTATGATATTTGAATAAGATTAATGCAGTGTGCTCTGATTTCCAATGAAAGATACAAAGATTTCATTTCTCAAGTAACAAGATCTGGTCTTACAATTTTTAACCTAATTTTTACTTTCCTTTTATTTTCTGGCGAGTTGCATAGGCATAAGAGCTACAGAATCGGAAACATTTGGTAAGTGTACAAAATTACAGTTTAAACTGTATCACGTACCATATATTGTTGTCTGAACCTTTGTTTTCACTGATTTCTTTGGATATATTTTTTCTGCCCGTGGATTAAAAATAGTTGAAAAAGAGTGTTCCCTTGGAAAAGTTTCCTGTCTCCCTCGGGGAGAAAAAGCTGTTTTCTTCTGGATGTCTGTTGTTCTGCCCCAACCAGTCTTTTCTTGGACTGGTCTTTGAAGTTAAAACCCCCTCTTCTCCCACCCATCATATGTCAGACACATAGAAAGTGACAGAAACTTTGAACTTCAAAGGTTTGCCCAAGCAAAGTGGAGAGATCCAACTAACGAACAAGAAAGAGTGATGAGGGTGAAAAAAAAAAAAAAAAAAAAGAAAAAAAAAAGAGAGATACTTTGCTTAAAAAGGGAGGACCAGCTGGAGCACATAAAAATCAGGTATTCTGGTTCACTGCATCACCTACGTTGTTTGTGATGTTCCCATTGCAAAGCACATCCTGGAATATCACTGAATAAAAATTTGTATTGTGCACAGTGGGCTCCAGAAGTTCCCTTCTGCCCCGATCGGCTGCTGTAATTGGAGTTTTAAAAACGGCACAACTAATCAGTTAAAAGAACATGTTTGAACTTAATTTAACATTTTAAATGGAGTGTATTGCAGAGACGATGATATTTGAAGATAGTGAGCAAAATTAGCACCAAGTACATTAACTAATTCCTCAAATTTTCTGGGAATTAAGCATTTTAATAGGCTGCAATATTGAGGATAATAATGATTCCTTTAGTTTCCTTAGCAGAGGATATGAAAGAATATAGCTTTTTGAGAAATAATAGTTATTTTAAAATAAAACAAAACAATCTTTTTTCAGTAAGTAGAAGGTACCAAATACCTTTGAGTTACATAGGTATATGAGTAAGCTGCAGCACTTTTTATTGAAATACGGACCACTTCAAGCAGAGTTGTGATGTAACATGAAACTATTTTGGAAACCCCTCTCGCAGCATTCAAGCCTGAGCACGCAATTCCTTCCACCATCTCTACCCTCGCTGTCGGTACAGGGATGTACTTCAGTACGTTATGCACCAGAACGATGTCAAAAGTCATTGTCTGGGTCTGTAACTAGCAAATATGCCTATTTTCTGATTTGGGGTCCTCATCTCAGCTTGATGCCTGTCACGGCAGTAGAACTGGGAATTTCATTTGCCTCAGCAGTCTCAATGGACAATGTCCATTGTTGTGCAGCGACCTGGAGAACAGTACATAGATGGCATATTTCTTCTCAAGCTTTCTTTCAACCTTAAATGCATCCCACAGCTACAGAATACCCTGTCCTGCTGTCTTGGGATACAGACAGGCAAAACACACACGTGCTATTTCCCCAAATGCGGTTTATCTTTATTCCATTGAAGAGATAGATAGAAATTATAATTGAAGATGGACCCTTCGATAGATAAATTTTAGGCGACAGTTTTAATTTCAGTTAACCTAAGCCCTGGACTACATCTAAACAAGGAAATTTTTCCTGTGCGGTGGCACAATAGGAAAAATAAAACTGAAAAATATGTTTTACGTTACTGATTTAGAAACGGATATTTAATATTTATAAATGGTATCCAAGGTCAAATTTAACTGAGAACAAAATCTGACCTGTGTTTGACTTCAGTGCACAAGGACTACGTATTACTGTGTTCAGGTTATTTCAGCTTCTTGCTTAATATGAATTTTATAAGTAACCATATGCCACAAAGATGCTTCTAAACTGAATACAACATTAAAGTAAATATAATAAAGCCCCTGCATATAATTAACTACCTGGATAAAATGTTTTAAGTCTGATTCCTTGTCAGAAAGGGATGGAATTTTTTCCATTCAAAGCACTCAATGTCAATATTCCATGTATTTAAATATTTCAGTATTTAGATGCATAACCTAATGAACTTTATTTAGATAGCTCTTTAATAACCTGACCCATAGATGCAGGTTAAGTGCAAATGGGTGAAAGGTTGCACCAAAACCCACAAAGCCCAGCGCTGGATTCCCAGCACTCATGTTTGAACTTGTCAGCAATTCACAGTCCTTGTATTTTCAGAAATTCTCTCTCTTATCTGTTAATCTTAAAAAAAAATAAAATTATTCTTTTTCTCTCTTTTTTATTTTTTTAATTAAATTGAAAAAAATCCAAGTAAAAAAGGCCGTGTCTTCCTCTTCTTCACGACCACTCCAACATACCTACTTCTTGGTCGCGTAACTTTTGTTTCCTTTGTCTCCAATCTTTTTCAAAGGACAATTCATTTAAGGCTCTAATGCTTGCAGGTTTTTCCCTACATGATGATTATCTTGCCTGTTTGTGAATATACTACCCCAGAACAAAGACTCAGTCTTTAGCCGGACGCTCAGGGATGTAAAGCCCTTTGCAAGGAATCCTCCGATAACCTGTTTCTCTCTATGTCTGCATGCAGGTGGTACGGGAGAAGCCTTGATTAATGCCATTGCTCCTTCACCAGCTATGGAGAAACGTCCCATTCTCCCACTGAGCCTGTTCCTTTTGCTCCCTGATCAAGCCTGTGCCTATGAAACACAACCTGTCTTTAAAAAAGCAGTCACAATAACTCTTCTGCAGACAAACAATCCGTTCTCCAGGTTTTTTTCTTAAAGTGTGTTTATATCCGTGCCTGGAAAGGATGGCTTCTTCTTAAATAATAGTCATGAATCATACCCACTTAGAGGTTAATTATCTATTCACTGAACTCTTTCTTAGTAAAAATAAATGTATTCTGATCCAAATATACAAGAGGAAAGAATGTTATTTTATTCATGCTAAAATCTGGCCCGAGAAGAAATTCCAATAAATGACCTCACCGCCGAGACATATGATAGAGTATATGCACTTCTTGTTCAATGTTTTGTTGTTTTTTTCGTTTAGTTTTACATGCATCAGGTAACTGATGTGTAGCTGTTAGCAATGTGATATTTATGATTAATGTGACTGCATATGATGTGAGCATTAGAGATTACCTGGAGGTTTGGCAGGATTCTTATTTTCTTTTTGAAAATCAAGTGGCATTCATAATACATAAAAAGAAAGGGGGAAAATGAATAAAAATACAAATACATGTGAACACATCTATACTGTAATTTGTATTAGTGTTTAAGCACATAGTGAGTGAAACAGTCTTGTAGAAAAGCACAACAAAAGTGAAGTACTACTCGTCTTTAGCCTTAGAGGGAAGGATTGGTGCCAATTGCTTTTGTTTCCACTATCAGAGGTAGAGTCAGAAACAACACTTACAGCCACAGGTTCTCTCACACTGGAGCTCCATGTCTTGCTTTTAGCTTCGGACAGAATACAGAAGATTGCTGGGGCAGAAAAAAAAAAAGAAAAAAAAAAGAAAAAGAAGAAGAAAAAAAACATAAAAAAAGCATATTTTCCAAATAATTCTTAATCTCAAAAAAATGCCGGTTCCAGAGAGGCTCTGCAAATGAGAGCAGGACGAGGTTTATGTGTTACACCCCAATAAAAACCCTAGAAAGTGTGAATTAATCGTTACAGTCATAGCTTATTGCTGCCCTTTCACCATTATGTGCTTACGGGAGAACTGATCCTTCAGAAAACGTTTCCTACCTCACCGGCTCCACCGGGCATAAACAGCTCGTTAAGGGACTAAGGCTCCTTCCTACAAGCCAATATTTTCAGAACTGGGACCTGTACAGAGACAGCTTGACAAGCATTGGAAGTTGTTTCCTCTTTTGATTGAGTGCATTTTCTTCATTATATGAGGAAGGAATTTGTTCTCAGCATTTTTATGTGGTGCAGACGTTGAGATACTCTGTCACTGATTTCAGGGTTTGGATAGATTAAAACCTTGTTCAAATTGTCTGGTAGATAAAGGCAGTTACAAGCAACCAGCTACTGAAACGGAGCCCCTCAGAAAAGCAGGAGTTATAAGCCTAATTACCTTTGCAAAGCTGTGGTGGTGCGTCTCTGCTCGTGACAGCCCTTCAGGAAACACTTTGGGATCAGGACTCTAGTTTCCACTTCAGCCCAGGAGCATTTTGGTGGAGCTCAGGGTAGGTACTGGACAAGTGCATTCACGTCCACCGCAATGGACGCCTGTAACCATGGGGAGCTGAAGGTGAGGAAGGAGACGCTTCCAGTTTGGACTTCTACGACTTCAGAAAGGATGTCTTTTGGTAAAGATGACGCACAAAGATACACAGCTCTCCTGTGAGGAAACTGGTGTGCTGCTCCATCTCATACCAAGAAGTAGAAGATGACTTTGCCATGGTAGCGATGTGAGGACCTGTAGATACTATATGCCTTTTGAGAGCAGCTCCCTATCACCTAGTAGCTAACGAAATCTAATTCCCAGACCCATCATGGATTTTGTCTGATCTCTGATACCTCAGGGTTAAGTGCACACATTTTTGGACTGTGTGGTCTTAAATTCTTTCAGATCCACTCCCATGTGTTACAGTTATTAATGCAGGGGATGTGTTGAGTTAAATTGGTTCAGCAAGAAGCGTGAATTTTGTGATGTATTTTAAACTCCATGTTCGTGAATTGTTTTCTTCTGAGTGGGTGAATAATGCTATAAAAAGATACATTATGTTTCAAGGTCTGTCTCAGCTTGAAAAAATATATATTTATTTACTGTACATAAACATTAAACAAAAATGTCTTGAAGAGATGGAATAGGGATAATATTACAGCAAAAGATATTTCTCTAGAGGACAATGTTGAACATTACTGAAATAAGTTGTTCATGGGCAACAAAGCCAGTGAAGCTTTGTTGTATATAAACTCATTCTCTCTTCCACCGCACGTTAATATTGGTCCTACGGTTCTCCTTATGACATATCCATGTTGGGCAGGAGACGGCCAGCCTGGAGTGAGGTGGTTGCTAGGCAGGCAGCTACCACATACTGGTGGACTGACCAGGCAACTGCTGTTGGTAGGACATGCGGTGACCAAACTGAGTGCAAAGCTGAGTATGTTTGAACCTGGATGTCCTGCTCGCTGTTTCAGAGGCCGTTTAGCCCTTTCCTCCTTCGTCTCGCTGGAGGGGGGATGTAGCTTTGGCACATTTGGTTACCTGGATGAGAGGTGAACGTGTAACACTGGCAATAAAACCAATTAAATGTATGCCAGACAGGAGGTGTTTTCTAGACTCGAGTTATCAGGAAGTGTTTAATCGAAATGAAGCAATATCTGGGCCCTCGCAGACAGGGTCTGCGCAAAAGAGAGGCAGCAGCTGTGTGGATGGGGTACCCGAGCAGGGCACAGGAGGTCTCCTGCCCGAGGACACCGTGGACATGCTTCACCATGGACTGCAAATGTGAATAGGTGGAGCATCAACGGTAATGGCATCTCCGTGTGTCCACCAGTGACAGGCAGATGGAAGCAATTTAATTAGGGATCAAAGATGGCTTTGCTAATCTTTTGATGTTATTACTTTTCTTAGCTGGAGATGAACTGCTATCTTCAGAGGGGCTGCATCCCACCCACACATCTGATACCAATTTCTAAATCCGTTAAGACTTCCCTTGGTGCTGATAAGAGCAGCTTTTTACATCCATTTCAGAGGTCAGGTCAAATCAACCTGTGCTCTGAGGATGTTAAGTACATATTTGGACTTCTTATTTTTTCCTGGCTTGGGTACGTGAAACAACTGAATACTTAAGTAGAAAGATAGTCATAATAAAGTACAGAAAAACACAGGTGCGTATGAACTTACAAGCACTTTGCCAGAATGAGACATTACACAGAACAGAAATCTGTAGGGGAAATTTGTGTTTCCAGCAGAGAGGTAATGGAATAGAACTTCTTTCAAAAATGTTATTTTAATTGTATTTCCTGTCTTAGCTGCATGTGGTGAGTTTAGATTGGCAAACAAAGTTGTGTAAAAATATTTTTTAGCTTTGTGGAGTTGCAGAAGAACATTTTCTCTTCTGGGCTATAGGTTAAACAAAAGTTGGTGTTTCAGTCCAGCAGGAGAAGCCTGGATGTCCTTAATCACGACAGGGTACCTGCTGTCATATTTTCCATCTACTAGTTTTAATCTGTGTGGGAGTCATCCCGACATGATTTTGTATTTAGAGTAGTTTTCAGTATATGTTGGTTGTGTGTTTTGTCCCAGATTGCATGAATGTCTCTCATGAAAAAATATGCAGTGGGGAACAAATCCTATTCTGTTATATGATATAACTGGGTTTTATTTCTCTCTAAGATCTAAAAATCCTTGAAAAACTATAACTCTCAAAATGCAATTATTTCACTTTGCAAAGGGAAAAATCTCAAAATTAAAAAAGAGAAGTAGGATACAACGAGCACCATTCGAAAAATATCATACATTTTAAAATGATAGATGTTGTTAAGGCAACACCGGTTTGTAATCACAGTTCATGAAAAGGTTTTTGTTGCATTTTTCATGGGCAGGCCAGAAACATTGCCTGCACTAGGAAGAGAGAGAACCATTTACAACAGTCCCACCCTTCACAGCAAGCAACATCCCAGCTCTCACTGCCGCTGCGTGATTTGGCCTGTACTCACCACTCTTGCTGAGCATCCTCGTCTCTGCAAACCAGGCGACGTCAGGAAATGCTCCTGGGCACCGAATCTCAAGCAATCATACTACAAAAGCAGTGCCATGGCTTTGCTCTCCCGAACAATAACTAGGTGCAGTTGCAAAGTTAGCATGGGCAAAGAAAATTTCCAGGAGGCAATTTTAGTGCCGTCTACCTGTTTTGGAGTCTCGGAGAGTTTAACGGTACGGATATAGGTTTTTCCTCGCTTATTGGCTTCGGTGCCGGAGACTGGTCCCAGGCGTTTTTAATTTGCAAGTATAAATAAATCTACACTATTCGCCTGACCCCCACAACACGTCCCTTCAGTAACAGGGTAATTTGACAGAGTAGCTTAAAGAGACTTGCCTGGCTCCTGCTTGGTATCACAAAGGGTTTATATGGCGGGGGAACTCAGTTTCTTCTACTTCCAGTCTTATTTCCAGTCTGGTGCTTTTTACCTGCTGAACAATCAAAGTTGCATAAAGAAATGTGTAAAAAAAAAAATTATATTTCGGTAAGATTTTGTGGCATTGATAAAATTACAGTCTCTGAGGCGTAAATAACATTTTTCTATGTAGGTTCTGACAGCAGAAATGGAAATTTCCCCACCACTGGTTTCATTTAAAGCGCAATATTTTGCACGATTCTAATGAAAAAGGTAAGTTTCCACTGTACAGATCATATTGTGGCGCTTGCAAAATATATCTCCTGAATTTTTCTTGACATTCATAAATATTTCACATGCTCCTCCAAAGGGACTGGGTAATACACAAATTGCTGAGATTGTAACAAACAAAGTGGTGCGCTGAACGAGAGATAAAAGCAATCTGTGGAATGGTGTTATTGGACGTTTGGGATATCAGAAATGGCTGTTTCTTACAACCACCCCTTGGCAGGCTGCTTAGGACTATCTGCTCCACCAGATAAGCGGCAGGGCAAGATAACGAGTGAAGGATCTGTTCTGGGTGTCTGCAGGATTCACCCTCCGGCGCACAGCTACAGGGGGTTCAATTAAGCATCTTGTCCTTCCAGGGGCGGTGACCAGGCTGTGTGAGGATGACCATGCTCTTCTGCAGTCAAGCCCTGTTTATTTGGCCGTAACGTATTTTAAATTAAAGAGCGTACACGCAAGGTTGTGTCTTCCTATCTATTTGTCCGCCCTGAGGGGCACAAAAGGCACCGGATCCATGCTCAGGGGCTGCTTGTGAAGATCAGGCCCCTATCTGTCCTTTCCCAGGCGAAGTGTCTCTAGCCAGGCAGGGTGGCCACGGTACAGAGTTTCTGCCGAAAACCAGGTCAAGTCACTCTCTGCGCACCTCCCCAAGAGCAAAACAGTTGTATTTTAAGTCAGGGGATTTCTGTGTTTTATTAACACCGAGGCTTTTTATTAATTCCCATATTTTTTCTTCTTTCAGTTTGTGTTGGAATCACACTTTAGAGTAAACATTTAGGAATGCAAC
Organism: Vanellus vanellus; assembly: GCF_965231255.1. Lineage (NCBI taxonomy): Eukaryota > Metazoa > Chordata > Aves > Charadriiformes > Charadriidae > Vanellus > Vanellus vanellus. The sequence continues at coordinate 4,128,272 of NC_138908.1, read as the reverse complement.
TGATAACTAGCTCACAAGCACAAAATGTATAAAATCAGTGTGATAAGCTTTGAATATTTTATTGCAAAGTAGTCATGGGTTCTCTGGAGCAGAGAACAGTACTTCAAGACACAAAACAAACGGTACCACAGTCACAACTGCTCCCATAAGAAAGTAAGATGCAGAGAATCAAGAAAAAACAAGGCCAGTACCAAATTCTCTAGTCCTGCAAAAATTACCATAAGCTGTTATATAGACCGTGGAGCTGATGAAAGATTCACAGAACAGGTACATTAACATTTATGGCAGAGAACTACTAATGTAAGAAAAAAAGGAGAGGAAGAAGAAAGATATGGGCAGATATGCTAAAAGGTAATTTCTACAAATTAGTGAATTTGAATTAAATGAATCTCAGAGGGCCAAGGGAATTAGATATTAGTCATCTGAACTCTGACAGTTGGTTTTGAGAAGTCACAGAGAAAAGGGAAATGACAGAAAAGTGGAAAAAATGTATCATTTCATCCACTCTTGAAGATAAAGCTTTTAAAGTAGCTGAACGATACCAAAAGGGAAAAAAACTTTTAGCAACGGCACAATGAACTAAACAAGAAGGCAAACACACATATAAACACTGTTGAGGGCTGTTCTGAACACATTGCATACTTTATATATCATGGTTCAATTCTGGCATATTATTCACCCATCTTTTCCTTTATTAATAACAAAGAAAGAGGAAAACATACTAGAAAGCTATGGCAAGTATTCAATTTCTTTGATTGCAGGTCAAATGTGTCCCCAGCTGCTAGATATGGTCCACAGGTCAAATATACTCTTGGATCCTTCTCTGAAGTTCAGCTTTTGGATCCTAGTTCCTGTGAATATAGCTGTTTACAATGCTGTTTGCTTGTCAACAGTTTTGTCACCGTGTCAGGTGGGATGGTCAGCTACGGGGACATTAATCATCATTCATGTGGACTATATCAGGTAATGCCCCACCTCTCCTTGTTAAAAGGGCCTCATGCATTTTATCAAGTCCTTTTCAAGATGTAAGTCCTTCTGGGCAATACATTCAATAGCTTGGGACCCAACCTCTGGTGGTGGACTGTCTTAGACAGAGGATGAAATTGACAACTGTACTTCAAAAATTAATGATTTTGCTATAGCTGAATTTTCTAGAAAAAACTGTAAAGACAAGAGTGAGAATTCTGTCATGACCACAGAAATGATATTTGAGACTTGTTTTCTTCACTTTATACACAAAGCAATGAAAGGGCACTAATTACAGAAGAAAACAGGGAGAACAACAACATAACCCTACCCAAACAAAATATTCCACTATAGAACACTTCTCCCAGTAGGTCTGAATAGGGCTTTTTAATGCCTATTTCACAACATATCAGAAGGGAAAAAACAAACCAAGAAATTCATGTTGGGGTTTGACATTTAGATTAGATTATGAAGTTTACATAATAATGCACTAGCAACCTCTCTATACACTGTTTTAATAACGTTTTGACTGAGGGTTTAGAGTATGAATATCAAGTAAATATTCCTGAATTCCATGATGTCTGTTGACCTTTTAATTAAAAGAGAAATGCTAAATTATGTAGACGTTATGTAGGGACCCTAGCAATACAATCACAGAACACTTACGAGCTTCAAGCAGGTGTTATTGGGTGAAAATCGTTGATTTCCTGTTAAAAAGGCAGTCATTTTGGTAGGTCTTTCTGGTGTGAAAACAGAATCTGCAGATCTGGATGAAACTTTACTGGTCCCACTGTAATTATAGGGTAAAATAATTCTTTCTGTTTCATAAAGCAGAATGCAGGTTATATAGAATTTTTGGAGCTTCTAAATATAATTACCAAATACTATGCAGCTGACACAGCTACGTATGAACCAGTGTTAGGGAGAAATAACCACAATATTTCCACGGTGCAATATTAAGCACTACTGGTTAGTTTTGTGTCTTTATATTTAGATGGAATAAAACCCCCAAATATTATTTCTCAGTGTTCACCGTATTTATAAAAATCAGTTATCTCACGTACACATGAGAACCTGCCAGCTGCAAACAGGCTGAGACTGATTGTTTTAAATACACTGCTTTTTGCTTGAGTGTGGAAAAGTTCTGACATAATAGTTCCTACCCCCGTGTACCGTACTTGTTAGTAGCTATGGGCAACATTTAGGAAAAAAACAGTTTAGCACCATGAATACACTAAAAACATCTCTCCTATCTCATCCCGAACAAGTAAAGAAGCTCAGACTGTGCTGTTTCCTGTGTAGTTTTATTATTGCAGATAACTTTTGCAGCCAGTGGTAATAATTATGGCAGCATGAGATGGTAATAATCTACATTTGCACTTTCAAGTGGGAACATTTTACTGTATTTCTATTCACTCTCAAAATTATAAGCCTTTTATTATTGACAGACTTTGCAGAAATAGCTTTTTGTTGTTATCCTAACCTAAGTTCCAAGAAGACTATAGCATAGAGCAGATGAGATCCAACTTATGCCTTAGAGAACCTATTTTTATGCAACAGTTTGTATATAAATAAAGAGAACAGTTGTGAAAAGTGTTAGACATAGAGCCCTAGACAGTGAGATTGTTTAATCATGCAGCAGATAGGAAGAAAAACAGAACTTAAAAAACTCCTCATCAACATGTTTCAATCTTAGTAAGGATTGTCTCAACAGACAAGAAAAAGTCTGTCCTCAAGGTCACGTAATTCATGGCATTACTACACTGAAGTTGTTGCTAACTTTTTTTTTTTTGTGTGTGTGGCTATAAAGCGAGAAAGCAAACCATTTGGTTTCCAGTTTCTTTCCTCTTGGTTGCAGGACTTTTCACTGCTTGATTCCAATCTGAGTTCTCCCAGTATTTCTCCAGTCCTAGTACCTAGAAGTATTCTGCTTTAGCTGTCAAAGAAGAGATTATGTCCCACGTGCAGTACACATGGGATGTGATAGCTGTGTCTTTCAAATCTTCCCTCTGTTCACCTTCCTAAGTTCAAACTTTTATCACTGTATAGAACATTGATGTTCATATTGATGATAACACTGTCTCTTGAGCTGCTTCTGTGGAAAGTTGTAATGATGTTATGTCATTGACTCTGTTTCACATTGTGTTTTTTTTTCCTTCAGAAGGACCTTCTAAGTCAGAAACTAAAGACAAACAGCTTTGCCTTAACTGTTCCTTCACGTCCTTTTTATGGGATAATTGCTTTCTTCTGCTCTGTGGACTGCAAATGTAAAGGATCTTGATTTTTGTTCTTCAGTGTCTCACTTTGAGAGCATCCAGTCTTCAACCCAGACCCCCAGCATAAGTAAAAGTGCTCCTAGCTTTTCTCTCTCTGTCATTTTAAGTGGCTTACATACTTTTCAAGGAAGAAATGTAGTCCATTGCTGTCTGTTCAGCTTCAGATAGGACAGGATTCTAATTTTCTATTCCATCTTCAAGAAGAACATTTTAAAAGATCTCTGGTCTAATTTTACGGGCTATGACAATTTTACATAGACTTTTATAGGTACTTGCATATTGTAGCGCAGCTTTACATTGTCAGCTATCTTTTTTTCCCCCCATCTTGTTTTATTGTCAAAGATGTATTTCTCGTCACTTGTCTTGTCAATGTAGAGAAAAGTCTAAACCCACAACATTTATGCAATTTACTGCATATTCACAATGCTTTGTAGCTATTGGCTGGCTAATTCTTGGATGTTTCTGTAAAGTACAGTAGGCAGAGAGAAGTAAGCTCGTCGTGGCTATGCAGAAACTCAGTGGCAAAGGAAGGTCTGAAAAAAAAGAAGATTGAGATTCACAATTCTGCACTCTTCACACCACATTTTATGTCTTGCACAAAGATCAAAAGAGAAAGTGAAAGATAATACTCAACTAATGAACATCAAGCTCATATGTCCTAATTGAGACATGGCTTGTAGAAAATTACTTTAACTCAGTCCTGTGAGTCTATATTTAGGACATTATAGACAGCACCAAGAGGCTATGTTACTCAAAACTACATTTTCAAACAGGCATCTGCTGAAACAAGTTCTGTAGACTGACTTCAGAGAGCTTTCTCCTTTGATGAGGGAACTTAGAACAAAACCAATGTTGTTCCATGGTCCTAACCCAAGGATTTTTGTAAAGCACCAGTGCTTTACAAAAGGGTTCCCCTAAGAAGAGCTCATGGACGCTCTCATGGCTGAAAAGGCTCCTGCTATGTCCAGCTTTGCTCTAGACGACCTCTCACTGTGCTTTTTAGTGACAGGAGTCAACGTGGAGACCAGGAGGTGGTTTTGCTTCAGGCAGAGGAAACACCACGAATACCCTGAAACTTCTCCTTTCCCAGAGGAAAAACTTCTTAATGTAGCATAAAAGCACATTCTCTCCTGCCACACTGTCTGGCTGTAATCCCTCTGATAATATCTTCTATTTAATGAAACTCTTTGTTCTCAAAGCAATCTCTGCAAAGACAGGGACGTCTACTTCAGAGTCGCAGCTTCTGATCGTTGGACAGATACCACATAATTTTTACGGCTTTCTCACACCTCTGTCGTTGCCTCAGGAGTGTGGATAGCACATCTCCCATCAACAGTTTCCAGAATCAAATCATTTTTCATCTGTCTGGAGTGGCTGGGTTATTCTTCAGAGGAAAATGTTTTCTGGGGACCAGAAAAACTTAAAAAAAAAAAAAAAAAAAAGAAAGAACAATTTGTTCCTCTTTCTCCTCAACTTATAATCTGTCCTCCATGTGGATTCAATACGACCGAGCACCTCCTTTTCCCAGCCTGAGAAGTTTTCCGAACCTCCCTGCCTCAGAAGAAAAACTAGCTTTTTTGCAGTTTTGGGATTTGGAAATTTAGATAAGCTTCCAATGTTAATCTCCAAACTTTCAGAGGTTTGCTAATCACCAGTATTATTAAAACAGGTTTCATATTTAACAGTGTCAGCTAATGTAATGTAATCCAGTTAATGTAAGAAATGTTCCATTAATCCTAACTTGGTGCAGAGCGGGGGTGCAATTAAGTAAGAAGAGGGGAAGTTCACTTTCTGAGATGTAGAAACAAGAACTGCCAGGTAAGATGAAGGAAAAAATGAAGAAAAAGCATGCCATGAGTTATGGAAGGACACACGCAGAACACAGTGTTAAAAGTAACTATATATTTTCCTCTCTTTTTCTTAATGTGTACCTTGTAAAAATAGTATTTGTTGGCAACAGAGGAGGTTGTTCTTTCCTTCTAGATATGCAATTCATTGCTAGGTTCGCATTTATGTTTAGGTGTTGTATTTCCAACTTTCCAAACCAGCTCAGTTCCCTGAAGCAAGAAAAAAAAACCCCACACTTAAAATTTACATATTGTGCTTATGAATTAGAGTAGCTGTCTCAGAAATGCTCAAGGGAGCTGGAAGTCATGAACACACATATACACACATAATGCGGTCAGAATTTTAAGCTGATATATCTGTTCTCCACTTTTATAGAGACATATTCTGCTTTCAGTTGAGACCTCTTATTAAACAATATTCAAATATGTGAAAGCGAAGATAAAGTCTGACAGACCTTCAACAGGTTATGGTGCATTCATACAGTACTGTCTATATCGCTTTTTAATTAGCAGCCCAAATGCAGTGAACAGATTGTACAGTGTACTACATCAGCCTGGCTCCTACATTTTCTATTGATTCATATTCATGTTTAAAGGGCCCTCTTCGAAGCAGGATTTTTCTCTTCCCACTGCCTTCCCCACAACCCAGGGCCGTCGAGTAAATACCGTTTCACTCGCTGGCAGCAGCTGGCTTTACCAGGTAGCTGAAAGGACACTTTAATCTCCTGTTTAATGCATTTTTCCCTACCTGGGATAAGAAGCCAAATTGCTGTTAGCAAAAATGCCTTAGTCATTAATGGAAAGTAAGTTTTAAAAGCATTCCATTACTCCCCCAGTGGGAAATTTCTGACTTTATTAGCATCTTTTGAATCTGTATTAGAAGTACCTAAGTGCTAAAATCCTAGCGGACAAAGGGCTTGCTTTATTACATGAATTTAACTTGCCAAATCCACCTCGTGTTGGAGTGAACAAAAGAGGGAAAGGAATTCAATTTATAGTCAATATATTGAGAGTAAACCTTACCTGGTTCTTAAATCAATATTAAAGCAAACAAAAACCCCCTGTTTATGTTATTACACTTCTCTGATGTGCTCAAAAATATGTGGACTGAGGTGCCTATTTTTGCACAGAACAGAAGAAAGCTAAGCATTCCTCAAAAGCAGATAACTATATAGTCAAATCACTTTTTCCTGGTTCGAAGAGGATGGTGAATCATGCAATCTTTTGCTGTTATCCAGGGAAAATTTTTATTGCAATCAACAGCCAATTTTTACCTAACAATTTTACAGTTTGATTTACGATCTATTACAGCATTTCTAGCTGAGAAGTTCAGAATATATATTCTAGTGAAAATCTTTTCAGAGGACTACTTTTATTATGGTTATGCCTTTTAACTTCATTTTTAAGGGTGATTTAACCTACTCAAACCTTGTAAGAACTTTAAAGCAAAAATCAAATTAGATATGTTTAGAGTTAGAACAGTCAGATTGAGTAATTCCATCTCACTCCCTAATCCTCAACAGATTTTCAGACTTTCAGCATCTCATTAGGACTGGAAATTGGGCTGACTGGAAGTTGAAAATTAGATTATGACTTTAAGATATATCCCTTCATTACTTTCTGTGGAACCACATTCCCCAAGAGGAACCTGTGAGGGATTTATGAATTATAGGAGTCATGGTCCCTCCATATCTTTGATAAAAGGGAGAACATTTGGGCTGCTCTGTCTTCTTCAGGGTCCACTGGTTTCAGTGAGAACTGCCCGTTCAGAACTGGATACTAATGTCACCCATTTCTAGGGCCAAATTTCAACCTCATTTAAAATGGCATCCCTGGGGCTTTAAAAAAAAAAAAAAAAGTGAATCCAGTTATCCCTGACTAATTAGGTGTTAAATAGCTCTTTCTCAGTACGACAGAACTTTGCAAACTGAATTCCATGAGAATCCTTTCTAATAATTTTTCATGTATCCTGTATTCCTTTGCCCATTTTGGGACAAAAAGAACCATCAGATTCCTTTTATCTGCTGTGAAGGGTGTAAATATGTCACAAGTCCTGTGAGAGAGTAGTAACTCAGTCTAGTATCGCTAATTTAGAAAAATGTAAGGCAAAGTCTGTATTAGATGCCTAGAAACAAAGATTTTTCAAAACTGTTATGATGTCCCATTAATTAAGGGGTTTTGATAAAAGCTCAATAAACCGGTAAATTAGAACTCCACATGCTGCCTATTAATTCAGACATTTCCATTCCTTCTAGTTCACCATTCTCCTTTCTTTCTAAAAGATGTAGGAATCATTATGGGTTTCCAGGAAGGAGCGGATCAGGAACCAATGATGCCTATGTGCAAGAAGGCTGACAGTAGATTATATACATTACAAAAAATGACAAAACTATCATAAAAAAAAGGAAAATACCAACTGATGTCCCAAAAACTGACATTGTGTGGTCTATCTTTTCATTCATTATGTGCCCACATTTGATCTTTCCAGTAACAATTTTGGGCGCTAGAAAGGCCTATGTCATATTACATTCATGGAGAGTTGGCCAACACATTTCTGGTGCTTGGTATAGTCTGGTTGGTGGACGCTGAGAAAGACGGCGAGGTTTTGGCGTGGTAAGGGACTCAAGGTATCACCAGTAAAGCCCTCCCACTCACAAAAGAGTGAGCCCATATAAAGCGCTTTCATTCAAAACCCAAAAAGTAGGTGCATTGGATGTGGATCCGTCTAAAAGGATGAAGTCCTCACTGGAGTACTGTGTCCAGTTCTGGACTCCCCAGTTCAAGAAGGACAGGGAACTACTGGAGAGGGTGCAGCATAGGGCTACCAAGTTGATCATGGGAACAGAACACCTCTTTTATGAGGAAAGGCTGAGACACCTGGGTCTGTTTAGCCTGGAGAGGAGAAGACTGAGAGGGAATCTCATCAATGCTCATCAATATCTAAAGGGCGTGTGTCAAGAAGATGGGGCCAGACTCTTTTCAGTGGTCCCCAGTCACAGGACAAGGGGCAATGAGCGCAAGTTGGAACACAGGAAATTCCAACTGAAGACGAGGAAAGAATTCTTTACAGCGAGGGTGGCAGAGCACTGGCACAGGCTGCCCAGAGAGGTGGTAGAGTCTTCTCTGGAGACATTCAAAACCTGCCCGGATGCAGTCCTGACCAACCTGTTCCAGGTGACCCTGCTCTGGCCGGGTGGTTGGACTAGATGATCTCTGAAGGTCCCCTCCAAGCCGTACCATTCCATGATTCCGTGATTCTGTGAAGATGAACCTTAGAAACCTGCCTATGCAATGAAAATGAAAAGCAGAGTACAGTGGTGCTTGCAGCGCCGTAGGAGAGGAAGCTGGGGACACCTGTCCTAGCAGCTCAACGGCTACTCCAACTAGTGTTTTGAAAAGCCAGCTGTAAACTGCATAAATCATAAATACTGCACTCCTCCCCAGATATCTTTAAAACCCCCAAACACTGGTGACAGGCAGAAACATCTTTGGAGATAGCAGCACTCCACAAATCTTAATTACCGTGCTGGTTGTTTAGAGACTGTAGTGACAAATTCATGAATCCCGACGACTTAAGTTAGGATGTTACACAACTGAGTCTAAAGAGGGATTTTCTAGAAGAACTCCAGAGGGATTCCAAAACCAAGATATTTTTGTTAAACTTCTGTAGAAGTCTATTTACATGCCTGTGCCTGGGCAGGAGGGTTCTTTGTTAGCTGTTGTAACCACTGGAGTAGCACTGCACTGTATATACACCGGTGAAGTCTCGGGGAAATTAGTTTCGAATAGAGACAAGGTATTAAATCTATACACAGAGAAAGGATTAGAAACTGCTCAATCTTCTCGTGTGATAATATATCTCATTAATCATTTTCTGAGTTCTGATAAAAACATTTAGAGCTATGCATATTAGACAGCGAAGCTCCTGCAATGTAATAGCACTTAGTGAACTTTTACAAATCAGATGAAACCAAGTACTGTCTGTCTGAGACAGGTACATCTAAAATCAGAGTGCAGCTTTTTTAATATATTAAATGAGCAAATTAAAGTTACAGGGGGTGAAAAAATCACAAATGAATCCGGTAGCTCCATCAATAGGCTTCTGCTATGGCATAAACCCTCTGAGCAATAAAGCCATTTTGAAAATGTTGTTTAGGCTCAACGTTTCCCAGAGCTTAGTGCAGACATTACATGATCTTCCCACATGCTGTAGTTACATTAAAAAGCAGGAATTAAATGTATTGCACCAATTGCAGGCAGGTTCTTCGTTTCAGGCGCGGTGTGCACACCTTCTCATCGATCATTCAACGTGCTAATGTAAAGTCAAATGCAAATAGGAGGTGAAAAGCTGGTATTCTTCCTTGCAATTCAACTCTTTAAAAGCAAGAGCAGATGATGAAAAGGACCAGGGAAGTAACCTTGCTGAAACAGGGTTCCAAGCCGTATAACAAAGGCTGAGCTTCCAGAAGCTATTACGGCTTCCCGGGGTGACAGAGTATTCTTGAAGGGACGGTGGGGAAGGACAAGTCCTGCCTGTCCTGCCTCTTGACAGAGGAAATAAATCACCCTGCACACTTGAGGATACCTTTCCAGGCTGCATGCTGGGAACTTCATTACACAAGCTGTGCCACATATTACTATGCATATTGCCACTGATTGGACATAGCCTCAAATCCGTAGCCTATTTCTGTCATAGTCTTAGGGGGAAGGAATCTGTTTTCTGCTTAAACAGATACCGACTTGGAAAGGAAAGGGGAAGGAAAAGACACTGAGCAGCCAAGAGTTCTCAGTGGAAAAAGATCCCCTTGACTAATGATATGTCTAATCTACACTAACCCTGCCTCATGGTGCATGAAATACAGTCATATTGTCATGGTTTTCATATCCCCTTTGATCTTAATGCAATTGTTGTCAAAGTGAACAGCTACTCGCAGGAATCCCGGCTTCATTAGGAAGATAGAAAGTCCTTCCTCCCAGAAAGCTCTCTAATATGTCTTTGTTTTCGTGTTATAAGTTTATAGAGCTGCTGCATGCCTGTCAATAACTCTGGTAAAATATTAAAATAAATTTGCAAATGAAGAATTCATTAGCGTTATGTGTGCTTCTAACACATAATCCTAACACTAATATATCTTGGAGGTGTTGGGTTAAATTTAAAGATGATGTACATGGGGGTAAAGCTGAGACAGGAATGCACGGCTGTGATTTACATGTTGAAGGGAGAGAAAGGCTGCCCACAAACCAACCAACACAAGCAGATAGGGAGATGCTTCCTTACAACGTGTGCCTTTTAGGGCATCGATTCACATGCTGCAATGGACCAAGGTGAAAAAGTCGAAGTAGCTCTTAATTTCAGCTGTCTTTGTAGCCCTTCTCCTGGAGTTTAACTCCCCCTCGCCAGAACCAAAGCCTCGTGTGAGAGGCAGTACAGAGGGACCAGTACAGCTCCCCTTCCAATGCCCTTCTTGAATTAGAAGCCAAATACAAGTCAACACTTCTGTTTGCCTCTTTTCCCACCATCCCACCCTCCTGCTTCCCAGCTCAAGCTAGAGTCGATTTTACTAATGGGCAATTTGTATCGCTTATTAAGTGGCCACTGATTTTGGTCCACTGCGTTAATGAAAAGAACTGTAAATGACTGCCTCGTATCAACTGGCTGGAAAGCACAGTGGTTGCTATAGTGTCATCTTTGTAGTTCACAACGTAAAATTAATGAACCAAAGGAAACAAAATTAATGAAGACAATCATTAACAGGCATCCTGTGGACTGAACACACAAATATATTAGAGGTGAGATTTCACTAATTCAGGATACATTGGGAAGGGAACGGGAAGAAAGATAAATGGTAACTAAACCATGCCATCTCTTCCATTATAAAAATGCTTCTACGGAGAAGGCTCCTATTATCTCAATAGAAATTTTGCCAGTGTGACAGGTACTAAATATATATATATATATATATGTCTGTGTGTCTGTGTTAGTGTATATAATATATATACACGTATTTTTTAAGATTTGTTTGCCATCGAAACTCATTTTCACAAAAAAAAATTCCCTCTCTACACAAATTCGTGGATAAATACAATTCTGTTGTACACAGACCCTAAAGTAATATCTATCATAACTCGCAGAAGATTAAGCTTTGGTAAAAAAACACTGTCAATGTTTTCATCTAACTACACAGCAAGATAATCTTAAACAATTTTAAGTTTTGCGTGGAACTCTTGCACATAATGAAACTGGTACAGAAATTCCAAATACAGAATAATTGTTTCTTCTTCCTAAGCAGGTTATAGTAATTGTGTCCAAAATGGCTTTGATGATTTTTTTTGGTAAACACCAAGGAAATCTGCACAGTAGTGGGAGGTTTTGAGGAAATTAATATGATATCCTAGCTCATGTTAGGAAATCATTTGCATTAAAATAGTGCAAGTCTGTCAATAAGAAATGTAAAAAAAATCAAGTTTAGAAAAATTACTTATAGCATTAACACAAGATTGGCTTTTAAATCATGCATGTTTGCAAGGGGATTGCTACAATCTAGCCTATTAGAGAAAGGGTGGAACTCGAAGGGTCATTAATTGTATTATGAAAACCTTCCTCTCTACTAAGTCATTGCAGAGTACTAGTAGCTGAAAACGCATAAATCGATTTGCATCCTCTACTTGAGAGGAAGGGTTAATTAGGCTAGCCTTATTGCAGTTTGTTAAACAGACTGTTTTGTAGGCAGAAATGTTACATATCTTCTTGTTTCCTTGAATAGAGATATCTGTCCTAAGATAATTCTCTATTTCTAGCAAGTATGGCATATTTAGAGCATCTGAGAATCCCAGGTGCTATTACAAAGTTCCGCCCAGACAAAGTGTGCATCATTTCACTGAAGTCTGTGGATGCATTTCCTGTGTTATTCACTAGACTAAACAAGACCTAAATTCTGCTGTATGCTCTTTCCTTATTAGCATCAAAAGATAGATGTTCTAACAAGCCTCTTGTGTGTCGCACATACCCCACTCGTTGATGGCTGCCTCTCAAGAAGATAGACAGCCATCCTCTTTTGATATGAGTCAAGTAGGGAAAACGTCTGAGCGCAGACAACACCACTAGCCTACAAAGGTATGTTAAATGATAGAAAAGGTGATTACTGTTGACTTTCTCTGAACACCACAAAGTGGGAAAGCCTTAGCTTCAAAAAGTGACATTTGTTTCGCTGGTATGTCACAATTCCCAGCCACGTGTACATCCATACAACAGAGATGCACACTCCTTAGCCTAGCAAAATTCTGAGCTAGAGTTTCTGAATGAACATTTATTGATGCAAATTGATTAACTACGCATCTGTTCAAATTGTGATTACTTGACCTAAATCTGTAAGTAGCTACTAGCTCACACAGGTACAGTTTAACGCATGGACCAACTCTTTAAAGTATGACCCCTGTCCAAGTATTTGAGTGCCACACATCTGCCCATTCTACCTTTGTGTATTCACTAAAAGAAAACCGAAGTAACAACAAAACAAAAATTAAAAAATGTGCTGTGCAAGAGAAGGATATAGAGCAAGGTAAAAGCTGCGGGGTGGCTGTAAACAAAATACAAATTAATAAAGGCAAAATTTCTGCTCTTAAGCTGTCTAACAGCAATGAATCACGATGTGTTATCACAAAAAATGACTCAGTGTCATTTACAGCAGTGATCCCTCATGACTCAGCCATGAAATTATGATGGTAACACAATTGATCATGAACCCTGAATCATGCGACAGCAAACAATGATGCAAAGTTTATGCAAGAAGAATCCAACTAAAAAGTGAATTTGAGAAAAATATCCTGCATCCTTGAAAATCAGTATTTGGAAATCAGTTCCACGTGTAGTTGTAAGCAGTACTCTGTCAGCAATGAATTTAAGACTAATCTTAAATTCACTAATCAATCTTAAATTCCTAAGAATATATTTTCTTCCTGAAACATTTGCAGAATTGGCATGACTCTTGTCTGTGGCACTGACCATTATATGCTCAAACCTATTACGTTCCCTTTATTTGTCATAGTAGAAAATAGCATACGCCAAACTGTTTTCAATTTCAAAGTGATTCTTGCATAAAATTATTGTAACTGTAGTGTAAATAAAGAAGAGCAATTACTATACGCTTTAGATTTCTTGTATCACCACTCTCTTCTCTCAGTGCCTTGCACAAAAACTGCAGACCATTTTTTTCCTGTAAGGAATGTATCATTGCTATCACACTTCGTAATAGCAATTATCTGCTCCAGTCCCCTGCTTACCTTAATTAATATCTAATTTGTTAAAGAAATAAATGCTTTCAGCTTTAGTCTGAGGTAACAAACAAAGCGAAACAACCATGAAGATCTCTGTAAAAATATGCTAGAAGGAGGAGGACAACAAATGTCTTTACAGATAACATTTTGCACATGATAAACAGGTTTTTGTGTGTTTGTTTTACTGAAAACCAAAGGCTTATATGTACCAGGAGCTAGATACACATGATTCACCTAGAATAAACATAGTTTTAGAACTGTCCTTTCTGCACTGTGGCCTCAATGTGACACTGTTTAAACTGGAAGGCAGCTTTGGAGGTCTGTACTTCAGTCTCCTGCTCAAAGTTCTACTATCACAAGCAGTGGATCAGGTCAGCTGTGGATTTCTCTAGATAAGTCTTGAAAATATCCAAAGGCAGAGATTTCTCAGCCCCTCTGGGTCACACTTTCTAGCCTGCACTACCTCCTGGTGAAGAAGTTCTTCCTGATGTCCAATATGAATATCTCAAGCCACAATTTGTGGTCCTTTCAACAAGATAGTCTGGCACTACCTAGTTAAGTTTGACTTTCTTGTCTTTGGAACAGGACTTCTCATGGATACTTTTCTGCTGCCATTAGACCATACCTTTGCCTCCTCTTCACCAGAATAACAAAGCCCAGCTCTGCATCCGACCCATCCATCCTCCTAGGAACTGAGGACGGGGGCCCTGCCTTTGGGTCCACCACTCCCCCCAATTCTGTATGGTCTGCAAACCTGCTGAGGAGGCGCTCTTTGTCATCTTATCAATTGCAATTAATCACTCTTGAGCAGACCTCTTGAGTACTGTCTTTGTTACTGGATGCCAGAGGGACATCAGCCCATTTATTGCTACACCTTGTGCCTAACAGTCTAGCAAATTTTTAACCCACCTAAGTCTTCTCATCTATTCTTTTTTTACAAATGCTATGGGAGGCGATGTCAAGGCAGAGAGCATCCAGTGCCTTCCCCTTGTTCTTATGCTTACTTAATACAATCAGATTGATTTAGCACAATTTGTGTTTGGTAAATGCGTGCTGACGATCTCTGATTACTTTTCTTGCATATTACGTTCTTCAAAATTGATTTTAAGAGGACATGCTTCCTTTCTCAGGGCTGAGGTTAGGCCCTCTTCAGCTCCTCTCTTTTTAAAGACAGAAGTAACATTAACCTTGTTTCCAGTCATTGCAGACCTCCTTCAGCGCTGAATCCCAGCTGGCCCCACAGATTTGAATGTGTGCAAATTGTGTAAGCAGCCCCTAAATTGTCATTGCTCTACTGCTGCCTGCCCCTTTCCTCTCAGACTGTGCTGATGTGTCCAGAGGTCGTGGAGACGGCGTTTACTGCAAAGCCCAGTGCAGAAACGGCATTGAGTACAGTGCAGCAGAAGCGGGAAGCCACCGTTGGGCTGGCAAAATACACAAAGCGGAAGGAAGAACACGGTTTTGTAGCTTTAGAAAGCTTGCAGCCCGTTTTGTCTTTTTATCACATTGGGTCTGACTTTGTGTTTGTATAAATCAACAGCAAATTTCTAAATACTACATCGGAAAAAATTGGTCTGGTATATTTCACAAATGCATTCACATTAAAGATGTATCATTCTATACATTCCCTATATGTTTCAAATTGAAATACTCAGCTATGAATGACAGCTCAGGAAAGGCTAATGAGTTGTCTTTGAAGGCTGCTCAAAGAGCTCTTGCCTTTTCCAGTGCTCTTAGACACATTCACTCCCTTCCGTTTTTTACTCTAAGTACCTCTTGTTCTTTCACAAGGACTAGGCACTTGATGTTAACAAAAAAGTGGGGAAGAGAATTAAATTAATGGAGTATTCTATGACTGTTTTTGTAAAAAAACAGACTTAGGTTAATTTCCTCTAAATGACACAACTATATTGTTACAAGCTAAGACTCAGCTCTCACAATTTTGAATAATAAAGCCAATTTTGAATAATAAAGCCAACAAAATTTTCTGCCGACATTTTTTTCTGTAACTAAATTCTGATGTGACAGAAAAAAACCCAAAACTGCAAGGTACTGACGTTTTCAAAATCATCTGACAAAACTTACTCAAATGTACCATCAAGATAAAATATTTCATTACAGTGTTATAGGAATGTTTCATTAAAATGTGTAAGATGCAACAAGAATCATTCTACTTGCACAGTTTGAGTGCTGAACTAAATGAAAGAGAGGTGCTAAATGTTATTTTGATTGTGCTTGAAAATCTATCCCACCACCTTCATGTAGACATGCTGAAACCCAAGAACAAAACCTTCGGTCCATGAAAGAGAGATATCTCTGGGACAAAAAAAGACCCCGTAATCTAACCAAGAAAGAACACAAGACTGTACAAAGATTCAGCCGTTAAAATAAGTTAAGCTTCAGAGTTGGAGCACACACTGAATAAGACTCTGCCTCTACAACTACAAATCAAAATATTTTCTGAGAGACAAATTTCATACATACACTTCTGGTCTATGTGTGTTACCCACTAACAGCCCCATGCCTTTACCTTGGTGGTGCAGTCCAAAGAAAACTCATCTCTTTTTAGTAAAACCACTCTTGCAACAGGTTTATGTTAGAGAGTGCAGACTGGAGTTTCTCCATGAGTCAACTGGCATAGCTAAAGAAATCGAGCCACTTCACCACAGATGATGATCTGATTTCGGCTGATTGCCCCCACTGTATGCACTCTCTATAGGCATCCTTTCTTCTAACAGAAATCAAATGATCTCAATATTTGTCAGTATGGGACTCTCGTATAATCCTCTCTGATGTCCAGACTGGGATACAAAACTAAAGTTGGCTTATGTAGAGAAATTTCGATGTAATTTACCCACCTTCCTCTTTTTTAATTTACTTGGAAACCAAGTTAAAGACTTTAAAGACTTTGGGAAGTTTGGGTTTTCCCTCCTAAATTTGTCAAAAAATTATATGGACCAAGGGAAATCAAGCTTTTCTTGCAAATTCAAGAATTAAATATTCATGCCCCTTTGCCATAAGAAGTAACAGTTCAGACTGAATGCCTTTAAAGAATTGTGGATGATTCATTTTATGCACTTGCTGCAATGACACAATGTGTTCTAGGAAAGGCATGCCACCTCTCAGGGCGTCAGCGCACCCAGGCATCAAAGACAATGGCTCTAGACAAAATCATTGCTTTAATTCTAAACTAATCTGTTTGACTTCTGTTCAGCTCCTTTGTTCTTCCTGGAATTGTTCATGAGGGGAAAAGAATGGATCACACCCACTGAATGTTTTTGCTGCTGTGTGCAGGCTGGTTGGAGATGTGAAAAAGTGTCCATTCTAGCAAATCACAAACTTGGTATTGACCTGAAGAGTAGTAGTCAGGGGGTTTACAATAGCCACCCAGTTTGTATCACCAACACTTCATGACCTGTTTAACACTGAAATTGTTCTAGCTCAGCCATCGCCACCCCTCCAAAAAAAAAAAAAAAGACACAAAACACCCCCCCCCCCCCCCATCCCGACAGTAAATATATACGTGATGACCATATTTGGCCTTTTGGCCTTCCTGAGTGTAATGACTAATTAGTAATAAATAATAAGTAATAATAAATGATAATATATAAATACTAATTATTCAGAGCTTTGTGATAGTATTTCTGCACATGATGGCAGGGACTGTTATTAAATATATTTATTTCATTTTTCACCTCAGCAATTAATACTGCTCCCGTTCCTTCCTGAAAAGAGTAACTGCCTATACAGATTTAATAACTTTCAGTTGCTGTGACTGATCCCATAATTAAGCAGGAGGTGACCAAATCTTAAATGTGAGGTAATAATTAAAGGTTGCTGTTACAAAAAATGAGTGCATGATCACATATGTACATACAATTTCGAATTTTATAAAATTAAGAGTACCTTCTGGATCTGACTTTTAATAATTTTGATCTTTGATGTATGCAAAGTGACTGTAAGGTGACAAAAAATAACCCATCATTTTGCTGCATTTGAGGTAGCTGGCTGTAAAAGGCCTAGATGATTGGGAAGATTTTAAGGCTACTGTGCCAATTAAAAGACATTTTTTAAGATTCTTATATAGGGCAAAAATCTTGAAGGCAGACTACAGGACCTGTGAAGTGCTTTGCACCAGTATTCTTTGTTTCTGACAGCATCATGCTCGGTTACAACAGCAAAGGACGAAAAAGGCAGCTCCTTGGTAGAAATCTCAACGAAACGTGCAGCCCCAAATGCACTTTTCTCTACAGAAGGGCAGAAAGCTTTAGTAATTTCAGCTGCAATGAGCCAGCCACTTTATTTTATTTCACTGTAAATCAACCTTGCCGTATAGAATATCGCACTTCAAAGTTGCACAAAGATTGTTACTTCCAGCTAAAGCGGATACATAAACTTTCAGAGAGAGTTACTTTAACAAAAGTGATAAGTATGACTGCAGAAAAACCACTAAACATCAGCAAGAGATGAGCTAATCTGCTGGTTCCCGTATTGCTGCGGGGATCCGCTAAACCATTACTGAAAAAAGCGATGCAAGAGATGGATAAATCAGTCAGTACTCAGTAATGTTTTCCTGCCTTAGGACCTCTTTGGATATCGGATAACTGGAAAATTCGTTTTAATAACATAGAGTTGTTCCTTAAGTCAGTTCTCTTCATAGATGCTCTCCAAATTTATTCCAGGTAAACATTGGCACTAAGGCTAAACCACTCTGGTGGCTTAGAATGAGGCATGGAAATACGTGCCTTTTAGTGCAAGTAAGCACAACGCTTACTTCAATATTGTTTTTCTGGAAAACCTCTGAATGGTTACCCCAGCTGACATTATTTTGGCCATTGGGCTGAGCGTGCCTTCACAACCAAAGTTAAGTACCTCATTTCCTCGTTGTTCTACTCAGGAATAACGGCCGTACTTTACTATCTGATTAAAATTACCAGCCATAATTGATTACATATTACCTCAAAGCCTGCCAGGCAAAGCAAAACAAAAAGGACCATTGGCGACCTCCGGAACACCCACGTGAGAGTAACAAGACTAGCGACCAGAGCTTCACAGAGAGATGAAGAGATTCATAACAGAACTGGAATGGCATTAATACAACATTTATTTGAAGATGGCAGTTCCCCCACGAAAGTAGTCTTCTCTGCTGTATGTGATCCTCGTTCATCAGAGCTGAGCAGACTTTCGGCTTTCAAACTGTTGTTATGATCAGAGGACAGGACAGAAATACTTTGGCAATGGCAAAACAAAACCTTCAGATGCTGCTCCCATATTCCTCAAGGATGTTCTTCAGAGTCTCCTTTTACAGCTGGAAGTCTGTCCAATGTTTTACAACTAATGAGCTGGCAATTCTAGCTTGGACGTAGCTCCAGAATTTGTTAGCCAACGGTGGACTGTAGGTGCTGAGCACCAGAACAGAACTTTGGAGACCTGCAGGTTTTAGTGAAAGGAGTTCTGCTATCCCTTGACCTTAACATGGGATGGAAACTGGACCTCCACCAGATTGTGTTCCCAGAGTCTGCTGCCGAGCTCTCTGTCCATGACGTGCAGACCAGGCTCTTTGAGGATCACGCAGCACACTCGAGCCAGCGCTGTGCTGGAGAGACTTATACCTGTTAGAATTACAAGTACTTCCAGATTTCATCTTGGAGAAGCACGCAAAAATCCAATTTGGGATTTTTTTTTTCTTAAGGAAAATAAGTGTTAGATGAGATGAACCCTTCTAAGCAAAGCAGGAGGCTGAAGGGACTGGTCTGTCTATTGACACCAAAAGAACTTGTTCTTATTTCCATATTCTTATTCCCATCCCTGAAATGGATTGGATTTTTCCCCCTAATTTATAAAATACAGGCAAAGGATGTACAGTGCTGTACAAAGAGCTGGAGCATGCCGGAATCTGTTATCATTCTAGAACCAGTTATCTTTCAGCCGCGGTACTGTGTAAAAGCGCTAAAATGACCATTTCATGAGACTAAGTGGATATATTATTTATTTTAAATAGGTGAGATGGTCACTTCCTCAAAAAAGGGCCAAGTACTTGTTTGCTTGAGTGTAGTTAAAATGGTCAGCAACAGAACTACTTGTGAACCTTGGAAATGGAACCGTTGGTTTTGTTAGTCTTTAAAAGACTTGAGTGTTTTATGGAAATAATTTAATGTTACAAGGCTCTCTCATTAGAAAGTGTGAGTGTGTGTGCACGTGCAGAGAATAAGCACAATACAATACTATACTTGATTCACCCCGTACATAATTTTTGCACCAACACCGTTCAAATAAAGAGCAGTGCTGTTTGGATCCCTGAAATGATGAAAATCGACTTATGGAGGACTGAATTTCAGATTGACAGAGTGATAACATTGATGATATCGACCCAGCGATAATGTATATGATATTCCTGCTATTGCAAGCAGGAACAATCTATCATGTCAGCGAGTAGCATGCATTCACTTCATGGCATGGCTCATTGACAGCAAAGTATGGTGCTGTTTCAGTACAACATCTACTTTTAGATTTTGATCCTTCAGTATTTCCTGTTTGAAAGAAAACAAGCCGCAGATTAAATTTTTTTCCTGCCTTTTAGGCTGCCGCTACAATCATACCGTCTCAGCAACAGTAGTACTCTCCAAACACATACTTTCTGGATTTTGAGTACATTTTTCAGGGTTCCCTGGGAAAGATGATAATTAAAATGATGAAGAGTTTCTTTAAAAACGATGCGCTCAAAAATCCTCTTCTAATTATTTGCAGGAAAAGGAGGAAGAATATAAGGCTTCCTGTGGGAAAGCACAGAAGAAATGTGTATGAAGAAACTTCTTTCCACTGATCTTGCACAAAACCATGCAGCAAAACAGGTAGGTGAGATTTTACAAATCAAGGCATGAGAGACTAAAGAAGGGGTTTGACTTGATGGGACAGTTCCCACAGTCATTTGTAATCTGAGATTATAAAGCACTACCTGAAAATATTCCAAGAACAAGGAAAACTACCAAGGGAGTGTTTGGTGGAAATCTAAAATCCGATGTGAAACAATCCACAGTGTCAATGTCCAGATGAATTTTTTCTCATTGCAACCTGAAGGGAAAGGAGAGATTAACAAAATGGAGAAAGGGAATGTAATTTCCTGAGTCAACCCCCAAAGTGCTAGTTACCAAGCACGACTTTGTCTCCAAAACACTCAGTCTGGAATATCAGATTCTTTGCAGATTTTTTTGCCGAGCTTTATGAGCTTGTCTGCAGGAAGCGGCATGTAGATCCAAGCACTTTAGGACTTTTCAGAAGAAGTAAAAATGTTCTCATAACTGGATGCCCAATCTGTAATTTGGCAATGATTTCTTTCTGTCTCACATCTTCTTGGATCACGGAATCTTCCAGGTCATTACTCTGAAAAGCTTGATGAAATCCTCTGCCAAACGGATAATATCTTGGTCAACAGAAAGCACAAGGCAACTAAGCATTTCTACAGCTTCAGAAACTGACAGGTTTAACTCCTAAATTATGCCTGAAATGGTAGGGCTGGCCTTACGGTTTTGCAAAAGACCATACTGCTCTATTATCTTTACCCCTTTTATTCAACATTTGCTGGTATCCGATCCAACTCTGGAAGCGTTGCTGTAACTGTAGGTATGGGCCTGACCCAATTGGCTCAAAACTCCTCTCTTTTTTTTTTTTCTGTCGTTTGGCATGTGTCTGGATTTATCTGGATTTATAATCTCACAATTCGCTGTTCCTGGCTGTGTCACCCAGCTTTCCTCCCTTATGCACATAAGTAAAGGCAAGGCCTAAAAAGAGAGATAAATCGTTCAGAAACCAGCCTGCAAAAATGCTTTGCTCTGCAAATGAGATGCACAGCGCAGATAAGTATGATAGGAGCTAGAAGATACGAAACGGCTTATGCTCAGGTAAAGTCTGATTGAAGAAAACCTGGAACTTACGTGTGGAGAAGTGCAAAATGAGCACGGGGTTGTAAATAAAAGTTTCCAAAAGAAATTTAAAATTCTTTGCTCAATAATTAATGTGAGTCAGAGGGTCCTCAAAATGAATACAAAACAAATGCTAAGATTTTTTCTATTAGCTTGTATATAGGACCGCGTGGAGAACACTGTTTCACACAGAGACGTTTTCTGGGCATCAGTGATCAGGTGAACTGCCAGAAGTGGCCTGAAGACATTTGGGGTCCCTGTCCAGAGACAGAAACATCAGAACCTCTTGCACCTGTTCCCTGGGATTAGTTCAAGTGTCTTCCAGACATGTCCTCAAAGATGATCCACATTCTGAAAGACATTCCCTAATGTTCCTGATGAACTACATCACGTGTGCAATAACTTTGTGAAAGTATTAGTAAATGGGTATTTATCCTTTGGCAGAATAACCCCTTCACACACTGCAGATGGCTTGAGCACTAACACGGTAATCTAACAGGTCACTGGTTTGCAGTGGCAAGAAATGAACCTGATTTTTCCCAGCCACCACCATGGATCCAAGCTTCTTTTCACATACTAAATAAAGCATATTTGAGCAGGCAGAAATCGCACTTCTGAAGATTCCCTATTACCAAAAGTTTACTAATATTTCTTACCAGTTGCATACTATGAAATATTTGTGAATTACAAAATTATGTATTTCTTACAATAATCTCATGTATACCGTAGGATGTAATCATCTCTTACAAAATTTAGTAAGAGATTACTGTGGCGTCTCTGTGCCGGAATCTCCTAAATGATCAAAATGATACTATCATTGTCAATAAACTGGAAAAAAAAAAAAAAGTATTTCCTGTACTGTTTATCCATTTTTAAATTTTTCTGTCTTACTGTTTCTGACAGGTTTGGTAACAGCTGGGAGCAAAGGACAAGGCACAAACTGCCCCGTCCCAAAAGTAGCCATCGGAGATACTGCGATTCATATCTCCTGTTGACAGCTCCGACCTTGCAGCTTCTTCGTTTCTCTGGGGTAATGCTTCGCTGAACTTTTGCTCCACGAAAAGGTGTTACAGGATCTATCAGTCCCCTCTCCTGCCCCAGCATGCATACAGGGTGCATCAGAGTCCAACACCGAAGCAGCGCAGGTACACCCAAGTGGCATTTTTTTGCAAGTAACGCCAAGAGATAAGGACTACAATAACATTTGAATTGACACTTGTCTCAATTCAACAGAAACGCCAGAGGGTTTTATGATTGTTTTGGGAAGGAAAAAAAAACAAAAAGTGACCTTGGCAGTTAAATATGATGTTAAATGCTATTTCAATGTAGAACATCCATTATCACACAGACGTTGGGCATCTCCCCCCTGCTTGGCTACTTAGGAAAGGTGCTTTGCTTCGTTTCTGTATCAGCCCTTACTGAAGTTCTGAATATGGCAGAATGGAGATGCTGCCAGGTATTTTCTTCTCGTTAACAACGCTCACTTGGGAAACAGCAGGCCAGTAGCATCCTGGACTGCCTCAGGCAGAGCATGGCCAGCTGTTTGAGGTAGGTCATCCTTCCCCTCTGCTCAGCACTGCTGAGGCACATCTGGAGTTCAGGGTCTGGCGCTGGGCTCGCTGGTACAAAGGAGACATGGACATACCTGAGAAAGTTCAGCACAGGGTCACCAAAAAGATGGACAGACTTTACTCAGTGATGTCCAGTAACAGGACAAGAGGCAATGGGCACACACTGAAACACAATAAATTACATTTAAACATAATTTATTTTTTCTATTGAGAGAATGGTGAAACACTGGCACAGGTTGAGGTTGTGGAGTTACCTTCTCTTTGCAGGTAATCAAAATTCAACTGGACATGGTCTTCAGCAACCAGCTCTGCCTGGTCCCATTGGAGCAGTGGTGTTGGGTGAGATGATCCTCACAGGTCCCACCCAGATTCAACTGTTCAGTGACTCTACAGGGCCAGCAGGACCCCAAAGCACTGACCAGGTACCCCAGGCACCTGTTTCCCTCCCTTGTAAAAGAAAAACAACACTGCTTCTGGCAAGCCTCTGATGTAGAAACTCCACATATCAATCTCCTGACTCAGATCCGTTCTGTGATTCTGTGAGTCTGCGATCCCATTACTACCAAACAGCTCATCTCATCGGCCTCAGAGGGTCGCTGAGTTGGCACATACTCACCTGCCGTGCCATCTTCAGCATTTCAGACCATGAGGTTAGGAGGTACTTGCCTTTTAGGCAGGCTGAGGCTTTCCACACCCTTTGTTTCTGCTGTTTTGCTACTCGTTAGGAAACATGTTTGTCCAAAATCCTGTCAGAAGCAGATTCTGCTAAGCACAGACTCTAAAGTCTTGTGGCTTAATTTGCTGCAAAAATAAATCTAATTGGCTGACTCAAGATCCTGCTAATGACCATCAACACCTTAACACCAACTGCTTAGACTGGAAAAAATCATGCTAAGAGCTTTTTTTATTAAGTGAAAAGCACAGTGTGAATGACACCCAAGGGAGAATAGTCTTCATTTTATTTATTTTTACATTTTCAAACATTATTATTTTCTACTGTTTTGCACTCTGATGGACATCCTTCTGAAAGGAAACTGCTTTCTAATTGCTAGTTTCATCTACTATGCCAAAATGTATTATTTCCAGCACAAGAAAATCAGAGAGGGACTCAACCACAGACGCTATAACCTAGAAAATTATCCTAAACCATATCTATTCAAATGAACAATCACGTATTGCAGAAGATTACCTCCTTCTTTAGTCTAAAAGCCCGCATGTTGCAGAAGCTTCATCAGCTCATATTTACACAAAACGCTCCAGTTTGGAGACCAAATTCCCCAAAAGTCCTCTTTTGAATTGGACCCGCACAGAAAGATGTTTAAGCTCAGTATAAATCCCCAAATTTTCAGACTTTGGATTCTGAGTATGCACACTGCACACTATAAGCAATGAATTTAGATCGAACAACAGCATCCAGGCTGATTTTCACACATAAATGGAGCACATGGAAAGATGTTTCGACACAATTTTTGCAAGAGAATCATGTTTGGAACAGTCACGACCTAAATAAAACATCTGAAATGTAGGCTTTTCTCGGGCTGAGAAAATTCCATCTCACCTTCTTCATTGTCAGATGATGATGTAACCTTTAGAGCAAACATTTGTAACAGTCTACCTGGAAAAAAACCCAACATTTAAACCTTATCCTATTTAAGCAGGGGAACTTGTGCAACCAGGAATGGAAGAGTGACGGTAGCAGAGGAACGGGAAGAAATATGACTGTGTACTTTGGCAGGGTATTCATACAAGAGAGAAGAGCATCTGTCCATTTTTCTTATGTGGTTTTCTATTCATCTGATGGGCTTTTTAGTCCATTCTTCACAAGTACCCAGCTCAAGTATCCCCTACGGATGGTAGGGGGAAACAAAGAACTTAAAGAAGGTTCTTTGAAACAGCAGCTTTGTAAGCATTATAGCCCGTAAGTTGGAGCCATCCAAGTCAGTCATAAAATGTCATAGGGGTCACCAGCTACTCTCTGGTAGCTATATAAGGGGCAGACTGGCAGACCTTGTCTTCAGAGGAACACATGTACCGTTTTCCCAGGATTCCCAAGAAAACATAGAGCATCGCAGCTGGGATTCGCCTACTCCTTTGCTGGGAGCTCCATGTATTCCCCTGCTCCATGACTGAGCACGCACCAGAAAACGAGGAGGTAACTCTCTGCATCCACACAAGGTGGTGACAGCATATCTGCTGAACGCTGGTGAGCTCTCCTAGAAGCATTCTCCCCCGTGCTGTAGAATCGTTTTGTCCTATGCCTCTTTTGCAAATATGCGGTAGAGGATACAGTCAAGCCTAAAATATCAAATGCCTTGTAAGCAGAAGAAATATCAGTCTCTATGTACTCCCATTGAAATACTGTATGACCTTGGATAAGTAATTTGATATGCCTATGCCTCAAATATCTTTTGTAAAATGAGGGTAATACTACCAATTCAGTCATTTTAAAGTGATGTGCAAGTGATAAGCACTATATACTGACTTTCTAAACAGAAATAATACCACTATGAGTCATTGCCTTTGGTAGCCTGAGTGGAAATAGGAAATCTTACTCATACATATCAAAAACAAGAGGTATGATTGTATTTTCTAATGAACAAGTTTGCTGAATCTCAGTTTCATTAAAATGCTTTTAAGGTTCACTTACAAGATGTCAAGGTTTGTGGGCAGAAACGAGTTCATCCCTCACTCGCAAAATTCCTGCAAAGCTGCGGAATGAGCACTTTACCAACCCTCTCCTCAGACTTACCGGTGGGCAGATCAGACCAGGCTAGTCTGCTTCGGGAGCTCAATCAAATGGTGTGGAAACTAAAACATTATTTAGAGCAGCCTTCAGGCTGCTTAAATTTTTAAAGCAGAGGGTGGGAAAATCAAACTAAGGGTAAAACAAATCGCATCAAGACTTTTTGTATCTGTCTCTGCCCCAAACACAGAAGCGAAGTACTGGACAATCAGACTTAAACAACAAGAGCCTCTCTTTCAAGAAGCAAAGCCTTTTCATCAGCAGCACAGATTCTCCAAAATAGAGAATTACGATAGACTGTAAGGCAAGCACAGTGGTCTATTGTGCAATACTTACTCGTAATAGACTCACACCCTAGACAAAGGTGGATGTAGGACCAATTCTAGCTGCCATGGACTTCTTTATCCCGCACTCTCACACTGGCAAACAGTTTGTCTTTGTTCCTGCTCAGTTGCTTGATTTAGGTGTCTTTATTACCCAAAAGAGGGTGTCAGGAAATCTTCTGCTTCTTAACAATTTTATTTCTTACATATCAAAGTGGTAATTTTTAAACCTGATTTAAAAAAAAATATTTAAAGCAAAACAGAGGGGGTTGTATTTTTGGTTTGGGTTTGCTCTGTCTTATTTGGGTTTTCTGGATTTTTCTTTCTTTTTTTCTTTTTTTTTGAACAAAATGTTCCCATAGCTTTGCACAGAAAAAATTTCAACAAAGTGTTTGTACCAGCTCTGTTCTAACCAGGTCACCTCTACATATTTTGAGAGAAATCCCCTCTGAGGCCATCACACTTGTGAAACCCAGATGATGCAGTGGCCACCTCAGAGAGAATCACTTTTTCTAAAAAGTCAGAGCAGGGATGCCAGAAAAAAGCACAAGATTTTGCTAAATGGCCATTGTTGATAAATGACCACAGCCATGCCCTGCTTCTCCCGGTTGCTCCTGGTGTCCTAGCCAGTTCACTGCTTTCCCCTGTCTTTGACGGTATATTCAGCATGAAACCTGCTTTATGAGACTGCTTAGAGTGATGAGAACATTGAGTTGGCTGACATATGGAAGCCATCTCATGATGAAAGTGCACGAACCTATCCAAAAGGGGTGCATTGGGGGATAATTTGAAGATATCTGTTAAGACAGAAGCTATGTAATAACTTACCCTGGTTACCTTGCTGCCTGGGAACTCACTCATGGACCCCCATCCCTGCGGTAGCTGCTGTACCAACACAGAACAGAAGGAGAACTGCTGCCTCTTCATAGAGCTTCATGGAGAGTAAAGATGGGGACAGAAGGACAGAAGAGGCAATAAGATACTGTTCGGCACGTTGGACAGTAGATCACACAGTCCATGGGATGCGTGACCTCTCTGGTATACACACCTTTCCAGCAAAAAAAAAGAATACCGATTTTAGGCAACTGACATTATGCCTCATTGGAATCTGGTTACAGCCCTATGTTTACTTAGAAGCACTTTGAAGAGGTCCTGAAGAAATGCTAGTATTTTGGAAAAATGGATTCATTTGTACTTGTCCACTACACTGGAAGGCAATGAGTGGCTTTAAACAAGAAATATTTTCATTTGCAGGTGTAAACTTGAAGCAGAATTTCATAATTTGAAAATTTGTAACCAGTGCCTGCTAGCAATCAATGAAAAATCTGCAAGTCTATTTTTTTAAGCATATTTTTGGCTCACATTTCTAAATCACATATTGTTTGTATTTACATATTTTTCTAAAGAATATTTTCAATATTCTGGAGCTTTATTTAATCATTGTCTTGTTTTTTTCCATTTGTTTCAAAGTGAGAACACACAGCAGGAGAACTATTATTTTTGTCCCTCTAAAATACTCTACATATCTTTTTTTTTTTTTTTTTCCTTTTCAGACTAAGTACTTGTATGATTCAAATAAATTCAACCTTTTCTGTTTGAAATGCTCTCTGTAGGATTATACTCTGTGTGTTTCTGGCTGTAGTCTTTCTTGCTAAAAGGGAACAGATAGGTGTAAATGATATTCACACCTCTTAATTGGAGTCATTAACAGTTCTCTGGGTTATCTTCCAGCATAAGACCTTGGGCTTCCTAAGGAGCAACTAGAAATAAGAGCCAGGAGTCGCTGCAAACTTTTGCTCATATAGGAATGTCACTTAAGAGCGTGATTTTTGTGTTTGGAGTTTTTCTGTAGCGTTTATTTTCTGGCAACATCTCTACTGCAGACAAGATTTTATGGGCAAGATAGGGATTTTGTTGGTATAGCTGTTTCATTTGAGCTGATATAAGCAAGACCGTCACTAACGCTTTTTTCCTTGTACGCTCTGTATCTATTAGGAGATATTCCTGGTGTAGCGACATGAGCTGCAGGCAGGAATTTGTGTTTCTTTCTTTGGTGATGCAAGTTTTTTAAAGTTTTGTTGTTTGTTTGTTCCTGTTTAGCATTGTGCAATCCTTTTTCGAGTAAGGAGAAAAAAAATCAATTATTTACCTTGTTTTGCAGAGCAGACACAGAAGTGATGGAAGCAATACTCTTTCAAGAGCTTGATAAGATACACTAACAATTCATGAAAAATTCAGGTACAAGCCAAATATAGTGTATTCATGAAACCAAACCAATTTACACTGCTTAACTGTAGTGAACATCGAAACGTCCTTCCATGGCCACTTAAAAACCATGTAACATCTCTGCACGCTTTTCTTGTATTTGTCCTTGCATGTGCCTGCCCCAAATCAAGTCTGATTTCCCACCCTGCACCAACAGCCGTTCATGTTGTGTTCACAGGTACAAACATGGCAAATGCCACCTGCAAATTTTGCCTCTCAACTCCAGTCTAGGCAGAGGAGATCGCTACCACAACAAAATTCATCATAATTTTTGCACTATCCAGATAAGTAGGAAACTTGCTAACACTGCTTTTTTGCTGAATTAATTCCTACTGTTAGGTCAGTTTGAACTCATGAAGCATCTAAGTAAGAAGAGTCTCATGAAATAATAATATTGGTAAGCCAATTGGAAAGCCAATGAACCAACGGGCAGGAAAGACTGTACACGTGTAAAGGTAGCCTATACCTCTGCTGTATTCCTTAAATTGACCACTGCACGGTACACACAAACTCTTTAGATCGCTTCTATATCTGGATGAAACAGCAGGGGATGCTACATGAAATGACTGGTTAAGCGTTGCCTAAAGAAAATTTGAGAGTGGTAAATGACCTATCTCCTTTCTTTAAGTTCAGAAGACTGTGGGAAAATTTAGAGCTCAGAAGTGGACAAAGCAAAACAAAATAAACCCTCTGTAGAGAGAGATGCAGTAGAGAGAGAGTTACCGTAGACAGAAATAGAGGAGTGGTTTCTACAAGCAGAGAAAGTGGTCATCACAGAATATGCAGGGTTTGGTTTGCAAATGAGGTGGACTTAGACATTGGAAACCTCAAAATCTTGCCACCTCATAGATTTCACAGGAGCCGGCTGGCATCCCAGATACTGTGTAAGATGCATAAGAAAGAGTTCAACAGTGAGACAAGCAGCCCAACATCCTACGTTGAAAATCATCTTATGTCATTGCAGGGAAGTGTTGAGTGAGGACCAGAGCGTAACTTTGTCTGCCAGAGGGTCTGAAGCCAAATTCTGGGTCCCACCTTTGCTCATCATTCATCAGTTCAATGGGATTCTCACACCAAGTCAACTCTCTCTTCCTCAGAAAAATAGTATAAAGGTAGTTATGGTATAGTCTTCCCTGCACTCTATGAATAAAAAAATTGTCATATAAAATTTCCCCAGGAAATAGCTTGGAATACCAACTTACTGGATATTTAGAGGAAATTTTTTCTCAAATTATTCTCTATCTGTCCAATTTGATATAAAAATCATAGCTGTAAATAAGGGGAAGAACTTGAATATGGGTCTTTGAAGCGAGTGCCACATATAGGGACGTGTAGACCCCTATCCTTTTGAGCCCTCTATCTGGTTTGATGCACATTTTACAGTTGAGCCCCAGTTAACTCCAAGAACACTAGTCTATCCATCATCTCGGCTTTTATTGAATTCCTTTTGTTTTAGTACACAAGAATTTACGGAGTTTTTTCTCTTTCTTTTCTTTCCTTTTTTTTTTTTTTTTTTTTTTTTTATCTGCTAACATACAGTGCTGTGAGGACCCTTGGAGCAGTACAAGCCAAATAAACCTTGCAATGACATTTTAAAAGTTGCTTTGCATTTGTATAAACTGGCTGTAATCCTTCTGTGTCTCAGAATTCACCACACCATCAATCACTTAAATTATTGAACTGGATTTCACATAAAATCCATTCAGTTGTGGAATACTTATTTGTTCAAAATTTATCGAAGCTTCTTCCCCCAACCCATGGAACAGATAGAAAAGGTGAAGCCAAGATGAACTGTCCGGGGAAAAGGAGGCTGAGGTAATGCAAACAGACTCAGTGCTTCAGAAAACATTTTAAAATATATCTAAGTAAAGCTGCAAAAAAAAAAAAATTCTCTTTTGTGACTTAAAGTCATATGAATAATTACAGTAAGGGCAGAAATACATAACAATGATGATAATACATCAATACATAACTAATATCACAGCACTACAAGGCAAATTGAAAAATCAAGAAACAAATGCTGCACAAATAAATCTGTTCTTAAAAACCGTATATGTCACAGATGCTTCTCCCATCATGTTCCAATTGTTTTTCCATAATACTGGACGCTATTGGCTTAAATGCACATGAAATTAACTTCTGTTATCTCAGAGTTGTGGTGTAAATGGTAAATTTGACTTCTTACTGTCTGCCTATTTTTGCCTTTCTGTATAAATAAAAATGATGTAAAAAGATATTTTTATACTTGATTTAGAGAAGTTCAGCAATGTTCAGCTCCCAATAGTAAGCTATCTTTCTAAATGCAAAAGCTGTTTTTCCTATGATTTTGTTGTCTCCTATGAATTTTTAAAAAATGTAATTTATTCATGAGCAGAAGTGAGTAAAACCACTGGTTTCCCAGTGGAGTCATATTATTAACGTGAACCACATCTTTCCTGACCTTGCATAGCAATTGTAGGGGCTGCACTCCGTAATTGGTCCAAATACAAATACACTTGTAAATCAGGTAAGTTTCCTGGAACTTTGGAACAACACCAGTGCGTCTGGTTTTATTCAGCCCCAAATCTCAATTGCAACTGACCAAAAAATTACACACCAGCTAAACCTACCCAACCTTTCATGCCTGAGCTTTCCACCCCCATTCTCTTCTACACAATTTAAAATGAGGTTCTTTGCTGAAGCCAAAATCTTCCAATATGCTTGTCATGAACTGCTGAATTTACTGTTCACATCTTTTTTACAATACAGATTAAGTGTGGATCCAGAGCTCTGCTTCAAAGGGGCCCTCCAACTGCCATATTTTCATCATAGCATGCATTCGCGATGCAAATATAATATCCATCTGGGCCTTTTATAGGCTTAATTTATCCCTGCTTATTTATCATAATTAAGTGCACCATATGATAGGAATCCTTGTGGTATCTCTACTGATCTGGAGTAGGGAGAGATCACTAACCCTGCTTATGAAATCCAGCAATTAAATTACATGATATCACTCATCATAAAAAAACAAACCCTCTGCTAATGACATAAATGTGTTGGGCTAACCAGTTCTGTTCTAGCACATATGTAAAATAAGGGGGGGGGAAATGATGGAACATCAAAGATGAGAGCACCCTGCAGAAGCCCCAAGGAAAGTTCCCAAGCCACTGGATTTGAAAATACGGTACACCACGGAATAGTTCTGCAGTGATAGAGATGTAACAAGGGGACACGAGGTACGTCAAGAACCTCAGGTTGGCGGATTTGGAGAAGCTCTTCTGAAATCAAGTGTATGTGACTCTGGTGAAGTTGCTTTAAGACACCGCAAGTGCAGTCAGATTTGGGTCTGACCCATCTTCTCATCTCTTCCCATAAAAATAAAAAACACACATGTACTTGGACATATGTTTTAGGAAGGGAATTTTTTTTAACAAGTATCTTCTGTGACCACCTACAGCGATATCTGATTAAAACATTCAAGACAAATGGTAACATCGCCAACAGCTCTTAAGACATTGTACAACCTGTGTTCAGCGTCCGTAACAGGGTGCACTGCAAAACGTCCTGGGCTCGGTCTAAGCAAGCTCATGTGCAACTCTGGCAAAACAAAGTATTGTGCAAATATACTCAGTCAGCTCCAAACCCAGGTATACAACTGTGCTGTCACAAGAGGATAGGGACTGCTGTCCCTGTGCCTCAGCTGGTTGGTCCTACATCACCCTTCCTTATAGCTATGGCCTAGGGTATTTAGAGCTGGATTTGTTCAAACATGCCAGAAGTAAATGTCTGTACTAAAGGAGATAATTAATACGAACAAGGTATCTTACTCACTTTTAAATAGGTATGAAATCTCTGCATGCTAAGGGGATGCCACAAGGTCCAGCCAACAAAAAGGCCAAGAGCATCCATATTTGTGTTTGGAAGTGCTGAACATCATTTGCTCTTTCACGACACAGCAGTGAGCAGGTGGTGCTGTCACCTTCTTAGACCAGTCTCTGGTTGTAACAACCTTGTCCATATGTGAAGAAGTCACAGTGGCACCATCCTCTTTTCTCTTTTTCCTCTTTTAATGGTGCTCAAATCTCCAGTCCCTCCTCAATATATGGAAGACCTTGAAGTCTTCTGGTTGAGGATTGTCTACATAGGAGAAGACAAAAAGTAAAACTTCATTAGAAAGGACAAGTCTGTCTTCTATTCTGTTCCCATCGCTCTCGTGTTCTTCATTGCTTTTTATCCAAAGGTTCCTTGCTGCAAAATAGTCAGCATCTGCCTAAGCAGACCCTTCAGCCCCTCAGAAACCTGGCAGGTCCCAGGTGGGTGCTAAATCCAGGGCTGATCTTGAGATGTGCCAACACAGAAATATTGGGCCTGAAAGAATTTTCAGTTTAAACAGCAAAGCCCACAGTGACATTAAGCAGCTATGAACCGTGGGCTTTTGTTTTGTTTAAATGCTTTTTGTTTTCTGATGTATTTATCTGTTTTCTATATGGGCCTTCGTGGGGTGACCCGAAGCGCCTAAGAATTTCATATACCTAATTCCCATTGAAATTTGGACCTTAGAAGCTGCTGGCTTTCAATAAGGCTTTCAGAAATCTTACCATGTCTCTAATGAACTTGCAAGTTTTAATGAATAGTCATGCGATTTTGGAGTCTTCTTGTCTGGAAGCAAAGCTGGGCTGTAAATCATTACACCATTAATAGCTGTTCCTTCGCCTTTCATTCCTAAGTATGGTAGTAATTATCTGTTTTGCAAAGCATAATAAAATATGTGTCTTCATATTCAGCATATTCATGTAGCGACAATTCTAAAGTTATCATAGATGATGTATAGGCAGCAGTGTGTCCATAGTTAACCAGATTTCTTAGAGAGCTCATTTTTTTAACCCCAGGGCCATAAACTTTGATTTGGGAAACCACAGCAGCCCACATATCACCAGAAAAGAAGGGGAAAGATTTCTCCAGCATTGGAAGAATGCTAGATCCTTGCTGAATTGCAGACCCTTAAAATTTAACCTGATTTCAAATTCTTGACCAATGCCATGATTTTAGATAAACTGTAGTTAATGACCGTTGTTAATGAATTTGCCACTCTTCTTGCCGCCGGAGACTGACCTTACGGAGACAGCAGCTCAGACCGGCTTCTCCCTTCCAGGCTGCTCCCGTGTGCCAGAAGGACAGTGTACGGCGTACGATTACTGCCGGCTCTGTGCTCACTCATCAGCGCTGGCAAACACCTCTGGGTAAGGTCTTGGTACGACTGCTCTGCTTGCTTTTCCTCTGCTTCCCTGTCCTGAACGCGTAGCTCACAAGCTCCTGCATTTTCCCCCACGGCTCCTCTAACATATAGGGATGCTTTCATTCCAGCCTGTGCCCCTGCTGCTTTATGTCACCCTAAACTTTACCTCCATCTTTACACTAGTTCAAATAGTATTATGTTATATTTGAAGCATAGATTTGACATTTGGTCTTGCTAGAGACTTTTCTCTTTTTTTTTAGTAGTGTGAATAGTAACATGTTTATGAAACTCTTACAGCTTCAAAACTACACGTGGGATTAACATAGAAGCTAATAGAGGAAAAAAGATCACAGCAGAGGTGGTCTCCAACATTAACTGTGAACTTCCTTTGCTGCCAGGAACGGGTTGAGTTAGACTGTGGTCTCCACCAAAATTGCATGAAGTGAGACTGTGGAACTGTGCGTGGAAAGGGCAGTTTAAGAAACTGCAGAAAAATTACATGGTAAGCTAGAGGCACAAGGTACGAGCAACCTTCAAGATGGTACAGTCTTTTCATCAAGGTTAGCAGAAATGTCCACACTTCTCTAACACAACCAGAATATGAATGTTATAGCACATTTCAAGAAATGCAAAAAACCCACAGCCTCTAAGGAAAGCACAAACCTGCAAAGAATCACAGAATTTTCAGAGTTGGAAGGGACCTCTAGAGATCACCCAGCCCCACTCCCCTGCCAAAGCAGGATTGCCCAGAGCACATCACTCAGGACTGCATCCAGGCGGGGCTTGAACATCTCCAGAGAAGGGGACTCCCCCACCTCCCTGGGCAGCCTGTGCCAGTGCTCTGTCACCTGAACCGTAAAGAACTGTTTCCGTGTATTTGAACGGAACTTCCTGTGTTCTAACTTGTGCCCATTACCCCTCGTCCTGTCACTGGGAACCATTGAAAAGAGCCTGGCTCCATCCTCCTCCAACCCACCCTTTAGATACTTGTACGCCATAATGTCTCCCCTCAGCCTTCTCTTCTCCAGGCTAAAGAGTCCCAATGCTCTCAGCCTCTCCTCATAAGGCAGATGCTCCAAGCCCTTAATCATCTTAATTGCCCTTCACTGGACTCGCTCCAGCAGTTCCCTGTCCCTCTTGAACTGGGGAGCCCAAAACTGGACACAGTATTCCAGTTGTGGCCTCACCAGTGCAGAGTAGAGGGGGAGAATGACCTCCCTCGACCTACTGGCCACACTCTTCCCTATGCAGCCCAGGATTCCATTGGCCTTTTTGGCAACAAGGGCACATTGCTGGCTCATGGATAATCTACTGTCTACCACAACCCCCAGATCCTTCTCCTCAGAGCTACTTCCCAGCAGGTCAGCCCCTAACCTGTACTGGTGCCTAGCATTCTTCCTCCCCAGGTGCAGGACCTTGCACTTGCTTTTGTTGAACCTCATGAGGTTCTTCTCTGCCCAGCTCTCCAGCCTGTCCAGGTCACGCTGGATGGCAGCACGGCCCTCTGGGGTGTCAGCCACCCCACCCAGCTTGGTATCATCAGCGAACTTGCTGAGGATACACTCTGTCCCCTCATCCAGGTCATTAATGAGTATATTAAACAAAATTGGACCGAGTATTGACCCCTGGGGGACACCACTGGTTACAGGCCTCCAACTAGACTCTGTGCCGCTGATCACAACCCTCTGAGTTCTGTCCCGCAGCCAACTCTCAATCCACCTCACTGTCACCTCATCTAGCCCATACTTCCTCAGCTTCCTAATGAGGATGTCATGGGAGACAGTGTCAAAAGCCTTGCTGAAGTCAAGGTAGATGACATCCACGACTCTCCCCTCATCCAGCCAACCAGTTATAACATCATAGAAAGCTATCAGATTGGTCAAGCACGATCTACCCTTGGTAAATCCATGTTGACCACTTCCAATAACTTCCTGTTCCTCAACGTGTTTGGAGATGACATCCAGAATGAGTCGCTCCATTACCTTCCCAGGGACAGAGGTGAGACTAACTGGTCTGTAGTTCCCTCGGTCCTCCTTCTTGCCTTTTTTGAAGATCGGAGTGATGTCAGCCTTCCTCCAGTCCTCAGGCACCTCTCCTGTTCTCCATGACCGTTCAAAGACGATGGAGAGAGGTCTAGCAATAACATCCGCCAGCTCTCTCAGCACTCGTGGGTGCATGTCATCAGGGCCCATGGACTTGTGAATGTCCAGCTTGGCCAAGTGGTCTCTGACACGGTCCTCCTCAACTGAGGGAAAATCTTCCTCTCTCCAGACCTTCCCCTTTGCCTTCAGAGTATGGAATTCGTGAGGGACAGCTTTAGCAGTGAAGACCGAAGAAAAGAAGATTCTGTTGCTATTACCGTGCCACGATAAGCAAACTCAACAGAGTCTTTCAGCCCAAATACAGAATATTCTCACAAGAAGAGTTTTCCTGCCAACGGTCATAAACCCCCTTTTCCGTCGGTGCTGGGAGCTGCCTGACAAATGGCACACGGGAACACACGAGGCTGGGGCAGAGGGGGCTCACCATAGATTGACACATGTAAGGAGGTAGAGTTTGTGGTGTAAATCTCTCCTCCAGCACACTGCGTTTCGAAATAGATTCATAGTGGTGGTAAAATCTACAAAAATGTTTATTTCATAGATCGCACAACCAGCACTAAGCTGTGCAAAGCCTCGTTAAACTGCGTGCTGCTCTAGTAGTGTGCTTGACTAATTGCCTATGTGAGGGAGGGTTCCGTGGGACCTCACTGCTGTTCATTTACTATGTTCTTGATTTATTAATTCAGTTTATCTGTAAATTTCTTCTTAAGAAATTTAGGTAGGTGTGGAGACAGGAAAGGCTGTTTTTATTTATTTAAAACTGCTAAACCATGTTTAAGGATGTGTCTTAGCTTTGTGAGTCCCCTAGAACTCTTTTTTTTTTTTTTTCAGATTTTATTTCAGAAATTTTTTTTTAGCCATTTGTAAGAGGCAGCAACACCACTTTCTCACAAAACCATGGCGATCTGTGTTGCAGTACCTTGTGCAGTTCCTGTTGGTTTGGAAAGCAGGAAGATATTGCAGGAAGACTGGATATGCTCAGCTCAGTTTCAGAAGAAAATGAAAAACAACTAAAATGTGGGTTTCTAATCATATTGGAAGGACAGTATGGCTTCCGACTGTAATCCTATCAGCGCTGAAAAGGGTAAAACAATGCTGCCTGAGTTTGCCTTTAGATAGTCCTGAGAAAGTCTGAGCGCAAAACAGCAATTCCAGCCCCTAATTTGTTTAGCAACAAGCAAGAAAATCTCAGTCTTTTTTTCAACATTTAGCAAAACTCCTTTTCTTTTTATATGAAAGAGTTGGTCATCTGAATTTTTCTTCATTCTTTAGTTTGCACGCACCAAACTTTTTCTCTCATACACGCCTCTCTTCAGAAACCTGCTAGCAGATGGGAATGAAATAAATAGACTTTTAAATAGGTTTCTGGTTACAAAAAGACAGTGCTTAGAGAAATCTGACTAAAGAGACTAAAAAACCCACCTTCCCTGTCTGTTGAACTGACTGTGGTGAACAGTAAAACTTTGCCTCTGATGGGATTTTCATCAGAGAACTGGTCGTTTCTCTTTTGCTCTTTCAAAGAAACCGACTGCAGAAGGGTAGTCACTGACCTACAATTCAGCTTCTCTGAAAACACCATTTAATTGGAGTCCTGCTCCTGTCTTGCTGCTACCAAGCGTGAGAGACAGCTTACCTATCTCCTAAGGGTTTGGACCTCTGAATAGGAGTCGGGTGAGACCTTCCTAATTATAGCAGATATGATGCGATGATGGTGAAAGCTATCTCAATAGCAGACCCTGGTGCAGGAGACTTCAGAAGCACAGTGTTGTCATCCAGCCAACCCTGAGGTTCACAGTTCATCCGACACAGCTAGGAGAGTACCAGGGAGTCTTTTTCTCCCATATTCAAGAATGTTGTGGAACTAAGGAATGAGGAGGGATAACAAAATCATTCCTTTCTGGGGATTTTGTTATTTTCCTTTTAAATGTGGAGTGCTCTGAGGTATCAGAGAGGATTTGCTCTCCAACTTCACCTTGAAGGTGTTTAGGGCTGAAGGGATCTCACTGCTGCTGGTTTCTCCAAAGGCATTGCAGCAAACTTTCCTTGTCATACAAAATGCAAGAAGGTTGGGATGGTTCTGAAAGAAATAAGAACAGTAAGAAAAATAACATCGTACAACCCAGCTGCTTTCCAAAGGGCTTTTTATGGGATCTGAAGTTTCCAAGGGAAAAGAAGAAACAGACTATTAAAAAGGTGGAGGACCAGTAAGTGGCTTTATGTAGGACAGGCAACTGAGCTTCAGGAGTTTTGGTAAATTGAGGGAGATTACTGCATCAATTGCTGATTCTTGGGAAGAATTATGAGGTTTATTGGTTTTCACAGCTATGGGGTTTTCCTATGGGCAGGAAGAACAAGATTTTTTTTTTTTTCTGTATATGCTTCACATCTTCTGCCTCTCTGTATTCCCTCCTTCCTTTTGCAGTAGAGCCACTCTGGAAGCAGCGTTGAGCAGCTCCTGCCACCGTGCCCTCTCCTCGATTCCTTTCCCACCCTGAGAAGCAAATTATGGGACTTAACAAGAGCAAAGAAAACCAGTACCCCAGGTTCACCGTGTGGACAGATAGTTCATCTGAAACACTAAGTCTGCACAGCAGTCTTTGTTTTGAGTGTCAACAGATTTTGATTAAGGTACTGGGAATAGAAAGAAGAATTTAAAGGAAGGAAAGTGTATCCAGGAAACCAGCACTAATTAGCCTCTGCTCAATCCAGTAAGAGTTTGAAACCTGAGTTCGTTCTACATTATTTGTATTTTACCTAACAGCTTTACAGCCACTGAGCCACTCTTCCACAACTATTAGTTAAAGGTGCGAAAACTTCCACTGAAATTCCAGTAACTGTCAGGCCAACCACAGAGATCAGAATTTTATCTCACGTAAATGGACAAAGCTCCATCCTGACTTTGCCTCTTACTGCTTGTCTTGATCTTATTTGTATTCCTTAAAAGGCACGAGAATGTGTCTTTGCATAGAATAAGGCCAGGGGGTGGGAAAACTTTTATTCAAAGTTCTAATCCCCTGGATACACGCTGTGATGGATGTGATAAATTTGTTGACAGAAGACCCTTTATATCAAATCTCAGAACCTAGTATAACAGCCAAGAGCTGAGAATTTCACAAGATTTGGTTCATCTGCTTTCAAGTAGTGGCTATGTGATTTAAGACTTGTTTTTGGTCGTATTTTGTTTCAAAAGCAACCAAAAAGATATCACCCATTCCCCCCCCCTCCCCCCCCAATATGCAAATGTCTCAGTGCTAAAGCATTGCAATATCCAACTTCTGGACTCAAAGGAGAATTCTGCCATCTTGATATTATATGGCTGAGTTCCCAAGATAAGTAGACAACAAGGCTTAGGTGCCACCAAATGAGATACAACACACACACACAAGTGGTCCCTGGGAAGGGACAGCTTTCTGTGTAAGAAACTCATCTTTCTGGTGTTTCATAGAATCATAGAATCATTTTGGTTGGAAGAGACTTTAAGATCATTGAGTTCAACCATTAACCTAGGACTGCCAAGTTACCACTAAACCATGTTCCTCAGCACCACAACTACACATCTTTCAAATATCTCCAGGGATGGCAATTCCCCGCTTCCCTGGGCAGCCTGTTCCAGTGCTTAACAGCCTTTTTGGTGAAGAAATGTTTCCTAATATCCATTCTAACCCTCCCTTGTGTAACTGAAGGCCGTTTCATCTTGTCCTATCACCTGTTACTTGGGAGAAGAGACTGACCTCCCCTTCACTACATCTTCCTTTCAGGTAGTTGTGGAGAGTGAGAAGGTCTCCCCTCAACCTCCTTTTCTCCAGGGTGAACACCCCTGGTTCCCTCAGCCGCTCCTCATAAGACTTGTGGTAGAGACCCCTCACCAGCTTCGTTGTCCTTCTCTGGCCATGCTCCAGCACCTCAGTGTCTTTCTTGTCGTGAGGGGCCCAAAACTGAACACATTATTTGAGGTGGGGCCTCACCAGTGCCGAGTACAGGGTGACGGTCACTGCCCCAGTCCTGCTCACCACGCTATTCCTGATACAAGCCAGGACGGCATTGACCTTCTCTCAACCAACATCCCCAGGTCCTTTTCCACCAGGCAGCTTTCCAGCCACTCTTCCCCAAACCTGTAACGCTGCATGGGTTTGATGTGACCCAAGTGCAGGACCCGGCACTTGGCCTTGTTGAACCTCAAACCATTGGCCTTGACCTATCAATCTGACCTGTTCAGACCCCTCTGCAGAGCCATCTTATCCTCAAGGAAGTTGACAACCCCACCCGACTTGGTGTCATCTGCGAACTTACTGAGGGTGCACTCCATCCCCTTGTTCAAGTCGTTGATAAAGACATTAAGGAAAACCAGCCCCAGCACCGAGCCCTGGGGGACACCACTCGTGACCAGCCCCCAGCTGGATTCCACTCCATTCGCAACTCTTTGGGCCTGGCCACCCAGTCAGTCTTTTACCCAGCAAAGTGTACGCCCATCCAAGCCACGAGCAGACAGTTTCTCCAGGAGAACGCTGTGGGAAACAGTGCCAAAAGCTTTACTAAAGTCTAAGTAGACAGCATCCACAGCCTTTCCCTCATCCACTAAGTGGGTCACCTTATCATAGAAAGAGATCAGGTTTGGCAAGCAAGATCTGCCTTTCATAAACCTATGGTGACTGGGCCTGATCACCTGTTTGTCCTGTATGCGCCGCGTAATGGCACTCAGGATGATCTGCTCCATAACCTTCCCTGGCACCGAGGTCAGACTGACAGGCCTGTAGGTCCCCAGATCCTCCTTGTGGCTCTTCTTGTAGATGGGCATCACGTTATCTTCCAGTCAACTGGGACCTCCCAGGTTTGCCAAGACTGCTGATAAATAATGGAAAGTGGCCTGGTGAGCGCTTCCATCAGCTCCCACAGCACCCTGGGGTGGACCCCATCTGGCCCCGTAGACTTGTGTGCATCTAAGTGATGTAGCAGGTCGCTAACCATTCCCTCTTGGATTATGGGGGGTTCATTCCGCTCCCCATCCTTGTCATCCAGCTCAGGGTGCTGGGCACCCAGAGAACGACTGGTCTTACTGTTAAAGACTGAGGCAAAGAAGGCATTAAGTACCTCAGCCTTTTGCTCATCCTTGGTCACTATGTTCCCCCCTCTTCCAATAAAGGATGGAGAGTCTCCTTAGTCCTTGTTTTGTTGTTAATGTATTTATAGAAACTTTTTTTATTGCCTTTTACAGCAGTAGCCATAAAAGTACTTTTACTTTCAGTACTTTACACAAGGATTCAGTAACGTTTGGGAACCTGCCACATTGAATATTCTCTGATTTTAATACTGAATAGCTACCAGGAGTCGTCTTCTTTTTCTTTCAAGAAATTTAAGCCCTTTATTCAACCATCCAGTATTTAAAGTGATTCCTCAACACAGCAGAGTTATAGGGACCATTTTTGTCTGTCAAATGCAGGGCAGTCCACTCTGAGAGAGAACAGGTCCTACCTGGCCTGTCACTGCTGCTACCAGGGCAGAAAAAAAAGTTAGAAACTGCACTGGATAGGAGAAAGTGAAAGTGAGACTCTCTCTTCTAATTGCCAAAGGTATATATTTTGCATTTTCGCTTGTTGCAGGCACTGGGTAGAATTGCATAAGCAAAATTTGACATGAGCAGAGCTACAACAATATAAAAGTGGCATCTTTTTATTGGCCTTCTTCCAACTCGTCTAAAGCATAAATAAAGACAACAGAAAAGTCTTCTGGAGGTCATCTGTCTAGGCATTCAGACTTGCGTTCAGGACATGATTTTTGCAAAAAAAAAAAATTAATCTGTTTCTTCTGGTTCTTTCTCTCCTATCTATAGATTATCATGGTGTATTTTCTGTTGCTGCAGGGGAAGCAGATGTGAAAAAAAGTAATATCACAAATTGTCCTAAACCAGTTAGATTTCTGTCCATTTCTGCATTGCTGGGGAAGGGGGTTCTTTACTCATAGGTCTGTTGGTTGTTGGATGATAAGTCTGAGAAAGAAAGGTTATGGTCCAAATGGGTCAAGCAAATGCCTTCTGTTCATAGAATTGTAGCGAGTGAAATATTCTCTGAATGGCCTTTGGAAGGGTCCATAAGTTCAGAAGTGGAACTGTAAAATGAACAGAGACAAACAAGAAACAAACATCAAGCCCAGAGCAAAAAATTGTTTCTACATTTTGTTTG
Organism: Vanellus vanellus; assembly: GCF_965231255.1. Classification (NCBI taxonomy): domain Eukaryota; kingdom Metazoa; phylum Chordata; class Aves; order Charadriiformes; family Charadriidae; genus Vanellus; species Vanellus vanellus. The sequence continues at coordinate 4,086,592 of NC_138908.1, read as the reverse complement.
GAATCTCCCCTGAGTGTCAATTTGTAATGAATGAGGTATTAAAAAACCTCTCAATTTCAAAATTGTCAATAATAAATTCATGGTGTCAGTAACACAAACATTTTCTGCTGTGGTACCATAGCTGTTTCCCGTGCTACTTGCCCAACTTCTCATATAAGAAAAATAAGTGGCACCTAAATGAGCAACTACAACTAGTAAAATGTCTGGTTGTCCCATCACAGCTACTGAGTAGCACAAAAATGAGAAAAAAAACCCATAAACCACTCAGAGTATAACATTGTATCCATTCTAGTCATCTATAAAGGTAGTGCCATAATAGGGAACTCTTTACATTAGTATTTTTTCAATAATTCCAATCCCTCATGGATGCATGGGTTTGTTTTGCACTTGAAGTTATACAAGCAAATCCTCATGAGAACCACGTTGACCTTCTGTGGGACTCAGATGAAATACAAAGGACCATACTTACAAAATAGACTGCAATATCACAACCTATCCCATAATTTGTGAATTACTAGCTGTTATTAAGCAGTTGTTTAGCAAAGGAAAATGTATGCCTTTACAGTTGAACAATTGTGTGCTAGCAGACTCAGGAAAGCTAAAAGGCACCGACTGTTTTATCCTCTTCTGAAACAAAACCAGTATTCAGTTAACAGTTATTGATATGCCAAAAAGAGAACAAAACCAAGACAATGGAAAAATCTACTCCAAATTATAACTGAAAAGAAAGGAAAAAGACGGATGGCCCTTTAATCATCGCACTGATTTTCAGAAGCAGTGAAGAGCAGCAGTGGCTGCCAGATTTTCACAAAGGAGCTAAGCCTGTTGGGCTAATATGATGGGGGCTAATATGCTTTGAAAACCTGGCCAGCCGTTTCATTATGGAAACTGCCCAGTTACAAGCACATTCATAAATGTGGTCTTTATTTAACAAAGTTAAGATTGCTGTTGATAATCAAGTTCCACTTTGGCCTGCCAAAAACTTAAAACTTTTGTTACAGGACCTTTTTGCCATAATGATAAAATATCAGAATGGCCCAATTTAGACCCCACCAGGGAAAACACAGTCGTTTCATCTCATGGCTGCATTGTTTTTTTTTTTTTCTGCCATGTTTATTGAGTCAGTCCAAGGAAGAGCTGGAGCATTTTTCCCAAAGGAGTGCTCTCTTCTGCTTGTCTCTTTGGGGGTCAGTGACTCTTCCCTGTCCTGTGACATGACACACAGGTCTTCACACCAAGTGGCTTGACAGCCCTCTGTTCATTTCCTCGTGGGGTTGACGTGTGTCTGTAATATCCATATTACATGATGGAGAAGAACACATCCTTCAAATACCTTCAGGAATAATCAAAAAAACAAAAGTCAAGCTGTAATGCATGCCTTTAAAATTTTGAAGGCACTGACTATAGCATCTGCTACAACAGGATGTGGTTGTGTTCCCTCTCTGAGTATTACCTTAACTCTGCTCAAACAGGTAAAAGTAATAACCACATTTAAAAGGCTACATGTAGGCCATTTACTTCAACAAGACTTCACAAATAAACTATGAATCCTTTGACATTTCCTTCAAAAGCACTCAATGTGGGTTCAGCCCTGAAAAATAACTCTATTTAACTCAAGGTCCTTAGAGTCAATGGATAGATTTCTACTGCTTTTGATACGTGAGAGGAGATTACTTCTTCCCTGTAAAGGATAATGACTCTGTTCTATTGGAATTCATTAAAATACTGAGAAATTGTTTAATGAAATCTTCAATTTAAAATAATCAGATTTTGTTCTAAAAATTTATAAGAAATTCCAAGCAACATTAGATCACTACATTTTACACTTCTCCCATTGACTGGGTATATTTTTTTTTACATTTTACAGGGCATAAGGATCATGCATTAGCTAAAAGCCTAAGAGAAGTTAGACAACAAGAACACAGCCGTGACCAGAAGAATAAAGCAAAACCCCAAGATGCTGACAGAAAAAGTAAAAAGTTGGCTTCCAGTAGAAGAACTAGGAGATTTTTATTATGTGGATTTACCACATGCATTTCCACATCTGGCCTCTTAAAGGACTGTGAGTTCCCTGGTCATTATTTTAATCATTAACACACAAAACCAGTATTAAATCTGAACACGTAAGCCTCTAAGGAAAGTGATAAATGAAAGCTAAATTGGAAGAAAAGGCAGATCTTCTACTTCTTTGAGTGAATCTGTGTTTTAGATAAAGTAAGATGTTCAATACTTTATCCATGAAACTGTCCACAAACAAATAACATTGGCACCAGCTGTAATTCTTCTGAATTACTGACTGAAAGGCCAGTGTCAGCAGAGCAAGAGAAATTTGTAGGCTAAGCCTGCAGCCTTATTTAGTCACTATTAGGAATTCAAACCCACACAGTGGCTTGCTGCCTGGCGGGCTCCTCTTCTGCTCGTGGCATAAGTGGTGTCACTTCAGCAACACAGCTTCTTGAAAACAAAACAACAACACAAAACAAAAACCCCAGTGTTTTCAATCAAAACCTACATTTTAACATTTTAAATATAATTGACAACACTTCTTATGAAGCGTGCTCTGGTAATGTTTGTGCTGAGGCAGGGACAGCTCTTTAAGAGAGATTTTCACGACTGACGCCAAAAAGGTTGTTTGGAAGCAGGTTTTCTTTCTTTTGCCCTCTTTTCTTACCAAACTTATGATACTAATACATTTTCCATGGAACTTTGTTCATGCCAGGTAATAGGCGGAGGATTGTTTCTAGAAATGAAAAGCAACCTAACTTACAGTGTCAGCATGTTTAGGGTGGACCCCCCTTTTTACATGAAATCCTTCTTCTTAAAATGTCCCTCTAGAAACAAAAAAAACCCACATTATTTTAACAGTTGTCTATTATTATTTAAAAGCAGGAAAAATCTTATCTGTCTAAACAAATTCCACTTATTTGCATGATTTGTGCGGTTTTAAAAACAAGTGTGTTTTTTCAACAACTACTAAAAGCACACAAAAGGCAAACCCAAAATACACAAACCAATAATAATAAATCATTAAAGCCCTTTTTCCAAAGAGAACAATTTAAGTAAGCAATTTTCAATCAGGTTCCTTATTGCTTTGCGGGTATCTTTGCAGAATTCTTTGTTAATCATTTTATTTCATTATTCGTTCCACATATATTTCCATGAAGATTTCTTAACATGATGAAAATCCTATTTCTTGATCTACAATCAAATCTTACTACGGCCAGTTTCTAGGTCTTCATAACTGAAGATATTACATCTTTTTCCAAGTTGACTTTAATACAAGGAGGGTTACTAAACTAACCCAATTAAATGAGCAGATCTGCAAGTTGAGATGATTGTTGCTGCTGCCTTCGAGAGCTGGGATCAGGAATGATGGATTGCAGGCCACAGCGCTGATAATCCATCTAAGAGGAAGCAGGATCCCATGCTGGATTAGCTTGAATTGGCCTACCTAAAGGTTTTGTGATGCAAATTAGAGGCACTGGGCATAGCAACAACATGCAGAATATATTACATTCTTCTGACTCGTAGTGAGTGGAAGGCTCTCGACTGTGATGTTCCAGCCTCATTAATAAGCCCTGTGTTGTACATCTGTGTCTGATACGAAGCTGCCATGCCTTGTCACCAATTACAGGCTCTGCAAAGACCCGTCTCATTATAGTACTTATATTGCTTGTTCCTGAAGGTGATACTTGGTGTGGCATGTCCTCATCTTGCCAATAGGAAAATCACCCTTGAAGTGAAGAGATGTCAGTCACCAGGCACAAAGAAGCAGCAGAAAAGATTTTATGAAATGCTGCCTGGAATATTAATCATACCGCTGCAGACGGCGCAAAACCAGGCACATAAAGTGAAACCAGGCAAGAGAGGTTTCTAAGCGGTCTAACCAAACTGGCGAGCTCCTCGACAGATCCAGGGCTGGGTGAAGGTCCTGATGGTGGAGCACCAGTCAGAATAGGAATGCGGCGGTTTACTCTGGCATGGTTTGGTGATCAGATAAAATGCCCCAGATGCCATCCCTCCATCTCTTCTGCATCTACCAGAACTTGCCACAAAAGTAGTCTCTCTCCTGAAGACGTAGTGCTTCTGTGTCCTTGTTTGTGTCACTAATTGCAAAACCGATGTCAGTCAGAAACATCCAGGGATGCGCTCCAAAGGCTGAAGTGGCTTGTGACGAACCACAGAATAGGATCTGCTTTCTCGTTACATGAATACCTCCCATGTACTAATTTGATCTCCCAGGTTACACAAGTAAACCAAAAATTTGACATGTTCAGTGAATATACAGGCACTCTATGGTTTATAAGGTTTATGCATTTTCACTGTTGTTGCTGGCTTTTCTCAGTTTACCACCAGGTTGATAGTCCTGAGCTGTTGGCAGAAATTCCACTGGCTGCATAGTCTCTGTCAGAGGGCATAAAGTCCACACACATGAATGGCCTATAGGAACAGCCCCAAATTTGCAAATTTTGTGGAAAGTACAGTTAAAAATCCCCTCCATTTTCTCCTTTACATAAAATCTGGTAAAAACACTAGGATGGTTAACATGATAGAGAGAGATGTTTGTGTAGCTTTCTTTTAAAGTTAGTATGGTAAAATATTTAAGACTTTAAGAAAAGAGAAATCCGTATTTATTTTTGGCTACAATCTGTCCTGATGGCCGTTGAATATAGAGCTCAAATGAGGGGAAGAATTTTTCTCTGTGTGCCATTCTTGTACCACTTTGAAAGCAGGAGTACTTGCTCTTATGCAAAGAATACCTCTAAATGTTATTTAAATAACAAAAGACGAGAAAAAGAAGGAGCTATCAATGTCAATCGAAACAAAAAAACAAACACGTCCTAAAGTCCTTGATTATTTTTCTTGAGTCAGTACCTGTACACACATTTATGGGAAATGCAAGAGAAAAGAATAAAGTGCCTCCCTAAAGAAAAAAAATAAAAATAATACCATTAAGCCACAGAAAACTAAAACACCTAATAGCAACATAAATCTGTCTGTCTAGCTGGCAGTTTCCAAACCATAGTGTTGTGAAACAGGAAATACAAGTTCATCCTCTGGAAAAAATTACAGACTGCATTATCTCAAAAATCTTGTATCAAAGGTGCCTTTCATCATGATGTCTAAGCAGTTTTGTATCTAAAGGCTGTTATCTGTTGGATTCAAGATTCTGTATCAAAATGTTTGCAAACAAGCCAAAACTTTACCTTCAATTTACAGGGTAAGGAAAAAAAAAAAGCATTACTTCACAGTGTAACACTGTGCAACAATAAAGAATAAGGAATCGTCATTGTTCATAGTTAACAAAGTGGAAACTGCAGAACAGAAAGTTCCCTCAAACTTTCCAGCTACTTAACTACAAGGTATGGCATTTTTACAAAAGTTCCTTCAACTCCAGATTGCCAGCATGCCTTTACAATTGTTATTCTGGAAAATAAGTCTTTACATAACTGGCAGATCATCTGAGGGAGCCTATTATGCATATACTGCTATGACATTTTAATGCAGTTCTGAAGAAATAGAGCAAGAGTACCAACCTCTCTTTTTTCCCCGACCAGATGCTCCTCTGCTTCTCACATTGATAACGAGCGAGCAGCAGGAAATTGGAGTGAGACTTACTGGAGATGTGAGGAGAAGAACTTGGGCACTGAAACAACCATGAGACTCAGCAAAGGGCTGGGACCACTCATAAATACATACTGCATTGTAAAATATATACCAGAGAGGTACTGAATGAGACATTTATCTCACAGCCCTGTTTGATCCAGGGTACCAGAACATCCAGAGGTCAATTCTAAGTTGTCCATGCGCTAAATGGACATACATAATGTGCAGTATTCACCTCAGAAGTGATTTTTTTTTTTTTCCAGACTGGCTGCATGAATATGTGGCAGTTGGCTTAATCAACTTGCCAAAGACCAGTGACAAAAATTAAGTGGTAGGGAAAATATTAAACACCAGGAAGCCGATGAGATAAATCTGTATTCGATGTATCTTTTCCATCTGCCTTTTCTAATAGCAGAAAATCAACCGTGGGGCTATTGTTTTGAATTAGAAGTGAGAACCACCCAAGAGTGGAGGGTTAACATAACACTAGCAAATGAAAGAGCAGCAAAGTTGCGTGGACACTGGAATTGCTATTTTATGAATAACTCTATGATTTCAAAATCTTTTGAGTCTAAAAATACAGTAAGTCCAGCAGAAAGCAATTTTTTTTCCTTAAAGACACAAGTGGTGCAGAAGCAGCACAGCTGAAGCATCTTGCTTGGTGCTTCATCCAGGCATGAGCTCTGGACGTGTGCTAAATGTGGAAGAACAGCTGCTTGACCGAGACAGAAGGTTTAAGGTAGGTGGTCCCTGAGTTGACACATTGCTCCTCAAAAGCAAAGCCCTGGATTTGGCCGCTCCCAGATGAGAAGCCAACACAGGACAGGGCTGTTCCTTTGAGGATGTCAAACAGGCAGAGAAGAGATGACAGTGGGAGGACCTGAGCTGCTGCCCCTGAGATCACCGATGACATGGAAGAAAGAGTGGTGGCAACAGAGGGTCCTCCTCAAGCAGTGGCAGAAGAAACCAGCTCGACATTTTATGTCACCTGTAGGGTTATAAATATTTTATGGCTATGTGGAGGTTTACTGACCTGTGTGCCTTCTTGCTTCATCCATGCTCACCACCACAAGCATTGATCAAATCACTTGGCCCGTGTTATGAGTCGGAGCAAAACATCATCAGCATCATTCTCCTTTGTGCTGTTGGTTTCAGAAACTATCCCTTAATCACACTAGTCTAACTGGCCACCAAGATTTCTAAAAGAGACCTTTCGTAAACACTTATTTTAAAAAAGTACCTGGGGTCGATAGAGATTTTTTTTTTTTTGGTGAGGATTTCATTATGTCTTTCATTGTTTCAGTCTACATTAAACATTTTATTAAAATAAATGTTTAACAAAACCAGTCTGAAAGGAAAAATTCAAATGATCAGTCGTGGGACTGCCAAACCAGAACAGTTCATTATCACAATTCTGTCTTTCAGTGTTCTTTCATCCTAAATGACATTGAAATTAACACTTTTAAAAATGTTTCAACACAGTGAAAGCAATATCCTTCACCAAGAAAATCATCAAGAAAATAACTACTGGAAAAAATTATGACCAGTTGTACTCTGACCCATGGGCATCATTAGGTGTTGCTCAGGAAGACTCAGTGACCACAGACTGACAGATAGCTCTCTTAACATCTTCAAAGTACAATTTAAACACTCAAGCCTGCATTAAATTGTTCAAAAGACTGAATACAAAAGCTAAACAAAGAACCAATGGATTCGTCAAATCTACCATTACACTTCTCTCTCATCTCAACTACACTCTCTACAGCTAAAGATTTGGTCTAGTCCAAATATGAGCAAACATTTGTTGTTAACTTGATTAACGTCAAAGCAGGTACAAAACCATTTTTTTAGCTCTTCCATTATCCGTTTGCTAGGTTACTGAAGCATCTGATACAGCTAATTCTTAGCGAAAAATGAGTGGTCTTGCCAAAAATGGCACATCAGTTGATTTAGGGTAGAGCATAATAATTCCATGCTGTCTTCAGGGAAACAAAAGTGTCATCAGATCAGGCTCAGGGTTGATTTTTTTTTTTTTTAAAAAAAAAAAAAAAGGTCTCTAATTTCAGGTTTATTGATTATTTCCAAACCAAAACCTTTCCCAAGAATAAACAAGTGCACACAAAAGGAGAAACAAAGAAAGCTCCAAACCACCTGGTGATAAATTGGCTGACTCATTTCTTGTTCATCTTGCATGGGCAGCTGATTACAAATATTTGGTGGCTTTGGTCACTGAGAGTTTCAGTCCTTCCCCTCCTGTTCACCAGTCTTCAGGGAGGCGGCTGAGGTGGTCAGGAACTGCTGCAGCCCATCACCTCTGGGGCACAGTCTGTACTTGTTGTTCTGCCTGTTTGCTCCAGGCACAGATGGACAGATTCCTAAAGGTGCTCATCGTCAGAACACATTGCTTTTCATCTGCCATCATGACAGGTGCAGGGATAAAACAGCATCAAACTAGTATTTATTGTGTTCTCTGCCTTTTATTGCATCTTACTTTTTCTGCACCAGTGAAGTGACTTTTTCACGATAGAGTGTGGCGGTCATGGTCAGAGTAAGAGCCTAAAGAATTTAACACTGGGGGCAAAAACCCCATGACCCGAAAAAGCATCTGTCAGGTAGATAAAAATTTTAAACAATCCCAGTGCAAATCTCATGGAAGTTCTGTGTCCAACAAACATTTAAGCATGTGTTTCACTCCATAAGATCAGTTTCACTGACTTCAATGGGAGTCATCCCACTTTGCTTTTTGGGCAAAGGTTTAAGGCTCCAGTCAAGGCTCATGCACGTAAAGCAGGGCATTGCCTACATAACACAAGGAAATACCTCTTTGTTCTAAACACTTCCAAACCCTAACCATAGCCCTGATTTCCTTATACAAAATTTGCTTTTCATTAGTTTACCAATAATATCCAATAATCAGCAGCGCTGTGATCATAAGTAGCTTACGTTGCACTGGTGTCGTTCCAGCAACTATTACTGCTTGCCATCATTGATTACTCGAACATATTCCCAGACGAACTTTGTTTGAGTCTCTCCAAATACAAACGTATCCACGGAACATCAGGTGGTCCTGAACAATGCTGCCTGTCAAATTGGGGAATACTGTGATGAGACAAAAAGGTATAACAGAAAAACTGCACAGAAAGATTGACGGGGCACTCTGGTGTGCCCTTCCATTTAAGAGCAGTATTTTCAGAGCACTCCAGAGAAGGACGAAGCATTGAGGACAGGGAAATAAAACGATGGAAAGGTTCTTTGCACTAGCGTCTCTCATACAGAGGCTCTAAAAGAATGAAATACACTTTAGAGAATGTGATAGCAATTTAGGTAGGTTATTGTTAAGGCTCTTCCAGCATTTCCAATATTGTTAGGTTTATAATTTCAAGTGAAACATCCCCTCTGGGCTTGACTGGCAAACTAGAGCACCTCCGCTTTGGAAGCTTCCCTCCTCTGTAAGCTTAAACAGAAAGAAGAGAGCTGGTTTTGTATCATAAATAAGCCCAGGTTTTATTTTCAAACTACTTTATTGAGATTTTTTTTTTCCACAGGTGTATTAATTTTTTTGTTATGTTCACAAATGGAAAGATTTTGACATCTTAGAAATCCTAAATAAATAGTGAGAAATTCCAGGTGACATCATGGCCAAATAAATAAGATAAATTCCATTGCCTGATACTATGAAAGACAAAGAAAATTCAAAAGGTTAAAGGAAACGTATTCTTGCCAATAAGGAATCGCCAGGAAAGATCTTATTTTGGCACAGGAGTTAGAAACTCTTTCAAGGCATATTGCTGATACAATTGATGATGCAATATTTTCAGAGAAAGGTCCGAGGTACTACAGCTGTACCTTAAATTTCCCTGTGAGGGAAGAGGTTTAGTACATGACAACTTTATAAATACCGTGGTGAAATCTATGTCCTGCTAAAATGAATGCAAAATTCCTGTTGGGTACATGTAAACTGTGGGGCTTTGTGGATTATTTTCCAAATCCTTGATCTGGGTGTCCAGCCAGGCTGTACCTACAGCCAAGTTGGGATGACTCCACCTCTCCTTTCCTCTTCCTACATACTTATTTCCAGTTGAAGCAAACTAAAGCACATAAGCAGGAAGGGGTCACAGTGTTCTTTATCGGATCCCCAGGACTGTGTGACACAGAGCACTCACAGTTCGTGCACTGGGAGGTCATGCCAATTAAACTTTTGGAATGGCTAAAGTTTGCTCTTTTTGAGGGAGAATTTTGACAAATCTGCCTTTTTTTTTGCACACTTACTTGCAATGTTATTCAGACATCAAGCCCTACCGACTTCCACCTGACCTCATATAGAAGCATTTATAAAGACCAGTATCATACCTGAAAGTTTTCATCAAGTTACCTCACTCTGTAGTGGGATTCTCCTCCTACAGGGGAGAAGATGATACCATCTACTGAACCCCCTCCACCAACTGGTGTCATCACCCCGTAGTCACATCCACAGTGTTGTCATGTAAGTAAAGCAACTTGGAAATCTGACAACAGTGTTACAGGAAAACGTTGTTTTGGAGAAACTGAAGTAGTTTGTTGAACCCAGGTTGGCAACGTTCATTGAGTTCATTGCAGTTCATCAAGTCTATCCCCTGCTGCCATATTAAATGCTTAGAACCAGAGCTCTGCAACTGCAGAGGTTTTTTGACCTCTTTGCGTGTCATTGGAAGTCTTTCAGATCTTCACTGCTCTGACAGTTCAACACCATCTGCCACCAAAATTAATTAACAATACATTTACACCTGTTTACACACATACCAAAATTTTCTTTTGGCTTCAGTAGATCTGCCTCCTCACCTTGCTCCACTCATATCTATGGAGCCTAATCACAGCCTCCTCCCGGATTCCCTACCAGCGCATTGGCTTCACTCCTTGGTGATGTGCTTAACTGAATTGTGTAATTCTAAGAGTTAATAGGTTCTGGACTCCTTTCAACCCACCAAACCCTCGATCTTGAAGGCTGGTGGCTTTTTTGCACTTCCTAACAGCCTGTCTGAAAGGGAGCTCTGAAGTTCTGGCTCCTGAATCTTGAGGACATTCACCAAGTTTCCAGTGCCTCCCAGATCCCAGGCTCTCCAGAGCATTGCCAGGTCAGCCTGTGGAACACCAGAGAGCCTGAAGAGCCTAAGAAACACATTTCCTTTCAAAAACACCAAATGGTTTCTACTGTTTCCTATATTTAGGAAATTATTGTGGAATTTCAATTTGGAAGAAAAAGGTGAAGCTTTTTAAAAAAAAAAAATCATGGGTTTTTCAGACATTGAAACACAGCATTCCCTCAAACATAAAAAGGATGAGTACAGACCTTTAGTTTAAACTAAATGAGGTATTCTGACATGATTAATGGATTATATTTTCTGTGTAAGGAAACTACTCAATATGTAACTTGCACTGCAGAGAAATAATATTTTTCTCTCCTCATGTGGACAGGGCTCTTTCCAATCATTTAAAATTCCTTAAAGGACTCTTTTCTTCAATTCCTCTTCTTTATGTCTTCAGCAAAATCATGCTGGTTTTTTTTGTTTTATTTCTTTTGGCAATTTCTAAAAATAATGCTAGAAATCAAAGCAGTCTGATATTTGTTGGAAAACATGCTTATACATCAAGCTAAGGAGGTGCAAAGTTTGGACAACCATGGATAACTTATCCCATGTCTCTTTCTGAGGTAATTCTTGTTTTGCTGTGATTCCCTATAAGCAATCAAAAATTAAGTTACAGTGTTTGTTTGCAATTGTGCGTGGTTACAGAATTAACATTTTTAGGCTACACAGATGCTGAATTTGATTCGTACGGAAAAGGAATCCAGAGGGTATGTCGTATCTAGAGCTTTAATGAGAGCACGTGGGCTTCCTGCACAGAGGGAAGTCTCTTGGGGACCACTTCTTCGGGAGGTCGCTGCTGCCGAACACTTGTTAGACCGAGATGGAAACTTGCATGGAGGGGAAGGAGGAGTGGTTCTACCCTTGCATGTGAGGAGGAAAACCAGTGAAGAGTATAGGAAATGAATTACCAGACGTGTTTCTTCCTGTCCCATTTGAGGAGTGGAATAATTACTTTTTAATTCTACGAGGACCAGGGTTTTTCTCAGAACCCTGTGATTCACAAGGCTGGATAAATCAAGTTGTGCAAAAACTATAATGTTTAATACTGAGCATGGAAAACCCAGTTTGGATCACCCTCATCTCCTGGAGAAATCAGTCCAAATGCATTTGTACGAGACATTTCAAGCTGTTCAGCCTGAAGCAGTGAGACACCCAACCGCCTGTTGGGCATGCCTTTCAGTGGCTCCAAAACCAGCAAACAGCCAGCCAGGAAAGGTTAGTCAGGCCCTGAAGGAAGCAGAAATGTACTTTAAACACTTAGACATGTGAGCCTTTTGCTAAACATCCAGTTAGGTAGCAGGGAGGTTTGCTTCCAGCTTGCACCTTCCGATCCTCCCTCAGCCCTCATCCGGACTGGCACCCGCAGCAGCTTTCCCTTGCTGGGTTTTGGCTACTTTACGTGATGCCTCAACAGCAAAGACATCCAACAACATCTGCGAGCGTAAGTGGTGCTTCGAGAGCTAAATGATAAGTCTTTTGTGCGGCTGACCCCAATTTCTTTGTCTGAGGCTTTCCTGCTAAAAAGCCTTTGGTGTAAAATGCAGCGGTGCAGTGGGTACATCCAGCATCAGTACCCAGGGCTAGCCCTCGCTGATTTTGCACCTTGATGTATCTTAAGTGGGTTCAGGGTGACTCAAGAGCTGTTCCTTACGAATATCTCAACAACTTAGTGGGAATGGTTTTCTCAGCCTTGCTGTGTCTGAAAATGATAGAGAGACCTCTTCCAACAAGTGGTGAGCTTCAAACAGGTCATACATATGCATGGCTTCTGGAATAATAAAATACTGAAAGGAAAACTGGCGTTCAGCTCTCCCTCAGCAGCAGCATTAGAAGAGGAAGAAGGAGCAGAGACACTAATTCTACTGGGGCTCAAACTCTCAGCCCAATCCTGACCTACCACTGACAGAGGCTAGACCCCGGTGCCCTGTTAAAACTGCAGGAAAGAACTCTCAGATGCCCGTGGAGGGGAGCGGATTAGCAAACAAATCCTGAAATACAGCTTTTTCAAGGAAAGAAGTGCAAAATTTATGATGTTTCCATTTGTCCTTCTCTCTCCATAGGCTGATCTGAAATGAAAAACACCATGTTGTGCTTCTCAGCAGGGTTTTGTGTTCACTCCAGGTGGGGCCTTCCTCTTTCAGCATGCTTCTGCCCAAGCTAAGCACAATGTCCTGCAAACGCGCTTTCTGTCCAACATCCTTCTAATGACTCAAAGAGGACCAAGAGCATGACTTGGTCCTTACGTGTAGTCACCTATGTATATACATGTGCGCATCTACAAACACACATCCCTCAGCCTCAACAGATCCGAAAAGGGTGCACTGAAGACGAGAGGTGATGATTGAATGGCAAACACGTGTATAAACAAGAAACCATATTTCACAAGAAAACAGTGAGGCTGCTGCTGCTGCTGTCTTGACATTTGAAAAAGCTTCCCCCCCCCTCCACCATTTCAAACTACTGTTGGTAGGTTTGTACCACCTGTCATTGCTTCCCGAGATATCTCTACTGCTACATAATTTAATCATTCCAGCTGATGTGTCAAGCAGTTAAATGTATTATTATTTAAAAGTGGATAGCAGTTTACTTTGAAATAGAAGATTTAGATTTAGGGTTTTTAACTATTAAGAACGGAGTGAAAATTAAAACGGTCGTTCCATTTTAAATACTCCTATGTCCTTACCTGCTGCCTTAGATCTATTCAGAAAGGTGTCCAAGTATCCACCAGCTCATTAGCAATGTACACAGACATACAGCTGAAAGCTGTGAAGTGTACAATCCTGAATAAAGGTAAACGGAAAAATAAGTAACTCCACCTCTCTGTTAAAGTCTTACTTGAACCCTAGATGATGACTTCAGATATAAATGGCAGAGTGCAAAACACCTCCACAAGACTTTTCAATTAATTAATCAAGTGCAGTAGTGCAAAGAATACCACTTTCAGAGTGGACTAAGGCAAATATTATTGCTATAAAGGGTTTCCAGACTTGCTCTATGAAACCACTCCATGAGGTTCCTTAAGAAAGTGACTCTAGGGGTTACATTTAAAAGTGGTGCATAGTGATTTAGTGATTTATACTAATGGGAGTCGCGTGGCTAAATGACTATGCATTGCTCCGAAAATGCACCCTTACAGCCTTGTGTGGCTGATCTCCTCCAAGTTTGTGTCCGCCCTAATCCAGCTGTTTCCAATACCATGTAGAAGATTAAAAACTATTGTAAGCTGCAGTGGGATTCCTGTTGCGCTATGAAATCGCATCACCTTTGTGCACTGATGCTAATATTTAATTCTTAAAAAAAAAGTAAAAAAACCCTGCAGGACATGATAGAAAGACCTACACCCTGAGTAAGTCTACGAATTTCTTAGAAAGTGGAGTTGCTCCAGTCTTCTGAGAGCAGAATACTTTCCTGTCAAAAATCCCAGGAAATAGTGAAGGACCCAGGTGGGTTTTTTTTGTTATTTTTTTTTGTTTGTTTGTTTTGTGTTTGGTTTTTTTTTTTTTTTTTGTCAAGCCAAAAATTTGCTTTATTCAGGTGAAGTTCTGCCTGTGTGGAATGAAGAATATCCTTCATCCATTTTTGTTATGTCGATGCAGTGGAAGATCTCATTTGTTCTTCCAGTAGAAGACGGATACTTTCCCAGGAGAAAGCCAAGAGGAAATGCTCATTCCAGCCTCAGAGCTGCTTACACATGGAAGTTGTACTGCTATAGTAGTATACGCTATGAGAGTGCCGTGTTGGGATGCGAATGACTCCCTGAGGAACAGTCCTGCTCCTGTGCAAACGTCCTTCTTGTTTCAGATTACATGTTCAAGTTTACCGGGGCTGCAGATGGTTTTTGCCCCCCTTCTCAAATCCCACAGCCTGGAGAAGCACATCCACACAGCTTCACACAAAGGGGTTGCAGCTGTGTACCTCTCTCCCTACCCCTTCTTCAGGTTAGGGCTCCATCTGCCCTGATTTATGCTGCTTTGGAAAGAGCTTAAGGTACCCTAACAAAAGCTGCTCCTGTTTCAGGAGAAGAGGCTTCATACAGAAGTATATGCAGTTAAGAACATAATTTTAATTGCAGTAACATTATTTATTATACAGGGAAGTCACAAGTGCATCCTACTGTTTAGATGCACGCTGCACTGACACCTTGCCATTGTCTATGGTAGCTTTGGGAGGTTTCTCCTTCGCCTTCCTTCTCACATCCTCTGTGCGATTTTCTGAAGATGGGAGTACCATGACTTAAATGTCTATTTGACCCTAGCCTTCATGTCTATAGTTTCTTATCACCCAAAAAAGAATGGATGTCAACACACTGTTTTCGAAATCTTGCAAATTTCCCACCCAAGCATTCTTGATATAAATAGCTTAAATTTTGGATCTGGCAAGTTGCATGAAATGGGTGCATGCTGGATTCACCCAGGAATAAATCTCAAGGAGATAAGTAAGTTATTATTAATATCCTTCACCTGGGAGGACCTTCAATGTTGAATGAGCAAAAGTGAACCAGAGTACACCTTCCATTTACCTTTGGAGTCTTTGGTATTTGGTATCAAATTTGTCTTTGGTAAGCTGTAACCACCCCAAGAGCCAGGTCTCTGTGAGACGTTAAGAGCTTATCTGTGCGCAGATCAAAGAGCATAACAGCTCTGTAGAAGCTTCTCATGCTTCTGGCAGAGAGGCTGCACTGCTGGAAATAGCACATGTCCACCCAGTCACTGACAGTAAAGAGCATCAGGCACCAAAAGCAGAGAGGCAGCTGAAGAGCTGCAGAAGAAATTGCTTTGACAACAAAAAACAAAGTGGCTGTGTGATGCAGCATCTACTGAAGTTCAGAAATAGAAGTATCGACAGATGTCTGATATGGCAGAATCACTCTTCACTCTGAAAAGAAGTCGTGTATTCCTGATCTGCATCCAAAATATGACTTTTGTATACAGCGATTGTGGGGCATTATCTTTAATAATCAGTGACATCCATCAAAATACCAAAATATGCTTAGGCTCTATGCATGCTGGACACAGATATCAGCTGTGGGAGGCAGTTACAGGACCCAGATATGACCTTAAATTTGCAACCCATAAGTGTGATGTACCAAACTGCATGGGAAAAGAACAGCTATGACTGTTTCTTTTCCATAGTCTAGTTGCCTATCCTGGTTCTAAGAAAACTCTAGTAAAGTATGACTTTGGTCCATTAAATAATAATGTTGAGACGAAAGAACAAAGGAAGATTTCTGAGGAAACAGTATCCATCCTAGATCTTGTTCCTGCTGGTAGGTGCCTGTAGCCCATCTGCAGGTGGCACCTAAGCACTCACCAGTGGAGCCCATGCTCTGGTTTCTATTAAAGAAAATCCTCCTCTGCATCATTGGTAGTGTGGCAA
This sequence comes from Vanellus vanellus, assembly GCF_965231255.1. Classification (NCBI taxonomy): domain Eukaryota; kingdom Metazoa; phylum Chordata; class Aves; order Charadriiformes; family Charadriidae; genus Vanellus; species Vanellus vanellus. The sequence goes on along the minus strand of NC_138908.1, from coordinate 4,070,486 downwards.
CACATCCGTTGGGTGCTCAGGACTCAGGTTGTGATGGAATTAATTTAGGGAGATACAAAAAACACACAAAAAAGTGCACTTGTGAGGGTAGTCATGATACCAGGCTGGAATGCAAAAGCTTCTCAGCTTTCCAAGAGCTCGGTTAGATTATGTGCTGACTTCATGGGCAAGGCTGGATAGAAAGTTCCCTTTCATTACCCCTCCAGAAAAGACACTATCTTTAACCTTAGTCAATTTGGTGATCCTGTGTGGAGACACAAATAGTTATATGGGCAGAGCCACATGTGTAGGCAGGAACAAGGAGCAAGGCTATTGCTGTGTCTTCTCTGCGGCTGTTGCAGCTCTGCTGTCCCCTTGACATCAAATCCTGGCTTGGCTGCATCCTTAGACTCGGATAAAATTATTCGAATGACATCCTAGAATGGCATAGATTTCATTTACGGTATATACAAAGCAAACCAGCAAAAATGGAAGGTTATTGCATTAGGATTGCGCGCGTTTATAAGTACGTACATCAAGAGCCACTCCATCACAGCTGAGACAGGGAGCCGTCATCCCACAGAGCGCAGGTTCCAGGAGCAGGAATGGAGTAAACAACAAGTAGAAAACCAGTGAGAATATACAATTTACCCATGGCAATAACCGTACCAACGTGCTATTGACACTCAGTTTGGTATTAAAATAAAAGCCTTCGCTTTTGATACTGAAGAAAGAAAAAGCCTCATCTAGAGAAATCCGAACTACCAACCCTACCAATGGGGCAAAGAATAAACCTATTGAAACTCCGGCTTTCGCATGGCTGGGACAGTGAAACAAAGGTTAGCGTCTCGGCAGTACTCTGGAGGAATGCGCGTGACCTCCTGCACACGAACAACCTGCTGTTCTCCGAAAGGATGCTGATGATCTGCTCCCCGGCACCCAGAGGTCTTCCGACTCGGTCAGGTGCTGAGCAACAGGAGTCCACGGTGCTCAGCAGGAGCTAACCCCGAAGGGGACCCCGCTGGCCTGGAACGTGGAGATAAATGTTGATTGAATAAGGCATAAGACTTTTGTCTTCACTCTTCATTGTGGGATGGTTGGTTTTGTTATAAAACTAATTAGCATACATGTGGAAGTACTTTGTGGAAGCAGCTTAATCCTAAACAAATGTGAAAATAAGCCCGTATTGTTTCTAAGGACTGATCTACATTAATTATCTTCTACTTTAAAAAAGCTCACAGACTTTTTTTTTTTTTAATCATTGTTTCTTTGTGGAAAAATTAAGAACAGAACATGTCTGTAAAACACTATACATACGAATTTCTTGCATTTCCAGCAAGGATGTATTCTCCAAAGGCAGAAGGGCTTGGTTTTAAGTCAAAAATGTTACTTCCCAACTCGCTAAAATCAGGCACCTCAGTTCACATCTAGCTACCTAAATTACTAGCTTCGTTCTCAAAAAATTATGACCTTCTGAGAACCAGACTTATTTTTAGGAACCTATATATGGATGTAGGTGCCTAAACTTAGCCACACTGTGTTAATTTTTCTTTTTTTTTTTTTTTTTTACTTTGTTAACTATAGTGTTGCTCATGTGCCCACATGAAACACTCCAAGACAGTTTGTGATCTCAGGAAAAGACTAATTCGCTCAAATTTAACCAGTAACAACTCAGCGACTTCGGCCAGAGAACATCCGTAATGAAAGTGTATGGATTTTCAGGGTGAACGTCTGCGCTTAACTCCTGCTCTGTGCATGGCCCCCTGCCAGACCCCAGCCCTTTAGTCACCCTGCCCAGGCTGAAATGCACCGTAGCTCTCTTCTGAGGCACCCACCGGGGCTTTCTTTGCAGCGGCGCTTGAGCCAGCCGAGGGGATGACCCGGGTCTCAGCCTGGTGCGGAGCAGGGGCTGTGCCGCTGCACACAGCTGGACCCGGCAGTTTGCCGTCGGTCCCAGCTGCAGAGATCCATTTGCACACAACCAGGATCCAGCATATCCCTCATCCTGTCAAAGAAAGGCTCCTTTTCCCTCTGAAAAATTAAAAAAAAAAAAAAAAAAATAGAGAAAAAAAGAGAAACGTTGAAAACACACACGTAACGTATCCTATACCACTATAGATCAATTATCCACCTATATCAGTGTTATCTCATGGCACAAGTGCTCACAAAATGCTGAGTAAACATCCCAGATCGTCCCGCTCTGGGGAATTTCCTTGCCGGGTGCCGCCTGGCAAAAGCAGGATATTATCAATTTGTAGACCCGCCTGATGCACCCAGTTCCATCTTAGAATCATAGAATCATAGCATTGTCTAGGTTGGAAGAGACCCTTGGGATCATCGAGTCCAACCATCTACCCGACTCTACAAAGTTCTCCCCTACACCATATCCCCCAACACCACATCCCCCAACACCACATCTAAACGTCTCTTAAACACATCCAGGGATGGTGACTCAACCACCTCCCTGGGCAGTCTATTCCAATGCCCGACCACTCTTTCTGTGAAAAATTCATTCCTAATGTTCAGTCTCATCTTTGCCGTGAAGAAGGGCTCAGAGGGTCCAGCAGGTCTCCTCCTGCCCCGGCTCCCTCTGCCTCCAGCCGTGAGGGATGGGTAAAGAGCAGGGAGAGGCATCCGTGGATCTAAGCGTTATTTCCCCCCCTTACTAAGACAGGACAGAGAGCCAAGACTTCTTTCCCTCAGGTAGCCCTAACTGGAGCATATATCTGGCTCCTTCATGTTGAAGAAAAACCCTCCTTTTGTTTCATGACTGCTGCCTCTCTCTTTCTGAGTTGGAGGTCACGGGTTAAGGAGGAAGGTGCTCATTGTCAGCCTCGCTGTGCAAGAAGAGAAGCGGAAGAAGCAAGTGGTGAAGTAGGTGGGCGATTCTGGTACGGAAGGTGGGCTTAGCCTCACAAAGCTGCCGTGGTTCAACGTGCCCCTGGGTGTCCAGGGACCATCACGGTTCTGTGCCATCCGCCTTCCAGCTGTCCCTGCCTCCAGTCCCAGCCCGGACACCTATTGCCGGCTCCTCTGGCTTGGCCACTGCTAACGTCGTCATCATGCACGTCGTTTCCTTTTGTATTTAACAGACTCCTCGACTCCACTCCAGCTGTGGCAAGGGGTCAGCCTGAGATCTGATGAATAAATCAAGCTTTCAAATCTCCAAAGAACAAACCAAGTCTGAAACAAATACTGTTTGCCTCTATCCAGTTCCTGCAGGATGCTTTGCCGCAGCATGAAAACAGCAGGTTTTGTTTTTTTTTTTTTCGCAAGACATCGTCTTATCGACAGCCTAATGGTTTTCTCTTTGACACACATTTTACAGAAAGAGAGCAGCAGGCTCAGATAAACTCGGCTGCCGCGGGTCTGCGATCTCGCCGAGCTGGAGAAGGTGCCTTCCTCGCAGAGATGCTGCTACCTCTGTTAGAAAAACAAACATCGTGACACAGGGAATAAGGACAAGCAAGATTTTCCTCTTGAAAAAGGAATATTCTGTATAATCTTCTCTTCCCGTCCCCTGGGCTACTTTTACTAAAATATGAAATCCGTTCCTCCCTTTTACTTTCTCTATTGTCTCAAATCCTCTATTTAAAAACAGAGCACAGCGGCTGTGTTTATAGCTTTCACTAAAGAAGGCTATCCTTCTATCTTCACTATTCCCACTCATATTTTACCAGTCCGGAGAACGGAACCAGCATTCTTATCCATGCCTAACGAAACCCCATTTGTTAATGGATTTTCTTGTTCATTTCGTCTAAAACACTACTGTGTTTAAACCCTTCAAGCGCCGAATGTAAAAATAGCTGGCAATCTCAGAAGGCAACATTTTATTTGTAATACAGGTGATTTTATCATGCGCCACAACATTTTTTTTTTTCCTCATCATTTATTAATGTTTTATATAGCTCATCAAAAATGAAGGTTGAGGTCAATAATTGCTGACACATAAAAGAACAAGGAAAAGGACAAGCAAGGACATTATCCAGAGGCCTCTACACTAGCAGAAACCCCCTCAAGTTTTCTTTGCATACCTTGAAAAACAGCAATCGTGAAAAAAGGCCAAGTGAAGGGAAAAAAAATTAAAAAAAACTTTTTTTTTTTTTTTTTTAATAATCAACATGCTTTCAAGCTTCATGTATACTCACATGTGCTCCAGAAAGCATCTGGATTTTTATTGGTAACCCTTTCCACTTATCAGTTTCACTCTGTGGCCTCTACTCTGCTTTGGTGTTGGGGAGTCCCATTTTCCCGTCAGAGCAGATCGCTGAGCACAAGAGCTATTTTCCACTTGGCTCACAGATCCACACTACGCGTTATTGACATGACTGCGTTTAATAATAGTTCCTGCTGATTCTGTTGTGGAAAAACTTACTCTTCATAAACTGACTAGCATGTGGTGCCAGTGCATGTGTGTGTAATTTTTTTTTTTTTTTTTTTTTAAGTGACTCGGGCCCTGGTTTAGAAAAAAAATGCTTGAGCATGTGCTAAAAGCTAAACACACTAGTTCCCACCTTTATTCAGCAAAGCACTTAAGTATGTGTTGAGTCTGGCTGGCTTCAAAGGGACTTATGCACATGCTGAAGTGCTTGTTGATTCAGCGCCTTACAACCCGACCCTCTCAGGAGCGAATCCCCAGCTCAGATACCCTCTCAAGCCTACCTAAAAGTCCTTCCCCAACAGAAGGATTTATGCCTCACACTACAATAGACTTATGAATTTTCAAGTTATCACATTTCCACTGGGCAAATATGTTGCGTATTTCAGAAAATTGTGCTAAAGATAGGATCAAAACTACATCTCCAGAGCAGTCGGTGATCCACTTAATCTACATTGCTGTGCCAATTCATAATACAACAGAGGGCAAAAAAGAAAATGTATTAAATGAGTCCATAATTGTTATGCAAAGAAAGTCAATGCTTACATTTCAATTACATCAGTTTTCCTCAAGCACATAAGCCCTCCCTAAATACCAAAGGTTTTTCCATCTTCAGTGAAATAAAGGCACAAACCCCATATTTGTGTATGTTGTGGCATTTAACACACACCTTTTAAAGAAAATATATACCTTTGGAATATGAAAATACGATCCCCGTCACACCTTTTTCAAAGTTTGCATCAGCTGTTTATAAAAATAAAAACATATAAAAGATGACGGGGTCTGCGGTGAGGGGTGGGAAGTGGGAATGGGGTCAATTTGATCACCAGAGTGGTTTAGGATAGTAGCCAAACTTAAACTGCAACAAATGTTTTCCATGACATGATTCGTCTCTCTCCAGAATAAGGCGTTGTTTCAAACAAGAAACAAAAGCAGGCTTTGCTGTATTTCTTTAGTTGGTAAGCTCTCAGCATCATTTTATGGTGTCAACCTATTAGAAAGAATTTTTAAAAACTGCTCTCATTAGAGCTGGAGCTGTCGGGGCATGCAGTGAACAAGTAATTTTTTTTACTCTGAGAAATATGTTTCCATAACAAGCAACAGGCGAGCAGTACAGCAGAAAACCTATCTAATACTTCCTTTTCAAAAAAGTGCTTATTTATATGTACATGTCTTACCAAATTATTTCTTTTAGATTTTTAAATCTATTTAATCAAAGGTAATGGCAACACCAGGAACAAGGCTTTATAGTTGGAACGCCTGAGCAAATAGCACTGCTGTCTCAAGCCATTCCCTGGATACCAAATACAGGCTTCAATCCACCAAAGGACACCAGGTAACTTGCAATCATGGCAGAATCTATAGCTCCATAAAGGTTTCTAGGTTCTCTATAAAACATACGAGAAGAAAAGGGCAGGTTGCGATTTCAGCGAGCCAGTAGGAAAGGTCTTTCTCTCTCTCAAAAAAAAAAAAAAAAAAAAAAAAAAAAGAAAAGAAAAAAAGAAAGTAGCTTAAATCCTGTTCCTTTTTTATGTTCTAACCCCATCTTCCTGAGCCTGCTGTTTGGCCGGTCTCCTAGGATTGCTGGAAATATCGGTGTGAGCTCAGGCATCCTGCTTGCTGAGTGATGCCCTAAGAGCCCTCACGGAGCACACGGGCATCTTCCCTGCCACCGTCACTGTCCTCCCTCCGTTTGGTAAATGGGTTGGTGCTTTGCAAGAAGACCCAGCCCTGGAAACAGCCTGATGCAAATCTACTGTCTATGGGAGATGTATCAGTTTTTGTGTGCCCCTTTGCTCCGGTTGTCCCATATGCCGAGGAATGTATTGCCTTCTTTTAAAGCACCTCAGTCTTCCCATGCAAGCTCTGAAATTCAAAGCCGGTTTTCAGACTTCCTTTAGGAAACAAATCGCCTACAATTTAGCTGTTGGGGTCTCCAACCCTCAGACGCCTCACTGCCCGACTGATTCCAGCCCAGGACCTTCGCAGAGGCTGGATGCCTCTGTATCAGCACCAACCACAGTCTGCCTCCCTGCTGTCTGGGTTAGCAAAACCCGACCTGCTGCATTATTTTAGCAGCTTCCTAAAAAATTCCAACACTTGTTAGCAGGGTAGGTTGATGGGAAAAGCCTCGCTGGGGTAGAGCTAGCAGAAGCAAAAGAAACACAACGGTGATTTTTTTACTGCGTACACATATGTACTTAGGTGCACGCAGTTCATAATAAGATGCTCCTGCCACTAAAGAGCTATCTTGTGAAACATTTACATATACCAAACTGATTAATTATTCATTTCTTTCCAAACTCTTTTCCTGAAAGGACTATTTACTTCCCACCCCCATTAATAGAAGTGACCTAATTGAAAGCTAAGCTCGTGGCCCCGCGCTTTCTAGGTTTAGAAACAAACCTCCCTTCCCCGCCGCTAGATCAAACATCACAATGTCAAATGCTCTGCAGACGTTTCCCTCGGGAATCTGAAAGGCTAATTAGGGTGAGCTTCACCATAAAGAATACAGTTGTTAAAACAGCTTTTGTACACACTGGAGTAATGATCATTCTCTTACACACGCGGTGATTTGTTGCTGCAATTTGCAGCCATATATCTCTTAGGAGCTAATTCGCATGTTGTTATTTATTGCACGTATGATTATTAATGATATCTTAGCAACTGCTGGAAGTAACTTATTTCACCTCAGGAAGTCAAGTACTTTAGCTCAATGTTTACAGATCTAAGGAGACATCAATTTCTGTAGAAAATCAGTTCTCCATTTGGCTTCCCCCACCTCTACCCTAAAATAATACAGTAAGGTCTGAACTATCATCACCTATAGATATTTTCTTGTGCTGTAAAAATATTTGCCATTATGAAATAAGAAAAAAACGTCAGTTCTTGCTTCTTATTGAAAAAAAGAAAAAAAAAAATCATGAGGATATTTAAACGTCTCTGAAGATGAGAGAAAAAACAGTATGGCCAATATTGACAAAAGTTGGGTGTATAGAATATAAGACCAAGTTCACAGATCACTTGTAATTTCTGATAGGGAAAGAACTAGATAAAAGTACTGCTTTTTCATTTAAAAATGCTGATGATGTGTAGAAGCATACAGAGAAAAGGAAAACCTTGCAAGATCACTTACATATTTCACAATGCCCTTTGTCCCAATTGCTTATGGTTTTGCGTCTTATGCCTCAAAAATCATTAGTTTTCAGTTCCGTGATATTCTATAGAATTGTTGTTAAACCTACATTAAAATCGAGATCTTCTCTCTTGGTGTCTGTGGAAAAAAAGGAAGTCTAATCAAGAAAGACAGATGAACTCATTCTGCCTAATTTTGATCCCATTTGAACACCGATTTTCAGAGTGTGACTATAGCACAGGCTTTACTGGAGATGTATTCCCTTTAGAAGAGGCTGTCAAGAATTCATGGGCTTTCAGATGACTCCTAATAAACCAAAAACCAGTAGGTCAGTCTCTTTAGCGCTTGCCTGAAGTCATCTTGTTTGTAGCAGCGTCTGGTCCAGGAGTTTGCCCAGGATGGGTGGTAGGAATTCCTCCAAAAGATAGCAAACATGAGCTGTGAACATGAGCTTCTTGTAAATTTACTGAAAGGAAACTGACGAAGCAAGAAAAGAGGTGATGATGGTAGATTTTTCAAGGGAAAGAAAAAAATCTGGGAATTTTATGGACTACACAAGGTCCACCCCTTCTCTAACCACAGGTGTTAAGAGTATAATTGAAATATTATATCTCACAGTTACATATTAACTTACGATGTGCAGCAAATAATTATGTATTTAGGTTATCTAAATCGCATGGTATTATATCATTTAATTAAAAATTCTCCTGATTGTTTCAGCAAGCCTTTCATGATCAATATCAAATGGCAATACTAGAAAAAGGAAAAAAAAATAGATATCCAGGGTTCAGAAGTGGATTATAAGTTGCAGAGCTATGTCAATTTCATTTGTATGTTAAGATGGCAATGCAAAATACAGTGATGTCTAGTTAACATATTACATATTACTTCCTCACAAGAGCTCATAGCAGCTTGCTTACTTCTTTTCTTTAAGGACGAGAGGATATGAATAATTTGACCTCCGCTCCCAAATGCTTTATGGCCATTTCATGTAGCAAAATAGCTAAAAACACAGTACTATCGATTGTTTTTCATTTGCTCTATAAATATTATTAGCTAACATTAACCCGAGTTGTATCACTCTAAATTTACAGCGATGTGACCAGAGACCCATCTAACTGAGAACAGAGTCTGGTTGAGGGTATACGATGGTATAGATTTGTAAGTATTTGACTTTTTTTTTTTTTTTTTTAAATAAAAAAATAGGATTTCATTTGGCTATTATTCCAGGCCCTATATGGTTTGAGTGCTTATGGGTTTTTAGGGATTTGCATGAACGATGGCAGCTAGCTCATTAATAGGTATTTACATAAACGTGCACGCAGGCAGCATCAGCGAAACTCACACACATTTGTGCCTGTATCATACATATGTTGCCAAAAAAGGCAACCCGTCCTCCTGTTCTGCAAAAAGGTACACGGGCAGCAGCAACTACGCCATGGGCAGTGAATGAGAGAGCTGTAAACATGAGCAATTTTAGCAAATAGTACTTTAACGATTCATGGGGTGATGCTTTTCTTCTGTAGACATCATGGCTGAACAATTTTCAGTAACAAATGAGAAAAATTGCAAAATCTCTTCACAGATATATCTCAAACAGAAAAGGCAACAGATTTGTCAAAACATTTGTTGTGAATTGTTTATCTGAACGTGATGCTTTACTTCTTCAGTGCAATTTGAGGATCACATGAGAAGAATTATCCAAAATCTCAAAGGTTTTTCTCGTTAACATCCTAATATTTGCAGGCATAATTACGGTGCTTAGACATACAGATAGAGAGAGAAGCTGCGTCTCGCTGTTGTGCATAAGGTGCACGGACCTGCATACTAGTGGGAAGAATTGTAAAATGCTCAAATATCTTGAATAGGGAGAGGAAGGAGGCAAAAAAGGGTATCTGATGCACGTGATGTCAGAAAATCATGACACTTGCTGGGGTTTTCCATGGTTTGAAAGGGTCTTTTTTGACAACAAGTAGTGCCACAGGACATACAAACCCACCTTGATCCAACCACTTACACTGCAAAGGAATGTTTTACCATCCCTCCTACTTTGACAATATGCCATAACACTGTCAGGTTTATGCAGGAAAACAGGACTTTACATCTTGTGTCCTTACAGCTCCTCAGAGGATAAGGTTAGTGTATAATTTGCGGTTTGTTGTGGGGTATTTTTTGTTTGATTTTTTTTGTTTGGTTGGTTTTGTTTGTTTGTTTGTTTGGGTTTTTTTTTTTAAGGAAAAAAATGTTAAAATACCAATGAAGTACATTGTTTCCAAAAGGCTCCGTAAAGATTTTGGGGCTGAGTAACAACACAAAAAGCCTTCAGGACTGACTGTCCCAGTATGACTGAGCAGACAAGACTTGAAGGAAAGCAATGAATCTGCATATCTAAAGACTATGAAAACAACATCAGATGAAACAAGTGAATATCAGGACTGAAAAGGCTGCAGGAGTTTGCAAGCAGATGTCAAAAAGCATACCAGAAAATGTCAAGAAAAGTATAACAAGCACTGGTTGCAGAGATTAGGGTGCTAAATATATGCATGATGAGCACACCAGGAAAGAGCTTGCTGTCCTAGGAGATGCTTTGCAAGAAACACTGTAAAAAAAACCCAAACCCTCACCACCACCACCACCAAAAAAAAAAAAAAAAAAAAAAAATATCAGTGTCTGCAGATAAACTTGGAGTCAGAATGTAAACAGAGGGTACTAGGTAAATAAAACCATGGCAGGAGCATGCCTCTGGAAAATCTCAGTCATTGCTGTTTTATCAGATCCTGGGCCAATTGTTCTGCTCTGTTAGGAAGGACAACAAATAGGCAGCGATTTTCGAGAAAGCACGATGGAGAACCCGAAGAAAATAATTACAGTGAGCACTGACTTTTGGAAACGGTTTCCTGAAAGTGTGAATAAGAAAAAGGGGTTTTGGAAGCGCGGCGTGGTCTTGCGTGGCAGGCAATAGCACGCCTGTGTGTATGGCATCTACACGGCAGCAAGCCACGCCGTTTCAGGACCGGTGCTGGCTCCGAAGTATTAAATGATGCTAATGCTCTCCTGGGGCAGAGCCCCGTGGTCCCAGGGGAGCGCTTCCAACCAGAGAGGTTGTTCACCCCCTCCCTGGGGGCACCGAAACAAGCAGAGAGAGCAAATGGCTGAAATCCAGGAGCTCCTGAGCTGGAAACTCATTGAAATTACAGCGGCACAGAGGAAAGGAGCAAATCTTCAGGCAGTGTTGCAGAAGCGGCCTCATCGTAGCGTCTGTGGCAGCTATTAATTATGGGGTATCCTGGCTAGTCATCAACGTCGCATTGCACGTTATGTCCTCTGCTCGCAGGTACAAAATTAAACAGGGAAGGCAAGAATATTAAGTTCTTCCTTGCAAACTGACGGGAGCAGAAGTTGCAGTGGTGTGAAATAACACCTTTCCTGGTGTCCACCACCTCTGCCGTACTGCAGCTGTGGGGGAGCCCCATGGGCCACACAAGGGTGTAAACTTGGAGGGGTGGATGCATCCTGCCCCCTTCGGAGAACTCTCGCTGGTGCTGGCCAGTATGTCACCCTTAGAAAATCAGCCTGATGCAGAGAGCTTTCATTTTCAGATTTTCCACTTAATTTGTAGTGACTCATCTTTGTTTGTTTATGGCCACTGAATGCGCTTGGCTAATAGAAAACCGATGCCTCATCTCATGAGCAGAAAGCTCATGCTTCATTTCAAAACTGCCGTATAATGGTCAGTCCCAGCATGCAATTTTTGTTTAACTAGTGTACTTGGCGCTGCGATCACCACATGGAAACATTGATTCCCAGTCATCCATATCATGTAGTGCACCACTATGCAGGCCATCCGCAAAATAACTACAGGCTTCCTGTTCAACGGTGTGTGCTCCTAATTAAGTATCTGATTATATATTCCACTGATTTGTAAAACAACGCAAGTATGGCATGTAAATAAATATGCATAGCCCCTGCTTAAAGAGAATATATCCGCTGAAAGGGGATGTACAGCAAGACAACACCATACTTAGTGCTACACGGTGAAGTTTCCTAGCGCAAGCAGCGACTGTAGGTCTGACCCAGAGGATATCTATTGTCACCGAGCAGTTCACGTTCCTGTAATTCGTCCTACTGAATTCATAGATGGCTTTAGGGAAGCTCAAATGAATTTCAAGTGTGGCCCATTTTGGTGAGTAAGCAAAACTGATTCATTTTGAATTGCCATGGGTTACAAAACATGAATCCCTACCACAGCTCAGCTGCTCAGTGATAAGTTGCTAAATGCCAGCTGGCTTTGTGCCTTTAAACCTAAAATGGTGGATATCAAAAAAAAAAAAAAAAAAAAGCCAGTTACATCAGTTCAAGCCCGTCACTCTTTGGATGAGTTCCTAATGCGAATACTTATGCCTTTTCTGTAACTTACAAAAGAAAAACTCTCTGAGTCTTAGCTGAACATCTTAGGTTCAGGAGTCACATGCAGAAAGTTGGTACTGCTGTTGCTGCATCTGCGAATAGAGGACATCATCCTAAAGGAGAAGGAATGGCAGAGACCTGGCTCTGCATTATGCACCAGACTTGCTGGAGCAGTTGTACAAGGAAGAGGGCTGCTGTTATTTTCCTTTGATACACACAAAAAGCAGCCCATTCCTCCAACCACAAGAGCAGGAGAATTACAAGGGTAGAAAGGTTTTAGGTGAATGATGCAACTTAGCCACTACCTTATTTGTGTCACTCATCATACCGAAATGCAGTTTCCTTTCCTCCAGTTGCTTAATGCAGCTAAAGTAGATCTGAATTCACAATCCAGCAGACCCAGCAGAAGGAAGCATGATAAAAAAAATTCCAAAACTATGCAACTCGGTGATAGTAAGAAACAATAATCATAGAATCACCGAATGCTTTGGGTGGGAAGGGACCTTAAAGATCATCCAGTCCCACCCTGGGCCGGGACACCTCCCCCCAGCCCAGGTTGCTCCAAGCCCTGTCCAACCTGGCCTTGAACACCTCCAGGGACGGGGCAGCCACAGCTTCTCTGGGCAATTTGTTCCAGTGTCTCACCACCTTCAGAGTAAAGATTTTCTTCCTAAGATCTAATCCAAATCTACCCTATTTCAGTTTAAAACCATTCCCCCTTGTCCTGCTGCTCCACTCCCTGATCAGGAGTCCTTCCCCAGCTTTTCTGTAGGTCCCTTTGGGTACTGGAAGGGGCTCTAAGGTCTCCCTGGCGGCTTCTCTTCTCCAGGCTGAACAATCCCAACTTTCTCAGCCTGTCCTCACAGCAGAGGGGCTCCATCCCTCGGATCATAAGTTACAGTTAAATAAGTTAAAGAAGTCTCTGCATTACTTCCAGGAATAACTCCTTTCATCTCTTTGGTGTGTGAGTTATGCAAACTTAGAATCCCCAAGAGATTGGCAAATAACTCAAAAGAATACAACTGATGGTAAGCCTTTTTTGATCTCCTTACACATCATTTCTGATTTGGCCTTGGTGACTTCAGTGAGACTTTATATGAATTTACTTTCACAACTGGGTCCTGCCTATGGCAGGGTCTGTCTCATTCTAACAGTTTATTTTCCATATCCTATTAAATTTCCTAGTGGAAGCATTGATGAAAGCTGCCAAGAATTCCTATGGTTGTAAGAGTTGGTCCATACTTCCCCTCCCTCCATGCACATTTGAAAAAATGGAGCCAGAAAAGCGTATCATACCATAACTAATTGAAAACACAGCAATCAAACAATTAAAATTTGGTAAAATTTTCCCCAATAAAAACAGAAAGAACAAAACCAATAAAATTGAAATTATCTTTTTTTAAGAAATAATACTATTTCTAGAGGACTAGTACATGCTCACAAAAGAAGACCAAGGCTAGTTAATGATGCAATGCTTGGAATCAAAGAACATTAAGTCTAGCACTGAATTAAACACACAAAGGGTTGCTACAAGAAATGAGAAGCTCTGAAACAAATCGAGCAGTCTGAAACCCCATCTTTTTAGCCAGGGAATGGTTAGAGGTCTCAAAAGATCTAAAATAAATTCCAAAAAGCTATAAAAACAAGAGAATGGAAACCACATGCAATATAATGGAGTCTCAAAGCACCAAAGAACTTTAGTCCAATATATATAGATTACATGGATGTATATAGGTTGCATTCAGCTTGGATGAGTTTTGAACATTTCTATACAGAAAGCTTTTTTTTTTCCCCTTTTTTTTTTTTTTTTTTAAAATGAATGACGCAGAATGAGCATATATGTGACACATCTGGTCAGCAATTACTCTAGCTGACCACTTTGTTTGACCTCCCCCCCTCAAAACTGAAACTGTCATGGAGCAGAAGATACTTCTTTTCTGTTTTTTTTTTTTTTTCCATTTTGTTTTTTATTTGCTTTGTTCTTCTCACTTCATACGTTATATGCACTGCTGCGGAAATGAACAGAGCTTGAGCAATCATATGCTGGTACCTGACATGGGAAGGTATTCTGCACTTTATTATTCTCGTGGTTTAGTGAGTGTGACAGAGGATGAGGTTTGGTTCTAATTCTGTCATTTCATAACTCATGGTTAACAAAAACACTGTCAGTGCAGTAATTAAGGTGAATACCAGCAAGGCACAGCATTAAGTATCTTTTGAGTTGTAACTAGCAACACTCCTCAAGTGTTATGAAAGGTGGCAAAATTCAAGAGATGTTCAAGAGATAATGGAAGAGACTCCACTCTCACTGTTCCATTACCTAAGGGTTTGGGGTTTTTTTCCTTTTTCTTTTTTTTTTTTTAGTGAAAAACCATACTCTCAATAGGCACAAAATCGACAGCAGTCCAGACTGAAGTCTCATGCATAATCACTTTCACGAAGAGACACTAGCAGTGTACATTTCCTCTCCCAGCCACTCTTAGGATGCTTCAGCCCTGGTTCAGGAGAAAAACACCTAAGGACCAAAGAGTAATTCACATTTTAACTTTGCTCTCCTGCTGAGATCGCCAGCCAGGGTGCCTCATTTTAGGAAGACCGCATTGCGATGCCTGTACTTGTCCGCTAAGGAGTGGACTGACCCTGCTGGCCCATTTCGTGTGTATTAAGGCACCAAATGGTAAGAGATTTCACTTAGCATCAACGTGCACTAGTTCTCAAAAGACAGACAACTTAAACCATCCAGTTCCGTGTCTAAAATTTTGCTCACTCTAACACTTTTTAACATGGTTGAATGCTGACAAGCCTCTATTTTATTGCACAAGTAGATATTACTTGTTTGTTGTAACTTGTTAGTTCCCACAAACTTATGAAACAATTTTGCGACTGTCCATGAGCCTTGCGTTGCAGATTTCCAAAGCTTTCTCCCCATCATGGGCGTAGAGGAGTGTTATTCATAGGAGGCTGTACCTTCATGCTTTAGTCATTAGTAGAAATGGGCCATAGATCATGTCATGTTGTCTGTAACCTAGTTAGATTCTGACAGGAGAGAGGTTCTAAAATCATAGGTTCACATTAGAAACCTTTAAAAACTCATTAGCTTCTGATAATTATCCTAATATCCAAAGCACTAAAAATCACAGAGCTCATTTCTGCCTCAGAACCGTCTGTGAATATGTTCAGGAAAAGCTTTGCCTTTTCTTTTCTCAATAACAAAAGAAATAGCTGAATGTGAACGTCTGGGGCTGGTGCAGAAAAAGACCACTTTCGTTCCTGAGCGTGAAGAGTGCAGGCAATTCATTCTGTAAGAGCAACGGAAAGATTACAACTAAGTCTTAATTCATTAGTCTGCCTGGGGACACCACCTTTTCAAGGCCATCTCCTCCTCAATGTTTGACATCTCTCTGCCAAACTCAGAAAACACTGTATTTCTCTAAGTTACATTTATTCAGAAACTTTGCCTGTTTTTTTTTTTTATTTTTTTATTTTTTTTGCAGTCATGGTAGAAAAGGTTTCTGCGAGGCCACTGATCCTTATAAACGGCATGGCCTCAAATGCACCTTAGCTCTTGAGTCCTTCATGGTCAGGACCATCTTCTGTGTCCTCAGTTGTTCTACCATGGCTGAATGCCAGCGGTTATTTTATTTTGAACTATACAAGGATTCAGCCCACATACTTGAATGTGTTTTGAGTCACAAACAAAGTGACCCAAAGATACCTTGTCCAGCTCGACATTAAACAAGGAAACAGCATTCTTTCAGCTTAATTAGTGGTCGCTGTGCATGAAAAGCCCTGGTTGGGATGGCTGGGGAACTGCTCTAAGTTGAAGCACTATTTTATAGATCCGACTATCTACATTTGATCCTACTGTAAGCGGCAATTGAGGCAAACCTTCTTCAACTCCACTCCTCATAGTTTTTAGCCAAGTCTGGCCAAGTCTGTTTCTAGATTTAATTTTAATAACAAAACCATTTAATCTCATAAGAGAAATGCTATAAAAATACATTACTCCATATTTATTACCATACTGTCTCCTGAAAACGGCTAGAAGTGGACAAAATCCTGCTAGAACAATCAAAAAGTCACAATAAAACAATGACCAGCCCTTAAAAAACACAGACATAGATTTAAAACGCACATAAATATGATCGCGTTATTCGCAGCCTTGTTATCGTGCCCCTCTTCTCATCACACCTGATTTCCTTGGGAATGTATTTTCCATGATTTCTGGGATGTTGTGCTTCTCTCGTTAGTAGGGACCGGGAATTGCCTTTGCCTGCTGCACAGGGCTAGCACAGGAGGGTTGCAATCTAGGTTAAGTTTTTTCACTGAGATCTCTAGCGTAAAACAAATAACAATCATAAAATTAATTCTCGTGACATCGTTTTTACACACCTCACCTAGCGGGACCTTCAGAGCTAAAAGGAAGATGATGACCTAAGGAAGCAGGGACTGTCACCATGGCTACGAGGGACACATTTGCCTGTGTGGGTTAAGTACAGAGGTAGACACATAAAAGACACTTATTGGCAATATTTGCTGCACAATAATGCAGGGTTTGTCCCCAAAAGAATCAGTAATTGCCATACCGGCAGTGCATTGAGTACTTTTATTACAGTGTTTATTAAAATGCCACTTACATTTAAAGAAACAATCACTAAGGACATTAGCTTCTGTGCAACAGAAATTTCTTAAGCTGCCAGCTCTGCAAACACAGTTCTGGCACCTGAAAAATTCAAGCTGTGCTCTTTCGGTGGCTTACACCAT
Source organism: Vanellus vanellus (assembly GCF_965231255.1). Classification (NCBI taxonomy): domain Eukaryota; kingdom Metazoa; phylum Chordata; class Aves; order Charadriiformes; family Charadriidae; genus Vanellus; species Vanellus vanellus. Next base: position 4,053,822 of record NC_138908.1, on the reverse strand, counting down.
GACTTGCAGTAACTGTGGCAGGATCAGAAAGTACCTGGCCGTTTTTTCAACTTTCCCTGGGAAAAGGAGGAGTATTTCTGTGCTCTTCAGTGATGCGCCAGCTTCAGCACCATGTGTGGCCCCATCCTGAATGTTTCTGCCTTTGTGAATCACCTCAGTCACCTCACTGGCCAAAAGTGATGGGAACTGCTCCTTTTTGGGGTGACCAAGCTGGGACATTCCTGGGAGGTATCCAGTTTTCAAAGGTGGAATAAGTAACATTTTCAGAAGATTGGGTCCCATCACATACCTCCTGTTGTCCACCCGAAACCACATGATACCTAGTCACCCCTGAAAATATTAGTTGAAGGGGGTAATTAAGGACAACATCAGGGATATTGTCTACATCAGTAAAATTAAACTTGGAAACATAAGGACACTTAAAGTGTGCAAATACATGGCAAAGAATGGTGGGTTTTTTGACCAATAAAATGCAAAAAGTGAAAAAGTCTGAAAAGTCTTCCTGTCTGCAATAAATGTCATATAAAGGTGTCATTGTGGAGCAATGCTAACACTAACAAAGCAGTTCTGAGGAGAAAAATCTGTTTCCCTGCATTTCACTGCATCTGCTTCATTCGTTTTATCCATTAGCCCTATGAAAGCCTCCATTTCAGAGCATCTGATGTGAGCTTGGGAAAGCCATACAGGTGGTGCTGCCTCAGCAGGAAACCCACTCCTTGCTGAGGGACCGTCAATTATTTGCAGGGAAACTAAAACAGAAGAATAAATATTACATGCTGATGGATATTTGTCAGAAAAGATAGGAGTACTTTCAGTGGGGCTTGTCAGACACAATACATTCAGCACATCTACATTTTCCGTGGCAAAGGGAATAGAGCGCTCCAGCTGCTCCCCTGGCAAGCCTAAAGTTTTGTCTCGTAAATTTAAATTATAGATGACATAATGGTGGAATGGAAATGGATTGCACCTATAGAGATATACCCAGTGAAAAACCTCGCGCTTTCAAGGAAAGGAAGAAAGAAAAAGGTTCTGACGTGCTGCAGATCTTCCGTTTGTTGTGATATTTAGTCTCTCCAACTCAACACTTTGTAAAGCAATTTGTTTCTTTCTTTCATTTCCCTCCACCTCCATTGAAAGCGATGAACATTTTTGTGAAGCTCACAGAGAGTGCTAGGTTGCAAATATAACAAAAAGCTTGCCAATGCCTGGGAGTCCAAACTGGCAATGTTTTCTGTTGTGTCAGCATTTAAGTATTATTGTAGTGTTATCATATCATGGCATAAAAGAACAACGTGGAAGCAGTTGTGCCAAAAGCTTAATGTTTGACTGAAAGCACACACCGAGTATCCTTAGGTATGCTTGTTTTCTTTGCCAAAACATCGTTTTAATATGAACCATTCAATGGATCTTCCACTCAATCTTGAGAAACTCTACTTTTTAATTTAAACCAATAAGACAAAAAACACTGGCAGGTTTCCTGCATCTGATACTGATGAGGACTAAAGAGGAAATTGTTTGATAAACTGCAGTACCTTGGGATGGTTGGACAGCCCTGGAAAGGAGACGGTCTTGGGTCTGGAGCCTGGAGAAGGTTCTGCTTTTTTTTTCTGTGCACTGAACTTGTCACTTTTGTAAAATGTGCAGAATTCCACAACAAATTTATCTACCTGTGTCAATGATAAAGAAAAGCCTTGTAAGTGAAAACAGAGGAAACAGCAGACTGAGAGAGGGAGAGTTTTGCTCAGCAATGGGTAAAATGTTCTGCCTCCCTTTTTGGACTCAATGAAAATGATGTCTGAATGATCAATACAGGAAATTAGAGAAGTGCCGTTGTGTACTGTGTCATTGGACATTAAACATTTGAAGCTATCAAGCTTGACAAGGTAGCGGAAATGCAATCTGAAGTTTTAAAAAAATGGAAGAATACACGTGCTTCAGTCTAAATTCAGATCCAGATGACTGTCTCATCATACAAATATACTAGGTGTGATGAATAGGAATTTATTTCTATGACCGTTATTAAGTAGAGCCTTGTCCTTCAGATAATCCAGTGTAAATTCAGCCGGCTGCACTCTGACAAACACCAGCTCTTGGGTGAAGGTAGAAGTAACAGTTGGTCATTTTTCAGACCCCTTTGATCTTTCACATCCTCTGAACTTTATTATACTGCACAGTTTGCTGGCAACTGCTACGCTGCTCTCAGCGGCAGCCCAGGACCGTGCAGCAAAAAACAGGACCGAGAATCTGGGCCCAATGACTTAAACTGCAGAAACAGCTGCTGAAAGCAAATTCATTGGAAACAGAGATGAGTGTTCACGGGAAACAAACTCACATATTGTGTTAGAGGAAAAATTTAACCAGGCCTGGTCAGCAGGGGCAGGCTGAATGAGATCTCAAAACAAAAGACTTAACTATAGGTGCTATGCACTAGTGATGCCATGTGTAAAGACTTACAGCAAAGATGGGAGCAGAAATTTGGTTTTTGAAAACGTCTACCTGCTCCCCGGTGTTTTTTGTCTGTCTCTCCCCAGAGTGACCATTAGTCCTTCTCAAATGCTGCTGCAGCCTCCCAGCAGGAACACGAGGAGCCAAAACCCTTCTCACCCTTAAGATGGAACTAAGCCGACAAAGTGAACTGTAATACGATGAGGAGACGGCAAGGTGATAGAGCCGGTGATCTGCAAAGTCTTTGCTATCTACGCCATTTGTTAGGTTTTTTGCAAATAGTTGAATCTTCAAAACTCGAGCCAGTTTAATTAAAGGCTACCTAGCATACTTCAGCTCCCTGAATAGATAGGATCTTTCCTACAGCAAGGTTTCTGATGAATACAAAGTCCGCTGTCCGCAAATATTTTTCATTCTCGCTTACGATTTTGCTGCTTCTGCAAACATTTCTGCAACCAAACCTATCTGCTAGGAGGTACGTGAAAAGCAGACAAAAAGGGAGTGCAAACGCCTTAAACGTGAATTCACTTAGAATTTAATAATAATAAAAAAAAATTGCACAGTAATTTTGTGCAGCACTTGCCTGGCAGCGGCTGTTAGAGCATCAGAATCAAATCCAGAAAGTTACACACAGCTGACAGCAATGTGTCTAACACCTGATCATTCAAGATAAACACCGGAAAAAGTAAAGTGAGGACCATAAAGGACCAGATTTTAAAAGCATTATGAGACCTAATGCTGCAATTAGGCGCATGGACTCAGGTTTTAGGAGTAACTTTGCACATGTCTATCTGAATGGGTTGAGATGGATCCCACCTGTCCCAGGCACAAGCCAGTTCCAGTCTGGGAAGTCATATAACTGCAACAGCAGCTCTGCCAGGCACTTAGTTTGAACACGCTAAGATATTAATTTGGTCATCCACTTTCCAGACCTAAAATGATTTGCATACCACCACCAAACACTCCACTGCCAACAGAAGAAAATACCTCTGTAGGACTTCAAATCCCTGCAAGGCAAATGGAAATTTGAAACTGGTCTTCTTACAGCCTATGTAAATACTGCACACTGAGTTGCTATGACCATGTTTTAAAAGACTAACTCCTGCTTGCTTTTTGGAAGGTATTTGCACCTGACTCTGGACCTGTGAATCCTAAACAGAAGTAGGAATCTTCCTCCAGTGTAAGACACTGGTCTCTCCACTGTGTTAAACCAAGTGCTCAATGTAACAATAGAGGGTTTAATGTTCTCCAAGAAATGCATGATTATTAAACGAGCACCGTCTTTAAAGATTTTTCATCAATTATCAGCCCACCTAACGCACTCGTGCAACAGCTTCAATTGGTTCAGGCAGTTGTATCTCTCTGTTGGCTTCTGAGGAGTTCGGCAGAATACGTTACCCTGCTAAACTCGGGGGCCATAGAGCTCCAAAAGCAGTCAGCAAAGCTCCCTTATAACCTCATTCATCTTCAGGCTTTGTCTCAGAACTCAGAAAGCTCGGAGCAGCTCCTGACACACCGCAGCAGCAGCAGTCTTAGAAACAGACTGTGCTCAAACCAAAAACCCCCAGAACACATCCCCGAACCAGCGTGGTGCTGCCGAAAAGAGGAATAAATCACTGGGCCCTCCAGAAGGGGAAAAGACATTTCAAACCCCCCCAGAAAACCACAAGTCAGAGGGGGAAGTGTGCTGCTGGCCTACATGAAAAGTCATTTGCACCTGGCAGAGGCGGAAGACCTAAAGAGTCATTAAAGCCTGATGTATGGAAGTGTTTTTTTGCCTTGCAAATGGGAGCGAGGCTTGGAGTTTCAGTGCCTTTGCCATAAAACAGTGAATCACGGGTTCCTAGTGTGCACATCTGCGCCGGGGCACTGCTTAGCAGAGACGTCTGCACCAGCATATGCTCCTCTTCTCCTGGCTAGATTGCTAAAGCGGATAAAAACTGATTTTAAGGCCTCTCCTCTTTTCCCCCTCTTCCAACATCCTCCTGTTGCTGTGCCCTCCCCTTTGGTGTAAGACAACTAGTTTAAGAGAGAGATTGCAGCTTGGTAAAAGTTGATGAGTTTTAAAAGTTTGGGCATATACAGGTTACATTGCCTGCCTCTGACGTCCTGTGGCATTCAGTGCATAGTTTCTCAACAGGAACACTTATGATCTCGGTTGTGCCGTGCATGTCATCTATTATAAATAATGTCCCTGGTCCGTGGTCAGCCTTATCTTTGAACAAGAGCAGCAGCCTGAGGACTGCTCCTCGTATAACTTAACTTCCTGCCTTAAGGTAGTTCTGTGGGCCAGATGAACTCTTCAGTGGAAACGCCGACTTGCACATGTTCTAGCGCACCTCTTTATTGCACTGTTTAAAGAGTTTATCAGATAGATAAAGCAATGTGGCATTGCATCTTCAAGTAGAAAAAAAGGAATAGTTCTTGGGTTTTGTTGTTTGCTTTTTTTTTTTTTTTTCTTTTAAATGAAATCATTTTGAAACTGGTTGGAGATTTAGGATGATGGGTTTATTTTGCTTATAAATGGATAGCTAAAAAGTGCAAAATGAGGCACAGTATTGCATCTGTTGTATAAAGCATGCCTGTTTCCACTGGGAAATACAACCTCCGCAGCTCAATGGTAGAAATACCGTTATTTTTTCAGTTAAAATAACCTCTGGTTGGGGGTGTTCATACCAACTTCTTATTGCCAGGAACAATACACAAGCTTTGAGGATGTGAGGGGAAGAATAGTACATCCACTTAAAACTACAGCGATGATCCAGATGCACGTAGCAGAACTTGGAATGAATCCAGCATGCAGGGGCTAACACCCTTACCTTCGGATAAAGTGCCATGGGATCTTTTCACAGGAGTAAATTGCAGATTGCAAAACAGTTACCTTAACTAGTTCCTGATGTGCTGTATCACACCACATTCAAATCTCCATCTGTGGTGTCTGCAACTACTGTTCATAAAATGAAGGTTTCGGCGCAGAAATAAATATGACGTAGCTCTCTCACAGTGCCAGCAAGTGATTTACATCATTTCATAGGCCCAGCCATTTAATTTGAAAGGTACTTCAAGGTTGTGTAAACCCCACATAATGTCTAATATGGAGGTCTAGGACAGTATGCGGACGTCATTTTCAGTATTATCAAGTTGCACTCTAAATATATTTCTCAACATATTGTTCTTTTCCCGTCTTGTCACACCGAGTTTGCTATTCATTGTTACAGAGCATCCATGTACCACCCCAGACATGACTGCATTTTCAAAGAATGAAATCCTTTTAACGCAGCAATATATATAGCACAAAGGCTTGGATAACCACATGGTATGTCTATATCATACCACACAACATTATTGACCCATGAAGCAGAGGCACAAGTTTGTGTGCAAACCTCTCTCCTTGGGGCTTCTCTTTTGGTGGGGTCACAGCTCACTAAGTCCTTCCCCTCATTGTCGGCTGTTTAACTAAGCTGGGGAAGAGAAGCAGCAATGTTCCCACAAAGCCATCCAGTGGTAATCTCATCACAGGCTGATCTTAACTAATACTAAGCCAGCAGAGTCACCAGAGGGGAAAAAAAGTCAAGTTGACTGGTAGCAGGCACAATCCAAGAGGCTGAAGCACTGGGCAGCCTGAGAAATGCCCTTCCACCTTACCCCAGACCAGGAAACAGTTTAAGGATTAGTAAAGAAGTATTTCACTTTTAAGGTGGGGAAAAAAACAGAGCCCAGGAGTGAGGTGTTCAACTGAGAAGGGAGCATCATACTGATAGGAAGGGAATAAAACAGAGCAAAGAGTCAAGAAGTGCTTGACGAGAGTAAGCAGGGGAAAAAGACTTTTGGGGAGGAGAAAAAAACCCTGTAGGAAGAAAGACAATGTGGGAATCTTCTTGATTCTGAAAATGATAAAAAAGTTCCTGGGTGACTCCTCTGATGTGTCTTGATGCTGTCTGTAGGAAAGGTACAGTTCATTTTGTGACGAAATTTCTAGCAATATCTTCCAGATATCTGAAATATCCAAATTCATTTGAATCTGATATGGTCGTCCCGAGAAAGGTCAGAGAATTGGCTGCAGGAAAGTGCGTCTCTACTATAATTGCAGAAGAGGTTGGAAGAAAATAATCTGACTGACCACAATAGCTGCACTTTTCTTTGGCCTGTTTACATTCTGTTCCCTCTAAGTTTCAGATATACAAATGATAGACCAACGAACAACGTACATTTACAGTATCAATACCTTTCATCATGACATAATATATTTCTGCAAATGTACATTTATTTGAAATATGATTTTAAAAGAATCCTGACGATACTTGGCTAAAATTATCTCTGGTATAATTCCACTGAATTAAAAGAGGTTGCAGAGGGAGGGAGTAGATTTGCCTCCTGGTGTTATTGGTGAAAAAAAAAAAGAGTTTTATGTCAAGATGTTTTTTATGAACTTGAATCCAGTTTCTAATCATCCAGATTGCCCTGTACAATAAACTCTTGATTATGACTGCTGGCGTTAACAGTAATAAGACAAGATGATGTGCAGCACAATTTTCTTCATTCAGCTTTTCATTCTCCCACTGCTCCTAAAAAGTCTCCATATCTTTCTGTTGGTTTTGTTCAAAAGTCATGTAAAATTAGATATTATCAATCAAGTCACACATTCTCAAGTGCAAAAACATTATTTTGTTGATTGCCATGTAGCTTTGTGGGACGAATTGGCGCAGCTCCGCTCCTTGTTCGGGAAAGTTGGCGCTGTGGTGCTCGCGTAACTTTCTGCTGAAGTGATAGCACAAGAGAAAGCAGTGGCTTTCCTTTGGTCTAAGCTGTGCAGAGTGCTCAAAGACACTTGTCTGCATTCTTTCCACTCTGTAGCTTCAGCCCTGCACACTTCTCTCCACCAACACTAATTAAACTAAGGAGGAAAAAAAATTAGGTGTTTGCACTCAGATGAAATTATTTGGAGAGAGAACCGCCTGCCGGAAAGATAACCAACAAAAGGCTCTCGTTTTGAAACCGCAGTCTGGCTTTTCCCTGGCTTTCTTGTTTGGGCGCAGGGTTTGGAAACCTTGTGGCCCTCGCTCTGCGTGGTTTGTCAATGTCAAGAGTTTATTGTAGGCATGAGAACTGAACCCCGGCAGTTGCTGTAGAAACCCTAGCATGAACAGTACGGCTAATGGGATGCCCCAGTATCCTGGAATTACTGCTTCAAATAAGAAAAATATGTGGGACTTCAGACTTTGGGGAGTTTTTCCTCTCTATTTCAAGCATCTTTCCAGTGTCTTTGCTCAATCAGCTAAATGACATTCTTCTCTGGCTGGCTGCGATGTTCATCCAATTTTTTTTTATTTAATCCTATGCAAAAGTCTTCCATTTCTGTAATACCAGAGACATTTATGTGGCTGATATTTTAAATGGATGTGTGGAAAACCTTCTTCTCTTCCAAATAATTAAAGTATCATAATTCTCTTCTGTAACAGAACAGGCTAAAGGCAGAGGCACGGTTTGCAAAATGCAGGCTACAGGCAACAGGATCAGATGGAAAAAATAAACAGGAATGAGAGATGACACCAACAGAATCTGTAGCGGTTTGTGGTAGCTAAAAGGGATGCCGGCACCCCTGTGAGGTGTTGGTACGAACACAGCCCTGTCAGTGCTGCAACTCTTATGAGGGAATCTGCTTTAGGAGAAACCAATTAGCTGACCAGGGCGTCTGGGTTTTCCAGGCTAACTGCTCTGATTTTTTGGACAAAGGAAAGCAAGCAGCCTCACAGAGACCAGTCTTCCCTGTGTCTTCCAGCACAACTGTGCTGGTGAACTAGACTTGGAAGGAGGCACCTACCCACTCTCCCACCTCTGTTAGCTCTCACCACAACACGGGCCTACCCGTGTCACAAAGTGCTAAGGCCAGTTTAGGGGGCCCGTAAGCTACGTCACATATGCTAGGACCCAACGAGAGGCATGACCTACCTGGTCCCTCCAGCTGAGGCAGGTTTGCACCGTTGTGCAGGGTCAGCGCTGGGCCCAAGCTGAGGAGCACACAGCCATATCGGTCCCCCATGGGCTCAGGCAACCGGAATGGGGCGAGGAGAGTCAGCCACTACCCCTGTGCTTGTGTCACCCTGAAATGGACCAGGTCGAAGCCAGTCCTCAAGCTAATTGTTCTACCAAAATCTTAATAAAGGCACAAGCAACTTGCATAAGGAGATCTTTATATCTCTTTTTTTTTTGGTGAAAAAGATGTTTTTGCTATGTATGGACTAACCAATCTTCCCCAAGGCAAAAGCATCTGCTACACACTGAAACAGCCCAGTTTCTAGCAATTTCTATCTCACAACAGAGCCTGGAGAGGTTTAAAGCAGCATAAATGGCTCTCTAAATTTCCGGAGTTTCTGACCCTGTGTCTGGTGTTTTGCAGAGGAGGCAGAGATTTGATACCCAGCTGCCCATGAGCTGTGGGCTCCCTTCAAAAACCTCTTTCTATAGAGGATTGCAGACAGTTATTGCAACAATCTCTTTCAGTGAGTGACCTCATGCGCATGGCATTTTATCTTCAGAGCTAACTTCTCTTGCCTGACACACAACTCGCTGCACAAACAGTCCTCTGACAACCCCGCAGAAGCAGAAGCAGGCACCGAAACACACGGCTGCTTTGCAAGACGGCTTCTTTGCCTCACTGACTGCCGTGCCTGAGTCTTCTTTTTCGGAGCTGCAGATAGCACTCATCACTGTCTTGCCCACAGATGCTGCTCGACAGCGAGGGAGACCAAGAAGGAAAACAAAGGTACCCACCATCCAGTAGCTTCAGGCACTGCTCGGTTCCCAAAACCGGAGTTGAGCGCAATGACTGCCCTGTTGGGTCCAAGAGTCTCCCTGGGCATCCCCCACGCCAGCTTTTGTCAGTGTTTTCTCTGCCCTGCTCCCTTAGTAAATGGCCTTTGCTAAATCTCTTTTTACTGCCTGCCACATTTTTCATGGCAAGTTGCCACTTTTTAAAGATCTTATACCAGCCTCGCAGAATGGAACTAACACTCACTGATTTCACACACTTTGGCAGAGAAATAAATATTTTATGCATGCAGATAGTCCCAATGAGACTTCCAACCTCAGTAGAAGGGATCGTCGTCAACTGCAGTCTTTACAGCACCTGAATAATAATTATTGCTCCTCATTTGGCATTGCCCCACGAGCCAAAGAGGCACGGCAGTGCTTACCTCTTCTACACAAACCAACAGAAATAGTCATGAAGCAGAGCATATGCTGTGTCTTGTTCCAACTGAAACACTCCAGAAGTTAGGGAGCACATTTTATCCACCGTAGGAATAGTGCTACCAAGAGTCCCTGCTTAAACGATACATCGCTGCACCGTATCCCAGTGCAGAGTTGGAACTTAATGCGTGTGTGTAACACGTATATTCAAACAAGTATATCTATACATAAACACATGTACAGACATGTATGTGCTAGTTTGTGTGTATACGTACTTATATATGCCTATATGTACATAATTTATATACATATATAACACATACATATACAAATGCATGCATAAATATATATGTATATATGTATTTTTTTATATGTGAACCATAATTTTACTGCCCAAATGACAGGGCATTTGGTTAGACTTCTTAAGGATTTTATTTGCTTAACTGAGAATTAAGATAAAACATTTAGCAAAAGATATGGTATACTTCTAAAAGTATAAAAGAAGCGTTGTTTCAGATCCAGAAATGAAGATTTGCAACTTGAGAACTTCAAGAAGGAAATGAACTAACTTCAAAGCTGGACTAATCACATACACACTCCAATTTGTTACTTTGCATCCTTTCCCCTGGTCTCCAAAATATTATTAATGCGTAGAGTTAACTCTGACATTTCCAGAATGCCACCGGGAAGTGGCTGAGTGTCACTATTTAACTACTGAGGCAAAAGCAGAAAGTTTTTAAAAGTGCACTTTCAGGCTCCCACTGTTGAGCTCCTACATGGACACGGAGGTCTCAGTAATGAATGTTGACAAGACGACCTCCAGGAGAAGCAATAGATTCACCGGTGAACCCACAAGGAATAAGAAACCAGCAGTGATACCCACAAACGACAGAACTTACAGGAGCGTGGGATAGTAATATGACATTCTCCACACTGAGGGTGACAGTTGTGTGAAATTTTGAAAAAAAGAGTCTAAACACAGGTAGTGTTACAAAAACATACCTCAACCCCCTCCCACCCCAACACGGTCGACTTCTCCTCTAGGAGCACCGGTCCTGCTGCTCGCTCAGATGGCAGAACAGGAAAAGATAGCCACAGGGTCCAGGGGTGACAAGTGTGTACGGAGGTGCACGATGTTTAATGAAAAAAATTGGAGTTGGGATACCATTTGCACAGAGCTGCCTTTGTCTCTCCTCTCGCCATCCAAGAGCAGGAGACAAGTCCTAAGGACACCAGTCCCGCAGAGGACACCAGTCCCGCAGACCTTCTCTCCAGCTGAGGTCAGAAGGGCTGGACCCTGGGGCTGCTTAAGGAAAAAAGGCATTGCTTCGGCAGCTTGGATGGTGTTACCCCAGTTTCCACGAACCCCGGACCATTTAAAACGCAAGTTGGCTCTTCGTCAGACCCCCGGTGTCACTTCCCAACGCTGCTGAGAGGACAAGGCTTGCTGCGCAGGCTGAGGCACGGCATCATGCTTTATATATTTCCTTCTGCGTAATTTCAAATACCTGAAGCGAACGTATTGATTTTCTGAAAGCTGTTTTGCTAACGTCGTCCTTAGTCGCCGTAACCCGAAGGTTTTAAGCTGCTCTATTCCTGCACCTCTTCCCGGTTTCGCAGTGAGCACAGACACCAAGTCCTGCCAGTGGTGCAAGTGCAGCTTTTCCTTCAGAAGGGTATATTTGACCCCTCTGAAAACAAAGCGCTATTCAGAGCTAGGTACCCTTTTGCAGAGGTGTGTTTCCGCGGTACCACGTGTGCGGCAATGCCCTTCCCCATGCGTCTGCCACCGCGGGGGCTTCGCAGGGGAGCAAAACCCCGCAGCCAAAAGGGCAGCCGTCTGCCGCCCGCCCTCGTCCTCCCTCCCCTCGCCCCTCCGTGACCGAAACGCTTTGCAAATCACGAGATCTTGGTAACAGGTCACCGCATATTGACTGTTTTAACAATTGTCCTGGTGGAAGAAAGCACGTCTGAGTCTTTCTTCTTGAAATCGAGAGGGGAGAACCTTTGGCACGGCAAAGGTTAATACGTCGTGGGGGGGAGGGGGGGAGAAACCCATTGTCAGCTTTTCTAAGGCTTCCAGGTGGATCGCTATTTGACATACCACAGAAGACACCCTTGTTTATTGACATTTACTTTTTCTTCGCAGGAACAGTCACACTCTCCAGTCACTGGTTTTCTTGTGGCTTTCATGCTGAGCCTGTAAGAACAGGATGTTCGAGAGCTGTCCCATATGGTGGCATGCTGTCTATTGTTCAGATGATTGGCTTCAAGCACTGGCTGGCTTTCACTTTTCGCTTTGAGTTGGTTATGGCTGAAACTTGCATCAATTGTTGGGATGGGGTGGAGAAACCGAGTCCCAGCGAAGGGTGAATCCGCAAAGGGGCTTCTTTTCATTACATGAATTTAACACATCTGCTGGAGTTAGATTTCTTTGTGCATTAAGGGCATTATGGTTCAAATTAGAGGGATATTTTAAGATCATAAGAATAGAATTCCCTTCTAATGCAGTGGTGTATATTTTTGGTTTCATTATAATTCTTATTTATTTTAACACATTTGTGATTTGTCCAGAGCTTAGGTTAATGTGCCTATTTATGTGTTTATTTTGGATGGTTGTTGTATGTAGATTTACCAGTAGAGTTGATTAAGCTAGTTTTCTTGTATCCTGGACTATTAAGAGCATTCACAGATATAACTGAATGGTGAGACAAAAACTGTCTGCATTAAATGAAATAGAATGAAAAAAAAAACTGAGGAGATCAGGTTGACTGCGTTTGCTTCTGTCAATAATTGTTTGCTTTCTTTCTCTTTCTATAAGAGGTCTTCTACATTTTTTTCCCTGCTTACTTCCAAATACAAAGAGAAGTTGCAGTGTCGTCAAAGGAAACCGTGTAGAAAAAGTATTCTCTATTCTGGGTAAGAGAATAAAGCACCCAGAGTGCATCAAATTATATAATGCTACGCCCTGATAGTAATGGTTATGAATTACTTTCTGACCCCAGCTGGTGACCAATCTCTGTCTTAAAGTGTAAAGATTGATGGTCCCTGCAATTTTATCCTGGCCATTGTAAATCTGTTTTTCAGGACTCTCAGTGGATATTCACTGTCTTGTCTAGGTTGTCTGCCCCTACAAACCAGTTTTAGCTTACAGCCCTTCTGGTTCGTAAAGCAAAAAAAAAAAAAAAAAAAAAAAAAAAAAAAGCACAAAGCACAACCAGGATGGCAACTTCTGTGAAAGGAATAAATAGGCAAATTTTAGTCTATGAAATTCTTCCTTCCCATCCTTCCCATACACCAGATTTGGCAGAATTTGAGGAGTGTGGAGGGCTGTCTGCATTGGAGGGTCCAAGGTGTTTGGTATCCTCTGACGGAATGCAAAACACTTGCTATTTAAAAATCTAGCTCTTCCATTAAAAAAAAAAAAAATCATTAAAAAATAATAAAAAGCCCCACCCCCAGGATTGATAAATACACTAAAATACCAGTTTGTCGTAACAACAAAACAACCCAGTTATTCCCAATAAGATGCACACAGACTATCTCACTACCTTAAAACAACCCCTCAAAACCCAAGCCCACCACCACAGCTAAAGGCGGCATTTTCTTGCCCATTTTTGTTGCCCATTTCCACCAGCACATGACTGATCTCTGGAAACTCATTGAATCAAACGCTGGTGGGTGTTAGACCTGAACACCTTTGACGATTTCATTCGAGGAGACTTTGCACCCACAACTGCAACACCCGAGCACGTGAAAATACGAATGGCTTCACCAGGATCTGATGGAACCCACAGAGCAGAGGAGCATTCGAAGAGGGGAAGGGTATTTTGCCACTTTCCAAGCAGGATCGCATTGTCTTCCCTAATCACGTTAGCAGCTTTCTAGCCTAATTTATTCTTTTCAGGAAGGATTTTGTGGAATGCATGGGGGTGATGGCATCCTTGCGCCACAGAGCTCCGGCTGCTGTGCACCGGCGGCGTCCCCGGAGGCGTCGCGCGCAGGTTCGGGGAGCCTTGTATGAACAGGACTATTAAGTACACGCTCTATTTGAGCGGGCGTACACACTGGATCTCTTTTCTCTCAACTCATTATTAATGGCGTGCGTGTGTTGGGATGGGGGGACCGCCTGAAATTACAAATGAGCTAATTTCCTTTTGCAACTGCACATCAAGAACTGAGAAGTTGGTAACACTTCTTTCTTCCCAGGCAGGCTCCACACCCCAAGGAGCATTTTTAAGGGGTTCCCCTCCCTCCCCACACACACACATGCACATGCTCTTCTTGTATCTCTCCTAATTCAAAATTTCAACGGCACTACTGTGGAGGGAAATACATGCTAAAATAAAACGTGATGCCTGGAAGAGAAAGAATTATCCAAATCTAATTATTAGACACTGCAAGCATTTTGAGAGTCAGAGATCCTACTGAGATGGCAGAATGCCTCATAAGTAATGCAGCAGGCAGGTTTTATTTCATTTCTAGGAGAGTATTCATCTGTGGATACAAAGAATCTTTGATAACTACGCGCATGAAGAAAAACCACTATCATTTCAGTGACACTATCAATTACTGGTTAGCAAGTACCACTGATACGCCGCACTGCACAACATATGAAGTGTGCCCAGCTTGTAACTGGTGTAATCAGGGAGTAAACAGCACGCTGATTATTGGCATGTCGGCGAGTGCATGGAAGAAGAGTGTGATAGGAAACAGTTTTAACCCGAAATTATTCACAGAGCTTTTCCACAGCTCTTGAGGAGGAGAGCAACAACACGGCACACAGAGAAGTCACAGACAAGACGCCACAGAGATCAGTAGTGTCAGAAAAACATTTTTTGAGACTTCTGTTGCAAAGCCATTGCGGAACTTTTTTAATGGTGGCAACTGGACTCTGACTCACATTCAGCACAGGCCCAAAGACCTTAATATGAATGAGTTAACTTAGTATTTTATGGCAGTTCTTCTTAGCCTTTAGATAATTTTAGATTGAGACTTGCACTGTTAATTGGTCGGTGGGAAGACAGTGTGTACGTGTTCTCATGCGTGGAAACATGTAAAGGTTTGACTGTGTGGGCTAAAATTTCTTTAATTGATTTGGAAATCTTTGCTTTTAATACTAACAAGAGTTCACTTCTGCAACAGGCGCCATTTGAACTCGATTATTGTAAGCCAGATGACTTCCATTTGTTCTGATCCAATACTTTACCTGGCTCCACCTTCCGCCCGCAATATTCCTTCATTACAGGTACTGCGTTGTCAAGAGGGGACTTGCCTGTGGTCTGATATCTGCTCTCACTGCTGTTTTGACTTTTCGGGGTGTTTATGTCGCCTGTTTTGGATTTTTGGAGGGCAGTTGCACAGCCTGCTCCCACACCTACCACTCCTGGAAGCCAGAGCAGTAGGCAAACCGTGCCCTGCAACAAGACACGCTGATTCCTGGTGCTGCTATAGAAAGGAAAGGCTTAACGGCTGATGTGGTGTCTTGAGGAAAAAAAGGTAGATGCAGTCAAACTCCAGATCAGATATATCGTACCAAGTTAAACAAGTTTCATGGGAATAGAGGAGTGGGGGAGAGGACTGTCTTCTCCCTACTGACTGCCCTCACTCCAGGGAATGCAGTCCAAGCGCGCTCCTTCAGAGATAATGGAAAACATACAGTCAAGGCGGATGCTCTAAATGCTGCAGTTCAGGGAAGAGCTTACAGCGTGTTAGACACTGGGATGTCTATCTGCTAGACAGACATCTATAGGAAACCAGGCGGTGTTGTCTCACGGGGCTGCTCATCCTGCATCCAGCTGCTGCCTGCAAGACCTTCGGGGCATTAGATTCCCAAAGCACACGTTTCTGGTAAGAGCTTTTGGGTTAAGGAAGGAGTTCTGGAAGGACGCTTGGATTAGTGATGGAGACGTCTAACAATATACTTACAGTTCACACTAATACTGATAAATTGCAATATTCAATACAATTTCATGGTAGCACTGTGAGTTAAAGTGCTCTCAATAACATAAAAATTACCAAAGTGCACCTTCACAAAACGTACTATTCATAATTTTTCAGTCAATTAATATGGAAAATGTAAAGGAGAGCAGATTGTTTTCTATATCAACAGTTCACTGAGAAGATTGTTTTAATTACAAGGCTCTCACGTCTTTTTATATTAGGTGTCTTGTTGAGGTTGAAAAGCCATTAGTGTCTCAATGTCTTGCAAAGCTTTCTCTACAATTGTATAACAGCTACTTAGCAGTTATACGAAGCATACCATTTAAACAAAATTTAAGTCCACAATTACTCTGTTAATAAAATGTAAATTTAAAAATACATGCAACCATCATGAAGATGGAACATTTAATTCTCACTTAGCTTCCCACAGAATGAAGGGTTAATTTGGTAAAAGAGATAAGAAGACTGCAGTAATTGCTCTTATCTTATATGTGGGTGAAAATAACTTCTAAGACTTTGAATTCTGAGGCCTAAATCAAGTGTTCATTTTACCTAGCTATAACTCCCCTGGAACATTAGAAGGAACAATTAGCATAGATCTACCTGTGTATCTTAAGTTATGGTTAATGCATGGGAATGGTGTGCTTAATTTTACTGCTTTGAAAATATACCCCTGGAGAATAAAAGAAAGACTTTGGAGTTCTCAATAACAGTAAAAAGAGAAGAGACTGATTTATTTACTTTCTCTTTTGTTATAACCTTGCTCTTTCTGGTCCTAATCTCCTGCAAGGAGTATAAAAAATGACAAAATATGAAAAAGAGAAGAAGAGGATTCCTGAGCACTACGGGCCTCGTTGGAAATGGCTGCTCCAGAGTCTTGCAACCAGAAGACAACAGAGACACTGTGGTTTTCTTAAAAAAACTATTGTTTGGTGACTATACTATGCATTGAGCCTTTCTGTGACCATCATTACTATGAGCAGGAAGAATAAGTGGGTTGGTCCAGGAGAAGCAGCAACACCAGTAAGCATTTATTGCACATGAGTTCTTGAGACGTTGGAGCACTCAGAGAAGTGGTTGCAGGATAAGATCAAGAGTAGATTCATAACAAGACTGATTGGTGACATCGACAAGAAAGTGAAGGTCCAGTACTACCAGGAGCAGCTGTCGAGAACCAGTGAGCAGTATGAAAAAAAAAAGAGGCAGCCTTCACCGCTCCTGAACCCCACATTGACATTGGGGAATATTCCTCAGCAGGGAGAACAGCACCAAATTTCCAAACAAAGGGAGAAAAACCAAAAAAAGGAGTTTGAAAAGTTAAGCCTTGGGAACAAGATCACTCTTGTAACCAAGAATTAGATGACCCTTAGGGAACTTTCGCACCCAAAAACCCACCAAACGCCAAGGGTAGTTGGCCAGAGTCAAGACCACAAACTCTTTCAAAGCCGCCTGAAAATCTTAACCATACATGTCTGTTAACTCCCTCCCTAGAGGCTGCTCAGAAACCAATACTTTGAATATTTGATGTTACCTTTGAACAACATACATATTGGGATGTCACTTCTCCTTTTTGGGACAGACCGTGCTCCCATTATTCCTTTTGAATTAATGAAGCTGCCTCTTTTACAAGATACAAAGTCCAGATCAGAAAAATGTTTAGGAACTTGTAGGCACCAAACTTCTCTCATGCACTTAAATAGGATTTAGGAACCTAAATCATAATTGATCTGGTTTGTCTGGGATGTGCTGAAGGTGAGTGAGCTCCTCACACAGCCAAGGGAGCTCCATTTCAACTCCCGTTCTGCCTTTACCGTTGTCTGACCTTGCCTATGAAGATCAGGTCAGTGATTCACATCTCCTATGGAGCTCGCACCTCAAATATTGAGGAAGAATCCTTTTTTGAGCATTCTACTGGCTGAAATTTTACAGTGAGGGGCATTTCTCAATATCTTTCCCTACTGATCAGTAAATTATTAAATTCTGTCTCCTAACAAACCATAGACACAATGTGAATCAAAACATGCATTTTCATGCAGATAGTTTCACTTTTCCACCCCATTTTTAATGTTCACTATCCACTCTGATGGAGTTTGCATCTAGAAGGGAAAGCTGCTGCCTCTTTTGCAATGTCTTATAGTTTTACCATTAAAGGCTACATCAAAATAATTTTGTAAAAATAAATTTTAAAAAAGTGCTATACCATATTATTTCCTGTGTCGTCTGTAATACGGAACCTCACCCACAAAAAAATTAGCCATAGCTATTTATTATGCACCACCATAGCCTATATTCCAGATCAGGGTAAACTCAGTGGGAAGAAAAGGAGTGACTGAACACTCTATGTGGAAAAAATAGAAACAGTGAAAACAAAAAGTTTACTGCAGTAGCTGGTCTGCAGTAACTTACAAATTACTAACAACTTATGTAAGTTCTACATGCCTATTCCATCTGCTATTCATTAAAAAAACACGTTGCCATGGTAACTGCCACATGCCATGGTATTTATGCTGCTTCTGATGTACAAAGCATAGTTTGTGTAGGAGTGTGTGTATGTATATGATGTGGCAGCTGTCGTCTCTGCCATTTTGTTGCTGCTCTAGAAAAAAATAAAGCAAGTAGTGGCTATGAATACTCATTTGAGTAACGATACTCGCGCCCGTTTGACTAAGGGCCCACACAAAGCTCCACATGGTTATCATCTGACCAACCCACACACGGGGTGTTCTCGCAAGGGGGCAGAGATGGGTGGGCTACCTTTAAAAATAACACCGCTATCTGTCACAGAATTAACAGGCTGGAAGGCAAAAGGATATCCATATTTCTAGTGACACATAGAAAACAAAGGCTTTCAGGATGACCCTCTTCTTTCTTTAAAAACTATAAACGGGAAATAGCACGAATGGTTGTGCCCTTTAGAGTGATGTAAATTTTCAGCCCAATGGAAAAGAAGGCCACCCAAAGCAGTTCTCCATAGTCCTCTTTCTTTCTGTTATATAAGAGAGTACTTGCTGAAGATGGACGAGCTGGTAAGAATAAAATAGACGCAAAATTTTGTCCTGTACTCAATTTGTACTGAACTTCTTTTGAGTTTTAATAGTATTGTGACATTTTTATTCTGTTTGCCATCTATTTAACTTTGACATTTCACAAGAAAAATATCATCCAAAGGCTATTTGCATACCATTTTAACTTCATTTAACATAAATTGGTGTCTACTACGAACTTCAGAACGGTGGTCTTGTGAGATGACTCACTTGCTACCTGCCTTAATTTCACATGTATTCTTGACTGTCAGACAGCTGTATGTAGTTTTCCATCTTAAGCCAACTCCCTTCATTTTTACTGAGCTTGCTTGTCACAGGCAATTAACTAACAGATATTTCAAGGTTCATGAATATGATCTGACCTCAATGGTGACGTGTTAGAGTAGCAAACAAAAAAAAATGCCCCAAAACCCCCAAACTCCTGTTGATTCCGGTTTCTTGTGCAGAGCAAAAAAAAAAAAAAAAAGAAAAGAAAGAAAAGAACACAATTCAGAAACATCTACATATTTTCAAAATGAAGTATATCAGGTTTTTGTTTTGAGCTTACATAAAAGGTATTTAAACTGCATTTTAAGAAAGTTTAAGTGAGTGACGTTCCTGTTGGTCAACCCAAACAAAATATTTGCTATTTTTTTAATTTGATGCAGAAAACGGAACTAAAAAAAATATGCCAAAATGAAAACAATCCTAGCAAAAAAAAAAAAAAGAAAAGAAAAGAAAAGAGAGAAGTAGACGCGGTACCTTCACCTACAGAAGGACTGCTGTACCTTCACCTACACTAATTTAAATAATTCAGTAGCTAAGAGGAAACTGCGACTTTGTGGGTTGTGTGTACTTGCATAAAATCAGAAAGCTGAGAAACTATTCCCAGTGCCATAGAATAACCTGTCTTCATGAAAACATACCTGCCAACTGATTAATAACACAAGATGGAAGGAAGGGGCAACGCCGATGACACTGGAGATTAGAAAAGCAGCCTGGCGGTATTTATGAGCCTTCTCGCACACTTCTTGACAATGACAAATCAACAAACCATATCGGAGCCCTGTGTTACAGGAAATGAACCGAAGCAGCCCGTGCAGAGCCGTTGCCGACACATCTTCAGCTGACTTTCAGGTGTCCCAGATTCATCCATTTCAGAAGAACTCTGTAGATCAGAAATCACGATATACAGCTGTGCAAAGATTGCAAGGATGCAAATAGATGGTTTTCTTCAGCAGAATGTGTTTGCTCCTTACTGAAAATATCTCAAATGTGTATGCTGAGCAGAATAAAAAGCAAGAATCACTTATTCATGTGAAGGAGATATCAGGCCTCAGTCTGCATGGCTTTGCACATTATGGAATCATTTATAGCCTTAATCATAAGTGCTTATAAAATGCTCTTCCTCATCAGAATCCTCTTTTCATACTTGCATACAAGACTTCAGGCACTTGCACAGGTGTAAATGACCATACAGCAGCCTGGCAGTGCACTGTCATAAACTATCAGATCCCAAAGTCTTTTTCTCTCGAGTATATTCCAAAATGTATCTCTTTGCTCTCCAGAACAGAGGAATAAAAAAGGAAAACCTAGAAACTGCCGGATACCATAGGAAGAAACAAAAGGGACTACTAAAAAACCCTCTCTCCCTACATTAGTAATACTTGGCGGGAATTACAGCAGCCCCAGCTCCTCTCATTTTACCATGCCTTTGACCCCAGGATGCTGTTCTAGCCGGCAGGGAATTAGCAGAAAGTCAACATGTCACGCTCTGAGCGTGAGACAGCAGCCAGAGCAGGTTATCATAGGAGTCATTATACCCTTAAAAATGGAATCCTCAATTGCCCAGTTAAGCCTGCTTCAAGCTGTCAGAATGATGCAAAGCAGCATCATCAGGTCAGAGAAACTGGCACTTTCAGGTTTTAGAGTAAAAAAGTGAACAGCAATCCTGTGATAAGGAATTTTAGCTTTCATCAAGCATAGACCCAGTTCTGCGTGCTTTTGGATTTTTCCTAGAGACATGTTAACATTCATAACTAAATCCATGACACAAACAATATCTTAAAAAAAAAAAAAAAAAAAAAAAAAAGGCAAACCAAAACAACCAAACAAAAAAATTGAGTCCTGGGCATTTTGCATTCCCGGTTAGAACTAGCCTTGCACACAGCTGTTGGGCAATCTTCTCCCAGACCAAAACATACCACTTTGTCCAGCCCACATTTAGCTGCTCAGGTCATGTCCAGCGTAAGGTATTTTTAAGAATCGCAAAATCCAGGGCGGGAAGGTTTCGTTCCAAACAAAATAACCATTTTATTTGTTAAACTGGGTTAAACTCACAGCACTGTATAAGTCTAAATAATAAGAAAGGAGCCGGTAGAAATAACTGTGCAATTCCAGGAGGCTGATGACATTAACCACCACTATTTGGCCCAGATGATTCTTCCACGTACTTAAATGGCTATGTTTTATCTGCCACTGCATTCCTTCCCTCCGTATATTCAACTGTAATTACCCTGTCTTTCAGGATGGTACCTCAGGTAGCCGTGACTGTTGTGCTACAGGGAGCTAGGGAAACATCTTCAGCTTTAAAAGCTGTTACAGGTTTTTGCAGGTGTGTTGGAGACTAGCACAGCACAAATGAAGTTATCTAGCACCAGAGTTAGACAATATGGACCACACGCACAGAGGGGCAATTAGCACAAACAGGGGAGTAGTCTACGATAGTGGAAAAATAAGCAGAGCTTTTTCACATTGAACCTGAAATCCCAATTACATTGCGGAACACAGATGTTTGTCCCATAAAATAAATACAATTGGCACCTTCGGGTTATGATTAAATCCTGCAGGCACTGAACAAAACATATACCTTTTCCCTTTATAACACATTTTCCTTTTCGCTCGGCAGCAAACATTCTTTTGCACCCAATTCCCATCATAGTTATTTATATAAAGAAAATGATATTTAGTATCATTCCTTCTCTAGCTTATAGCATACAAGAATCTCCTCTTTCCCTCTCAGGAGAGGGATAGCAAAACTAAGATCAATGATTCTGACAATATAATCATCCAAGCACGGATTTCCCAGGAGTGCAATTAGTCTTCCTCGTCTTATCCTCATGTATAGACCTTATTCCCTTGCCCCTGGCTAACTCCAGACCATTTCGACAAAATATGCTTCAACACAGTGCCTGGAACAAGACCAATTCTTCAAGATGCCTCTGAAGATGCTAAGTGATACTCAAAACTCCTTCTCTGAAGGTGTCTCCTTGACATATTCCACCTCCAGAAAGTGACCGTAGAAACAATAAAAGAAAGCATTTCAGGCTGTCATGCATGCATTTTGGGAAGGTGGGAGTTGGGATTACAGTGGTTTACAGGCTTATAATGGAATCGTGCTATGTGAAACACTGTGTGTCTACTTTGCTGTACATAGGAAACACAGCACAATACACCTCCTGTTGCAGAGTAATGAGGTCTAACCTTATGGGATATTTCACATATGCATTTCTAAGAAGAAAAACAGTAAATTGCTACAAAATCCAAGGATAAAGCAAAGCATTTAGCATGTAACGCTAACAAGAAACTAGACCTTTTTTAATTCCTGTCAACCATACTACACAAAGACCAAGATAAACAAAAAGGCGCAGTACAAAAAATAGTTGTTTTCTTCTTCTTTTTTTTTTTTTTTTTAATAAGTCTAATTAATATCAACCCTTCCTTCCACTTCTGGGACTGATTTTCGCAGCGGTGTTCTCATTTAGCCTTAATGCTCCAGTCTTTACAAAAACCATGAGCATCACATCCCTGGGATGTAGTGGGAATACCAGGATCTCTGAAATTCAGGCCTTTAATGCAATGTTTAGCCATCTAACCACTCAAGAGAACTTAAATTCTCATTTGGAAAGTAAGTTTGCTTTCCAAATGCTTGTTTGCTTGTTTATCACTGCTAATACAAGACATTCATGTACTGAACAAGGGCGTTCGGGACGGGTGACATGGCAGGTTTCTGTGCTTTGTGATACTTTAATCTCTAATGATTAAAACCTGTCAGCCAGCTCCATGAATGAACAGCATTGCCCAAATTCTGCTTGTATACTGTGCAGAATTAGGAGGCTTGGACAGGAATTCAGTACATCAACCAGTCAAGGTCTAAGCCACAGCCCCAAAAAAGGCCCAGAAGAAGGTGTTTCATGAGCAGTGCTGTCTGCAGGTGAAGGTTAGGTCTCAGTGAAGGTGGTGCTCAAGGTGTGAAACTACTCACTTAGGCATCTTCCTATGGGGACAGAAGGAAAACATGTAAAAGAGTGTTTTCCGCTCTTTCTGCAATAGCTCTTGGGACCTTGTGCAACCAAGAACATAATTCTTGGATTTAGCAGAAGAGGAAGCAAAAGCCAGCTTGACTCCAGGCAGGCAGCAGGAGCTGCTTCCGGGCAACGAGAGGTAGAGAATTCAGTTCCCTATCAGTTACTACCTTAATATAGTATATAAAAACCCTTCAAAAGCCAACAGACAGCTTTCAATGGGAGGGAAAGGTGAGGACTCCCACACACAGGACTGGACTGACGGTGCTCCCTCCTTGTTGGTGGGAGCCGCAGGCACACATCTCTCTGGCGATCAGACCTCTTGGGAGCTTCAGGAGTTTCTGAGCCACCCTAGGAGCAGCCGGGGGATGTTTTGCCTGTTTTTTTTATGTGTGTACTGGATGAGGATGGATCTTACTTGTTGACCTCAGTAAAGCACATACGTGACACAAGGACTTTAGGCATACAAGAATAAGCAGGTCTTTGTGATAAACACAGGGGGCCAACAGTTTTCCACCACCACGTGTACCAAATTGTAGGCTCAGTCCAAGCAACCATTTTGGTCCAATCTCACTGTCGAGAAGGACCTTCTGCTGGTATTGGGGATTCACACTGTTTTTCTCACCCTGCCAGACTCCTGTTATAACATCTGCTTTCTGCGTGTCTTCACTACCTGGCATTTTGACTCTCTGTTTGTTTGGGATGAAACTCTGTCTTGGGTCCTTTGAAGACACATGGGGCAGGGATGACGGTCACTGATGTCAACAGGACACTTATTTTCTTCTTTCTTCACATAGGTCAGACAACCAAAAGATGAGGAGACGTGAATTTTCTGTAAGCTGGTCAGAGGTAGGCACTTGAACCCTTTCCTCTAAAACCAGCTTAGCAGGAGATCTCACTTGAGGGAACGGAGTTGTGGAGTTAAAAAAAAATACAACCCATATTCTCACAGATATAGTTAAAACCCTCTCAGCGTGAGACAGACCTGACCGTTCCTACTCTCACTTCTGGGAAGCTTTTTAAATGACCAGGCTACTGTGTGAAAAATTAGTACTGTACATGAATCAGTGCAGGATAATTAGACAGCTCAGGTCAGAACTAAACAACACAGCTCATGAGATGGCCTGGTATTTGGTCTAGTATTTGGTCTGCCTTGTCTCCTGATCCCAAAAGAAGGATATACTTTGCTGAGCTGACTTCCTGCTGAATAAGGAAGCCATTAAGGAAGCCCAAAAAACGTGGTCGTAGGCACCCATTGAGTTTTGCCTGAAACCAAAATTCTTAAGGTGGATTAGACTTTGTTTTTCTGAACAGTTGCCCTGAAATAAGTGCCTGTGCTGTTAATCAGCTGCTGGCTATAATATACAACAGAGATGGAAACTGTGACTAAGCAGTGGAAAATTAGGGCTTAAGACTAACATTATACTTAAAATTTATTAATGTTGCATTAGGACGCAAGGCTCTGAGTCATAAACCCGGGTCCCACAAGACTAGGAACAATACAAATATGCAACTGTCTGACAAGAGCGTGCGGTTTTGTGCTACCTTATATTCAATAAAGGATCCAGAGCAAATTGGGGATTCACGAAATCAGGTCCATCCAAATATAAAGAATGCAGCAATTTGCATTTGTGGGATTTGACCTCTTGTTCTTTTCCATTAGTTCACGTTCTCTCCAGTCTTCCCTTGTCATTGCCTTGCTGGAGTCTTTAGGCTATTCCACGCTTAATTTTAGCCTTGTGTTTCATCGAGAATATTCGGGTTCAGGAACAGATCAATTAATTATCAGCAAGGAAGCATGATGCCCTGCGAACTGGCAGGTGGTCATTTCCATTTTCAGAATTTAAACCTTCGTTTGAACGGTCTTCCTCTCTACCAGTGATGATGCAAATGCGTTGTGAAGGTCAGGATTCTCGCTGCTCAGAAACAAGCTGAAGTGGGGTGCAAAAGGCACCTGACCCCTGGACCGCGGAATGAGCACGTCAGCACAAAATTATGAAACACAGGTGCTTCTTTTCAATGTGATGCATTGCTGAAATGTAGAGTTTCAGTAGCCCTCAGACCTTTGCTCCCACCTGTGCAATGGTCTGGATTTTATACTCGAGGGAGGCTTGTAAACATTGTAGGAATAATGGCTTTTTTTGAGACCTCCTGGAGCTTTTCCCTTACAGTGACATCCTTGCTTGCATAAGTAACAAGAAAGGAATGGAGAAACATGATGGGAGTCTGTTTTGTTGTTAGCTCTTTCTTTGCTTTTCTTTTGCAAAATATATTCAGAGGAATGACAGGAGCCTCATAATAAAAGATCATTACTGAAGATATCCTCTCTTATTTGCAGCTCCTGGAGTGGAATCAAGAGCATTGGCAGGCTACACTGGCTTAAAATTCTGCTATTTGACAGGTAAAGATTTTATTGAGAGAGTTTTAATTTTATTTCTGCGTCCTTTACATAAAGGCGGGGGGGGGGGGGGGGAGGAGAGGAGGAGATGAAGTGAGGAGGCATTTATACCCTACACGAATAATCATAATAGCATGGTGGTTTTGCAGGGAAACTCCACGCTACATACAGCATTCATTTAAACTCCTGGGTTAACACAATGTCTATAAAAATAAGGGGTCTGTTGGATCACATAGGGAAGGAACCAAAGACTAATAAAAGGTAGGAAAAGGAATGGCAGCCGTTAAGCTGGAACAACAACAGAAACAATTCCGTCACATAAATGAAAGGAATTACAATGGAAAATGTATAATATGGAACAGCAAAAGAGACAGGATAATGATTTACTGAAACTTCTGTGCCTCATACTTTGGAGTAACAATGTGAAATTTGGCAAAGAAGAGTGTGCCCTTCACATGAACCCTTTATCCCCACATCCCAGAATCCGCCTTCAGTAAAACAGCTTCCATTCATACATACACAAGTAAAGGTTTGGATTTAGCTCAGCCGAGAATTGGCAGTAAAACTGGGTAGGTTTAGGACAAAAGGAAAAGGAGGCCCATGAGGAGGACAGAATAGTCGCCCCCTGAATCTGCAACAACCCCAGAGTGCCCTCTGTTTTGATGCACCCTTTAAAACCCACCACTTCCATCTAGATCTGCCCAGTGTCTTGGTCCCGTGGGTGATGATGACCTACTGCTTCTTTCCAGTATTACACTACCTTAAGTGACAGTAGGCAGTTGCATAACTAAAGCTTGTACCATAATGGTAATGGTAATGCTCAAAGTGAAACCAGAAATCCTCTTTTTGGCATTATTTTCCTCTTATATGCTTGACATCAAAACTTTGACATTCTTTCCAGCACACTAAATTACAGACGTTTTCAAAAGCATGCAGCAATATATTATTTTTTTTTAAAGAAGTCTTTACCCTTGAATACAAGCCCTAATATAAATCTAATCTTTAGTAAACTACAGCTCTTTTACCCCGCCAAGGCTGCAGGAAGCATCTGCGTTCAGCAAACACTTCAGTCCTTAAGGGAAGGACGGTAATTTAAAAAGGGCAGGAAAAGTGGAGGTAAGGGATTGTGGGGTTACTGGAAGTGGAACAGGAAGTAATAAGGTGCTGTATAGGAAAAATGATGTTCAGTAAAAATGATAAACAAATGCACTGCTACTTTGCCCATTATCCTACACTTTCATCTCTCTCTCTGCCTTTCTCCTAAATTATGGTCATGTCAATGTCTCTGACTAGTCACTTAGAGCCATTATAAGGATCCTGCGTGTGCAACTCCATGCAGACTGACAAATAAATGATCAGTTGTAAGCTATACTAAAAGATGAAAAAAAAAAGAGTCTGTCCCATATATTCATCTATCCCACAGGGACTCAGTTGTTCATATAACCTGTTTGTTTTTTATTTTTTTTTTTCACAGTTACTACGATTCTGTAAAAAGTGAAACCAAAAATTACACGATTAGGAAAAAAAATTGAAACGTCTGTATCATAATAATTGCAACATTTTGGACTGGGTTCAGTAAAGGGAGGTTTGTTTTGTTCACTTGTTCACTTTTAAGAAATGCCATCCCTATTTGCTATCATTTGAAAGTCCATACATACATAAATAATTCTGGGAGCAATTACCAAATGTTGTCATTTTAGAAATGTATTTCTATGTATTTATGTGTTCAAGCCACTGCACGGTTTTAAATGTTATATTTCACTGGATTGCTTTCTGTCCTGGTTGCTGTTCTGCCACAAATATCTGTGCCCCGTATCGTCACTGGGACATTGATTTTAATTTTGACAAATGTAAATGCGGGTGAATTATGAAAGCTGAAATTTACCAGTAGAAAATGCTTTGAGGACAGATCAACAGGAGGCAAAGAAAAAAAAAAAAATAGTTGAGAAATTCCCTTCTCCCTCCTCCTGTAAACAACGGATTGATGTGCGAAGGACTTGAAGGAAGAGTGCCTCCAGTACGCCGCTCCCTGCGGTTTGGTTCTGAGAGTCTTGGTTTAGGTCAAGAATTGCAGCTGCTGTTTGAGGGATTTTCCCAGATCTGGGTGTATCAGGTGTTGGTTGACGCTTCGAGCACTGAGACCTGTCATCGCACTGACAGAGTGTGACATAAGGGGAAGTTACAAGAAGCAGCAAGGCAGAAATGTGAAAGAAAACTCGTGCGGATACCAACCAACATTTCAAGCAGAAATTGTTAAAAAAGGTTTAGAGTTCCCCGCATAAGAGAGAAGCTTTTTGGTCCCAAGCTTGTGATATATTACTATGCCATCTACTACATAAAGCTTCAACAGGAAAAAAAAAAAAAATAAAAAAAGAGAAAAAAGAAAAAAAGCAGTAGAAAGGGTTTTAGAAGAACTAAGCTGTCATCCTGTGCTACGCCATTAACTCAGGGGTGGCTCTGCCAAGGGGGTGCTTAGTACTGCACAAGTATTCCAGTCTGAAAAATGAGAAAATTTAATCCTTGTAGAATACATTAATCTTCACCCCAATTCTGTGTGACACTGTCAGCAGTTAATTTAACAGCAGAGCTTCACAAATGAAAGATCAATGCAGGCGAAGTTCCTCTGAAATCTTAGTTTATGCAATGAACATTGTCTAAAATCTACAACCCAGACAGAAAGGTGTCTGCCGTTAACTGAACCAGCCAGCAGCTCGAGGAAAAAAAGGTGAAATTACAGATGTTCGTGACCAAGTCCCAAGTCCTTTACAGACCTCTTGTTCCCAGACATCTATAGATTTCCACAGGAGGAAAATCCGACCAAACCGCTGGTAGATTTTCCTTCTTGTAATGAGCACCATACCTCCTCCACATCTTCGCACACCCAGTGATTCACTAAGTCAGAGCTGAGTCGGAAATAAATAGTTAAAAAACAACAACAAAGCAACCCCCCCAAAACTGATATAAACCTAAATAACTTTCCTAAACATAGACTCCAAGGATCAAGAATGTGACGATGACATCCACGGTTTATAAAGGCAGATATTAGAGATACAGTGCTTGTCCCTGGCTGTGTCAGGCACAACCGGTGCACCAGACCTGAAGGAGAAAGGCACAATGGCAGAACATCTGCACACATCTGTATTTTTGCTGCTGGAACTCTAAAGAGGAGGACAGAAGGTCCACTGTGCAAAAACATCACCCTTCTCATTTCATAACTTTAAAGGCATTAATCAATGAAAGACCCCTCTGGCAGAAGAGCTGCTTACGGGACATCCAAAAAAAAAAAAAAACAAAGAAAGAAAAGAAAAGCCACACTTCCCACTTTCTGAACACACCATCAACTCTTCTAGGTTATAAAACACAACTTAAAATGAAGTTTCATCACCAAAATCAACTCCCGATCGTATTCCAGCAGATTTCTGTAAAACCAGAACGGTTTTATTTATGGTGTCCTTTCCTTTAAAACGGTTGCTTCACCCACTGGAGCTTTTCAAGGCGCTCAGCAGGAATTAATGTGGAGAAGCATGAGTATATTTAAAGCTCCCAGTGCCGCTACACTGCTGGAAGTACGCCTCAGCGGGTTCATTGATTTTTTTTCTCTGGAAAAGAGAGGGTCTCATACAACCCGTCCCGAGGATGACAACTATCTTGTTCCAGTCCTGGTTTACACCTAATAGATACCGTCGCGCTGTCCACTACATTAACTTCCATATCCTACACACTGTGCTGCACAGCAAAAGGTAAAACATCAGAGATTCTTATATTCAGCTGCAAAACAATAAAGCAGAAAGTGGCTCAGGTCAGATTTAGCGAAGATGCAATTAGCTGAGGACTGCGGAGAGGTGTGAATAGTGGCTGGAAACCACCTTTCTGCTCCTCTACACCAACTGGCAACAATGCCACGGAGAGAATTTACATGGTGGCTTCAGTCACGGGCAGTGCAGCAACCTGCTTCCAACCACTGCTCTTGTTTCTAGTGGTCTCCACAGCCTCGGTTTTTCTGGTATAAACTTGCAAGATTCTGCCTGATCCTGAGTGCTGTGAATTATGCACAGAGGAAACTGCCCATATCCAGTACAATTTCACCTCTTAGTAAGCGTGAGACTACTGCAAAACCAGTTTTAACAAATGCGTAAGTAAGAGTGATGAGCATTTATGTTTGCCTTTCCAGCAACCCTTGTCTCACAATAATTAGGTTGTGTGTTGATTCTTCCAATTCTTTCATTTCCTTTTTAAAATTTAAAAAAAGAAAAGGTTTGTCTATCTGATTAATAGTCAATATTTTCCACGCACTCAAGCTTTCATCTGTTGAGAATGGCAAGACATGGTTTTCAGACACTGCTGAGGATGCAACATGTGGAATTAACTAGAATAATAATCCGTGAAGAAAGAGTCTGTGACATTGATTGTCATGTCATTTGTATTAAGTAAGGTGGGGAGGATAGCTCTGAGGAATTAGGATGATGTTATGACTTGCTATGAGAACACTGCACTGCGAAAGATTTGCTAAAGAGCACGGTATTTTATTCTTAGTTTGCCTTGACATGACCCATTCAGTGGCCAGTAATAACTATCACCTGGTAATTAGTTGGTGCCCTGAGCCAGATGTATTGACAGTGTCAGCAGAATTTAAATCAACCATTACTTATGATTACTGTTACTTATGATCATGGATGGTGATAATTGATAATTAGTACTCTTTTACAGAGGACTATCAGAAATATATGCCAGGCTTAGACCTGCACAGAAAATTGAGAAATACTGCTGTATTTTTTTTTGTGTAGTCAAGGATCATAATTATTTTTGCATTTTGGGGGAGCTGAAAGTGGGCCAAAAATTCAGATAAAATGAGTATACAGAATTTAAGCATTTTTTCTACCTGTTTTTCCAATAACTGTGATGATGATGATGGTGTCAACAAGGAAATTACAATTTCTCAACAAAATCAAATGTGATTACTTGAAAAAGTGTTCTTCCAGATATACTTCATACTTTTAATAAGAAGATATGACTGCTGTACCCATAACTAGATTTGAGAGCAGATATATGACATTAGTGAAACTATACTGTGTAACTTTCCTATGGGAAAACAAAAGAAAATAAACTGAAAAAAGAAAGGGGAAGCCTGAAGCCTGAGAATATCATTTAATAAAGTCCAGACATGAATCATGGTGTTTAAAACCATTAGGAACCTTGATCCAAGTAAAACAGAAAGCTGAGCTAATTCAGGTGCTGTACAAATAAAAACTTTCTAGCTGTATTTAGGACAGATTCTGAGAGAGAGAGAAAGAAATCTCAGCTTATACCAGCAAGATAACAGTATAGGACTGTTCACTTTGATAGCAGACAAAAATATACGTAGTACATCAAAAGACTGCAGGGGACATTTAACTGCTCCGTTTTAATCATTTATTATACATTGCCAGGAAATCATTGCATTTTTTCTTAACTGAATTACAAAAAAAAAAATAAAACCAAAAAACCAAACCACAGTCACACAGCATTCCCTCTGCTTTTTATAGAAAACTTTTTTTAAAAATCTACTGACTTGACTCAACCTGCCATTGGTGTTATAATATCAATATCAAATGTCATATTTACAGAAACAACCCATCAGGAAGACAATCCACCCAGCTGAAGAACAGAGCAATCCCCAGAGTGAATATAAAAACATGGTGTCCCCATCTGAAACAGGTGTTTCGAGTTGTAAATCGGGCATGAACAACTGGACAAACATGTCCAGTGGCGCGTAGCTCCCAGCCCTGACTGGGTGCAGAGCAGGGTTTGGAAGAACATTCTTCAGCCACAGCATGTTGCGTTTGCAAGCTCAAGCTCTGCACAGGCAGGGAAGGGAAGGGAAGATTTACGGGCAATCTTGCAGCCATCCTCAACTCACAACTCAAACACAGTCTTGGAGGCTTCCCGTCGTCATTGCAGTGCGAAGAAGTGTACAGCTACAGGTCACAACTTCCCTCTATCCAAACAAGCGGAAGCAAATGAGTTTAAGAAGCACCACCTCTTCACGCCGGTCCTCTTGAATTTTCTTCCACATGTGCTGCATGAATTCTAATGTTTGTTGTAAGAGACGAGAAAGCAGAGAAAACCGAGTCTTAAAATTTAAATCAACAGTCAAGCGATACAAAATGTATTATGAATTAGCCTGTAACAGCTCTCCTCTGTGATGATTAGCTTCCAAAGTCCATCATCTAACTATAGAAAATTTGGTGAAAAGCAAGTCAAGATTAATCAGTCTCATTTAACGGAATTATAAATATTTCCTAATCATATCAGGATAGCAGTTGGCCATATTGCCAAAAAGAGTCTTGTAAATGGAAAAGTTATAAATAAATAGATAAGCCTTTTGGTTGGTCTGCTTCTTGCTTAGAAAAAGAGCATGATTTTTTCATCAGGTTAAAGAAAGTTCAATAGTGTTTTTTTCACTGAAGTGAAAGAGTAAATTGAAACTAGAGAAGAAAAAAAGACTGATTACTTATTTGACCATGAGAATCAACTTAATGAATGCTAGGAGTTTAAATCTTTACTGATTATTGTCAGTGATGACACTTTTTAGATCCTGTTGGAAGGTTCCATGAGGCAAAGAAGTACAGCCATCACGTTTTGTGGAAGGGGAACTGGTGCAAAGACCATCTTTAATAAGCTCAGCCTAAATCCAGACTCCGTGACCATAACGGCCAAAGCTCAAAACCTTTCCATTATCCTCCCAGTTGTTCTGGAAAGGAAACATGAGGAA
The DNA here is from genome assembly GCF_965231255.1 of Vanellus vanellus. Classification (NCBI taxonomy): domain Eukaryota; kingdom Metazoa; phylum Chordata; class Aves; order Charadriiformes; family Charadriidae; genus Vanellus; species Vanellus vanellus. The sequence continues at coordinate 4,021,770 of NC_138908.1, read as the reverse complement.
AGAAGCTGAGGGAGCACTGCGGTGGAATTGAGTTTTGGTTGGGTTTAGTAGGCTCCCTTGCATATTATGGTGCCTGCTCTTCAAATAAGACGTCTTCTGCAGCGTATGCATCACCAGAAAGATGAGACATCTGTAGTACAGTGCCAGGGAAAGTTAGACATACGAGCTTATCCAAGGTTTGGCTACCTCTGCGTGGCATTGTAGAATTATTCTGTCTCATCAGACCTCAATTTATATTTTTTTTTTCCCTAACAGTGTTTCATCTCCACATCTGTCAGTAACAGAGAATAAAATAAATGTCAATGGCTGTTTCTTTTCCACAGGAATGCTATCCTTCCCCTTGGTTTGCAAGCCCTAAATTACTTTCCTATTTTGTATTTGTGCTTTCACATGCAAAATGTTTGTGTCTTCTTTATTATAAGATTCTTTGAAAATTGTTGGGTTTTTTATGTTTTCATTAGAAATTCATCAATAATTTTTTTTCTCCAAAGTTGAAAAGTGAGTTTCAGGGAGTGATTAGATCCATTCCCCTAAAAATTTCCACAGTTTTTACAATCAATCAAAAAACCAAGCATTGACAATCCAAAATATGAAGAAATATGTTTACTTTAGCTGCCAGCAATTGTACCAAAATGACAACACAAAGAAGAAAAAAATTATTGCATTTTTAAACATTCTCAGATGAAGTAGACTTATATCCTCAGAACCCCAAATCCCCACATACTTCCAAAAGAAAAAAAGGAAGTCCATGTCTTCTATGAAATTTCTATGGAGGTGACAGGAGGGGTGAGACCTTGTTTCTTACCATTTTGTCAAGTCAAACCCAAACTGCAGAGCTGCCCTGACGCTGAGGCAGATCAGTTTCCAAATTTCTGAGCAGAAATTCAAGAGTTGCAACTGTGGGAACCAGCATCAAACAGTTCCTGCACCAGCTGAACCACAGATACACAAAGGTTCAGATGTCAGTGTTTGAAATCACCCATTTCAATAATTCCAGTTTAGAAATCAAGCAGAAGTATTCTGATTTTTACAGGTAAAATTAGTGGATAGACAACATTTTGAACATCTCCTTAATTTTCCTGCCCTGGGCCCTTATTTTTTTTTATTGTAATCCTGGATAAAAGGGAACTGCATTAAATACCGATGTAGGGGAAAGAAATATGTGCATTACTCCTACCCTCACAATACTGTATCTTAATATTTTATCACAAGAGAGTTGGTAAAGTTGACTTTAAATTGCCATGCCAACTAAAAATACATACATACTGTATGAACAGGAGAAGATCTCATCTCTCTCTCTGCTTTCCTAGCTGATAGTTCTTGTCATCAGAACTGTATCCTTTGATTGTGATGGATTCACGCTGAAGGGAGGGACATCACTGTCATGAAAATGAAGGCTGCTAAAACACATGAGCTTCCTCAGATTAGACATACACTGACTGTTCAGGCCAGTTATCCAAACCACTACACCCAGTGTTATTTTCCAGTAACCCCCTTAGCAGAAAAAGGCTCGATGACTGCTTTGAGTGGCAGTGCTCTCGACCGACCGAGACTCAACGGGGTTCTCCGAGCAGCCCATGGTGCACAAGGTGGATTGCTGGAGAATTAGTGGAGGAGAAAGACTGGTAAGTTTTGCCCAAGGGACCAGGAAAGGTAACATCCTTGAAACAACTTATTTTTGTGTGTTTGGATCTCAGAGGAACTGGAAGGTGCCTCTACCACCACCTCTGCTTAAGTTCTCAAAAATCTGCCTGGAGCACCTCAAGAAGCAAAATGAAAAATGCTTTCTGGTTACATTTAGTAATCTTTTGCCCAGGCACGGGGGTTACTTTCACAGATAACCGCCTTAAATGTTGCAGGTACAGAGAGAGCAATAGAAGAGAAACAGTTTGCAATTCTGTCCTGCTTTGGAATCAGTTAAAATAAATACCAGAAGCCTTGAAAAGGCTTTGCTGGCAGTAGAATATCTGAATATAAAACTGAAAACCATTTTGAAAACTCAGAGAGGAAATGTGGTCCAATTGGATCAATAATTTGGAGCACAGGACCCAACCATTGTGACCACACAACAGAAATAATTGCAATCATTGCTAAAAAAAGTAACATATCTCAACACAGCTGAGATCAGGCTAATGATTCACTTTGTTTAAATGTGAATTATTGAAAGCAGGAATCAGAAAGTTCAAGGATGAAATTAGCCTCAAAACAAATTAATCTATTTTAAAAGTTTTGGAAAAAAAAAAGATCCCAACTTGTACAGTGCTGGGGGGGGGGGGGGGGGGAGGGGGAAATCTACAGAATACAACTCCAAGCTTCCAAGCTCAAAGTTAATCTGATGATATATCTGAATACTGATAACCCGGGCACAGATCCATCTCCAGAGAGAGATATGCCTGCTATGATTATCTCTCTGGTAGCTGTCAAACAAAGAGATGTCATTCTGTCTACAGTTAAACAACAACAGATGGAACAGACCCTCAGCCAAGGTAAGTAGCATCACTCCAGTGCTTTCAAATGGAGCCTTACCGTGGTTTGCACCAGTTGAAGATCTGTTCCAGATCCTTATTCCAAGGCTAGGGTTAATCTCATCTCTAATATAAGCTGAGATCATCACCGAACAAGCCACAGAAGAAACTATGTCTTTAAGGCGCAGCCTTATGTTTGTGGTATCATTATGACACGTACCCTCATCAGTTAGGCTTTCCACTTGCGTCAGAGGACACTTAACGTGTAAAGCCTCCCAACTCCATAAATTCATGAGCTGCAGTATGCTGCAAAAGCATGAAGTTCTTGGAGGTGTCCTATCTTATCTGATTTTGCGTATTGCATCTGACTAGTTACCTGAACTGCTTTTATAGCTTTCACTGAAAGAAACGGGAATTTTTAGACAGCAACTCATTAGATGTATGGAGGTTGCCTAAAATTGGTCACATGATCCAAGCCCCCCTGAAAATACCCTTCTCCCTCTCTTGAGTATAAAGACATACAAACAACTTGCACTGATGCTGATATCTATTCTGCAGTTGTTGTCTTCTGCAGGTGAGAAGAGTTCTAGCCATTGTGCCCAGCCCCTTTTTAGCCGTAACAGTGGGAATTAATGAATAGAGGAATCCAGTCACAATTTTGCTAAATCACAGTTCTCACATTTTCTGCGATATTGTAAATAAATTAGGGATCCAAAATGATGAGAAATATGGTTTCTAAAATTTATATGGTGATTTGAGGCTATTTTATCTCCAAATCAAAATAAATGATCCACCAAGAATAGATATAAATTCTGCATGCACGTTTTCATATACAAAATAATCTCTTAGGAAAAAAAAAGGAATAGGAAGAATGCTCCACATTTACCAATATTCATTCCAAAATTCCCATAAGACTAATAGCATTTGATGTCTTGACCCACGACCGTAGTGTTTTGGATAGAATACAGTGTGTCAGGAAGTCATCTTTACATCACCTAAATCCACTGGTATTCATAATGAAATATATTTCACTTTGGTCATATAGAATTTCATGTTTGCCAAATGGTTCTGGAATACTGGTGTTTAAGATATATGTGTTGGAATTGTGATTCATGGACATCACAAATGGAAAACACCTATAAGATGAGCCATTGCTGCCAGTACATGTTTGTTCCCTGAAGAACATTTCCTGGTCTTTTGTCCAGTCTAATTTCAAAGTCCAACTGAATGTATAAGTTATGCTATTATGAGCAAGTGTGTTATTAAAATGTGTGATGTGTTTTGGCTCTATAATTTTCAGCCAAAGAGCTGAAATTACTCAGTGTGGGGGAAAAAAAAAAAAAAATTACTTCTTTTGATTACTCTTGGTCTGGAAGGGACCACCCAAAAGCCCACTTAACAAGGCACCCACATCAAATGGTATGTAATACTCTGAAGCAACCACAGTGACTAAGCCTGGTGCAGAGATAGCCAAACATGCCTCATAAGCTTATTATAAGTGCAGCTACAGCAAGCTGGAGTTCAAGGCCACCTGCAAAGTGCAGTCAGAAAGCTTTGTAAGCACCCAAATGGTGAAGCTCACCCTCAGTCCCATACTGCTGCAGGTACATTACTGTCAGTTGAGTGTTAATGCAAGTGTCTGCACATAAGCTGCAATGATTCCAATGTAAACTGCCTAAAGGGATACAACACATGATAGAAAAATGGTACTATAAGAGACACAAAGGCATTAAAAAATGTGGTGTCCAGAAAGAAGAGCTTTTTAAAAAAAACTGTTCAGACCAGTTCATCCTTCTGAGATCACTTGGAAGGTTGGTGTAGTAAACAGGCACTTTGCTCTACAACGGAACCTTGACTGATTTCTATCAATACTATATTAGGCCAAGAAATGCTTGGAAAGAGAAGGAAAGGGCTTTTATTTTACAGTGTAAGCAAATGCAACTCTCAATTTCAATGGGCAATCCCTCCTTCTTACATGGCCCCTGTTGCTCTGATACCCAAGCAGCATATAGTGGTTAAATGATACTGTCCCACCCCAAAATACAGTCACAAGCTTACTGTTAGTGCAAGGTATCTCACCCTCACTTTACAGGCCGAATCCCCAGAGAGAGAAGAACATGATCATGATCCAGCACCCAGCCCCATCATGACATTCCCAGACTCTGGTTCCTGATGCAATGAAGAGCGGATGAAACTTTTAGAACAGGATTCACAGCAGTCAACACAAGACACCGAATTTGAAGGTTTTCTCAAATCCTACTTGTCCTACCTAAAGATGTCTGTGAGCTCAGTATCTCTGCAGGTTCAGAGATGCAAGCCTAGGAGTAGATTAGGACATCTAAAACAAATACACAGATACAGAAAAAGGAATTTTTGAATGGCAGCAGAGGACACAGCAGGATGACAACAGATAAATGTTTAGAGCACACAAGCCTGGAAAGCAGAAGGTCTAGACTTCATGTTCTCCTAAATCTGAAGAATTTAAACTCATACCTCAGACTTTTTAAAATTTCTTAATTACCAAATTAACAGTGAGGGAAAAGAGAAGGTGTGCCTTGTTGAAGGACATAGTGCAAGACGACCCACCAGAGCAGAGAACAGGTAAAACACAGTTTGGCTAGAACACCACAAATAGGGTGTGTGGTCCTGCGAGGGAAGACCCAAGGGCTCTGATACGTGAATGAGCAATAGACGTAGCTCAAACATGAACTCAGGAATGGCCTCTTCCCAAAGTTTACCTCACAGGGGAGGTAGAGAACATCCAGAAGCAGATCGAACCTAGCAAAGGTTGTGATTAAACAGCCGGTACCAACCACAACCCAACAGACTATGCCTGGCAAAGGGCTGTCCTCTCTGAAACTTTCCCATCTCTCCACGACCTCAGAAAAGGGCTCTAAGACCTTCCTGTCTGCCAGCTCAAACTCTGATGTTTTGCTGTGAACACAAAACTTGTCAGCACGTTGCTTCAGTGACAGTTTCCCCACATTGCACTACAGTCGTTGGATAAAATGGGTAAACATTTTCTGTGGAAGCAAAAAGCAGAACCAAGAGCCGTGCCTTCTAACCACAGGCTTTTCTGTCATGTGTCTTCTCCTACATGTGTGATTTCTCCTCTCGTGAACCTCAGTCGTCCTTCCTGCATAGCAACACGATAGGGACAGCAGTTATCTTCTCGTATCCCAGAGTAGACCACAGTAAGAGGTAGTAAATTTTAAATGCCACATACTGGAAAGAGCCTACAAGCCAGTTCCTCACACTTCTCATAGCACTATATCCACTGGGAGGATGTACAAGAGATGGACAACAGGTCTTTCTTGTTCCAAGCTTGAAAAAAATGCATATACGTGTTGCCAAAACTACCACACTTTGTGCTGATCTCAACACTCTTTGCCCATGCCCGGCAATCAGAGGACACCTAGCAGACCAGGACGCTCAGGGATATAACCGATTTGTCATTTCTAAATAGACTCCAAAATGAGGCTACTTCTATTCTCAACCCATCTGAGGACAGCGGCGCCTTCGAACACGTTTAATGCTCTTTCTCTGTCTTGTCTTTTCCAGCCAAAGCCATGGCATCCGTGTCCTCTCAGGCACCTAAGCAGGCTGAATTTTCATGGAGCGCTCCCCTGAACAAAGACGCCTAAATTAAGCTTCAGTTACATTTTAGGTTCCTAAGTGCTTTTTTGGATGTCAACCAGACTAAGAAACTGGCCCAAGGTCATGCAGGAAGCCTACGGCAGAAAAGGAAAGTGATCTGGGGTCTCTGAGGTCTAGGACTAGCACCCGCAGCGCTAGAACATCTTTCCTCTCTCTGCTGCTTCTATCGAACCTAAAATGACACAAAATATCAGAAAAGCTCACAAAATATCAGAAAAGCTAATGACAGGAACGAGCATGTTGTGGAATCAATTCACTTAATCTGCAAGACTCTGAAACATGATCTATACTTGCTTTTATCCATCTATTGCTTTCTTACCCTCCGCAGATGATTGCGGAAATGCCAAATCCATCTATTTATAAAGCAGTGAAACAGTCGAGTGTTCTCTAATGTACCACTTCCAAGTGCAAGCAATATATACTGACCAGCTCGCAACTCTCTTGGCAAGGATTCAGGCACCTGTTAGGATTTTAATTTATCAAAGACAGACGTATTTATATTTATGTCTATGGCTGCGTGCTCATGAAATAGGAAAGGATGTTAAAAAAACACTAGTGCTTTAAGAGCAGCCAGGAAACTCAGAGTTAAGGTTTGTTGCTCTGTCCTTAGCTCACCCGTGCTATGCACAGCTCCCGTATATGCATAGAAACAGCCCACGAACATAGCTGATATACGAAAGAAAGGAGTCTGAGGCAAAGATGGAGAGTCAAATCCAACTGGAAAAACACCAGTTGAGTTCACAGGGCTCTGGAACGGCCGTGCTGAAGTCAACCAATCTTTAGCAAATGTCAAAAAAAGCGCCTGGATCGTACCTACCACTGTCTAGACGACACGGTGTGCAGATTTGGCATGTTTGATTTTTCTTTGATTAATGAAGGAGATTACAGCAGTCTTTCCCATTTGAAGTCTGTTAATATTCTTCCCCCCTTATAATGGCCCCCAAGGATCTCGGGGAGCGCACAGGCACTCCCACTGATTCCCTGCCGTTTTCCGCAGAGTCGGTGCAATTTCGACAGACCCGTTTCTTTCAGACCCATTACACACATAAGTGATACACCCCCATTATCAGCAGATCATTGAAGTGATAGATAGTAATGACTCCTTAGGAGGCAGACTGTATATCAACCTGCAGCAGAGTGTGTTTTATAGGCCAGGTATAAATTTCCGTAGGAAATGCTGACAGACCCTTGACTGAAAGCAGCACCTAACAGCACCGCCACCCCGCAGTGACAATACAGGCTGAGGCACTGCACCAGAACTGGGGTTAACGGGAGTTGCCCACTTGGAGGCAGGACGGGTTCAGTCTGAAAGTTTACTAAAAAAATCCCGTTAAATTCCTTTCTTTTGCCCCTCAAGCATACTGCGTTCATAGTCCGTGCTAAAATTCCAATAATCTGTTTATTTGGTAAAAAGATTGATTAGGTTCTCTTTACTTTTTGTTCTCCCCTTCTGCCTTGTCTGAACTGCCAGCATTTTCTGAAGCTAATCCTGGTACATCTGTCTCCATCCTTGACAATGCATATTAGTTTCTAGCCCTAATCTTCCTTACTGATGTCTTACCATCTCACCAAAGAAAGTCGGTCATCCACAATTTGAGGACATTCCACCTCATATTATCATTATAACTCCAATCACCACCTCTATCCACCATCTCGCCACCATCTAACATGATTCCAAGACGGGGACACACCATTAAAGGAACATTCGCCCCCTGTCCTGGCTGTTAATTGATAATTTTCTCTGTCCTCCCTGCAGATACCTCCGAAGCCCTCCACCACCCACACAGGCCACTCCTTGAAGACACCACCCCAAGGTGTAGAGGTTTAATGTCGCATAGTCTGTGCGAATGTGAGCAAGCTAAATTTTGTGAAGATAACAGCACATCATGCACTATCAGGGAGTGAGGAAAGAGAAAGGATCACAATAAATAATTAACAAGAGTACTACAGTGGACAAGTATTTTAGATGTACCAGACAATACTGTAAAATGTAAGTAAACTTCTAACTTGTTTTAGGCACAGAGTCATTAGCCCTCTTTTTATGATGTCCTTAATTTCCTTTATTTTATGAGTTTAATATTGATGATTGTGCCATCTAATATGTTTCTGAATCGTTCAAATATATTGTTCTAATATTAATTATTTGTATTTTATAACTGAATCTGCAAGACAAAATAGCATCATTTATGACAAGTAAACAGATAACACTCCATTGTAATAGCATCTTCCCAGTTTTTAAATTAGATTTATTAAAAATACAATTATAAACTGAATTTTATAAACAACACAGTATGAACAAGAATAACTCCCACTCTGAGACTTCTTTATTTCCATGCAGGTCTTCGAATTTCAGCTACTTATAAGTTTAAAAATTTACTTTTTAGGATAGAGGCAATCTTGTTCCTGGAAAGACTGCAAAACCTGTACAGTAATTCTTGACCAGGACAATGAAAATTATGCACTTCTCTTCCTGCAATAACATTTGACTTGCTGAACCAGCTGAACACTTCACTTTTGTTGTTCCAGGGATGGATTCTAGGTACATCTGTGTACAGTTTATGTAACATACCTAAGTGTATTCAACTTTTCCAAACATGCCCCAATACAGACTTAAAACTTAACTTTCATGCAGTGCATGCAACTGCATGTAGTTAGTAAGACTAACGCACCAAAGAAAACTAATAAGCTGCTAGCATCCTCCAAATACACATACTGTATGCTGGACCTGTCTTATATCTAATTAAGTTCTTAACAGCTACTGGATGAAATTCAGTCATTAAGCAGATGGATCAGAAAGAAATAAAAGGGCAGCGAATTGTGTATATTTTCTGGGCCATAATCTTTATATTTTTGCTACAATTATGTTACCTTATTCCTTTTCCATCAAGTCATTTTCTAGTATTGTGAAAAAAATAAAAAAAAACAAGTGTACACATTACACTGAGATTTGTGAATTTCCTGGGGTTCCTTATAACTTTTGGTCTAGCTCTCATGGCACAATCTCAAATGTAAAGCAAAGTTTGGCAGTCTCTGAATTTCAGGAACAGTTCAACAAATATACGCTCAAAAGGAAATGAATTCTAAATTGCAAATATCCCTGCTAGTACAGAGTTGGCTCACTTTTTGCCCCAATCCCTTTACTTTCATGATATGTCTCATCTTGGTTTAGCTCATTGCCAAAGGACAAGTTTACGGCAACTTTAAAATGGTTTATATTGGCTTGAGGGAGTGTTGCCCAGTCAGGGTTTAGTCAGAAATGGTTTATGTTGACATGACTCAGGTCTGGGCATTCGCTTGCTTTCATTTTCTTTCCAGTTTACCACACTTTCAAATTCAATGATATACATCCTTGCCTGGAGGCAAGGTTTTTTTCCATAGTCACTTGAAACTTTCAACCATACTTCTGCTTTTACTTTGGTTATAAACTTCAACGTCTTCCTGGGAGAAGGTAGGTGTTGATACCAAAAAGCATGTTACAGAATGAGCTTAAAATCTACTGCCTTACAGAAACCCTGTAGAAACACACAATCTAGTGCAATGTTGGTGAAATACATATTTTAAGAAACAACCTTTTGTACTTGGAAAGAATGTTCCATTGAATATTTCTGAATTTACTTACAACCAACAAGCTTGAAATAGCAGCTTGAATAAGGAGCTCTTTGGCAGTGACGGGAAAATCATAGAATCATAGAATGGTTTGGGTTGGAAGGGGCCAACCCCCCTGCCGTGGGCAGGGACACCTTCCGCTAGACCAGGTTGCCCAAAGCCCCATCCAAAATCCTTCATTACAGTAGAGACACACCACATGGAGGCTCTTGACAGTCCATCTTGACATCAGCAAGGTGCTAAACCCCAAACTGGTCCTGCACCTATTTGTCTGCGCAAGGCAGAAATATATTTACCCACTGTTCCTACTACTTACAGTTCTGACTTGATGTGTTCCTTTGGAAATTGTCCGATATTAGGAGAAAATTGGAATATTTGGATTTTTACCGAATCTTCGAAATGAATAATATAATACTTAAATACTTTTTTCCTGTTCTTTTGGCCAATTCTTTTTATGTCTTTTACTTCATTTATGTCTTGCTGCCCCATTGTCTCTCCTTACTACCTACGGTCTCTATTGGCACTTCCCTGAGCCTGCCTGTCTTGGGCAGAGGAAAAGAGAAAGGAAAGTCTTGCACACATTTGTGTGTTATCCCTCCCGTTCTCTGGTCGTTGCTTAGTTTTCTGCAGAATGCAGGTAGATCTTCAGAAAGACCACTACACAAATTTTCCGGTGTTACTCCGGAAATTTATTTCAGCCAATTCTAAAGTCAGTAAACAACAAAAGTGGCATAGGCGCTTTTACTCACTTTCCAATTCTAAACTGCAGTAAGAGGTGCTGGTGGACTTAATTCACATGCATTGTCCAAAGTGACTTTGCAACGCAGGAGTATCTGAAAACTCTGGAGAAGTTGAAGAGGGAAAAGTAGGTTTTTCTAAACATGTATTTTGTCCTGAAAAGCCTGTTTTCCATGCTCCAGGAAAAGAAAAACTTTTGATTACCTTTATTCCATTTCTGGAGAAAGCTCAATTTAAGGCAGTCTCAGCTGGTCAGTAATGCAGCAGCAGCTTTTGCTTCCATCCAGCCCATTAATTTTGATAGTAAAGAGAAACAAGTACATCTGGCTGTTATGGGCAATGGTGAATGACTCAGTGTAACCAAGGGTGGCTTTAGAAGAAGCACTTAGAAGATTGCATTCCTCCCATTAGCACTGCATGGTGAAAGGCACACTCCAGGTCACACACCACCCGGAGTGCTTGAGCAGCCTTATCATCCAGCCCAGGGAGTAAAAGCCTCGCTGGTATCTGTTCCCATTTGCAGAACCTGAGACAACAGTTGGGAAAAAGAGTCATCTGCAATCATTTATAAGCAGCACCTTATGACCACAGCTCCAACTTTTGCTGTCTATTTTTTGGCTTTTGTGCCAGCTCCACTAATGTCAGGGGAATAGGTGAGGATATCCCTGAGACATAGCATCTTGTTCAGGTGTCCAGTACAACATTGTTTTTCTGTCATGCTTATAAACATATCTCACAACTCTTGAATATATCGGTAGCCTGTACCAACGTGTTTATTCCCGTAAAATATTGTTTTCTCCATATTCTACTCTCAAAGGTATTCACCTCCTACTTATTCCTTATAGCTCAATGAATTCCGTTCTGTGTTTCTATAGAAAATAAACACTAGTTTTCTACATATGAAGAATCACAATAAAATTGCTGCTTAACAACATTTTCTTAAACGTAAAACAGCATTCACCGTTTACCATAAATATATAATGACCCACTCATCCTTTATTTGCATCCTTTATTTCCTTCCTAAATGTATTTGAAAACACGTGTTTTCCCCAAAGTCAAAAGCACTGCCAGTTGTCACAGCGTATTTACTTGACGTTTCCTATTGACAGCTGTAGCCATAACAGAAACACTTGTCTTATTCCAGGGTGCCACAGGTGAAGATGACACATATAGATCTTCATGGATCATTATGCTACACCCAAATGGAAGGAGATTTGAGAAAATGAAATTATTCCTTTTGGCCAAAATATCTTTTGAGTCAAACTTCACATTTTGATATTGTCCCTTTTCGGTACTTCAGGGGGGACTAGAAGACGAGGCGCTACTAGCCAGGATAGAAGACGTTACCACCATATGTGAAAATCATCTCATCATAGCGCAGGCTTTGTCATGTCATCCTGCAGAAGGCTAAATAATGTCAGGGTTTCACATGTTAATGTGTGCTGGCAGTAGAATACTATGGGTTACTAAAGCAATGGTAACTTCACCCTTTAGATTATGGAAAAATTTGAAGGAGAAAAAAGACTAAAACTCCAATATTTTACTGAACAGAAAGTTGGTCATTTTGTAATTCCAAAAAGTGAAATCCTATTTATAGCAACAGTGAAATCAAATAGTATGCAATCACTCTGAGGTTTGCAACATTTGACAAATTGTAATTTTGTTCTTCACAAACTCCTAAACACTTCCTGCTAAGTGACAACAAGCATCAGCAAGTTTCAACAAACCTTCTGCAGCTTCTTTATCTCACTATAAAGAACAGATGCCGTTTTGGGGCTGCTGTGAGCTCTTCTGTTCTTTGTGTAATATGCACATGTATATGAGAGTGCACATCACATGAAAATGTGATAGCCAAGGCCCATCTCAAATGCTTATTCCGTGGTGCACAGTAAGCAAACAGCTGGCTCCAGGCAAGGATTCTCTGTCAATCACGGCGAAAACATGAGCCACATGCAATTTCATGGCAAAAGTGACAGAATTTTCAACATTAATAACAAAATGATTTGGGCTGTTAAAATATATAAAGATGCTCTCACAGTGTTTTCGAGAACATTTGTGAAAATGGTTCTGTCTTTCTGCCCTTCACCAGCAGCAAGAGGGAAGTATCAAAAGTATATAGGTTAAATAGAGATGATGCTCCCAGAAAATAATTGCTTTCAGGCTATCAGGGTGTTTTTAAATCTTTCAGCAAAGACCTTCCTATAAAACAAGGAGCCCAATGAACTGCAGATTTCAGGACGGTAGGAGTTTCACGTCACAAAGTCAGAACAAACGTCACCTACACACTAGAACAGTGTTAAGTAAAGCTTTGAAAGTCCAATCCTTTGACAGTACACACTTCAATTCCATTCTGGGTTCCTTTATAAAAAAGAGTAAAAAGGCAAACTCTAACCACGTAGAAAAAAAGAGAGATTCCTCATAAAGAGAAGGGACTTGGGTTTGGAAGGCAGGAACATTCCTGATGGAGAAGGAAAGCAAGAAGACATTCAACTAATGAGGGTCATAACATCAGAGGCAATGCAGGAAACAAAACTGAGAAGTAAAAATGGATCACTTCATGAAGGGGAAAGAAAATTTGTAATGTCAGAAATAAAAAAAAACTTAGCGCAAGTACAAGGTGCTTATAAAAAAGGAGTACATCTTAACAGAAATATGTCTTCAGACAAGCAATGTCAATTTACCTTGCTGTTAGCAGGTTGACAGCTGCATCAATACACAAGCGTAGAGAACATAGGAAACACAGACCTTAGGAGAATATGGTACCTGCCCTGCAGTTACCTTGTGATGACATTTTTTCCATCCTGAGTAGTCTTCCAGTTTAACGTGCACAAGTTTTCCATTTATAAAATTTCATTGGAAAATGTCAATTCATCGATGCCAAAACATGTAGGAGAGAACACACCTGTTGCAACACACACAGGCTTTTTGTTCAGGAAGACTACACTATGCATATCAGAACAACCAAGAGGCACAGTGAGAAGAGCATCGTCCTGGGGGCAGGAGATCCGGGTTCAGGCTTTGCTCCCCTGGAGTTAGAGCAAAGATTTCAGCTTCAGCCTTTCCCCAGTAAGCCCTCAAGGCTATCCATTACTCTTGATGGAACATTTTCAATCTCAACTATTAGAGCAGCTCTATTTTGTATAAATTGTATTAAGTATTCATTGAATTTTGGGTTTCAACACCAGGGGTTAGTGCCCTAATCACCTGGCTATTCTAGGAAGACAGGAGGCAGGGCAGAACATGGTAGGAATCATATAATAAGACTCAACGGTTTTTACAAACCTCCTCCATCAAGCTCCACACTCCATCACTACTTGACCTCTCTTCTGGGAGCCCTGACACCTTCACAAACCTTCACTGCCCAGTTATGTCACTGGTAGAATTGGTTGAGATGTCTTTGGCAGCTCTTCTGACTCTGGTTTTACCCTGGGAGAATGCTAGGGGGGTTGTATTTGACATGATAAAGCGTAGAACAGTCTAGAAATAACAAAACATTTTGGAATGAACAAACAACCTCCTGACCAAGTCTGATCCTAAGGATATAATCAACTGCTGCTTTACTTTAAAAAAATAATTTAAAATAATTTAAAAAAAAAACAAACCAAAACAACATAAAACTGGCGAAGATCAAAAAGGAACGGTGGAAGGCACAAGCTGGCTGGGTGTTTACCTCTACAAGTAGGGTTTTTTTGACGCAGAAATGTAGTTCCAAAACACCAGTAAAGGAAAGCCAATTGTTGTGATAAAGTAAGGACAAGGGTCTTTGTTTTGACAAAACATAATTTAACTGTAAAATGCTACATTAATTTCTAATTACATTTGAAAGCTTCACTTTGAAACAACACGGAGAGTCTTTTCCTGTTGTCGCAAGCTTCACTTAAAAATGCCTTTTGCTGCCGCCACGATGAAGTTGCAGCATTGCATATGCTCGTACAGTAAGTTAAATAGTTCAGGTAACAGGAATGGCAATAGACAAATGAGAAGTATGAGAGCTCACCACCGCAAAGCGCAACCATGCAGCCTTATTGACTCCCCTGGGCGCGTTCCACACTGATTGCTCATTTTCACGCAGTTTGTGTGAGCCGGACTCTTGATACTTCACTAATTCATTCACCCTCCATGCGCAGCATTCACTGCTCGGATACCAGGTCAAACTCTTTAACACACTGCTGGAGAAAGACCTCTGCAGAGTAAAGGCAACCTTCACTCTCCCCAGGGGTTTTGCTATGTGTGCCAAGCAGAGGAGAGCCAAAGCATACAAGAGAAGATTCCACCAAGAGAGTGCAGCAGGGGATGGTAAGACTGACAAAAAAGGGATGACTGCCGCCTTTTTATCTTCTTCTCCCTGTCCCCACAGGATCAGTTGAGTGGAGCACTCATTACGCATCTCATGACCGGAATTTGACTGTGCCATACTGCAGGGTCCCTGTCTACATGGCAGCTGAAAAATGGAATGGACTTGGAACCCCATGTCGATAGACAAGCCTCCAGGTATGCTGTAATTCATAGATGGCTTTCTCCAGTGCTGGATCTCTCCAGTATCCTCAGACCTAATAGAAGCGAGGTGCTGGGTCCGCAGAGGGAGGTTTTAGCAACATTTTTTTTGAAGACATTTGGAGACAATTCTGGTATATACACCACACCTTGCCAACGTGGTACCAAAGGCTATATGTGATCTATCATGTCATAATCCATTTCAATTTCATATTCTCCCTTCCAATACCAGGAAGGATCTCATCATATAAAAGACAAAGAGAAGTGTTGGTCCTGTTCTTTAGTACTTCTCAGTCTCTGAATGGTCCTTTTGTGCATTTATATTTTCAAAGTAGTAATTTCTTGTCAAACTCAATTCTACTTCTCACATGAAGAGTTCATGAAAAAAACAAAAAAACCCAATATATTCTAATTTCTTAAGATTCTATAATGTGGGACATATTTCCAAGACCCTTGTCTAAGCAAGACCTTTGAGTTAAAGGGATAGTGTACATAAGATCTGCACAATCAAATCAAAGACAAGCTTTATCATAAAGTCTTCCCTCTGTCACAAGTAGGTCAGTAATTTCCCTGTTATTATTGATAACTTTTTTTTCATTCTTTGTTCACATAACTAATTCCAGCACAGCCATCACATAGAAGAGTTGAGATGATAAAAATCTTTGTGTTGTTACAATACTTATGGGCCATCTAAACTTACACAAACCAAAACATACTTTTGTCTGCCTCTCTTCTTAAATCATCCTTTGACCTATCTTGACTACCCAGAGACCTAAAAAATGAGCTCCAGTTTGAAAGTGAAAAAAAAATGAAAAATATTCCTGCTATTATTCAACAAATCCCTTTCAATTTTCTGTGTTTTGAAGGTAATTGGTATATATGACAAACAATGACAGCAGAGTTTCAATGGATGCAAGCAAAAGGTATATCTGATCTCTGACATCCATGTGTCATCTAAGTAGTGAATAAGAATTTGCCAACAGCTTTGAGATCTTTGTGCTTGTCAGTGAGTTCTGTACTGTTTACATTTTTTTGCTTTGAATTTAAATTTCAAAATATGTGAAAATAATCGAACTAGAAGTGTCAAGGGAGAATATGAACATTCACATATCACTGGGATTGAGTGGTGCAGTGATTTCAGGTTTTAATTGCTAGCATAGCATGCTGGCTATCTCACTATTAATTAATTAAAAAAAAAGGCTGTTTACATCAGGAAATGGAGCATGACAGTCATGACCTATGAAAAGCAGAATACACTTTTTAATCTTTAGAACAAAAAGTAATCTTTGGTGTTATATTTTTGCTTGAATAGACACATTACCGAGGACCATATGATTTGCAAATTTGGTTTAGTTCATCTGAAAAATCTTACAGAACAGGAATGTTCTTTTTCTCTCTTAATCATTTTGCTTGGTCCCCAAATTAAATGCAATTCAAACCTCTCTATCAATATGCATTCAAAATCAAAATTTCCCATTAGAGCTATTTGTAACCAAGAAATGTATGCCTGTTGACACAAGAGCAAATGACATGAATGAATCTGCAGACCTCAAGAGAAAAAAGGAAAATGATACCATAACAGCCGCCCGTCTGGTACTGATTTCATCATCTTTCCACCCAAATGTTTTCTTCGGCTTTCTTTTTTAGCTTTCTTCTGGTGACATATTACAAGAACCTGAATACCTTGCTCTCAAGGAAAGCTTTTTTGCATGTGTGCTTGAACTTTAAGGAATACCAAGACAAGATTTTTGTGTGTGTGTGAACTCAAAGGAATACCATATGTAAAGTACTTATAGCAACATTATATGCAAAAGTGCTAATAGACCAGATACTGCAAAGCTGAGAAATGCAAGTGCATATTGAGGTTCGCAAAAAAAAAAGAACATGGTAAACCACTAATAATCTGATAATTTTATCGGTCTTAACTTAAGTTCATGGTAACGTTAAAAAGACTGCAATTATTACTCAGTGCTCATGCTTTCAGTACCTTTGAAGAGTGAGTTAGGGTCAATAAAACCAAAAATGTATCACTGTCATAAAGTGACTGATTACAGTAACATCTGATCTCAAATTAAAAAAAGACTATTTGGGGTCTGGGAGATGTTTGGTCTGTGTTTTCTAGCTCTTACTATCCTCAGATTGCTGTAGATCTTTCCTATTTCTCCTTCTGCTCCCATTCTGGCACTTTTCTGTTTTTCACTCACTCTCAGCTTGTTTTTAATTCATCACAGTCTGCCCTAGCTTGCTTCCACCCGCAGCTCTAACCTAACACTGCTTCCCCCACCCTCTTCTATTATTTTCCTTGAGGAAAAGGAGGAAACTTCAAGTCTCATCTCCGGCACAAGAGAGGAAAGAATTGAACAGACACGTGTTCTCTACCAGGAGAAACAGGATTGTGAAACGGGCTGATAGAAATCAGCATCTATCTCATATGTGCTGACTACCAAATATTTGTAAGTGACTCGTTTCCCAGCAACAATATATCCTGGCAAGCAATGCTGAATTCTTTTCTTTGCATGATTCAATACAAATTTTTAGTACCTCAAATGATGTTTCTCATTCTTCATAATAAAATATAGAGTAGAGGTAGAACAAAGTAGAGCAAGATTTAGAGAGGAAAGGGACGATTCATTTTGCCCTGATTGCAAATAAAATACTCTAGGGTTTGTTAAAAATGGGTGCAGATATTGTTACTTCTTAGAATTAACTACTCCTTGGTTCTCCAAAAATACAAGAGTAACACCTATTAAATCGTCTGACAAAATTCTGCCTGCAGCTGCAGAGTTTTGGCCCGTCTGAAATCTAGGTCTGGGTTTAAGCTGGCGGTAGGCACAGCCGACAACTTGGCAAATGTATGTTCCTGCGCACCTACGCATGTGCATATGCAAATAGCAGTTCCCTCGGTCATTTCAAACTCCACATCCAAGCAAAAAATTTCAACTCTCTGACTCCTAGAAAGGCAAAGAAACCCTTCAGGACCACTGCTCCCCAAACTCTGTGTTTCAAGTACTCAGATCAATAACTCACAGATGAGAATCTCTCTTCCCCTCATGGCAGCCTGAGCAACTGGGACAAAAAGTCATGATCTGCCTCTCACTCGGCGAAGGAGGTGAATAAGAGAGACGAAGGGACAGACATAGACGCAGGGAGGCAGTGACAAGAGGTCTAACAGCGAGCAAAGATCCAGGCTAATATGGATAGCGGCAAAACCACCAACTCCTTTTTCAGTGTTTGCAGCCCCAGGGAGGCCAATTCTGAGAAGATCTTATTGTTCAAACAATGGATTGATCGGCATGTTCATGGGCTGCGAACAGGCCAGCTTGCGGTAGAGAGGGGGGTGGTGGGGGAACAAACAAGCGATTTGGAGCGGTAGGGAACCGGGAGGGAGGCCAGCCAGCCATACTCTGCGCCATCAGCCCTGACATGTGGCCATGACGGCTTAAAGAGTAAAAATGCGGAGGAAGAGAAGTTAAGTAAGGCCATGCCAGAAGAGTTAGCTCAGCTAAGATCTGTCACGGGGAAGAGAAATGATTTTGAGGAAGAAGACAGCGTGTCTGGGTAGGAGCTCCTGTTGGAGTGGAGAGGAGCCGTGCTCTGAACTTTGGGTAATCACAGAAAAACAGATCGTAAGCATATCAGCTTGGCTGACCCCAAAACCAATAAGCATCTCTTGTTTTGATCACTTCCTTTAAAAGTTAATCAGGATTTTTTTTTTTTAGTATTTCTCAGCCTTAATTTTATTCGACAATAGCTATAGTACAAAGCTTAAATACATTAACTTAAAGCTTTACCACTAGCTCCCTCTCATTTGAGGGAGTAATTTAAGCGTCTGCATTCTGATGAAAAACATTTTATGCTAAGAAATAACAAGATGGATGTCAAGGTAGATATAACTCCACATTTGACTCCTAGACCTACTGCATGCTACAGCTTAATGCAGAGCCTACAGGGAAAAAATTTGTTTCCTGCAAAAATTTGTATCAGCATTGTTTTGTGGCATTTTAGGAGTCAATCGTTAAAAGACATCCTACTTCGAAATTTAGGTTATTGTGGATTCACGCAAATAAATGTTTTATGGTCCAAGGCTACATCAAGCAAATACTGCAGAGCAGTAGTAGATCTGTAGCACAATCATTGGTTTTGAGGACCTGATGCATGCACCATATGGGTTTCATGGTAAGTGACTTTGAACTAGCTGTGATTTTTGGCCACTGCCAAATCAAAATGGACATTCAGGAGAGAGGAAAAAAGATCAACACACCACTATATGGCTGAAGCAGAAAAGTGGTTTGTGTCTGGGGCACTTTCTTTTACAGTGCAGGACCACACACATGAAAGTCTTCCAGGCTATAACTTCTTACAAAAAAACACTGACAGCAGCAGTTAGTTATTTAAGCATTTATTAAATCACTTCACAACAAATAGTAACACATCAAGTGCTATCCTCACTTGTTGTAGCAGTCTCATTCTAATGGGGAAAACACTAGCCAAATGATTTTTTAAGACTGTAAGATATGAATTAGTTAATATCTAAGGTATAAATTTCTCTAGGGCTTCCCTAGCAGTTCCTGTACTTGGTACAAATGTCAGGATACAATATATCCATATATGTAAGTATTGAAAATAATAAAGAACTTTCTGATTGTTGAACTACCTGTATATCATAAGTGAAGCAGTGTGCCCATGCTCTATTCTGCTGGGCACTAGGGAAAAAAGAAGACCACACACTGGTAGTGTATGTCTGTTAAATTCATGAAGGGCTCAGATTTCATAAACTACATGTTAATGTATGTCATGAATCTGGGTGAAATAAGAGTTGGTGCATTCAAGACTATTTTGTGAAAATAAAGAAAGAAAAGAAGGAAAAATACAACTTTAGAGCCTTTTTCTCTTTTTCATGTCCTTGCAAAAGTTTAACAGCTATCTCTTAGGTTTTTTTCCCTCCATTTTCTTCACTTTGCTAAAAGCTTTGACAAGACAATGATTTCTTTCCCCCTAGTTAAACACTTCCAATTCTTACCTTCCCAACTCCCCACCTACTGTGAGAAAAATTTCTCTGTAAAGATTGGCATAGGGTATGAAGAAAGAGATATTTTCATATGTGTTTTAACTGAAATGTCATTTATTTTAAACAAAACAAAACAAAACAAACCCTTTAAAATATCATAGCTTATTCTAATATTTGTCTTAGAAAATTTATTTTGTGCACACAGGGATTTTTTTAACCAAGTTTTGCAGCTTTTTTTTTTTCACATGAATTCTTAATAGTCCCTTCCCTTCCCTTCCCTTCCCTTCCCTTCCCTTCCCTTCCCTTCCCTTCCCTTCCCTTCCCTTCCCTTCCCTTCCCTTCCCTTCCCTTCCCTTCCCTTCCCTTCCCTTCCCTTCCCTTCCCTTCCCTTCCCTTCCCTTCCCTTCCCTTCCCTTCCCTTCCCTTCCCTTCCCTTCCCTTCCCTTCCCTTCCCTTCCCTTCCCTTCCCTTCCCTTCCCTTCCCTTCCCTTCCCTTCCCTTCCCTTCCCTTCCCTTCCCTTCCCTTCCCTTCCCTTCCCTTCCCTTCCCTTCCCTTCCCTTCCCTTCCCTTCCCTTCCCTTCCCTTCCCTTCCCTTCCCTTCCCTTCCCTTCCCTTCCCTTCCCTTCCCTTCCCTTCCCTTCCCTTCCCTTCCCTTCCCTTCCCTTCCCTTCCCTTCCCTTCCCTTCCCTTCCCTTCCCTTCCCTTCCCTTCCCTTCCCTTCCCTTCCCTTCCCTTCCCTTCCCTTCCCTTCCCTTCCCTTCCCTTCCCTTCCCTTCCCTTCCCTTCCCTTCCCTTCCCTTCCCTTCCCTTCCCTTCCCTTCCCTTCCCTTCCCTTCCCTTCCCTTCCCTTCCCTTCCCTTCCCTTCCCTTCCCTTCCCTTCCCTTCCCTCTTTTCTCCTCTTTCTTTTTAATGCAATATAGATGCGGAAGACAAAGTGAATCATAGAATCATAGAATGGTTTAGGTTGGAAAGGACCCTGAAGATCATCGAGTTCCAACCCCCTTGCCCTGGGCAGGGACATCTCCCACTACACCAGGTTGCCCAAGGCCATGTTCAGCCTGGTCTTGAACACATCCAGAGATGGAGCTTCTAAAACCTCTCTGAGCAACCTGTTCCAGTGCTTTACTACCCTCAAAGTGAAAAACTTCTTAATGTTCAATCTGAACCTGCCGTCTTCCAGTTTAAAGCCATTCCCCCTCATCCTATTGCTACATGCCCAAGTAAAAAGTCCTTCCCCAGCTCTCCTGTAGGCCCCCTTTAGGGACTGGAAGTCCACAATAAGGTCTCCCTGGAGTCTTCTTTTCTCCAAGCTGAACAGCCTCAACTCTTTCACCCTCTCCTCACAGGAGAGGTGCTCCAGCCCTCGGATCATCCTCGTGGCTCTCCTCTGGACACGCTCCAAAAGGTCCATGTCCTTCTTCTCTTGGGGGCTCCAGATCTGGATGCAGCACTCCAGGTGGGGTCTCACGAGAGTGGAGTAGAGGGGCAGAATCACCTCCTTTGACCTACTGGCCACAATCCTTCTGATGCAGCCCAGGATATGGTTGGCTTTCTGGGTTGTGATCCTGCATTGCTAGTTCATGTTGAGCTTCTCATCAATCAGCACCCCCAGGTCCTTCTCCTTAGGGCTGCTTTCCAGTCATTCCCCGCCCAGCCTGTAGTTGTGCTTGGG
Source organism: Vanellus vanellus (assembly GCF_965231255.1). Lineage (NCBI taxonomy): Eukaryota > Metazoa > Chordata > Aves > Charadriiformes > Charadriidae > Vanellus > Vanellus vanellus. The sequence continues at coordinate 4,000,128 of NC_138908.1, read as the reverse complement.
ATTGCCCCCACCCAGATGTAGGACCTTGCACTTGGCCTTGTTGAACTGCATGAGGTTGGCTTGGGCCCACCTCTCCAGCCTGTCCAGGTCCCTCTGGATGGCATCCCTCCCCTCCAGCGTGTCTACCTCGCCAAACAGCTTGATATCATTGGCAAAACTGCTGAGGGTGTACTCGACCCCACTGTCCATGTTGCTGACAAAGACGTTGAACAGTACAGGCCCCAGTACTGATCCCTAAAATAAAATCTCTCTATACAGAAGAATCACAGAATCACAGAATTATCAGAGTTGGAAGGGACCTCTAGAGATCATCTAGCCCAACTCCCCTGCCAAAGCAGGATTGCCCAGAGCACATCACTCAGGACTGCATCCAGGCGGGTCTTGAAAATCTCCAGAGAAGGGGACTCCACAACCTCCCTGGGCAGCCTAAGAACTACAGCAGGAAAATCTTTTGGTGTGGTGGCAAGTGGCTACCTATATGGTGTTCAGCAGAAGACAAACTGTTTCCTGAATTTGGAATTAATAATCTCCACTGACTTATGTTTGCCACTGACCACACCACTGAGCAGTGATTTCAGATCACCAGAGAACAAGGTAACTTCTCAAAAATGGGAGTACATTTTGCCAAGTGAAACATGCCTGTCGTGGGGATGATCAGAGGTGTTCCAGCCCTCTGATCATCTTGGTGGCCCTCCTCTGGACCCACTCCAACAGGTCCACATCCTTCTTGTGTTGAGGGTTCCAGAGCTGGACACAATATTCCAGGTGGGATCTCACAAGAGCAGAGAAGAGGGGCAGAATCACCTCCCTCAACCTGCTGGCCACACTGCTTTCGATGCAGCCCAGGCTGTGGTTGTCTAATATTAATAAGTATGCTTGAATATCAAGTCACTATTGAATACTCTCAGGATGCTCACTCACTGTCCACAGAGAGAAAGAAGTTTCCAACCGACTTTGAATAAAAGATTTGAGGAACCCATGATCAGGTGAAAAAGTATGGATAGATAATTCAGTGTGAAATATTAATTTAGGTTTCCTGGGAAAAGTATTTATGGGCTACTCTATCGCTAACAGTAAAAGGAAATAAAGAGAAGTAGAGGTATCACAATTCTAAGAAGTAGTCAGAGAAAACAACATGTTTGGGCTTACATGCACATTTCAACACCAGTTTCCGTGCTTTGTTTAGAAGCATACTGGTGCACAGATGTTAAATAGATATTCTGGTTTGGGGCCTAGAGCCCATGACTCTGTTCTTCCAACTAATTACTTTAATTTTACAATTAGAGCACAATGCTCTCTCCTCCCCCCTCCAAACGCTCCCTCTCCCCCCTCACTGTTCCCATAAGTAAATCCTACATGCTCGGCTCCATCAACCCCCTATCCTTTAACTCACTCACGTGATCTCTTTCCCCCTATGAGGCAAATAATTTTTTTGGTTTTAAAGAGAAGATGCTTGAAGGAGACAAATACACAATCTCTTTTTTTTTGTTTTCAGCAGAGTTCGGGTGACAGTGAATTGACCTTACCAATGTACAAGTACACATTTCTGCATTTTTAGGGAGAAGGACAGGAAGATTTTAAGGGTCAGGAAGTGAAAAGTACAGACAAAATGAGGTTTTCTTGCCATTACGGAGCACCAAACATAGCAGGATGACCAGACTTTCTGGTCACCTAACTATACTGCACAGGAAAAGACCAAAACGGTTAAAAATATAGCTCTGTAGTCCTCCACATATTACAAACATAATTTTGTTACAAACAATCAGTCACTCTCAATGTGTGCCAAAAATGGAGTTGTTTCCCACCAGATGATAGCCTAGGTGTGACACGGCCCACTTTTCAACAGGTAATTTGTGCAAAAAACAGTGGAATTTTTGATATCAAGCAAGCAGATCCCTGGAAATCGTCAAAGAATAGGCTTGTTCAGGCAGGGTAATAAATTCAACTTTTAAAAACAAACCATTTTTGCCAATGGTTCTCCTTGTGCCTGACCAGAGGTTTTTTAATTATGGACATTGATGGCTCATTTCAAAAAGTTCCTCTACAACTTTGACAACCACAGTTTCCACTCTGTTGATATGAAGCTGACTCTTTTGAAGGTAATGTAAGTACTGTGTAATACATTAAGATAGATTTGACTCTTTAATATTTATAAGATTAGCATTTATATTAGACCATAATGAGCTCCAATTAGTATCATTCCAATCTAACCTAAGGTCTATAACCCAATTTTCTTACATTTCAGACATCATCTTCAAAAGTAAGATGGAAAAGAATTGATTGATTCATGACAACATTTTTTAGGGTCTACTGGGAAGAAGAATTGCTTGAATGATTGATCAGCATTTTTTCATCTGTCGCTTGAGGTATCTTTTATGAAAAATACCATGTAAAGCTATGAATTCACAGATAATAGCAAGTATTTAGAAATTAACTTTTTTTTTTTCTGTTTGCTTGTTCAAAATCTAAACATTTCCCTTGCTTGTCAAATAAATCTTTAATTAAATTGATTTCCCTCGTTGCATCCTTTTCACAGGTAGATTGTTAAATCACTTGAAGCCTCAAGGTGATGCCAGGCTGGCATCTAAATAAATTTACCCTGTATAACCCCTGCTGACACCCTGCGCTCTGCTCTAATCAGCAATGCTGTGACTGATCAGAAACCTCTCTTTGTAAGATTTTCAGCTCACATATCCAGCAACCCACCATCTTTCGATTGAGCCTAGTGCATCCATTGAGAGGTGTGAGGTGAAGGAAACACCTCACCCAGGCTGGAGAGTGGCTGATGGACACGCAAAACCTGTGTTTTATGGAGGAGATGTGGCGAATGTCATCTGTGGACAGGGGGATGGAGGTTAAAAAAAAAAAAAGTATAAAAGGGAAATTAATCTCACAGAGATGCCAGAAGGATGAGCCCCCTCTAACTTCTGGAATTGGTAAGCAGGCAAAGATAAGCTTGTGGGGATAATTATAAATTATGGGCTTTTTCATAAGGTTGTAAGTTTTCACAAGAGGGATTTTCCCTTTATGCATTTCAGTCAAAATAAATTCAATTTTTTTAGAGGTGTTTCAGCCGGAGAGAGAGTCCTAAATCAGGTGCAGCATGGGAATTTTCATGGGAATAAAAACACAAGAGGTGTCAGAATTAGACACTTTTGACCAGTGACGATGCAGGTAGATAAGGCTGAATAAAGATGGAGCTGTGAGAGGACAGTGCTTTGTGTGCAAAATTCCATGTCTCCATCACCTGGCCTCTGCAGCATCTCCGTCCTGTAAGCAAGCCCAGCAACAGATCCTATTTCTTCTGAAGAAGAAATAGACAGAAATTATTACTTCTGTATCAAAAGAAAATATATTGTCCCTAATGTTCATCCTACATAAACCACAAGCAATTTACCTATCCATATTCATAGCACAGGTTAGTGTGCATATACAACCCAATTTATGCACATCTCTTTAAGCGAAGTCTCCCACCTGCTTTTAAGCATTCCCCCTTTACCCCATACAATACCCTGGTGGCGTACACTAATCTGTTAACAATCCTATGTTTTTGTACATGCTCCCTATTTTGGATTTTACTATGTGCAAGTCTTTGTAAACATACATAAAACAAATATAAAATATTTTCTTAGAAGTCATATTAACAGATGCTGCTCTGCCCATAGACATGTTACAGTATATACCAATAGTCAACAATAAAAAAAAGATCATGGAATCACAGAATCACGGAGTTTCAGAGTTGGAAGGGACCTCTAGAGATCACCCAGCCCCACTCCCCTTCTAAAGCAGGATTGCCCAGAGCACATCACTCAGGACTGCATCCAGGCGGGGCTTGAACATCTCCAGAGAAGGGGACTCCCCCCCCTCCCTGGGCAGCTGTGCCAGTGCTCTGTCACCTGAACCGTAAAAGAAGTGTTTCCGTGTATTTGAACGGAACTTCCTGTGTTCCAACTTGTGCTCATTACCCCTCGTCCTGTCACTGGGAACCACTGAAAAGAGCCTGGCTCCATCCTCCTTCAGCCCACCCTTTAGATACTTGTACGCCATAATAAGGTCTCCCCTCAGCCTTCTCTTCTCCAGGCTAAAGAGTCCCAGCGCTCTCCGCCTTTCCTCATAAGGGAGATGCTCCAATCCCTTAATCTTCTTAGTTGCCCTTCGCTGGACTCGCTCCAGCAGTTCCCTGTCCCTCTTGAACTGGGGAGCCCAAAACTGGACACAGTATTCCAGTTGTGGCCTCACCAGTGCAGAGTAGAGGGGGAGAATGACCTCCCTCAACCTACTGGCCACACTCTTCCCCATGCAGTCCAGGATTCCATTGGCCTTTTTGGCAACAAAGTAGCATTCAAATTCAATAGATCAAAATAGCATTCAAAAACATCGAATCATTGAACCATACAATGGTTTAGGTTGGAAGGGACCTTGAAGAGTTACTTTAGTCTCTTGAGTCTTTCCACAAGGTGGGCGTACTTCCTAGCATGTAACTCACTAGGAATGACTGTTGCACTGAAATACATAACATGAGCTCACCATGAGCCCACCACACTGCACGTCACATCTTTTCTGTCTTCTGCAGTGCTGTCCCTCTCTTGTTCCTCAATCTGAAGTCAGAAGGCTAAGACCCTATCTCAAAACCTATTTTCTGGCAATAGTTCCCCAATAGATATTTTTCATTTCAATTTATTATGTAAGTCATGATTAATATTCTTGCTTTCCAGTAAAAAGAACAAAATATGTCCTATGTGTCATGTGACCTCTAATAAATCATTACCGTCTTCTAGTAATTTCCATCTTCAACTCAGTCCTTTTTATCAAATCCCCCTAAACAAGTATTCGGGTCAGCTCGTAGCCAGTAGTCCATCAGTGCTGAAGGAACATTATCCATCTTGTTTCATGTTTCTGTTCTCTCAGTATCTGAAGAAAACATTAAATGGAAGTATTTGGAAAACAGTAATCTTTCATTCTCTTGTTTCATGAAGTAATCTTGGTGATCCCTACCCCCTCGCAGCTCTTCCCCTTTCAAGTAAAATCTCGTAACTCCCCAGTTCAGCTGGCAGCGTACCTTCTTTGCTACTTCAATTTTATACTTTCCTCTACGCCCAGAGGTTGTAAAATCAATTTGACTCAACATGCCATGCAGCAAATGAGGAATATGCAGGGATATCAGTGAAGGTCTTGAAGCAGAGGTGCCATTTAGATAGGGTGCATAATTCAAGAATACTGTTTCTGTAGAGCTTCTCCACTACATCATGCACATGCTCATCCATTGAAATCTTTCCTTGTATGACCCACCAGCCTTCAGGAAAGTGAACGCCTTCAATATATCAAATGTGTTACACACGTTCTTGCACTCTTGCAACTGAAAATCAGCACAGCAATGAGTAAAGGTGTTGCTGATAACTAATAATATAAAAAAAACAACTTCAGGGTAAAAAAGAAAATCTGTCAAGACTGGAAATTATGAATTTGAGGTAGAAGAAATCAGATAAAGTCTTGAATGTCCACGGGAATTCTGATTAAACACAGCACATGCAGCTTACTTAAATTCAAGGTGTCGTGTTAATCAAATGTTTGAATTCTTCAGAAGACACCAATTTACAGTTGCTAAAATGCTTGGGATACCAGTTGTCCCTTCAATGATGTACTTCTCTCCTTATCCTAAACTGATACAGGAACCTAAGCTGGTTCTCAGCTGACATTACAATGAGAAACCAGAATAACGAAAAAGTCTAAGGACTGAATTAGAAAGCATCTTGCAGCCAAATCCTGTATCAGCCTCCAACGTTACAGGCACCGCTGTGGAAAATACCTCAAAAGTAAGGGATTAGTACTCTACTATTTCCTTTATGCCTATGATTAAAAAAAAAAAAAAGATAAAAAAATCCAACCTCTTTGTACATCATCCATGTTGATTACTAACGTCAGTCTGGGGCAATTAAAACAGTGAGAGCGATGAGTTTGAGTAGCTGTTTTTATATTGACTGTACAGCACTGGTGGGAGAAAAGAGGTAGTTAGCTAAAAGCTCATTAAGTAAGTTATGCATGCAGACAGAGAAGACGCACTGAAAACAAACATACAAGAAAAGCATTTCTGGATCAGACCAAGGGTTCATCTCGCTCAGCAGCACGTTCCAATGGCAATCAGCAGCAACAGCAGAGGAATGCTTAGTACTGGGGAATACGCAACACTGCCCTTAACACTTTCTGAGCCTCCAGACCTTTTCAGCTCTGGGACCTCTTGAGCAACTCGGGGCCTTTACTCAGTGGGTAGAGTCCAGCGGATTGCTATTGCCTGAACCTCTGCAGCTTTCCTTTTGTTGGGTGTCATCTCAGCTTTCTCACACTGCTTTGGCAAAGACTTCCATAGCTCAGATACAAGTTACGAGCACTCCTTTCTTCTGCCGAATTTCAACACGACTTCTACCAGCTTCTTTATCCCCTCCAGAGGATCCCATAGAAGTTGCACAACATTAATTCTTTCCAGTAATAAATGTAATTCCTCGATCCGTTCATTACAAGAACGCTTATCACCGTGATGTCTAGGGCCTCTTTCAGAGATCCTCCTGCCTTCCCAGGGATATAGCAACAGCCAAAAATGCTTTCATCCGTCTGCATGCAGTAACAAGTTTGTGACCTTTATTCCCTAAGGCAGACCTCACAGTTAACTATGCATTTGTGACCGGAAGATTCAATTGCAGCTGAGGGCTCTGCAGGAGTTGCTCTCAGAGAGCTCTGATAAGACTCTGCAGAATACATCTGTCAGTGATGTGGTAGATTTGATACCAGAGGTCCACAGAGACATTAAGTTTCTCTCTGCCTGAAATACTAAAGGAAGGGTGAAAGGGTAGGACTTAATAACAGGAATTCCCCATGTCAATGTTTATGCAATTTTTAGCTGTTTCAATTAGAAAATTATTTGTTTTTCAGATGTTTTTTTCTAGGATTTCCAGTAGCAAATTTTTTTTTTGCTAAAATTGCAAATAAAAAATAAAAATATTTTGCAAATAAGGGTTTGCAAAAACTGTGCACATGCTATTTAAATAAAACAAATTGGTTGGTTTTTTTTTTTTTTTTTTCTCTTCAAACAGGCTCCCTTCCACTAGAAAAGAAGACTGCCTTGCTAGGCAAAATACTTTTTAGAAAACTAGGTTCATTTTCCCATTTGAAGCAAAATGTATATGGCTAAGCCACTATTTATCAGCCAACATACTTTCAAAACTGAGTGCATCTAATTTAAGAAAGGTCTTTGGGATCTGCTTTGAAAACTACTACAGAGTAACTTACATGACTGGTACATCTCTTGGGATCATAAACTCAGCTTAAAGATACAGAAAACAGCAGTGATTTGATCAAGGATTTTGCTTAAAAGTAAAATATTTACTAGAGGTACAATCACTTATTGGTATTTTAAATAAACCGGCAGCCTTTTTTGTTTCCTAAAGCCCTTTTGGGGTATTTTTTCCAGAGGAGCATTTCCCAGAGGCGTTTATCATGTCTGGAAAGGGAGTTTATTCACAGAGCATTATTTATGATTTGTCTTCAAGGTATATTCTATTTTTTGGACAACATCTTCTCTGGAAAAACAAATAGTTCAAGACAGAATACTTTTAACTTCAAAACTGCCTAAATTTCCCCATGCTACATGACAAATAAATCAGCCTCAAGTCTTTTGCTGTAAAAATTTCAAAATATTCAGCAATGATCCAATCTATGAACTAGGTCAGTGAACCCTGGCTATTAGTGACTCTGACACTGCACACAATACTTTTGCACTGGTTTACAGGAAAACCAGGTGATCCTAACATGGCAAGAACTTGGCTGAGTTCACTGGACTGCAAAGCCAAACCCTGAGGAGACCTGCCGTGACTTCAGCAAGTAAGTGGAAAGTTCTTGGTCATGTTTTGCAACAGGATCAGGATTTCCACCTGCTACTGGGCAATTTATCAGTATGGGGCAGTAGATCCTCTCCTGAAAGCTGAGATTTTGTCACTCAGTACATTCCACCGAGTGTCCAAAGCCCTGAAATAATTTCTTTTATTACTTCAAAGACCAAACAACTAATTCAGAGGAAAATCACTGAAATCATAGAATCACAGAATGGTTTAGGTTGGGAGAGACCTTAAAGATAGTCTAGTTCCACTCCCCCTGCCCTGGGCAGGGTCACCTCCGACTAGACCAGGTTGGTCAAAGCCCCATCCAGCCTGGCCTTGAACACCTCCAGGGATGGAGCTTCTACAACTTCTCTGAGCAACCTGTTCCAGTGCCTTACCACCCTCAGAGTGGAAAATTTCTTCTTGATATCTAATCTGAATCTCCCTTTTTCCAGTTTGAAGCCATTTCCCCTCATCCAGTTGCTACATGCCCTTGTAAGAAGTCGCTCTCCATCTCTCCTGTAGGCCCCCTTTAAGTACTAGAAGGCCACAATAAGATCTCCCCGGAACCTTCTCTTCTGCAGGCTGAACAGCCCCAACTCTTTCAATCTGTCCTCAGAGGAGAGGTGCTTCACCCCTCTGATCATCTTCATGGCGCTCCTCTGGACCAACTCCAAAAGGTCCATATCTTTCTTATGTTGGGGGCTCCAGAGCTGGACGCAGTACTCCAGGTGGGGTCTCACCAGAGCAGAGCAGAGGGGCAGAATCACCTCCCTCAACCTGCTGCCCACAATCCTTCTGATGCAGCCCAGGATACGCTTGGCCTTCTGGGCTGTGATCCTGCATTGCTAGTTCATGTTGAGCTTCTCGTCAATCAGCACCCCCAGGTCCTTCTCCTCAGGGCTGTTTTCCAGCCATTCCCCACCGAGCCTGTATTTATGCTTGGGATTGCCCCCACCCAGATGTAGGACCTTGCACTTGGCCTTGTGAAACTTCATGAGGTTGGCTTGGGCCCACCTCTCCAGCCTGTCCAGGTCCCTCTAGATGACATCACTCTCCTCCAGTGAGTCTATCTCACCGCACAGCTTGATATCATTGGCAAACTTCTCAAGGGTGCACTCGACCCCACTTTCCATGTCACCAGCAAAGATGTTGAACAACACCAGTCCCAGTACTGACCCCTGAGGAACACCACTCTTCACTGATCTCCACTTGGACATTGAACCGTTAACCACAGCTCTTTGAGTGTGACCGTCCAGCTGATTCTTTATCCACTGAGTTGTTGATCTGTTGAATCCATGTCTCTTCAATTTAGCGACCAAGGTATCATATGGGACAGGGTCAAAAACTGTCCATAATCAACATCATCAGGGGCTACTCAGGTATTCCTGAGATACACTTCTGGATTTTTTTTGACATTTAACTAAAAGGATATATAGCTATTCAGCTGTTTCAGTATTTGAGCAATAGTCTACAAAATGAAAGCTATATTGCAGCAGATGGGACAAGGTGGAAGGAAATGGAGAGGATCAGCTGTGGTGCTGAATTTCTTGCATGTGTACAATGATTACCTAGTGGATCACACACATCATTGTGCTCTGAAGAGAAAAAAGGCACCCACTGAAGCGTGTTCAATGTAATTCTAATTGCAAAGGGAGAGAGAAATTTGTCCACCATTTCAGCATATCTGGTTTTATTTCACCAAAAGCACAAGTGGGAGTAATGTGTCAGTCCAAATGGTTTGTTTGGAGCTGAGGGCAATCTAATCACTGTCTTATTTAGGTTGGTACATTAAGGGGAACAACAAGCAGTTTCATCAACTCTAATCTTTTCCAGCCCAGAAGTTGCATTTCAGCTAGTGGTGTAATTGAGCGTTTTTGTGTTATGTAATGACTGTGCATAAGGCATTCAGTTACCAGGTTGGAAGTTGCATGTACACCTGAATAAGCACCTTCTAATACCTAATTTAATGTAAGTTTCTGCATCACCAGATTAAAGAAAATATCTCTATAGCAGCAGGATTAAAGGTCTTTTCAATGTATGTGTTTTTCAAAATTAAAAGATGGAGCGATCTGTTTTCAGTTTTCATTACTAAAAGGCTAGTTCCTCAAGCTCATTAGCTCAGTTGCAATTGGCTCCTATCGTGCATGATAATTTTGGTCCTTGATGAATAAGCAGAGATTTCAGGAGGAAGTGATCCTATATGATGAAGTTAAAATGTGTTTTTCTCTGCATAATGTTGTTTAATAATCCAAATATTAGTGCTGGTAGAAATTATGCAAAAGTGATCCTACTTGAAAACTTTCCCTTTTGTAATCTCATTCCATATGTTTCTGTGATCCCCTATTGACTATGAATATGGCAAAAGAAGATATGGACAAAAGGTAATTGAAATTGGCTGGTAAAAGACATTTCAGGCTTGAATGTTTTAGCAGTTTGTCCAAGCAGTAGTGTTCGTTGCTGTAGCATTTAGTTCAGTTTAGTTCTTGACTATCATGATACAGGAAAAAATAGGTAAGTAATTTTTAGTTTTGGTTTTATGATTCCAATCTGACTTTCACTATCAGGGGTATAGTATAAGGATAGTGAAATCAGCTTGGTAAGGTAAAACTGGTATTTAGGAGGAAAGATGCTAGCACAAGAGCTGACAAAATAGCTGCAACAAACGAAGCTTTTATTGTGAGAAGTCATGAGAATTATTTTGTCAATTGTCAGCTAAACATCGAGCATTTTCATGTTGACTTGGAAATAGCAGTCTCCATTGAGAAACCCCAGCAGCTGAAATCCTGCTATTCACAAGAAAATAATAAGTAAAAAACCCTTACTAGACAATATTACTTTGTATTATCTACCAAACCCTATGCATGAGCTCTTCTCTTGAATATCCCCACTTTGTTTCACACTGATGTATTTAATGGCCTCATTTGTGTATTGGTTCACATTTTCATTATATTTTGCCATTTAGCATTCTCCATGATTGTGTTTCATTGAACAGATGCACTACAGTTTCTCTGCAGCAAATTCTATGATCCATAATTAGATGTCAATATGTTTTCTTGTAATGCTATTGTGAATTAAACACATTTTTAGTTACACGGACATTAATTAAAATCATACGCTGAATTGTTACATCTTTTCAAGCCAGTTGGAGAAAATATTTCTGGTTTACTTGAGTGCTGTAGAGCATTCCATTTTATTTCTTCATTAGTTACTGTACTGGAAGAATCTACCCCCATCCCACCCCAAATGACGCAATATTAACGTTCATAACAAGATCAATCCTGCCCTGCAATGCGTGGATCTAAGCACTGAAGAATGCCTTCAGTCGTAAACACTTAAATGGAGATGAGGACACCCTCTCTCTAGGAACTGAGAGCTACATTTGCTGAACACGACAGGGGGAAGGTGAGACCCAGAGCTTACCTTCATCCCCAGTGTCACTGCCTATACAGGGGCACGTTGGAGAATAAATGTATTACAGTAGGAAATATTGACCTTAAATCAAGGAAGAACTGGGTCTATAGTCCCAAACTAAGTGCCTACAAGCAAAGTTTAGAAACCTGACTGCTGTTAACAGATAGGAGGAACAGAGGGAGCAAGAGTAGTACCGAGATCTTGCATAATCATTGACATGTTTTATATACTAAATGACGTAATTTTTTTTTTGCCTGTAGGGGAATCAGTTTTGATGGGCAGGAGCTAAGAATTTTCTTTAAAAAAAATCTATAGCAGTAAGTTTTGGAGGAGGTTTCAAGCAGGTCCCAACAGAATGAATGGCATAAGGCTGGCATAAGATGTGTGAAATAACTGTAAACAGCTAGTGGGATGTGAGCTAGTGAGGAAAAGAGCAAAGAACAGCTTAAAATAATAAGGCGAGCCAGTGACAACCAATATTCTTCCCTATTATTGTAGGTGGCACGTCCTTCCAAAAACACCCTTTTGGTTGGTATAACATTTATTTCTACTTCCTACTCACTGGGGGCAAGTTTTGCCTCCACTTTGCAGTCGACAAAGTTTCCAAGACATAAATGATGGGATTCAGAAGAGTAAAAGCTGGATGAAGAAGGGAAGCTGGGGTTCAGCCTCTCCTCTGCTTAGTGGAGGTTCGCTCTGTGGAATATATTCCTCAAGAAAAGCAGACGAGGTACCTACTAGAAAAAAAAGAAAAAAGAAAAAAAGAAAAAGAGTAGATTAAATCCCTTATTTAAATGCCTCATGTAAAGTAAAGTAAAGCTGACCTGTTCAGAGAGAGGGTTCTGCGCTGACCCTCTTTTATCGTCCTACTGTGGCACATCTTCCCCTTTTGCCCTGTCCCTCTCTCCAGAGAGTTTAGTTACAGGTGTGAGTTTGCTCCAAGAAGAAACAATGACCTAGATAAGAGCCAAATTCTGCTTTTTCATACCATTGTATCATGCGGTGGCATACAAGCTCATACTGCAGTATCGTGGTAGCTTTCACAGGACAGGCTAAGGATTTGATTAGGGAAGTATGGTAGAACATACAGGGGAAAAAGAAAGGGAGATTAATCCAAGCCACTAAACGAGCTCCTGTCATCTGTGCAAATGTAAAGCTCTCCAATGACACTTTTTAACCCCACGGGTGTTTTTCTGCAGTGGGAAGCCATTGCTAACTTGGGTACAAAAGCCGTTTTTCTGCAGCTTTCCTCACTCTGTCCTCCCTCACCCCTCTCCATACGCAGCTGTATAAGGAAGATGATAAGTAGAGTTTGTGGGGATGTGCCTTCAGCATTTTCCAGAAGATGCTAATTGATTAAAATTTGAATGTTTATAATATGGGTATTTGCAAAATGAGACATTCAGAAAGAGAAATGGAAAATTTTTTCTTCATCCCATTTCATTGTCATTTTAGTGAAAAGTTCAAATTTTTATCTTTCAGAAGACACAGAAAGACTTATGTGAAAACAAAAAACTTATAAATTACTGCCTTTTTCCAAGTTTTCAGCTTGTGAAAGTTAGAGAGATTGCAATTTCTCCTCCTGACTTAGCTCTATTTTCAGTGAGAGCACATGCGGTTCTAATGAGTGCCATTAGGTCCGTGACAAATTTTCTGAGTATCAAACCTACTTATGGTAAAACACAGACTTCACAAAATTAAAAATAGTGTATTGAGTTCTTAGGAGATTGAAAGGCAAACATTCTGAACTGTGAATAAGTCAATTTTTTAAAACCTGTAAGAAATCTCAAATTTAGAGAGGAGCTCAATTTGCATGCAAGATTTACTGTAAATTTTGAACACAAATGTCATTGAAATGTTCACAGAATTAGGTTATACAAAAGACAACTTCTGACTGAAGACTCTCTACTATTTGCAAGTATCACATAGGCAAATAGCTAGAGCAGTTATGAGCACGAGTTTAAAGTCTATAGATCAAGGCTTGGATTCTCTGAACACATCAAAAGTCTCATAGCAGCTCCCAAGGTTCTGCTGATTAACCCAGTAGGATATTAATTAAGCAAACATCTGCCATCCATACTCAGCATTCTCTTTCACCAATTAGGAGAGATCTGGGTATTTCAGACTTCTGAAGCACATTTTTTTTCTTTTTTTTCTTTTTTTTTTTTTCTTCCAGAGAATTAAGTCTATACAGCACTGAGTGAAATAAGCCAGTTTACTACTAAAACAGCCTGTAATACATCCTGGAAGTAGCAGAACTGAAGGAAAAAGAAGATTATAATTTTAAAAATAGTTCAAGCTACCTGACCCAGTTTTGTGTAGCTGCTGGATTCTCAGGCAAACATCCTCCTGTGCCATGTACTGGAAGAACAAAGGGTTAGATAGTCTCTTCCCAGAGAAAAAGCTCTGAAACAAAGCAAAACAACAAAAAAGTTTAGTAGAGCTCCACAAAAAATACTAGTTTAGGAGAACAAGATTATTATTTTTTTAAGTTGCATACAAAGAGGTCAAGGTTAGAAATATGCTAACCATTTTCCTTGAATTATATCTGTCTTCTCCTGATCCTGCGGTACTTTATAACACTGATGGTGGCATTTGTATGACTACAGTCAAGGGTACGGTGCTGCTTCTTTGGTGCCTACTTTCCAGAGCTTTATATATTTCATACAAATATACTCCAGATCATAGCAGATTACCAGCACATTTTTCTTACCTATCTTGTCAGTGAACAGCTTTCTCCAGTTTTCCCCCTCCCATCTTGACTGCTTTAATCAAGGCCAGGTAAACATATAAGTCAGTTGCGTCTACTCAAAGCTAGTAGAGATTTATTGCTCTCCCAAAGTTATCCCTAGTCCACTGTTTTGATAACACCACCTTCCTTGCAGTCCACTTAGTTCCCCTTCCTTAACCTGCTGTGATCATCAGCTTGCACTCCAACCATGTCCCAGTTACCTCGTACTCTACTGAGATGTCAACAACTCCAACCAACCAGTGACAGACACTTCCTTCATGCTTTCACTCTTGCTGCCCACGAGAACACAGGACTGCCTGTAAACCACTTCATTTTCCTATTTCAAAACTAACCTTAACAATTCTCCTCTGCCATGATGCTTTAAAAAAATTGTCCATGGTTAAGCAGCTGGTGTGCCGAGACCACTGCCTACTGTGCCAGTCAATTTCCTCTTATTTTTAACACTCCCCATGCAGGACCAGCCATCTGTTTCTTGTTTTATCCTTTGATTGCAATCTTTTGGGGATGAATTTATTTCTGTACATTTAGCACCAGCCAGACTGGGGTCAATGAACCCAGGCAGCCCCGTTCACTAGTATATAAATACATAATATAGCCCCTCATGCTGCAGTTGCAGTGATTGGGTTTATTTTCCTTTTGCTGTTGGAGTGGGAAGTAATCCAACATTTTGCATTTACTTCTTTTTATATTTTTTTTAATTAGAAACCAATAAACACATAGACAAAATAATATTTTTTGTTGTTGTCTTTACAGATATGTCATGCAATAATGCTATATAAAAATATAATTGGTTGCTGAATACCATATACCTGCAGTGAACTTTTCTCCCCTCTATTAGAACACTGAATCCCAAAGCAACGTATGATGCACTAGGTTTCGTTGTTTAATTCTTAATTGCCATTGAGACAGTATACATGTGGAACTGTGATTAGCTTTACAACAAAAGAAGTGAAAGTGTAGAAGAACTGGAAAAAATGATAAAAACTGGGAGTCTTGCAAGATGTACTTCAAGTTTTCTTATGGTACTGTCTAGAAGGGCTTAATTTTAATAGCTGCTGTGCAGTATAACCTGCTTTGGGACAGTGGAGGATCTACAAACCAGAGTAACAGAACTCGTGTAAATGATGCCCTCCGGGTTGGTACCACCCAACTCATTGCAGGCTGTGTCAAATAGATGCCAAGTTTTTCCAAACTTACAGATTTCACTGCCACCAAAGAGGTGGCTGTTTTGTCCCTGCAGGTGTCTTTTCAAGCTTGTTTTATAAAGTCTTTGTCATTCTGCTTTGTACAGTAGGGGCATGGCAGGTGTCAGATCATTTTGTGAATAGGTTTTCATAATACAATAGCAGAAGGTGGGAAAGGTGGTTTCAAGTTTCCTTTTTGCCTAAGGGAGCTTAAATGCGTTTTCCCGCATAAGCACCTTAATCATCCAGAAACAGATAGGTCTATGGTGAAGCTACACCAATTGCTTCTCCTGAAGCTATTGCATTACTTCATGCAAAACTAAATAGCTGTACCTCCAACTCCTCTTTGCAGTAGACTTACGTGTATTGTGTACCAGCCCTTACACTTTCCTGCCGTTTATCCAGAGTCCAGCATACCATCGCAGAAAAGAAAGTGTGGAAATACTTACTATAAATGTCAGAGGGGCTTAAACATGTTAGTAAGTATTTCTCAGAAGTGAAAAGTCTTGCTCAGTCCCAACCATGCCCAGAAGGTAATAAGTGCTTACAAAATTTCTCTTCTGAAAAAGCAGCCTGGAAAGATTTTGAGTTTCAGAAGTTACATGCCAAGGAGGTGGGTTTAATCATCAGAATTTTGGCCTGAGGTCAATAATGGTGGTTAATCACCTAATCAAATAATTTTCTGTATCTAGTTATGCAAACAATATACCCCCCATTTCTACAGTGACCTGTAGAAAAAAATGGCATTGTGGTGTATCTGGTATATAGAATCAGGAAGAGAAGAGAGAGAGAGAAGAGAAGAGAAGAGAAGAGAAGAGAAGAGAAGAGAAGAGAAGAGAAGAGAAGAGAAGAGAAGAGAAGAGAAGAGAAGAGAAGAGAAGAGAAGAGAAGAGAAGAGAAGAGAAGAGAAGAGAAGAGAAGAGAAGAGAAGAGAAGAGAAGAGAAGAGAAGAGAAGAGAAGAGAAGAGAAGAGAAGAAGAAGAGAAGAGAAAGAAGAGAAGAGAAGAGAAGAGAAGAGAAAGAGAAGAGAGAAGAGAAGAGAAGAGAAGAGAAGAGAGAAGAGAAGAGAAGAGAAGAGAAGAGAAGAGAAGAGAAGAGAAGAGAAGAGAAGAGAAGAGAGGAAAAAAATTCTAACCAGTTAACAAAGAAGAGAACAGAGAGATGGGGAAAAAAAACAGAACAGTGGTTAACCTGTCATTTTATCTTGCTGTCATTCTTGATTTATGAAATCCAAGAAAAAATAATATGTAAAGAAAAAATAATCTGTCCCTTGGATATTTGCTGTTTTTTCAGGTCACACTATGAAAGCTGCCTTATTTAAGAATTTTCAGAGGGATTACTTCTCCCATATCTCTGTTTTGAATTTGACATTCATGAAAAGGAGAGAGACTAATAAAACTAACCAGATCCACACTTGTACCGAATTGTGTAACCTATCACACATCCACACAGCAAACCTCAAAACACAAGGCATAATCTTGCAGGTTTTTGCTCAAGGAAGTCTTATTTCTGTAAAGACAACCCTAGAATACCGGTACATGTTCTATCACAAACACAACATAGGCATTTCTTCACATCTGGAGTACTCTGGAGCAGAAGCTTCCATGTGCCAAGTTATGTGGTACATTCTGTTGCAGCAAATGTCTGCTAGGGGTTTATAGGGGAAAATTTTTCTTTGGCAAGGGTGATAAACATGTACTAATAATACTTTTCCATCTCAAACATTCATGTTTCTATGGGTAGATAGGGACCTACAAACTTATCCATTGGTGATCTAAACCAGTACGTGTGCCCAGAGGTGAAACCTGCTGTGCCAATAAACGATTTTTCCTATCCTGAATCCACAGGTTGCAGAATAAAGGAATTAAAGCTATCATTCATTTTGGCTTGCTCTTAGTGTTGCTGTATGAAAGCAAGGGCTGATGAGCAGCTGCATCATCCTGGTGCAAACTCCACGAATTTGCCCCAGCATAAAGACAAATCACTCCAGTTATTAAGAGAAAAGCTAAGCAGTCACTAGGAGAGGAGCTGATTATTCTACCATATTATACCATCCTCTCAAACGTCTTGATTTTGTTTGATTTTTCCCCATCAAGTGCCAGAAAGAGCTGGCTGTCAACAACTCGCAGGTTCCTTTTACAAAGCTGTAGATTTTCCAAGACTGTGCACCAAATCAGAATTTGTGATGATTTACACCCACTCATTCTGTACATGCAGATGGAAATCTGAACAATGAACCAAAGCCTGTATATATTCTTCCTTTTGTGACCTGCAGTGCAGGGCTTTATATAGAGCAGTGGATGGTAGAAGTTACTTTATATGGAGTACTCTCTAAAGATTATAAAGATACTACAGCTTACCCCCAATAATAATAATAATAATAATAATAATAATAATAATAATAATAATAATAATAATAATAATAATATAATAACAACAACAATAACCACCACCACCCCACCTGGTTCCTGGCATTAATGGCCACCGGAAAGTTTCTATCCATTTTTGGAAGACTGGAGTGGGGTGTGCTTTCCCATGTGCTTCACTGACACTAAGTTTCTAAACTGTGAAATTTGTGTGAGTTTTGGGCACTGGAAAAACCACACCTTATTTTCATCTAGCCCAAGTTCGTCTCAGTATAGCCCTTATTACCTGTGGCTGGCTTACCTCTGGCCCACAGTGATAGGAATAAGGGAAGAAGAAGTCTACCTTTGCTTATGTGCGCCAGATTTGAACGCCTGCAGACAGGAGCAGCAGAGCTGAATGTTTCCCTTCAGAAAGTTCTCGGCTCTGGTTTTCGTCAATTTTCAGTCAATTCATAATATATTGATACTCAGAATGACCCAGCTGTTAGGCTTTTCCTTCATGTGATGAATGAATGTTGCTAAAGAATAAAGTTAAACCATAAGTTCACACAGATAAGCCTTCACAAGTGGCTATAAATCTAAGTGGATGAGAGCTTCTTAGCTGGCCGAATGTAGTCATTCAGCACATAACTAGCATAAAAGACTCATACTTGCTGTAGGCACTTACCTGGAGCATTTCTAGGTTTCTTGGAAAGAACTAACAGCTTCTTGTGTTTACTCTATTTTAGCATTCCCGTGTATCCTATACCACTCTGTCACCAGTACTTGGCAATATCACTACTTTCTCCATTTGGAGTGGCACTTCACACCGTCTCATCTCAGACAACAGTTCTGTCTACATTATTCCAATAACCGGAAGGATCTACCTCATACCTACACTTTATGATATATAAAATATGTGAACTAGAACTCAGCTCACTGATTTTTTTGTTTGTGGATATAAAAAATTTGCAATACTATTAACATCCCTTTTATGTTACTAAGAAATAGTGAAACATAAAAAGCAGGTTAAATATATGGATTCCTGTTAACGGTTTGGCTCATGCTTAAACTTTCCTTTGGCTTGGGAAGGGTGGGGAGGGTCTTACCTTAATGGACTACCGTAATGGAGTCTTATATTACCAGAATCATTGTGATGAATTGAGTAAATTCTACATTACACCTAAAGTGAGCAAAACATGTAATTCTGACCAAAAATGATGTGCGCTTCTGTAATTTAGGCTGTAAAGCACCCACTGTCAGACTTTGTGGGAGTTATCAAAGAGGGTAACCATTTTTGTATTTCCCTTCTGTCTTCAAAATATAAAATCTTTTAAATTATAAAATCAGGAAAACCCCAGCCATTAAGGCATGTGTGCTGTTAATCTGGCGTTACATCTAACACGTAAAATTATTCGGATCTAGTATACACCCAGAATAAAGCTTGTCAGTTAGCAAAGGCTGCATCCACCCATGCAACATCCCTTTCGGATGACTGTCACACGACTGATGGATCTCAGGGTCAGCACTGCCTATGCTGACATGGAGAACACAACGCTAAGTCAGAAAGAGCCCGGATCCTGAAAGGCTCGGTATTTATACATTTGGACGTTTTAGCCCAACACATTGAAAGCACACTGGAGACAGGCTCTGACCGTTATTGTACCAGGTAGACTATAAGATGATGCTCCTCACCTGCGCTGTGCGGAGGGTTGAAACCTAACGTTTAGATGTCTAAGCACTCACCGTTTCCATACCTGAAATGTATTTCAGGCTTCTGTAAGCTACTTGGGTCACAAGCATATTTCACTGTGCAGGAAAATGTAATGTTTAAGCCACAGCGTACCTTGGACTGTTAGAAAGTGCTGGCAAAGGGGCACTAACGTATCTGACAGTCCCAAACGTCTCACTTTCTTCAAAAGTGATGGCCCAACCATATAGCCCGTACGCAAGTAAAATCTCTCACATCTCTCTGGGCAAAATTCCTCCCTCTCCTTCTCATTCCCTTCACTTGCAATTCCACACGCCCACACAATACTGGAGAAATTTGTCCGTGCGAGGAATTGTGCCAGGAGGAATCAGTCTCTGCAGCCACGTTGCAACAGGCACCACAGCCCCGCTGCACCTCCTGTGCTGGAGACGGGCGACTATCTCAGAGAAACCACATTGCCTTTCCAAGAGACAGGCTACTATTCTTTTTTTTTTTTCATTATTGCTATTATTTTTGCAGCTCCTCTTCACTCTGTCCCCCCGCTTTCCAGTCCATTACGTATGCTCTAAAGTGATTTTAAGCAGTTTTATTACCTTTGTATATGCTCAAAGTGCTTTTGACTCTGGATGCTTCCTATAACAATCAGGATGGTTATTTTTTCCCATAGCTATTTCTTTCTGTCTGACAGACCACTGTTAATCACATGCGTAACAGTATTCTGAACTATAATAAGTTTATGCAGTTTTAGAAACTGCTATGTACTCCTCCCTTGTCCCTGTGCCTATCACCACAAGTTATTTTCACAGGTTGTTTTTTGGAGGGTTGTTTGGTGGTGTTGGTTGGTTGTTTTTTTTTTCCATCTAAACACATCTCTACAAAACTGAGATTATAAAACAGAAAGGTGTTTTCACCATGCTTTCATTATTTGCTGACACAATCTACTTGCACTCAAAAGAACTCAAAGAACCAGAGAAAATTAGTTAAAAATGCATATAGGAATAACACACACGTTGCAGGTAATGTTTCCCTGATTCCCGGGCAGTAAGGAAACTTGTCTGCATTGTGTATTTCATCCTTAAGCAACTAATCTAACCAAAAGTCAACAGGGCTTTGATTTATAGACCATGGTTTTCTTAAAATTTTCAACAGTCTTGTACAGCTCAGCTTTAGCCCAAACCGAGCGAGTTCAGAAGGTTGCTGTAGGCTTTCCTCTTCTGAAGGCTTTTACTGCAAATGTCGAACTTAAATACATGGTGGAGAAGAAATGAAAAGGCTGTTCCACCTCCCCAACTACATGTAACCCGCAGGGACAATTTTTAAATTTCACATTTGGGTTTTTTTATATGCAGGGCGTAATGCCTGATGAGAAAGTTTGGGAAGTGACCTAATTCCATTTCATGAGAGCCCTGTTTATTAAAAGCCAAACTTTCCAGTAGCATCCGGATATCTAGAAGATGCAGTTAGCCAAGCTCGTTATTAGCAACATCAAAACGTGCAGAAGTAGCTCCTCCACCCCTGCGCTGCTCTCAAAGCGGGAGATGGGAACAAACACACATCAGCAGGCAGCAAGCAGACATCAAAAACAGGTCAGCAAGACGGGGTTATTGATCAAATGGACGTCAGAAAGCTAATGGAGAAATGCTTCCGCTGTCCTTATCCCTCCACCGTTCTCTACAGCGTTGAGCAGGAGCAATACAGGGCTAAAATTTGCATGGCTGAGAGAGCAGCATGAGCAGCAGCTTACACTGTACAGGGATTTTGCACTGGCCATTTTCACTCAAACCTATGCCTTGTGAAGCTCTCAGTAGAAATTCCTATTCAGTAGGTTCATTAAAATAAAAATAATAAATAAAAAAAAGATGTTTGACTCAGCTTCTTTTTTTTTTTTTTTATCTACCAAGGTGTAAAAGTGTTATTGATCAAATTTGCTTTTTTTTTTTTTTTTTTTCTAAATATGTCAGGTTTCAGTGGAGGATTCCTGTGAATTAAAAGTTGGCAATTGTTCTAATCTTGGCTTCTGAAAATGTGTAACGAAATACACATTGCACAATGTGAAAAGCAACCACACCGGAGGCAAAGCAGGGGAAGGCAACGCGTTCGCCGTTATACCTGAATATGCTGAACCGGATAAACACGGAATTTTCTTGAAAGAGATTATGGTTTCCTTAGGTTTGCCATAATGAAAGGTTTCATTTCATTAGACAAAAGCGCTGAGGGCAGCCAGAGAAACTTGTATATTGAAGCTGGAAGAAGTAAGAACTGCCTCACAGCCTTAACGACCCGTTCTGACGAAACAAGTTCCCTCTTTTAGTGATATGACTTCCAGTACAAACGGGAACCAAAGCAGCACACAGGCAATTGCAATGGCATGAAAGCACCTTTTCTTCTAGGAAGAGCCTGTTTTACTGCAATTTATGGCTTATGGTAGGGCAATACTCAACAGTAATAATATTACTACAGTTTTTGACTACATTAAATAGTAGTGTTATATTTGAGGTTGGAGATGGTTTTCCCACAAGACCTTGGCAGAGATATTTCCTTCCTCAGACATCATTTTATGGAGAAGGACAGATTCCCTTTCCCTACTATCATTACAGGGTGCAATGGTTATTAGTTACATTTGGCTCCCAGGCCTCTAAATTCCTATAAGGAAACAAACTGGTCTAATTTGCTTCTCTAGTGCTCTGCTGTCAAACATCATGATGTTTTTGCAAGTACTAATGTCACTGAAACATCCCACATTTTATGCCAAAAGCTCAAATCTAAACTTTATTCTTTTAAAAAAGACTTAAAAAAACAGTCTGAAAATCAGCTCTTACACAACAGAAAATCATACATCAATGAAAATCACGGTCGTTCCCAATCTTTAAAGTTACTTAAGATGACAGTAGCAGAGGTACAGAGGTATTATCCCATGTACTGTGCCAAATGCAAGGATCTGTATTCCACCCACCCAAGTTCTTTCTTTAGTTTAATTGAATGGTTGAATTAAAGTGTTTTTGTTTCCAGCACTAAAACGGTGTGCAATATCCCAGCTCAGTCTTATCCACCTTCTTTCAATCAGCCATAGGGTTCTCTGGAAGTTCAAACCATTCCATTACACATAAAACACTCATTTGTGATTTCACATGCTAGAAGACACTGATAACATGCGTTATTTAGTCTCAATTTAATACAGCGGGCTGGATCATCTGCTGGGATATATGGTTTACCCATGCTCCGACTGACTCCAGCCAATGAGCCTTCTCAAGATGACGGCTATAAAGAAACTTTCAAGCCTTGTACCACCGCTTCACTCATTTAACAGCCAAATGAATCAAACAGAAACTATTGAAGAGGTTTGAGTGGAGAAGTGGGAGAGCCAGAATTGCTCTTGCCAGGCTTTGCCTGCCAAAAGCATTAGGAAGCTTTCTCTATATCTAATATTAGACAGCGGAACTGGACCTCTAGCTACTGTCTCCAGAAATGCACTCAGCAGGAATGAATATGTCTCCACATGAGATGACATGGGAGTACATGTGTCGTGCCGGGCTACCGCTAAGCTGCAGGCAGGTTATCAGAGATGATGCCAGAAGCTGGATGCTGCCGAGAGCAACCCGCTTTGCCTGTAGAAGGAGGATGCTGCTCCAGCAGAGCATACCCTACAACGCTGCCGTGGTTTTGAGAAGGCCCTTTCAGTATTGTGGGGGGCTTTGGGCGGGGGGGGGGGAGGCTAAGACAATGGTTTATTAACTAATTTAACTAATTCTCTCCAGTGTATATCAAAAAATAGTTTCTAATTAAAAATTATGCCAACTACAGAAAGAATGATCTGAAAATAACTTACTTCTTTTACTAACTCCCCCCCCCCCCCCCATTTCTTCAAGTTTCTTGGCTTTAAGACTTTCCACACTCCTCTCTCTGCTTCCCCCTCTCCCACCTCTCACCTCCTCCCCCTCCAATCTGGCTTCCCCGCCTCCCTTGGCAGGCTCTTTAGCTTTAATTCAATAGTTAAAAGGCTGAATCAAAAGTTGTATAATCCGTTTGAACCAACTTTTATTCCGTATCAGAAAAGGAGCAGAGGCTAAGGACAGCCCAGCTGTGATTTCAGATCCATGGGGGTGAGCACAGTGAGCTGCCAATATTTTCCCCTTACCCTGCCCGCTTTATCTGCCGGCTGAGAAACGGTACCTGCGCCATCAGGTGCGTCGATGGGGCATCTCGGGGACAGGCATGAAACAGAGCAGGGCTGTTCCTCTGGCCCTGCTCGTTTGAGACCGTTTCATCACCGCTGTCACGTGAAACCTAAAACCCAGAAGCTGCTTTAGCTTTGGCAGAAGGCAAATTTCAAGGAGACAAAGGCAGAACAGGGCAAGGAAAAGGAGGGAGAGAGACAGAGGAAGGAATGATAGAAGTACGAAAAAGGGGAGAAAGACCGCCCAATTTTATTCTTCCTGTCCAAAGCAGCTGAATTTCAGCTGAAATAAGAGCAAGGCATGCAGATAGACACTGTGAGAAGCCTACCATAGAGGGGAGACCAGAAGATGCCTTGATTAGCTCGATAAAAAGGCTGACATGTGGTATGGCTGCCGTGTCTAATTACAAAGAATGAGCACCCATGAAGAAGTAAATCTCTCAATGCTAGTAGACGGTATTAATACAAAACCAAACATCAGCTCATCATAAATGCTTTTATGCTCTAAATAAGGAGTTATGGCATTAAAGCTGTGAAGTGAGTTGTAGGAACAAGAGTTTGCGACTTACAAAGGCGCAGGTCGGTAGGAACTAAAAGGGACGTGCCATGTCTCCACCACAGGGGACTGGACTGAATGGCCGTTCAGGACATCACCGAAGGAGAAGAGCGAGCTGCAGAGGCAGAAACCAAAAGGCTGTCAGTGACGGCAGTGACACAAGCTTCCCCAGCGCACTACCTTCTGTTGGCCAGCTTCAAACCCCCGAAATAATACACCCCAATGTGCTGAGATCAGTAGCAGAGTCCCTACAGCCCCGGTGGCACTGATGCCTGAGCCAGCCGTGGCCTTGTTACAGGAGGATCACAACCTCATCTTGATCAAGGGTTGGGTAATTGGGTGTAACGAGCCTAAGCCGGCAGGACAACACAAAGAGGAATCAACAAGTGACGGGGGAGCAATGTCTGAAATTGATGGGAATGTATGGGATGTCACCATGGGTTGATTTCATTGGTGTCCTGGATATAGACCAGTGTTGAAGATTTCAGGTAGAAAAGGGGAGAAACAAGTTTTCTTTACTTGGAAGTCTTGTGTTGGCCTTAGTTTTTTAAAAAAATAATCATGCTTCCTTATACAGCTGTTAATAGGAACAAAAACACTACACAAAGATTTTCAGCATGTCATGGAGAGCTGATTTTTCTCACAGGCCAACATTGCACCATTTTAGTTTGGTTTAACCTAATTAACCCTGTCTGTAAACCTCTTAAATTCACTCAAAGATTTCCCCTCACAAAAAAAAAACCTGTCACCCATTGTACGCGTTCAAGCCTGGGCACTGGTTTTCTTTAAACTATTTCCTTTAAGGTAAAGGGTAAAATTAGAAATCTAGAATATATGAATTTATTCTGGCTGTCCTTGGTTTTTTTCCCAGCTATTTGAGAGTTTAAAAATAAACCAGCCATACCGCATTGCTTGAGAAAAAAAAAAAAAAATCTTAAGATCTCAGATATAACTTTTAATGGGCAATTTTACTTTTTTTTTTTTTTTAAATTAATCCTAAGATTTTAAAACCTGCAAGAGCATATGGGAACTGCACACACATCTTTGCACGCACTGAAGCCTGACACTTGTACAGGGGATGAATTTTGGCTGTAAGTGAGCCTGTAGGGACCTTCCACCCTCTGAGGAATGGGGTACACACCGCAGCAGCTGTACCATACATCTCCCAGATCCTCACCACACACAGCCACATGGTCATATTTCTTTAGATGGTTTGCATCCAAAATATTTGACCTACACATACTTTCCAAGTCAGGCTAAAGAATTTACCAAATTGCTATCAGTATCACGGGCATTGCACATCCAAAAACTACTCCTGTTTTTATCTAGATTTTTTTCCCAGTCCATCCTTGCTGTATGTAGTGACAAAATGCAAACCAAAGTCATTATTTCTTTGTGATCTATGGGAAAAAAACCAAACCTACAGCAGCTCAGAAAACACTTCTAATTTCAATAGTCGTTGTCGGCCAAAGAACAATATTACCTGGTTTTGAGGCAGCTGCTTAGGACACCATTCCTACTTTTTAACCACTTTTCCCCTGATTTCTTATTAAACATATTAAAACCCCAAAATTTTGTTTCCCCTTTCAATTACTTTGCAGAAGAAAAAAAAAAAAAAAAAAAGGAAAGAAAGCAAAGACTGATATATGCTGTTATTACAAGGGCTATTTATTGCAAAAAAGTGGAGATAAAAGTTACATTCATTTCATCTCCTACAGTTCCTTCTCACGCGTTGTCAGCTCCCCTTGCGCACACACATCCACCCTACACACAGTGAGTGCATATGGGACATCGGAATAGCTGTGGGATAAGTGCAGTATTAGCTCAGTGTGGTAGCTTTGATATGTGACGCTCTGCAGGGCTGCCAGCAGAGTGACAGTCTCCTTACCCTAATGCAAAGACTATTCTTCATCTATTCAGTTCACTTCCAATAGTCTTATATTGTCACTAGTGGCACGAAGCAGACTGTGCATCGCGACGGAAAGCCTTGCATCCCTGAGGATTAGTTCTTGCCTTTGAGTGCCAGTCCTGAAGCATTTGACAATTTTTATGAGATGAAAATAAGGGTCAAATGCAATCAAATGAAAAGAAGAGAAAACAAACAGCCCCCCCCCCCCCCAAAAAAAAAAAAAAAAAAAAAAGAGATGAGAGAGAATTCGTGTTTCTACTACATTGCTTCCAAAGGGAAGAACTTGATTTTTTGTAGCAAAGTACTTTTCACATCAGCAAAGTTAGGACTTTATCTTCGGACATACAAAGAATATTGCACTTTGAATTCAAACATATAGATTGCAGGAGTTGAACATTAACTGCTTTCTCCTGAGAAATTCATTGAAATGTCCTGTTCCATGAAATAGCTTTGGTGCATTTAAACTGATAAACCGTGCTAAATCCGGACATCGGAAGACCATGAGAGATACCTCAGAAGATAAAGCACTTCTGAGCGCCTGTGACCCAGTTCTGGCACCAGCGCCCATGGTAAGCAGAACTTCCCCCAGAGTGGGTTCGCAGATACAAGGAGAAAAGGTGCCGCGTAATTTGTCAAACGCATTCTTGCTGAGGTTACAGGACCACTGTGCTAGGTGCTGTAGAAAAAAGCCATCTGGAAGTTTTACAGCACGGAGAGACCAAATATGACAGATAAAGTAACTTGCCTCTGTGATGTAGCAATTCGGCGGTAGAGCCAAGAACAAAGCAAAGGTCTCCAATCCTCGTCTAGCAGCTCCCTCCTCCCCACCCCGCCCCCCACCATGATATTACTGTACGTTTAAGGATTAATTTTTAAGGCTCTATTACCTGTAAGTGTGGGAACATTTTGTGTGGAGGAGTGCTGGTAAAAGGCTATTTAAAAAGAACAAAAATACCATATGCTTCCTGGATTAATTTTGAAGCCTCATTAAGGTCAACAAAAAAGGCTGAGATACACTTGTGATTTGGCGCGGGCTTTCGCTTGATCGGAGAGGGCTGGTATTTTTGTAAACAAAGTTGCTAATTTAACCCCGTCCAGAATAAAGTTGTGTGTAAAGATCCTGGCCTGTAAGAGTGCTGTACCTTGGGAGGAAACACCCTATGCGGATGCTGCCCTCTGAGTTTACTAATACTAATGGCAATTCATTTGCAAACACAACTGAGAGTGAAGAACATTCGTATTATCTAGCATCATCTCAGCTGTCTCCTACTAAACTAGCAGCCAGCTCTGTGAACGGGTAATTTAAAACTGAGATGGAGGCTGTGCCTCTCTGTGAGAAAGGGTCTGTAAGGGTAGCAATCCTTGTGCCTCTTAACAGCAGATTACGTATTAAATCAGGCTACCACACTCAAATACTGTCATTTTATTCTTACTAGTAACTATAAAAAAATACGAGAAACAAAGGCTGGGGTTCTGCCCTGAAATATTCCGGTGACACCAAACGTAGTCCCAATACACATGAAGAGAAAAAAAAAGTAGTAATATATTAATTATATCCATGTAAAACCTAAAAACATGGTTTTACTCCAGTATTGGTTCTGTAAATAGAAAATTATTGATCTCAATGAACACATACTAAATTTGTTCAGTTTGGGAAAAGAAAAATTTTACTTTCAGATTGCCAACCAAAACCCTAGTACTCCGTTCTGAAAGCTGACATTTATTTTTATGTTAACAAAGCATTCTTTATTCCGGTGACCTATCAGTGGGAAAAAAAAAGTCAGAAAAAACAGAATTTCTAATCTGATGGGGTGCATTTCCTTGCATAACCTTATCCCAAAACTAATAAAGTTCATTATTTGAAGACCAGCATCGCAGAAGTTTCATTTGATCCTACAGATCACAGAACCTTGTTTGATACTGAAGAGCAAGGTACAGAGGGACACACTTGATCAGACTGAAAGTATTTGTTCATCTTTAGAAATGTTCACTGAAAACTTGTCTTAATATTTTAATCTTTAATAGGCAATTGAGACCCATGGATTTTAATTTTAAATCTTCTTTAAAATGTAGCTTTCTAAGGTAATACTCACAATAGCAAAGGGCAAAGGCTGGTGAGTGCTGAAAAGAAATTTGATATAAGGGAAAGGAAGGAGACTGGCAAAATCATAAATGTAACTGTTCAACATTTCCAACTTTCAAGTTTATGCATCTATTTACATTTAAATTTTTTCATGAACACCTTTCCTTTTAAAAAAAGCGTGCAAATCCAGCTTTTTCCATTTAAAACAGACTTTAGTTTCAGTTTAAAGATTGTTGAGTGACAAAAATCTTTAACTTAAAAAAAAAAAAAACAACCAAAAAACAGACAGTAACAAATGCAAATTCCAAGGAACATCTAGATTTTGAACATTGTTTATGAGACCACTACTCTTTACTTCTAAACTTTTCTATATTTTTAACCTAATTACTTCAACTGACGTTAATCTAGGATAATTCTGCTGGCTGCCAGAATTTGTGCCCACATGTCAAAGCTATCCTACTTTAGTCACAGCAGAATAATTTATTCCGCTGTAAGATGTTTAGGTGAAATTCACTGTGTAGGTGAATTTCGCTCATACCCGAGAAGGGGGTCTGAATGTCGACAGGCTCTCAGGAGAATACTTCAACAGACCAACCCCATCGACTACACGCTCATCTGTTAGGTCCCTCTAAAGTCCCCCAAGGTGCAATTCAGAGTGCATTAAGGCACATGCTGTGTAGGCATCTTCAACCAGCCAGTAGGAAAAATAGAGCTACATTCATAAGTTTGAATTTATAACATCTGAACACAGTAGTGTCAAGTCAGTAAGTGACAGCTGCGTAGAAATGTAACAGCAGCGGGACCTGCGGTGGGTAAATCCTCCTGCTCCGGTACAAGCCCACTTCTCCCTCATCACACCTGGAACTTGTGCCAAATTTCCCACCTAAAGGTCTTTGATGAAGGACACTGCCTGGAAAGACCATGAAATCTTTTCCAGTGTTTCTCTTTTCGTCCGTCCCAACCCGAGGAAGCTGTTTGCCTTCCTGCAGTTTGTTTATTTTTTTGACCTACTCTTTGGGCACAGGGAAACGTTGTCACCTTTCTCACTGCAAAACTAGAGTCTTGTTAAACCCTTTGCCACCATAATCTCCTTCAAAGCTGCATAAACCCAATTCATTCAGTCTTTCCTAGCAGGTCGTATTTTCTGTACCTCTAATCACTGTCTATGTAAACAGCCATGGTAAAAGCCATGAATCCAGACTTTCTTGAAGAAGGCGCAAATAATTGGACTTTCCTTCAACTGTGATGTCATCAGCCAGAGTAGAATGGTTTCCTCATCTCTTATAGACAAGCTTTGTTTCAGTATAGATTTGCCTTTTCTTTTTTTCTTTTTTTTGTTCCATGTCAGGATAATGCAGGCAGCTCATTCCAGCTGCAACTGACCCCACAACCCTGTATCTCAATTCTGTCCAGACAGAAGGCCTGTACGGATGTTTTTTCTTGCCTAACATAGGTGTTTGTGCTTGTTCTTGTTCAATTTCATCAACAGGAGTCTTGGCACTGCAAATTTGCCAAGACTCTTTTCGCTGCCGAACTCCAGGCTCCAGGACTCCTCCAACCTCCCCTGTCATGCACAAAGCTAATGAGCACAACATGTGGTCATCCAGGATTTCAGAGTTTTCGCTAATACCAGATCAAGAGTGATACTTACAGAAACTCATTTTGACAGAAATCCGTTGATAACCACTTTGAGTGTCATTTTGCAAATAGATTTTTACTTTCTGCCTGGTGCTTTAGTTTAGATCAATTGTATGGAACTGTCAAAAACCTCACTGTGTTCACCATGTACATCTACAACAATTAATGTGTTTCTTAGTGCCTCCCCTCCAGCCAGAGAGTTGGCTGCCTTATTATTTATTAAATTAAAACCTTATCTTCTCTTATGAAACTAAAGACAAAGGAGTTGTAAGAAGAAAAGAAATAATTTCCAATAGAGGCACCCTCTTTTTGTACCAGGAATGGCTGCACTCTCTGCAATTTTGAGGAACCAGAAAAATGCTGATAATGCCACCACAAGAAGGGATATGCAAAAGAAACACTCAAAATATACATGAAATTGTACAGAATAGAGAAAAAAGAGCAAAAGGGTTTCTAATTGAGCATGTTCCAACAAATGTAGGACAAGCTCATGGTAATGGGAGGTTGGCAGGAGGGAAAAGAGAGGTGAGCAAACAATTTAAATGCCATACATCAAAGAAAGGCAAAACACACTACCACAGCATGAACAGGCAGTGCCTCACAGGAATGCTTATTTCTCTATATGTACCTAAGACAATGAATAAATACAAGGAGAATAGAACAATAATCGTTTCAGCGCTAAAAACAAGAATAAAAAAAGAACAAAAGCACAACATAACTTGTAACAGTCTGATGTCCTGATCAGTCAGTGCAGTAGCAGAAAAAAAAAAAAAAAAAAGATTAATCAGCACAAACCTGTTAAAAGTATAAACAAAGGAAATGTATTTTTAAAACACAATTAACACCTATTTGGGCATTGCTTTCAAATCTTTTTCTTTTTTCATAAAAGGTAAGCGAACATGCGGCGAGGCCTAATTACCTGTTTTTTGCAGACAAATCCCAAAGCCATTACCAAGTCCTGTTGGATTTAATCTGCATGAGTCTTCAGGAGAGTGGTTGAGAATATTGTGTGTTCCCCATTTATATACCAGCCCAGCAGCATGGGAAGTCACTGGGCATGCTTAGCCTTTAAAGACATTGGAGGGTGTCCTATTAACATACACGTGGGGAACGTTTAGGAGCTCTCTCAGGCACAGTCTTGACCGTATCTTGACTGCAACAGGAGAGCCACATCAATGAACAGCCAGACTACTGTAAACTTTTTGCCAGGAATCCACAGTTTTCTCCTCCAGCCTTTGCTCAGTGTAACCATGTGTAGACTCACGGAATGGCAGGGGTTAGCAGGGACCTCTGGAGATCATCTAGTCCAATCCCCCTGTCAAAGAAGGGTCACCTGAAGCAGGTTGGACAGGACGTCGTCCAGGTGGGTTTTGAATATCTCCAGAGAAGGAGACTCCACAACCTCTCTGGCCAGCCTATTCCACTGCTCTGGCACCCTCAAAGTAAAGATGTTTTTCCTCACATTCAGATGGAATTTTGTGTTCCAGTTTGTGCCCATTGCCCCTTGTCCTGTGGCTGGGCACTGCTGAAGAGATTCTGGTTCCATCCTCTTGACACCCACCCTTTAGATATTGATAAGCATTGATGAGATCCCCTCAGTCTTCTCCTCTCCAGGCTAAACAGACCCAGGGCTCTCAGCCTTTCCTCAGCAGAGAGGTGCTCCATTGCCATGATTGTCTTTGTAGCCCTTCACTGAACTCTCTCCAGTAGTTCCCTGTCCTTGACCCGGGGAGCCCAGAACTGGACACAGTACTCCAGATGTGGCCTCATGAGGGCAGAGTACAGGGGGAGGATGACCTCCACTAACCGCTGGCCACAGTCTTTTTAATACACCCCAGGATACCTTTGGCTGGGACTGGTGATCCCTTCTATGTCAATGCTCGTCTGGATCTCAGCCTTCCTTGGGCCATTGACCTGTGATTTTTGCAAGAAAGTCTTTGCAATTCTCTGGAGCTATATAAATAATTGACAGTAATTAATTATTATTATACCTGCCCAAAAAGTGAAGACAGTGATCTATCACCAGCAGTGGAAAATTACTGAAGGCTATACTTCAGCCAAGCTCTCCAAAAAGAAGTGTTCTGGTTTTCTCTTTGCTGCCTTGCTTTTCCTTTGTGACATACGTATTAAATCGTACCTTCTGCACCAAAAAAAATTTACCAATTTTCACAGGTTTTCAGAAGCACAGGCAGCAACTAGGATGCTGCTGTCAATATACTGCTGTTCAGGACCTCTCCTTTTAACAGCAAGCACAGTTCAGAGGCTGGAATGATGCTTCTTATTCAACCTATAAGGGGCACCAAGTCTAAAGACAACATAGCATCTCATGTTCATTCTCACAACTCCCTCCTGGTCATGGGCATTTTTACAGTAGATGACCAAGTGCGATCTCTGCAGCAGGAGCTTTTTTCTGTCTTTGCATAGTCTGATGCAAGGAGATGCAATCCTACAACTAGAGTCCCAAACACCTCAGTGATACAAACAGCTGTGCTTTACCGATAGGAGATAGAGGCACAAACACCCTAAGGTTGCATTGTCATCTGTCATTCTCCATGCTTGCGTGCCAGCATCTTTGCAGTCATGTGGGACTGAGCCAAATGGGCACCCACAGGGAAAGTTCAAATGGTTCTTTGTGCTTTGCACAACAACACTGTTCTGGAGCTTTACACACGATGGGTTTTATCTACCATTTTCTCCTGCAACAACATGGTGCAAGCCATGCTCAGTTAGAACAAGAGCTCAGTTGTTGTTAGAAAAAAACAACATTTTGTGCCGCAGAATTTATAGGTAGTCCAAAACTCAAATTTCAGGAGCATCTTGCCCTTCTAGCCAACTCCTGACCAGTCAGATCTTGTAAGTACAGGTATCGCTGGCGTGCGTTGCACAGGGCAAATGAAGATTGTGGTAGACCAAGTGCAAGTTTCATTAGTATTTTAGACAGAAACCACGTGTATTCTCACCACTAATACAACAGATGAAAAATGCAAGTTATCTCCTGGTATGTTTTCCATACGTTAATTTTGTGAAGTGCTTGCAATCCTTCAGTACTGAAGACTAACAAAAGATAGATACAAAGTTATTTTAATTGCTATGAATGCAGCAAAAAGCCCTTTGATTTCTTTGAGGGTTGGGTGTTGTGGTTTTTTTTTTTTTTTTGTTAAGCAAAATTTCTGCGTTGGTGTAAGGCAGATTTTCCAGGCTTCAACAAACCAGATGGCCATCCAAAAATGCGATATGAAATTTTTATAGGAAGCTAAGAGCTGAACCCATCTAAGGGAGAGATTTTTCAGAGATTCCAAACTTTTAAAAATAAATATTACAGCAAGATCTTATGCATCTACGTTTGAACTGTAACGAGTAAATAAATAGCCACAGTGATAATTACCTAAATTCTATATTTAGAAGGAACAGAACACGTGCAGTAAACAATAGCACATTGTGATATTAATGAAGCGCTCGCTTCCTCTAAATGTAGAAATTCAGCAATTATCACCAGAATTGGCATGTATAAAGGTGCCGGTGACAATTTTAAAAAGGCATATTGCTTATCTGATAGACCAGAATGCATGCTTTGGACCCGATGCATTCTGTTATGAAGCATTCAGTGACACAGTCCCACACTGAGCCAAGCTTATGCTCGGCACAGCGACGGCTCTGGTGGAGAGGAAGAGGTGATTGCAAGCCTTCCTTCTGCTTGCCCCAACTTTGCGTTGGCCGGAGGCCAACTCAGCCATCAGCACAAATTAGAGCTGCTATAAAGATGTTCTACTTTACACCAGCAGGTTTGGACCCCTGAGGAGCGCACCACTCAGACATCAGAGCGTGTATTGAACTCCAGACCTTTCCCATCAAACCTCTGTCAGGCTCCTTCCCCGCTAAAAGGTGTCTCCTTTATGCTCTCAGGCGTTTCGCCCCGTGCATTTAGAGCCTGTCAGGGAAGCTGACGGAGCTGCCCACACCAAGCTGAAGCATCTCTGAGTCACAGGAGTTGCCCTCTTAAGCTGTAAGGTCGCTTTTGGTAATGCTATTTTGTGGCCAAAGATTTGGCCTGGAGACGTTGCCAAAGAAATACCTCCCGGCAGCTTGTTGCTTTCCGACCCGCGTCTCTGCCCCCCAGCGCACACAGAGCGGAGCTGCTCTGCTGCCAACACACCGCACCGTGCCTCTCCACCCTGCCTTTGTGTCCTTAACTCTTTTTTCCGACTTTCTTTCCGGGGTGAAAAATACCCCACCTCCATTTTGCATTAGACTTCTCCGTGCAGCCTGGCTTCCTACGACCCTAATTCTAGTTCACCCACAGAAAGAAAACAAAGTCAGCAGAAAGTGGGCAGGTGATAATTTACCACCTGGCTGACCGCAGGGTCTGAATTTTAGCTTTCCACCCTGCTACGTGCCAAACAAAGCTAGTCGCCGGGCAGAGGACTCAGGCAGTGGGTGAAGTCTTCTCTAATTCTCTGGGCAACGAAAGCTTCGTACCCGTCCCTTTCCTCTGCAGCGTACGTGCTGCGCAAAAAGCCCCGCTGAACTGCTAGGGCAAATTTCCTTAAAGGGCAGTAACTGGCCAAGGAATTTGTGGCACAGAGCGTTACAGTCCAGCCACACCTTGCGGCAGTCACAAAGTCCTCCTTGTGTTTGGGAATTTGGCACAGGGTATACGAGTAAATTAATTACTGAAGGGGCATAGTAGCCAGGTTTCCAAATTACACAATTCAGCTGTTTGCTTCATTCATCAGCATTCAGAACATGTTTATTCTGAAATATAGGCATAATTGCTTACTGTGGCTCTGCTCCAGCAAATGCCTCCCAAAAGACGAACACCTGACCCAGCACCGCTGGTGGAGCTCTACACGTCCCCTGCACCCACACAGCGGGATGCAACGGCTGCGTATGGTCCTGATGGAGAGATGTCAAGAGTCGGTCATGCTCCTTCACACTCTTAACGTTGACTCCATCTCTGCCTCAGGAAGCGTTGCCAGAAGTTGACTCACGGGGCTGCAGGAACATGTTCACACGCAAAGGCTCCAAGTCTACAGGGAGATGACAACCGTCACACACCGCCAGGGTGGGAAGACAAACTGCGGCATACATTGGAGCGTTACAGCACTGAACATACACAAGATCACGGGAAGAAGATAACATAAAACGAAGAAGTCATACACCAGCCATGCCAAAAAAAGAAATGACTAAAATGACTGCAGCTCTTGTTTTCCCCCTTCGAGAGGTAATGTTGCCAGAGGACACAGGGTCCAGAAAGCTCTCCATAGGTATCTACAAAGGCATCCTAACTGGCTTTCTAGAAGGAGTAATCGCACTTTTTCTGCAGAAACTTTCAGAGATGATAGGGTGCGGGACTATATCCACATCACCGAGACTTTAGATAGACCAAGTCTAACTATTTGTTGGCATAAACTGCTCGTAACAACCGATCCCATAGAATAAGTGCTCAGAAGCTTGCAAGCTCAGTCACTTGATTCACTCAGCAGTTGTGCTGCCTCTGACATCTCTACCGTCACCATACACTGCCCTCTCCATAAAGGCCCAGGACTTGAGGGTGAAATAATTGCCACAAAGGCAGGAGAGACACCACCTCTCAGCCACCTAACCTCTAGGGGGCTTTCTGACTTGGCAAAAGTAGTTGAGGTATACTAACAAAGGCCTGGTAGCTCTCATCACAGCAGGCCAGAAAGGAACAACTCCTCTCACGCTAGGACAGGTCTCTCCATCTGCTTCTAAATGAGACCTGGCATCTCTTTTCCTACCAGTTATGTGAACGACAAAAAACCATGGAATGTGTCATCCCAGTCAAATAACCTAATAAACACAGGAATTACTGTGTCTCAGAAAATACATACTTCCCCCATGCCTTCCTGTGCTGGGCTGTAATGACCAAATACCTGCTGCAGGGGGATGTATCCCAGCTCTCAGGGATTTTGGGATATACTGAGTCCGCGTAGGGACCGCTAAGCAAGTACACAATCCAACCTCTCCTCTTGGCTCTTCTCAAGATGCTCTTTGCTCATGCAAGCTCTTGTTGTGTTTTCCACTCAGCAGCCCGATGACTGTCTACAAAAACATGTAGTTATAAATGAGCACACCAACTGGTTCTCAACACGGAGCAGAACAATCAGGCGGTGGAATGCACTGGGAAATTCCCTATTCTGCGCCTTTTGTTCCAAGGCTGCTAATGTGTTTTCCATGAGAATTTCTTCTGCAATGGAAAAAAATAAACATCTCCCCAAATGTTAGGCAAACAATTTATTTATTATTAGAATGAAAGGCAGAAAGGAGAGTTTAGCAGAACTTTAAACAGAGATTTATTATGTAGGCTAAATATTTCTAAAATGTAGAAATGTGTTTCAACAATAGCTGTATTTGATAAGAGCTGCTACTTCAAGGCCTTACAGCCAAACTCTTCTGAACTGCCATTCAGAGTAGCTGAACTATGGTCTGGAGTAATGTTACGTACATACACAAAGTTGCAGAATCAAGTCTCGATTACTGACTATGGGACTACACCTTCTTAGGAACCCTCGTCATGACTAAACTCACTGTGCCTGTGAAGTTGGAGCCATGGACCTGGATGGAGTCTAAATAAAAGGGACACCACACCTCCAAGCATGGTAGGCTACATTTAGCACAGTATCTGCCATGAACATACTGATGTTGCTCTTCTGAGGTCATCCAGTT
This sequence comes from Vanellus vanellus, assembly GCF_965231255.1. Taxonomy (NCBI): domain Eukaryota; kingdom Metazoa; phylum Chordata; class Aves; order Charadriiformes; family Charadriidae; genus Vanellus; species Vanellus vanellus. The sequence goes on along the minus strand of NC_138908.1, from coordinate 3,963,807 downwards.
GATGGGTGACCTCCACAGGTGAGGTACCTAGCTCTGGAGCAAACTCCTGAAGCAGCTCTCCAAGAATTGTCTAGGTTTAACTCTTATCTAGCATCCTACCTCTGAAAATGAATCAGAGGAGGTAAACAGGAAATAAATGAGGCACGGTGAAGAAAAAAGAGTAATCGTATAGCTGAAATGAAATAAGGGGAAAGGAAATGTGAGGCAAGAAAGAAGAAACGGGGAGAAAAGCAGGTAGAAAAGAAGGATGGCTAAATGCAAAAGAAAGGAGAAGTCAGGAGAAATTCTGCTGCTAGAGTCCTACTGTTCCATGACTTTTTCAAAACAGCCCTCTTGTAACAGATAATCCATGACATTTGTCTCTTAATCCTCTCAGCATGCCTAAGCAGCACCACGGTCTATTGACTGCAATGCTGCAGCATTGACCATAATTACAATACCAACATCCTGTTACCTACAGCAGCCACAGCCTATGTAAAATAAAATCCCCACATACGACGACATGCAGAGCAGAATTAAATTTCAAACAGCAATAGCTGTACAAACACGCGACGGGTTTACACGCATCTTTCAAACAAAAATCTCTTCTGCGGGGAGTGCATAGCTGAGGGCTACATAACATCTTTTAGCCTTTTCTCAGTATTTCTGAAGTAGTTTTTTCCTCTGGCTATTTTCCTAAGGCACAATCTGTTTTTAAGGCTATGCAAACAACAACATTTTTGCCTTTTTGTTCAGGGGAAGCAGGGCTTGTGGTGGCTGAAAGGGCAGCTGAGGTGAGCACGATTGGGCCCGTCTCTTCTGTGGTGGCACTGTGGTTTTGCTGCAGGGACCAGCCAAATGAAAGAATTGTGTGTCTTAATAAATACAGCCCTGTGTAATGCTCACTGTGAACATGTGTACTGCCCTTATGGGTGAGAATAAAAGGGGTGTACACTGCCCATAATTGATTTTCTTGTGCAGTTGTCCGCGCTCCCCTGTACCCCAACCACACGTCCTTCTGTAGCAATCTTGCGTCTTGTAGCTGTTTATCGTGCGGATTCAGCAAACCTATACACAGCCGAATTCTTGTGCACAAATTGATTTATGGTCAACGAACCCATTTTTAATGAACCCTTTCCCAAAATATCAGCAGCCTGTTTTGATTTCCAAGAGCAGTTTAACAGTGCTGGGGGGGAGGGAAAAAAAGAAAAAAAGAAAAAAAAGCGCTCCTTCTTGCTCCTTGACTTGGGAACACCACAAAGGCTACATTTTCCACCAACTTTGGATGTTAAAGCTCACAGCATTGTCTTGCACAAGTATACGAAAAAAGCCACTACCTGTATGTTTTGCACAGCTACAGCCTCAGAAAAATCTCTCCATCTTTCCATCTGCAGGGCAGACACAGAGGTTTCAAGGGTGAAAGGATAAGAGGTGTACAATTAAGGAGTCAATGGCTAATATCTCAAACTGCTGCCTTCCAGGGTGAGTAACCTGTCAAGGGCTGGAGAAGCTAGTTACTCTCCAATGCATGATGACAAAAATACCACACAGCGTTTTGAATCATACCTAAATAACGTAGTTAATGCTGAAGAGCAGCTCTTCTCTGCTGCCTTCTAGTGCTAACAGCCCGGCAGTCATGGATAGGACCTTGAGGTCCAACCAGAGTCTTGCATGCTTTGTATTGTGCGAGCTTAAGAGGCTGCTTTCTCCCCAGAGAGCCAAAACATAGTTGAAGGCTGAAGTTAGTCAGAGTTTTCCCCATCAAAGCCAGCTTGTCCATAGGAAAAACCAACTTCTTCTTTTGCTAATTTTTCTCAGGTAAAGCGTGTAGACTATTACTGTGTTTCAGCGAAAAAAAAGAAAAGGGGGGCTTCTTAGAAAAAAACAGTAATTCTGCCGGTTATACTAGCAGTGCATAACACAAAATTCAGCTTGGTCACACCCTCTCCCAGACAACACAGACGAAATAGCTCAGCCTGTTTAACTGCTCAGTCCTGAAAATTAATGATCTTCTCCCTCCGTTCTCTGCCCCTGTCCCGTTAGCACTGCACTGCCCCTCTAGTGCTGACCTGACCCTTTATCTGAGCACATTCAGTTTGCTAAAGTTGCAGAAAGTTACCTTTCTGCGTTTCGCCATGCTGGCGAGTCCAGCAGGTCCCTGGGATGAGATGACGCTGGGGAGGGTGGGAGCACGCAGCACCAAGCAGGGGACTGAGGGGTTTCTTTCAAGTAGCAGTCAAGTATTCAAGCTCAGCCCCTCGTCTCTCCTCTTGTCATTTCCATATCGTTGTCGCTACCCCCTTCCCAAAAGAAAAATAAAATGTAGAGATTTTCTTTTCTTTTTTCAGAAGGGTTTCCACAGGTGGACAATCCCTTTACACAAGCTATCAACAGGACTGTTGTCCTCACCCACGGAAGGGCTCCTCACAAGAGACAGCAATGTCCACTGATGACTTTGAAGCAAGGGAGGGTACTGAACCCATCCGAACCACCCAGGGCCTTTCACTGACTAAAGTTTTGCTAAACCCTGGAGGGTCAAGGCTGACTGCTGAGGCCCCAGAAGCTCGTGGCTAGTAGACGCATCATGGTGGAGAAGGTCCAGGAGCAGCAGATACCCTTGGTCCTCACCACGTAACAGCTATGAGCGTGTCATGGTAATACACTGCAGATCAGCACCACGAACTAGCAAACAAAAACCTCTCCATCTGTTAGGACAGACTTAAATGTCAAGCTAAGCAACTGCATGGTAAACTCAGCTCATGTGCAAAGGAAAGTCTGGCTTCTCTTACAACTTCGCTGCAACCATATGCAGGTTTGCCCATTGCCCTTCATTCGGCAAGGACCAAATTATCATTCCCTAATTAGACAAATCAGTAATCATTACATGCAGACCTTCAAGTACCATGCAAAGAAAATAAACCCAGAAGTTGGAAAAGGAACTGGAAGAGGTCCTTGTAAATACTACTATTAGAGACTTTTTCTCCTATCTGTAGTAGAGTTATAGCTGCAATAGAGCAAAAATTCTGCAAAAGACTTGGCAATAACTATTACATACTGGATGTGAGTCTGTCTTGTTCAGAAGTGCATCATCTTTGGGCTGCGAAGCACAGAGCCAAGTTTGTACTGAAAATTATCTCCAATATCAAAGCTAAAGGAGTCAAAGAAGAAAAACCTAAACTTTGCAACTGCATATGGACCATGAATTAGCATTTCAAATGTCTTTAAAAGAAGAATTAGCATGATTCTAGAAAATCCACAGAACCTCAAAACACATGTTTTGTTAGTGGATCTAATACCCAACAATTACAGATTGTCATTGTACCAAAGGAGGTTATCGAAGGATCCATTCACAGAAGGTGGATGGTTCTCATGCATGGGAAAAATAACATGCCATCTTTCAGGCTCCTCTCTAAGGCATGGCATGTAGTCATCTGCAGGTCTTTCTGCAAAGGCAAGGGTCACACACAAAAAGCAGAAAAGCACAGGAAAAAACTAGTCCATTTTTTTCCAGAACTGGTGGGATGAGGATGCCTGAAGGAAACCTGGATTAAAGGTGGCAGCAATCTACAGCTTCCTTCTGTCTCAGTCCCCTTCTATTTTATTTTCCATGCTTCTTCTTACCTATTGACTTTGAATCTTTCATCTTTTTCTTTTTTCTCTTATTTGTTTGCTTGCTTGTTTTGATAGGTGCCATAACAATTCATGTGCTGAGATTACGGCATTTAAAACAGAAATTGAAGCATTTTTTTAATACCTGGGCTCTTTTCTGATGCACAGGAGTTTTGTGTTTGCTTGATATGTTGGCACCTAGACTGTTTGTTACAAAACAAATTGCAAATGTTTAATAAATAATACAGTTTAAATAATTTTAGCACAGAAAAATATTTGTAAATAAGTTTTAGTAAGAGTAGCTCAGGTAGAAACAAACGTTTGACGGGGGTTTTTTCATCTTGTAAAGCCGGTATTGCAGTTGCGGATAGGTTTTGCCATTGACCTCCTCTCCCTTTCTGTTGTATAAAACACAAAAGCAATATTTTTTGTGTCATTCCCTTAGACCTGGTGATCCAGGTGGTAGGGATCTGTGATGTAGTCTGGCAGGGACTAAAGCAGTGCACCCTTTCTCTTTGCAATCCCTTAATAAATGCTCTTACCTCTAACAGGCTAGGACTACTGCTCCTCCTGCCATGGCCTGGGACAATTAGCCTGGTTTCTTGCCTCTTAAAACCACTGCTGCCTTCAAATCCATTAATTCAGCAAATTTTGTGGATTGCCATCCAAGCACAGGGGGCTGCTCACTCAGGTTGAAGTGAAGGTCCAAGCCTCCGTTTCTGAGAACTGCTGGTGCCGTTTCATTCTCAGACCACACTGAAATTAGCTCAAATGTTGGGGTGGTCAATAGGCTGTGAATGAAAAAAAAAAAAAAAAAAAAATCATTTTGGAAGTATTACTATCTGAACCAGTGAAAAGTTTCAATATTTCATCTTCTTGTCCCAGTACAAAAACAAGTGTCAAAATATAAGAGTTTCCTGAAAGGCAGATATCCTACTTTTTATCAACACTATGAAGGAATAAAGCAGGAAGCTTTTATTTTGTTTCCCTTAGTTTAATTTAAATAAAAATCTTAAAAAAAAAAAAAAACACAGCAGTTCCAAAACCACAGAGTCAATATTTTATCCAGTCTATTGTCTCTACGGGTAAGGATTAATTATAACATTTAGATTAAACTCCAGAGGTACCACGAAATGTGTTGTTAAGCAGAAGCCTTCATTAAAATAAGGAAGTTACACCAGCCATACTGCCTCTTCGGTGCTTTTGAGTCAGCTTTTTTGCCGAAGGCCCTATTCTAGTTTCATTCAGGAAAGCCAGAAAGTTACACGTGGGATGAGAAGTGATTGCAACACCCAGAAACCCACGTGCTGTTTACTTTCAAAGAGACTTTCAAACACAAAGCGCCTGGGCTTCTTTTGAAAGTGGGAACAGGTCATTCACATCCCCACTCTCAGACGTGTTTAGGAACATATATATGTTTAAACGGCTCGGCTGTCAGCGTCTCTGAGCCTCTCTCAGAATTACGGCACATGTCCAGCTTATGATGCTCAAACTGCAGTAGGATTACAGAGTTGGGAAACTGACACCTGGGGACGGAGATGTCAGCCTTCTCCTGTGGTTTGCCTCAGCTTTTTGCAAGGAAACATATATTACTCTGGAAACAGTTTCTATATTTTTGCAGCACAAAAGAGAAAACCTACTCCACGTTAAGAGAAACCCATTAAACAAAAAACCCTGACACATTTGAAATGCAGACAAAGTGAGATCCAATAATCTGTTGTGGTGCTACTGAGTGATTCCCAGCTTTGTCCTTCATACAGTCCTTCTCTCTTCTTTCCTCTCTGCTTTTTTTATTATAAAATAGTAATAATAGCAGTCCATCACCTGTACTGACAAGAAGACCGAGATGTTTTACTTTCCTTCCCCTAGGAAGCTGCTTTCCCACGGGCTGTCCTTCTGCTGGGGTGACAGCAAAAATGAAGCGCCCAAAGGGTTTATCTCTGCGTCCCAGTTAGACCCACACAGCTCCCTGGGACGGCGTAATTAACTCTGTCCCACAAAAGCACTGCGCACTCTGCAGCAGCGCTTCAACCCTGGTACTTGATGGATCTGTCCTAGTTACTAACAGCCCTGCCCATTCTGTTTTGAGGCACAATTACAGTCAAGCCTGGAAAGGATATCATCAAAATCAACCATCGCAGGGTAAAGCGTACTTTTTGTGCTGCTATCTATAAAGTATACAGTCAAAATACTAATGATGTCAACCAGAGGTAGAAATTAAACGAGTCAGAGGTCTGTTACAGACCATTCTGCTGCTTTCCAGCAAGATGATATTTGTGTTTCTCCAACTTTCTCTCTACAGTATCATTTGGGAGAGAAGAAGGAAGGGGAATACTGGGAAAAGAGATTTCTCTTAAAAGTCATTTGGCCAAAAAGCTCTGACTTATCTTGATACGTAATATAAAATATTAAAAGCCTGACTGTGCTGCACCATTTTCCAACTACCAGGCATTGTTATACAAAGAATGACATTATACTAAACTAAGTTTAAGGTGAAAACTCCAACAACTAACCACCCCACTCCCTGCCTCCTTTTTACTAGTTACCTTTTTAAAATTTTGCTATTTGTAGAGGAAACAGAGCAAACCCAAGAACTGGGAAATGCGTTTGATTTTGAACATGAATTGTAACCTGTTTATTAACAAGAGGCAATCTTTCATCTTTGGGATTCGAGATCTGCACAGATTGCGGTGTCACCTCCCGGCATTCCCCACTGCGAACCTCAAGTTCGTGGGAATGACCAATACTAATGATCCCTGAACTGTTTCCCACAGCCAAGTGACAGCTGTGATTCTTTAGCCCCAGCTCTCCTCCTTAGATGTGATTCAGCGGTGAATTTATGGCACTTCCTCTGAAGTGTCCCATGCTGGCTTTGGACATTTATCACCCAACCTTATCATCAGAGGATGCGTCTTCCCCATAACTCATAGTCAAGTGCCTACTTCACAAGACCATGGGTAGCAGGGAAAGGCAGGTCTGGGGGTATTCTGGGAGACGTCCCAGGCATCTATCTTGTTATCATCTTTCTTCAGTGGAGGAGGAATAATGGTGGAACTTTGTGCAAAGTGTGGAGGGAATGCGTCTGAAACCATGGGCTTAGAGAAGCACGGGGCATTTCTGAGCAAGGTTACAAACAAACAACAGAAGTGACATCCTGAACCTATTTCAGGTTCGCGACTTTTATACTGCCCATCTCAGAACTCATGGGAAATATTTATGTACAAGAGCATCTGCTGGCGTGGGACCAGAAAAGTGCTGTGAAAGTTAAACAGGAATTATTTAGAATTTATTAGACAAAACCTATTGCAGTTCGTGGACAAATCTACAAGTCAATCCATAGCAGATTTAACATTTTCTGTTATGTTCCTTATCACTGTTTTTTTAAAGAAGATAACTTTAATAATTTATCCACCTTGGTCTTTCCACCCCTAAAATTTATCCTTAAACCAGAACATATTTCTGAATTTACAGGTAAATTTATTTCAGACTGTGTCAAACAAGATCTGCACCCAACAAGCTGTAACCCCTCCAGCAAGAAAACTTCAAGTCCTGGTCTATAAAATGAAGCTCCTCTCTTCAGCCGTAGCTGAAAGTAATATCACTATGAAATCCTGACCAGAACGGGACTCCACAGAACCCTTATCCAGATTTTGTCCGGATTGCGGATTGTTCTTGCCAAAATGTGTGATGATGTTCGGCCACTGCAGGTTTTTAAACCGGTTAGAGGGCAAGGCACTATCGGGAGAAATTGCTTCCAGGTTCGGATGTGGATTTCAACCCTTTCTCTTTCCTCCCCAATCTCAGCTCTTCCAGGCAGTATTTTATTTTTAAATGAGGGCAAAACCCAGTGCCTTTAACTTCATAACTTCTTGTTCGGAAACTCTAGCAGTGTGTGATAGTCTGGTTAAGAACTGTTTATCCTGCAGCCATGCCAGCAAAGCAGTGCACCCTTGATCTTTCCATATGAGCTGTTACACAGAGAGCAGGTTTCACAGCAGGTTCCATGGCACAAAAGACATCACGATGCAGAAATAATGCTCCAAACAGCCAGACGCATTCTCACTTCTACAAATGTCTGAGCAAACATCCGCATCTGGTATTCTGATTTTTTTGTTGTTGTTGTTGGTTTTTTTAAAGAAAGTAAAAATCCGAGGAATAGCTTTTGTACTTTTCCACTTAGGGGTGCCTCCACTGGCTCAAACAAGGTGTTCTTGCTTTGAATCTGTCTGGAATTTGGCCACTGGATCAGGAGCGCACCTCCAGCACATCTTGCACAGAATAGACTTGAAATGCAAGAGCTGTTTTTTCCTCACAGTAGAAATATCTAAATTTTCAACAAAAGACTACCAAAAACTCAGCATGTTTTTCAAAGTTCTGGGGAGCACATATTCAAACACCACTTTCGAATTGTGCTGAGGAAATAATTTTTGGTTCGTTTTGAAACATTACAAAAATTCTCATTCAAAGCGTTGTTATTCCATCTGGGTAGTCAAAATCAGAGAAGTAAATCCTGAGCAAACAAATCAGACTTTTGCACCTCACTCAGTAAAGACAAATATTAAAATTGCAAACAGTAGATAAATAGAAACATTCTAAAATGCAAATTAATTGTTACTAGCGATATAAGGCCAAGCCAGTAAAGCGCTCTCATTAAGAAGCTTTATGGAGGCCATAGATTTAATTATCGGGGGCAGTTGTACAACTCGTTCTGACCTACTAGCAGAATTTTTGGCTTGCACAGATGGGCCATAGTGCTGTCTCTTTCCTCCGTCTATCTTTTTCCGTTCCCCAGAACAGGCAAATTACTGAAATCTGTAAGTATTCTGCTCAGCAAAGCTCTCACCCTGGCTTGTCAGTCTTGAATGCAGCACGCTTTCTGCTGGCAGTAGAGGTGGAGACAATTTTCAAGACTGTGAAAATCTTATAAATTTTGTTCCATAATAATTATTATTCTGCAGTTGGCGAAGATAAATGCAGCCTGTTCTCCCTGCTCATTTTCTGCTAACAGCAGAAAGTGTCCTACATACTTAAACCACGCGCTGTGGACACGCAGGACGGAGGACAAAGACAAAGCTTACACAGCTGGCTTAATAAATAAGGGGCTTCAAGTGTTTCAGTAAGTGTATGTAGGGTGTATAACTCTATTCTGTTCACTCACCACGAAACAATAAGTTTGGGGCCTGCTGAAGGACATATACTGTGCTCGGCCGTGTTAGATTAACAGGAGGCCAAACGCTTGGGAGAGGCTTGGGCTTTTCTCTGTTCCCTGAGAGGAAAAATGAAACTGTCGACAGCACATTGCTGAAAAGTCTACGAAATAAGGCCCTGGAAATTTCTTCTATTACTTGTGCAATATCTTGATAGAAAAAAAAAATTAATCCTGTTTATTGGAATGTGATAACTGCTGGATGGACTTCAGTAACGAGGTATGTCATCTGTGCTTCCAGCCGGGAGTCCCTGTTCCTATCATTCTGGTTATTCCTTCGAGTAATCAGTTTCCTGTAACCTGCATTTCTGTTCTCTCACCAACTAAATGCATTAAAAGATTACGTTGTCCTTCAATCCTGGAAATACTTGCCTTACAAATTTTGGGCAGCCGCCAGCAAATGTTCTCCATTCTGTGTCTCTGGGGAAAAAAATAAATAATAATAATAAAAAAAAATCTTTGGTCTTTTGTCATCTCCAGGGCTTTATTGTTGGAACAAAAATCTCAGATGGCCAACTGCTACCTGCAGAGTAAAAATTTCTGCCTTAAGTTGCTTCTCTTCTTGATGATAGACAATGAAGACAGTGAAAAGCATAGCTTTCCTCTGCAACACTATGCAACCGAATAAACTAATGCCTGACTTGACCGTTTCTCATGTATTAAAAGAATGCATCTCAAAATGAGTGCCTGAAAATACACTGCCAGCTAGTGAATATGTAGGACTCTTCAGATCTTGACTTTTTTATTTAATGCTGTTTAAGAGGACCCGTCTCACGTTTGTCTCGACACCTTCCTTCAGTTTGTCTGATCCATTGCTTATCAAAGGTTAAAAGAAAGAGCTTCTGCCTGGACTCACAGCTCCTGACCCATGCCACACAAACAGTGAGGGCATCCTTTCTGGTAACAGTTTTCCCACAGAACCCAGTTGTGAACGCTAGACTTGCTTTTAACATACTTAACTTTTAAAAACAATTTTCTTGACATTGATGTATCCTTGTACTTAAGCCACAGTTAGGATCACAGTGAGAATATTTCCTTACTTCCCAGCACTAACGTTCGATTTCTTTTCGAGGCATCATAACTGCATTTTACTTTCACTGATCCTTGGTGCCAGCCAGCCCTAGCTTGCCTAAGTTTCACACAGTGTGGCTGCATTGACTGTGCTAATCTTATGTTACATACATTTTTTTGTCACTCCATGTGTTTCTAATTGGTTTCCCAAGCACCCGCAGCATTACAGCTGCTCTATTTGGCAGCTGCAAGTGCCCACAAACCCCTGTGTCTTCCTCTTCTACACTGTTTTAGGTATTCTCTTTTGGCACTAAAGTGAAAACAGTTGTAATCAGACGTAAAGTATAAAAAAAAAAAAAAAAGCATATGGAAATCTTGTGGTTTTGATGTTGCAAGAGGAGAAAAGTCTCTTCCTGCGTTATGCCCGCTGCCCCACCCCAGTCGATGGAAACTGGCATTTCTCTGTGTAATCCGGGGCTATTATAAGGAATTAAAAGCAAAATAACCACAGCCAGAGGACGGATGACCAAGAGTGCCCAGGCTGCAGTTGGTGGTGGAGCGGGCAGAGGCGAAGGCAGAGCTGACCGCAGCATCCCTGGATGGAGGCTCTTCACACCCACGTGCGGGGCTGCCTGGATGGGCTTCGGAGGTTGAGCTGTCCTCCCAAACCCTGCTGCGCTTTCCCTGCCTGGAAAATGGCATACTAGCGGTTATTACTTTACAGTGGAAAATGTGAATATTCTCTAAAACACTCAGGTTCTTGCGCGAAAGGCCAAAGAGATTACTTTTAAAGCACTGTCTTTTATGACTAGCAGGGGATAAGCACAGCAAGCTGCTTCATAAGCTGCCTGCACGCAAGCACCAGTGAAATGCAGTGTGGAAGCCCAGCGTAGGGAAAAGACCGTGTTATCTTTACTGTACACGCAGAGCAAATGGGTCTTCACTTTGGCATCTCTGATCCCACCTGAGAAAGACGCGCAGCAAGCGAAGAGCTCATTTTAACTCTCATGCGAGAATGAAGAGTGGAGCCAAGGCCAGAACCGCCTGAAGCTACGGTTCGAGGAGGTCGAGGCATTTTAAAATCAATGCCCAAACCCCTGAGCTGTCCTTAGTGCACGTGTCCTAAGATGAGCCTGACTGTGAGCATCAGAGCAGATCCAGGCTAGGAACCCATCTACTCATCCTGCGCAGGGCAGTTAAGAAACTGTGCTGTTTCTGTGTCTGTCAGCATAGCCTTAATTTACTGGACTAAATACTCTAGTAGGTCTGTAACGTGAGTTTCTCATAGCAAGTGAATCACTATTTGTGTATAGAATGGGACAGAGAAAAATAATGAGTGAGTCTCAATCCCGTGTTCATTTTTGGTGGAAGATCCCAGCGGAATGGACTAAAAATACTCAGGCAGGAAAGCAAAATTTTTGCTTAATAAGACAGGGATGCCCAATCTGCACATGTAATCCTAGTAATGTTTCTGCTGAACGGAGCTTTATATGGGGGTAGAAAAGAACTCCTACAAAATATGCTGTTGCATTAATTATAAGTTTTCCATTTGACAGCTTAATTAAGAAAAGAAGAGTTAGTGTAGGGCTTGCAGAATTCATGATGAATCACACATATTCGTACAGACTTCATTTTCATGTTTCAATTATACACATTCCTAACTGATGAACAGCAACATAGCATTTTCTGTTTAATAAATGTGATATCTGTTGGAATTGATAACATTAGTTCAGTAATTACTGAGCCATTATTGTCAGGCACCAGGAAAGAAAAGTGGAAGAATGCCCTAGTTATTAAAGTTTAGTATCAGCACTAAAATAAAAGTGTGGGGGCTTTACCTACAGGCGCAATACTTAGCAGAAGTCAGTGAGAGAAGGTGCCTATGGATCCAATTAGGAGACAAGGGAGAGAGGAACAATAGCTTCACAACTGGAGAACCATACTGAGGGTTGGGAGATCTGTGTTTAATTCTTGTGTCTATCACAGACTTCCTGTGCGGCTTTGGTCAATTTATTCCATCTCTTCATGTCTCAGCTCCCTGTCTGTAATAGTGTGATATGCAGTAGTACAACATCCCCTTCTCCCACACTTTTGTTTATGCTTTTCAATTGCAGCGGCTTAACTGGTGGGACTATCTCCTTCTCTGATACAATATCCCTCTGATTTTATGAGGAAGCATCAAATATGCTACCATAATACAAATAATTCTAAACCTGACTGTCTTTTAACTCATGAGGTAAAAAAAAAAAAAAAAAAAGAAAGACTCTTCTGTGTAGACGCTAAGAGCAAGAGAGAGAAGAGGAGGCAAATACCAGCTCAAACATCTTTTCTAAACCAATGTCTTTGATATACCATTTTGTATCCAAACGTTCTAAAGAGAATTTTCTTTTTCTTTTTGCCAAATATGCTAAGAAGGAATCAGAGGTTAAGAATGGAGAATACCTTCCCTGACAGAGCTGACAGCAGAGAGCTATGGATGGCAGTTAAGTCAAAAATTCAGCCAAATCCTTCATTTTTGCTCCCAAAGCAGGGTTACTTTCTTGGCTATGGGAAATAAAAACCTGCAAGAGGTGAGCATGCATGGGGAAGCCAGGGGTCTCTGATGGCCTTTTTCCCTTTTGCAATAACACCAGCCTGAAGTCAAATCCAGATGTTTATTTCTTTGGTGACTGATCCAAAGTCTCTTACGTTACCATAAGGGCAAGTCCTTACACATAAAATAGGTTTCTGCTATAATTACCATTGAATGCATTCATAATTATCCCTAATAAGATTACTTATCAAGACCCTCAGCCGAGAGAACAGCTGGAAATGGCTCCTTGTTCAACTTTCTAAGGAGCAGTGTCTGCTTTCTTTTACCTCCTTATCACCAGAGACTGATAATGCGCAAAGCACCTCACTCCTATTTCCCAAAACATTTTTTAGAAACGCATACTACCTTTCTGGCTTGATGACGGGTTCTGTTTTCGTCAAGTAAAGTACAAGGACACTGAGTGGATGGAGCAAGTCTGGGTGGGAATTTTGTACGTCCCACCAAGAACAACAAAAAATATATTGTTTAACATTTCAATGCATTAAAAAAGTAGTAAGAAAGGGATGAAGAAGATGGGCTCTCCCTATAACCTACAAGTTTACATCATTTTATGAAATCTGCATAGTAAACGTGGAAATGAATGCCATCAAGAAGCAAAGGATTATTTCCTTTCTGTTTCATGCAAGTATTTTGGCAGAGACAACAGGTACACATTAACGCAAGAGCTGAGTGAACGTGCTGAGTGAACACCTGAAGCGGTAGGTTGTGGTGTCCAGCAGTGCCGTGATGCACGTCTACTGCTAGAGCCGTTCTCCAATTTATCATCTCACATTTGATTGTTACTAGAAATGACTGCAACTGTTCCAACTGAATGTTTTTGTTTTTCTTCTTCCCACTGGAAAATGCTGATTTGTCAAAATGTAGTTGCTGCATGGGAACAGAACATTTTTAATGAAGTTCTGGTTAAAGCCAAGGAAACTGGCGGCTGTGCCAGTTTTGAAAGTCTCTTGCTCAGGCAGGTTTCTAAAATTATCCCATGTGACTTGCTGCCTGTTCACCTGATATACTGCTAAAGAGACTGAGCTCCCTCAAGTCCCAGGCTCTCAGCTGCGGACTGGCCAGACCTGGAAACCCAAACTCTCAAGATGCCACCTCTGGAGTTTGCCAAGGCTTGGGAAAGTTCAGGAAGAAATATTTTGAAACCATTGAACAAAATAGCTTTTCAATTTTTGTTTAACAGAGCTGTGGACTTATTCAGAAAGACGTTTTGAAAGTCTGTTTTTCACTTGAGTTAATTTTTATTTTGAAATTTTCCACTGCGTGGCTGAAACCCAGCAGAGTGTATTTCTTTGTTTTGTAGTTACCACGGCAAAGCCATTTTGTCTGACCAAAAAGAAGTACAATAGTTCTGGTGGGCTTTGTCTCAGCCAAGGTGACTCGGTGGAAGAATCGACCTGGGGAGATGCCTTTGTCTTTCCCCAGCTATGGAAAGACCTGCACGGTTAACTGAGGCTTAACACACACAGGGCTTCAAGAGAGCTACAATTCAGCAAGATAAATCCTATCCTTAAACGTTAAAAAACTGTCTGAAAGAGATTAGATGTACTACCTCCATAGGTGGATGACATAGTCTGGTGTTTATCTCTCTTTGGTTGTCCAGTTTAGTGCTCTGTACTCAGACTACTAAAAAAAATAGAATTTGTAATGAGGATGAGAGTTTGTGTTCCAAATTTAGTTTTATTCATAATATCTGAAGCTAATACTCCATTTTCTTCCCTATTTAGAGACACAAAAATGGCAGCTTTCATCTAGTTTCCAAAGGCTGTCTAGGAATAGTTGCTTCATTAAATGTCAGTTTAGCTTTGCCTTTTCACCTTCCTCTTGTGTTTATTGTCCTGTCATTGTGCTGAGGCTCTTTGTGACTTTTTCCCCTACCCCTGTTGTAGCCAGTTACCCTGCAATTTTCACTTTTTTGTCTCCATCTGGGACGAGGGATGTAGCTGGAACAAGCTCGAGGTTTACAGGCTTCTGCTTTGAGCTGTGCAGGTTTTACACACTTTTCCCTTCCCGTTGCGTATTACCACACGAGCTGGGAAACACAGTTTCTCATGGGACGCCTCACCTTTGCCGAGGTTACGCCTTCCCCCTTTCGGCTATCGCAACACCAGCGGTCTGCCAGCATCTGCTCTTTCTGGTGCTGGACAGTGGCTGCCAGAGGTTTGAAGTGCCCCATCGTTGTCATATCCCCTTTCAGCAACATCTCCAGGGCACAGAATACCCACGTGGTCTCTCTCCCCTCTTCCAAACAATGTGCTGTATCTACTGGAGAAAAAATACTGGATTTCTGCTTTCATTCTGCTGGTTCTGTTTTACAAGAAATATTTGTAATGAGATAATTTGTTTCTATACTTAGGTGGTCTGCAGGCCTTTAGATGTCTGAAGTGATTGCAGCCCTGAGACCTTTGCCATTTTATGTAATTTGCGTTCCAGCTTCCTTCGTCCCACCAGGCAGACCTGTTTCTTTGGGCACAGAAAAGTCCTCCTCAGCTGTTCTTTAAAATGTGACACAAGGATTAGCTGTCAAGACAAAAACCACTGCACTAAACAGTTTACAGAGGTGTAAATTGTTTGTCAGAACACAATGCCAGCGAGGCAGTTTTGTTTAACAACAATCCTAACAGCAAGGGTCCCTGGGGTGGGAATAGGTAATCAAGCAACCAACTGGGGCTGAAACTTTGAGAAAGCGAGGAGCCGTCTCTTTCCAATGCGTTTGCAGTATAATGAGACCTCGCACAAAGTGCCGGGAAAGGAATGGAGCATCTCTTTCTGCGACCCTGAAACCTGCGCTTATGCGACTAGTCTGTATTCACACGAGCAAACTTATCCCTCAACGTGAGTAAGGAAGGGTGGGTGGCTACACCCGAGGTTTCCAAACATGGCCAGCAGTACCTTGGTTGTCCTCAAACTCCACAGTTTTATTGGCGATCACGTTGGAGTTTAAAGAAAGCAATCAGAATTAAAGCCAAACCAAACAGTCTGGGAAATCCCATCCTCAGAGTACCCAAGTTACGCAGCGTTTCGTCCAGTCGCTCTCAGTTAAACGATCCCAGACATTTTAGAGATAGCAGAATCAAGCCATTCCAGTTTTAATGTCTTGGTACAGAAATTAATTTTCTGCCTATGCCCATGTGGGGGTATGTCCATAAATCCAAGGCATGAAGAATGCTGAGAGCGTCTCGTTTGCCTTCAACAGCTACTGCATGGATAAATCAAAATTTATTGAATAAAAGCTGCTCTCTTTCCCTACCAGTTTTGCCTCACTACTGCCTTTAGACCATCACGGGTCCCATCACACTATTACAATCAGTCAGCGCACCGAAATGAAATGATTGAAAGGCAACTCTCAGCAGAACTGGAACAGCCCCTTCGTTTTTTATTTCTTACTTTCATGTGTGTGAGACAGGGAGAGAGAGCACGAGAGAGACGATTGAACTTTAAACTTCCTGATAAGCTGTATTGTGGGAAAGTGCCATTTTTAGGTTTACATGAAGGAGCTACCTCTGAGAACGGCCTTTTAGCCTGTGAAAAAACTAGAAACATCCCAGGAAGTCTCTGAAACATTGTAGCACTGTGAGAATTTGTGTAAAAATAAACAGTGGATTATTTCAGTCCTACTCCCTTGAGAAAAGGAGACCAAATTACTCAGAGCTACTAGCTTAATCTTGACAGAGGAAGGGAAATTAGCAACTGATGCCAGGGCTTTTTGTTTTGTTTGGGGTTTTTCCCCCCGCTTTTTAGTGTAAAGCAGAACTTGGAAGAGGCAGCAAAGGCAGGTTAAGCGTGTGATTGAAACGGGCTCAGAGCTGAGACCAAGCCCTGGAGGAGAGCAAGCCAAGCCAGAAGGAGCACTTTTAAAAGGTGTAAACTGGAATTCACAGAAACATGAGAGCTTGGAAAGCATCCACTGACAGACACAGTCCAAAAGCAGACAAATCCTGGTCTCTAGAGTTCAGGGGATTTTTTTAAAGCTTTTTGTCAAGCATTTTTCTCAGGAGAAATTAAGATGTGAACGGCACAAGGAGTCAAGCAGGGTCCCATGTCACTGCAAAAGCTGGTTCTAAGCCTGGTCAGGAAAGTCCTTCGTTTAATGGAAAAATTATTCTGATTAATCTGTCTTCCCATCAGGAAGGGCTGAGAATCCCACATGGTAATAAACCCACATTTTATTCAGCATTGCTCCTAGGACTAGTAAAGGTTGGTAAGAAAAAACACGAGATGTTGCGATTTCAATAACTTCTGGTAAGTGATTGCTGTAAATGAAGAGAAAGCAAGGAGTAGGAAGTCAAACATAGGGTTATCTGAAGCCATAATACTGAAAATGCATGTGTAAGAAAAGAAGTAGAATGAAGGCATCTCCTCCACAGGGATGTGTGCACAGCTACAAACTGCTCCGTGGTATCGATCAGGGTTGAGCCACTGTTTGATAGAGAATGCTCTGTGCCCTGAGAGGGTTCGTATGCCCTCAGAGGAGAGCCCAGACTTACAACGTCCCCAATTCAGAGTAATGATTAAAAGCAGAGGCTTCATTAACGGTCTAACACAAGAGATACGAGCTTCAGACTTCAGCCTGCTGTCCCTCTCCATACCCTGCATAGGACTGAGAAGACAAGGAAGAGAGCATAATATACTAGAAAAGAAAAAGAAGGAAGGTATTCTGCCTGCTGCCTTGGCTGACCCTGTTTTCAAGAGCAAAAAGGAGTTAAAAAGTGTGAGTTTCTTTAATCTGAGCAAGAAAGTCAGATTTATAGCTGGATGCATAACAAACTGATATTTCCCCGGGATGAAACACAGATGGGAACCCCCAGCAAGCCTTGTAAAAGGAGTGCAGAAGCAGTCAACACTACCCACATCCCATTCTGCAAAAACCATTCCAGGCAATTCAGGAATGACAGCAGACAAGATCTGGTCCTGTTTGCTGTCAGATTGGCCAACAAAGGATGACAAAGGTGAGGATTTCCTACGAATAAAATTAAGGCAAAGTTGCTTCTAGACACAGGGAAAAAATCAATAGCTCCAGAAGTGTGTGTGTGGGGGGGGGGGTATTGTGTGTTTTTAGCTTCACAGCCCAATCAAGTTAATAAAAACCTCCAAAAAATCACTATACAACTGTATGATATCTACAGCAAAAATTCAATATCTACTGCCATTAACAACATCATTAATAACAAATGTCTGTTTAATTACTCTTGCTAAGATTAAAAAGGCCATTATTCTTGTAACTTGAGAAATTCATTAGCTGTAAAGTCTGTTTAATGCCAAATGCACCCCCCTTAAAGGCACAGGGTTTAATACTTGAAGGTATTTCTGACATTCAGGCATTTGTGTTGCTTGGAGAAGCACTACCCAGCTGGGCTGAAGTTCATGCTGTGACAATAAGCAAGCGTTGTTACATTTCAGAAGCTCAGACGAAGCTACAGGATAGTGCTGTCTTTCCTCCAGAACCGATAAAAATGCACAGGGACAGAGTAGGTTCTCCGAAGTACCTAATTCACTTTAGGACCCTGCATTTATGAGAAGGAGAAAAAAAAAAAAAAAAAAATTCTGAAAGATGGGCTTTGGTAGCTGTATCCCCCAGCAAATTTTGAAAATGCCGCCCCATAATGTAGTCTGTATAAATCAGCTTTCTCTCGCCACGTGCTGAAAGGGTCTCGCACCGCGGCTGTAAACCCTAACTCTGTGGATCGTGCAACGTGCACCTCCCGTAACCGAATCCTCGTGACACCTAATGCTCGTGCTTGCCTTCCTGTCGAAGAGAAGAAAAGGCAGCAAACGCGGTAGCGCCCGTTAATGCAGCAGTTTGGCTGATATCCATTTTTTAATGGTACTAAACTCCTAACACACATTCCACCTCCAGAACTGAATGCGGTGGTACAAACAGTGCAATTACCTCCTTCTAAAGCATGAAACGCCGCAGTCCTCCTTGACCTGAGTGCAGGGCAGGCAGAGGATCTGGTCTGTGGTACAGACCGACACGGAAAGGTAAACACATTTCCCACCTCCGAGCTCTGTGCCGAAAGGTTACAGAGGAAAATAATTGCGGTCCATAGCAGCAGCAGACAGGGATGGGTTCAGCAGGATGGCTTGCTCTGAGGGACGAGAGGCTGCACGCAGGAGTAGCAGCCCAGTTCGCGTGCCCCTCCAGCTGGCCAACCTCCACACCATGCATGCCTTGTGACCCTCGCGCGAATAAGGGAGACATGCCGAGCCGGGGGTCCGAAACAGAGCTTTCAAAAGAGAGCCGATGTCTCAAAAAGAGTGCTGGAAGAAGGCTCGCTCTGCGCTAAGGCTGTAGGTGTGTGCTTTTGGTGAGAACCACAGGCTGCACTCCGATGCCTCTGCCATGTCTTGGGCACTTCCCAAGAGCTGAATTAACTGCCCGGTGTAACGCATTTTTAATACTGGGTTGAGGGGCTTTATAAAATATAAAGGGGCATTGGGAAAGTCTAAAACTGCAAAATTCGTCTCTGTAGCAAAGGTAGTGACTTATGCTCTTTCCTTTGTTTCCTCAAAAAATGACGACCGTCCTGGCTGCCGTGGTCATTGATGTGATGATAACAGCAAACCGTGAAGAGTCGCGCGGCTATTGGATGTGACGCAAGGACAGCAAATTGAGATTGAGCAGCCACATTCTGAAAACGCTATATGTATCTCAGACCTTAAGGAGATCTCAGAGCCACCGGCCCCACTTCTTGGGTATGTTTGTCCTGTTTTTCTGTTTCTGGTGGAGACATCTCCCCAAAACAGAAGTCCAGGCTTTTTATGTTGTTGTTACTGTTGTTTTAACTTTTCAACATTTCTCTCATGTTGATGTCACCCCCAATCCACGTCTGTTTGGAGGTGATTCCATTTTTCCCATCGTGCTGCTCAGGGAACTCAACTATAGTGGAATATAGATGATTCTCCCTAAAAATAAAAGCTCGCACTCATAATACACCATTGATTAGTACTTAGAGCTCAGGAATAGTCCTACCATGTGACACACTGGACGCTTTTACATAATGAAAGCAGAATGACTTGAAATTATGAGGAAGTAGACGTCTGGGGACCTGAGCTGTAATTCTGAAAATCTTTAGGTTTGGCTCCTAAATACAAATGTATTTGCCTCACCCTGCTTACAGACGCTCAAAAGCCTTGTCTTTTACAGCCACTCTCCAGCAACATATAAAAGCGTCTCCTTCATGTTGGGCACCAACATATGAATGTCTACCACAAAGTCACAAACATCTGTTAAAAGAGCTTTTTATAAGCCCTTCTGCCCCTTTTCTAGGTCATGCAAGAAGGTACACTAATTCAGTGTCAAGAGCAGTGGTATTGTGGGCCAGTAATTATGTTAATACAGATAATGATATGTACTTGTATTACAGAAGCTTTTTCAGAGTTAATTTTGCAGCCAAGCAATTGCTTTGCTCTGTTTAGCTTTGCGTTTGGATAGCAAACGCAGTAAAACAACAACCGTAATTTTGGTCGGTCAGGAGTGCTGCACTGGAGAAGTACGGGGCTGTCTGTGAACAGAGGGCATTAACCATTTTCCTCCTGGCGCAGTTTTTCTCCTGCCTTGCTCCACCTTGTGAGCCTTTAAGGGCTGGCTTCGAAATACCGTACCCGCCCAGTTATGCCTTGCTTATCCGAGAAACGGTACTGGGTTTGCCAAAGAGCCGTGCAGAAAACGAAATCTCTATAGATTAGCTGCAGAGATTAACTGCTTACTGAAATAGGTGGGACACTCACAACAAGCCTTGAAGGGTCTTTCACAGACCAGAGGGATGTAAGGGATGCTGGTGTGCTGCTTAGGCCCACGTGAGCGGGTAACGGCACCCGTATGGCCCAATTAATCCAAAAACGCGTGTACTGTGTGTGGTGTGTGTTTTAATAAGCAAGGAGATAGATACAGCAGTGCTCCTGAGCAGTCGACCGGCCCTTGTATCCAAAACGGGAAAGTCGGGTTGCCTAAGCTTCCGTTTTAATTTCTAGAGCTTAAACCCGAATATGTTTAGTAGGCACAAAATCTATCCGCAATTTTGTTAACTTCCTCAGTCAACTAACCGCCTGAAATAAGTGCAAGCATAATATGCAGGGGATAAATCTAGAAACGAAAAAAAGCCTTATATGTGTATATGATTGCTGCATCCTTTTTCTCAGGAGCAGTAGGATTACCATACATATGCAGCTATTATACACTCTGGGTTAAAGTAACACACGGTGCCAACACAATCAGTTTAAATGATATTACCCCAGAGGCCAATTTGGCCCATCACTTGCTAATTACATCCTTGAAAATTAATACCTTTTTTCTTTTACTTTTTTTTTTAAGGTAAATAGCCTTTTCTAAAATTATTTTTATGGAAAACAGGTTTTGTTTGTTTTTTCAAGAAAATTACATATTTGCAGGGTTCCTGGACTTTTTATGCCGCTACGAGTTACATCTGGTTTTCTCCACTGGCGTTGTCCAAGCCAACTTTAAAGGTAGAGTTAATCCAGAGCAAGCCAAGGATCTGACTGAATTCTATAAGCCAAGAAACAGCCAAGCCACAGAGAATATTTAGGCACGAGGCTCCTGCCCGCAGCCCGGCACTGCAGTCCCCAGGAATGCACTGCGATCGCTCTGCAACCTTGAAAAGCCCAAAAGCCCGGAGACGGCTGCCGGGTCCTGGCTGCAGCCTCCGCTGCTGAAGCATTTTGTTGTTGTTTTTTGGTTTTTTTTTTTTTTCCCAGCTGGGTTTCTTCTCATCCCTGTCAGGTCCAGCCCCGGGGTAGGATTTTGGTGGCTCCCCTTCGCCCTGCGGTGGCCGTCCATCACCGCCCAAGGGGGTTAGGCAGGAGGATGGACAAACTTCCCGAGGTGTGAGGCTCTGCAGACACTCCCTCCTGCTCCTTTGCAAAAAATAACTCGGGTCCTCCACAAGCACCTCTTCTTGCACAGCCACATACCTGCCCCGGCAGCGTGGTTTGGGGGTTTTTTTGGTGTTTTTGTCTGCTTGTTTGCTTGTTATTAAATGGAAGAGTGAGCTGTGTATTTCCACTTCTTATGAGCTGGGCTGGCAGGAGGAGGTCATCTGGATATGAAGTGTCTAGCAGTACCTCTGGTTCGCTTCTTTATTGTATGTTTTCCTCTCTCCTTGTTTTTTGCTCTGTAATTTCATTGTCTGCAGTACAACCCGAGCCTTGCAACTGAGTTTGAGCGTGCTAAGCAAAATTCTGGCCCCAAAAATGAGTTTTGCAGAAGACTTCATTGAGACCAAAGAAAGCGTAGGTATTTATCCCCTGCATTAAGACATTACATTAACTATATAAATCTTAATATCACCTCTATGTTTATTTGTAGCAATACGGCATGAGCACCACCAGTATCATCATAGCTGCAGGGCAGTATTCATATGTAAAATCTTACTTAACTCAGTGATAAGAATGTCTGGCTATGGGCAATTGAATATTCAGCACAAAAAAAAATGGCCACATAACTGAAAGAAAGACTTCTGCTTCTGTCTCTCATTCCTGCAGCTGTAGTGTTTGAACATATATGTTCCTTGTATCTTCTCTTCAAAAGGTAGATCACAAGCCGGTAAAGAACAACTGGAATGTTTTACTGGGAAAAAGCCCACACCGAAGTAGCAACAGGAACCAATTTATTAAATAAATGGGCCAATGGTTCCCACTCTTAATCTCCCACTCTATTTACTCGTGTGTGTGCATATGTACACAGGTATTAGCGTGTCTCCAGGCAATGTGAGTATCCATAGACAGAACGTGGTAGCGCATTCCGTCATCCCGTGGAAGATTTAAACATCCCACCAAAATGCAATCCCTTTTACCATTTCCTCCCCATTTTGCTCTCTAACGCCTTCCGCAGACTCCAGAGAACGCAGCTTCCCCGTGTTTCCAGAGCTGTTACAAAACCGAGAGGCTCTCACGATCAGCTCAGACGGACGGAGCTGGTCATCACCCGTCGTGCCTGGACCTGTCCGGAGACCACGTGCGGCTCGGGAGCTTTTTCATCCTTCCTGTGTGTCTGCTCTCACTTCACTCTTCCCCAAGGGCTCTTCCCTTCCTCTCCCCGTCGCTTTCTCAGTACTTCAGCAGACGTTTCTGAGTCCCTCTTCCAGTCTTCCCACCAAAAGCGGGGAGGTAGCATTTCTTTCATCAACGGGGCTTGCCAGGCTGGGGTGTTGCTTGGACCTGCAGAGGTGAGGAGAAACATCTCTGCTCCACCAAGCCCCGGCTGCTGTGTGCCAATGCCAGAGCTCTGTGCAGACCTTGCTGACAGCTCCAGGGTGGGTGGATGGGCAAAGGTCCTCAGCTTGGAAAAGCAGCTGAAATGAAGAAGCAGGAAAGATTTAATCCTTTCGGAAAAATCTATATATCAGCGAGCTACCCCTCCCAGAGCTGCATCTCCCAGATTTCCCTAAAGAAACTGTACCCCCAACCAACCCTTAAGTTTGGCGAGGCGGTTACCCTTCCCCACGTACCCGTATCTTCCCTCCAGGAGCCACCCAGCTCCAGGTCCCTTGGAGTGTCCATTTTAAATATCCTTTCCCCACTCATTCACTTTCAGCTTCCCATTCTGCTCACCTTCCCCACATTCCTTAAGAGCGCTCTTGTGCAATAACCTGCTTCCAAGCACTATCTGTCACGAACTGCAATTATTTGTATTAACATTTTAATAGATTTTCTGCCTCTGACATCTTCTACCTACCTAAAAGGAAGATTTCAGGGTTAGGACTGGTAATATTTTTTTTTTTTATTATTATTTATTTTTTAAAATAAATTACCGATCAGGACTACAGAGCAAAAGTAAGAGTTTCAAGATCCTACTACTCACACACATTTTTTTTTTTATCACTTTTTCACTCACTCACTCTTCTGTTGTTTTCAGAGTTCTGCTTTGTGCTGGTAGCCTTCTTGATGGTTATCAATTTTGTTTAATTTGCAAAGAAAAGCCATGCTTTTTGATTCTTCTTTGTAATTTAAACAAATTGCAAACTAGTTATTCATAAACAGGACCATCTTTCATTTGAGAAAGCAAGAACCAAAAGATTTTGCCTTAAAGTGGTAGCTCCCTGTTTTGTTAAGACAGATGTGTCCTATTCACTAGGAAAAAACAACAGCAAATCTGAAGGCCACGTTGTCTAAACATCATTTTTCACTCCATTTGGAGAAATAACTGGTGCAATAGAGATGAAGAGAAAACAACTCAAATTTTAGGTGCATATTAGAAATATAGGTCCCTTTTTTAAGACCTCAGTTTTCCCATGTTCTGAATAGCTAGCTTACATTTCAATAATCTTCTTTAAACTAGTTTTTCTTAACCTTTTTAAAGATTATTTAAAATAGCATCAATAATTTAAAGTTAAACCTAAATTTATATGAAACACCTTCTGTGCCTATTGCATTCCAGTCTTTTTTTTTTTTTTTTTTTTAATTAAGGAGATTCTAGCAGTCATTTCTGACTGCTGTGGCATCTCTCTGCAAATCCTTTCTTCAGCTCTGCTACACTGAGCTTCATTTGTGTCATTCAAATCTTTGCTCTTTAAATATCCTCTTATAAATTTATTATGGCAATACATTCATATCTTTAAGTTTAATCTGAAACTTCGATAACAAGCAGGAGATGGAATAAATGAGTAGAAAGGAGACCAGATAAAAATTAAAGTACTGTTCTGTCATTGCCCATATAAACTATTAGGGACTCTGACAGGATGGTATTTTAATTTTGTCCTGTTCTCCCTCGCTTCCTCCACCCAACTTCACCCTTCCATCTTCAGCTTGTTATCAAAGCTTCTGATTAAGCCCAGGAACAAGGCCCCATACACGGCGTGCTCAGAAGATCTTTAAAAAGCAGGAGTATGAATGACACCAGGTAAGCGTCAGCGTGCTACGACCCAGCAGAAAGGATCTTTTCTTTCATTAATTAGGTATCCTAGCGATCCTAGCAGAAAAACACCCTTATTGTCTAAATAATGATAAAAAACCCAGCACCATTTACCCCCGTGTCTCCACCCACCCGCGATTTGCAGTGATATTATGTGATCAGCTGCTTTTTCCAAAATTCGTGATGGTGCTAACATGGTGCTAACACAAAATCTACTCACGGGCCTCTTTCCAACCCTCTCTAAAGCAAATAGTTCAGAAGTGCTTCCACTGTGTAACTAAGCATCTGAATGTTGGATTTTTTAACATTCAGGTATGACTGTTTTCTCTTTCCTTCAGTTAAGGGAGAAGAAAACAAGTCTTTTTTCAGTTTTCTTATTTGTTGAGTATCCAGGTAACAAACTACTTAAAATCAAGCAAACAAAACTTGATAATTGGCCCCCGTCCCCATCTGAGCCGCAGAAGGATGTAACCATGGCAACGTGTGGTTTAGAGCAGACCATTTCGTGTACCTTGCAGGATTTAAGCTTGTGAGAATCTATCCATTCCTAAGTAGAATTATCACTCCGGGAGCAGTTTGTTCTTTATTTTAAAGGTTGGTTGAAACCGGGACCAGAAATAGTTCTTGACGATGTGTTCAGTTTTTTGGGAAGGGGGGAGAGGAATAGAAGGGGAAAAAAAAAAAAAAAAAAGGTGAAGGTGATATGGATGCACACACAAAAAGGAAAAGAAAACAAAAAAACCCAAACTCAAAGTTCCACCGCGCCAAGGAACAAACAGGAACGGACACTGCAAAAGACAACAATTAAGGATGAGTCAAGCCCAGCAGGTTGTCAGAAAGCTCTCCTGCAAATGTGTGTTTTCGTGAGCTAAGAAGCCTGGAACGAAGTTAGTCATACACCAGCCCAGAGGTCCAGTGTCTCTTTTCTTGCTGTAGGTAACTCTCACTGGAAATGTATGTACATATATCGTTAAAGAGCTGTGTCTGTGGAAAGAAATTTAAAAAAGCCAAGCCCAACACAGCCAGGTTTGCCATACGGCAACCTCTTCTTAATCATGTGGATTCAGAATCTAAGGAAGCTAAGTCAGTTTAATACTTTCCTGCCTTTTTTTCCCCGTTACACAAGGTTTTATAGGTTTCTTCTATGTAATCCAACCATCCTTGTGTGTTTACACTTAACGCCGCTGTAACATTACTGTGTTCATAGAGCCGTGCATATTATTTTGCTTTCTTCCTGCATCCCACTAATTAAATTTTATTTTTTAATGTAATTAAGAGTTGGTCTTGAAAACCATCCTGCTAATGTTAGTTTTTTGTTTTCCTTTTGAAACGGAAACTACAAGCACAACAGATTGTGGCTGTCTCTTTTTACAGGAGACAAGTCTCATTGTTTAACCAGAGCCTGATTAGGCAAATCAACTGACATGAGAATGAGCGGTTGCACTGAAGAGGTAATATGCTGCACAAGGTAATGCTCAGAAATATCTTGACATGGAAATCTAAAGAAGAGATCTCTGTTCGGCATTGGAAGGAATTAGATTTGAATCAGAATAAAAATACTCTGAGTCAGAATGAAATATATTCCTGTATTCTCACACGTTGCGCTATTACTCTCTGCAGCACAGGGAAGGGAAAACGTCATTATACATAGGATCCTTTTCAAGAGTGGATATCCTTTAAAATGGGTAAGTTCCAGACTCTCTGCAGGGCCCAAAGGCTGGAGGCCGGTTGGGTTAGGGGCTGGAGCAGGCGATGGGGAGCACTACATCACAGTAGGTGTAGGACCATAAAACGTAAGGTACACACACTCTCTACTAACAGTACAACGATCAGAACAAGTGTTAGTCACTGGGAGTACACGATGCTTCCCATAATTAGCACATTGCATCCCTCCTTTTCCCTTTTTTTTTTCTTTTTTTTTTTTTTTCTTGCAATTGTTGATGACCTAGGTATCCTATGCATCTTTCTAAAAAATCGGAGTTTACAATAAAAAAGAAACCGGGGGTGGGGCAGTTACAATCATTAGAGGTGGCCTACTGTCAGATAAGAGTTTTGCATGTCAAAAATCAGGTTTTAGACCTACAGAAGCAGGTATTCTTGGTACCATTTCTCTAATTTCAGTGTAAAACCTAAGATAGACCCTCTGGTTAGATATTTATTACTGTGCTCCTAACACTCTTACTGCCATTACTATTGCTGCTAATACTACTTCTACTATTACTAATACTATTTTTTTTTTTTCAAGGAATAAGCAGGATTTTATTCATCAGCAAATAAATATTGCTTGCTGTTTAATTTTATCCTCAGAGAATTTTGCATCTTGCACACTTTGATAGAAATATAAGCTCATTAACAGAATATTTTTTAACCAGACCATTATGACTTCATTTTGAATCAAAGCTCATTAAAACAATTATAATCAAATGTTTCATTTTCTTTTTCCCTTGTGAGGAACAGCTGAAAAGGTTATGTTTGTTTTTCTTTATCTGAATCTCTAGGGCTATATAAACAGACTACACGGACTTGTTTGTGCTCCTTTTTCTTTGCATTTAAAGGTTTGTTGGGCAGAGCACGCGTGAGCGCTGCTCCGGGGGTCATCCGTGAAGACCGGCGGCGCAACAAGTTGCAACCCGGACCACATAAAAAATCAGTGGCGATTTTCGGTCACGCTCCCGGGGATGCTGCCTCACCACCAAAGGTCCAAACTGCGGCCGTCCCTTCGTGCTGCATCCTTGGCAGCCACGTGGGAGCGCGCACGTCGGGGAAGGGTTTGCAAGGGGTTTGCCTTCCCCGGCTCCTCTTGCCGGGACCGACGCGCTATGAGCAGAAGCAAGGGGTGGGGTGGTAGAGAGGGTGAGGTGGAGAAGATCCTCACCTTGGTCTGTCGTCTCCTACCCTACAGGCCAGGCAACACAAGCTTCTCGGGGTGCTTTTGCCGTGGAACAGCAAAATTGCTTTCGCACAAGCAGAACTGGGGCTCATCGAACAGACCCCTCCTGTTTTGTGGGTTACAGGAGCCGTAGGCGGACGCTTGCATGCCACCCTCACTAAGCACAAACCCCACTGAACCTTAGCTTTTAAAAAATGTTGTGCTTAATTCTTTGGTGCAGAAAAATATCTCCTTTTCTTTCCGCACGATCGCTTAATAACAACGTCGCTGCTGTTGAGCCCGAAACTGTGCTTTCAGTAAAGCAAGTCTCTGTTAAGCAGTCCGTAATTCAAAACAAAAAATGACCAGCTCCATTTAAGAGAAAATATATCTGTGCTCCAAACCTAGTGAATGTGTGTAACAATAAATTTACTATTAAGGGATTTTACCCTGAAAGAGCGTTACCTTCATATGGAAAATGGTGATTATTTTTTTCTCTGAAGTAGCCAATGAGTACACAGTATGCAAGCCACAAGAACAGCCCTTAGCTACAGTCCAGCATCACTTAATTATAACATCAAATATTAATTGTCTTTCAGCCATGAGACCAAAACCTGAAAGCTCAACATGGTCTAACAGCTGAAAGTTCTGTGTACAAAATTTTGCTCACGAAGGACAGTCTTCCTTGTTTTTGTTGAAAATACGAATCTTTGCTATTCTGATATGTCAGAATTTCTGTACCAGCCTGGTGTAACCACCATTCCCATGCAAACAGTCAGCCAGCATAAGGCAGAAGATGTACAAAAATGTGTAACGACAAAGCATCAGTAATGCAAATATGAAAAAAAAAAAAAAGTTAACTTAAACTAATGCATAGTTTTGCTCCCAATAAATGACCTAGAAGTTGACATCTAATTTTGAGGGAAAAGATAATACAATATGAAAGGCTGTATTTTAAAGTAAATATTTGAGCATTTTCTAGCAGCAAAGTTCTCCATGACAGATGTACTCCTGGGAGCCACCTTTGCCGATGGTTAGGGTAATCTCTTGGATTTACGGGTTGAAGCTAATGCTTTCTGGGCTGTAGAAAGAGCCTAGGACCCACCTCTTCCATCTGAGGAAAAGACACAAGACAGAAATGGGGACAAAGTCAATGAAGGACTGAGTCGTTCAGCCAGCTCTCACAGACCTGTTGGGTGTCCTTTTGTTATTTCCAAGCTATGGACCATTTCCTACATTGTGAGGTTTAGCTGGTGCCTCACGACCTAGGGTTTGCACGACTTCTCGGCAATATATAGGAATGGCTTCCACAAAATCTTCCAGATAAGTATTTATATTTTTTTATATATATATATATATATATATATATATGTGTGTGAATCATATAGTCTAAGGGTGAATAAGCAATTCCACAATTCTGTGTTTTAACTTAATTTTGAAATGCTCTATAACCACATTGTTAACTTAAGCAGGAAAATCACTGTCTTTGTTTTTTATTTTTTATTTTCTTTTTTTTTTTTTTTTTCTTTCTCCCCCCAATCTAAAGCAAGACTAAGGGATTTAATAAACACAGACCAGGAATTCATGTGGGTGTCCTTGCACATTAATGAAAGTAGCAGCTCTGCTCTTTCTGGGTTGCAACATACCTGTCCGTTTTTCTATAGACAGATCTTCCACAGGTGATAGGTCAAAGTCAGGTGGGCAAGCAATGCTGTTTTCAGTGACAGCACATAAGCATTAAATAATACCCCACCTCGAGACGCCCAGATAATTCTTATTATAAACCAAAAGAAAACAAACAGGTGTTAGGAGTGCTGCCCCCAAAATTAATAGAGAGTCTAGTTTGTAATTACAGTTCATTTCCTCAGACTGATTCCAAATGCAGACCTCTAAACCAACGGACATTAGACTTACTTCACATTTAAATCAGTTTAGCTGTCAGGGGGAAGCTGTCAACTGTGTTGTCAGCCACCCTGAGTAGGCTGCCATGGGTGGAAAGAAAAAAAGGAAGGGTGGGGGCTGGAGGGATGCAAAAAAACAGAAATGTTGGAGTATGTCCACGTCAGTGCTTTCCTTGGTCCTTCCTAGTTAAAAAGTTGCTTCCCGGAGACAACAAGGGTATGAGATATGAAAGGCATTGTATTGCGTGATGGAATATGCGCATTTTTTAAATTTTTTTTTAAACTCTGTTAGTCAGGAGGGGCAAGCGTGACCCTTGTGTCAAGTCTGGTCTGCATCTGCAGCATTTTGCAATGGTCAAAGAGAAGGACTGTTTCTCTCAGGACAGTGCTGCTCTGTCCACGCTTCTCCAGCTCCCGTGCCATGGCTGCAGTCCTCTGCACCCGACTCAATGGCTGCCAAGTGCATTCAAGACCCTCCTGTCTGCAGAAAGGCGAGGTTTTCCCCTTCATGATGAGCTTTGCCTGGAAGACCTGATTTTTCTATAAACAAGCCAAATGATTTTAAAATAATTTTTGTTATTGTTGTTGTTAATTACTTGTTTTAAGGAAGACGGCAGACTGGAAGGCGATGACCTACTCACGGATGCTGAGATCATTTAAAGTTGTACAACGCAGGCGGTATGGCCAAACCCAGACATTCCAAACTCATGAATCAGGCCCCATAAACCATGAGATAGTCTTGAAATAATGATCTTTAAAAAAAAAAAAATAATAATGACTGTTGGTTTCTCTCCACTGCCTTCTGGCTTTGTCAGCTTTTAAGGTACACATGAGATCAAATTTTCAAATTTTCCTCATCAAACATGAGGATCTTATTTTTTCTATATTTTTTTGGTTTTTAAAGGAAAGCTAAGGTTGTTGAAATAACACATGATACATGGAACTTTGGTTTTCAAGAAAAACATCAAATATCACCACTCTTCTGATAACACCACAAGAGCTGGCAACAAAGGAATAGCATCTATACTTTGCAATAGTCTTTCCCAGGCACTTTAATAAGACTTACACATTTTATATTCTAGCTGTGCTTTAATTAAAACCAGTTACTTTCTTTTGTTTGAAATAGCTGAAACAATTCAGCACTTAAAAAAAGAAACGGAAAGAAAATAGAAGAAAGAAGCTATCTGGATGGGTTTCTAATAGTGGGTGTAAATCCAGTCATAATCAAGATTTATTTGTACAAATCATTTCAGTGGGAAAACAGAGCTTCCAAAGTGTGCATTCAATTAAGTATCTTACCAAACCTTTGTTATCCTTGTGTTAGACCTGGCTAGTGTCTATGTGCATTGTTATTCAAACATAACAATATCATAATCATAAATAATTCCTATTTTTCATGAAAGGCTGACTCCAGTCTAAACCGTTGGGGCTCTGCATTTCTATTGGTATTTGTAACTGCCTGAAAGCAAAAGCAACTTCATTATTACAGATTGAATTGCCGTCAAATATTAACTTACGAACTCTATTCTGACTTCACAAGATTGTGCGTCATTTTTGCCTGTTATCTAAAATGCTTAATAATGCATTAGAAGACCAAAATTTCAGGAGAATTTGTTTGAGATTTCTTCTTCGGCTTCATCTGCAGTTCTCAATGAGCAATGCATCATCCAAACACATTATAGAAATTAGAGTCTGCATTCCATTATGCATTCAGACATTTATAGCAGAATGATAAACCTGTCTGTACCTCAGGGAGTTGGCTTTATAAATCAAGGCTTCCTGTAAAAAGATTACATTCCTATTTGAAATTATTGGGGTTCTATATCTTCTTTCCGTATTGAGTTACAATATACATCAGAAAAGAAAAGGGGAATGGAATTAAAGTGGGGGAAAAGTGATGTTTTATTAGAGGAAAAATGTGTTACTATTTTATTTTGATTTTTTCTGAAAGAAAGCTGAGATTCTACAGTTTTAGGTTTGAACGTTTCACTCTTCTGGAGCTTATACAAAAACACCTGATCTCTCAATCTATTTTTGAAACTTATCTGCTTCTGTAGTACCAGAAAACCTCAGAAGTCTTTCATGTATTTATCATCACTGAACTCCTCTGAGAGAGGAAAATACTGTTATCGCTATTTCAGAGATCAGATGTTAAAGCACAACTGCTCAGGTCTCAAATGCAATTCTGACTGAGCAGGGGACTGCTCTAATTTCTCCCACCCCCCAGACCACGCAGAGGGTGGAAGAATGGGAAGAGCAGTCACAGGAGCATCCCTTCTCAGCAAGCAGGACAGGATGGGTCAGGACACATTCCCTGAACCCCTTAGCGCAAGAAGGAGACTTGGATAGGGCATTTGCTAGCATGGAGGTCCCAGAGACAACCTAGCATAGCGCATATGGATGTCATGCAACCGGTCCTGCAGATAAGACGCTCCTGCCAAGCTCAGGATTTGAACTGTCTTAGTAGATGTAATGAGGAACTAGTCTGCTAACGTGTGCAGAGCAGATAACTGAGCTCCACAGGGGGCACTCACTCGTGACCATCCCTATGTCTTCTCCCATAACACAGCAAACACCCCCTTCAAGCCTCACCCTGACCTTCCTGAGATGTCTCTCTTGCAAATTATTGCCAATACAACAGCGATGGTTGCACAAGACTAGGTCAATAGAAGTGTAGCAAGGTAATATCTTGCCTGAAAAAAAACATAGGTTTTCTCTCTCATGTCAAGCAGGCATAATATCCTGTAAAAAAAAAAAACATTTGGCATTAAGTTAAGAAGCAGGTACATATGGCACGGTTTCTTGGAAAGAGGAACTTATCACTAATGATGTGGAATCAGAAATATTAGGAAATATAAGAAATTAAGGAATAGGATGGATCATGTAAAATTATCTATTATTTTCTCCTTACATATGTTAGTACTTGACTTCATTTAATTTATAAGTCAGCAAAATGGATAATTCTGTCTGTTCCTCAGGAGACCTGAATTTTCACCAAGAAACTATTACAAAATGCATCACTGATTGTATCCCGGGCATATTCAATAACAAAAAGGAAAGAGATGGATTTCGTGATGGAGGTGCATAAAACCAGCAATTTTGGAGGTAAGAGAATGTCCAAAGTCACCTGACATAGTGGTTAACACTGAAATGTACATATGAAGTGGCAAACATTCTCAGTTTTGTTATTGAAAATTTGGCATCTGAATTTTAGAACTCAGAAAAAAAAAAAAAAAAAAAAAAAACCAACACCATGAAACACTTAGCTAAACTGAAAAAGTCCTGTTCTCCTAGGTCCGATCGCTTAGTCCAATGAATGGCCTGAAACTCTATTAAGACAGTAGAGCTAGGTCTTCTGGGTCTTTAATTTATACCACAAGTGATACCCGCAGTGACTTCAGCATCTAAACATTAACTTCATTTAAGCCACAGTGACCTATCATCTACTCATTAACTTTATTTTCTTCATGGATTTGAACAGAGCTCTTTAAGGTTAAAATGCCTCTTGAGAACTGCAGGTTACATCCACCCGAAACTAATTGAAAGGCTCCATGGATCTGAAAACCACCAAAGGACACTGGTGCACTGGTGTGTTCATATGACACGAGAATTACGCCTTGAAAAATAAAAGCTTTTCGTATGTGTGTAAATGTAACCATCCTTTCCCCCTTCCCCCTGCCCCAGAAATAAAACCTGGTTCCCTTGTTTCACTGTGAAATGACATTTTCACATTTATATTTTTCTACCTAGAAGCAAAGGTTTCATACACAATCCTTAAACTTCTCAAAACTTGCATTATTTTTTTATTGCACGGCACTTAGATATCCCATGTTAAATGTAAGCTATTTGCTACTCTACCGTTAAAAACCTACCCAAAAGCTAAGTATGATAAGTAAATTTGATCAAGAAAATATATCTTACATTGTTCACTTAATCTGGGATTTAGACTCAGGAAGTCGTGGAAGTGAAATCTGCAAGATGAATCCTATTTTACAATCAATAATCCTTACCCTTTCCCAGTTCGTTACAATTAGAGTTGTAGCACAATATAGATAAGGACTCAGGAAGTTTAACATATACAGTATTGATTCCTTTTTGTGCTTGTTTTTTATTTTATTTTTACAGTATAAAATACTCCCAAGAGATGCAAACAAAGCCTAAGGAGGCCAGATGTAGATGCTGTACCAGCACTACAGAACAAAATAACTCACTGTATGCAATCTTAAAACCATAACCATTAATCTTTTGATGCAGTGCATCTCTGAGTGTGGACTCATAAAGTATATAATAAAACACAGATATGCCACAACAATTAAAGGCGAGTCCTGCCTTTTCTCAGCCATGTGACTTGCAACAGCAGAAGAAGAGCACAGGAATGAGCAGAGGGTAAACTCTAGGGGAGCAAACCACCGAATCACGTTATGCTCTTAGACCTTAAGTTCCTTTAACACTTTAGAGTTTTGCAGGTCAGACTATAGAACCACCTATCTCGTAGTGATGCTGTATTTTGGTTGGTTGACATTGTCCACTGTCAACATCTCAGACATTTTCACTGTCTAAAAAATTAAAAAAAAAAAAAAAAAAATTAATTATCTGAGTGAAACTCTTCCAACCCAAATGTTGGAATTTTGGGATATTTCAGAATGGGGTTAGCCATATCTGAGATGGGGCTAGTGAAAAAATTACCTTGTTTTGTTTTATTTTTCATCAAAGAAATCATCAAAGTGTTTTCTCTGAAAAGTTTGAATTAATCAATTTCCAAGGAACGTAACTGAAGTTTGACAAAGGTTGGCATTTGAATCACGTGTGTGGGTTTGGCTGTTTCTGGGAAAGTGTACCCAAATTTAGACAAAATCACAAGCCTATTTTACAGCTCACAGCTGCAAAGGAATTCTGTGGAAGCTGTTTGAACTGCTGTGCAAAACTAATGCAACTAAAATAACAGCAAGCAGCACATCTGACTGGGGATCTCTTTGCCCCATATTTGTGTGGGGGATTATTAGTTATAGCTTTTTATCCCCTTTTTCCATGAAGCAGCGATGCGACCCACAGAAAAGAATGTTAAAAAGCAAGTAACACTGTTTTTACGGCAAAGCTTTAAACAAAGCAAAGGGCAATATATTGAAGAAAGAAAACAAAATATCAGATATCTCACCATTAATCACCAGCCATCCTAGGCACTAAATGGGATAGTCGTCTTTGAAAAGAATAGGATGCGGTCATACAATTTAAGATTGAATGATAAGGTGTGGGCATCTTTTTGCTGCTATCTCCTTACTTTCAGGAGCCTTGCTTTGTGGTCTTATTAATGAACGTAGTCTCAGTGACAACGGCGTTGTAGTCGTAGTGAGCAAAGGTGATACGAAAAGCAGGATTGCTGGGAAAATCATCCATTTAATCAGACAAGGTCTGGGGAGGCACGCCTGCAAATTTTTTTTCTCCAATGCTCCGCAACATGGTATGTGTATGAGTCATGTGTGTGTGTGTGTGTGTATCTAATATATAAATAATATAAGAAAGACATGGTTCATGTGTGAGAGAGAAATCCCATTGAACTATAACATTCCCAGATGTTATTTTTTTCTAGTACAGTGTATATGCAGAGAGTAGCTTCCCCTTAAATAGCTTGCAAACCTCCTAGCGCTGTTCACTGTACTCGTTGTTTCAGAGCCACCAGAAACCAGCCAGAGCAGCAATATGTATATAACTAGGCCTTGCATGTTTGTATATTTTTAGTAAACACAGTTATTTGGTACCCAGCTGTGCCCCTGTGGTTTTTTCATATTGTTTTTGTTGTTTAAAGATCAAAAAGCACAGGCATATACTGTGCATTGTAAAGAAAGGAAATGAGGAGGCAAAACTTAGAAAATTTAAAATTCTCCCTGGCACCTCTCCAAAACACAATATACAACTCTAGAGATATCCTTGAATATTGCTTTATGTACCTTGTGCGGAGCCAGGATCTCTGCGCTGTTTGGTTTACATTACTCGAACTTCCAAGTAGTGAAATTCTCTTAGTATTGGCTTCCACAACCTCATTATCTTTTGTACCATCAGCTACTAGGGCCTCAAAGAAGCAATTTTTAACTTTCAAATGTGACTAATGTAACCATTTAACTCTAAAAGGCCTTTTGTTTCATGTCTGAATGCGAAGATGTTTTTCTTCTAATCTTCTTTCCTTGACAATAATGTGAACTGTTTCGCAGACTGTTGAGAACTTTGTCTCAGTGAGAGGTTATTAGTGATTTCTCCATGTACTCCGTGGGATCTTAAATCACATGAAAGTATCTCACAAAGGAAAAAAAATAAATTACTTTATAAAGCGAGAAGGTGATTGAGATGTGCAAAGGTAATATCAGTGCAAACTTCCTTTTGTTTGAGCAAAATGGCTGCAGTGAGAAAGTTGCTCTATGTAGTGACTGCCCAAAACTGGAGAGGTCCTGGCCAAGGTGTTGCGTGAGTGATATGGTGAAACCTCAGTGGAGTTAATCCATACGGATCCAAGAGTTTGATAGGGACTGATAGGAAACAGAATAGACTGGAGAGCAGCTGGTTGCAAGAGGAACGCAAGCCAGGGACGCGTATGAGAATCGGTTATGAGTTTGGCCTAGGGGAGAGAGGGGTCATCCGTGCACACAGTGCCCTGGAAAGGCGAGCTCAGATTTATGAGAAAGGCACTTCTCTATTGTTTGGTTCTACTACGTGTCAAGACAGGTTTTTAGATCAAGAAATAGCTTCTTTCTCTTTCTTAACCTGTTTGGTTTTGGTTTGGGGGTTTTGTTTTTGGTTTTGGTTTGGTTTTTTTTTTGTGATAGAAACAGCATTTATGGGCTTCAAATCTTAGTTATCATGTGAGCCTAAAACCCCAAAGTTATTGAGTTCTGTAATGTAAGGGATGTACACTTAACAAAAATCTGTGGTGCTCGTATCCAACCCTTTGTATTCTCTGAGACTTATCTTTTAAGTAAACGGTACCAGCCCAAGCAAGTGAATCTTTATGCTGCAAAATACCCAATTACGTCTATGTGTGCTCCACATGAAGAAGGTCTTCTGGATGTGGGCATGCAAAGTGCTTTTATCATCATATTCACCTCCGATAGACCATAAATAAAATGTGTGGGCATGTGTTGATGTACTTCCTCAGAAAATACAAATGCCACAAGTAGTATAGATTATCCTACGTGGATACTGGCAAAGTGTTGTAGATCAACATTTCTTTCCCAAGTGAAGTCTCAGAGCAGAAGTGTACCCTGAAGATGTGCGAGAAGTTCCTGTTGAGAGCAAAGGGGCCTGAAGGCACACACATCCAAAGGCAAGGTCTGGACTGCAGTCACGCCACAGGAGAAACTCCGACACGGAAACTGGGTTTATCTAAGTTCATAAAAACACAGAGCAAGATATCAAAGTGTAGTTATGAGCACGCAGGGAGAGAGGGAGATGCGTGAAACAGGCGGTGGAGCAAGCACTCTGGAAGAAAGATGCAAAGTGACATGTTAGAAAAGCAAACATCTGGCGTACACGGAAACAAAGGTTGTCTGGATCAAGTGAAAAAGCAGTCACTCAAAAGTGACTGGAGAATCATGCATAAACCAGCTTTTGAAATTCATAGGAGAGGGCAGTAATTAAAATCCTAAAAAGTAAATGAAGCTTTTAGGAAGCTAAATTCTAGGTGAGTCAAAATAGGCACTGGTGGATCAGAGTTGTCTGGTTTTTGATTCAGAAATCTACATAGAGAAGAAAAATGAATGGGAATTCATACTCATTTAAATCACACTGTTTCTAGATAGCTCTGTGTACAGTGTAGTCACATCTCAACGGGAGTGATATTTCTTTAGATATCTATCGCTATCCAATATAGAAATTAAACTGAAGAAATAACCCCCCTCATATTTACCTGGAATCTGTCCATGGGATAGAAATTGTCTTGAGACATGGAAAATTATTCAGATGTGTGTGTATATAGGTAGGTCTGTAATAAAGACTGATGGACAGATATATACGCATGTCAATAGATATCTATGAGTTTGTATCTACAGTGATCGTAATACAAAATTTTAAATTCTGTCTTGTAGTAGCATCTGAATAATATATGTAAGAACACACAGCTTTTCTGAACTACTGATGTTAGTAATACATTGAGTCTTCTATTTCCAGCAGATTAATCCTGCGCAGGACAACTGTGAAGTACTCGGTATCGTTGTTGTGAGAGTTTACATATAAACTCAATTTTAATTATTTTCTTCCCAATCCCTTTTCCAGGGAATTAGTGTCCACATTCAAAAAAATCTTTATCACTGCCATCAGCAGTCTATCAGGGAAAGCTGTCCTGCTGCTGCCTTCATCTCTGGACCGAGGAGCTCTGGAATTACTGCTGTGTGACCTGCAGCCCACCACACAGGGCTGGTCCAGTGATCCCAAGAAGGATGCAGCATGAAATCAGCCAGCAACACATTTTTATGGGTTTAATGATAAGGAGAGGGAAGGGCAAGGACTGTGGAAAGAAAGTTTCGCCTTCACCCACAGCCCTTTGCCTGCTCCCCTCCTCCGCATCCCCACCGCTGCTCCACACCGATGTTGTGAGCGCAGACTGCCTCCAGCACCCTCAAAGCAAATGCTTTGCAACTCCTACCCAAGAATTTCCACAGCCAAACACAGCACGGGTGGCTGTTGATTTAATGAAAGGGAAACACATTGATGCCTTCATCCCCAGGTCTTTCCTCCTCCCTGGTTCCGTTCCCATTTAATGGCAGATGGCAGGAGCAGATCCAGCATCGGCGCTCGTGAAGAACACCTGTGCTGTATCCCACGTTGGGACCAAGTCTCCACATCCCCTGATCTGGTGGCATCTCTCCATGCCATACACCCTGGGCAGAGAAAGGACCCAATGCCCACAGCACCCAGCACCACGTGCCTTTGGGGGGCTGGAGAGACCGTGGTGCACCATGGCCTGGTTTGGGGGCGTACGGCTCCAGTGCACCTCCCACCCTCCAGCCCCCCAGTCTGGCCTCTGCCCTGAAAAAAAACTGAAGAGAAAAAGCATTCTAATGCCAAAAGCGAAAGAAGAGCCTCAAACTAAAAGGGATCGATTTTTTTTTTCCATGAGACATCTTGTTTTCAGACAGAAATGCCTTTTCAGCTAAACAGACAAAAACATAGCCTTTTTTTTTTTCAAAGAAATGTTATCTCTCAGACAAAACTTGAAAACAGAAAAGTGTTTCTACAAACATCTTCATGGAAAAAATATCCTGATGAGCGCTACTTATGATGGTTTCAGGGGGTTTATTCCATAATTTCTTTTCAGGCAATGCTCTCTTTGACCTTACTGTTGAGTAAAGTTTCAAGATCTGACCTTAAAAGTCGCATTTTGGCCCCACCACAAGGAGTATGCATACATTGTTTTATTCATACAGACACAAAATTCACTTTGAAAGATTAATTTTTCAAATTAATCCCCCAACATCTATAAGCATTTATAGGCTGAAAAACAATGATCTGTTTTAATATACTCTCATGTACTGAAGAAAAGAAATATATTGTTTCCACCTGTCAATTAAAACATTCACTTGAAGTGAGCAGTTACCTTGTAGGTAATTCTGCTTAATCTCATTGCTCAAATAAAGCCAAATATATTTGCTTGCCTATAGTAAAAAAATCCACAACAGACTCTGTACAGCAACCTACATAAAATCATAAGAACAGTTATTTAGTACAGAAGGTTTCAGTTAACACGACCCTTATCGTACATTTTTTTAAAGTTCCTTATGTGCTCTTTCTAAAGATCAATTATTTTATTATTTTAAGACTTTTATCATGTTATCAGTTATTTGCTAATATAGTATTTCCCTTAATGCCCCACATTTTCTTGAACTGCCTTACAATAAGAAGAATTCCTTTAATCACGTCAGACATTTTAGCAAGCAATCATTTATATATGTATGTATGTATGTATGTATGTATGTATGTTAGCAATTAAGGATACCTTTAGTATTAAGCTAATCAAGCTCCACTCTGTGGTTAAGTAATCATCACTTTTGCTTCAGCGAGATCCTGCCTTTTATATATTTTACTTAACATATATACATGCATACATAAAATAAAGTATAATAAAGGGAGGAAAAGGTTTCTCTGGTTGTATTTTCTCCTTGTTTTCCTAAAAGTATTTTCCAACTGCGAAACAAGAAACAACTACGCTCATAGCCTGTCTGTACTTGAGACTAAATAAGCATGTATGTTGTTTATTGTCTCAAGCCTCCTTTTCACTAACATTTTGTTCCAAATGCTAAATGAAATAATGTATTTTAGGAAGCTGCTGATGACTGCGCACTAGTTTCTGCAGGAGAAAAGCTCCCTCAGATCTAATTAGACCAACAGAATTTTAATGGTCAGCAGGCACAGCAGAGCGCAAAATAAAAACACGTTACCTCCACAACAGCGAGGACCTGAACTGGGACACCAGCAAGAACATTGGAATTGCCCCTCTCCAGTGACGAGTTCCACTAAATACCTGCAAAGCCCTGATGGTGCGTGCACTGATGGAGAGAGGTTGCTCCGTGGACCACAGGTGGGACCACGGCTGAGTACCAGAGTAGAGGAAGCAGCAAGATCTGCCACGCAAGGGATGCTCTTACCGGTAGGGTGAGAATAATCTGCAAAAGTTCCTGAGTTATGGGGAGTCATGGCCAGGTTTCTGGTTTGCCTGTTTTACCACAGAGATGGTTCTTCATGGTGCTGGCCTTATTAGTGTATTTTACCTGGAAGACAGAGAGAAGGTGGGTGTCCTACTGCAAAAGTCCTGCAGGGAATTCTCAGTTTATTCACATTTCACTGTGCCGTGCTCTTGAGGTGACAGCCACCCCCTTCAGTCGCTGGATTTAGAGTTCAAAATAGCCCCCAACGCCCTCCTCAGATACAAGATCAGCTGTCTGAAGGAAGGTTTATTGGCAAACAACACCTCTGCAATCAAAAATCTTCCACCAGAAGGAAATGGGTCATTCCATACATGAAAAAAAAAGTAATTTATTTCTTCCTTAAAATAATTAGAGGGCAGAGCAGGGAGCAGAGAGACACTTTAAAAGGACAGCATTATTTCATCATATAGACAATCACCTTCCTTTAATGCAATTTAGAAATTTCTGATATTGGACAGATAAATTAGGAAGATAAATTGCTGGTGACAGAGACAGGATCAGAGAGAGTCTAAGGACCGTGACACGTGTGTTTTATCTCCACGAACACAGATTTTAATACCCGGTGTTTTATTTCTGTACGAAATGAGGCTAGGTTACCTTTGCCTAGCAGACATAATTGTCTTTTATAAAAGAGAAAAATGTATGAATTCTGAAGGAAACGTAATATCTTTTGACATAGTTTTAGACCACCCACATGGCAAGCTATGGAAGCCAATAATCTTAAGCCAAAATATGTTTAAATCACTGAACAAAGCTTTTTCCTTTTTACACATCTTGTATTGTCTAATAAAAACAACATGAGCTGGTTGTGAACTATTTAGAATTTTTGAGCCCGCTCTTTTGTCGGGTCTATGATGCCGTTATTAATTTTCCTAATATAAAATCAATTTTTCAGAAAAAAACATAGAATCTAGTGTATTCTGAAAACAGACCTCCAATTTAGAAGAGAAAAGAATGTCATCTATTTTTAGTGCTGCATATCTTTTAGTACCTGATATGAGGTCAAAAACTGCTCTGATCCGAAAGATTGATAAAAGGACGCACATATACTTTTTATTGGAACCTGCTTTATTTCTTTACCTAAGAATCAGAATTACTTCTGACCTGATCCTCACCATACTTAGCACTGATTTTAGAGATTACTGCTGCAAAAGAAGTCTCACAGCACTTCACAGCACTTAGTTTATGCTTAAGGGTTGAAAAGGGCATGCCCCGTGGAAGGTAATTACCATCCACTCCCATTCATGGCTGGCCCCTAGCAAGGGGACGTGTTAGTAACTTGGGAGGTGAACTCAAGACCAATTTCCCTTAGACAGAGATGGTTCTTAACCAAAACCCCCGTAAAACGTTGGAAAAGTTTACCCTGAATTCAAACGAGCTTTCGATTGGCTTCCTAGGTAGCAAAGAGAGAGCATCGACAAGAGAGCCTTTATTTGTGAATGTCAAGAATTTTGCAAAAATAGAGACAAAATCTGGATGGCAAGCATTTGCATTTATCCGAAAAGCTCTGAATAAAACCCCCTTAATTAGAGCCATCATCGGATGTAGTACCTTTATCTGTGAGGAGTCCCAGTGGCTTCAGCAGAACTGTTAGTGGGAGAAGCAGTCAGTAGCTCCATGCAGACGGAGGTTACAGACCCTAGAGGTTTATATCTCTGCATTAGCTGCTTTCTCTGTACTGCCTATGGAATATTTACACCCTTTAGAACACGGAAAATATTGGGATTAAGGAAAGTAATGGTTTCCTTTTGTCCCTCTTTTGTTCCTGCTGTAATACCGGTGGTAACAAAAATATTTCCAAGACAACGTTTCAACCTTCTACCTGAGGTTACTCTGGAAAAAGTTTCTGTTTGCCAGAGCTGTGGCTTTGCACAAGGTAAGGAGCCCGGTGCTCTCTGCACTTTCTCCAGTAACGATGCTTCGATTCAGCCAGCCACCAGCTTGAGTCGAAAACAGTGATTAAGCTTGGCTTAAGTTGTGAGAATCATATCAACTCTCCTTAAGTTCACTCCAAATAGTGGAATGAAAATATATCTTTTCCTTTAATAAAAAAATTATGAGTTTTTTTTTTTTTTTAAATGGAGCTTAAAACAAGTGGTCTGAATTAAGTTTTAGTTGTGACCTCAGGTATTGCTCTTTTTCCTTGTAAAGCCTGGGATTTGCAAGTTGTTTGGCTAAAATTTCAGTGCAAGCTTGAATAAACCAGATTGTCTAACTTATATGTTTGCACAAGATGAAAAAAAAAAAAAAAAGAGTTAAGTGTGAAGCTGGGTAAGAAGCAGAAGAGAGGTACGAGGAGCAGCAGCTGACCTCAAGTGTTTTGCCCTTCTCGTGGGTTGATTATTTTAGCACAGATGAGATAACTACTCATATATAAGGAAAAGAAATTAGCAGCACGTCCATCTGAGATGGGTGTAATTCAGCTTCCCCATGACTCTTCCAGCAACGGGAACAAAAGTGCCAGGCAGGACGAGCCCACGGACACTCTCAGTGGGGTACCTAAACCTAACCCCGGGTTCAGAGGCTTGGCTGTGTGCCAGGAGCTCCTCGCCTGCCCCGTGTTGGCACGGAGGAGAGCAGACTGCCTCTCCCTGGGTGTCCGCGACTGAAACGCCACCCCGGGGAGCCCAGCAGTTCCCGGGAACGACAGCTTGCTGCTGAAGATGAGCAGGACCGTGGGATTAGTGTCACCGCCCGGGGAGCAGCGTCCAGCCACGCAGGGGACACTGCTTCTGCAAGGGGGGAGGGGGGCGAGCGGGTGGTGCAAGGGTGGAGGTGGCCCTGCCATGATGTCGATGCGCTGGAGCCAGAGAGACCAGATACGGGATTTTTAGGGCAGAGCCCCTCACAAAATAGGCTGCTTGGTCTGTGATGGAAATCGCTGTAAATGTCTCAACCAAGGCAGATTTTTTTAAAGCTGGTCTTCTACTTCCCCTGCTTCTCATTGTGTCCTCCCCTGGTACAAGGAGGACATTCCTTCACTTTGTTTTACCCCTTGAGGCTTGATTCATGATATTCACAGCAAAATCACTTAATTGCAAGAGACCTACATTTTCATGGGACAACGACCATGTTGATAGTTCCTGTCTTCTCGTGCTTTTTAATTCTCTCAGCATGGTTTTGACCCCAACAGTAGAGGCAGAAACCCATCTTGCGCACTGACAAAAACTAACTCAGCTTAGCTCACCTCTGTGTGATGGAGGGGACATCCCTTTGCTGCTAAGGAGACACACAGTGTTTGCAGAAATGCGGGCACAAGCCTGCAAAGCTCTTCAGCTGCAGCTCTGAACTGTTTTAAGCATTTTACTGGGGCTACATGCATTAACCTGGTACTGTGCTTAAACATTTTGCTGGTCTGAGGCTTTTAGGTTTATATATGTGTATTCCTCTTCTACAGAGTAAGTCTACACCACTGCGAAGGCTGGTATGTTACTCTGAAAGCACTGGCAGCAGAAGGACCCCAAAAAGTCTCTGTGCTGTAGATTGCACCAATTGCACAGCCGGAGAGGACCTCCATGGCACAGCAGCCTTTGGTGCCATCTACACAAGTGATACCTGACAGTGCATGACTTTCCCCCTGACATAGAATCACAGAATGCTTTTTGTTCGAAGGGACCTTAAAGACCACCTAGTTCCAATGCCCCTGCCATGGGCAGGGAGACCTTTCACTAGACTAGGTTCCTCAAAGCCCCGTCCAACCTGGCCTTGAACACCTCCAGGGATGGGGCGCCCACAACCTCTCTGGGCAATTTGTTCCAGGGTTCTGATATGCAGGGTCACCGGCGTGGAGGAGCCAAACATGTCTGTATTCTTCATGCCATGCATGTCCATGCATAGGGTCCAGCATAGCTAGAAAACCCAACAAGCAGTAGGGTGAAGGGGTGACACTGCCACCATGGACCATACACCGGGCAGGTTTGCTGGGAGGATGAGGAGGAAAATCTTCTCCAGCTATACCCTGATTAAGTTTTCACTCTTTTTATTTCCAAAGTGTAATGGCTGTGTGTCTAGAAATCTACAGCAAAACTAATGCTGATCTGTGGAGAGACTAAAGGCTGCTTTGAAGTCTCATCAAGTCACAGGGAAAACATCTCTTTAATTTCAATCTACATGAGAATTTGCTCATATGAGTTTCACTAAAATGGAATAAGATTCATTCTCTCAGGTCCAAAGGAATATACCTGTCTGCAAAGTAATATCTAATGGTAGACCTTTTAACGTTGAAAATGTCCAACATGATTTCAGTGTTTAAGGGTCTGCATCCCAAAGGAGACAAATCTCCAGGTGCAGAAGTTGATCTAACACAACAGCAGCCTGTCAAAGTTTAACAATGAGCAATTTGCATTGTTTCAATGAAACAGCCCCCCACCCTGGTCCACCGAATGAGAATCTGGAGACCATTCATAAATACGGATTCCCCTGTCCCAACTTTCATCTGTTGTTTTTTAAACAACACAAGTGAAAACATTGCATTTGTGTGCGTTCCCATGAGCTCACAGAGATTCAAAGCATTTCACTAGCACATTGTATTTTTCACCTATTACTTTACATTTTTAAAGTGGGACAATGCAATGCTGGAAATGGTGAGGGTTTAGGGTAGAGATCTGTTGAAAAAAAAGATTTTAATATGGTAAAATCAATCTAAAATCTGTACTAGGCAGGCAAGTGGCAGGGGATAACATGAGCAAAGGGAATAAAAAGAGCTCTGAAGAGCCCGTACCAGTTGCTAATACTTAATCTCTTTAAATAATGAATTAGCTGCTCATATCTACTGTCGCTGCTAAGAGAAAGCACTTTCTTTGTGAAGTGAAGTAAAGCTTGAATACCCATGAATTATTCAATATAAAGTGTGCCAGTTAAAATGCCTTGATATTGGAAGTCAAGTGTAAGATTATCTTTTGTCTGTCAGAAAGCATCTCTCCCCTGTTACTGAGACTTGAGGGGGTGGAAAAAGGGGCCAACCAGTGCGCACACACATCAAGAAAAATAAGTGAGGTATTGTAGTAACACACAGAACCGTTTCCACTTATGGATGAGCTTCAGTTGTACACAGGAATTACTCTGTTGGGCTTTAT
Organism: Vanellus vanellus; assembly: GCF_965231255.1. NCBI lineage: Eukaryota > Metazoa > Chordata > Aves > Charadriiformes > Charadriidae > Vanellus > Vanellus vanellus. The sequence goes on along the minus strand of NC_138908.1, from coordinate 3,919,010 downwards.
TCTGTTTACTGTTTCTGTTCTCCTTTGCCCCACGATCGCTCCATCGTCTGTGACTCCGAGGGAATCACTCGTGATGCAGGGATGCTGCTCCCAGGTTTCTTCCAGCAGAGACAATATCAGCTATTGATCTGTCAGCCTTTGCTGACATGGAGAAATATATTTCCTTACTCAGGTTTCTAACAGCTTCCAGAGCTGAATAATGACCTTTCCACTGTATCAGAATGTGTAATCTAGAAGAATGCGCCTTGCAGGAGACTCTGGCACAGAAAATGACTGTTTCTCAGGAAGGTTTAGGTCATCTAGCCCTGGGGCGTGACACAGGCTTTCCAAAGGGCCGGGTAATCAGCTGCTATTTTTCGTCTTTCTGGTTTTTTTGTGTTCCTTCTTTATACAGTCCACGTTGTTGGCAGCACCTCCAGATATCTCAAACATTCCTTTTATTTTATTTTGTTTTCTATCTGTCTTTTGAATAGATTCCAATTTTTTTTTATTTATTTTTTTTTTTTATGATTGCAGTTGTGTTCAAAATATCATGAAGCTCCAGAGAAAATCAGGCTGGTGTTTTGGAGGATTTTTTTTTTTTTATTTGAATCCTTCTTTCCCATCCTTCCCCCTCAAATTATTCCAAGACTCAGATTCTTTCTACCTCACTAGTGCCTCCGTGGTGCTTTTTGATCTTACAGGTACACGGTTCGTGTTTGGTGACTTTCCGGGTACTGCCACGTTAGCAACTAACCAACAAATGCAGCATCCAAAAGACTAGTCAACAATCTGGAAAATCATAATGGGCTGTATACAGATTAGCACTTAAAAATTCCTAATTTAAGCATCCTTACTCTTCGTCAACTACACTGGCGGCCAGGACCTAGTTGCTCTGAACAGAAGTTACATTTGGTTGGGTCATTGTAATACTGAACTGGGATGCTATCATAGATGTGACAACCTCACTGAACATCTATAAGCAGCTTGAGTGTAGTCCAGTGTAACACCGAAAACTAAATTGAGATGACTTATTCATTTCTGGAATGCTTTAATTGCCTTTTTTGTCCATGATCTAGTTTTTATTGATGTCAACAGAAGAGTTTATCGAAGCCTAAGACCTTTCAGAAATCAACCTTGGACTTCGAGGTGAGACTGGAGAGGAGAAAGGTATCTTGTGTCTCTGGATCAGTGGTAATGCTCTGTGGAGGACTGTGCTAGTATACCCAAGGGTGACGTCTGAGGGTTATCACTTCCTTATTCACCAACTGAAATGGAAAAAAAAAAGCTGAAGTAGAACACTGAAAAGTACCCCAAACTGTAACAAATGTCATTAAAGGGATTATATACTTTGAACTGACTTACTCAAACTGAGGAGACATAGGAGAGTTACTGCATACTTTTCAGGTACAATTTCAAACTGTTCTTTCTCTGTGTTTAAATGACTGCCAGCACTATTGATCAGTCGAAGTCTGGATAAATTCCTCAATACATAAAGTTGATTTACCTCTTTGTCTTAACAGAACCACCCAACCCAGACCTCTTCCATCAATTTCATGTTTATGTTGAAACCCAAAGAGCCAGACTTCATAGCCAGACCCACCCCAGGCCAGAGAAAAAACTTGTGATTTGCTATTCCACCCATGCTGCCCATGCATTAATAAGGAAAGCTATAGTTTCAAACATATACTATTTCCATGTTCTTGGCCACCTTTCTACATGGTGGGTGCTATTCATTTTCCCATTTAACAGATATTAGTCAAATTTAGCAAAGGTAGACTAGCGGTCTTTTCTACAGCCTAAAATTTATCCCAGTGAGAATAAAATCTGAATCAGCTCATGAGATGAAAGGAAAAAAAAAAAAAGAAACAAAATTAGTTTCCAGAATTTTTTGTCTGGACAAAGACAGCTGCATGGTTTGAAGGTATTTTAAGTCAGATTTTTTTCTTAATGCAGCACAGATATGTAATTAATATAAAGGAATATAATCTTAGTAAGAAGAAACAGAATTGGGAAAATTGCATTGATTCCCTTGTTTTGAAGGGAGATAATTGCGTGATGTCTTTTAAAATATGGCTTGCAATGTCCTCATTCAACAGATTAAGAATATACAACATGTTGCATGACAAATCAAGGCACAGTCTTTAGAGTCATTTAAGATTGATGTTTAGCAACAAATGAAAACCATTTACCATTCTCCCCAGAGAAATTTTGGAATGAAAGATTAATTATCCATATTATTGTGAAAGCTAGATCCAGAAAAACTCTCTTGGTTTACATCTTTTGTTCCAGAAATTAATTTAAATGTCTTGAAAAGATTGCTCAGAATTTATATGGTGCCTTTCCTCATTAAAATCCATGGATATAAATTTCACAGTATTTAAAAGTACACAGATTTTAGCAGGGAAAAATTAGAGGCCTGTAGCCTTTTAAATGTCAGGGACCAGATTATGGTCTCAGTTGTATGTATCTAATTCTCGCTGAAATGAATAGAAGTCCCACACATACACTGTCTTCGTAATCAGAACCAATTGTTTTTTCTGTTTGCACGATTCAGTCTGGATGAATGAGAAAACATAGGAAACCAGGCATCGCAGGGCAATATTCTTTGGTTCTCAAAGTGTGCAACACACTAGGACTGATTTCACTCATTTGTGGTTTTAACAGGCTTTTTATTAGATCTTCCATATTTTTACAATGAGAAGAACCTCCACAATTTCATATAACTCACCACTTTGCATGTTTTGTTGAACTATTACCATTTTTTATCTTTCTGGCTGAATAACACATTTTACTTAGCCAACTGAAGTCAATGTGTTTTTGTGCCTTTAAAACTAACGAAGCAGAGAATAGGCTCCTACACATTTGAGTCTGTTAGGAGGATGTTTGGGACAGGGTATGGTTTGTCTGAAATTTCCCCCCAGAGTGAGTGCCTCCAACCTGCGTTACAGATTTTGCTTCTAAGAAACCCACAATCTATTTGCAGTATGGGGTTTCTTGTTTTGGTTTTGGGGTTATTGTTGTTGGTTTGTTTTTTTTTTTATTTTTTTTTATAAACTGACAACTGTTCCTGACTATTTACACACTATGCAATATGTATGTCTGTTAGAACGACCTAGTTTTTGCAGAATAATGCCAGATGTCCTGTGCTCAAAAATACCTACACTAATGCTACAACCACCACTATCACTGTTTGTTTATATAGTAATCAGCTGTCACGCTGCCTTTTTATATCAGTGCTTGTATTGTTTTGGAATAAGGTCTAGAAGAAACAGAGGAATGTACACAATTTAATTGGGCCATGTGCATCTCTGCAGAAAAAAATCTGAAAAAAAAAACTGTTTTCAAAGTACTAAAGCACTTTGATCTCTGCTGTACCTGCTAAAGAAGCCAGATACACTTTTAAGATGCTGTGTGAACACTTAAGGACTCTACTTCACAATGGAGATTTGAAACATTTTTTTTTTCCTTAGGCAGGGCTTAAGGTTAGGCTTCTGTTTTTTTCCTGATACTTCTTCTTGTCAGCCAAAACTTTGATAATTGCACATCCACCTACAGGCAGTCAGGAGCGGTTCAGATCCGTGTTTTAGCCAGACCTTTTCTTGCTTGGCTGATCTGGCCGATTGGCCCATCTCTATTGACTCCTGAGCTCTAAACAGCATTTAAGCAAATCTTTCAACAAAACAGTTTATCGGAATCGGTCCACAAACAGATTTAATTTTATAATGAACATTTTTGGTTGGAGGAATACAACATGGGACAAAAATGTTCTGTTCCCCCTCTGTAAAAAAGCACTTGTACTTCTTAACCCAGATCCTCTCTTCAAAATACCTTCTAGAAATAAAAATCTCAAGAATTAGATAATAGGATTGAGTGTTTCTTGTGCTGGCATGGAAACTCAAGTTTAGTTGGTTACTAAAATATTCCACTAATCATTACAAAAAAGTGCCTCTCTCAGCAAAAGGAGTATCTTCCATAGCTGTTAGCCTCCATCTGCAGTCCACACCAAAACAAAAGACAATATCTGTAAAGCTTGCTCACCTTCAGGAAAATTCCCGTTTTGCTAACATGCAAGATACTACTGTCGTCTTTTCCATCAGTCTATAAATAAATGTAAACCGCTCCAGTGTAGGTCCAGTTTGCTGTATGTACGGAAGGCTGGACTTCTTACCCCTTTCAGCAAAGATGGGGACATATAACAAAAAAAGGGGTGGAAAGATGTGAGCCGCATTGAGAAAGCTAACCTTCAGAATTAGACAGAGCAGAAAAATGTTGCACAAAAAGGACTGACTCTTTTCTCATCTACACCCGAGTAACTGCATTGCTTTCAGTGGAGCTTTATTCATTATTTTGTGGGGATCATATGATGAGATGACTCACACAGTTGACAATTTTCCTTCCTTCCTTCCTTCCTTCCTTCCTTCCTTCCTTCCTTCCTTCCTTCCTTCCTTCCTTCCTTCCTTCCTTCCTTCCTTCCTTCCTTTCTTCCTTCCTTATCTTTCTCTCTCCCCCCCGCTCTCCCTCTCTCCTCACTTCTTTTTCTGTCTTCAAAAAGCAACACATTAAACCAGTAAATCAAGGAGGAGACAGTAAACTTGCCCACTTCATATAGTAAATAACTATTTTGACCAACCAGCTGCTGGCAGCTATAAAATCTGAGACAGCTGGTTAGCCAGCTCCTTAGGGCTAACTGCTCTAAAAAGCACTTCTTTTCTTTTCTTTTCTTTTTTTATTTTTTTCTTCTTTCCTTTTCACAGCACACATCCAGATACAGAATCTCTGAGCTAATTATCAGGGCTGGGATTCTCAACTTAATCATCACTACCAATTCCCTGGAGTACAGTGGCATCTAAGAGCTAACCCCTGCCATGCTGAATCACAGCCACACAGATGAAGAGCCAAAACCCACTGAGATTTTCAACACGGGAGTCCTGTACACATATATAATATAATCCTGTACTTTACAATTAAAGTGTAAACTATGAGACACTAGCTGATGAATGCAATTAAAAGTTAAAGGATGAATGTTATAGATTATTAGTTTAACAAGGCTTCAGGGAAGAGAGAGTCCATCTGTCTGCTTTGTCTAAAAGCAATTCTGCGGTGGGCTATCTGTAAGAATTAACTCATGCTATGTTCTCCATGAATGAAAAAAGGTGGAAAGATAAATAATCGGTTCACTAAGCAGCTGTAACTTTGCACAAAGCATTCAGCTTCTGGTTAAATTAAGAGCAGAGAAAGGTGGATTGCAGAATTATTTCTCTCCATCATCCTCATTAAATCTCATTTCAACAGGGAATGGTGTCACTGCTGCTTTACTTATCTATTATGAATTCAACCCAATATTCAGCTGGAGTACTCTCTGTATGTTACTGCCTGTACTTGCAGGTATACAGAATGGCGTGCAGCTATATGATGCCAATAAATGGCAGGCTTAATTGTTTCGTAATTATTCCATGAAATCATTTATTTTGCATGAATAAACACAGATGCTTATATTCTCTGTTGGTGTAAATCGAAATCGTTCCACTGACACCAGCGGAGGTGCGCTAATTTACACCAGCTGGAAATTTGGCCCGACTATTTAAGGACCTGAGTTATTTGGCAAACGCTCAATAGACACGACTCAATTGTGAAGTTTCCTCTTAGGGCATTTCGGCAGTAAATTACATTTTATACAGAAACTTCAGCTATCTGGATGTAAAATCTTCCTGGACTAAATGTGGTAAATTAGTTGGTCTGTCAGACGCGTGCTATTTGCTTACACCACTTGCAGATGTTCAGTCCTGTGTGAGATTTCCTTGATGCAACTGCCTATAACAAGGATATATTTATCACACTTATAGCTGTCTAACCTTTAACTAATGCTGCTCAGATGGAAGACACTTCTTTACAAGAAATCTAAAGTCTGCTATTATTTTTTGTTAAGGTTTGGGTACCATCAGCAGCATTGGCAGCTTACAACTTCATTGTTCACAGCACACTGTTTAAGGATGCATCTTCTGGAGTTATGAAAATATGTCAGAATTTACACTTAACTTTTTTAAACATAAAACATAAAAAATTAAGAAAATGTCCTGAATAGACAGAGAAAGTTCAAAACCACTTAGGAAACTTAGCCCCAGACATTTTGTCTCCTTCTTCTTACTATAGTTACAACAATTTCATAATTTTGGAGCACCTTACATATTGCCTGATTTGTGAATTTGGCAGCACTGCAGTAATATATTCCGTTTTTCACAAAATTATAGTGAAAGATATGAACCTTCTGCCAAGAAACCGTGGTGTAATTTAGTGAGATTTCAGACCGAGTGGAGCAGCCATACAGACATTGGCAGGATCTTGTACATCTAAAGAGAAGTTTGTGAAATAAATTGAAGTTTAAAGTTTAAGCGACATGAAAGGGACAAAGGAGCTCTGAATTTTATTCTCAATTCTGCCACAGTCACCCTTATTCTCCTTTGGTTTCCCTTACCTTGGCCAAAAATTAAGAAAAGCAACATTTCTTCATCACTGTTAATTTGTTCACTTTTGGAGAATCCTCCAGAATGGGGTCAGTCGTACTAAGTGTCACAATAACTGCAAGAAGTATACAATAGCTCTGTAACCTCAAAATCAACATTTTCTCTGCATGTCTTTAGGACATAAACCTCAAATTATCATTGTTTTGTAACAAATTTGTCCTCCGTTGTTGTTAAATGAAATTCTATAGCCAGACAGAGTTCTGCAGCAGTTAGATTAAACTGCAGAACACTTGGTTAAATAGCTTTTTAACTGCTCAAAAATAAATAAATAAATAAATAAATCAGGTTTAGTCCATGATTTCAGTAATCAGTGCAGTGTGATGTGCTAAACAGTCAGAGGGAAAACCTTGGATAAATTATATTAATTTTTCTGGTATGCCACAGCTGATGAGCAACCAGAGACCACCTTTAAAGGACTGTCCCCAGTAGATAATTCTGGTCCAATCTCAGGTAAACCGTAGTAATGGGAGACAAATTTTTTCACCATATAGACCATTTTTTGAAATATTTGTGTATATTTATATGAAATCAAAAATCTTGGGGGGTTCTAAAGAGCTCTTTTTAAGTGTTTCTGAAATTCTGTCTGTGGAATTGTTCCTACCTTCACTGACTAAATACCTGTGCAAAAATCAGATCCCTGATCTCCATTAGTGGACGGTGCCAAAGGTGGACGCTTTACTGTCTGTTTGGTTCCTCATTCTTATGTCACTGTGCACAAATCTGAACTGGGGGTGTTTCCTGGTGATGTTGGTGCTGTTACCTGCACAACTGCATGCACATACATTACAGTGCGCGGGCTGTCCTTACCCTCATTACTTCATGCAAATGTTATTGAATTCAGAGAACGGGTTGATGATGAAGAGGTCTCCTTGGGGGATTCACATGAGCTTGGAAACAGGCTCATCCATTTAAACATATCTTCCCACTACGTTATGATCTTAAGCTTATATCTTTTAATGGATTTTCTAACCAAAATATGATGAACAGTCAGAATTTGACATCAGACGTCTATGATCTGAAAACTCTATTTCTTCACAGCCGTAGTAAAGTGAATTCTAGCACATCTTTCACCTACCTGTTTCTAAAAAAAAAAGTATTTTTTGCGGTAACCTCCTGTTTGAAGAATAACCTGTTTTGTTTCCTTCTGAAGAAAGCCCATTGCAGCCCCAATGTCCCAGTTGCAAGGATGGGCAAAGATCAGCATGTGCCCCGCCGAGACACATTCCCTTTGGGGAAATCCATCTTCTTCTTTGGGGAAATCCAGACTTCTACTGTTTCATGATTACCTCTCATTGTAAAGGCTCGGTCACGAAATGCATGTCTAACTCTGATGTATTGTCTTTCTTCCGTCTTCATTTGCCTTAAGTGAGCTATATCGCGTAAATCCCCTGACAAGCACAAGGCAACATGTTTGAGATAGCTCGCTTTGAGCTTTGGTGAGGAGCTGTGGCCTCTTCCAACCCATACGAGTCACTGTCGTCTCTCAAAACTGCAAAGGAGAGTGTGTCAGAGGGTTGAGATGACAAAGGAGGGTGGCTTCGGGGCACAGTGGTAGCAGACATGTCCTGGAGGACCTTGAACTGTCAGGAAAAGTGGGAAAGCTTGAGAGCGAGGAATAGCTAATCCTGAGATCTGGGACCCTGTGGGCAGATAAGGGGCGTGTAGGACCTTGTGGGACTTCGGCTGGTTTAGAGAATCACTTAAACTTTTGGCAATTCACCTGAAACTTGCTCCTGGTAATATCACTGGCACCATTTTTCTGCTCCTTTGTCTAGGTATAAAATGTCATGTTGTTCTTGTAGACATAATTATCTAATTGTTATTTGAATCCTCCTAAACCCTTTTGCTGTTCGTTTAGCAAGTTACCAGGGAGGCTAATGACATCAAGAAAATTGCTCTGAAAGGAGTTGCCTGTATACTGTGATGTATCATAAATATAGATGAATGCAAAGTAAGATGCTAGGCATAAAATGCAAATGAGCGGGGAATGAGATTAAGTTGTTCACCAGAGATTCAGATCTTGATGGAGAAGCCTCTGTAGGGCTACCAAGCAAAAAACAGGCTTATGTTTCAACTCCCCAGCTGCTGCTGAGTAGGGACCGCAACCTGTCATAGAGCACTAATTGAACAGGATGCTGCTGGAAGGAAATATGTGTCAGTGCCAGTCTCCCAGTGAAAAGCCATAAGGCAGATCCGTGGAGGAGCAACACACAAAGAACAGCGTGGGCCAAAAATTTAGCCTTGAATGCAAAAAAAAAGTCACGAAGGGTAAGCAGCCACGGGAGATCACTCCCGTGGCTGAGAGAAGTAAAAGAAGGTTAAAATGCCCCGAAGATTTAGATGGCCTCCGCGAGAGAAGCAGCAGAAAGACCGCTGAAGGGGATAAACAGCTGTCATGGGGGGCACTAACTCGGTACAATACAACTTTATTTCACTTTGCATCATTCATATAAGCCAGGGCCCACATCGTTTCACTGGCTTAAGCACCCCAACACAGCCAACAGTACAGGGCAAGTTGCAGGAGGCAATAGAGGGGGAGCGGGCACTGCATGCCTGACAGTCCTCCTCCGCAGCGCCGGGGGTGTGGAGGAGCTCAGATACTTCTTGCAGCCACGTCGGAAGCACCACATGTCCATAAACCTGAAGAAAAGCTTCATGTTTTGGGATATTTTATATTATTGTTATCATCTAGTTTTGTTCCAAATCAGAACCGCTGTGGTCTCCCAGTTAACATGTCTGAAACACCTGAAAGGACCCTGAATTTCAAAGGCTTTTCTTTTTGCCTAGAAAATTTTACAGCTATGGCTAAAGAAATAATCACAGCAGTTTTTTATGGGACTAGTAGTTTGAGGTGGTGGAAAACTGCTTGCATCAATGGAGCCTGCAATCTTTCGTCAGCTTGAGCCAGCCATGCCATTCCACAAATCACAGAATCATAGCATCATCGAATGGTTTAGGCTGGAAGGGACCTTGAAGATCATCAAGTTCCAACCCCCCTGCCATGGGCAGGAACATCTCCCACTAGACCAGGTTGCCCAAGGCCACATCCAACCTGGCCTTGAACACCTCCAGGGATGGGGCCTCAACAACCTCTCTGGGCAACCTGTTCCAGTGCCTCACCACCCTCACAGGGAAAAACTTCTTCCTAATATTTAACCTGAACCTGCCTTCTTCCAGTTTAAAACCATTCCCCCTCATCCTATCGCTACATGCCCCAGTAAAAAGTCCTTCCTCAGCTCTCCTGTAGGCCCCCTTTAGGGACTGGAAGGCCACAATAAGATCTCCCCGGAGCCTTCTCTTCTCCAGGCTGAACAGCCCCAACTCTCTCAGCCTCTCCTCACAGGAGCGGTGCTCCAGCCCTCGGATCATCCTCGTGGCTCTCCTCTGGACACGCTCCATCAGGTCCATGTCTTTCTTATGCTGGGGACTCCAGAGCTGGATGCAGCACTCCAGGTGGGGTCTCACGAGAGTGGAGTAGAGGGGCAGAATCACCTCCTTTGACCTGCTGGCCACACTTCTTCTGAACCCAGGATACGGTTGGCCTTCTGGGCTGCAATCACACAATGCTGGCTCATGTTGAGCTTCTCATCAATGAGCACAACAGGTTCAAATAAAGATATGAAATCCTTTCCGTACCTCTCCGTGTCTTTGTGTCTATATTTGGGCATATGGGACACTCGATTGTGTTAAAACCCACAGTGCACGAGCCACAGAGCTACACACAGGTTTTGAGAGAAGTGCACTCCAACCACGTCTCAGGAGCAGAAGTGGACAGCTTAGACATGAGTTTGCTGTCGCAGGATTGTAAAGTCTTTCATCAGCTTTTGATCAGAAAATATTCATATTTGCATCTCACATTTTTTGCATACGTTTTGAATTAGATCCTAGGTGATTAGCACCTAGGACTGGGATCAAGAAGCCCATCTAGATCATAATTTCAAAAAACCTTTGTGCTTTTTTTGTCTGATGAGTTAGGCATCTTGCTTGTGGTCAGACATGCTGTTCAGCAACATAAAATTTACAATCTCCTTTTCTCCTTTTTTATTTTTTTTTTTTTTAGCTTTACCCCAGAATCTCTCATTATTTGCAGGGAAAATTATATTCCTGTGCAGTTTTTCTCCCTTCCTTCCTGAAAACATCACGGGTAAGTGCCCTCTACATCCTCCACAGCGTGCTGAGCTTTGCAGTGAGCCGATTGAAGGGCCAGGCACAAGCCCAACGGCAGTCTGACGAAACTCTGCCTCTCAGCACAGCCCCAAATGTGCACAAGCCTGTGCTCGATTTTTCTGCCGGTTCCTGCCAGATCGTGGCTTGTACCAAAGCGAAAGTAGGAGCACAGCATAAATTAGGGAGATGTGAGCAAAGAAAAAAGGCGTCCGAGGTGGTAACAGCAGAAAAAGAAACCCCGGGAGCAGCAGCGAGAGCTGCAGGACGTGAAGGAGCACAGAGCCTGGAAAAGATGTGGACGGGGTGTGGGGAGCAGCAGACGATGCTCAACAGGAAAAGGGGGCAACGTGGGTAGCAGGGAGCTTTGTAACTCTTTCAGTGTGAAAACAAGTGGTTCTGAGTTTGAAGCAAAAGGTCAGTATTATTGTTCAGATGAACACCGTCGCGATGTCCACTCAGAGATTTGGATATTCCTCAAACAGACCTACTGTCTTATTCAGGCAGTCTGTTGTTACCCACCATCCCTTCGTTAACAAACCTTGTCCTTAGAGAGCTCCTAGGAGCAGGTCTGCAAACCACTTTCACTAAGGGAAAGAGATTTTGTATCTTGGATGTTGTTTCCTGTTGCCTAAAACCTCTCCTGTCAAAAGTCAGGTCTAAGCTCCTGGAATTGCCTTTACTGCAGGGGTGCTGGGGAGAGGCCCAGGGACATCATTCCTCTTCAAGTAATATGGAAAAGTATTTTGCTGATGAATCCTTTTCCTTTTAGGGGACAGTCCTGTTAGCAACCGTATCTGTGTCTCGCAGAAGAAGAAAATCAACCAAAAGCCTAGTTGAAAGGGGACGGATACAAAGGAAAACTTAGAGGGAAATATGGAAATATATTTTTCAAAGTCGCTGCCTTTTCTGAGCTAGCAGCTATTTGAATACGACTGTTGTGCAAGGATCCACTGAAGTGATTTAAAAATAAAAAGACTCTAGGAAAATACCAGTGGTTTTCATTATTTCTCCATTGGGAATTTCTGGCTTTGTTAGTAGATTCAGACTTTGTTGTTAGCAGCCAAATGCTGAATACTAAACAAAGCATTTCCTCCGAAATTAAATGAAGCTTTTGAATTATGCAGCTTTAATGCTCCCTCCTCTGCCGAGAAGAAAGGGTTAACGGCATGAAATATTACCTCTCTGTGAGAGAGGAGGGATTTAATTTCAGAAGGCAAGATCTTACAGCATATCCTGACTCAGACATGCTTTTACTGATTCAGCCATAGCGTTCACTTGGAAAGCTTTACATCATGGCCTTGGCAGACTCCCAGGCTTTCCCAGTGCAGGCTGCTATTTTTCCTTTAGCTTACCAAAAATAGCCATGCATAGATTTAGTGTACTTGGTTTGCTGGTGTTTACAGGCGTGTGAGTGCTGCTCAGGATTGCTCCGGGCAGGCCGAGACTATAGCAGGTCGGGGAAGAAGAAGGGCAATACCGGTCCGCTTTGCAGGCAGAGCCACCCACCCTACGGTCTGGGGCTTTGGAGACCTCTGAGCATCCGACCCATGCACTTGTCTTACTCCTTGCACTGGCCCCACCACCTGCATCTCTTTTCACAGCTTGGGGCCAGGCTTTCTGCCCACTCATGGTGGTTTCCACAGGATTAATTGCTCCCCTCCCCGTGGCCATCGTGGTACACTGGCCATTGGGGCAAAAAAATGTAGCTGCAACTTTTTTCGGAGAGAGGTGTGCCTAAATTCTGGCTTTAAAACGTTGAAAGAAGAAAAAAAATCCCTTGCTACAGGAAGGGATGAGCATCACGATGTCTCTGTACAGATTCGTTGACCTCTTTCTAGGCCTTTTTCCTGCAGCCAGGAGGACCAGAGCCTCAGCTGCTATCACAGCTGTCACGCGTTACAGCTCCTGGGCGGACAGAGCTGCCTTCTGCTTCATGCGCTATGATGTGAAGTGACTGACACACCCCGGCGCAGAGGATCCTTGGGTCTGTATGGCAGAAAATCGTGAAGGAAGACCAGCAAGACGCCTAAACCCGGACAGCCTCAATGCTCAGCTGCCAACACGGGCATCCCCAGCACGCTCCTTGTCCGGGGGGCACGGCGAACACCAGCATAAGCATGTCGGCCACCGCAGGACTTCCTAAAGCAAGATCTCTACAAGGCAGTGCTCCTGCCAGCATCCAGGCCCGCAATGTAGGCTGCAGTTTCAGAAGGAACACACAGTTGTTCCTTGACTGTAGAAGGCAGCTGGCGATAGCAGTGAGCACCCAACGAGGTTTCCCTGAGACAGCTTACCTAAAACAAATCACAGCAAGAGTTACAGCAACAGGTTGGCACATATTCTTGCTCAAGCTCGTTACCAGCCAGCTTCGTTAGCTTCCTAGAGTGACTGCAGCAGGCTGGCATGCTCCATGTCCAAGGGTTGCTGCAGTGATCACCTCCAGCAGAATGATGAAAGGACCTGGAAATCTGGTTGCTTTTGGTGAAAATTCTTTCAAGCAAATTATCTGAAAATCGTCTCAAGGTCTGGAAGACTGGTGAATGGGGTAACTTCAGAATGTCACAAGCTGTCATGGCACTCTCTGTTATGCTTCTTGTCTCGTTGGTCATCACCACCCAACACTGTTGGCACAAATCCAGAGAGAAAAAAAGACCGAGGCACCGTGGTCATATGATGTGTCACCATAGTGTGCTTCTCCTCACCTTTCTCACCCCCACCAGGGAAGCACAGTAGCAAGCACTAGTCTAAAATAGGCTTCACCTTGAATCCCACGTGGAGCGTGGGTCCTGTTGTGATGGCATTAGTGTAAATGCCTCAGTCAGAGCTCACCTGGGGAAGGCAAAGATGCTGAGCAGATCTGAGGGTCGGGGAAATGGTTTGGTTTTGGTTGTATGAAAAGTCTAGCAGGGGAGCTGAGTGCCTTGTTTAGTCACTGGAGTTTTCTTTGATTTCTCATCCCCCACAAACAATGAGGAGGAAGCTCACTGTTTGGGTCGCTTTGTCCCAGGGTCTTTCCCTAACATTTTTTTGGTATTGATTTACAGAAGAACTCACTTTCCAGCTGGACAGAAACATACGTATCCTCTTGTGATGCCACTTGTCCCCGTATCCTTTCAATAACATACTCTTCTCCTAACAGCATGCTTTCTTATTTCATCATCCAACAGCTTCCTTTAGTATTTTTCTTTCTTTTTACAGGTGTTACAGGACAAGATATCTGCAAAACCTGATGAAGGACAGTTTCTTTTACCTAATTCAATGTATGAGATGGAAGGCTGCGTACGTGCATTCATCTGTACGTAGATAAGTGCACATATGTGTGTGTGTGTGCATATTCTGTTTTCAAAATCTTTCCTAAATATGCCCTCAAACGCTGACAATGCAAAAACCAACAGCCCCATGCAGCTCTGGCGAGCTAGAAAGTGTAGGTTGGGCAGCCAGCACCAACCTTAAAAACCAAAAATAACTGCTTGGGTCTGAACCAAGTATTTTCTCATCAGTATGCAGCACCAGGGTGTAGGAGGAGGAAAATGAGGAGTGGGAGGATATAAAACAAACAGTGAAAAGGAAAAATGTCAACTGTGCTCTGGCCTTCCTTTCTGCTTCTCACAGCCCACCCCAACACTGCAGTTGCGGTAAGCGATGGGCTGCGTACGGAGCCGGGGTAGCACGCATACAGCTGAACACATCTGGTGAGCAGTTGCCTGGTTTTTGTGCTGCGGGTCGGCCAACAGCATCCACATTTCTAACCGAGCCCTCTCTGCCATTGTTGCAGAGTGGTTTATGACTTAACTTTTCCTTTGTAAGAGGTTCATTCCTCCAGCCAGCAACGCTGCTGTCACTCTTTCATCTTTGCCTCCCCGCGCGATGCAGCCTTCATCCACACATGCATGCATACGTCAAACTCGGGGCGACTGCCTCGGAGACGGAATCATTTGCAGCAGGGAATTTCATACGAGCACGTTATCTGAAATGTTAAGTACTTTCCCCTCCTAAGGCCGTTCCCGTCAAGGAAAACCATATTTATTTAGGTGTGTAACGCCAGTTCGCAGGCCTGACTTTGGCATCAAACTGCGAAAGCGTGGCATGGGTACTCCCAGGTACAACACAAGATGCGTGTTAATGCTATTTCTTGGGCAAGCCGTGGTTACATAGAGAAGTGTAAGAAAATGGAAGAATTCGTTTTTTTCAGCTTAGCCTCACTCAGCCAGGAGCCGCAGATCTGTCCTTTGACTCTTTTCTATTGCTGTGCTATCAGGAAAGTGGCTGGCGTCAATTTCCTCCTCTCTGAGCTTTGTTTGATGTAATAGTGGTGGGGAAAAAAGCCATTGTACAGGCTGCTCCTGGCTGCCATTCCCATTTTAATTGTGTCTACTTTCCCCTCCTGTTCAGAAAACAGGTTTTCAACAAGGCTGAAAGTCAACATTAGTAGCACGAGGAAGGTTCAGATAAAGAGAAGAAAATGGCTAAACGAGCAGACGCATACCTATGCGCTGGTCCATGCATAGGACAAGAAGAATGGTTGGAGGAGAAACTCTCCCGGGGCACTGAGGTTACATCAGACAAAGAAAGGAGGTACAGCCGTGGAAGTACAGCTGTGCACATGGAAGATGTGATAGACTGGCAAAGTCAAATCGCTTCAGAAGCAAAATTAACTGTGATTACTTGATGCAAGACATCACTCAAACCAATCAAATTGTTATTTTGGGAAATCATAAATTTGTATCCAGAGTCAGTTTGTCACTCATTAAAATCTTATAAGAATGATTAGGAAATGATCTTAATAAGTAAATGTTCTCCTCTTTTTCATTTAATAGCTTAAAATATAAGATGATCTCACCTGGCTCTTATATGACCCCTGACCACCTCACAGGTAATTATTTTTATTCTCACCCTTACTGTTGGGATTGGAACCACTGAAGTCTGCTTGACACCATCTTTATCTGGATGAGGAGCATTGCCCCAGTATGGTACATCCGTAGCTCATTTATGCCAGCTCATTGCTTGCTTCCCGGGGCAAGGAGCAGAGTGATGCTGCTGTGACTATGAAGTACATGAAGAAAAAAGAAGAGGAACCCTTATGAATCCTTGTGAAACAAATGAAAGGGGTGTAATCCGGAGCAGCCTTGTGATTCCTCCATATTACATGTGAATTATTTTGGTGGTTACATGGGATAGATGGAAAATGGTTACTTAGGCCACTTCTGCCAGCCTTTTTGGCTCACTTAAAAAGCTCTTCTTGCTAGGAAATCCCCCGCAGGAGGGACTTCACAGATCAGTTCAGTGGCTTTTCATGTGTGCTGCATATCTGTAGACTCGTACTGGGGATTTTATTTTATTTTAAGGAGCTTCTGTGAAATGCACCGTTGTTAAGACATGTAGAAGTAGGCACAGTCATTATTAAAGTATTTCTTAAATTACATTTTGAAAGGGGGGCTTAGGTGCATATAATTTCTTCTGACTACACAAGGGCATATTTTGCCCACAAGCATCTGTCGTATTTCTGAGTGAAATATTCCTCTCTTTCCAAGAATTAACCTTGTGAAATGATGGAGTGGATCTGTACATGAAAGAAATACATATCATGCTGTATCCTTAAAACTAACAGGTAAACCATATTGGAGAAACCATAAAACACAACACAGAACACAAATTAAAAAAAAAAAAAAACAAAAAAACCACACCAAAAAAACCCAAACAAACAACAAACCAACCATTTTTAAAAAGGAACAATTTCCAGTGCTAGTTACTGTAATACAAATGCAGCAGAGAATTCACTTTACCTTTAAATTTTACTTTTCCTTACATGGAGCTACAGGCAATTGAAAAGCTGTTGAAATCTGTACTTCTTAAGCCTCCTTTTCAATAGAATAACTACAGGAAACCCAAGGGATTCAAGTGCCCAACAGGTTAAGAGCAGTTTTATTTAATACATTGTCCTGCTTTGCTGAAAGAGAACGGTGATCTCTTTAAGAGACCTTTTTGATTTGCTTTCAGCTCATCTCTGTTTCACAGCGCAATTCTCTATTTCTTTCTCTCCATATCTAGAAAAAAAAAAAAATAAATGCCAGTGTGACACATTTTCAGAAAGTGACAACATGGTTTAGAAACTGTCAGTACCTAATGAAGCATTTCAGCTGTATTTTATAAGCTGTGATTATCATGATCATTTTACTGATACATATATGGATTTGACATCTGCAGCCCTTTAGCCTTTTAAATAATCTGGTCAGCAAAATTGCTAGTATGTAGGTCAATTTAACCATTTCTTTCTAGGTTTTCTGGTGGTTTTACGCTGTGGGTATATTTTGCTTCTTCCCTGTAGGAAACAGAGCAGAGAAGACTTGGAAGGTATTCAACAAACTCAATTATAAACTCAAGAACTCCTTATTACTGACTATATTTGCTCAAGGCAATGCATCATATAAGTAACACTGACAGCAAGGCTCTGACCCAAGAATTAAAGCACAGACCAGAACTCTTGCTCCCGCTGCTCTTCGGTTATCAAAATGTTTGGTTAATTGTAACTCTTCTCATATAGATCTTGAGATGACGGGACCAACAACGTGGCTGTAGGAATGGGAAGAGGAGGAAAGGGAAACGAAAACCCAGGGATTAGGTGCTGGCCTGGCACAGCCGTCATATCTGAAACCAGGAGTGGTTCATGCCTTTCTCCAGTTTTCAGACCCATTCACTTTGGTACCATAGGAAAAAAACCCCAAAAACCAAAACTCTGCACCCCGTGTCTTTCTGCCTGACTGTGCATGTCATTAGCTCCCATACAATCCGCTCGGTTTCAGTGGCAGGAGTTTAGTGGTCTTGTCAATGCTGAGTGCAACCAAGCTGCTGCTGACCCCCGAGGGGAGGGGGGACAGTGCAGGAACCGCAAGCCCAGGACAGCAGTTGGGCAACGCGCACACACCTTGCTTGTACTTGAAGCTACAAACCACTAGATACATGGATAATCACAGAATAACCTGGGTTGGAAGGGGCCCCAGGCTCAAAACCAATCGGGGTGCGTAGGGATTTGCCCACCAAGAGTGGACTCTCATACTTGCAGGTGTTCACTGTGGTGGCATGCTTTTGTTTTGCTTGGAAGGCAGCTGGCTTGGGTCCAAGTGTGACCTTATGCAAGTAGCCGCGACACTGAGGGAAGTGTTTGAACGCGTGACTCCCTTCAAGCACGCCAGCGGTCCCGGTGAAGTTCAAAACATCCCCATGGAGATGTGGACCGAACCGATGTCACCTGATGACTGTGCAGTCTGACACACAGCACGAGTGGACCTCATCGGCAGTTTGTTACCTTGTCCGTAACAAAAAACCTCAAAACACTGACTGGGCGGTGTCCCCACCCCTGATTACCACCAAAATTTTGCTGTTAGTCTCAAAGATAAGAAAACAAATTATGCCTAATTTGTCTAATGATTTTCTTCTCCGTAGAAAACCAGACTTTTACATTGAAAATATACTACTGTACCGTTGTTCCAGGCTCAAGATCTGTAACCAAACTTACTTTTCAAGCAGTTTTGAAAAGCATTTTTCAGACCAAGGTTAAAAGCTTTTTTTTTGTTGTTTTTGGTGTTTGTGATATGGTTGGCTGGCTTTCAGCTTGGTTCTGCCATTCTAACATATTAAGTACAATCTTTTCAGGGAAAGAGGTCTGTCTGTTCTTTTTCACTTTGAAATCAAGGTGGCTCCTCAAGCAGATGGACACAGGGAGTCCAGAAGACGTTGTACAACTCCAAACCCGAGCGCAGCAGCGTAACAAGCGCTGTAAATGATGGTCACAAGGTAAGTGCCACAGCATTTGGACACCTGCGCTAGATACACAGGCTGTGCATGAAATGCTTTCCTAGACCTACGCGGTGCTGATGGTAGGTCTAGCACCATGAGACACCAAATCCAAGTCAACCTTTGTGCTTCACATGTGTGTGTGTCTGTGCCTGAGATGCATATAAATAAATAAATAAATAAATGTCAACTAGATTTTAACATCAATTCATAGGTAACTTGGCTTTCTGCAAATGCTGATTTGTGCCTCTTCCTGGAAACCACCTACAGATAGCCAAGAACTAAAGAAACCTTGAAAACTGTCATAGCAACATTTCAGATTGCAGTTGGGAAGCCTGTGCAATATTGGTGCCTTGTTTCAAAACTGACATCCAAAAATTCAAGTTTAACATCCAGCACCTGTTCGGTGCTTTTCTGAATCAAGGCCATTCACAATAATAGTCATTTGCCCGTGTTCTTACTGCACAACCCATTTTTAACCCATGGGACGCATTCTCAATAAAAATTGACCAAACTACATTCTCATTATGAGTTACCTCATGAACTTTCCTGAAATAAAATGTGCTCGCTCTCTTTCACATGAAACTATAGCATAATCTTCATAAAGCAGTACTCACAGATGGGAACTCTTTCCCCTTTTCAGTCTTCTTTGTAAACAGATTTTTCCTATAAGAAACGATGAGATGAAATTCATTCCTGGAACAGTGAGTACAACCCTGTGTCAGATCTCGAGGATCTTGTTTTCATTTTCCAGTTACTGTACAAATGAAATAATCATGAGTGCCCAGTGAACAGCTATGCTGGGTCAGAAGGTCTTCTAAATTATTAACAGCTCATCGCACCACAAAATTTACTACCACCTACTACAGTTTAAGCAGGGATGTACAACAGATTAGCTCCTAATTGAGGGCTAAACTCTCAGCTGAAGTAGAGGCAGTGAAAACATTCTCTTTTAGACAAGCTGGTGGTCTGATTGCAAAGTTCACAAATGGGTCTGTGGTTCAAAGTGGCAACGCCTTTTATTTTCAAGCGGCAGAACCGACAGATGAAGTCAGAAGTTCCATTCCAGTGCAAGAGATTGGAGTATCGAGTTTCACTTAATGTATACATTTCTATACACGTCGACTTCTTTGTCAAAATGTCCTGAAGGTCTCTTTCCCTATTTTTTCATCCCGACAATGCTGTGGACCCACCGGAGCACCGGACAAGAGCTGTGCATTGCTCTGCTACCCTACAGCAAACACTTCTCGTAGAGGATCCAGCCCACCCATCTGTGCACACCAGTACCCCCTGCCTACAGTAGAACGTTGTGGCTGCAGCTCTGCTGGTCCGGAGAGGCTCTCACAGCTTCCCAGAGCACATCACCCATTTGCTTCCACTGCCATCCACACCCACAACTGTGCGCCTGGAATTTCATGTTCGTTTAAGCTCAGTGCATAGGACGTGCTGTGCTGCTCATGCCACCACGTATTGTCCATAACCGTGCTACCGCTATATGTCTCTGTGCCATGAAAGGACCGATGCATGCAGAGGTCAAGTCCCTTCCTGATGCTTTGTCGGTCTTCTGCCATAAATGCAGGTTGGTCTGCAGTTGTGCTCCTTATAGGACATGGGGTAATGGCTTCAAACTGGAAGAAGGTAAATTTAGATTAGATATTAGGAAGAAATTTTTCACTGTGACGGTGGTGAGGCACTGGAATGGGTTGCCCAGAGAAGCTGTGGCTGCCCCATCCCTGGAGGTGTTCAAGGCCAGGTTGGATGGGGCTTGGAGCAACCTGGGCTGGGGGGAGGTGTCCCTGCCTGTGGCAGGCAGGGTGGAACTTGATGATCTTCAAGGTCGTTCCCAACCTAAACCATTCTATGATGATTCTATGATTCTATAAAAGCTGAGTGTAAGACCTGATATGAATCAAGCAATTGTAATCTCTCTCTGCTTTTGATGGCAGATTTTCTATACTCAAAATGCATCTTGAAAAATGAAAATTCTCATCTATTTTTTAATATTTTTTTTTCTGTATTGATTCCAGTCTTAGAGCCATCTCTTCTTTGACTTTCTGGCTAGCGTTTGTAAAGAAAATGAAAAGCCGCTCACTCTTTCCTCATGATCTGTTTTACATGATGGTCTCATTGAACAGCTCAAGAGAGTGCAAACAGTCATGAAGGGACTTTGGACAAGTTCAAGGGAAGCTGGCTGGAAAGGACACCAACACTGGAAACCCCCTTTGAGTTTCTTCATCTCATAGATTCAGCTGCTCTCATCTTGGACCAGCTTAAAATTAGTGCACACGTTGTTTCTGTCCTCTGTCGGCTGAACGCTTGCAGATAGCAACCCTACAAAGCATGTGTACCATCTCTTTTTTACCTTTTTTTTTCTCTCACACAAGCCAAAACACAGACACACACACACACACACAGAGTCACAACTTGTCAACAGCTTCAGCAAAGTAAAATACAAATGATAATTAGAAACATGTGACCCTAGAAAAGCAGCACAGAAACTAAAAGGTCATCTTTTTTCCAAATGACCTAATTAGAAAAGCCTGGAGTGTTGGCTACAACATAATGGTTTTACACAGCTTTTTAACATAGACTTCCTGTTTTAAAATAGCGCGATTTAGTGCTCCCGAAAAAACAAAACAAAACAAAACAAAAAAAACCCCCAAAAATTGGTATTTAATACCAGCAAAATTAGGCCTCCCAACACCTGCCTCAAGCAATCTCCAGCCTATTAGATCTATCAGCGGAGCACTGCAGATTTGCCGTCCCATAATGACCATGGAGAAGCCAGCACCAGGACCTCTGCCAGCTTACGAGAGAGCCTGAAGAGGCACTCCAGCATCACAGGGAGCAGGCAGGCACAGGGGGCTCGCACGCGTCCCTGCCCGCACCCCCCTCCCCGGCTGGAGCATCCTCTCCTGGGCTGAGCCGGAGGACACGTGCAGAGGAGAAAGGGCGATGAAGCAAGGAGGAGGGGAGGTGGGGGCACGAAGAAATGCAGAAAAAGATGGGAAGAGGAAGGTAGGGGTCAGGGCACGAGGGAAGGAATGGATGAAGGTTTCTTGCCCAGGTGCATCTCAAGGAGAAGATGAAGATCGTGGGGTACAGTTAGGGAATTTGCTTAGTGTAGCTTTACCTCCTCACTTCTCACTCCGCTCTCCTGTTTAATAATTTTCTTTGTTCTGGTGAACATGCATGCCATTTACTTCTGCAAAACTATTAATCCCAACTTATTCATCGTTTAGCGAAGCTATATTTAGTTTATGGCTTTTCCCCATAAATCAAAGCCTGCGGGCTCCTCGATTTTAAACGGTTTAATTATGGCAGCTATTCCCAAGCTGTAGGGCATGTCCCCACCGCGGTGGGAGTGCAGGGGGCTGTAAGATCGGCTCAGGACAGCAGCGAGGGGAGGACGTGAGCTGTCTCCCAGGCTGGAAGCAGAGTAACCAGGACACCGTGGGTCTGGCCCGAGCTAATTAGAGAGAGGGACAGAGTTCATGGAGGAAGAAAGAGCTGGAGAAAATAGCTTGGGAAGCGCCGAGTTAAGGCCATACTCTGGATTATTAGAGGCAGCCAAAATAGGTTTCTGTGAATTCAGCTGAAGAGAAGCCCTAGTTTTCACATGGCAGGCAGGCTTAATGCTTTGCAGCCATCGTAAAGGTGGGAGGGACATGAAGTTTGCGCGTCCATGTCCCCAGGGGCTTAGAAGTTCTCCGCTCATAGCAGTTTCATTGGGAATCAACGGCATTGCCCGTTTCTCAGGCAGTCTCCATCTCCCATAGGATTGAGCTGGATGAAGCAGCATGGAAAAATAATATATACTGTGCATGTAATGTGCTGCTTAACCATTTTTTCCAAACTTACAAAAGCATGTGATCTTCATTGAAAACTGCGTACATGCCAAGTTTAGAGCTTTACATTCAAACTCTCTTTGAGAGTCTGGAATGGAAAAAAAAAAAAAGAAAAAAAAAAAGTACTTAGTTGGTAGAAAACATAATATTTCCCCAGCTTCATTGTTCTGAAATGACTGCATGGATTTTATTCTGCTGTTTATGTTGTTGTTAGCTCTGGTCTGAGAAGAACACATGTCAAATTTTAGCCTCAAAGGTAATTTTGCCATGAAAGCCGCTGAAAATAGGGGTTGAAAAATAAAAGAATTATAACAATAGTAGTGATTGTACAATGATATTATGCATTAATAACGGTTTCCTCATGGTAATACTTCTCGTAATAGTGGGTATCTCACCCATAATTAGACGGGGGCATTCAGGTGTACTCGGTGCTTACAATACACGACCCAAAAGGGAAAAAGAAGCATCAGCAAGATACCATATCATTTGAAATACAAGTTATGCAAACGCTTAAGGTTTGAGAGTGGCAATTTCCATCTTCCCTATATCACACTGAAAATACAGCCATGATACTCACAATTCTTTTTTTTTTTTTTTTTTCCCCCTCCACACGTGCAAGGGGTACCGAGTCCCATTAAGGCAGAATCAGGTCCCTGTAAAGCATTCACACCTGCACGGGGCTGTCTGTTGATCTGGGGAGAATCAGGTCACTAAGACGTAACTTGGTTTCAAAGACTGAAAGGTACTAATTTTATATGCCAGTAAATCCATCAGATCACAAGGAGACCGAGGAAATGCTTTTATCTTTAAAATGACAGGCATTAATAATGTTACCAGAATTTCCCTTATATATAACTTGAATAGTTTCAGGACTCTTCAATATCTGCACAATGTGAAAGCTTCTGAAATAGAAAAGGCAGTGTCCCCTTCAGAGTTACTGGCATTGCCAGCATGGGTGTGGGAAGATGAAATATGTTCTCGGGAAAACGAGAAGGTTGGACAGGAGAGAGGAAAAGCCGTAACCATTTAAGGAGAGGTATATTATATAGGCACTCATACTGACGGCATTGTAGCTGGTTCCGTAAAGAGAACGACCAGCTCCGGAGCAGGGATCCACCCACCAGTTCAAGCAGGGAAGAATCGTGCTAAATTCCCGCTCGTGGGTGCGCACATGGGACATGGCTTTCAAGACAACCATTGCGCGCAACCGTGCGGAGTCAGTGGGAACACTGCCCAACCCAAGGTGAGGTCCACGGCAAGCGCTCTGGAAAGCCTGAACGACAAGCACCAAGTGTGATCCAGATGAGAAATGTTTGCTCAGAGCATCATAGTCTCCGCAGCTTCCCTCATCCTTCCTCAGACGAGGTCCTGGGAGCCGTTGGCCAGAAAATGGCTGCTTAGTCTTAAAGAAAAAGTGGATGAATAAAGGGCCCTATTGGGATTGCAGGTCATGTTTTAATAATCTCAGGTTAATGGGATGTCAATCTTCCCTCCGCCCCAGGGTAAGGAAAAATGACAAAAAACAATTCTTTTTATATATATGCCATTAAAGGAGTTCTGCATCGTGTACTTCTGCTATACGTCTGCTTGGACCACAGTGGTAAGTTCATGACAAGAAGACGATGAGCACAATCTACCTTTGCGCTTACTCAAGCCTCTAATAATTTCCTAGCAGGGTGCCAACATGCATCTCAGCTGGATGAAGCTGGAGCAAGCATGCCATGACCTGAAACGAGACTAATCACTCCTCGAACTACACCCAGGACGAATTCCTCCCGGTACACGTGAGAATTAGCAGGGAGAAAGTACCTCACGGGCAGAATATAATGCAGCAGTGAGTTGCGTGGGTTGAGTGGACATCCTCGCAGGTGATACTTACCGGCTGCCCCATGTACTGAGCGTTTAGCAGCCTGTCTGGATCATTACTTTTTTGCTCTTTTCTGCCCAAGCTAATGGAGTTCCCGGGAACAGTTCAGTAATGGAGCTCTGCGGGGAGTGAGTGTCCCTGCTTTTCTGCCTTCTCACCTTACTTAATCGTCTATCTAATATAGGACCTATATTGGCTATCTCATATAGGAGCTGAATCTGTGCCAAAATATGGCAGAGCTCAGAGGGTGGGGAAGAGAGATCACAGGAGCAGCAAACCACACAACTTCGGGGTTTTGCAGCGCGAATTAGTCACTGCTGCCCCACACCTGCTTCTCTTTAAAAATCAATGAAAAAAATATCCCGGTAAAATGATACAGGTGAACGAACAGATTTATTTACTGAAGTTCCTGTAATCTGAACTTCTGTTCTTTAAGATACTTTTCATTAGTACCACGTTAGTACAGCACACTGAGATTTTTACAACGGCAGCAGCGATTCATTGCCTTTGTTAAAGGTTATTTGAAAGTGTGCGCAGAGCAGATCTATAGAAAATCTACAGGATATTCCATTTGGTTCGTATGATTCAAGCTCGCTGCAGACTGTACAGTCACAGCTTCCCATTTCTGCTGGAAATACTACAAGCTATTATATTTTTTTTTTATTAGCTATAATGTGCAGATATGGAAACCGAAGGATACCCAGCTCCTTCCACTTCTCACTTCCAGTCGCCCACTCTCTCTTTCTTCCCCTTTCACACACACGCTTCATTGATCTGAATTCTACATTTATTTTCATCAGAGAACAGATTTAGTTGATCACAGAAAGTTGCTCATTCCAAAGTGGAAAGATTTTTGCTTTGTTTGGCAATGGGAAGCATTTTTAACAGGTTTGGGCTTTCAGTGTTTGCGTTTCATAAGCTAAACTGCGTGACTTGACCGAGGCAGTGTGAGCAGAAAAGGCAATAGAGTGTGCACAAACAGCTCCGTAAAATAAGGTTCTTCAAATACCGATTGCTTTATTGCCTCAGTGTTGGATTTACAAAGTTTCTTAATTCGCAGAAATCCTGTTTATGAAATAATTGCCAGTTTTCCTCTTGGTTTAATTTTTTTTTTTTTTCTGTGCTCAGTAAACACCAAACCAGAAAACCAGCAGTTTCTGTCATTTCTGTCTGATTATTAACACAAGCTGCAGGGTTTACAGGGTCTGCACAGGGGACTCACTTGTTTGTGCTAACCTACCAGAACCCCAAAAACACTCCTCCTGCATCAATGCGAAATACCGAGCACCAGCTGCGGCCAGTTAAACCCCAGCTCCTGGATGGACTCACACAAGCATCCCACTTGTGGCTGACGAAGAAGGAAACGTTGCAAAGGTTATCTGTGCCTCGAAGGCAACACCAGACCCAGGAACTCACATTTTTGAAGCTGTCGCTCGGGGACTGCTGAACATGTATATTATGACTGTAGGAGTGAATCTCAGCAGCGCGGCGTGCAAGAAGCGGAGTTCTCACTAAGGCTGGGAGGAGAATAATTCAGAAGAAAATATTTTCAAATTTATTTATTTATTTTTCCTTTACATAACCGATTCAAATAGCTGTATTGCTCCACTGCTAGGAAACCAAACACAGAGGCAGTTCCCGGACTCTGTAAAACCGGCACCGAGAAGGTGCAGGAGGCTGCAGGGGGAGCAGGGGCCCCCCGTTAGGGCTCCCATGGGGAAATAAATAATTCGGGAAGCCCCTGCAGCAGAGCCCCGTGCTGCCGCAGAAAAAGCTGCTGGCAAATCTACAGCGGCTGGGGATGGGGCTCGTCCTCCCACGAGCGAATCCTGCTCCGAGAGGGTAGGTTTAGAGGGTGCGTTTTGGAGGGCTGTTCCAGGTTCCTCCACCCTCCACAGAGAAGGGAAGAAAAATGTCGGGCGGTGGAAGAGCAGACGGCACCGCACGTGAAGTGCAACCTTAGGGGCGCGCTGGGCGGCCGTTAGGAAGTGGCAGCACTGCACTGAGTCTCCCGTTCCCAAAGATTTTATTCCAGCAACAATAAAGCACGCGGCTGTAATCGATCCCCGCAGCTACGGCCCCTCCGGTGGGTTGCTCCACAGCTTGAAAGAGCCGTCCCCAGAAGCGCAGAGTGTGGCGCAAGGCGAGCGGGAGGCCATAAACTTGACTTTACCGTGGATTTTTAGACCCGTAGGAAGACAATAAATAACTCGGTAAGCATCGCTCCTGGCAGGCAGCATAGGCTTGCACAGGAGGGGTCAGCAGGACAGTGTGTTACAGCTTCTGGAAGTCACAGTAATTAATGAAACAAGAACTCCCTATTGTTTTAGCAAGCAGTATAAGACTAAGAAGGTAGATATCATCCTCCCTATCATCTCCAAGAGACCTGATATCTGACGTGGGGAGCCATGGGCAAAATCGGAGCCAAAATCTTTGAGCCATGAAGCTGGATAATGAGATTTGCAAGGAGCTGGCTGGTGGCACAGCCGTGCCGGGCAGCGGTTGGCACCACGGGCACCAGCACCCACCCTGGATCCTCACGGTTCATCCCAGCAATACCGGCACCGGGGAGGAGGAGGGCTCCTATGCTGTAGCAGCACAGGAATATCTCTTCTTTGGTTGATGCTATTACAGAATAAATGGTCTGGAAAACATGGCTCTTCGTGATAGTGTGGGGGTTAGGTGATGCGGTGAAGGTTTCCAACAGCCCAGCCGGGGCTGGCACAATCTCTCCAGCAAAGACGGCTCTGAGCTCCGCGGCTCTGCGTCCGCAGTCAGAAATGACTCCGTAGAAGCACATCTCTCTCAGATTAGGGACATGGAAGCACGCGACCTGCAAAGGTGTTTCCATCACCACTTTCAGCACTGCCCTTCTGGCTCGTTGCTGAGGGTGGGGGAAAAACTGAGGTGCTCAGGAGCGTTGAGTGTCTGCCAGCCTCACTGCCCTCACAACCACAGCCCAAAGGCAGCATTTTACAACCAGCATCACCTCCCTAAATCCACCCCTGATGTTCTTCCTCGGGGCTTATTCAGTTATATTTTAGGCCAGCCAGTGAGCTTTCCTAAGAAAGCCATGGGGAAAGGTGTACAGATGCTGAACAAAGACAACAAAGATCTCAACCTTGTTTTTTTTTAATAACTTCTAAATTGTTTCCTTAGTGGTGTTTGGACCAGACAGCTTTGTGCTATGACAAATGACAGCTCAAATGGAACATACCAATGAAACACACATGCACAAGTTATGGCTTGTTAATATTAATAATGACATTTTACTGAATGAGGGTCCTTGACAGGTGGGCAACTTCTTGATTGCCATGCACCTTTGGATGGCTCAGACAGAAACATCTTCCTCTTTCAGCAGGCACTCAGGTCTCTTGTTTAACAATATCTCATATCAGGGATCTGCAAGATCATCATCATATTTTATTGGAGTTGGTAACAATTTCCTAATTATCAGCAGTGGGTTTCTGAAGAACATTTTTTCTTTCCATTAAGTTTGTTTCTTACCTTTCCTCAGAGGCAGAACTGAATATTCACATGTAGAGCAAATCACTGTTAATTTGGCTTGTTGCCGTTTTTGGTTTTTTTTTTTTTTTCAGATGGACTGTGAACCCATCATTTTTATGGCACTTTTACAGCATTTGCTATAATTTTAGAATCTTTGCTTCTCTGTTTAATAACTTGGAAGTTTGTTTTTTTTAAAGCTAAATAAAAATTTTGTTCCAAATCAAACATTTATAGATTAAGAGCCATACACACAGCCTCTTGTATCTGCACCTACAATTTTGTGATTGGAATCAGCTGCACATGATGATACGCCATTTGGGGTTCTCGGCATTTTTGAAAATTAAGCACCTGGTCAGTTGTGAGTACAATGATACAGTTTGCGCAAGTAATTGCAATATTTTTGATAAGTAGACTCAGGGTTCAGTTCTGCTCCATTCAACATCACAGGAAAAATCCCATTGATTCCTACGGCAGGAGGAGACTAAGAGCATGTGGCCACTCAACTCTCATAACTGGATAAACCTTAATGTTTAAAAGCAGTTCGTCAGTCATCTGATCTCACCTTACTGACATGCGTGTAAATTACAAGTATCCAGGGCTTCCTTTTAGTTTTGTAAAACTTCACCATCACCACAAACATCTTGACTGCTTCTTGCGAAATTCTTAAGCCAGAGTCCTGTTGCACTGGCCACAACATGTGCAGAAGTCAATCACAACACCAAAAAAATTTACAGTCTATGTGGATTTTTACTATTACTACTTTACTGTTCAGATTTTTCTTCTTCTGACCTCAACCCTGTCCTTGCTTATTTATAGCAGAATTGAAATCTTCTTGTTCAGCCTACAGGTGAGGGTAGTTAGTTAAGTCAGTTAATTTAATTTTACAAGCTTATCTGAAAAATATCCTACATTGACTTTACACATAAGATAGCCATGAAAAATCATGAGATTTAGGGTTTATTTGTTTCTTCCTTTTAAAAGAGAAACAGACTGAACTTAAAAAGGTGGTATCTAAGTTAAATTCTCAACTTTGCCAGAAATTCCTTGTGTACGCTGGGGAATTAATTTCATTTCTCTCCAGTGCTGCTTCCCATCTTTAAAAGTGGCATAAAAACATTTTCCTTTTTCTCTGCCATCTATTTAGGTCCTTAACACTTCCTTGGTCTCTTGCTGTTTCTAATGATCTTAATACTTCCAGATGCCAATGTGATACAAGTAATAACCGTAGGTTTCATATGATTCCCGCTGGGGCAGTGTGAGACTCACTAGGTCTGATGGGTTGTCCCAAGGTCACATAGGGCTCTTTGGGAATGAGATGCTTTAGGAGAAAAAAAGAAATAGTAGTGCTTTAGGAACATTTGTTAAGTCTTCTGCCAAAGCCCAGAAACTCTTTACACCTTAGTTTCTCTGTGTGTACAGCGGGGAAAAAAAAAAAAAAAAAGAAAGAAAAATAAATATTTACCTTCTAAAAGGACTACTGATAGTCATCCTCTCACGCTCATGAGGATCTGTGTTAATGGGAGTGAGCTCCACAGAAAAAGCTCATCAAGAACAAACATCATTTTCCCACCTCGTGAATTTCAGACTTCAGCTGTAAGATCATGGTCCCTTCCTCTGTGATACTTAAATCTAGTGCTAGCTACGGTAAGGCTTCTTAAAACCCTTTTATGGCTGGAAAATAAAAACCAGAAAAATTGGAAAGTAAGGAAATACTCTTAGGATACCAGCAAAACACTAAAGGAAAAGAAATGGGAGACAGATTCACGTTAATATGTGCGAGTTCATAAAGAAGTTTTCTTTTAAAATTTTCCTCCAAAATATTAGTCTGTATAATGAATTGGACTAGCAGGTATGCTATAAATGTAACAACTACAGTAAAATGCCATAAAAATGATGGGTTAACAATCTAGATGAAAAAATAGTAACAAGTCAAAATAACAGTGATTTGATCTTTCATGTGAATATTCAGTTCAGTCTGTGATGAGAAGTAACATTAATGATGAGAGGATATAACTGTCAAAAAATCCTGGGAAAGAAACTTAATGGAAAGGAAAATATTATTCAGACCCCAATGCTGGTAATAAGTAAATTATTACCAACTTTGATAAAATTGGACAATTAATATGTAGGAGTGCCATAAAAGCATGTAGTCTCTAGCATGCAACATGAGCTGTTGCTTAATAATAGAGGACCCAGTTTAGTCTAAAACTTTCATAAACAACATCCTTTTATATTGTCCTTTATGTTTGGAAAATTATCCCATTTTTCTTGAGATCTTTTCTTAGGGTGTTAATAACAGACTAGAGAGTTTTTGAAAAGGCTTTTCAGAGATAATCTTCTCAATTTTTAAGGAGTGACTGCACTTCTCATTTGATAGCAGCAGTTCTACTTTTAGCTGCATATAAGTTGCCCTTGACTGTAATAAGGTGTATTGGGGATGTAAATATTACACAGGCACACATCTATAAGTGAGTCTATGGGGCACAGGAAGGGTATGTAGAGGTTACCCATGGTTCTTCAGGACTGCTTCTGCTGTTACGCAGGTATACATTGAATAGGTAGCAGAGACTCTGTCAGACGTCTTTGGAGATGTGCATAAGTGCTAATGCACAGGCGATGCATCGTACGGAAGAGCTGGTGCAGACAGCCTTGGAGGCATTTTGCTGCAGATCCGGAAACGCTAATTCAAGCCATGCCCCAGACTCAGCCTGAAGCCAGCCCTCCCATCTTACCACCCCAGCTGCAAAGAGTTAGGGGTCGTTTAGTCTAGAAAGCAAAGAGCACCCAGCTGCGAGCCTTGGTGTGCCCCTTCTTCAGGCACCTCTGTTAAGGAGACTTCAGAAACTGTCCTAGGGCAATAGCCTCAGGGGAGACTTTGTTATAATATGATAAAAATGAACATGTTCTCACATGTTACAGGAGGGATCTTTACAGCATGAGAGCATCTCGTGGGAAAAATCTATTCCGGAACAGGTCCGTGCGAGAGGGGATGCTTTCCTACCTGCAGAAGACTTGGTTTGCTTTCATAGTGAATTCACGGTGCACATCAGGGCTCACCCAGAAACGGCGCTCCCTTCACAGAACTCTCCCCAGTGATGAATAATAAGTGTTTTTCTCCTGTGACATGGCAGGTAGACGGACCGTACAGGAGTATAAAGCAGTATGATGAATTCCAGCGACATCTGATATAGGGAGCTACCTATAGTGTCTTAAATAGGTTGAACTGGGACGAGATCTGATATTAACCAGCTACTGAGGAAGAAGATCTTCTCCATCTAGGAAATGCTGCCAGAAACGTAGTCAGCAGAAACTAAATGGTAAACGAGGAGAAGTCAGCACAGAAGCGACGTCCTTCTGCTCCCGAAGGCTGCAGTTTGGGGCCGTTCAACTTGTTTTTCCTCCCTGAACGAGACCCAGCTAATAAAGCGCTATATAATGTATTCAGATTCCTGTGGTAACAGTGGATCTTTCTTTTTTGCATGACATTTTTTCAAAGTCAGCTTTATGTATATGATTCCCGCCTGCCAAATATCTGCCCCATTTGAAATCTATATCTAGCCTGAAACATTGTGTTTTGCCCTCTGGTTGACCGTCTGCGCCAGTGAAAGACATCCTTGTGAAGAAGTGCCCCTTTGCTCCTGTGGTTACCAATACTGTTCCACACAGTTTCCAAGGGTGATGCTATTATATTGCTCCAGCCACTCTATGCACCCTATTGAGTAATTTATTGGCCAAGATCCTAACAGAGGAAAGGCCTGTCTAGAATCCTGCTGAATTTTAAAAGGTAGGAATATTGCACTTCATAACAAGCAGCCATTAATGATAACCAACAATATAATTCTTATGGAATTATGCCTCGCATCTGCATGAAATTCCCAAGCACAATAAAAAGCAAACCGAAGAAGTTAACCTCTTGTTTGCCGCGCTTCCTGAAGCATAATTACGGAATAGTGGAAAGAGCGTGACCCCACAGCTCTTCAACATTATAATTAGCATTCCCCATACTGAAGCCTATTGTCTGGAGGACAGTTTTGTCTCTCCTCTGTTCTGACTTGTGCAAAATTACACCCCTAAATGTGAGTTCATGGCCCTTTCTCAAAGCCAGCCTTTTGTTTTCAGTATAGTCCCAAAATCAATGGACTGGCAGGATGTGCAGCATACACCCACAGGGTCAGTTTGATGCTCATTCACTAGATACATACAGTGCATTGTAAGGATCTATATGAGATAACAATGATTTTCCACTTTTCAAATGTAGCCACATGAGATTAGGATATTCGGCAGAAAAATGCCGCCAACTCTTTATGTCATCCTGTTAATGGTGAGTAGCAGAGTCTGTGCGTTTTACTTGGATTACAGAGCAAAACCTGTTCAAAAATCTTCCTGTTTCTCTTCTCGTGTATAAATGAAGCTGTGCATTGTACCTCATTAAAACAAACTAAGGTATCTCATTAACACCAGCCAAGAAGTAGTTTGAATGTCAGAATTGGAAGTCTGTATAATTCTGACACGAAAAGTTTTGCTGAGGAAAAGCTCTGTTTAATTAAGGAGATGCTGACAGGTTTTAGCAGAAGATTAACAATCAGAAGTTCAGAATTTTGCCTAGACTGAGGTTTGGTGAAATATCACGATCCTTACCTCAATCTGCTTTTTTCTTGAAAATTTCTGGCTGCCTTAATGAAGGGGTTTGATTTTTTTTTTTCCTGTTGCTTTTCTTTTTTTTTACCATTACATCTTTCTTCTGTCCAAGGGGAATGAATGGACCTGCACAGGTACAAACGTAACCGTGGGGCAAGTTTTCCTAATTTTGGCACCGAAATACGTAGTCTGATTTTCCAAAGCGAAGCTCATGTAAAGCTCTGACTGCGGTCAAGCGAAGGGAGTCAGCTAGAAAACATTTCATATAGATTCACTGTTTATAAAGCCGTTTTCTCACGGGACCCTGCCTGGCATGCTGGGGCATCAACACTGTTAAAAATCAGGCATCTACTTAACAACATAACAGGAACTCAGGAGCAAAAAAAAATTAAGACTCCTGTTCTTGAAAAATCTTGCGTTAGGCATTTGCAGAGGTACTATATGTAAAAATGTAACAAAAAACCCTCAGCTTTTTCTCATGGTTTTTATTTTCCCTGCAATAGTGGTGTAAGAAAATGTGAAATAAACACAGTGTTCTCAGATCTCTGGTTACTCCATTTACTTCCACAAATTCCCCAATAAGTAGGAATATCGGAGTCCAGACAAGATGAACCCTCTAAAACTGAGGCACAACTGCTGCTGCCCGCCCAGAAACTCTGGTGTAACGCGTGGCACTGTACAACTTTATACTCAATTTGCCTCGGCTGCCTAGAATAGAAAAAAATCCAAGCCTAATCGGGTTTGAGTACTGTGAGTACCCATCAGTTCGATTTGTCTTCAATGCACTTTTTGTCCTTAGGAAGATTAAAGAGCTGGCAGCACTGGGAAAATGAAGTCTACCGTCTATTGTAGCAGGGAATTAACGGCAACTTGGAACGCGATCGCGCTCCGGAGGACGCGGAGACGGTGCGCACCGTGTCAACTTGGTCCAGGCTCAGAGCTTCGGACCATGCCAAAACCGTGCGACACGTCTTCGCAGCAGTGCTACAGCCTGCACGGGGCTGAAATCAGCCTCGCTTTTGCCTGGGGTTTCCAAGTAGATGTCGGCAGTGTGTTAAAGGTAGAAAGCCAGCATCTGACTACCGAAGATTTTCCCTTATATGGTGCCTTTTGACTCATTTCCCATCTTACTCATAGCCAGAGATGAGCAAAAAATTCACGGTAAATAACTAACACAAATAATTTAGCCTTTTTTCCTACTCTGCAAGCAAACAGTGACTTTTCAAGTGAACTTCTGTTCAAATTTATCAAATGCATGCTGCGCAGTTGTTTGGTTAACTCATGGCTGGATGCAAGTAGTTCTACAGGCAAATTATTGGATGATTGTCTTCTGAAAGGTGACCTATGCTATTTAATTGTATCCGATCACCTAGGACTTTTAGCCTTATTTTCTGTGTGAAGGAACAGGAACAAACTGGACAACTTTCTACCAGTTTCCTCCTTTTTCTGAGGCTGGTGCATTACTAATTTTTTTAACTCCATGAGCTACAATGAAAATAATTTATCTAGGTTTTATTTTAGTATTTGCTCTGAAAATGAACCACTCAATGTGTTCTAAAATTTTCCTTATTGAAATAACTAATTTATTTTTGGTCTTCTTATACAGCTAACAGCTTTTTTTTGTTTGTTTTCCATAAGGATGAAGGAACGCGTGGCACACGCCACACTGACGTACGGCCCTTATGGCTGGCACTAGACAAGAACTTTCATTAGAAACTTTTGTTAAAAGATTACCTGCTCAGCTAATTGCAACAATGATTTCTAATAAATTGACCTCCATAAAAATGTTTCAGTTTCCTCTTGATTTGGAATCCAAGATTTTCCTGAATGGCTCTTTCTTTTCTGTCAGTTGTACTTTTGTCTAGTTAGACAAGTTAGATTCCTATATTAATGACAAGAAAGTCAGTATTGTGAGCTTTTCATAATTTTATAATAAATATATAAATAGTCTTAGTTCGTGAGAATTTTTAGCTATTGTATGCAGGGGCTTTTGAGTCATATAACTAACCCCTCCCAGATTCGCTCCTTTTATACAGATGTATTCAGAGAAAAGAACTGATATGAAGTTTGTTTCCATTATTCGGTGCCAACTGAAAAAAAAAAGATGATCTTGGAAAAAAAAAAATATTGACCTGTTTTTTAGCATCTGAAGTTCCCAGTCCAGTGCAGAAGTTAAATGTCTTTGCTTTTCCACTGTGCAATGCAGAGAATGTGGTGGGAACAAAATAGCAAGGCAACTCAGCTGGAAAATATCTCAGATAGATGAAATATTTGTCAAGCAGTTTTCTCATGTGAATATGCCTCTGGTTGGTATATGCCAGTCACTAGAGCATGGCATTTGTTTTATCTTCTGTCCCGAGGATTTATTTTAAAGGAAAAACTGCTGTGTAAGGCATCAGAACTGTGGAGACGACAAAGCAAGACAAGTTTAACAAGAGCTCTATCTTTCATGAGGTTAACAGAAAAAGAGTCAAGTTTTAACATCCTCAAAGGTCCTTTTTTTCAGATGAGAATTTTATAACAAAGAAACCTTAAGGCAGGTTCCCTTTCTTCTTCTCTGTTAGACTCATGTTCATTATTGCCAACGAGGCATCATTTTGCATTTTTTTTTAAGATGTAGGCATCAAATATGATGGTGCTGAATTTAAAATGAATAACAACAACCGTAATATTAAAACACATGTTTTCTCCAGATGTGCTGATGTCTCAATAGAATCTGTATGCAGAAAAGGAAACAAGGCACATATAAGTGTTTATCAGCTTTGCAGCTTACAAAACCAATGTCCTGAACAAAGACAGCAACATATCCAGTGGGTGTTATCTGATCAAAAACATTCCACATGTACAAATCAAAGCTAGGGGGGAAAAAGAGCCATATAAAGATGAGATAGCTGAGAAAGCAGCCACATTAGAAATGGGTCTACTATTTAAACAGTTAGGCTTTAAAAAAGGCAAAATGAGAGCTAAGCGAATCCCCCCTCGGGGTTCATGTTCTCACAAATGGGTCTCTGAATTGGATAAAGATACATAATGATTCTGTTTTCCAGCATGATGTGGACACGAACCTCTCTGCAGGGCATATTTGAAGGTATGTGTGGAGAAAAAGAGAGAGTTAAGCCCAAAAAGGCATGCAGGCAGCAATTGGATTCAATTATTATTACAATTAATGTTACAAAAGGAAATAATATTAACATTATGAAAAGAAGGAGCCCTGTGGTACACTGATGCATAATGTCTGCACCACCCTAATTTACTGCTGACCCACATTGAGCAAAACCAGCGCCTGTCTATTGCTCGTCTCCTACATGAGGCAGTAAAGCAATGCAAGAGGGGGGGGGGGTCTTTGCTATGTACAGATAAAATTCCAGTTACTGGCACTTTCCTCTCCAAGATGACCATCCTGGAGATTGTTTCAGATCTTATTTGTAAGTTATTTGTGTCTCTGACCATAAGGGTTCAATAAATAGTTCAATCAGTACTGAAACTGAAGAAGCTGGCTCATTTGCGTATGCTCTTTGACTCACTTTCATGCTCAAGGTGTGAATTCCTCATAACAATTTTCCTGGGGGGCACAAACATATATGAGCTCTCTCCCACCTATGTTCTTGGGGGTCCAAAGGACGTCAGATTATGCTAATGCCCCCCCACCACCCCAGCAGCATAGTTAGATGGTTTGTTATTTGTTTCTACAAATTATGCTGGTATTCGATGGCCTTTTTTGAGCTTCACATTTTTGAGGTTTTATATCCAACTGTTCGATTCTGGAAATAAATTTGCAATCAAATAAAAAATTGCCATTAAGTTTACCATTAAAAAGAATTGCTAATATCACATGATTTATGAGTTTGGGGCCTTTAAAATAGAAAGAAATAAAATTTGTAAAAGATTTTATTTAAAATACAAGAGAACATAGGTGCTGGCAACACCAAGATAGTTCCCACATTTCACTTGCCACAGGAATCTTCCAGGAGCTGTTTGTAAGTAAAAAAAAAAAAAAATTTCTGGGAGGATGAAGAGGGAAAATCAATTAACGTGGGATCTGAAATTAGCCCTCAGTAAGTCTTATTTAGTCCTACCTCTTTCATTTGTACAGTATCGTTTTCCTATATGATTTAAAAGAGTACCAATTAGTAATCTGTTGATGTACTTCAGGAGGGAAGCAGAAATACTATTGATACAACTGAACCAAATACGCTGGGAAAACCAAAAGGCTTGAATCAGCCTCCATACTGAACTCATTCATGGTTTTAAGAGCAACAGGAAGGACCTACTTGGGAAAATATGAAGGATTGTTATGCATTGGCATAGGATTTGGAGATGCGGTATCCTGATCCGCTTCAGAACATAAATTGTTCTTCCACTGATTGTGTGGAAGAACCAAGGCAATGGTCAACATCTTGTATTGAAAACTGTAGTGAGTGGGATGGTTTGAACCCACACAGTGCAAGCCAATGTGCCTCTGAAAAAGCCTCTTTCAATTTGTAGCCTTCTCTTGACAACGTAATCACCATTTTGAAGCAAAGTAGCTTGTGTTTTAAGCAGGTATCTATGAATGACAAGAGTCTTCAGAGGCAGACTAATGAAGTGTGGAATCATGTAGACATCTCCTCAGAGATGCCACCAACATAGGACCAGGACACTGAAGCTGACCGTTAAGTCTATGGGAAACTCCCTTTTGCATCTATCTCTGTTGATAGGCACCAGATGATGGCAAAGAGACTTAATAAAAAGTCATAATTAGCAATTACATATCCTAAACCTCATGTTGTGTCTCCTAATGTACAAACTTAACACTATGTCTTCTCCAGCCCCTGGGTTCAGGACCTCTAGTTTTGGAGTAAAAGAAGATGAGTGTGAATTGCTCTGAAGTCGTCTGTGCAAGATGGCGATGACACAAACTACCTATGACACTTACATTATCATTTTGGGTTGCTTTTTTAAGAAAAACAACACAAAACAAACTTTGAAGTGTTTATTCAGCTCAGAACCTATTTGCTTTGGATATGACAGGTAACAGGGTAGTGTAACTGCAGCCCACCACACCAGTTATGATTTACCCTCCTGACAGCAAACAGGGAAGGGAAAGGAGCCATAAGAGGAATAAAGAGAGGAAAATGGAGCGGTTATTACTGGAGCGACCACTCAGGCTGTGACAAGGTAAGGGAAGGAGGCACCAGTTCTGAACTTTTACAGTTCATCACAAATTATTCTGCTTTTCTTGCAGCCCGTGACACTGCAAGTGACCAACATGTGATCCTTTCTCCTAGACCCCCGGGAGCCTGGGGGGGTCTAGCATCTTCTTCAAAAGTTCAGCTCATGACAGTTCCTCCTTCAGCTTGCTCTGATCTGAAATTGGGCAGGGTTTTATTTTACGATAACATGGGAAAGATTAGGTTTGCTAACATCACCTCGTGCGTGCCTTTGTTCTCTAATACAATGCAAAGCTCGGGTACCTTGGCATTTTAGTACATTTGCAGGGGACCGTACCGTCTGATGTTACCTTCCTTTAATGGACAGTGTCTGCCGCCTGTGTCAGATGCCTCATTTGCTGCAGGTAGTGTGGGCAGCACAGCCTACGGCCTGGGTTCCCTGAGCCTCTGCAGTGTAAGACCTTGTTCTCAACTGTTTATGACTCTGCCAAACACATTTCTATTAATCTTTGCACTACGAAGTAGGTTCGGTTTTATTTTCCTCGCCAGTGATGTCAGATGAGTTGTCTGTTTGCATCTGGAAATCTTAACCAGTCCAGTCACCTTTCATGAAAGAACAAAGAAAACTGACTTTTAGCAAACGAGAAATATGAAGGAAGTATTATAATTGTCATCTCTTGGCTCCCAGAGGCAGTTATTACCTCCTCCTGCAGGTCCTCCCACAGCTGTAACCCCAGCCGACTCTTGTCAAACTTGGCTTGCAGTCAGTGCTGCGATACTCAATAGCTTTGAATCAGTGCTGATGGCTGAGATAAGGCAAACTACATGAAATGCCGGGTATTAAAGACAGAACCTCTTCTGCTATGAACACGCCAAATATTGCTGATGCACCTGTTTTATGTTCAGAGTGGGAAGACGGTCAA
Source organism: Vanellus vanellus (assembly GCF_965231255.1). Lineage (NCBI taxonomy): Eukaryota > Metazoa > Chordata > Aves > Charadriiformes > Charadriidae > Vanellus > Vanellus vanellus. The sequence continues at coordinate 3,880,616 of NC_138908.1, read as the reverse complement.
AAAGGAAGTGGCCAGTTTTAAAAGAGAAGCAGCGCTTTCAGTTTCTGAAAATAGCCCAGATACAGAACCGGGGAATAAGAATACGTTACTGAGCGAATGCACGTTTGAAGCGTGCTTGGGCATTTTTTCATCCTCACACACAAATAGTATAAGTGATGTTTTCAACACACGGATTAATTTTCGCTGGTCTGGAGCGCTTCTCATCTCCATCTACCACTGGCAGGGCTAAGGTGCTGCTCGGTGACAGCGGGCAAAGTTTTGCGAGAAATCCTGCAGTGAAATCCATTATATGAATTGATTTGCCCTTTTTCCCCGATTTTCACTGCAGTTCTCACACCGATATAACGGGGGGCACTCAAGTTGTTAGTGTACACAAGCTAACATACTCTGGCGTAGAGACCTTCTAAATTTGAAGGTGATTTTTCTAGGCAGCATATTAATTTCCTCAGTGCTCAACAGGAACACTGGCTGACACTGCACTGCAGGCAGGGAAATTATAACAGGTCAGAAACTTATGGGAGCGTTAGAGAGTAGAGGAAAATGTTGGTCATTGGTAAAAGAAACCTCCATTAGAACATGAAAGTGTGCAATATCCCAGGATGTTAGGGACGAGGAAAAAAGCATTCGGCGTATGACATATCTGCTCTCCTTTGCTGGCTGAATCCAGTTAGATGGTACACAAAAGTGTCTTATAATGAAGTGAACAAAGATTTTCCACACCTACGAGGGTGGTAACCCTGGAGCTATGAAAGAAAAAAAAAAAGAATCTCTTAGAAACCGCAGAACACTTGTTAGTACTTTAAAAGATTGTACAAGCCAGGAGAAAAGGTTTTTATGTTGGCTAGTTGAAAGAGACGAGAGAACTTACTAAGAAGTATGGTGTGATTTTTTTTTTTTATTTTTTTTTTTTTTTTTTTACTTTTCAGTTTGACCACGAGTCCCCCTGAGCAAAGCAGAATCTTTGCAAACCCGGGAGCCTGGTTACGGGGGTAAAAAAAAAGAGCATGAAATGTGTGGCGCTCGTACTTGAAAAGAAATCTCGATTCACTCCCACACACGTATATAATATCTATACTACGCAGTAGTACATAACGGCGTTTTATCTCCAGGTAAATAGGGACCTATAAGGTAAATGCGGCGATTCCTCTGCCTTATAAAGCAGAACAGTCCCAGAGACCGATCACTGCGGCGGGCGGGCGGCTTGGTGCCGAGCTCTCAAGGCTGCTACGCCCGCAGGTTTCTGAGCCTCCGTACCGCACATGGGAATCGTGCGAGGGAGTGATTGCGAAGGGGAAAGGACAAACCCCCGGGGACAGCCCTTGAATCATTAGAGCTGTTGATCCAGCATACCATTCACAGGGTAACGTCAGCCCCGTGGGACCGGGAGAAGGAGAAGGCTGCTGGTGGTGCCACTCTTCACCGCAGCTATTGAGCTCTGCTGAGACGTGAGGCCGGAGAAGATTAAGGCACGGAAAACAAGTGTGTTGAACAATCGCCTCTTGAAAAACCTTATTTTTCCCTCTGAGCTAAAACCCTATCCAATTTGATATGTTAATAAACCTTCATTCCACATATGGAATTTAAAAGCAAGAATCTGCTTTCAAAAACACACGTGGCATCTGGACGTGCTGCATATAGAAAATCAAATAAATAGCTTTGGAGAAAACGTTTAATTTCGAGTGGAGATATGTCTCGTGTTTAGAGCACCAGGTTTCGTTCAGGACAATCGCAACTTCAGAATTGGTCCTCTGAGGTTTCCTCTAGTGTCCAGGACTAAGGGTCAAGTTCGGGATCAATTCCCTTGGAGGATATGGATAATTAAATGCTATTCCTTGCCCACATACTTAATATCCTATACGTACACAGACACATGGTGACACCGAGAAGGCCAGAAGGCGTTCATCACCGTGCCTTCGGCAGGTGCCTGGCAGTCTGTGGAGAAGGCGGAACACACACACACCCCAACCGGCTCAGATCGCCGACTCCCAGCACGTGTTTTTTACTAAAAGGAGAAATTTGCACTCCCAGAGACCTTCCACGTGCTTAACCTCACTCCTCGGTTTGTTCTTCAGTGGACAGAGCTTTGCTATAAGTTGTGAGCAGCTGTCGGCGAGGCGGAGGGCGAGGACTGCAGAGAAATTGTCCCACCTGCGTCCTCCAGCCCGCATCTCCCACTCCTGGTGCCGAGCGTCGTTCCCAGCTTAGCCCTGAACCCTGTCTGCCTGTGGTATGCTAGCTAGATATCGGGTATTCCCTATGCCCAGACAGCTGGAGACAACAACTGAAATCTCTTAACCGTGTCCTTGAATACAGCTTTGAATGTGGCTTTTTCCCTAACGTGGACAAGAAGTGATATAATTAATATGTTGGGGTTTTGGGGTTGTTGTTTTTTTTTTTAATGGTGATGTTTGGATTCTTTGATTTCAGGATACTTTCGAGCCTTCTGTAGTACATGCTGAGGTGTGAGACCAAATGCAAGCTGGGCGTTCGGGGATGGTAATCACCCGCAGGCACCGTCTCCATCTGGAGCCGTAAGGAAATCGCACAAAGAGCCAGATCGCCCGTCCCTGTAAATCAGCCCCTTGATATTGACAGGGCAAAGCTGACACACATTATCTAAGGATGCTACTCCAAATTCCCCAGATGTCCAATGACACTGAAAATCTGAGGTCTGGGACGCTCAGGTTTTGACTCAAATTAACCTTTCCCCCGTAGCTTTCTAACTTTAAGATGTGAAGTTCATCTGCGCTACTACCTCCATCCCTCACACTTCCTTTTTAAGACAGTCATTTGGGAAAAGAATAAGCTATTCTCATAGAAATCTGAAAGGTTAGAAAGATGTTCGAAGAACTCGTTGTAGTTAAGAGAGAACCACAGTTAAACCAAATACTCTCTCACTTAAAAAAAAAAAGAACAGCAACAAGCACGCTGATATAAAATCACTGCCAGAGCTTTTAAAGTAAAAAGCTACAAGAGCCTAAAAAAGGTCTTGTCACTTTTGAGAAGCAGTCTCTTCCGAGCCTTGAGAGACTACTGAGTGCTGTATAACTTACCAACAGCCACGGCTAGCACAGCATATTATCAGGACTAGCTGCCTTTCTTTACAGGCACTTTGTAGCCCGTGCGGATCACACCGACGAGTTGCCCTGCCGTGGCTTCGCGTGCCAGCGTGCTGAATTATTCACTGTCTGCTGTCTGAATGGCAGAGATCGCAGAAGTCCTTTCGGGGACGTAGCAAAGGAGAGCTGGTGCAGGCAGCACGAGGGACCAGGTTCGGTCGGTGAAACGTGCCAGGAGGCACTTGCGGATTCCCGCGTTTTGATGTGGTAAACAATCCCAGCTCTTACACAGAAGAACAATCCTTAATAAAGACGATAGCCAGCTAACAGCTACGCTGAGCGCAGTGAAAGGAAAAGTGGAGCGGAAAAAGCTGACTGTCTGCCTCAGATTATTTATTTCTGGAAGCTACATTATTTTTTATTACATCTACGTATAAAATTCTTCACACAGAGCAAGTTTAATCCTCCCCAGATCTGTGAAACAGTGGTTAGCATCAAGATATTACTCCAGAAAACTCCCGTGGCACCGCTTGTTATTTTAACCGGGAAGATTTCTTTTACAATTACACTGCAATGATGGAATTAGCAGGGTCAGAGGAGGTAGCATGAGAGATGGGAAACAAGCATATGTGACAACCTCCAGGAGATGATTTACATGCGCGAAGCAAAATGTTTCCAAAACTAAGAGCCCTGCGAGCTTGACAAGCAAACATGTAAGCGCGGTCCTTTGGAAGCTGGGCTGCCTTAAACAGGCGGGCGGCCACCGAACCAGAATAGGGGTTTATTCGCTGCTAAAGGTCAGAAGTTATGCTCCTGTGGGCACTGACAGAGGGGAGAGCCCGAGACGGTATCTTTCGGCTTGGGGTCACTCCCAGTCCCAAATTTCGGTCAGTCTCCATGAAGGGAGGAGTTAATAGCTGTAGTTGGCACTGGCATTAAATGATGCTGGTGCACATCGCTGCCTCCGACCTTGACACGCTCGCAGCCTCCGGCACAGCCTGCAATGCCATGGCCAGTTTTGCCGAGCAGAAGTCACCACGAGCGGCTGTGTTCAAAGAGGATTGAAGGTTTAGACTGAAAAAAAAAAAAAAACAACCAGCTTTCAGGCAGTCTAATCTCATAAAGTATTACAATGTACAAGGGCAGCACGAGTAGGTGTTCACCTGTCAGTCTGCTGCATCGAAGACAAGAGCCTATCTCCACTCTCCCATGCACTGACTTTAGAAAAAAATCACATGGGGGAAAAAAAGGAAAAAAAAAAACCAAAAAAAACCAACATCTTTGCTACAGAGACATTTTTAACAAGTATTCCAGAAAGAGCACCAGCTATCAAAAAGGCTGCCAGGACCAGAAGGAGCCATCAATCGAACAAGTTTACATTTCAAAGTTTTTTGAGAACAGTGAAAATGTCTTTACCCTCCTTGATGGGAAAACTGCAGTGCTATAGGAAAGTAGCTATTTGCCGCTTCTTACTGAAACGCATTTCTCTGAAGTGGCCCTTTAACCCCAGGAAGGGTGCTAGAATATACAGACAGATATATATATATATATTAAGTAGCTCTCCTGAGAGTTCTGCTCAGAGCTGCTTTAAGACCATGGAGTCAGTCTGCTCTCTTTTCCCTTTGTATATACCATTGTTCAGCTCCAGAGCTTCTCTCTGATGTTAGAGATGAACTGGTTAATTTTTTAAAACCCTTTCCTGATAGTATTTAAGAGACGGCAGAATGCATCTGTCTAATTTTGACATTTATCAGATAATTCAGTCAAGTTCCCTCATGTGACACAGCTTTGTTCCCTCGAAAAGAACCTGCTGCAAACAAAAGGCCACAGTACATTGTGCGGCATCGCTGCTCCCAGATGTTTCAAAATTAAACTACTAAGCCTCCCCGGCCCTGTGAAACCTGGAAGAGTACAAAAAACGGAGTGACTCTTAACAAGCTGCATTTTTGGTTTCTGTGCTCCTTATTTCATCTCTGTGCTTGATTTTTCTGAGTCATTTGAAAATGATTAGGCAGCTCAAATAATTGTTTCCTGGGTATATTAGCAGCACTATAATTGTCATGTTTAGAGCTAAAGTTGGTAAAGACTGTAGTCTGCTCTGGAATATTCTAACTTCCAATGTACAACAGCTCACGGATAAATATTTTGAAACTTTTATTACCAGTTTCCCTCCCAATTTTTTCTTTGTTTCTTTGACAGGACCCCATGTGGATGCGGTCTGACGCTGCTCTTCATTACCCAGAGGCGCTGCCTGAACTCTGGGTGGAAAGGTTGTCATCTAGCCTTTGGCCAGCATCTTGCAGTCGCTTCCACACGCTGGCTGTTGCATACTCGCCTCTTCTGGGTGGGAAGGGTAAACGACAGGCCTTTACTTCTTTGTACATGCAGAAAAAAACAAATGCCATCTACCATGATACATAATTTATGTGAGGGCAGTCACAGCCTCAGACTGACTTATTGAAATAAATTATACTTGGTATAATTCATTTGGGGGGGGGGGGGGGAGAAAAAGTTATCAGTTACCATGCCAACACTCTTTGTAAATACCATTGGTTCTCAATGAACTCCTTTTGACCCGCTGGTCTGAGGTTGTTGCTGTGTGATGTACATAATTCTCTCAACACTGGTCCATTACTTCTGCTCAGGGTTGGGGGTCAAGCCTGCAGTGTAAAGTCAAAGAGAATTAGCAGCCCTATCAATAACCAGCTGCAGGACCGCAGCCCAAATGATAGACCAGAAAAATCCAAAGGAAGATGAATAAAAAGTGGAGAAACATGCGTGTATATTCTATAGTTTGAGCAGCTGCTGTGGACTATCAACATCATCAGGAGACCTCAGTGCATTAGCATAAATTCAAATGACAAATGCACAGTGCTATTCAGAGACTCATTAATTTGCAATGGGTGCAGTGCTCATGACATACTAGTGAAAAATTCAAATGTCTTCGTAGCATCGTGAGTTTAGTTGCGGGACCTAAGTTGCTAAAATGAAAACGTGTGCAATTTTTTAGCAGTTTATTAAATTATGAAGTGTGATGACTATATCTGTGCATCTCTTTAAGCAGATGAGGTCCAGCGTGCTCCAGCACCAAATTGCACGGTTTGTGTTGAAATCTCCCTGCCAGACAAATTTCGAGCCGGAGCCGAAATACTGACTGGGCTCTCGCTGCTGCAGCGTGCGGGCTGATATCTCCACCTTCTGGGTGAACCGCATCGCCGCCGAGAGAGCAGGAAAATACGGCTGTTTCAGGGCTTGTGCTTTGTTCCGCCTGCCTTCTCTGCCGCCCGAGCCACCGAGTCCGTTGCACGTTTGGAGGAGTCAGCAGCAGCAGAAATAAAATAACGCGGTATGATTGTGTGCGAGTGCAATGGCTTCTTCCGTCCTTCCCTATTCACTCCCGTAGCCTGTACGGGTAGGATAATGTACACGTGTAGGATATGGAAAGCCTTAATTACGAGCATCTTGTCTTAAGCAGTGGCTTTGTTTATCTGTACAAAACGGAGAAAGAAAAGGTTTACGTTTTTATAAGGAGAACAAGCTGGCCGTATTACTTTTTCATAACATTCAGATCGGGCTTGCAATTTTAGCATACAACAACTGAAATATACACAGCGGTGGTGTTTATTCTTAGTGCTTCGACTCTGCCCTGTGTGTGTCTTTCTGACCTCGATGAACATTGCCAGCTCCAACTTATATTTCTGCTTCCCTTGGACCTCTAACTATATCATTGCCTCACCCCAAGTTTACGTTTTTCTGTCCACCTGGCCGTCACATCTACTGTGGGTTTCCTTTACCAGGAAAAATATACTGTAAGATAATTGCTAGTCCTTTTTTTTTTTTTTTGAGGAACAAAAAACCTTAGTTTTAAAATGTGGGAACCACAATACCTAACGGGTAAAAAATAGCTTACATTTTCAAAGGCACTAGTGATTTTTGCTGCATAGCTTCTGAAAAATTTCGAAGCAACCTGATTTTTAAAGACCAGGGAATCAGCTGTCACTTGCGTGTCCAAAACCATTAGTTGCTTTTGAACATTTGGGTGTCTCTGTAAAACACAATAATATTTTATACATACACCAGTCATTAGGTAGCACAATAATAAGAGCCTTAATAAGGTTTGCAACATCTCCCAGCATATGTCACGCCTCAGAGTGAAAGGAAAGCCATTTCTCACTCTGGCTTCTCATCTGTGTCGTGCCACCTGCCACGTAGGATATGGTATGTCACAGCTCAAAAAAAAAAAAAAAAAAGAGCAGAAACAGAAAGGATGGAGTGCCTTTCCAATCCCTGCAAGGAGTGGCACATCCCTCTGTGACCCCTGGTGTTTGGATAACCGCGGTGCTCGCCGGGTGCCCTGGGCTGCCAGCGAGCTAAGTGTGTGGAAAGTGCTTTTCCCTCTCCACACAGGGAAGAAAAGCAGTCAGCACATCACCAAACTAAGGCTAGAAGCTGGCATAACGCTATCATTTCCAAACCTGGCATAACACTATCATTTCCAAACTACACAAGTGGATTAGGACGTTCGTCTGCCCTTAGCTTCCACCCGCTCCAAAGGCTTTCCAGGTAAGTATCTGGGGTGAGACCATAAAAACCTTGCCTGAACTTCCCATTAAATTCAGTTGAAGCTTCATTACACACTAACATCATTTATTTTCATTAACCTTGCCAAAACCTGACATGAGCCTCCACATCACTTTGGATCTGAGTTATCACAGGCCGAAGGAAGGAGTTTGAGCAGAAGGTGGCAAACGCAGTGGCAAGGTGCAATGCAAGCAAAGGGCACGTTTGGGCGTGCAGATGTCAGGGTCAGCTCTGGGCTGTGCCGTTCCTTCCCTCTCCAGGTTTCAGCCATGGGAAACACTGAAAATCTGGAGCAACGGTCAAGACTGGACCTACAGTTATTTTAGGCACAGAAGGGCAAATGTTCAGCCACGGAGGCTGGTCCAAGGGATTGCACGGAAGGAAGAGCCAAGAGTGAGGACAGCCACGTCTCCATGGCCCTGAGTGATGGAGGAGCACAGCAACCACTCCTCGGCTCCCAATTCCCCCTCACCACTGAAACCCCAGTGTTAAGCAATAGAGCAGAACCTTAACACAAACCTGCCAAATATTTTGGCTACCAGGTGTCAGTCCTGACCAGAGCTGATAGGGCAGCTGAAGGCCCCTCTCCAGCAGAGAAAGCCTTTGGTGGCCCTCAGCTGGGTCCGGCTCTCCGATATTTCCTACCCTCCCCTCCACCTGGGATAGACCGGAGCAAACAGCTCCGTGCTGTGGATGATTGCCCAAACGTGATTGGTGATGCCAGCAGGACTCTGAAGCTTCAATGACAGCCCTGGGATCAGAGGAACCTGGAGGCGAATGAGTCGCCCCTCTCCTCCCACCACCCACATCAGAAGTGCTGAGCAGGAGCTCAATGCAGCTGAGGATTCAGACCATCATCTAAATGTCACACCTTTTGTGGGGAGATGAAATTTAATTTTGCGTGTCTCTCTCAAAAGCCCAGTTAAAGGAAACAGGACACAGTTGTTTGTTTTTTTTTTTTTAAGGAAGTATTCCGTATTTCTTATGAGGCACAACTTTTCTTCATTAGCAGGCAACACTGGGCAACAGGGTTTGGTTTAAAATATAATGACCTAATCTCTGCAGCCAGTTGCAGAGGTTTCTGCGTACTCAGGAAAAATGCAGGTCAGGTTGAGGCATCAGTGTAGAAAGCACTTTGTACCTGATCAAGAACACAGGCAAAAGAAAAGCTTCATTGAAAAGAAGTTGTTTTCTGTTACAGCAGAAGGCAGGGTTTCGCTTTTGTTTCAGAAAAGCCTCCAACTATTTTGCATTTTGTTTTATCTTTACCTCACACCACTCAAGAGGCAAGCTGCTATGGACATCTAATTTCCAGGGGTGAGGCTGATCTCAGGAACGTGTTCCAAGAAGAGGTACCTTGCCACAGACGTCAGGTGGCTGTCTGGCAACAGGGCTCAAATGGGGAACCATCCCATCTTAAAATCCTACAAAATTATTATTACCTGAAGAAGAATCCCAGCAGCGGGAGTTTGATGAGACAAATGGAGAGTTAGATTGTGTCTACAAGCTGGTAGAATCAGTGACCTCCCCCCAAAAATGTGGTCGGTAGGCAAATTTCCAGTCTGAGCTATGCCAGTGACAATCCAGTCAGTCTACCGGCGTCAAAAGTAAAACATGGTCCGAAGCGGTTAGGAAGAAGGAGGTGACAATATTATTAAGCTTATGACACTGTTTGTGTTAACATCTTTTTTTTTTTTTTTTTTTTTTTGTGCAGAACATGTTTGTATTTCAATTGGCAAAGTATTTACAATGAGACTAGATATACTCACCACCAAGGGCAATTAATTCAGGGTTATAAAGCCTGTGTTTCAGAACAAGCATGAATAATTCAGTGTTAGGCTGTTTAAGTGTGTTTTGTAAAATAGAGCTGCAGCTTTTGTTTTTCCTGAAAGCTTCTGGAAAAAAAAGAAAAAAATGTGATTTTTTTTTTTTTTCTTTTTCTCTTCACCCCTGGGGAGAGCAATGGCCTTTTGATGTTCCACATTGACCTGCATTCCTTGCTTGTTTCCCACTAACTGGAAGAAAATGCAACTTAAAATGGGAGACTTACATGTAAGGAGTAAGGGGTAGAGCACTAGCCCTGGGTGTCAGAGCCTATCAAACAGGCTGCGGTGCTTCAGACTGCTTTAATCATTACCAGCCTCACCGGATTGTGAAGTTTTGCGATGCTGATAAGCAGAAACGCGCACACACACATAAATGTAATACTTGCCTTTGAGTGCAAGACGGTGCTGATAAACGACTTTACGGAGCTGAGTGGAAGGTGCCTGTGTGGTGTCTCTGTCTCTGCTTCAGGCACATCACATTACCTTCACACTATTCCATGGGCTACACATGTACACCGAAAAAACGAGCCTGGGTAACTGCTGGCTAATGGCTGAATCTTGCCCCAAAAAAGTCTTTACCACCCAGACTTAAGAGACAGCAAAAAGGAGGATTTTTTTTTTTTTTTTACAGCTTTTGCAAACTGTTGCAACACACATACAAACCTCCTAAAGTCCCTGTTAGCGGTTGGGTGGGCAGTGGTGCGTCAAGGGAGAAGCTGTGACCCTCATTATGTTTCCATCATGTTCTTCAGAACTTCCATACTTGAAAGCCCTTGTTGAGGAGTATTTTCAACCAAGAAACAGCAGAAAGCCAGAAACAACATGCCTGAGAGGTGTAAACTGCCTCAGTGAGGTAGTGAGGTATTAGCTTAGACAAGTGGTGTTCACAATGGAAACCTTGCTGGAGTTGCTATCTTGGCAGACCTTAGGAAACTTGAGGGTCCCACCAAAAATGTTCTTACAGAACAGGGCAGGCATGGCCAATCACACCAGTCTGGGTAAGTATCGCGTGCTGAAAAGCAAACCACCTCAAATGGCTAATGTGGGAGCAGCCTTACTTTTTTTCACTATCTGCCTAAAATCTCTTCAAAGAGTGAAACCTAATGGAACCTTATGCGGTAGCTGAGTTGATCCTTTTCAGGCTAGGCCAACGACCAGTAGATAGCTAGCTGGAGATAATCTCTGTGTCTGTCCAGACCTCCACAGCCAGAGAGAGGACGATGCACGGTGCAGCTGAAATGCTGGATTTTCACACTTTTCTGCCCAAACTGCTTTGTGCAAGCAAGCTGTGAGACTTCTGAGAAGGAAGGAGAGTATGTGCACATCTCCTCTACTGTCACTCAGACCATGTCACGCTCACCTACACATTTGTTTGGGGACCTCCACATGAGGGATGATATTTGCTCCCACACGAGCACAGACCAGGAAGGTTACAGAGAAACACTGAGCCTCGTAACTTGGTGTTTCCAAGATAGTCTTTCACATTTCTATAACAAATAACAGAACACGGCAGTAGACAGGGCAAACTCCACATCAGTTTTTCCCCATGGGAAAAGGACAAACGGGAAAGTCAATATTGAATATTTGCAGTAAGTTGTGTAGCTTACACAGGCTGTCTGAGAGGTTAGCATGATTAAAGATTATGATTTAAAGGGAAACGAATGTGTGCCCCAAACCAGATTTCTTTAGAAAAAAGTGCATCTTTAATTGTTACCTCCACAGTACTTGTTGTAGGGTTGATTTATTGTTTTCCCTAGAGTGATAAATCTCGAACAAATGCTCAGATGTTGTAGGGTGTGGCAGTGTACGGCAGATTTGTTTTCGGGTTAGCGTTCCGTATTTCTCCTCGTTTGCGCTGCAGCACGAGAACAGCTGAGTGAAATGTCCAGACCTCATGTATCTGAGGATCGCTGCGTCGGGAGGGATACACCAAGTGCTGGGAGAGTGTGGGAAGGAAACGAATTGACAAACAGCCAATGGGAAACAGAGCAGAAGGCATTTTTACTGCACTATGTTTACAACTTGTACTTTCTCAGATCCTAAAAAATCCGCTGTTTTGCCTACAAGTCTGCAAGACATTATAGTTCGACGTGGTAAAAAACCATGCATGTCAGTGCACAGTTATTAAAGTAATAGCTTCCCCAAACCAACGCGCGCTGAAATTCGGGTTTAGAATTGCCTGGAAATTCTGGCAAAATGCAAGATTTAATGAAAGGATCTTCAAATTTCTAGACCTGAATGGTGCATTTTTGCAGCCTGCCCCTTCTTACTGCTTTTATTTTTCTATGACAGTACTTCATCTTCTAAAACCGCATGGAAGATCTCTAATCTGAAAGTGAACTAATATAAGAGGGAGGATATACATGTGTGTGTGTGTGTCCGTGTCCTGCACACACCTTTCGAGTTTGTAAAGCCGCTGACATACAGAGCAGCCAAGAAATTGCAGAAGAGGCAGTTCAAGATATTCCTGGGCACTGCATCCAGCTCTGGAGTCCCCAACAGAAGAAGGACATGGACCTGATGGAGCGTGTCCAGAGGAGAGCCACAAGGATGATCCAAGGGCTGGAGCACCTCTCCTGTGAGGAGAGGCTGAAAGAGTTGGGGCTGTTCAGCCTGGAGAAGAGAAGGCTCTGGGGAGACCTTACTGGGGTCTTCCAGTCCCTAATGGGGGCCTACAGGAGAGCTGGGGAGGGACTTTTTACTCAGGCATGTAGCGATAGGCCGAGGGGGAATGGCTTTAAACTGGAAGAGGGCAGGTTCAGACTGAACCTTAGGAAGAAGTTTTTCACTTTGAGGGTGGTGAGGCACTGGCACAGGTTGCCCAGAGAGGCTGTTGAGGCCCCATCCCTGGAGGTGTTCAAGGCCAGGCTGGATGTGGCCTTGGGCAACCTGGTCTGGTGGGAGGTGCCTCTGCCCATGGCAGGGGGGTTGGAACTCGATGATCTTCAGGGTCCTTTCCAACCTAAACCATCCTATGATTCTATTACTCCCTCCTGTTATTTTTCTCTTTCTTTTCCTGCCGAGGGATGGTGCTGACCAGTGCTGCCAGACGAGGTGGGGCTGTGGAGGGGTTGTGTGCCCGCGGCGCTACCCACACCCCGTCAGCTCTTTGGGGGTTACAGACTGTCTTCATCCATCACCGGGAACATGCAGACAGTTTCGAGTAGCAGCATCTTTCTCATATTTTTAGACTTATTTTTAACATCGGTATAAGTTAAGGTCCAAGCCTTAATGGCTACAAAATGCATTCAGAAAACATAATTTACACCCGACACATTCTCCAAAAATGCATTTGTATGTGATAAATAAATTATTTATTAGGTATGTTTGAAAATATTGACCCAGGGCTTCCTTAAAGAACTTTTATTAAGTGATAGCTTATTTTCATCTATCTTACAGTAGTCTTCTCAGCCCTTGTTTCACTAACAAGGCCATTGTTTTTGTTTTCATCATACCTCCTTGTTACATTAATTATTTTCTCTTGTTTTTTACCTGTCTTTTGCCGTTAAGAAACTCCTCTGTGGTTTGAAGTGTGGAGGAATTGCTGGAAATTCTGCATATTAGGTTTGCTATTGTCTTGTTTAATGAATATGAATTCTAGACAGCCCGCAAAACTGCATTTCCCACTCTGTAAAACACACACAGTGAAAGAAGTCATGTGAGAAAAAATACTGTATTTACAATACCTCTGATAACAAACCTGGTACAGAGCTCACACCAAAGCCAATCTAAACATTACAACACTTAATAACTGAGCCACAAAACATAATCACCCCAAATTACACTGCATTATGAAATAGTTGCAATATTTACCATTTTTCACAGTCCTGCTGCCACCAGCTGAAGTACTGGTGAAAATATTGAAATTTGTTATTTATTTCATCGAAATTTTTCATAAAATAAATTTAAGGAAGTAACAGTATCTTCAGTATAATACAATAAGTCATGCCTGTTGCGTTTCAGTTATTAAGTAATACTAAATCTAACAGTTAAAGACGCTAAGAGAGACTAGATTACTATCTTCTTAGGCTTGGTCTAGGTATCATTTTTGTAAAGACCCAAAGGCATGAGCTGACAAGTGGTTAGCAAAAAATTAGTTAGGGTTTGAACTGTAAACACATCAGCTGTTTCATAGATGCTGCCCATGTCCACGACACTTCTTGCCCTCTGCGTTCCTATGCACCCAGAAAGGTTTAATGCTTTCACAGAGGGCTTCATCATCACAAATCACCTTTGCTTTTGGACCAGAGGCAAGAGGATCACACTGATGCCATCAGGTGCAAATCTCTCAGTAGATGTTTTTCCAGACCTGCGTTCAGTTGCACTATCCCAGCAGCATCCGGTCTTTCTGCCCAAACAGATGATGCACCTTCTTCCACTAGATGAAGGATGATGAATGCTGTGTTTGCTCATTTGATGCAGAAGACAGTCAGTCTAAACAGCCTCGGGCTCCTCACCAGGGGTTTGCATGGCCTCGGGAGGTAGCCAGGATGGAGATGACCTGGAGACATTGCTTGAGCTCAAAATTTGAGCTCTTTCCCATGCCGGGATATGTGAGCTCATGGCCTTGTGAGAGCAGGAGTGGACAGGTTTCACCTTCAATCACAACTGAAAGAGACAACCTAGTCAGACCCAGAGACCGAGTGAGGTTGGAGAGGGGTACAGATTTATTTTTTGAAAGGAATTCTAGTGCCATGGGTATTTTTTATCTGCCTTCTCAGCAAATTCTTTTTGCGTGCCATCTTCAAGACCGCACAAAGACTGTAAGAAGACTGTATTTCATGCTCTGACACCAGCCACTCCCTTAAGACAGTCCTTGATAAACAAAATGCAGAAGGTGATGAAGATAACGGTTATACAAAGTTTATCTTTTAACTTCATACCTGAAATGGTCAAGTTTTCTCAAAAAAACCCCTACTCAGTTTTTCACCAAGTCTAGTTAAGGCATTTTAAACTGCTTGTAAATAGTTTATTAGTCTTTTTTCTTCTTCTTCTTTTTTTTTTTTCCCATGCATTGTGGCTGAGGTGCTTTGTTTCAGGGAAAGAAACAGACAGCAGAGAGACACAAAGCTTCCCGAGCCTCTTCCCTATTATATAGTGGAGTGCATAATTGTTCAGAGCTGCAAAATAGTCTAAAGGGACCTGATTATGCAAATACATTAAGCATCTCTTAAAATCTTCTGAAATTATACCATATTGGCCACACAATTAAAGAAGAAAAAAAAAAGATCATCTTGTTATCTTGTTTGAGCGCGCATGGTGTTTCCGATTTGCAAAAAAATATGTTTCTCTAAAGGAGAGAATGGAAAAGGATCATGATATAAGCCTAAACCCGGGTTACAAAGCAGGACTGCTAGTTGTCTCATGAGATATAACCCAGTGACAATTGACATTTTGTCCTCTAACCTTACCTCAGCCTTCACACAGTTGTCTGTTCCCCTTGAGCCAGGCAGATCTAAGCTGTCAATTAATAGATAATGTAAGTTTACTTAGATGTCATGTAATGCTGTTATCCATGTGGAAATACATCAAATGTCCTAGTTTGCTCTAAAGGCTATGGCGCTTAGTAAAAATCTTCTCCCATGGGAAGCCTAGGCTTGACAAATGCCTGAGGATTAGTCATAGTCAGCCATCTCTTTGTGATGCAAAATGACATAATCATTGACTTTTTCAAATAGTATTACACTTCTACTTTCTCCAAAGAAAGAGCCCGATTCCAGGTTTGCAAACAGTTTAGACTGTACAATATTAAAGAAGTTGAGATTAATCTCGGGAACAGAAGAAACACAATAGATCAAAGACTTGATTGAATTTTCAATAAATTCCAGGGTATCTAAACCCCAATGTTTTCTTTCAATATTTGGCATGGGTTTGTATCATATTGCTGCAGCACTAGAAAATTGATAACTTAGACCATTCTCTCCGAAACCATCCTGACTGTGCACTGAAAGCACTAAAAAGTTTGCACAACACAGGCTGATATTCCATTGTAATAATTGTGAACTTTATTTATATTATTTAACTTAAAGTAAGGTATATTTGAATTAAAATGTTGTGTTTTAAATAGTACCAAAAATACATTTAAATGCTAATTTTTCCTAAACCCCAACATCCAAAACATATGGAAAAATTGCCTCTAGGTATTGAAAGTTGTTGCTTTTATCACACTGTGCATCTAAATTCCCAAGGATGATTGATTTAACGAGGTTTGCACATTAAAAATCTTTTTCTTTGTTACAATAGAGGAAATCACAAGAAAGATTAATGCCCCCTGCATGGTGCCACCGAATTAAAATGTCTTTCAAATGTCTTCACTCCAGGAACACTTTGCTATCCAGGCCTGTACTTAGCAAAGCTTTTCTCAGTGTAAAGAATGTATTAGTGATGGCTGACTATGCTGGTGTGCTATAACCTAAATACCTGGAATATGCATATATTAGGACAAAGTGGGCACTTCAGAAGGCTTTAAAGAAGTGTTCATTTTTCAGGTTGGTATAATGGATCCCATGTCAGAAATGCACAAGGCTACCCAAAGGTATGACATTCAGTCTTGAGGTATTTT
Organism: Vanellus vanellus; assembly: GCF_965231255.1. Taxonomy (NCBI): domain Eukaryota; kingdom Metazoa; phylum Chordata; class Aves; order Charadriiformes; family Charadriidae; genus Vanellus; species Vanellus vanellus. Next base: position 3,864,588 of record NC_138908.1, on the reverse strand, counting down.
CCCATTGGAGTGGTGTTATCTGACATGAAACAGAGTAATATGCTCCACCATCGCTTTAAAACTTCCTTACGCGCAAATCCCCAGCAGTATTTTCTCTGCCTGATATGACTATGTGCTGCCCTGGCATCTGCTGCATTAATGTTGAACAAAACCTGGTTTTTTTTTTAATCTCACCTTCTCTTACAATCATGGAGAGTGTGCTGCTGATCCAAATATTTTCTCTGTATTCACATGTGGATTCAGCCTAGACTGTCTCAGAGACCACCTCAAAGGTAAGGGGACACAGACCAGCTTGAACATGCACTTCTTTCTTTAGGGATGAGCTTGCATCCATACTGCATATCAACATATCATGGAGGAAGAGCATTACTATCGTACCCCACCTCCAACACACACCCTACTTTTGACTGTGGAGGGATGGGGAGAAAGCGTGGAGGACGAAACAGGAGAAATGAGGTGGTTTTGGAGTGTTGGAGATGTTATTTGTGTCTGGATATAGCAAGTGCCATCCTGTGTGTCCCACCAGAAGACCACTTCATTCACCCCCAGGCAGACTGGGACACAGAAGACATAGATGCAACATGGATGACTGGTGAGTACACCTCAGTGCAAAGCGGGGAGATAATCAGCCTGGTAACGCAAAAGAATCAGCACAGCATACTTGCTGCTTAGCTTTACACCTTCCTCAAGAAAAATATAGGATCACATTAATTCCTTCTGGAAAAAAAAAAAAAAAAAAGATTAATTCAATAGTTCTTTCAAGGAAAGTGTGTTACATAGAAATATGCCCTTAACGCCAGTATATTGGAAAAATCATAACTCTATTTAGGCATGAAGTAAGGGTATGGATGTATTTACAGTGGGGAGAATAAAAGAAATATAGAATCGCAGAACCATAGGAAACTCCAGGTTGGAAAAAATCTTTGCAGTTCATCAGATCCAATCTTTCACTGAAAGCAGGGCCTTGGATTGGGTTATCCAGGGCCACAGATTAGGTTATCGAGGGCCACATCAAGTCAAGTCTTCAATATATCCATCAGGTGAGATTCCAGCCCTTCAAGTATTCTCACTGTGAATAATATTTTTAAAACCCAGGCAGAATTTTACCTCAAGCAACTTATGCCTGTTGCCTCACGTCTCGGCACCATGCAGCCTTGGGGAGTGAGGATAACTTATTCTCCACAGCCATCTTCAAGGTATTGGAAAACTGTGATTAAAACCTTCTGAGCCTTATTCTCTCCAGCCTGGGCAAACCCAGTTCCTCCAACCTGTCTCCATACATCGAGTTCTCCAACACATTCATCATCCTGGTGGTCTTCCTCTGGATTTGGTGACCCTTCTTTTTTGAATCAAAGGGACCAAGACAGTTTTCCAAGGTATGGCCTAAGAAGGACCAAGTGGAGTGGGATAAACACATCCCTAATCTACTGGGTTTACCCCTGCTGATGGAACCCAGGACACAGTTGGTCTTCACCGCTGCAAAGTTGCACTTGTGAGCAGCTTGCCATCCACTCAGTCAGTCCCCCACGTTTATGACAGAGATGGGCGAAGAAGGCACTGGCGCAACACATAACGTGGGGCTGCACAGTCTTCTGAGGTGTGTTATAGGGTTTGTGCTTGCTCCTGCAGACCTAACCAACAGGTGAACTGGAATCAGCCTGCCACCATAAATTCAGTCCATGTGTCATCCACCAAAAAAAATAAGAGAACTTTCCCAAGGACAAGGAATGCAAGACAGATAGAATAAATACAGTCTTGATGCAAGGCAGAGGAAACAGAGTGAAAATACAGACCCAAGCTCAATAAATGGGCAAAGATAAATATCAAAATAAGAGTCCAAACTGAATAGTGTTGGAAAGTGAAATATCAGAAAAGCAGCTTAGAAATTGAGTTATGCTTTCAACAACAAATATAGTTCTTCAGACAATACATGAAAATTGGGTGCGCTCTGCCATCTACTATAATTACTAAAACTCATTCGTTATTTCTAGTTTAGCAATATGTCATGAGTTCCACCCAGGCAATTTCCCATTATCCTTCATATTCTACAAACATATAGTAAGAGACAGCACCTGTCATGACAAGACTTAAATGCACAAGGTAAAAGATAGGAGAAAACATAGAAATGAATCACGGAGAGAGACAAGTGATTAAGTTTTTTTAAATAATTGAAGTGATTTCGAATCCTTTCGCATTTAATAACAGTATACATAGTGACTGGCCCAAGGACAAACGGAAACTCTGTTGTAGACCCAGATATTTAGCAAACGTTCTGAGTCACCGTCCAGTGCCTCCAACAAAGGCCCATGTACTATGAAAGACACTGACCATGGAGGAGGGGTGCAGCATTACTGCCACATCTCTGATACCTTTTCTTAATATTTAACAATTCTATTTCAGGCAGTGTTCTTTCTAAGCAAAGAAGGCATGAAAAAAGTACAGCTGGTCTCAAAAGGACGGGATGGACAGATACCTGCCGTCCCACCTATTTCATTACTTCTCAGTAGACAAAAATCCTTAAAATAATGATTTCTGTTTCTAAGATCTCCATTAAAAGAGATATAAAATTACATTCTTGTAATTACAAATATTTTAAAGAATGCAATGAAAATAAGAGATAAACCCATAATGTTACACATTCAATCACATTTAGCTGGTAAATGTCAATTATAAACATCTAAAATGGAGTAAAACCAAAGAAGACTGTCGCTATGAGGCAATAAGCTACTTTGCAGTCATAAATGGGGACAATTTTGCCTTTTTGTATTTATGTTTTCTGACCAGCAGGGCAGAGGTATTTGAAAGGCTAAAACCAGTGATTATTTTGGTCTGCTCCTTACAGCAGTGCAGGAATGACCATCCTTGTGGCTCTTCTACCTGCTCCCTGGCAAAACCCATGCAACGTAGAAAACACCAGATCATCTGCCATGTTTACCTGGGACCCTAAAAAGGAAAGAAAAAGGGGAACAGGAACAACTTGTGCATCTTTTCTTCCCCCTCTGTGCAAAAGAAATAAATGTTCTCTGGAGAGTGTGGCTGTCCAAGAAGGAAAGAGAAAGGTTAGCAGAGAGTGGAGGATGTGGAGGTGGGAGGATGGTAACCCAGTGGGACATGGGAGTGGGGAGGAGAGGGAAGGAGGACGCAGCGGTGGGAGAGGAGTGGACACAGGGTGGGGAGGAGGTGGGGTGTTGGCGATGACCAACACGCAGTGGGGCATGACTTAGGGCAGAGGCAGGATTTGGTCTCTGTCGCAGGGGAGTGACAGAGGCAGAGACTCTCAACTCTGGAAATGAGGCAAACCAGTGGATCATCCTGGTCCAAATTCATCGTGCCACAGCCATGGCAGTAGCAGATTGGCTCCACAGAGACTCCTCTAAATTTAATTAAATTAAATACCAACAGACTGCTTCCAGGGTCAGCACAGTGGCACGGACACTTTTGGGCAAGACCAAATTTTATGCACCTGAGCCAGCCATGGAAACCGTTTGTGAGAGCCGGTGTAAGCCCTGACCACTCTGCGCTGTGCTGTCCCGCAGCGAGACCTTTCCCATCACCACATGTGCGTTACCCACCTTTCCCGGCCCTGCAGAGGGAACGATGGAAATAATTCACGTGAACCAGTCTGTGACCCAGGAGCACGGATGGGGCATGGGGCAGCCTGAAGCTCCATGTCCCCACCTTCGAACCACAGAAATGGGGTAGGTGTTCTTGGGACCCACCTCGGCAGCAAGGCTTTTGACACAGCCCCTTCTGCAAAACCAATTTAAGGAACGGGAGATCTTTTTTTCCCAAAGACACATGACATAATTCTGTGGTTACATCAATCACTGGCGAATATTTGGCATCCATTTCTTCAAAAATGTCTGCCAGTAGGTAGTGTGGAGTGTTCCCTTTTCAATACTAACAAAGGTGAAAGGAAATTGTGGTCGTGGTTCGTCAGATGATTTTTCAGCTGTGCTTCCTATACCACAGAAACGTTTTGTTTCCCTGGACATCTTTAACCCCTCCTTCAACTGGGTGTACCTCTACTCTTGCAACGCAACTATGGCCATGAAGCCATCTCATTCACCTTATTATTTAATAAATAATGTCTGTTTTTTTAAAGTTCCTTTGTTCAGAAACACTCGAAAACTTCCACAGTGTGTTTTTGACCATACATATAGTTCATATACAGCTGAAATTAATAAAAGTTCCTAAGCTAGTAGAGTCCATTAATTCTGGATGCAGTTCCTCGGTACCTGTTAGCTCTTCTCTTCCTCCGCATGCTTCAAACCCTTGGAAAGTGATGAAATGCGCTCAGTTTCTTGCATTATTTTTTTTTTTTTACATGTGAAGCATGTCTTTTGTTATTTCCCACCTAAACCACACTTCCAACTTTTACGAAATTAGACTTTTGGTAACCTCTTGCATGTCTATCATATCTGCACTATCAAAGCTCTTATTTGTGTAGTCAGTAGTCTGACAAATTCTTTTTTTTCTTTTTCTGTCTGCCTGTCTCCCTCATTCCCTTTTTTCTCCCAGCATTTTGTTCTAATCTGTAGTGAGCTCTCTAAAAATGGAAAATTGGCTCATCAGCATTAGACTATCTACAGATTCCTCTGTGTTTTTACCTTCTCCCTGCCTTATCTAGGTAAAGCCGTGTCACGCACAGACTTTTTGTTTTCATGTAGTTGGTTCTCAAGTTTTGTGACAGCTCTGTTGTTAGTAACTCCCATCTTACTTTATGAAAGTTTTCACCACATGAAGTGGTTCCAAACCAAATCGTGTCAGAACAATGCAATTATTTTATTGCACCCCTTTCTGGTGGCACCTGCAGAGAAGAGCTGTTACTGCTTTCTCCATATAATCTCAGTAAGTCCAGAGGGTTTTAGCACTGGTGGAGCTGTATCTTTTCCCGTCTTTTCAATCGGGGAAGAAACAACGTTGACTTTTTCCACCCCTGGTCCCGTGTGTGCTTCCAAAGTCACTCAAGCTGAGGCCACAGGGATGCATGCTGTACGCAATAAGCAATGATGTGCAGCACACGTCTGCTCCTTCATACCAACGTTTCCAGCCGGGAAAGTGTCACCCATCCTGTACTTTCCAGACCAGGAGCCAAGGAGCTGGCTGTGATTTCATCAGCTGGTCCAATATTTGGTCCAGACCTGAACTGAACCCGCCTGAGCTGACATTCATCTGGGTACGCGGGGTAAGGAGGACAGTCCTGCGAGGGGCACGCTCCGAGCACCGTGCCGTCTAACGCAGCAGGGAAGGCGAGTCCCAGGAGTCTCAGTATTGGCACCGTTTGGAGAATGGGGAACGCTTCCAGTATTGAGTCGCTAAATTTAATAGGAATTATCATTATTAGGGCTTGAGCTGCTACAGCGGCGAGAGCTGCAGACCGGCGGTGCAGAGCACGAGGATGCCGGCATCCAGGCTGGCGGCTGGCGGAGGGCAGAGCGGAGCAGCTGTGCCGGCCGGGAAAGCTGCACCGAGAGGCGTCTGGTCTCCTGTCCACAGCTGCGGAGGGTCCTGCGCCCCGAGAGGTCTCACCCCGCGGCACGGCCAGCCCCGGGGAGCGCATCTGGGCAGGGGCACAGGAGCCGCCGCTGCCACCGTAACCCCATGTCACACCTGGAGACCTGCGTTCGGTCGCCAGGGAAGACGTCCCAGAAGATAACGTTGCTGGAGGTGGGACCCCGCCGTCCCCAGCTGCTCACCGCGCAGCGACACAGCACCTTGCCCTGAGGCCTCTGGTGATGATGTCGCTGCTGAAAAAAACTTCGGAAAGCCTTCGCATGCCGTATTTGTGTGCTGGCAGATAAATCTATCACTTGCCACAGATACACTGTTTCACTTAAACTACTGATCTTTATCTCTTAATGACCAAAATAACAACCAAGGGGGAAGGGCTGTGGCTTTCTCAACATTTCAGCACATTTAAGGTTGTCGTAGTATTTTAATTCAGAATAGTTAATGTGTTGTGTGGAGTATATTGAAAATCGATTTTGTGTGCATCTCGAAGAAAGCACTGACCAGACAGCTTCACCCATTCTGTCTCAACATGAAATAGTCATGCCTGAGCTAATTCCTTTATGATGGTGATCATATCTAGCATCCTGATCAGTGAGTGTTTGCGAAACTCTCTCTCGCATAGATCCTCGTGAAGATAATAAATGATGTTTATCTTTTTCAGCATTGTTGCATACTACTTGTCATTTTTCTGTGATGTATCTAGCTAGAGATCAATGAATCCAACCATGACACTAAACAGCTAAATAAACCATCATACTTGGTGTGTGACAAATCTCTTGCTATCTCCTGCTTGCTCCAAGTCACAAATCTGCCTCTGTGTTAAACTTTTTGTGGCTGGAAATGCTTCTTTTGAAGACTACCAAAGTCTGTACATTTCTATCAACATTGTTATGTGATGTAGACCAGAGGTAGAAAGAAGATAACTCTTTGCTCTGGCTGGCAAACAGAGAAGAGAGACTGAACATGTAACGGTAATAGCAACAAAACAGCCTTCTTGGTAGATCGGATCATCTTCACCTAAACCGTGAATTTTCAGTTAAGCTCACAATTTAAGTTTCCACTAGTAATAGTGGAAATAGGTGAGTTCGTAGAATTGTTCAGAAAGGGACAGTTCCTCTAAGTTCCCACATTTCTATTTTTATTTTCATTTTCTCCTTAAACAACGTTTTTTCTTACCCTGGAGCAAGGCCAGCTGTGTTGATAAAGACACTTTTCATGTAGCTAACTAAGCTAACTCTCACTTCTCCAGACTCAGTTAAGTCCTAAAAAACACAATGGTAGAAAAAGAAGATGAAAGTGTGGTCCAAGTTGCTTTGCTGATGACCTCATATCAAGCCCCAGATTTCTGCTGCGGGGATGAACAGCTGATGCCACAACCAGAAATGCTGCTGGGTTAGCTGGGAATGCAGCAGAAATATTAAGAGGCAGCAACAGCTTTTCTGAGGGAGCAACCCAAAACTTATCAAACTGTTGGGGAGACAGGTTTCCTTATTACTGTTACCTATATGACATTCTGTAAGAGGTAGATCACTGGAAAACTCCACGTGTAGGTATATAGATCTATTTCCAAGTGTCCTATGGTAAAGGGCAAGTTGTAGGACAGATGCATATAGCTTTGTCCTATCTGAAGGTTGCCAATAGTCTCTGCTGATGCTCTCCTCTCAGCAGCTGCATGTACCTCGTCTGCTTAAATTCTGTGGGCCAGGCTCCTCGGTCTTCGCTTTGCCTTCTCTCTGGGGCATCCTCAAGGAGAGTGAAGACAAAATATGAAAATACGAATTATTCAAGAACCACAACTGTGCTATACTACCTGAGTATTTAAACGCATGCTTTACTGTCCCTGCGGTCAGGTCAACTGCCTTGCTGCACCGACACAGACCAGAGATTTTGCCTAATACTGGGTTTTATTCACTCTTTATTCGGTGCCCAATGCTCTCCCTTGATTGCATGAGCTTTCTTTAGGCCGTTGAGGCCACTGCTGGTGTATATTTCTGCCACGTCTGTTGCACAGCACCAGCTGAAGCAGCGTGCCAAGTGGGGTAATAGCAAGTAGGAATCTCCAGTAATCGCTCTATGCTTTTTTTCCCTTGCTGTTGATCCTGTAGCAATGACCTCTAGGCCATTGCCAAACAAACTACGTATTAATGCCGGTGTACATTAAAATAGCAAGCGATGAGCTTCAGAGTTTAAGATGTTGTCAGTTTCACTTGAAAATGAGTCATTTGAATTTCTTGTTAATTAAATAAAAATAATTAAAAAAAAAAAAACATGAAGTTTTTGGCTTCTGTTTGTCATAATCTGCGGACAGTATGGAAAAATCTCATCAGATTACACAATTTTCACTGAAGAGAGGCAACGTACTGGAATGAGTGAGAAACCTTATGAAGCTTCATTATATTAGTCAGAAAAAATCTAGTCCTGTGATACGCAGGCAGGGGGCATTAGTATTTTTTTAGCGAGGAGGAGGACAGGGAGAAGACTACACAACTTACTGTGATTTGCATGTGATCTCTACAGTACGATTTTACAGTGCCTGAGCCCCTCACAGAATTAAACATATACCCACAGTACTTTTCTCAGCTCGGTTTTGGGCTCACGTTTTACAAAACTTAATCCCAGACAGTTCCTAGCAGTCTAGAAGCTGCTGTAGGTTCATCCCAGAACACAGGACTGTACTGGGATTTCTTGGCAGCGGCGCAAGAGCCCGGCAAAGCTTTACTGAGCTCTGCCCCGAGGGCAGACCCAACTGCTTATAGCTCAGAGCTCGTCTTAACAGGGGAAAATACAACGCTTTAGGATAAGGAAGGCACTTTGTAGTAGGTATTTTGAGGTTCTTCAGTGGTCACCAGAAGGGATGGGTCAGTTGCACTGGTTAGAAGAAATAACAATCTGGAAATTCAGTGAGGTTTGACAGAGTAACTACCTTTTTAAGAGCTTGCTTTTTTTTTTTTTGCCTTTTTTTTTTTTTTAACATCTGAGATGTTATGGCTCATTTTGAAAGTAGAAATTTTAAAAGGATCTAAGAATAGTTGTTTCCAACCAGAAGCAGTCACTACTAGACATCTCCTGAGATCTGGGTGGAAAATTTTCAGTCGAGAGAGGTTCTTTTTTACCAGAGCTTCATTGTCTGAATGGTGACTGCAAAATGCATATCTGCCCAGAGTTTGCATAAGTAGGTTGAAAGGGTTGATGGTCTCTGCAAATAAGCACCTGTACACTCAGACACTAAATTTGCAAGCAGAGGTGTAAATTTTGGGCATGGTTTATGTAGGTGGAAATGATCCCTTCCATCACTCATGCACCTTCCCACTACCCCTCCCTCCCATGAAGGACGACTCTCAGGAAGCCAGGAGATGCTTTTGGGCAGATCACCGGGTCCTTCTGGTGAAAGTCACACCAAAAGGTGGTGGGCAAAGAAGAAGGTCTCTTCCCTGCTTCCCAAAGTACAGCCTTTCCAGGCTCACAGTGCCTCATATCTATTCAGAAGGGGCAAACCACCAGTTTGGCCATTCTTTCAGACTGGTTTTAAAATCAAGTCACGGTAATACACTCGACATAATTTTGGGGGGAAGAAAAAAAAAAAAAAAAGCCAATTTTTCTCCATATAAGAAACTTCAGAGATGAAGAATTCTCTGTTGTGCCCATAGGCCAGCTCCTGTTTCCATCAGGTACCTGAGTTTAACACTGAATAACAATGAACTGGACGAGAACTGAGCCTGCAGGAGACATGGGTGTGGAAAATTCCTCTTGGGTACTTCGCTGAGACTCATTTGTGCTGCCCATGTTGGCAGCAATGGCAAGGTTGGTATAATTTAGGGAAGGTTTTTCTATTTCGCAGTCTGTCCAGCTTTTCTTTGGGAGTAGGCAGGGCGTTTAAATTTTTTCCTAATGCTTCCAATGGAAAGCTATAGTTACCACCACACCACCAATGTACCTAGCCACCGATAAAAACAGAAGCAAAGGGGGTAATTCCCTCCTGCCAACCCATTCACTGCAATGATACTCGGGAAAACTTTAAAGCCTGGGTGTAATCAGTTATTTATATTAAGAAACATATTAATTCTGTTCTGATGATTTAAAAAAATGACAACAGCAAAAAAAAATGAAAGTAATTGTAAAACCTATTAATAACAAAGCATTTTACCTTCTTCCTGTAATTAAAAAAAAAAAAAAAAAAAAGCAAAGGAGAAAAGCAGGGTCTTTCTCCTACCCCCTTTTTCCACACAAGCCAGGAGACATGGTGAGCTAAGGGAAGTAGGAGATGTCTGAGAGATATTTTAAGGCTAAAGGAACAGTCAGCTAATAATGCAACTGGCAGTAGCATAACCACTGATACAACAATAATTTATAGAGAAATCATGGGTTGTATAATCCTTCAAAAGCTTCCTTTGAATGGAAAGCAAAGACTTTTCAGTGAAAACTTCCACTCTTTTCAAGGGTGGATACCTCAAGGTAGGGTTCAAAGGATTTCCTTCACTAGTTTTTTTGTTGGCTCTTTCTTTTTTTTTCCTGGTGGTGTTTTCTCAATATATAATTTTATAATGATGTAACTTGCATCTCTGTAAATTATATTCCATGTGTCAGAATCAAATGCTCCTAAAATACTCTTGAAAGACACTAAATATATTTCATACATTCCTTACTAACTCTATGTTATAAAGTAACTGATACACAGCCCACAAAACATCTAAAAATACTCCAGCTCGAGAGATGCCTGCAATTTCTTCTGCTGTGCATAGCTGCAGACCACAGAAACCAATTTGAAAATCCAGTTAGGGTAACATTCAGGAAGTTACAGAGAGAAAACAACTTTTCAGAACCTGAGTATTTGCTTTGTTTTATACTGAACTGCCAGCATGTTCGTAGAGCTCAGGGACAGAATAAATTTCCAGAAAGTCTTTTCCTAATGAAAAATATTTTTCCACTGTTCTTGACATTATTGGTCTTTCTACAGTTAATATTGTATAAATCTAAATAAAAAAGGAGATACAATTATGTCTAAATTGCCAGTGTGTATGTTTACTTCAAGCTGTGTGCAATCTATCCAGGAATATTAACATTATTTCTAAAATGAATATACCTCCATCATTTATTTTCTGAGTGTGCACAGGGTTGGTTTTTAGGGTTTCTTTTTCCCCTTTTTTACAACAGTAGAAGCTGTTGGTATGTCCATCCAAATCCAAGAACATCAAAAAAGAGGCCCATAAAAATGGATCCATGAATACTTAAAACACAACAAGAACCATTCTTTCCAACAGTAGATTCTTTCGATGACCTCGGACTTTTTTCATAGAATCATAGGATCATAGAACTGTTTAGGTTGGAAGGGACCTTAAAGACCATCCAATTCCACCCCACCCCTGCCCTGGGCAGGGACACCTCCCCCCAGCCCAGGTTGCTCCAAGCCCTGTCCAACCTGGCCTCCAACACCTCCAGGGATGGGGCAGCCACAGCTTCCCTGGGCAACCTGTTCCAGTGCCTCACCAGCCTCAGAGTAAAGAATTTCTTCCTGATATCTGGTTTAAATTTCCCCTCTTTCAGTTTGAAATCATTTCCCCTCATCCTATCACTCCATGCCCTTGTAAAAAGTCCCTCCTCAGCTTTCCTGTAGGCCCCCTTCAGATACTGCAAGGGGCTCTAATGTCTCCTTGGAGTCTTCTCCAGGCTGAACAACCCCAACTCTCTCAGCCTGTCCTCACAGCCTGTATTTGTGCATGGGATTGCCCCAACACACCTGCAGGACCTTGCACTTGGCTTTCTTGAACTTCACGAGGTTCACGTGGGCCCACCCCTCAAGTCTGACAAATTCTCTCTGGATGGTATCCCTTCCCTCCATTTCTGCTGTGATGACTTTCAGAGAAAAAAAAAAAAATACGTAGGAACGGGACAGGGGGATCATTTCAGAGGCTCCTGCAGGACCCATTCCCATAGAGGTAAGGTGGGGAGCATCTCGCACTGGGACCAGTGCAGGAGCCAGTGCCTGCAGGAGCAGGAGGTGGGGAAGGAGCCAGGCATACCCAGTGGGGACAGCAATGTGCATGGGTATAATTCCTCCAGTGCCTACGATTATTCACTTCACCAGTGTGCTATGGGCCAGTGAGAGCATAATGTGCATTGGCTCATTACTGCTCTTCTGCTCCAGGAACGCCATCACTCCTGAATATCACGGGAGGAAGGAAATAACTGCAGCTCTTACTTCCGTATCAGAATTATTGGCAGGGTCAGATCATAAAAGTGGTAAAGAAACAGGGTGCAATCATTTATTCTCAAAAAAAAAGAGGAGAAAGGGATGCACAGACAGAAAAATGTTAAAAAATTATTACCCGTGGCAATTCTGATCAGTAACAGAACCCAAAAATCATTCACCCAAAAAGTTATCATACAGTTGTGGGTCTCCTGCAGACAATGCGACCTTTCATGGGGGAGCAGAGACTGCGGCCAAGCCTGGAAAGGTGAGGAGGGAGGAAGGACCACCTCACACCACCCAGGCTGTATGCCTTCAGAAGGACCAGATGGGAAGACCAGTTTCAGGAACGACCTGGACTTTCAAGACCATCAAAAGCAATAATGTCTAGGTCGAAAATTCAGTGCTCGTGTATAGCAATCATTAGTGGGGCTCTAGGGCCACCAACACGGCAGTAAATTACAGCAGAGAGGGGTTTTCACTGCCATACTGGTCATGTCCTTATGTCATGTGCCGGGGATTTCATTTTGGTTCTGTTTTCTCCCCAACAGGCAGTCGCTCCCTTCTGCCTGTAGGGCACTCAAAATCCACGTTTGCAAGCCAGTGCCACGCTGCCCGTGGTGGACGCAGCCCAGCCTGGTCCAGTGGGTGAAAATCACAAGTCCACTTACATTTGCAGCCCCAGCCAAGTGATGGAGCTCCACCAAACCGCGCATGGGAAGAGCCATGGCCAGCAAACAACACAGCCGTCTGTGTTCACCCCTCCCAAACCACCGATGAATGGGAGGAGGCTTATGGCTGCATGTTGAAGCCTTTGTTCCCTGGAAAAGAAAATACCTCTTTTCATCTTGGAGAGAAAAAAAAAAAAAAGACAAAAAGTCTAGATTTTTTCTTTCCAGTGATAGCTTTCTGAACCTTTGTGAACAGATTGTTGAGGTTAAGAGAAGTATACAGCTGCGCTCTTCATGGGGGGACTTAAAGTTCCTCTGTCCCACATGTCCCACAAAGCCACTTTTTTTTTTTTTTTTATTATTGTGAGAAATGACTCAGTTTGGGGGGTTGCGCCAAGGAGCGATACCCACATGAACTGGCAGGAAGCTGACGGTGTAATTTAGGAGGCCAGCTGTCTGCAGCACGCTGGCTTCAGCAAGCTCTTGGAGGTGACCAAGGAGTCTTAAATAAAGTGAGGAAACACTTTGTGTTTGACATTCAGGCTTTTTGTTTGCTTGAAAATAAGTTTCTGTAAAAAAAATCCAGAAACTTACAAAAAATAGAGCTGTTGTGCACCAGAGTGAAAATTATAAATTAATAGAAGGGGGGGGGGACACCCACTAATTTCAAGTAAATGGATAGAATCCTGTATTTTAAGCCCCAATGAAATATTTAAGGTCATATTGAATGGAAGCAGAAGGAACATCTCAGGACAAGCTGTTGTAAAACCACCATGTAAATGGACAGGCACAACCACTTGTCCAGAGAGGCTTCGATATATATTATTTTGAGAAAACTGTTGTGCAGGCCCATTTCAGATGATGATGTGCACTCTGTTTAAAAGACCAAGGTTAAGTGAAGTCTGCTTGATAACCTCTCCTGGAAACCAGTTACCAAACTGGCAGAGAGGGATGGATGTACAGCTGCTGAACACGGAGAGTGATGAACAGAGAAACACAGAACTATACGGGAGGGGATGGAATAAGCAAACCCAGTAGTTCTTCTCAACACAAGATCCCTTATCTTCTCTTTCTTTCCCATGGGAGCCCCCAAGATGAGCACTCAGGAAAACAGGATTTTCCCTAAATCTCTGCCTTTTTGAAGCAGAGAGCTCCCCACCGACTGGAGGCATGAAACAGCATGGTCTCCTTCTCTTTCTCCTTATAACCTTTGAGTTTTGTGGCCAGATGACCCCTTGGTTGGCTTCACCAACTGCTGACACACCTCCTGACCTGGCTCCAGGTGAGCTAGCTTTGCTACGAAGGCACTTACAGAGTCAAAGGATCTCAGGCAGCCAAGGGGAGACTTGAAAAAGCAGTTACCATTAACTGCTGGTTGAGACATCTGCGTGTATTCTGTCAAGGCAAGCAGCTTTTCAACACTGTCCAACTGAAATGACATAACGAAGTCTAATTTTCATAGAATCATAGGATGGTTTAGGTTGGAAAGAACCTTGAAGATCATCGAGTTCCAACGCCCCTGCCACGGGCAGGGACACCTCCCACTAGACCAGGTTGCCCAAGGCCACATCCAGCCTGGCCTTGAACACCTCCAGGGATGGGGCCTCTCTGGGCAACCTGTGCCAGTGCCTCACCACCCTCACAGTGAAAAACTTCTTCCTAATATTTAACCTGAACCTGCCCTCTTCCAGTTTAAAGCCATTCCCCCTCGTCCTATCACTACATGCCCCAGTAAAAAGTCCCTCCCCAGCTCTCCTGTAGGCCCCCTTTAGGGACTGGAAGGCCGCAATAAGATCTCCCCAGAGCCTTCTCTTCTCCAAGCTGAACAGCCCCAACTCTCTCAGCCTCTCCTCACAGGAGAGGTGCTCCAGCCCTCGGATCATCCTCGTGGCTCTCCTCTGGACACGCTCCAGCAGGTCCATGTCCTTCTTCTGTTGGGGACTTCAGATGCAGCACTCCAGGTGGGGTCTCACGAGAGTGAAGTAGAGGGGCAGAATCACCTCCTTTGACCTGCTGGCCACACTTCTGATGCAGCCCAGGATACGGTTGGCCTTCTGGGCTGCGATCGCACACTGCTGGCTCATGTTGAGCTTCTCGTCAATCAGCACCCCCAGGTCCTTCTCCTCAGGGCTGCTCTCCAGCCATTCTCCACCCAGCCTGTAGTTGTGCTTGGGATTGCCCCCACCCAGATGTAGGACCTTGCACTTGGCCTTGTTGAACTGCATGAGGTTGGCTTGGTCCCACCTCTCCAGCCTGTCCAGGTCCCTCTGGATGGCATCCCTCCCCTCCAGTGTGTCTACCTCACCAAACAGCTTGGTATCATTGGCAAACTTGCTGCGGGTGCCCTCAACCCCACTGTCCATGTCGCTGACAAAGATGAACAGTTTCATTTATTTTTGTTTGGTGAGAAGCATCCAAAACAGCATATTGGAACAGTTTGAAATGAACAGTATTCCTACAGCATCTATTAGTGGTCCAGTTCAGTCTTTGACACATCTATTGGTATAATTGTAACTTTGGCATTGTTGTTGCTCTCTAAGGTAGATGTTATCAGGGACAGTCACTGGAGGTGAATGTGTATCTAATGACCTGGTAGTCAAACCTGTGAGACCTCAGCAGAAGCCATCAAAGGCAAGAGCAAAAGAACAAAATAAACAAACCAGTTGAAATCTGAGAAATTTCTCTAATTCTCCCCTTTTCAGAACCTTCTAAAACTTCCATTTTAATATTAGCTGCTTTTAAGCTGTAGTTAACTTAAGTTTCCAAATAAGTTTTTTGGATTGCTGAACTGGGATTTTTTAGTTTTAAAAAATGTCAAATGGATTCAGTATAGCAATTTCAAAGTTTTCTGTCAAAAACATTTATTAATTAAAAATTTTCAGAAAATGGTTTTGTTGTAAAAGCATTGACTTAAACAGCTTCTAAACTTCTCTTAATGAAAAAAAAAAATCATAAAATCCTCGATGAACTCTGTTCGGTACTGTCAGCTATGGCAGGCGTACTGTGTGATTCCACCTGTCTGCAGAGAGCTCCTG
The DNA here is from genome assembly GCF_965231255.1 of Vanellus vanellus. Classification (NCBI taxonomy): domain Eukaryota; kingdom Metazoa; phylum Chordata; class Aves; order Charadriiformes; family Charadriidae; genus Vanellus; species Vanellus vanellus. Next base: position 3,849,184 of record NC_138908.1, on the reverse strand, counting down.
TCCACCTTGTGTTTTGGATGCCAACTAAAGATCCATGAGGGCATTATGTCTGTGCTATTGCCCTGGACTGCCCAGGACGGTATGTGTAAGTCAAAGCCTCCCATAGACTTTTCTTCAGATTTACACAATCATCCATAACTAAATATAACAGACAACCCCACCCATTCAGCAGGGAGGAAATCAAACGGACTGACACATTTTTTAGATGGACGGACACAGCAAGTCCACGGTTTAAAAGTTTATAACTTCTGTGCTTAGAGACCTCAGGTGGCTTCAAATCAAAATGTAAAAAAAGTTAGAAAAAAAAAAAAAATCCTCTGCCCAATGCCTCCCTTCTTTCCCTCTAATTTCCCAGAGAAACAAAGAGCCATAATGTAAAAATATTTAGCTGTAAAATAAGAGTAAAATATTTAGCAGATATTTCACGTACATTTCGGTAAATTGGAAACCTTATATTGCCAATTAACTTCCCATTTATTATAATCTAGAATATTTAGTTTTTGCAGCTCTTTCTCTCATGACAGTGTTTTTTCCTTGTCCTTCCACCATTTAACTTTTTTCCTCCTCTGTAATATTGCACATCAGTGCCCTTCTTTGTCTTCAGCATCTGTTTCCTATTAGCCTCCTCTCTTCCTTCCTGACTCATCCCAGGTTATCAGATCCAGATGCAGGCTTGAGTATTCCTAGTGGATTTTTTTATTTATATATGAATATATACACGTACACACAGGTCTATATATACAACCAACAGAAAAAAATATATATGTATAAATATATATGTATATACATGTTTATACATGTATAAATGTCTTATACATGTATAACATATGATACGTACACACAACAAGTATACTATATACATACATACAACCTGTTCAAAAGGTGCAATGAATGATACATAGACATATGAAAGCTCTGAGGTAACAGACATATATCAGGCAATATACGTGGTCTCAAAATACCGCATATAATGAAATTAAATAAGAAAATGTGGTGTGAGCCAAAGACCGCAGAAAGACCCAGATAAACTTCTTTCCATCGCTATTAGGTTCTTCCCAACGTTTCAGCAGACGTTAAAGCGAGGTGGTCTAACAGGAACATGAAAAGCTTTAAAGAGCAGTTAGTTTCACAGCATGAGATGCTCTGTATGCAAAATTACAGAGTTTATAACACATCCTTAGTCTGCGAATCTGATTGGCTCAGTAGGCCTAAGTGCTTTATAATAAGATTGCCTCTAAGTGCACATATAAATACATAGGCTAAAAATGCTCCAAGTAGACCATGACACAATAAACTTAACTGCTGTGTTACGGGATAATGTGTCAAGAATTCCTGTTTTAATAACTACTTGATTACCTACTTACTCAATCTGGTGAATACTATGCGTTTTCTGGTAAGGACCATTGGGTAAATACATAATTAAAGAATCCCTGAAATATTCATTCTGGGGAATTTTTTCCACAAAAAAAAAGAACAAGAGAAGACTAACTTCAGTGCCAGAGGCGACACAACTATGAAGGGCTACACCCAAACAACACTCTATGTGAGACTTTGGGAGGCAAAGGCCAAAAAATTAAAAATTAAGGCTGACATGCAAGTTGTTGTCCTTAAAAAATAAAATAAAATAAAAAAATAAAATAAACGAGGGGAGTGAGAGAGAGAGAGGGAATGAACTATTAGTGAATCAATGTTAGAAAGTCAGTCCGGATTTTCAGGCTTGATTCTAAATGTCCTGATTTGTGTCAATTTAAAAATGATATGCTCCGTATTTGTAAAACTATTAATCTACGCTTCCTACACCAGTAGCAAGTAACTCTATCAGTCCACACTAGATATGTCAATTACATCACTTGCGATGCGCACGGAACGGTGCACCATAACCTGCCTTCCTACGCGCTCGTCAGCAACACCGCAGTGGGGACAAACACAGTCACTTTGCGTCAGCTTCACACGCTGATTCAGTGATAGAATAAAGTACTTCGCAGATTAGCTTAGTCTGCAGCACTTAAAGGTCAGGATTTATTGTAATGTAAATCACAAAGCAATTTTATCTTGACAGAGATTACATACTGTTACAATATTTCTCGCTGAATCTAGTGATGCGTTTGCTTTTTCTTGGACTTTAGCCCAGAAAAGAAAAAGGGATGGCAGCCTGCTCGGTTTTTCAGCAACAACTTAATTTCTCTTCAGATTTATCAGCACTCTGAAAGAAAGGTATTTAAAAAAAAAAAACGCCAACAACAACAAAAAAAAAATGCAAAAAAAAAGACCCACACCAAAACCTTTCCATAAATACAAGCAAACCCTGCAGAATGGAACAGCGGCTTGTGTGGATGTTGGGCAAGACATCCACCGAGTTATCCTGCAGTACAGCGGGTGCTCAACTCCTGTTAGCTGGAACCAAACGATCTCATTACACAATGCTGAAGCAGCATCCTGCCATGTCGTTCAAAATGCACTTATTAAAAAAGAAAAAAAAAATAAAAAATTCAACATTTATAACCTAACCCAGACTGCAATGGCAGCGAGGCAGCACTCAAGCATCTCCTCCACTCTCAGGACAGCTGCCTTGGGTTACGCAGTGCCAGGACTGCGGGGCACTGTCCCCTTCATGAGGTCTGAATCACATATTTTTTACCATGTTTACGGACAACAGCAGTCCTGTGTGTTAGGGCATTGCATGGCCACAGCATTACTAAACACAGTAGTTCATCTTCACCGTGGCATCAGAAGAAATGATGGATGGGCTCTCCATGCCTTGTGAAGGCATTTCGCAGCAAAGACTTCAGGGTCGCCTCGGGCATCAAGCATCTGCATCCCTCTGGTCAACCCAAACCCACAGTTTCCTGGGGAGGGGACTGCGATGGCTGGAATCCATCTGGACAGTGCCAGTGCCTTGCAGGATGAGCAGAGCCCGTGGCAGTGGAAGGCTGCGTGGAGAATCATAGGATGGTTAGAATTGGAAGGGACCTTAAAGATCATCCAGTGCCATCCCCTTCCCTGGGCAGGGACACCCCCCCCCAGCCCAGGTTGCTCCCAGCCCCGTCCAACCCGGCCTTGAACCCCTCCAGGGACGGGGCAGCCACAGCTTCTCGGGGCACCCTGCGCCAGGGGCTCACCGCCCCCACAGGGAAAAAATTCATCCTAATATCTCATCTAAATGTCCCCTCTTCCAGTTTAAAGCCATTCTCCCTCGTCCTATCGCTACGTGCCCCAGTAAAAAGTCCTTCCCCAGCTCTCCTGTAGGCCCCCTTTAGGGACTGGAAGGCCGCAATAAAGTCTCCCCGGAGCCTTCTCTTCTCCAGGCTGAACAGCCCCAACTCTTTCAGCCTCTCCTCATAGGAGAGGTGCTCCGGCCCTTCTCATCTCTCTGATGAGAAGGATGCTGCTCCTGTGGAATGACTCCTTTAACACAGCCAAGCCTTGGGCTAGAAACACGAAAAGCCTAGTGCCTCCTTCCTTTGAAAGTCTTGCTGCTTTCCCAGTCTTTCTTTCAAAGGTTTGGAGTTTGGGGGCAAACCAGGCATTTCAGTGAACTCCCTTTTGTGTGGAAAACAGCAGGGAGGAGGACAGGAAAACACAATGCAGGGCGGAGGAGCTTGGAGAAAGACAGCGGCATTTTTATAGTCCTGTATACCGCAACCCTGGATTGATGTGGTGACTTGATAAGACGTTGAATTACACAACCGTTCCCACAGATGTGCTATCGCATTAATTTCGGGCCCTTGAACGTAGCGAGACTTGCTGACCTCAGGCAGAGCTTGTAGTTAGGATAAACAAGTTGCTGTGCCAGTGTACAAATCAAGTCTGGAATTTGAAAAGTCATTAAGACAATAAACATGATGCTAAGTTTACAGATTCACTTTTCCAAGCGAAATCACACTTTAGGCTATATTAAGAAAGCTCTCTTTTTCAGTCAAAAACGCAGAGCTGCATATAAACATACAGTTGTACAACTGCTGTGCACATTTTATATTTCGATGAAATGGCAAGTTAGTAGATCCTGATGGATTTTCTGGATTCCTTTCACTGAATTCCCACCCTTTACATTTGTTTTTCTTTCATAAGGTAGGATTTTAAAATGCAAGTGTAGTAAAGAAGTAAAATCCATCATACGCTCATGGATCAGGCTCTGGGCCTGAGTAAGGATGCCAATTACCACTCACAAAGCTTGCTTTTAATGAGCAGGAAAAGCAGGTGCTCACGGAAAACAGCACATTTAAGTAATTCTACAGTTTATGAAACTTTGTATTTATTTCAAAATGCAGTTAACGTTACAGCAATTGAAGTGAGGGATTCTTAAGCCGTATTAATATGTGACTCAAATATGAAATAAGAGTAGGCAATTGTCAGACACCAGGAAGAGTTTACAAAAAAATATTAAGAGCTTGCAATAATTATATTATTGTTTGTGTTAGTTTTTTAATTGTACACACTGAGCTAAGTAAACAGGGCTGTTGACCTGGCTAGTTTGGATTTAGGCGATATTGTTTATTTACACAGAGGTTTTGTAAGCTATGAAAACAAACAAACAAACAAACAAATAAATAAATAACGAAATAAGTCTTCCGCATGAGTTCGAGACCACTTTTTTGGCACCAACTCAGTTCTAGCCAAAGAGAATGCATTTTAATCAATTTCAGAACACACAAGTTTCTTTCGTTCCCTCCACAGCAAAGACTCCTCAGTTTATTAATTTTAGCATCATTACCCTTCCATGTAAATACTTCTTTCCAAAGCCGAAAAGAAAAACAGCCTCAGAAGCAGCCACCAGGTTCCTGAGTTTTTTAAAGCACATATTTTACTGACTGCAATCAAAGCAGGTTAACAGCACATTTAATTAATTTTGATTTTTAGATCTGCCAATGCAAATAAATAACAACCTTTCGATGATCGTGAATTAAATCTTATATGAATACCTACCCCCTGCACATTTTCAGGTGGTCATTTAGCAATCAGAAGCACTGAGAAGTGAAATGCTACTAGCCTGTGCTGAATTAAAACAAGGTCATATTATTATTATTGGGGCATTATAGCTCGTTTATTCTTTTATCTCATACTATTATTGATCACAGATCTTCACTGCAGCTTAAAAGCAGTTTCCACAGTTAGTAATTTCCTACCAGATTTAATATGTTGTCCTTTTTTTCTCAAACAGGATCTGAATTAAAATGTTTCTTTGCATTTAAGTGTGTGTCCCAACACAGACTAGCCCGATGCGCTCACTGCGGTCAGCTCACTGTCTGATGTTGTCTGCAGGACGATCCACGGATGGACCCTAAAACTACTGCAACACAAAAACTGAAAGCCCCCCCCCCGACCCTCTCCGCGACTCCCTGGGGCTGCAACGGGAGGTGCAACAGCTCCACCACCTCGTCGGAACCTGGAGAAGCAGCCAGGCCACAGGTATCAGCTCAACAGCTCAAACTTTAATTAGCACGACGCAAGGTTTCAGTAAGTTTCAGGCCTGGTGCAAAGCTGCGGTAGTTTCAGATGTCAACATCCCTTCCGCCCTGAAGCCCCCGTGCCAAAACCCAGAGCTTCCATAACAAAAGATGCAGAAGAAGTGCAAGTTTGCACCTTATCCACCTTAATCTGCCAGGAAAAGAAGGGAGAGCACCAAGGTACCAGATTGCAGTGAAAAGATGATGTTCTTCAGAAGATGAACCCCAAAACCTCACCCGCTGCCCCTCCGACTGCTCCGGTGCAACTCTGCTGGACAGGCCATGGATAGAGCCAGCGCTGCAGGACTGGAGAAATTATACGCATCTGATTTCCACCCTGTTTGCAAAGTATTGCCCATAGCTGATAACGCCTTTGCCACGTTTCTGCCGTCCATTGTCTTTCATCTGACTGAAGCAGAGGGCAAACGCCTGCCTTCCACCCCGTATTTGGCATTATCAGTTGTGCTGGATGCACGGAACAGCCACCATCATGTTCATCACTGTGTGGTACCTTAATATCAATAGGGGAGAAGCGGATGCAGATTTATCCTTCAACCGTATCACAACCTCACAAAATTGCCTGCAGTTTTATAGTTTTTAATCCCCTTTTTAAACTCACATGAATAATAAATACATAGTAAAATAAAAATACCTTGGAGGTCTGCCACATGCAGAAGAACATCAAGGTTCCTCGCGCAGGGTGAGGGTAATAATTGCCAAAGCAACTACGTGATTTAGGAAGTCAGCGTCGCTTCCGAGGGGCGCGCGGGTGCTTGTTTTCCAGTGGTAGCAGAGGGATTTGGAGGTCCATCATGTTCCAAGGGCCGAGACCTCGGTGACTGAGATGACCACCTCCCACGGTTCGCTGGGGAAGAAGGCAAGCTGCCGATCCATTAGTTGCTGGGATGTGATCTCGGTATTTCCCCCCAAAAGTCAGCACAATGTGTCAAAAAGGAGCCATCGAAAGGAACCGAACAGGTGCTTTCCTGAAATACTTTTTTTAAATGGTCACGCAGCACAATTGCTCATCAATCTCTTATGCAGGGGGAGAAAATTTTACTTAGGTGAACATTAATTCAGGATAAATTTTCACTCATTTAAGCACATTTAAATTAAAATGCTCTTTGTGCAAAAAAAGTAAAGTTTCTGCGTTGTATCCCCCATCACACTTCGGAGAATTTAAAATACTAAATGTGTGAAATAACAAGAACTAACACAGCCTTACATTCTGTCTGAGGAAAAGCACGGTTACTAGCAGCATTAGAACCGGTATTAAAACAAGTTCACTCTAGGCAGTAAGTAATAATTTCCATAGCTTTTCCTTTTGGCACACCCAAGAAATGCGCTGTCTGCAACTTTTTAGAGCTTGGGTGCCAAATTCCTCTTGCAGAACAATATGGAGAATAACAGAACCCAGATGGGGGCAGCAGAGGAGGAGGAGGAGGAGAGGTGTAACACCACCAGATGAAGCGAACATCAGTCAAAAAACGCTGCGTGCAGAAATCTCCACACCGTTTTCTTGCTGTTTGGGTTTTTTCAGTCTGCTCTCCCCTAATCTACCCGCACGAGGTAAAGCCTGTAGTTCCCCCACCCAGGAATAAAAGAAAACAAAATGATTGGCACATCTTTGAACCAGTATCTATTTTCTCAGTAAATTCTGCACATCACAAGCAATCAAAATTATTTTTTTTTTTCCTGTTTCAAAATACGTGTGCAGGTTGGCCCAACATAGAAACCTGAGCTTTCTGTACACGCAAAATGCTCAAATTTGTGTTTGAGCTGCACAGAAGCTGCACCTGAGTTGGCAAATCGCGATTGTATGGGGCGGAAGAGCCCGTCAGGTTTTTAAGGTGTGTGTAGACACTGAGAGAGCGAAAAGATTCCGGTATAAAAATTCCACCTGACATTTGGCGATGCCGGTTCCGTTTTTTTCTAACGGCAGATCACGCGTTTTAGTCGTAACAATGGGTCCCCCTAGTGGGTAAAACCATAATTGACGAGTTTTGTCCTCTCAAATTTCCTTTGACCAGCGCAGTGTATGGCATCGGATTGCCAAGTGGGAGCTGCCTGCTTGAAGAAATGAGAGCAGGAGAAGGTACGGGTAACTTTTGTGCCACTTTTTTAAAGCATAGAGCACAGCTGCAGTGACATGCACTCCTATGGAGCTGTTTCATTAAGCAATCAAGTCACAAATCCTCCTGGAGCACCGCTAATGCGGCACAGAAACTGCACCTCATAGACACCTAAGTTTTTAAAAAAAAAAAAAAAAAACAAACAATAATATAAATCAAATTTTCTGTTAAGGTTGCCCTGGCCAGGCTGTAATCAATTTGCCAGAAAGAACTGTGTGGGAAAGACAACACATATTACTTTTTTTTTTTTTTCCTCTCCCACAAAAATGAGTCACAATAACACTTTTCCAACTCATGATATGCGGTGTTTCACGAAGTAATGAATTAGACGCTGTTAGCACCGCAACTGTTTTTATAAATGTGGCAGCCATTATAAACAGATATAATTAGTTCGCTCACACAGCTCCAGACATCAGTACCTATTTTATTAGCTGAAGAAGTCTCAGGTAGGATAGTGCCTTTTCACTAAACAAGACAGCACTCGGTGGTGGGTTTCCCCCATCACAACTGGATTAAAATAGATCTATTTATTATATGAGCTTGCACAGTTCCTTTTCCCATGGTGAACTGTTTCCTAAGACATGTCTTCCTTATCCTACATTTCCATTTACAGCTGGGAGAGCTGCTGTGTTGTAACCGGCCTCCAGGAGAGGGCTGCGAAGGGCTCCTGCCAACACCCGGGAAAGTCTTCATGCCAAAAAAAAGGGTTACAGAACTTGCCGTAAATTTCTGCAAGTTTCTACCAACACAAATTGTCCAAATTCTATCCACACCAATAAAGCAGGCTTCATTGTCAATCAAACTTCAAGGTCACCTCCTTCAAAAAAAGAATAAAATAAAAATAAGACCCTTACAAAAGTTCATTTTATGAAATCATAGTTAAAAAAATGCATTCATAATTAAGCTCTGCAACAAAAGTTTATCCAGATGTTATAACAAGCATTTCTGCAAAACATTCTAGGCAATCTTAAAGCGCTGTCTAGCTGCTCAGCTGGAAATGGACATCTCTTAGTAAAGTAGTCCTTTTCTAAGGCCATTCTTTACTCCTTTAGGAAGAGCATTTTAAAGGAATAATTCCTTTAAATTTACTTATTTATTCCTTTGGAATTCCATTAAATAATCCCTTTTAAGTGAAGTAGTTTTCAAATTAGTAAGGGCTAAAAAGTGGCAAATACAACCTCCACTGGCTAAACATTCATATGCCGTTTCAAAAAGACCTACATATGGAAAGTTCCCACTTATTATATATTCTGAGAGCTATCACTTCTGACTGCTGGTAATTGCCAATATGTTCAGTTTGCTTAGCAACAGTTTTACAGTAGGGTGAACCATTTGCGCTATCATAAAAGTAAGAAACTTGCAGATTCCCTAGATGTTCATAACGTTTCTATTGATTTTCTGCTTAAGCGTGTGACATCTTAGCAGGACTGTCCAAATGGATTTGTCCGGATTTTCCCTTGGTGTACCTTAGGGAAGGCAGGAGCGCTCAAAACACCGACCTCTTTTCCCCTCTGTGGAACCATTTTTCTCTTGTTACTACTCAAGGGTGAAAACATTCTCAGCATCCCTGCAGACCGGCTTCCATGGCAATTATCCCACCACAAGAGCACTACAGAAAATGACTTCTGCAAAAGTTCTGCTCGTGCTAGCCGCCACCTTCTACAGACTCTCGACCTAATGGAAGAGTCGAAGAAGAATGCAGCCACTTCAGGTAGCGTTCTGCGCACAGCGAGGCAGGCTGCAGACACAGACATCGTCTGCTTGATAGCAGGACCCAGGTTGACAAAAACAAGTGAAGGGGTGCTTATGCGAGCAGTGAGATGAGAGATGACAAAAAAAAACCAAACAACCAAAACCAAAAAAAACCCCAACAACTATGTGAGAGGTTATGAGCAACTACAAGCAATGTACTGGCCAACTGGATTTAGTTTAACTGCCCTTATCCTCTCTTCTTGTGTAATTTGTGATTAAAAACCTCTGCTAACGAAGTTTACCAAGCTGCTGCCCCCCAGAACTCCACGTAGCCTGCAAAACTTGCCTAGGAGAGAAGTTTAAAAGTTGAAAGATTTCTCCACACTCAAGCTTCCTGGCATAACCGCCCCTCTTACCTCCAGACTGGCATCACAGGAGGTTTTAAGTGTCTTCCTGAGCAGCAGCCAGGGTGCAAGAAGAGAGGATGTCCCCATGAGCTGTGCTATGAACTTGAGGGGAGCCCAGGGGCAGAGATCAACATAGACCCAGATGCCCTCTCCTCTGGGCTGCTGTTCCTCTTGCGCAGGACGGTGGCTCAGCACGGACACCCTGTCCTTCTCCTCCAAGCCAGCTGGGTCTCATCCCTCCCTTCACTAACTGCCTCGTTGGCCTCTGTTGCCAGCCAAGATGCGGTGGTTTTCCTCTTTACTGAGCTCCAAGGGCATGGTGAAGCACAGATCTGCTCAATGTGGTGGAGACGGCCACAACACCAGAGCACTCTGGAGGTGTTTCTGAACTCGGGCAGAGCCTCCACACCGTGAGGTACACGTAACCTTAACAGTGGCATTTCCTGACTTTTGATGACTTAACTGTGTCACAGAAACTCTCCCGTGAATAAACACAAACCAAAAAATGTTCGACACGACAAACTTAGTATTGAAAAGACTGTTCTAAAGTAAGTCAGCAGAGAAACATTTGGTATAGTGCACTCCAACATGGTATCTTTATTCGTTTGGAGGTTCTCAATTCCCTTAAAGTTGCATGGGGTTAATTAGGGAAGTGATGGACTAGTTGGCACAGTTAAACTGCTGTTACTGCACTCTCTTATAAGCGCCCGTGAATTTTAGTGCAATGCATTATGACATTCCCTTAGATGCCATTTCTGGCCTTCTACCAGACATCGCTGCTCTCCACAGCAGAGACAACAGAGAAGGGTTTGTCCCAGGTACTCCAGATCATTATTCTAACACTAACATGCCTTTGCAAGTCTAGAAATAAGGCACACGTAACACTGCAGCCTTTAAATATGGAAGGATGGCTGTTGAACCTTGATGCTATTCTACAACAGACAAGATTTAAATGCACCACCAAACTACTCCCTTCCTCCTCCGACACCAAAGAATGGAAACACAAAAACTGGGAATCTGTATCCTATGATATACCAAGGGAACTACCAAAAAGTACCGGGATAGGTGTGAGTCCCACAAAACATACAGAGTTGATACTGGGGCTGAGCAGACATTTGCAAGTTCAGAGCTCAGACTTTACCAAGCTGTGGACTCAAATCTGCCACAATTACTGTCAGTCGGTGAATATCAAGAAAATCCAACAAAATTTGCAACACCCCCAGTACATAAACCAGCTCACCATTCAGCAGCACAAAACAAGTATGGTTTTGGAATGCAAAAACCTCCTGAACACCAAAATGTAAAGAAAAAGCAAAGACAAACATTGAGACAATATCACTAAATACTATGCTCCTGTGCTGATTGTTTCTTCTTCTTTTTTTTTTTTTTTCTGTGCCACTCCCACAGCCTGAGCAACTCTCCAGCTCAGTGGCCTGTGCTTATGGAGCATTGCACTGTCGCTATGTAGTCCATAACAAGTGCTGCCACATCTGCAAGAATAAAGTTAGATTTTTTTCAAGTACGCTGCAAAAGCTAGAAATAAGGCCTCGATTCAGAAGAGACCAAGTGCATCCTGCTGGAAGAGTCACAAACAGAAAGCGACACCTATCAAGAAATAATTACCAGCCACCTACAGAGGAACAGAACGGCGGTATCCCTGTTAAAGACAGTCGTTCAACAGCCACCGCAGAGTATTAGAAAACTGGCTGATTTAGAATAAGGGTATGATTCTCAGGGAAGAAGTTTCTTGATGACTACTAAAGGAGCTTTTAAGTTCTCTGACACTTTCACTGTCTGCAGAAAATAAAAATGTCCCTGAAATACTTTACATAAGAAATTAAAAGCAAAGCCAGAAACTGCAGAACTGGACAATACTGTCCAGTATTGCACTGTTCCTAGAAAACATGTGTTAAGAGCAGTTCATAGGCTCAGTCCCAAACACTGAATCTTTTCTCCTAAATATTCACTTCACAATCAATCTGCTAAGATTGCAAAATACTGGTTAAAAGTTGGGTTAGGTTTGGTTGTTGCTTTTTTTTAATAGTAGGGTTTTTTTTAAAATAAGCTTTACATTGTATGCAGGGTTTGTTTTTTTGTTTGTGGGTTTTTTTTTGTTTTGTTTTGTTTTTGCTATTGGATTCTGAAGTATTTTACTTCACTTGCAAGAAGTCACAGAATCTCCCAGATTGGAAAAGACCTGTAAGATCATCCAGTCCAACCACCAAACCTCCTAAGCAAGATTTTCTCTTGCATGGTAGAATCCTTCAACTCATTTTCCCCCTTTCCCAACAAATATACTTAAATTAAAGTGTGCCCATACTATACATGGCAGGATTCTTCCCCATAAACACCAGTCTTCATCCGGAAAATATTTCATGCTGTTCACTTTTTGAGCAAGAAGCTGCTGATAAAAATCTGCCTCTGATATAGCACAGTGGAAGTCTTACTTAAATTTTGAGACTGAGCCTTAAGACGACAGCCATTTCCTGGCAAATAACAATTACTCCTTCACTCCCACAAATTTTGTATTAATTTTATCCCTACCATTTTTCCCCATTACATTTTCACAATTAATTTTGGAAAAAAAAAAAAAAAATCAAAATGAAAATAGCTCAACAGGAAGAATGTCCTTTCCTAGCAAAGGCTAATTGTAAGATGTCTCTCCAAACGAGAGTGATCCAGCACAGAGATCCCAGGTGACGGCTACATACCCCACTGCGGTTCTACACGAGGTGTCTGTTTGTATTACCTCATCAGTTATATGGAGCCACTGCTAGTCATTTCGAAGTGCTTTAACTTTCCGTATGAATGGACTGGTATTGATGGCTTAATAGAGAGCAACACACAGTTTCACAGATAAGAATGTTACAATACACACTCAAAAAATATTAGGAAAAAATCTATTAACTTTGATGACCTTAAGCTCTGTCTCCAATTCCAAGCTCTGTTTGTGCAGCGCAAACCTGTTCATTCCCTCAGGATTATAGACAGTTAAAAGGCAGCTGCTTTTTTGACAATAAAGATGTACACAAGATTAACCAAGATTTAAAGTTACATTTTTTTATGTAGAAGGATAATGAAACTTAAAAAGAAGAAACTACAACTAATATGCAGGAAATGTGGAAGATCAACCCACAAGAACTCTTCTGGGAGACACTTGGCAAACTAGAAATACATCCAGTCTATTCCACTACTTTAAAAATTCGTTCCCTGTGATGCTTTTCTTCTAACCAGATACTGCAGAAAGAGCACTTACTCATCACAAACAGTCGTCGTCGTCTCCACAGCCAAACCTGCAGACACTGAAGAGAGAACTGCTGGCTCACATCTGGATGATTTAAGCACATTTTTGATACACTTTATCATCATGCATAGTTGCCTGCCCTTTGCTATCACACAGGGAAAATACAGAGTTTATAAGTTTCAAGTCTGAGGATGCAGATGCTTGCTCATTTAAGGTTCATCTAGAACAGCAGAAGTACAAGCCAATGAAATGAAAAAAAAAAAAAAATCTTTTCCCTGAAGTATTTTACATTATAGTCTAGTTCAGATTAAAGTACAAAAACAAGACTTTCAAGTAGCAATAGTAAAGAACATTTTATTAAAATGGAAGTTTGCCAAACCTTATGTATCAAAACTAAGGCCACAGCTAATGCTAACACAAAGTCAACCTCAAAAGGTTCTTGTAATATGATACTATTTAGAAATCCTATACAAAACTATTTTACAAATGAGTACTCAAACATTTTGAAATGCAGCATTACTTACTTGTTCTAAAATGATATATCAATTATTCTAGTGATAGTATTTAATGATACAAAATACTGAACTATCAGTGCATATAACCTGTCTTTATTTTGGTCCTGTGAGGAAAGTAATTTTCTGCATGACTCCAGCTACAGAAATGAATGGAAGTACAAAACATTGTAATGGAAGCTGCCAATGATTCCCCCCTTTTATGCTGAGTTCATTTCTTTTCTTCTGATGTTAAATATCTCCAGTCATAATAGCAATGAACTCTTCTTGATTGACTGTAGAAAAAGAGAAAACCATTAGACAAGCAGCAAACATTCATAAAAGAAAATATCTGTATTATACTTTTTACTTAAAGGTTTCCCAGTTAGTATTCATTATGTCTGATCCATCACTAATCATGGTTTACAAGTTTGGATTTTTTGGATCTAGAAAAACAGAGATTTTGCACTGTTGGGTTTTTTTTTTTTTTTTCATGTAAAAGGAAGAGTCAGAATGCAAGTTTAATTAAGTGGAATACTTAAACCAGAATCTAGCTCACATATAACAGCCTATTATTTCTATATGAAAGTAAAAATATTCTAGAAGTAAAACATTATGGACAAAACCACTGAGAAATGTATGTAAAGAGATGGCTATGAAAAACATAATACTTTATTATTAAACATTTTTATAAATCTTAAAAAATTGTATGTGTTTAATGTTAAAATTTTATTAAATAAGTACTTCTGAGCAACAATGCTGCAGCTCCAGTTATGATCAAATTTTGTTTTATTATTAGAATTGTGATTCAGACATTGTCCAACTTCTCTCTTCCTCCCAATCATGGTATTCCTCTCTTTCTAAAACCTGTAACACTTGCCAAACACAGAATTAATTTTAAGATCATTTACTAATGATTCTATAAATTAACTAAAATGAAAATGGACTTTTGACAAGCTTTTCCCCATCTGAACTTTCTTCATTCTTCAGTTATAATTAACAGACATTTTACACAAATGTACTTGAAGAAATTAAGACATAATAATAAATTAATTAGCAGTCATTAATTATTTTGCTGCACTTATACCTGAGCTATTGACCTTACTCATATGTTAAAACACAGCCACTGTAAAAGAGTTAACCAATGAACGAGTTCACTCTGCAACTAATTACTGTAGCAGCGAATGATTAGAGTAAGTCAGTGGTATGGAAGAGACCAGACACGTGTGAAGAATTCTCGCTGACAATCATCTGTCCCAGCCAATGTACCCAAGCTATTCTGAAACAAAGGACTGCAAAGTAAGAGCTGCATTTGCAGCTAGAAGAAAATTAAACAAATTCAACTATGTTAAAGAATAAAAAAAATAAACCAAAATCTGACCTGTTGCAACACGTTTCACAAAAATATGAAACAAGTAGATTTAGTCTGGCTTAGGACCCCACAGTCTGAAATATCAGTCCATCATACAGTTATGTGATGCTCTACTACACATAAGCACTATGTTGTCTGTATGACTTTGAAAAGCATTTCCACAGCTTTACCACAGTAACAGTATAAATAAAAATGTCCTCCCCAAAATATTCTCTGGTTTAAAATATCTTTGTTAAACAATGCTCCAAAGTGGAAATAGACTATTATAATGACAAAAAAAATTTGGTAACATTCAAACAAACAGCAGAGAAGTGTATTTACAAGTCCCAGGAACCCAGGTAATCCTAGTTAATCCTCCTTAGACTTAAGATCTGCTCACAAATTAAGCACAATGAAATCAGAAGCAATCAGTCTCTTCCAGCATTAGATTTCCCTCAGTCCCATGACATAAGTAATCATAAAAGAATTAGCTAGTATCACAGCTAATAGGAAGAAAATGTTGTTTTGGACTCTGGAGAGTTAAAGAAGCATATCGTTTCAGTGGACATTTTTATTTTTTTTTTTCCAAATTCTGTGCCAATATCTCAGACCTAAGACTGGATCATGTTTCCTACAGATGAATCTATACAAGACCAAAACTACATGAACTGACAGTATGGAGTTCCTAAAAATAGTCACGCTCCAAAACAGAAGTCATTGCTAAGACCAGGAATAAGAAAATAAGACTATTTACATTTTTAAGGCAGACAGAAATATGTTAAAAATACTTTCTTCTACAGAAATTTATGTATAGTGTACCAGTACAGCTCAGTGGTTTCACTGGAAACACAAGGGTTCAAGTAGCCTGGGTATCACAGAACAGACCTTATTTCACTATGAGCAAAACAGTCTCTCAAATGTAAGAAGCGTGTAAAACCACAAATGGTATTATTCCTATATTTGAAGTATCAATTACAAATGCTACCAACTAATAGTTTCAGATATTTTCTTTTTCTTGGCAGGAAAAGAAGGAGAATTAGATGACAGCAAGATTTTGCTACATGACCCAGATGTTTGAAGCTAAATGGAACAGTGATTCACAGGATTATTTACTTCTTCAGAATGAATCTTAAAAAGCTAGAAACAGCATCAGTTTTCTTTCAAGAACAGAAAACACACAGAAACTTAGGGCTAAACAGCACCATATACAAACATTATGCTGTCAATCTTCCACATTTGATCTTGTGCTTGACTGCTCTAACAAAGAGAATGAATGGATGAATGAATAAGAGGAAACTGAGCCACCCACTTTTAGCTGATTGATTTGAATTCAAAAACATAGCACTGACCCTAAATAATTATGACTCAGTAACCTTCCTGAAATGAGCTAATGGTCTACATTCAACTTATAGCAATCAAATAGCCACATGACAGAAAACCATACATGATTCTGACATCTCAGTTGGCAGCTCCAGGACAGCAATCCAGAACAAACTACTTGCAGATGACTTCTACTCTTACTCACCTCTACAGCTACACCGTAAAAAAAAAAAAAAAAAAAGAAAGAAAATTAATCTGAAAAAGAAAAAAAAAAGAATAAAGCTAGCAATGCAATGTCCTTACAACTCTTCCTTTTAAAAGCAAAGCAAGCTCAAAATTAAAGTATCTACCTAGACTAGCAATCAATCTAATGGATTGAGAAAACAGTCATCATTCCTTGACTGCTACACAGCTACTGAAAAAGTAGTAAATACGTATGCTATTGTCTACCAGAATTCACAGCTGCAATCCTGTGTGTCACTGCACACACAGAGATGCCTGAAAACAACACTTGTAGCTTTCACTATACTGACCTGCTTCAATTATCCTACACAAAACAGAGGAAAACCAAAATCTATTTTCTCTGGATGCAGCTCCAAGAAAATCTGATCAAGCAGTGAGACAGTTCAAGGATCTAAGCAACAAGAAAAATAACACTTAAAACCCTAAATGAATAGTTTTCTCCTGCCTTAGCTCCCTTTAACACCTTACCTGTGCCATCAGATACTGCCAGTGCAAGAAAGAGATGAGAAGATACTGCTGTGGAGGAACTGCAGAATTATGCGGTATGGATTTAAGGAATCATGGCCTCAGACCATAGAAAGATATCAAACAACAATAGCTCCAAAAGAAAAGAAATCACACACTTTCCTCAACATTTGCTTTAGTAGTAACAGCATCAACATTAACACTTTTCTGGGAGTTGAATCATTGACCTTTCACTATCTTTGTCTATTTACACCACTACAATGGAACAGAAGGGCTGCATTTCCTCACCACTGACCATGCTTAAAAAGTCCGGCTCTTCCTCTTGAAAGAAAAGGGGTTGTTTCAGTAATTGAGTAATTGTATTCCTAAGCGTGGAATAACATCTATCTCAAAGAGCATACAGGGGAGGAGTGTCTGTCACAAGGTTGACAACACCACAAGTTTGTTTTTCCCACTAGCAGCAAGAGTTTCGAGTCCAACAGATGTGGTGGCTCACAAGTAGAAATACTATTGTAACTGGAAAAGTTGATGAACTGCTAGTGAAATCTCAGACATGAGTCACCATCCTGAAAGAAAAACTCAGAAGTAGGTTTCGATGACTCTTAAAAATGCAGTGTTTATATACGTGCTCTCAAGGGAGTGGTCCCTCAAATTCAGGTATTATGGTTTCTGGTGTAAACATAAGGGTGTTTTCAAGTTAATGAAAAAAAACAAAGCTTCAGTGCTCACGAAGATTTAATAAGCATAGTATCAAACTGGATTTGTTATTCTTTACCTAGCTAACAAATCCCATCTACAGTCCACTCTGTACAGACCTTGTAAATTGCCCTGAGCCATTTTTCACACTGTCTTCTTCAGCACTCTTAAGTTCAGAGGTACTTTAAAGACCCATCTAAGCTGGTCTTGCATAGACCCAGGGTACATCCAGCATGATTTATTAGCTTAATACTCCTTATCTGACTAACATGCTGAGATCACAACAGTGACACATCACCACTTAAGAAATATTGACTAGGTGATCAAGAGTTTCTCTTAGTACTTTAATCCTTTTACTGATTTAGAAAGAAAAAAATAATGTAGGTACATGGTATCTCCCATGCGCCAGTTCAATTACTTCCACCTTCAACTACACCTTCATCAATCTTTTCATAGACATCGGTTGATAAAGAGTTAGTGGTGAATCAACTTGAGAAATAAACTTGATTTTTAGACTTCAAGATGTGTTTCCAAACTAGTAGGTGTCAAAAACAATTTAGCCTATAAATAATGGAAATTGTTAAGTTTAAACTGAAAGTTATACAGAACGATACCAAAGAGGATATATTAACATATTAAAAAGAGGAAAAAATTAACAATAGACTGTATGGGGTTTTGTTTGCTGACACATACTTTCTCCATCTCCATCCTTATCAAATTCTTCAATCATAGCCCGTAGTTCTTCATCAGACATATTTTCACCCAATTCTCTAGCAACCCGGCGCAGGTTTCTCAGACTTATTTTACCGGAGTCATCATCATCAAACAATTTGAATGCCTTGAGTATTTCTTCTTGTGGGTCTCTGTCCAATATCCAGTCTGTCACTGTAAGAAGCATACTTAAGTTAAACTAAAAAATTCTGAAGGGCAAACTCAGAATCACCTTAGCAGACTGAGGCAATATGAAGAACACACACTTCTGATTTCACCCACTCTTTCATTTTTATACATTTCAATTCAATGTGCATATTTGTTTGGCTGTTATCTGACCCGTCTTTCTCATCTCTCTTTTCCCAAGCTGAGTTTCTCTTTGGGACAAACCTGTCGCAGTGGAAAGCTACACGGCAAATTTAGACACACTCATGCTTTCAACACACTTTTAAATAGGAATTAAAAGTATACACATGCCTACTCTGTTCCAAACCTACCTTTCAGCAAAAACATCCACTTTAACAGATGCAGACATGAATGTTTTTTACTTTATATGTTTTGATCAGGATGGAATTTTGACTTGGAGAGAATATTAAAACACTAATTAATTAAAAACATTCACATAGAACCTCTCTTTTAGATACAAAACACTAACAAAAACCCCAAAATCGTAAGCCAAGGGGTTATAAAAAGGACACTGCTATGAACCGTAAGGTGTTCATTCTGAAAGGATAAACTAGTCTTTATTATTCCTTTTATCACAACCGTTTGTCAGTTTCTGTAACAGAAAAGACAAACTTGCCACAGAAAATATTTGCTTAGTAACTATTTCAGACACTTCTGGAACTAGGCATAAATATCTTCACATCTTTGTACCTGCTAGTCTTGTATTACAGGGCTTGCTATTTATGGCTTTGATCAAGCCACTAAAAACACATCAACCTCGTTTGTGCATAGAGAACCACTTAACATCTGCTACCGTCTGCAGATGGAAAGCCTGCTTTGGCTTAGCGAATTTGACAGGAAAAAGTTAGACTCAAGCTCATATAAGCTCACTACAGTAATGAAATTTATGTATCTACATAAACACCTCATAATAAATTTAAATATTTTCATTTGAAACAACTACACTGCATGATGGTATTATATTATTTGAAAAATTCTACCGTTTGTGGCAAAAGGACATCTGCAATGATAGTTGAAGAACATGAAAACACTAAGTCTTTAAATACTATAGGTAACATGACTGTACAAAATAAGGCAAAATGTAATTGCATCTTTATACATTTCAGATGGGCATTCCTACATTTAAAACCATAAATAACATTAAATTATGAAAAAAAATATTGCTCAAGAATTCCTTTGCTATATCCAGCAGCTCTTCACAATTAAAGCTTCTGTAACCTATTTTCTCTAATTCCCTGGTCTTTCTGCTAGAAGTAGTATCACGTTTAATTCTGTGTCAAGGTCATATTGTGTCATAGCAGCACTCAAATCCTATTCAAGTTTTGGGACAGGTTTGTTCACCATCCAAGTATATATTGTACTTTCTACAAAAATTTTCCTAGCTTCTCACAGCACTTATTGACTGCCCATTTTGATAGCCGTGACAGAACCAGGAAACAATGAACACTGACAGGACTGAACATCAGGAATTAAGAAAGAATTACATAGTAATTACAGTATATTCAATAATATAATATTATAGTATAATAATGCAATTATATTATTACGATTGTTGTTAAATCAATACTCTTACTTTTTTTTTTTTTTAAATTAAATCAGAACTGATCACCTATATTTCCCCTTAGGATTTCTTTTTGGTTCTTAGCTGACATAATTTGCTCTAACCTGGAATACATCTACAAAAATATTATCTGTCATTAACAACATATTTTGTCCAATCCTAACCTGTTAATTTGTTAAAATTTGCCACATTTCAATCAATAACTGCTTTACCACATTAAGTAGATTCTTATTCATAGCCAAGAGCAAATACACATGTACTACACTGATTGGTTCTGCTGTTCCCCTGCCCCCGCAACAATTTACAGAAATCTAATACCTTGAACACATGGACTGGAATAATGAAATAGAGAGATAAAGCCATACATACAAAAATCCCACACAGCTAATTTTTCTAGTAAACACATATTGTATGCAAAAGTATAAATTACATGTAACAACTAAAAAATCTTCAAAGAAATTTAAACTCTAATCTTGAAAAATTATGCAGATCACTACATACTGAAAGTATGTCAAACTGTACAATACACAACCTTTAGATGAAAGGAACAGCCTAATGAAATTCCACTGTTTTTATCAACAGCTGAAAATCCTTGAAGTACAACATTTAACATCTGCTTCAATTTCTCTTATTATTTATGAAGTCTGAATTCAGTTTACAGTTTGTCTGTGTACACACTCCTTCCCACAAAGTTCAATGCCAAATACTTTTTCCACAGCAGGAAGGAGAATCTTATAAAATCCATAAACAACACAAGAGTATCTACATTTTAAGTTAGCTTTTATTGCTTTGTGTAAGTTTGAAAAAGATTAGGACTGTGTATACTCTATTTCTTTTTATAATGTGGCTATCATTCATCTCTACATATCAAATTCTATATTTAGAATACAAAGATTTATTTTCATCCACTACTGACTTTTATTAAGAAAAAAAAGAAATTAGATGTCCCACTTCTATTTCTTAATAGTACTAGATAACTGAAAAATTACACAAAGTACTGCTTCCACATTGTGTTCCAAATTGTACTATAGGCTACATTTATCTAAAAGGTACACAATCAAACACATACCAACTTCATTAAAATCTTCAAAGGTGATCTTGCCTGTCGCTTCTCGATCATAATCTTTAAGTATTTTCAGTACATCAGCTTTTTTCACATCAAAACCCAAGGCTCTCATTGCCACCTTTTGGAATAAAATGGAAGTGCAACCATATACGAGATTAAAATACAGATTTAACAGATTTCTTTTTATTTTTAGCAATTGCCCTCTTGCCCAAGAAAGAAGGTGCATATCAGCAGTTTAGCAGGGATAATAAATAAAATTAACAAAGGAAAAAAGCTCTGGATATAAAAATCACATAAAACTACTGTTAGCAAATGAAACATCCAATTACAGTGAAAAACTATCTTATTAGGGATTTTACAGAAAGGACCAAATGCTTCTTAGGACAAATAGATTTCTTTTTTTTTTCCTCAATTCCAAAAACATTTCAAGCACTGACCCTTTTTCAAAGATAAAACTTAAAATCATTCTTCAAATTAATACTTTTTCATTATTCATACTAAGTGTGTATGTTTACATGGGTTTACAAGTCCACTTACAAGTGACTTCACTGCTGTTCCAGTAAACAATATAAACCAACTCACTTTTTATTTTTCATTAGGTTAGGAGTACACGTTTAGTTTCCCATTTCATCTGGCAATTTCTCAGCAAACACTACCTTGAAGTCCTCTAAACTGATGCACATACAATAAAACAGATGTGGAAAACTACAATCCTATTGGATGAAGCCCTTCAAAAATCTATGCTGTATGCTGGTTTTGTAGAGGACATAGTTCTTTTCTTCATATATTTCTTTTCTTCCATAGTATTATCTTCAGGAGCACAATATTTAACTAAACAGCTAAGAAACAACTTTGCAAATAATCCTGATAGTGGGGAATTCAAAACACACAATAACTGAAAGAAGAGTATTACCGGTCTCAAAACAGTCCCCAGTACTACCCCAGTCAGTGTGACTTCCAGCAAAGATAAAACACCCGAACTCTGAAATAAAGAGAAGGGAGTAGCTACACCTAAGACATTCCTGTAACAACAATTAAAGTAAAAATAAGAATTTTTTACTTTTTCCCCGTTTGTGAGTTACTTGGTAGAGCCAGAACGCAGAGTCAGCAGGTCGGATTAGGTATTCCTTTCCAAAAGGATCTCACCCAATATGTCACAGAAACACTGACCTCTCCAAAGATGCTTTTTGCTCTTGATGCAGTATAATTAGAATAAAATTTCATAAAAGATTTAAAGACACTTTAATAAACATCATGTATTTCTAGACACTTCTGGACAGGAGGACTCACTAGGAAAGATGGCTATGCTAACCTCCGTTTGCCAACAGCTATCAACAGGAGAAGCCTTCGTGGGGAAGGGAAACTACTGAGCCTCCCATATGTACGCCAACAGCATACCTCACTCCTACAATCCATAGGCTCCCTGTTGAAAAACACAAGTGGGTAAGCTCTGGCTTCTAGTCAACAGTTCTGTAAGTCTGATTTATATCTTTTACCTAAGTATCTGAAACCTGTAGATTTTGACATCAAGATTTAGATTATATAGTGCCTTTAAAAAGAAATAAACAGCTTTTCAAGAGGTCTTCCTACTTGGTCACCTGTCCAAGCTAAACCCTTGGGGAGCATTCAGACCAGTGTTATGCAGAATGCTACAGCAATTCTGTTACTGTGTCAAGTACATAGTGTGGGAAGAAAAGCTCATTCTTACACCAATGCAGTGTTTCCTTTCCCCCCCCTCCTGCAATATTCTCACTCCTTTAGCCCAGCACGAAATCTTGACCATGGAGCATTCTTTAAAGACACAGCCAACATCTTAAAAACTCACTAAGAAACAGATACATATTATCTGCTATAAAATTGCTTAAATGCATAAAACCTTTTACCTTTAATTCATGATAATTTATTGCTCTATCTTTGTCTGTATCAAACAACTCAAAGGCATCTTTAATTTCTTGCTTCTGTTCCTCAGTCAGTTCCCTTCTTTTCTTCTTCTTAGTTTTGTCTACTGAAAGCTCATTTCTATATAAGAAAGAAATTAAGTGTAATTAATTTCTACTGGGAAGATATCACTGTAGATAACATTTTCCACCAAAGAAACTTGCCATAATTGCACAGATCACATTCAACTTTTTCCCAGCTTGTCCTCCCAGTTTATAATACCACTTGAAACAGACAATTCCTTCCTGAAAGCTGAATGACACCTCCACACCCCCACTCAAAATAAAATCAGCACAGGCATTTTGGTTAACAACTAACAACAACAAAAAAAAAGAGGATAGAAAAAACTACCAGTTAAAAAGAATACTTGAGGTTACAAAATAGATTAGCAGATGAAATTATAAGACTCCTGAAAAAACTTTTTTCCTAAACTGTATCTTACAAGAAAGAATTTTGAGACAGACAGGCCACTGGGGGCTTAACTAGGCCAGACAACTGGGTTGTCTGGCTACTAAAGTGGGCATTAGGTGACACAAATCGGCTTTGTTGCCAGTAACAGTTCTAGATAAATGGCATTTATGGATTTTTTTAAAAATCCTTTAAATTGTGCATGCACACACACTTCTAAAGACTTTTTGCTCTGATTTTGGCATATAGAAAAGGGACAAGTCCCCCAGATCAGCAAATCTTGCTCAGACAGCCCTATTTTCCTTGGCTAGTCTAGAAATAAGATAAATTTCCAAATAACAGACTGAAAACACACAATTCATATACTGGGAACAACAGCTGAAAAAAAAAAATGAAAGGGACTGTACTGGTAAGAGATACTTTGGACCAAGCTAGTAAAGTGTAAATTTTGCTGTAACTGTGCTTTATGCACATCAGTGGGATTGACTGCTGTATCCAGAGCAATTACTTGGAAGATGTCCGTTTCAGAGCAAGAACTCTTAAAAAAAAGAACAGTACATTTGAGATAACAGGTGATATCAACTAAGACTGTTACAGTACTCATGGTACACTGCTGGAAGAAGTGGGCATGTATGAAGCTCAGCAGCATACTGTCGCTGTGATGAGCAGGGCTAATTGCAGTGGTAAATCCCCTCCATTCTCTGATCAGGAGGCCACATCGAGGCGCTTTGTCCATCTGTGGACACCCCAGTACAAGAGAGATGTACAGAAAATGGATAAGGTCTAAGGCAGACTACCGTGCCTGGTGGCTGCAGTACATGGTGTGTGAGAAGCCGAGGGAGCTGGGTTCGGTTAGACCAGGGTGTGGGGCAGAGGGACTAGGTGGGGAAAGGCGAAGGAGAGGGAATCAAAGTGCTGTCCTTCACTGTCTAGAGGGTTATTACACAGAAGACAGCAACAGGTTCCCCTCAGAGGAGCACAGCAAAAATATAAGACAAAAATGACAAAATGCACAAGGAGAAACTGCAGCTGGATCTACATGGAAACATTTTCCCAGTGTGGCTGTTTATATGCTGGAATCGTTGCACCGTGAGACTGAGAAGTCCCCCATCATCAGAAATTTTTGGAAGCCAACTGAAAAAGGTGCTCAGCAACCTCACTTAGTTTTAAGTTGGACCTGCTCTAAGCAGAAAGCTGGACTAAATGACTTGCAGAATTATTGTGTAATTTAGGTTATGCTCTCAGGAAAAGTTTTTTTATGCTCATCACCTACTGTAAAATGCATAATAATTACTGATGAGTGAATGGAAAACTGCTTTTTAAGGGTATTTATTTTCAAAATCCCCTGTAATGAGCTGCTTTTTCTTCTCCTTTGTTAAGGATTTGCTAATTTTAATCAAAACCAAAGATTAAACACACAGCTGGGGTTTAGCTTTCAACAACCACTGAAGCTACACCAGTAACAATTCCAAATATAGACAAGAAAAGTGCAAGCTGCACAAGCTGGACCCGCCTCAGACCACAATATTCTCAAAGAGTGAGAAGTCCTTCTCAGACCAGTTGGGACAGTGCGATTTCACACAGGCTTTGGATTACTACAGCTTTTGGAAGGACTAAAATAGCTTTGAGCTGGCTACATAATTAGGACTGGGAGAGTAGCTCAGATCCAGAGAGCCCACGTTTTGTGAGCTGCGATGATGAAATCCATTTAGAAGCCTGAAAGCAGATTAACATCGAACCCTTCTGGAAGAAGGATCTGGCTACTCAAGTGTTTATTTAGTGCTTAGCATAAAAGAATTTTTTTCAAAAGACGGCGCAGTGCTTAAATGCACGGAGTTCAGTGCCGCTTCTGCAACCCCTTTTACCCTATTAAGTGTGATGTTCTCCAGACTTGAAAATTAAGGATCTCACATATGCCACATAAGCATATTAATTGCGCCTGACAACAAGGATTTGCCAGGTGTGGACTTCGGAAGCCAGACCCCTTTATAAAACCGCGACTGACTCTGAATTTAAAAACAAAGCACAACAAAACCAAACCCAACAGCCTAACTTAAAGCCTATAAAAAAGGCTTTTGTAAGGTGTATTACTTCAGGCAACCCAGGAGCGAAGCTCTCAAGGCCGGGCGCGATGAGCCCTCCCCCGACGAACAGACGGCTGTGGGGCCCAATCCGCCCAACCCCCTCCGCAGGGGTCAGACAGAAGCGGCAGGAGCCTGCGGCCGACCTTCACCGCCGCACGCCATCGCTTTCATCGCTGCTGTCCCCCTCACCCGGCTTCCCGCCGACATTTTACCCCCCCGAGGGGACAGTGGGGCCCTGAGGGCGGCGGCCTCCCCCCAGCACAGACGCCCCCGGGGGCTCAAAGGGGGGAACCTCCCGACTCATACCGACCTCAAAGCCAAGCTCATGCTGCCGCTGCCGCTGCCGCCGTCCCCGAGGCGAGGCGAGGCTAGGCGGGCCGCGGCGGGCCAGGCCGCACCGCACCGCACCGCACCGCACCGCACCGCACCGCACCGCACCGCACCGCACCGCACCGCACCGCACCGCACCGCACCGCACCGCACCGCACCGCCTGTCCCTCCACACGGCCCCGCCGCACTCCCTTCCCCTTGGAAACGGGGCACAACGCCGGCGCCCGCCAACCCGCGTCTTCCTGGCCACAGCGCCGCCACCTGATTGGGCGCTGGTGAAGATCTTCCCGCCTCTGAGCGCGGAGCGCTCACTTCTTGGCTGAAGCGCTGCCACTCAAGGCGGAGGGGGCGTTCCTCTGGTGTCGTTCCTGTGTGGGGTGCCGTTACCCAGAAGTCTGCGCGGCGCGGGCAGAGGTGAGAGGTTATGGTAGGGGGTGCTCCGGCTCCGGTCGCCCCCGGCACGGCTGGCGGGCTCCCGGGGGCGCATCGGGGCGGGTGTGCCGCTTCTGCTCGCCCCTCTGTAGCTTGAGTGTGCCATGGCTGTGGCAGAAAGGTCCGCGCGTCCCCAGGCCCTGCTCGCTCCCTCCGCCACTGGGTGGGACGGCGTCGTCTTGAGTGCGCAAGCGCGGCGGGTTGTGGCGGAGCTGCGTGAGGCGGCGTTCCCGCCGTCCGCGGCCGGGCAGCGGGCGCAGCGGCAGCTGTCGGCACGCCTGGCTGTTGGCGGTGCCTTGGAGAGCCTTGGAGAAGTGCGCTCTGTCAGCCGAGAGTTGATACTTGCCGTGCAGCTTTGATGCGGGGTCTGAGAGCAGAAACGTGAGGGCAGATGAGATTCACAAATATGTTCTTGCAATATGTGTATACACACAGATATAATAGTCAAAGTAAATGGATGCATTTGTATTGAGCCTTTCTGATAGTGTAATGACTTTGCTTCCCCCTGAAATTATTAGGAAGGCAGACTGTTACATCAAGACTGAAGACATTAATATCTAGTTCTAGATCTCATTGCCATTAATATTTCTGTGCTTTGCAAACCAGCGAATAAGCCTGGTTACATGTTCTGTGGGTGGGAGCAATACTCCTCTTGCTGACTTGGAAGAAGTGCTGCCTTGGTGCTTAAGTCTGTGGCACAGTAGACTCCATTGTGCCTTGCCATTTGGGATGCCCTAAGCAGACAAGGCTGTTTTACAACCAGTGCTGAAGCAGTATAGTCAAGTGTTACTAGCTGGACCAGATGGATGTTCAAATCTTTCCCAATACTGTGCTAAGCAGTCTGGCTAAATTCACTGGAAAGACTCAGGCAGTGAAAAATGCCTTCAGGCATTTCAGTCCTGCTGCCTTCAGGACTAACAGCATGTTTTGGAGGTGTTTTACATCACCAGGCACCTAGTTTTCCAGTAATAAACCAGTAGCAGGTTGACCCTGGCTGTGCACTGTTGGATCTGAAGAGCTGGAATCAGTAGGCATGCTCAAGACACATTTTTCCTGAAAAAAAGTCAAGTACATATTGGGTTTATTTGGCTGTCTGTTCATATTATCTCTGGTACATGGATCAAGTAAGTAGAGGCCCTGTAAGATGTTTGTAATTGACCTCTGTTAACAGATGGTAGCTTTGTAACTAAAAGCATAAATTACTGGCAGGTTTGACCCTCAACCTGTGCCGTAGTGAGATTTTTTATTAGAGGTTTTTCATTTCACTCCTTGCTGTTTGGATATGTCTGCAATTAGATGTGTTCATCTGAGCAATTGTATGTTTGCTTTCAAATCTTTTTTTTTTTTCCCCCGTTTGAAGCAGGGAGTTGAGTACAGTTCCTGAATATGGTCTCAGAACTTCGTGCTGGTAGCTCTGCAGTTCCATCCATGCTGGTCACATCGAGGTAGTAGATACTGTATAGTAAACAAGCAAGCAAATATACCTGCGAATTAATGTTTTTGTACTTCATAGAACATATTTACGTGGCCAGAGAGAAAAGGAGAGCATTAAATGAGTGGTGAGAATGCTCATCTGGACTGTGGGGGAGGTGGGGTCATTTTCCCGAGTGCACAAGCAGTCCTGAGTTGCTCTGTCTCACCTGGGATCCCCGTGTACACCCCGTCTACATGTTAGTCCTGGAGCTCAGACCAAGTCCCTTTGTCCTTGCCTGAGCTGTGGAGCAGATTGAGCTGCCCTCATGCTCTTGCTGGTTTACTGACTGGACTTTTTGGCTCGGTCTTGAACTTCAGTCATCACCTTGCACTTGTCTGGCAGTCACTGGGCTGCTGATTGGTCCGGGTACCGTCACCTTCCCTGCACTCTGTGGGGAGGTTGCTATCCCTGCCTGTGTTGTGGTTGCCCTTGGCTTCCAGCTTGTTCTCTGTCATGGAGCACCCCTGCTACTCCTTGGCCAGTAGACTCAAATACCTGATACTGAATGACCCTCCAAGTATGCTTCCAGGAACAGGAGATCCGTGTTCAGGTCTCTGTTTCTAAACTTAGCAGATGAGCTAGAATTCTTGCGTACAAGGCCAAGGAGCTTGCCATGACTTTAATGAGAAGCACAGCTGACTAAGCACTTTCCTCTAGCCTTCAGTTACCTAACACGCATACTGCTTTCCTCTGGTGTGTTACCTACCAGCTAGTAGAAGTTTGCTGGCTGTGTGAATCCTGTCTCTAGGTGCTTACGTGCTTCTCTGAACAAGTGAGAGCACATCCTCCCGCAGTGGTTTCAGGTGGTAGACGTATGAGTCCCTCACTCTTCTGCTGGTCCACCACAGTGTTTCCAGAAGGGAGCACACAGCCAGGTCTGTGGTAACCAATCCTCATGCCTAACCTGATTAGGGGACCAGTGAAGGTGGGCTTTTAAAAATAAGGGCTGTTAGGGCCTACAAAATCCACAGCAATAAATGCACCGCTACATGCTCTGCCTCTAAATTTGATGATTCCCAGCCAGTCTCATTTGCAAGTGTAGGAAGGGAGAGTGTCTTACCATTTACAGCCCTCCATGTTTGTAGCGATGTTATTCTTTGTGCTAAATGGTAAGATCGTTAGGGCAGAAGATCTCCAAGCAGACAGATTTCTAGTGCAGCTGTTCTTAATGCGATGCTATGGCAAAAGCTTTGCTCCAGAAATCAAAATGCCACTGTTCGTAAATTTAGTAAAGCTGGCAGCAGTGCTTGTATTGCACATGAAATGGACATGCCAGGAATTCAAAACGGAAAAGACAAGCTCAAATGATGACAGCTAAAAATATATTCTTGATTTTGGGTGTGATAGCAGTGACGTACAAACCCTTAAATTTTCAGAGCTGGCAAAACCCCTTCTAAAATTACCTCTTATGAGTAGAGTGGATAAACGAGAGTATCACTAACATGTTCTTCACACCTAGGTATTGCCAGCTTAATAAGGAAAATAATTGTTTATTTGTGGCCTGCACTTGAAGGCTTTATTATTAGCTGTATCTTCAGCTTTTAAATAATTTTCAAACTCATCTGTTGCTATATGAAAGCCATTTGTGGGGCTGTCTGCCAGCCACATCTTCCCTTTGAGTGAATACGTTGCCTTTTCTGTTCCTAAAAACCACTGTACTGTTCCCTTGTCCCAAGCTAAATTTGAGAATCCAGGAGATTACAAACCTCATCCTGACTGTTCAAAATCAGATCAAATACTAGAACCTTCTGATGTAAAGCAACAAGCTGCTTTGTCAATAAAATTCATCCAAAAATTTCTAAAGGAGTAGTTTTGCTTGGGCAGATTCCATGCAAGTTCAAATGCTGTTTGTTCATGTCACTCTTAGAGCAAATCATAATGCATAAAATTGGTGTGAAAATGTAAAACCATATTAAAAACATCGTGTGTTCTTGACAGTTTGTTGACTGGAAATGTACTCTTGCGTACATCTGGATCAAACCGCTGGGCAATCTCTTACTCTCTAGCTCTGATACAGTCACAGACATGTTGTCCAAGGACCTTTCCTGAGTCCTTTTTCCTGTGTCAGGGTTCTTTTGCTTGTTTCTTTTTCTCTGTAAAAGCATTAACTGACTTTGAGGTATGATTACACAAAGCAATGCAGTGTTAAGATATAAGCTAGTAATAGAGTGATTTAATATCACACTAGAGTTGTTGGGGCTAATTACGCACCTCAGAGGACTAGGTTGCTTTCTGACTAGCCTAGATATCCATGTGCTGCACCAGTGTGTGCAGTGTGAATATAACCTAATACGTTTTTACCAGCAAACCCCCTATGTAATATTTAGCTTCAAATGATATTAAATTTAACTTAAAACTAACAAGTGTTGTCTGATTACTTTTCAATTTTTTCTGTTCCTGTGCTTCCTAAGTCAATTTTGAGGGGACTGAAGAATTATTAGTTTTGGATGAAATCTGGCTGAATTTTTAGACAGTAATAGATGCATTAATTATAAATAATAACTTGAAACAATGTTGGTTGAATTCTTAGGCTTAGATTTTAAAAGTTAAATATTCATAATTCCTCCTTTGCCGTACATTTTTCCACCTTTACCTCCCTCCCTCTTTCCTAACACATCTCCATTTTTAGTTTTCTTCAGCTACAGATGCCTGCTCTTAAAAGGCAAGGCATTACACTAAGCTTTACAGGACTTGTTCTAAAGCTCATTCTGCTATATAGCATTCTACAGTCTAAGATTTAACAGTAAGGATGCTTTTTTTTTTTTCTGTCTGTGAGAATGTTCTTTTTAGCAGCAACACATTTCTTTTATAGTGACATGATGGCAAATAGAGATGTTCGCTGATGTAAAAATAAAATTAGATGCTGTAGTACTGAACTAATTGTTTAATTTCCATGTGCATTAGACAGACGATTATGAAGACCCCTTACTCATCTGAGGTAGCTACCTCACGACATAGCCTCTCTTGTGAAATACAAGGTGTAGTTCAATATGACAAAAATAAAGCAACACATTCAGAGTTGCTGTAAATAAAAAAATTATGTAACTGGGAGAAACTAAATCAGCTTGCATGCAAAGCAGTATGAAAAATAGAATTTTACATTTTAAAACTTAAATTCAAAGTGCAAAAGAATGAACTACAACACTGATTGCTGTGAAGAAATCCTTGCTACATGAGCAGAGTATTGGCTGAATATGCAATGAAGGCATAGTGAAGGAAAGGTATGAGGCAGCTTGAAGGCTATTCTTACTTACTGTGACTAAAGCAGTCTTCTCAAACTCTGTGGTTTCCTTCCCCAGCTGTAAGAAGGACAACTGCGTAGACCCTCCATGCAGAGACTGGAGGAGTTACAGGCATGATGGAAGACAGGATCAGAATTCCAAATGATTTTGACCAGCTGAGGAGGTGGTCTGGAATCAGTGATACAAACCGGAATGAAGGCAAGTTGACAGTGCTTTATTTCACAGGAGAGAACTCTAGTGCAGAAATGCAAGATGGGAAGTAACTTACAGAACAGAACTTGGAGATTACAAGGGACCAGAAATATGAATATGAATCGGCGATATGATGTATTAGGGAGGGTGCAAATATGCAAGGCAAGGATGAGCTTGTTTTCTTCTGCTTGGCACTGGCAAAGCTTGAGCCGCGTACAGTTTTGCAGAGCACAGTTTAAGACAGGAATAAAGAAACGCAAAAGATCTTGAGGGAAAAAAAACAAAGGAATTAAATATTTATACATCATGTTTTTAAGCTTATGGTAGCTGACTGGTAACAGTTTTCTGCTATGTAAAAAGATGTTATATGGACGCTGCATCCAAGTGTAACAGCTTAGCTTGTAGAAAAGGATAACTTGGGACTGAATATGAAGAAAAGTCTTAAGTTGATCAATAAGCGATAAGGCATCGCGGAATGACCTATATGGCTGACAGTGAGCCATAGGGCTGCCCTTTTTCTATTGCGTTTCTTATCTTGTGTTTCAGACCCAGTGCTCCAGAGATGATGAATTTCAGATATTGTGAAGGAAAAGAGGCCATTTCTCAGAGCGAGGAAGAAGGGAAAAAAGGTGGGAGAACTCATGGGGAGACATAGACAGAAGCCTGGGTATGTGTAAGAAAGCAGCAGTCGAGGATGTGGGATGAAGGAAAAAGTTGGTAGCAGGCCAGAAACATAAGGCAGTTGAGGGACCGGAAACTGGGGGCAGGCAGACCTGGGAAATTCTACTTGTAAGCAAACATTCTGCATCTCTGCATGAAGATGGTGCTAGGTGACTTCAAAATGGTCTTTCTTTGCCCTCTATTTCTTACTTGTGTGCAAAGAAGTGCAATAAAACATTTAATTTCTCATCTGCAAACCAAACCTGTCCCCATATCTGCTGAATGACAATTAAAAAAATTCATTCTTGTTGCTAGGACAATTCACCATATCAAGTTTGATGTCAAATATGATGATTTTCACAGTACATGTAACAAACTTCCTTCAACTTTTTGGCAGACACGTTTTTTGAGAAAGGAGTAGTGCCAGTGATGAATTTTGCTTACACCTTGGGTTCCTAATGCTCCTGCTTCAAACACTGGTGCAGGACAGGAGGTGAAATGCTTGTAACTGGGGCACTGACATCTTTTTGTACTCTGCTGTGGTGACACGGTGCTGCTAATTCTTGATGTGCATCTGAACTTATTACTGACCCCGGATGACAGAGAAAGGCTTTGCACGTCATCATTAGACCCAGAGTGGAAGTTGTGGGTTACCACATTTTATAAACTCGCATCTGAGGTGTCTTACTCCTACGAGAAGTTACCTTGTTCCTAGACGTGTAATGGGGAGTCATTGATACACAGTTGTCCAGCGCTTTGAAGTGATGACACCCGATCAGCTGGGTTAGTCCTGATTGTTAGGCTGTATGATAGAAGACTCCTCTGCATCACCAGAAAGGACAGAGGAACAGGTGGGGGACCCCAGAAAGCTAATGTGAGAAGTGGAGCCTCACAGCTGGCTGCTCCCAAGCTAATTTTTTTATTCTTTAGAGAAAAACAACATTGTAATATTTAATTATTTTCATTTAATTGTCTTATTTCCCTCATAATTAGCTTACTATTCATCAATTTCCCTCATAAAACCATCTTATTTCTACCTCTGTTTGCCTTCAAATTCTGTCTTCATCACCCCAGAAAATTCAAAATTTTACAAGGTAAACTAGTTTTGAAAATAAGCTTGTATTTGTGCTAATATGCAAAGAGATCAACTTGAAGACTGCACTTGACACTGGAATTCCTGGGAGGAAAACAAATGCATTTTATTAACTTAACAATCACACATCCCTGAAGTACAGTTATCAGTTGTCTGGAAGGAAGCATATCTTCATCTTTAAATGAACAGGTGCATTTCTCCTTCATTTATTCTTGGCTTTATATAGCCAGGTTTCTTTTCTGCTGGTTTTCATGACAGCAGCTGCTTTTGTTATTCAAGGACTAATTTCCATTAAACTTCTACAGTTTATCAGTTAACAAGGAGTCTTATCTTTTATCAGAAAGTAGACAGCAAGTATGCTAGGCATTCTTTAAGGCTCCAGTTACATGCTGAAGAGAAGCTATGTGACCATTTTTGTTTCAAGTACAGTAAACAGTTGTCATTAGCTACTGTCTTGTGTGGAAATAATAATCTACATCACCATAAGCTAAAACTGACCCCCATATATATACTTTCATCACATCCGTGTTTTCTGGGTATAAATTCCATTTAAAACCTAATTCTGATTTGTGTTAAAATGTGGGTTTTTTTCAGGCAGTACCTGCTTATGGTTTTATATGAGCTTTGCGGCATCAGTCCATGATATGTAAATTTCTAAT
The DNA here is from genome assembly GCF_965231255.1 of Vanellus vanellus. Taxonomy (NCBI): domain Eukaryota; kingdom Metazoa; phylum Chordata; class Aves; order Charadriiformes; family Charadriidae; genus Vanellus; species Vanellus vanellus. The sequence goes on along the minus strand of NC_138908.1, from coordinate 3,815,663 downwards.
GCTCAGAAACATAAAAAACACTGCTAACAACTGCTACAGATTTTACACTCCATTTAGAATAAAACAGTGCCTCTTTTAAAGAATACCTAGAAATTATTAGTGGACTGCATAGGATTATAACATTTTTTATTATGATTATCTATGATTATTTTTTTTAATGTGTAAACTGTTGTTTAACATCACACACGTCTTGGACAGATTACAGAGCAAAAGTTCCCGTCTGAGTTTTATGTTAATCCCCCAGTCTACTGAAAACTGCATTAACATACATTTAGATTTTACAAATAAATCAACACAGTTCTAAATTCTCAAGATGTTGCAATATTTAAACTTACATTGTATAAATATTTAATCCAAGTAGTGTTAAAGGGACACTGTCAAACTCTTATCACCAAAACTTGGGATTTCTTAACAAAAATAGTCAGAGCCAGTTGTTTATATTTAAGACATATCATTTATCTAATAGTGAATTTCTCATAATACAAAAATAATTTCAAGACCTCAAAAACTACTTTCAACTGGATTGTAGCAGCAGTTCACTAACTAACACACACCATTTTGGGCTATGTTCATGTTAAGCTCACTTCTGAGCTACTAAGGAGGTGATTGGTGGCAGCCAACATGGCTTCACTAAGGGCAAATTGTGCCTGACAAATTTGGTGGCTGCCTACAGCGGCATTACAGCTTTGCTGGATAAGGGGAGAGAACAGATGTCATTTACCTGGACTTGTGCAAAGCATTTGATGCTGTTCCGCTTGACATCCTGGTCTCTAAATTGGAGAGACATGGGTTTGATGGATGGACCACTCGGTGGATAAGGAACTGGCTGGACAGTTGCACTCAAAGAGTTACAGCTCTTTAAGTAACAAGGACATGGCTGAAATGCCTCTACACAAATGCACATAGCATGGGGAATAAACAGGAGGAGCTAGAGATGTGTACATGCCTCCAAGGCCAAGATCTTATTGGCATCACAGAAACGTGGTGGGATGCTTCCTACAACTGGAGTGCTGGCATGGAAGGTTAAAGCCTCTTCAGGAGAGAGAAGCAGGGGAAATGAGGAGGCGGTGTTGCCCTATATGTCAAAGACCATCTGGAGTGCCTGGAGTTCAGCCTAAGGATGGATAAAGAGCTGAGAGCTTACGGGTCAGGATTAAAGGGAAATCAGGAGCAAGGGACATTACAGTGGGGGTCTGCTCCAGACCACCTGACCAGGAAGACGGAGCGGATGAGGCCCTCTATAGACAGATAGGGCTGGCATTGCATTCGCAGACCCTGGTCCTCATGGGCAACTTCAGCCACCCCACCATCTGTTGGAAGGATAACACAGCAGGGCATAGGCAATCCAGGAGGTTCTTGGATTGTACCGATGACAGCTTCCTTCTCCAAGTGGTAGAGGAGCCAATGAGGAGAGGAGCTGTGCTGGACCTTGTTCTTACCAACAAGGAGGGGCTGGTAGGCAGTATCAAGCTCAAGGGTACCCTGGGTGCAGTGACCATGAAATGGTTCACCATGACCATGAAGTTCTAGATCCATGAGGCAGTGAGGAAGGTGCACAGCAAGGTAACCACCCTGGACTTTAGGAGAGCTGACTTTGGCCTCTTGAAGAATCTGCTTGGTGTGGTGCCATGGGATGAAGCACTGGAGAGAAGAAGGGCCCAAGCAAGCTGGTTAATACTCAAGGTTCACCTCCTCCAAGCTCAAGAGTTATGCATCCCAACAGAATCACAGAATCACAGAATTTTCAGAGTTGGAAGGGACCTCTAGAGATCACCTAGCCCAACTCCCCTTCTAAAGCAGGATTGCCTAGAGCACATCACTCAGGACTGCATCCAGGCTGGTCTTAAAAATCTCCAGAGAAGGGGACTCCACAGCCGCCCTGGGCAGCCTGTTCCAGTGCTCTGTCACCCTCACCATAAAGAAGTTTTTCCGTGTATTTGAACGGAACTTCCTGTGTTCTAATGTGTGCCCATTACCCCTCGTCCTGTCACTTGGAACCATTGAAAAGAGCCTGGCTCCATCCTCCTTCAACCCACCCTTTAGATACTTGTACGCCATAATAAGGTCTCCCCTCAGCCTTCTCTTCTCCAGGCTAAAGAGTCCCGGCTCTCTCAGCCTTTCTTCATAAGGCAGATGCTCCAAGCCCTTAATCGTCTTAGTTGCTCTTCGCTGGACTCGCTCCAGCAGTTCCCTGTCCCTCTTGAACTGGGGAGCCCAAAACTGGACACAGTATTCCAGTTGTGGCCTCACCAGTGCAGAGTAGAGGGGGAGAATGACCTCCCTCGACCTACTGGCCACACTTTTCCCTATGCAGCCCAGGATTCCATTGGCCTTTTTGGCAACAAGGGCACATTGCTGGGCCATGGATAATTTACTGTCTACCACGACCCCCAGATCCTTCTCCTCCGAGCTACTTCCCAGCAGGTCCGCCCCTAACCTATACTGATGCCTAGCATTCTTCCTCCCCAGGTGGAGGACCTTGCACTTGCTTTTGTTGAACCTCATTAAGTTCTTCTCTGCCCAGCTCTCCAGCCTGTCCAGGTCACGCTGGATGGCAGCACGGCCCTCTGGGGTGTCAGCCACCCCACCCAGTTTGGTATCATCAGCGAACTTGCTGAGGATACACTCTGTCCCCTCATCCAGGTCATTAATGAATATATTGAACAAAATTGGACCGAGTATTGACCCCTGGGGGACACCACTGGTTACAGGCCTCCAACTAGACTCTGTGCCGCTGATCACAACCCTCTGAGTTCTGTCCCGCAGCCAACTGTCAATCCACCTCACTGTCACCTCATCTAGCCCATACTTCCTCAGCTTCCTAATGAGGATGTCATGGGAGACAGTGTCAAAAGCCTTGCTAAAGTCAAGGTAGATGACATCCACAACTCTCCCCTCATCCATCCAGCCAATTATAACATCATAGAAAGCTATCAGATTGGTCAAGCACGATCTACCCTTGGTAAATCCATGTTGACCACTTCCAATAACTTCCTGTTCCTCAACGTGTTTGGAGATGACATCCAGAATGAGTCGCTCCATTACCTTCCCAGGGACAGAGGTGAGACTAACTGGTCTGTAGTTCCCTGGGTCCTCCTTCTTGCCTTTTTTGAAGATTGGAGTGATGTCAGCCTTCCTCCAGTCCTCAGGCACCTCTCCTGTTCTCCATGACCGTTCAAAGACGATGGAGAGTGGTCTAGCAATAACATCTGCCAGCTCTCTCAGCACTCGTGGGTGCATGCCATCAGGGCCCATGGACTTGTGAATGTCCAGCTTGGCCAAGTGGTCTCTGACACGGTCCTCCTCAACTGAGGGAAAATCTTCCTCTCTCCAGACCTTCCCCTTTGCCTTCAGAGTATGGAATTCGTGAGGGACAGCTTTAGCAGTGAAGACCGAAGAAAAGAAGGCATTCAGTAACTCTGTCTTTTCTGTGTCTTCCACCACTAGGGCACCTGTCTCATTCACCAGTGGGCCTACATTTTCCCTAGTCTTCCTTTTTCTATTGATATACTCAAAGAATCTCTTCTTATTGTCTTTAACTGCAGTGGCCAAGCTGAGTTCTGATTGAGCTTTGGCCCTTCTCATTTTCCCCCTACATAGCTTTGATATATCTTGATAGTCCTCATAAGTTGCCAACCCCCTTTTCCAGAGAATGTAAACTTTCCTTTTTTCCCGAGATTCAGCCAAAGTTCTCTATTTAGCCAGGCTGGTCTTCTTCCCCGTCTGCTCATTTTTCGAGACAAGGGGATGGCCTTCTCCTGCGCTTTTAAGAGCACCTGCTTGAAGTATGCCCAGCCTTCCTGGGCACCTTTGCTCTTCAAAACTGCCTCCCAAGGGACACTCTCAACCATGCTCCTAAACAGGCTAAAGTCTGCCCTTCGGAAATCCAAGGTGGTAGTTCTGCTGGCTCCCCGCCTTACTTCATCAAGAATTGAAAATTCTATCATTTCGTGATCACTCTGCCCAGGGCGACCTCCAACCTTTACATCCCCCACAAGACCTTCTCTGTTAACAAACAGTAGGTCCAGCAGGGCACTTCCCCTAGTTGGTTCCTTCACCAGCTGTGTTAGGAAGTTGTCTTCCACACACTCCAGGAACCTCCGGCACTGTTCCCTCTCTGCCGCGTAGTATTTCCAGCAGACGTCTGGGAAGTTGAAGTCCCCCACAAGAATAAGGGCAGATGATCATGAGACCTCTGCCAGCTGCCTATAGAATACTTCATCGGCTTCTACATCATGACTGGGAGGTCTATAACAAACTCCCATCACGATGTCTGCCTTATTGGCCTTCCCCTTAATTCTTATCCATACACACTCAACACTGTCATCCACACTTCCAACATAGAAGGCAGCACACAGAAAAGCCAGGAGGCCTGCATGGATGAACAAGGAGCTCTTGGACATGCTCAAAAATAAAAAGGAGGCCTACGGGGGGTAGAAACAGGGGCGGGTAGCCTGGGAGGTATACAAAGAAATCATTCAGGCAGCCAGGGAACACATTAGGCAAGCTAAAGCTAAGGCCAGGGACATCAAGACAAACACAAAATCCTTCTATAAGTATGTCAGTGAGAAAAGAAAGACTAGGGAACATGTGGACCCTCTACAGAAGGAAACGGAAGACCTGGACACCCAGGATAGAGACAAAGCTGAGGTACTCAACGACTTTTTTGCCTCAAGTCTTCACTGGCAAAGACTGCAGCCACAGTACCCATGATGCAGAGGGCAAAGGCCTGGACTGGGAAAATGAAGAACCACCCACTGTAGGTGAAGATCAAGTACAAGACGACCTGAGGAACCTGAAGGTGCACAAGTCCATGGGACCTGATGAGATACATCCATGGGTCCTGAGGGAATTGGCAGACAAAGTTGCTAAGCCACTAGCCATCATATTTGAGAAGTCGTGGCAGTCTGGTGAGGTTCGGGCAAACTGGAAAAGGGGAAACGTAATGCCTATTTTAAAAAAGGGAAAAAAGGAAGACCCAAGGAAATACAGGCCAGTCAGTCTCACCTGTGCCTGGCAAGATCATGGAGCAGCTCCTCCTGGAAACTTTGCTAAGGCACATGGAAAAAGAGGTGGTGATGGTTAGCAGGCAACATGGCTTCACTAAGGGCAAGTCTTGCCTGACAAATTTGGTGGCCACCTACGAGGCGGTTACAGAGGTAGTGGACAAGGGAAGAGCAACTGACATCGTTTACCTGGACTTGTGCAAAGCATCTGACGCTGTTCTGCATGACATCCTGGTCTCTAAATTGGAGAGACATGGGTTTGATGGATGGACCACTCGGTGGATGAGGAACTGGCTGGATGGTTGCACTTGAAGAGTTGCAGTCAACAGCTCAATGTCCAGGTGGTGAGCAGTCACAAGGGGTGTTTGTTCCTCAGGAGTCAGTACTGGGACCAGTGCTGTTTAACATCTTTGTCAGTGACATGGATGTTGGGATCAAGTGCACCCTCAGCAAGTTTGCCTACGACACCAAGCTGTGTGCAGCGGCTGACACCCTGGAGGGGAGGGATGCCATCCAGAGGCATCTGGACAGGCTGGAGAGGTGGGCCAGTGCCAACCTCATGAAGTTCAACAAGGCCAAGTGCAAGGTCCTACATCTGGATCAGGGCAATCCCAAGCACAACTACAGGCTGGGAGGAGAAGAATGGTTGGAGAGCAGCCCTGAGGAGAAGGACCTGGGGGTGCTGACTGATGAGAAGCTCACATGAACCAGCAATGCATGATCACAGCCCAGAAAGCCAACCGTATCCTGGGCTGCATCAGAAGAAGTATGGCCAGCAGGTCAAGGGAAGGGATTCTGCCCCTCCACTCCACTCTTGTGAGACCCCACCTGGAGTACTGCATCCAGCTCTGGAGCCCCCATAATAGGAATGACATGGACCCGTTGGAACGGGTTCAGAGGAGGGCCACAAAGACGATCCAAGGGCTGGAGCCCCTCTGCTGTGAGGACAGGCTGAAAGAGTTGGGGTTGTTCAGCCTGGAGAAGAGAAGGCTCCTGGGAGACCTTACAGTGGCTTCCCCAGTACCAAAAGGGGGCCTACAGGAAAGCTGGAGAAGGACTACAAGGGCATCTAGTGATAGGATGACAGGTAATGGCTTTTAAGTGGAAGAGGGGAGATTTAGATTAGATAATAGGAAGAAATTTTTCACTTTGAGGGTGGTGAGACACTGGAACAGGTTGCCCAGAAAAGCTGTGCAAGCTCTATCCCTGGAAGGGTAGACGGGGCTTTGAGCAACCTGGTCTAGTGGGAGGTGTCCCTGCCTGGGCAGGGGGGTTTGAACTCAATGATATTTAAGGTCCCTTCCAACCTAAATCATTCTATGATTCTATGACACTATTCCCTAGATTTCGGTCAAAGGAAAAAAAAAAAAAAACAAACAGGCAATTGCTGTTATCTACATATACTTAGTGGACTTAATCATGGCTTAATAGCTTTTTGACAGTGATCTGGACATTTATGGATTTTGTAGCTGATACTGAGCACAGATTTACACACAAATGATGGAGGATATCTTTCCTTTTGAATGGAGGTGTCCCTGCCTATGGCAGGGGGTTTGGAACTCGATGATCTTCAAGGTCCTTTCCAACGTAAACCATTCTATGATTCTATGACATGCTTGTGACCCTTCTCTCAGGAGCTCAGGTTTTACAATACAGTAAAGTCTGGCTATAGGTATTCTAATATTGGATCAAATAAACAAACCAATAGTGGTATAACACAAAATGCTAATTCAACTTGATCTTAGTCTCCTAATGATCATTTGCAAAATTTTAGCAACTGGCATACATACTGACAGGCTTTGTGACCGAAGAGGTTTCTCTGCCCATGTTACTGCATGGGATTATCACCAGTACTCCTACAGCCTTCCCAAAAGCATAGAGCAAGATTACTACTGGTATTACACCACAGGTGGCTAATTCGAAGGAATTCAGCTACTCTTGAGTAACCTGCATCACCATGGCTTCACCTGTGTAACTGGTGTAAGCTGCAATGCTATGTATTTCTTCAGCCATTCTGACTTTCACACTTGGCACCTGAGATCTGTGACTGCCCGTTGTGAACCCCTGGCTATCAAGAGCAGTGTCTGGACTGCTACGTAAATAGCAGCATGCATACACAGGCTAAAAAGGAAAAACACACTGTGAAGTTTGTTCTGGGCCTCTTCACTGAGTGGCTGGTTTTGCTTCCCAGGCTAACTTTTTGTATTTCTTCTTCTGGCCAACTGAGGCCAAGACAAAAAGCTCTTAGCTTCATTTATGACAGAAGACTACCCACTGATTAAATGCTCCTTATTTAATACAGACGTACTTGGATTTCTCAAAAAAAGAGACTATGACCCAAGTGATAAGAGGTCTTTCAAGTGGTGCATTGCTACACCTGCCCTGCCCACTTACAATTTTGCTTCAGCTTGGAGATAGGCACTGCTAACAAGAGCTAGGTACCTCACAAACCTGGTGAAGAATATACAAATCTGGTGAAGAATATATTCACATAGAGTAAAGGCAGGAGTGCAGCAATCTGTTGTCATGGTTTGAGATACAACAAAACCAATTTTATTTTCAGTAATTTTACTTTTCACCTAAGTCTCTTCTGACTGACTGTACTGAAATTAATGGTATTTTTTTCAGACAGTCTCTGCTTCTAGCAGAGATAAGGCCTGATGTTTATAGTTAGTGCCAAGGGACGGTATAAAATCATAGAATCATAGAATCGTCTAGGTTGGAAGGGACCATCATCAAGTGCAACCATTAACCCAGCACTGCCAAGTCCACCAGTAAACCATGCCCTCAGCACTATCTGCCCATCTTTTAAATACTTCCAGGGATGGTGACTCTACCACTTCCCTAGGCAGCCTGTTCCAATGCTTGACAACCCTTTTGGTGAAAAAATGTTTCCTAATATCCATCCTAAACATACCCTGGTGCAATTTGAGTCCATTTCCTCTTGTCCTATTACTTCTTACTTGGGAGAAGACACCAACCTTGACCTTGCTGCAGCCTCATTTCAGGTAGTTCTAGACAGAGATAAGGTCTCCCGTCAGCCTCCTTTCCTCCAGGCTGAACAATCCCAGTTTCCTCAGCTGCTCCTCATAAGATTTGTGCTTCAGACCCCTCACCAGCTTCGCTGCCCTTCTCTGGACATGCTCCAGCACCTCAATGTCTTTCTTTTCATGAGAGGCCCAAAATTGAACACAGTACTTGAGGTGGGGCCTCACCAGTGCCGAGTACAGGGGGACAGTCACTTCCCTAGTCCTGCTGGCTCACTATTCCTGATACAGGCCAGGATGCTGTTGGCCTTCTTGGCTACCTGGGCATACTACTGGCTCATATTCAGCTGGCTGTCCACAAATGCCCCCTGGGTCAGTCTGAACAGGATGGGACATTAAAAACGTGCTCTACACCACAGCCAGGGACAATGGTCCTACCTGGAGCCTCTGGCAGAAAGCACCAGGAGAGACTTGAAGTCAACTCCTTGGATTTTGGAGTCGAGGATACAACAGCTCCAAGGCCAACTCTACTCCAACTAAGAAGAAATATTGGCAGCATATGAAGGAGTTAGAGCTGCTTCAGAAGTGGTTGGTACTGAAGCACAGCTCCTCCTGATGCCTCAATTTCCAGTACTGGGCTGGATGTTCCTGAATCCATTTCCCATCTGCCGCTGAGTCACGGAATCATGGAGTTTTCAGAGTTGGAAGGGACCTCTAGAGATCACCCAGCCCAACTCCCCTGCCAAAGCAGGATTGCCCAGAGCACATCACTCAGGACTGCATCCAGGCGGGGCTTGAACATCTCCAGAGAAGGGGACTCCCCCCCCTCCCTGGGCAGCCTGTTCCAGTGCTCTGTCACCCGAACCGTAAAGAACTGTTTCCGTGTATTTGAACGGAACTTCCTGTGTTGTAACTTGTGCCCATTGCCCCTCGTCCTGTCACTGGGAACCATTGAAAAGAGCCTGGCTCCATCCTCCTTCAACCCACCCTTTAGATACTTGTACACCATAATAAGGTCTCCCCTCAGCCTTCTCTTCTCCAGGCTAAAGAGTCCCAGCTCTCTCAGCCTTTAGTGCAGTCTGGGATTTTACCAGTGCCTGCTGGTGATGTGATCATCATCCTGGGAGCTCAATATTGGTTTTGTATGTATTTGTATGTATTTTATTATTTTCTTATTAATATTTTTATCTTTTCTATTTATGGTTAATATTTCATTAAAGCTGTTTTAGGTTTTTTTTCAACCCATAAGTCTGTCTCCCTTCCCTTTTGGGAAGGGAGAGGGACACTCTCATTCTTTTAGTGGCAAGCCCAGCCTAAATCATGACATCTGTGAAAGGAGAGAAGTATTACATAAGATATTTTCTTGCATAATTTTTAGACAGAGATGCCTTTTTATTTTGCAATTTTTTTGCGACTGTTTTTTTTTTTCACCAGCATTTACACCTATTGAGAAGACTTCCACTCCCCCACGCCTTAGACAGAGCCCGAACTTTGGGCTCCCTTTCTGTGGGTATGATGAGAGGGGGAAAAAAAGCCTTCGCATAGAATGAAAGCCAAACAAATAATGTTAAACTCCACTAAAATTTGGGAAAAACATTTGCACTCTTTTTAGGAAAGTATATATGTCTATATACAAAAATATCATCAGACAGTGTCCTTTTAAAAAAGTTAAGTATATACAGACTATTAGAGTAATTACATAAACTCTAACCATTTCAACAGCTTTTAAACATCACATTCAATTTTCATAAGCAAATTACAATGTTATTTAGCATTTCTCAATGTATTCAACTTTTTTTTGCAACAGAGTCAAATGCAATGCACTTTACTTTTCATAAAAGCCGTATGAATCAAACACCTCATAAGCAAACAGTGAACAGCTCAAGTTACATTCACTTTCTGGTAACTGCTGTTTAATGCTGCACCTGCAGTAGGGCAAGGTAATGTTAAAGCCTCCATCCTTCCCCTAACACAGGGCATTAACAACCGAGTTACAATCCAGTCACATAGAAATACTCTTAAGCACAAATAAAACCTTTAAGCTTGTCACAGCCCAGTTCTCTCAAATTTACAAAATGTACTCCGTAAATAAAAATTTGTTTTATAAGCTCATCAGAAAAAAACCAAACACATCAAGCAAGGGCTCGATCCACTTTGTGCAGACTAGTCTAACACATTACTTCATTAGTTTGCACATTCTCTAATCCTAACTCACACACCTATAAGCAGAATAGTTCCCTAGCCGATGGTAAGAGTGCTCGTTCTTGCTCCTCTGTCAGGGCACAGGCATCCCCTGCACCACACCAGGAAGCATGAAAGGCCTCAATAGTCCCGTCTGCTGTTGGATCTGCACCAAAAGCTTTTTGGGTAAGCTGACGTATCTATACCTTCCTGCTTGGAAGTTTGGTCTATAGCATCTCCATATGTTAGTGGATTCTAAAGAAACTGCCAGGCAGCTACTTGGCAAAGATGCAGGCGATGATGATGGGTGCAGCACGCACTGAGCAGCAGGCGACATGGCTGCAGAATGGCCCTCACATCATTCTGCCCGCTGAGTCCTGCACAGGTGTTGCTCTTGCTTTGACCTAACCGTGCTGGTCCCAGCACACACCAGGTCTCAGCACAAGCTATGTTAGGCCAAAACCTGACCAGCAGTTGAATGGATAGTCTCAAACCTACTGCTACATCGACAGGGTTTCAGGCATGAATGTAAAACTTCTCATCTTGGCATATACACATCTGTCAGAATCCTAACAAAAATAAAACAATATATTTCAATCACAATGCATGTGCAAACATGCCCTGAAAAAATAGAAAGAAAAATGGTAGCTTTGGCTAAAACTACTAGCTTACATACTTTTTATAAAAATGGGAATAAAGTAGGCAAAAATAAGGAGAATTTTTGCAGCTCATCTGTATCAATTTGCTAGCTCTTTACTAATGCTGACTGCTTTTGCTTGTATCAACACTTTCACAAGCCATTTGGGTTTTCAGCAGGGAATAGATCGCACAAAATGCAGTCCCTAAGAAGTGACTCTCGAATTTGTAATGCGAAGTGCTATGCTTGCAAGGGATCTCATGGCACATGTAGAAACCTTGTGACAAACTCCAGCTTGCGCAATGTAGTTGGAAGCTAACCGATACAGCCTTTCTGCCCCAAATATGTTAAAGTGCCCAGGCAGTACCTTCTCCACAAGACCTCTGTCCACTAACTCCATGAGGCGCTGGCAGCTTGCAACGTAGTCACTTACTCTGCTGTAGGGAAGCCAGTCAATCATTGATCCGTCGTACACCACGTCTCCGCTGAACAAAATCTTCCGGTCTTTGTCATGTAAGCAAATACTGCCTCTTGAGTGACCAGGCATGTGCATGACAGTAAGCTGTCGGTCTCCAAGGCTGATCACATCCCCTGCAAATAAATGCGTTACAGGAAAATATATGCATTTATCCTTTATATTAAAAACCACAAGAAGAGTATGACCTATCCATATGCTGAGAATTTGTATGTACTATATATCCACTACAATGGGGCATTTATTTTCTTCCTGACTGCCAGAGGTATCTGAAAGATAGACTTGACATTCGTGTATTTTCCAATGTTAGTAATATTTAACACAGGCTTGGGCTGTATTAATTGCATCTATTCCCACCCTAATAAACTAAAGAATGTGAAAAGAAATGTGATGGAGAAAATGAAACAGGAAACAAACAGAATACGTATAAACTGGGTCTCCTGCAAAGTGAGTATTTCACAATTTATTATAATTTTACCCTCACCTAATTCACCTAGTAACTGCTGTTACTTCTGAAAGGCAAAATTGTTGAGAGATATTAGTTGTTTAGCTTAAAAAAAAAAGTTTTAATTAGAATAAATTACTTAGGGTAATTTATTATTATTATAATTAATTACTTGGGGTGATTTATGCTGTTTGCTTAGCTTTACTTAGCATGAGTAGCTAGATTTGCTGAAGCCCTTAGGCCACAATAGAGTTAATTTTCTCAGTAATTTTCCTAGCAGGTGGTACAGTGCTGTGTTTAGTCTTTTAGGCTAAGAAGAATGTTGATAACACACTGATGTTTTGGTAGTGTTTTCCCTAAGCCTGGGACTTTTCAGTTCCCCATGTTCGGCCAGCGAGCACAAGGACACAAGAAGCGTAAACCAAAATATAGGTGATAACCCTCAGCAGAGACAGCAAGATAAGAGCACTCAACAGCGGCCTGCCTAGACACAGAAAAAGAGTCCAAGAAGGTGTTAGAAGACCCCAGACCAAAAATCACCATTGGACTAAAAGACGTGTGAACAGTGCGTGAGGGGTGGGTGTAGAGAACTAAAGGGTATAATTGCCTGGGGATTTCTTTGTTCAGGGTGCCTCCCTTTTTGGAAGCACCCAGCCTAGGATGACCTTGCTGCTGCACCTTTCAATTAAAACACTTATTTTTATAAAACCTGATACCTAAGACTCTGCTGCAGGAAACATACGGTCAAGCCTGAAGAAGGAGGAAGCGTGCCCAAGAATGTGTGTATGTGCGTGTGAGGTGTGGGAAGGGGCACCCGTTGGCTCATGGGGGTCACCCACTGCAAAGAGACCCTGGTCCTGGCAGTGACAGACTCAGGTGGTGTCTGTGTGACTCCTTGGATGGTGTGTGAATCCTTGGGCAACAGCTTCTCCTTTTAACAAAATGACAGAACATAAATTGCTGGAGGACAACCAGGACTGGCCTCCACACAGTTTCTTCATCTCATTCAAGCAGATGTATAAAAATAGAACTTTTGTAACATAAAAGTCACTATTTTTTTTTTTTTTTTGCCAGCTTTGTGAATGCCTTTTCATTATACTAGCCACTGAACTCGTACTTTCAGGAGAAAGTCGGTCTAGGAATGGAGGACAGGCCAGCTAAGTCTACTGCGGATTTCAAATTGTAATGCCAGCTAATTAAAAATGTGTAAACCCCATTAATTTACAAGTGGTAAATATGTAAACTTAAGAAGAAGACTTAACAACTGCTTAACAACTATATGAAACAGTTCTAAAAGAAGTAACATCCAGTACCATCAGGAAACGATGCTTAAAACTGTAATATGCATTTCAAGTTCCAGGGAGAAGTTACCAAACCTCTAGTGTATTAGAAATTGGAAAGTTACAGATCTGTCCAACACCACAGACAAGCATGCCACAAATTTACTCAAGACTCAGCAAGCCTAAAGGTACTTAACTCTTGAAAGGCAGACTTTTTGTGACAGGACCCTTGGTACTCCACTGAAAAGAGTTAATGAAAATACTAGAACAGCATTTGGAAGTCACTGAAGAACTAACGTCTGAGCAGGCAGTACCCAACAGGGGAAGGCATCCCTATATTTGCAGAAGCAGCTAGTTTCAAAATTAACATAACTTTTTGGTCAAATTCTCTTTCAGGGAAATGTTGGGAAGCCTTGGTAGGAGAAAGAAATAGACTTGACTGTTGAGAAGATTTTGCAGAAAATGCCTGTGTTGGTGAATGAAACAACAGTGGAGGTGGTGATATTACTGGAGCAAAGTGTTTCGGTGGGTTTCAAACTCCTCCGGGCACTGAAGAGAGTAAAAAGAAACAGAATATGGCATCCAAAATTTAAAGAAGAAATATGCAGAATTTGAGAAAGAAAAAAAAAGGACTGGGACAGCTGAAAGAAACTGTGTGTTAGAATGTACAAGTGACTAGGAAAACAGTAAATGGTAAGGCATAATACAAGTAAATGCAATTTTAGCTAGAAAAGCCAAAATGAAAAATACTTGGAATATCTGGTAAGATTAAGGTAATGCATAAACAAAGCAGGCAATGTACAAGCAAAAGCTGCAGCTTTGCACTGTAACAGAATATTGCCCCTGCCACATTCTGTATTTTCAGCATTACTGGATAGTCTCACCCCACAGCAATGGCACATGCACCGAGATGACATGCCACTTCCATGCCGTGTGTCTCAACAAACTTCTGTTGATTGCCCGTAGTTAAAAGTACCTATATGGGATGGCCCTAATACAGCCAAGAAGAGACTTAAGTCGCCTTCAAAAGGTGTCACCTGTCTGTCAGACAGCTGCCCATTGGCTTCTGCTTCACCATATTGTACAGTTGGGCTGTCTGTCGCCCAAACAACCCAGTCATTGTTACCTACAAGAGACTAAATGGAATTTCATCTACAACAAGCCACTTTGGTAAATGTTACATTTACGTAAATCCTGTAAACGAAAATCTGTATTCTTCACAGTACGCATTTCAAAAAATTGCTTTGTTCTTTACACTGCTATGCCTCGACAGTTTATAAATCACAGCATCGTAGAATGGTTTAGGCTGGAAGGGACCTTAAAGATCACCTAATTCCAACCCTGCTGCCCTGGGCAGGGACACCAAAAATCATAAGGGCCACCAGGTGCCAGAGCTGATGGACGCGGTGACATACTGTTAGAAGCTCAATTAGCCAGTCACTCACTTTTTAATTACCGTCGAGCGATTCCAAGGCAAAAAAAAACCCTGCACCACGAGGCAAACGGATCAGGCCATCCCGGGTTATTTTACGTGCATTTCCCCAGTTCCCGCCAACACTTTCCCAACAGTCAGAAAGAAGCATTTTCACTCTTTTTTTTAAATTTACTTATAATTTTTCCCCACTCACCCTCCTGCAGCAGGCGGGTGGGCCGCACCGGGGGGACGCGGAACTGCCGTGCCCGCCAGCCGGGCCGCGGCGGCCGCGCCACCTCCCGCTCCCACAGCCAAGTGACGGCCTCGTAATTGTCGCCGCGGAGCAGGGCCGCCGCCTCGGCGCTGTGCACCGCCACCTCCTCGAAGTGCTGCAGTCCCCCCGAGTGGTCGAAGTGAACGTGGGTGGCGACGGCCAGCAGCGGCCGCTCGCTGGCCCCCTCGGCCGGCGCCAGCAGCCCGGCGGCCCGCAGGTAGTCGGGCAGGCTGCGCAGCCCCAGCCCCGCGTCGATCACCACGTCCCGCTGCGAGCCCCGCACCAGCCAGATATTGGCCCGGTTGCCGGACTCGTAGAAGCGCTCTTGGATCCAGAAGATCCCGTCGCCCAAGGGTTTGTGGGCGAACCACTCCAGCGCCGACATCGCCTGGCCGCCGCTTCCATCCACCGCCACGCTCCCCTCAGCGCCGCGGCAGCGGCGGCGGGCGGGCCCGGGCCCGGCCCACTGCGGCAGCCGCGGGCGGAGCGCGGCGGCGGGCGGGCGAGGCAGCGGGGGAGCGCTGAGGGAGTGTCGAGGGGCGGCGAGGTTTCCCTGAGGAGGGTGAGGGAGCCCTTGAGGGGGGTTGAGGTTGCCCTGAGGGAGGTGAGGGAGCCATAAGGGGGTCCCGAGAGGCCGTGAGGGGGCCCTGAGGGGGAGTGAGGGGGCCCTGAGAGGATGCTGAGGCGGGGTGAGGTTGCCCTGAGGGGGACGAGGTTGCCCGGAGAGGGGCTGAGGGAGTGTTGAGGGGCGGTGAGGTTGCCCTGAGGAGGGTGAGGGAGCCCTTGAGGGGGTCGCTGAGGGAGCCCTCAGGTGGGGGGTAAAGGGGTGAGGTTGCCCTGAGGAGGATGAGGGAGCCATGAGGGGGTCCTGGGGGGCGGTGAGGTTGCCCTGAGTGGGGGTGAGGGAGCCCTGAGGGGTTGAGGGAACCCTGGCAGGGGTGATGGAGCCCTAAAAGGGGCTGAGGGAGCCCTGAGGGGGGTGAGAGCGCCATCAGGGGGTCCCTAGAGGCAGTGAGGGAACCCTGAGGGGAGTGAGGGAGCCCTGAGGGAGGCTGAGGGAGCCTAACCAGGGGTGATGGGGCCCTGAGGGGATCCTGAGGAGGAGTGGGGTTACCCTGAGGGGAGTGAGGGAGCCCTGAGGAGGGTGAGGGTGCCATAAGGGTGTCCCAAGAGGTGGTCAGGTTGCCCTGAGGGGACTGAGGGAGCCCTGAGGGGGATGAGGTTGCCCTGACAGGGGTGATGGACACCTGAGGCGGGGGGGGGGAGACAGCCATGAGGTGGTCCCGAGGGGCTGTGAGGGAGCCCAGATGGGGATGAGGGAGCCCTGAGGGACGGTGAGGTTGCCCTGAGGGGGGCAAGGGAACCCTTGAGAGGGGCTGAGGGAGCCCTGAGGGGGTCCTGAGGGGCGGTGAGGTTGCCCTGAGGGGGGCAAGCGAACCCTTGAGAGGGGCTGAGGGAGCCCTGAGGGGGTCCTGAGGGGCGGTGAGGTTGCCCTGAGGGGGGCAAGGGAACCCTTGAGAGGGGCTGAGGGAGCCCTGAGGGGGTCCTGAGGGGCGGTGAGGTTGCCCTGAGGGGGGGAAAGAGAGCCCTTGAGAGGGGCTGAGGGAGCCCTGAGGGAGCCCTGAGTGGGCTGGGGGATCTCAGCTGTTGCATGAGGGGATGGAGGGGTTGAAGCCCCTTCTGCTGTTGCGACAGGGCCCGTCGCTGCCCGGAGGAGGCGGCCAAGATGGAGGGGATGGTGAAGCCATAAAGGTGGTGAGGGGAGCAGGGGGAGGATGAGGAGAGAGGGAGTGGGAGAGGGCAACGAGGAGCTGAGAGGATGTATTCCTGGATGGCAGGGGCTTGTGGCCATGGTGACACATGTTTTCACCTTTTTACCTTCAGGGGCATCAGGTGAAAAGAAAAAAAAAAAACACCACAAAATCTCAGTATTTAAATTTCAGCCCTTTCTCCTTTATCCAGTCTTCCCTTCCACTCTTTACACCTGTCTCTGCAAATCAAGGATCCAAACACGATCAAGAGTTTTGTTCTGAGGAAAGCATACAATAGCAAGAGCTCATCTGAGTCTCCTCACACCTGCCACCATCGGACCAGCTACCCCGAAGCCAGCAGGGACCGTTTCCACAGGCCTTTCCCTCCCGTAGGCCTCTGCAGCCTTCCCTTGACTGACTGACTGCCCAAGCAACAGCGTATGTAGTTGTGAAGGAATTTTAAAAGCTTAAATCTGAAATTTGCTTTCTCATTTGTAGAGCAAATGACACACAAACTATCTGTAAACACGAAAATGTGCCCAAGTGCTCCATTAGGCATCCCTCCTGGCAGCCCAAACACGAGTTGTCATGGTAACTTTGCCATGCTTGTACAACTCAACTTTTCTGTCAGGATTTCTCCGGTCATCTGTCACTTTATGGTGTCAGTAGACATAAACCTTCTAAGCCAGTATGCTTGAAAAACATCACAGGTTTCAGTAAAACTGCGGAATTGAAATACCAGTAGTTTTAAAGCTCATTACTTCTCATCAGACTAATGTGCTATTTCAAGAGAATCTTACGTGAGTTAAGTTTACAATAGCATTTTAAAAATGGATCTTTATATTCACTATATTTAATGCAAACAATGTGCCTCTCCTTGCTAGCTGGGCTTCTCCTGTGACTTTTTGTGTCTTTGTCTTCTTCTGTTGTTGGTTCCGTTCTCTCACACCCAGATAATATAATTGCTTATGTTTGGAGCTTTGCTATATCTTTTCGCTCTCTCTGTTCTGCCAGGCACATATCTTGCTTTTCATCCTGCTTTCAAATGAGTTTGCTATTTCTTTTATCTTTTCTCTTTTTTTTTTTTTTTTTCATTTCCAGTTAATTAAATGCTCAGGCTTAGCTTTTGCTTTGTTGTCTTTCTTAAAATGATTTATTTAGGTCTTTCTGCTTATTTGTAGGCAGTTTTCTGTGCTGCTGAGTGATGTGGAACTATGTAATGTGATTTTGTTTTATCCAAGCAGAGTGTATTCCTGTTGGAAATAATAAGTAGGAAAATTCTTGCATCAACATGTTTCTCACTGGCATTTAACAAAAAGACCATTGCTTCTATTTGCAGGAATCTTAAAAGATCTTAATTTCAAGTATATATGTCTTTGCTTCTAATCATAATTCTCCCCTGGATTTCTTGTTATTTTAGACAAGCATATGAGAAGCTGTAGGTATTGCACTGTTTTTGTTTCCTGTTTGAGCTTGCTATCTCACCCACACGCTAATGGTGGAAAGAGATGTGATGATACCAGTACAGTAGTAAGTCCAGAACAGGCACGTTCTTACCAAGCAGGGTGCAATACGGCAACCTTGCAATTAATGGTAAATACCACATGGAATTTCTGGGCTGGAGGCTTGAATTGATCTTTACACGGTCTTGGGGAGAGAGCAGTACACATTGCTTCAACCGGGCTTCTGTTGGGTCCCATTTCTTGACATCTTCCCCGCAAAAAATGTCTTTCTTATATTTTGCTTTACTTGCCAACCTGTACAATCCTGAGATGAGAATTGGTGGTGAGATGTGACTGTAAATGTAGCTTTCAGACTATTTTTCTTTTTTATCCTTGGTGAAATATTTTAGTTAGAAACAACCTCCTTTTATCAGCAGTTAGGTTGCAGACATGCTGGAGTTTTTTGATGCTTTTACCTTGAACCTCTTTGCTTTTGAGTCTTTATCAGTATCCAAAACTAGCTACAAAGATAAAGGGAAAAAACAATGTGAAGGTTGGAGAAGCCGTGAGTGACAAACACACTTTTTTGGAGAAAAGTTCAGAAACTGCAGAAGGTATTCGCAGAATGTTCAGGGTCCTTGAACTTTTTTTTTCTTTTTTTTTTTTTTAATGTAGTTTCTGGTTCTTCTGCCCTGATTGAACTCAAGTCAGTACGTCTAAGGTTTAGAAGAAAAAAGTTTAAAATTTCTGTGTTAGGAGGTAATTTCAGGCATAGTGGCTAGCAGAAATGAGGGAATGGAGTTGATTTTAGGTATGTGCCAAATTTATAGTATGTGGAAGAACCTAAGATGGGCATTAAAAATGGCTTGCTATTTAAAATGATCTTTGAGAGTGGTTTTAAAATTACTGTAATTTTTGTTAGACATTGATTTTATAGGTATTATATGCATGCATTCAATACATGTAACAAAAACAAATCTTTAAAAATCTGTAATATTTTCAGTAACTCCAAATGGCAGGTAGAGGAAGAGGACGTGCTGCGTTTACCTTCAACATCGAGGCTGTTGGCTTTGCTAAAGATGCAGCTCTACCTGATGTCGTGTGTCAGCCTCCACCACCATTTCCTGTAAGTACAGAGGGTTTTTTAGATCACACTCTGTGTTCAGGTAAAGCGTGTTCATGCTCGTGTTTAGATAATGCAATGAAATATATGAACAACCCTAAGCACTTTAGGTCAGTTTTGAAGTACTTAATATAAATTATTGTTTTTCTTATTATTGCTTTCTGTCCCTTTGCTAACTGTTGTATCCCATATTTAACTAGATTGCTTGCAAGATGTTTGTTTGCTAAAGTCGTCATCATGATTTGGTTTTCTGGACATTACAGTAATGGAAACACTAGATATATGAATTTGTTTGAAATGAACTTACACTAGTCTTTGAAGCTGTGAATGGATTTGCTGATTTTAGAGATTTACTGTTGATGTAAAGATTTCAGATGATTGTCTTGTACGTCAGTAGCCAGCATTTGAAAATAATTTGAAAGTATCTGAAAGTTATTTTATATAATTAAGGAAACCTCATTGAGGTTTGGCTTGGTCTGTATTTGAAAATTAAAGGGGAAGAAAGAGCATTTTCTGACTGCATTTTGCAGGTTATGCAGGGAAGCTTGGACAGTTTTGAGGTGGAAAGGTCTTATAGTGTCACGGTTTTATATAACAGAACTTCCCAGTTATGTCAGGGTTTCATCAAGGTGCATGAATTTTTTCTCAGTCTCATATGTTATGATACAGAACTTGCAGGTTTGATACATAATTGGTACTATGCTGAGATTTCTCCAAATAGTTATTTCACCTCAGGTTTTGACTTACTGAACCGAATGTTATGTATCTTCTTAGTCCACCTTTACAATTAAGTTGTGTGATTTCATTGATGCAAAGCCATATGTAACTGTTCCTAATGTGAATGTTGCAGTCTGCTTGATAGCCCAAGGAAACTGAATTCTGTGTGAACTACAGCTTTTGCAGTTATAGTCAGCAATGGATCATTCCTGTAGGAGAACTACTAGCCCCAGTGTATTTGTATAACAAGGAGAAGTAAAAGATGCTTTCCTCCTGCTGTGAACAAAGTTTCAGAACTAAGGTAAACTTGTCAGAGGAAATCTATTGCCATTCAAGAAAGTCTAAGTTTACCCAGTGGCATAACTAGGATCAATAAAAATGTCAAGAGTTAGATTTAATGAGTGGGCAGTGACCAAAAGTATATTACAGCTGTTGAATGACTTACAATGAAATTTTAAGCAGTGAATTGTTGCCATTGCATATTTCTAATAGACATGTTCTGAGTTCTTACAAATTTCCTGTAAATGCAATTAGAAAACCAGTTAAGAAGCATCATTTTACTGTCAGCAGCATTAGTAATTTAAAATGTTGGCCAGCTACAAAATACAGCTGGAAGCAGTAAACTCCTTTCATGATCCAGCTCTGTGATTGTGATAGCACTTTGTGCTTTGCAACCTGCTACTCAGGTACTGATTGTGCACCATCTGTCGTGTGAGAGAAGCAACATCTATTCTGTAACTTTGTCTCTGTCTCTGGTGTTTTGTATATTTTTAAAACAGTTCTCGCTTATTTATTCCAAATTTCCCAATTTCAAGATTCATAGTTCAAAAAAAAACCAAACAAAACAACCCAAAAATCCAAATCTTAACAATTCATTTAAATTCAGCTGACAGAAACTGAATTGTGTGCTACGTGGTTGTATGACAACACAACCTGTTGCTGTGACAATAGTCATGGAAATGGTGTCTGTGTGATTCACAGTAATCATACTTAATGTAGCGAAAACACTGTTTTACAAGAGGTTAAGGCCAGTGCTGCTCTGACTGAAGAGAGAAGCAATGGTTTCTGAGCAAGTCAAGCTGGTGTGAAAAGCTGCTTTTGGCAATTAAGAGCTCAGCATGTCTATGAATGATTATTTCAGAATGTTAATACTTTTTTTTTTCTTGATTTCTTGATACATTTTTGCAGAGAGATACAGTGAAGTCACAAAAGGTATAAAGCTAAATGTAAACAGTTATGCATGTCAGAATGCAGTATACATGAGAAGTAGCATAATGCATAGTTGCATTCTTCTGTGATTAGCTGTATTTATTGTAGCTTTTGTTAGTGTTCCTGTGTATTTGATGGATATTAAGACCTTATAAATAATAAACATAATTTGTACAGAGTACAGAAAATAAGCCAGTGCCTCTGAAAACAGGAGAAGATGAAGATTACATGTTGGCCTTAAAACAAGATCTTAGAGGAACTATGAAAAAAATGCCATATTTTTTGTCAGTAGAAGATCGTGAAGGTTTGTTTGTATGCTTTTTATTTTTATTTATATCTTCAGTAGTTATTATTCTGTGAAGGATGATGTAAAGAAATGCATGTGTTGAAGATGTATTTTATACTGATAACTGAGGAATAAAAATTGTCAGCTTAAGATAATAGGGAATTTTTCTGCTTTTACACTTACTGAAGTTGTGGGTCACACCTACAAGTGCTGTAACTAGAAAGCAACTACTGTTTGAAAAAGAGACTTATCAAAGATCTATCCCATTTAATAAACAATACGAAACATTTAGACCAATGTATGTAGTTTTTTCAATTATACTCTAAACAATATAAGCAAAATAGACATTCCTATATGTTAAAATACTCTAAAAAATTTTGCAATGGAGCAAAGAAATCTGTAGTAAATACTAGCATTGAAATTCAGCTTCCATTTTAATTGTGTGAAGACATACTTAAAATAATCAATGTTACATTTAATAGCTGGACATTCTAAAAGGTACTAATTTTTTTTCCCCTAAGTCCATTCAGGAAAGATCGGTAAGTATTACTGACAAGTCACCTGAAATACAAAGATCGAGATGAGGACAAGTGATTTATGGAGGTTTGCATAGGAAGCAGAGCTGGATTAGAAGCCAAAGCTTGATCTTATTCTACTTGAGCTGAGAATGTCTTTTGCTTCTACATAATTAAAAAATAACCATTTTGTTATTGTTTGATAACAGCAAATGCTCTGCTATACTTGACATTCAGTTATACTGTTAAAAATCAAGCTTTCTGGTCAGAAAACTGTTTAAGTGGGAAAGAAGGAAAGGGGAGCAGGGTAGGAAGACTTTAATGTCTGTTTACCTTGTTGTGCGGGTATTGTAAATCTAGCAGGACAGGAGGGTATTACTGTAAGGACTGATTCTGTTCATGATTTTTGCCTGATTCTGTCATCCTCCTGTGTGCTTGTTCTGAATGGTATAAATGACAAGTGCTGTTACAGGAAAATAGGAAATACGTCATCTTAGTAAATGCTGCATGCATCAGATCCTAGGCCCAGTCAGTGCAACAGGCAGTTGCTAAAAAGCTTTTAAAAAATGTTTAAGAAATCTAAAGTGGCCAAACACTGGATATCCTGGTTTAAGCGACACAGGACTAATTCATGCCACCATACAGTGCACCTGGACAGGCTGCAGAGTTGGGCAGAGAGGAACCTAATGAAATTCAACAAGGGCAAGTGTGGGGTGCTGCATCTGGGGAGGAATAACCCCATGCATCAGTACAGGTTAGGGGCTGACCTGCTGGAGAGCAGCTCTGTGGAAAGAGACCCGGGAGTCCTGGTAGACAGCAGGATGCCCACGAGCCAGCAATGTGCCCTGGTGGCCAAGAAGGCCAATGACATCCTGGGGGGCATCAAGCAGAGTGTGGCCAGCAGGTCAAGGGAGGTCATCCTCCCCCTCTGCTCTGCCCTGGTGAGGCCACATCTGGAGTACTGTGTTCAGTTCTGGGCTCCCCAGTTCAAGAAGGGGGACTGCTGGAGAGGGTCCAGCAAAGGGCTGCAGAGATGATGAGGGGACTGGAGCATCTTTCTGATGAGGAAAGGCTGAGGGTCTTGGGGCTTTTTAGTCTGGAGAAGAGAAGACTGAGGGGGGATCTTATTAATGCTTATCAATCCTTAAAGGGAGGGTGCCGGGGGGATGGGAACAGTCTTTTTTCAGCGGTGCCCAGTGATAGGACAAGAGGTAATGGGCAAAAACTTGGCCCTAGGAAGTTCCATCTCAACCTGAAGAGGAACTTCTTTGCTGTGAGGGTGGCAGAGCACTGGCATAGGCTGCCCAGAGAGGTGGGGGAGTCTCTGACTCTGGAGACATTCAAAACTCGCCTGGACGCCATCCTGTGCAACTGCTGTAGGTGCCCCTGCTCTGGCAGGGGCGTTGGACTGGATGAGCTCCAGAGGTCCCTTCCAACCCTGACCATTCTGTGATTCTGTGATTCTTGTCTAATGCTTGGGAAAACTGCACTTTTAAAAGACTGTAGTGTCTGAATTTGTGAAAATATTTACTTTATAGCCAGCTATGGTGTGTGGGTTTCAAGGTCTCGGTGTTTTTCGAGCTCACCAGGTGCAGGGATGAGGAGTGAGACCCAGGCAATTGACCCAAGCTGGCCAACAGGATTATTTCATACCACACATTCAACATAAATTAGACAGTTTGCTGCAAAGTGCTCTCTCTCCCTTAATGGCTGTGATCCTGAGAACTTCTTTGCCGTTGTGCCCGACCCCTGAGGCCTTCCTTCCCTCCCGAAGTCACAGCACTCACAGTGTCTGACATTTGCTGTCCACTGCTGGGAGTGCACAGCTTCCTACTGATAGAAATGGCTGTGTGTAATCCTTGCATGTTTTATATTGGTATAAGGATCAATATTGGTTCTTTAGTGTTATTAGTGTTAATTATCTAGTCTTATTTTATTAAATCTGTTCATATTTCAGCCCCTGGGTTTCCTTGTTTTTTCTCAATTCCCCTTCCCAGGTGGAGAAGGGTCATCAGGTGATAGAATAATTGTCTAAATGGCAATAAATTGTTGTGGGCTTTTCAAACCATAACACTGGGTAATCTTTCCCTTTCTATGTTGTGCTGATTTAGAATAGTGAGAGCTGATTTGAACTCTAAAACATGAGGTTTAATTTCCACCCCAAAACCATCAGAATATATTTTGACTGAATATTCATGTTGTCGATACGATACCGGTACATACTCCAATCCCCTCTGAATTTTTGGTAATTTTTGTTCATGGTGTAGCAGTGAATTCTAGATGTTATTGAGACTGGGTGCATTTCTTTTTTTATTAAGCTTTGAATGTAACACTAATTAGCACACCTTATTGATTGTCCACTTGTTCTTGTACTAAAGCACTGTTTAAAATGGAGCAGCACTCTGCAGTGTGAGCAGTGAACACACTGCTAACCAGATGTTGTGGCTCACAAAACCCAGGATATTTCCTCTGACCTGCAGCTGGAGCCCAGCAGTCACCGGGACACAGCAGGCAGGCGTAGTGCAGCACAAGCACGGCCCAGGGTGGACCCTGACGGTGCAGCTAGGTAAAACCTTGGTTATGAGGCAAGAAGAACAGATTTGATCTTCATTTCTAGATCCCTTTACGATGGTAGAAGCATTCCAAATTACTCTTTTATCACATTTCCTCTTTCATCTTCTGAGTAAACAAGTTTCAGTCTCTTTGGTTTCTCATCTCACTGGAGGCTTGCCATGCCCTTGATCTTTTTCAGGCTTGAAGTTTGCTATTTCCGTTTGAGACACAAATAAAGGAAACTGCTATGCCTGAGAGCCTGTCAGGGTTATTTCCAAGGAACCAGTCACTGTAAGAGAACATACTATCTCTCTTTTCTAACTTGGCCTCATGTGATCATTCTTACTGTTCATCGCAAAATCATCTTTGTTCCTGCAGCCTTCTTTCTGAGATGGAGACTCTTGTTGCTGAGTGTGCTCCTTAGTAGTATTGCCAACTTTGAAGACTATTTTTCTACAAAAACTGGCAGTTGTAGGGAAAGCAGGTAGACAGCCACTTGATAAACTCAAATAATGCTTCAAATGTTATCATCATCTCCCCAAGGATAAGTTGGTAAGTTAACTTTTTAGTGAACATTTAGTTGTACAAAAATGCCTTATATGAGGGGTGGGGCATAATTACATCAGTGGTGGTCTGCAGCTTAAAAAGCTTGCTTTCATCTCCATTGCACAATGCAGTTGTCTGTGGGACTGCATTGTGTGGCAGAAGTGGCCTAGCTTTAAGAAAATCACTTTCTTGCCCCAGGGTAGATTATTTTTAACTCATCTTTTCTGTTATCTGGCTCACAGCCCTTTGCTCCTCTGTATTTTGTCAAAACGACTGGTAGGACTAATAGACAGGAACTTTTTGAATTGGCTTTGATACAAGAACAAATGGATTGTTTTAAACCATCAGCACAACATCTGTGAGCCAAATGGTCCTTTGAAGTGTGAGAAGGGAAACATTTTAATTAGTTAGGACATAGCTATCTGTCTTAGCTGTTTTAGCTTACCTATCATAGCTATTTTATCGTTATTCAGGTAGTAAATGAAAGCCACATCTAATACTACCTGGCAATTTTGATGTGTTAGTGGGCCATATAGAATAAATTTTCATAATTCATTTCAACACTCACTTTGAGTGAGTAGCAGGCATATTCTATAGTAAGTTCTCTCTTTTCCTCACTTCATAAGCTATGAATTATTCATATTTTTCCTGTAGGTATATGTGCTATGACTGGGTGACTGTAACCTTGGCAGTGGGTTCCTTAGCTGTCAGTGGCGAGAGTCAGTCAGACTCATGGCATCAGCAATTAGTTCTTCGCTAAAGAGCCTCCAGCCGAAATCAAAGCTACTAGTTACTTTCCCTCTCTGTGCTGACAGTTTCCTACAGCATCTGTGAAGGCCACCAACATTAAATGCCTCTTGGGACACTGTCACTTTAAATGCACATTCTTTGTTGCAGTTTTAAGTAGGTCTTCTGCTTGCCCTCATAACTAAATTTAAAATCGAGCTTCATTTCTGATGTCTTCCTTCCTTTTCTCCAGTGAGTATGTTGGAAGTCTCTGACTGTAAATGTTGCAATCTGTCCTTGTTACTATTTTTTTGTACAATACCCACAAAAATTATCCCTGTTTGGGTAATGAGTTATTAGTGCAATCAGAATCAGTAATTTTGCATTAAATGGATGTTGCAGTTGGGTACGGTAATATGGTAAGAAAAAATGGGACTGAATTAAAAATGCTTATGTTTTGATACTGCTTTTGTCATTAGACACGCTTTTTTGCAGTATAAGTGGATTTAATTAAGTTGTATCACTACTGTATTATTGACAGTGCGTTTCTCAGTTTAGTTCATGTGTCTGGAAAGAGGTTAAAAGGACTAAAAGGTGTTGTTGCTGTTTAGGACACATCACTGTTACGCTGCAAAGCTTTGCCATTGCAGAAGTATTTAAAGTCTTGGGAATTGATCATAATAGGTCTAAGATGCACCCTTCTGAGACCTGGGAATCTTGGATACTCTTCATGATTAGCACAGTAGTGATAAATGTCACTGACTGGTTTTGTAGCAAAGGTTTGATTGTGAAACTGTTGAAGAGTAGAAGAGTTAGCGTTCATCTGATGTTTCAACATAGTTGCCCTGACTATATCTGCATTTTACATTTTCATGCTTTCCAAGGATATAAGTATAAATTATAATAAATTTGGAGGATTTTGGGGGGGTTTTTGGTATTGTTTTTTTTTTGAGGTGGGAGGCAAGTGTTTTGATTGAAAGAAGGTACCCGAAAAATGCAAAGCGATGTTCGAGGTTTTTTGCCATTTTTGGGGAGATATAAAATCCAGGTCTTGCAAGTACTTAGCAAATGATTAGTCCTGGGGATTATGAGAACTGCTCAGAGTAGTGACATTAAACATTAAAGTATTTGACAACAGCACAAGAAAGTGTTCAATGTGGGATTAGAAAATACACTTTATGTTTAGTTACAGGAAAATATCAAGAACAGTGTCTGTATTGCCTTTTAATTAATTGAATTCAATAACTCTTTGTAGCCTTCTCTATAGAGAGGTACAGTAACAAGTACCAGGACAGTGAAAAAGAGCATCCAACATGGACCCCAGGTAATACCTGAGATTATCAAAGAAAATATGCAAATCCTTACCAAGTCATATATGCCTTGTTGAGAGTTACGCCACCCTTTGCATGTTTTCAGATGCAGGCGAAGTATTGTTTTGATGAAAAAAAAAGGGTAAAAATATTGATTTTATTTATTTATGCCATTGAAACAACTGATTTGCACCAAAAAATTGAGCTTTAGCTCTTACTCTAGCTTTCCTTTTTCTCTTACTTGCCATGCAAATACCAGTTTTGAACTGGGAGCAAACATTTATGTTACTAAAAGTGACCCAACCTGATGTCTCAGTCATGGGTCACTGGATTTTATAACATTAAACTTCCACAATCATATCTGTGTAGCTCACTACTGCAAAATTAATTACAGAATGTAAATTGAAGGGCATGTGGGCCACTGGAAGAGCTGAACTTTGTCTTTTTGGGGCAGATGCCAGTGGTCATTAAGTGGGTGAAATGCCAGTCCTCACTCCAGTTCCTCAATTTCAAGTACAGCTAGAATTCCGTAAAACTGTTGTATGCTAAAAGGCTTGCATGTAAATAGGATCATGCATAACAGGGGCCCCTGCCTTTCCTTGGTGGGTGGCAGGGGGAGGATTACTGCTATAAGTCATCATTCATATATATTAAAGCTATTTTCTGTACAGATTGGAGAAGACTCCCTAGAGAGATGAAGCCAAAGAAAAAGGCCAAAAAAGGTATAGTACATATTTTTAACGAGCATTTAGTACACACTAGTTGAGTGATAGAAGACATACTGGAGCTGGTTAGGGGAAAAAAAAATGGTAGAAATTAATAGTAGTTAATTAGTCTGAATAATCAGGGCTTTTAGCAGATTTTTTCTAAGTAATTTACTAGTCTGCCTGTCTTCTTTGGGTTTTGCTTTGCTTCTGTAGGATGTTTTAACTTCCTGGAACAGATTTATCCTCCTTTCCTACTTTTCATATGATGTATCATATTAGCATATGAGATATGTAACACTGAAAGATTAAAAAAAAAAACCAAACAACAACACTTTTTTGGTTTGAAAGTTTGTATCTTTAGTCAAAACTCACCCTTCTATTCAATGAGTAGCTGGCTATTCAGATTTCCTTTATAATTTGGGTTTCTCAATTATCCTGTTTATGATTTTGTTGACTTTTCCATTTTTTAAGTCTTTTATATGTGATTTAATGTAAGTTATTTTCAATTTTCCCAGGTTTTACTTTTTTGTTTATTTTCAGCTTGCTTCACAGAATTGTGAACCAGATCCTTCAACAGCAGTTGGAGCTGGTATTGGTTGTTCTTACAGGAAAAAACTTTTTTATTACATAGCATCATATGTGTATACGCTTTTCAAAGTGTTTTCTGGTTTGCATGAGCGTTATTTTAAGTTCTCTGTAGAAGTCTGTTGCTCTGTTGATGTGAAATAACGCTTGGCCTCCTGTATCTAGCTGTCTGTTATATATTGTTGTTTACTTTCTTGTTCTCTTTGTCCAGGTCCTTCATGTGTCATTTTTCAGTTCAAGGATAAAATAGAAACAGAAAAGGGAATGTGCAGTAGTCATGGAGACTGGCTCAGCTGGAAGCTTTGTTCCTTTTAAGAGCATCATTGAGAAGCATAGTACTAAAGGTAGACTGCAAGATTCAACTGAAAATTAAATATTTATTTGCAAATTTTTAAAGATTAAACCAGTACATTCCTACTTTAAAAAAAAAAAAAAAAAAAAAAGAAGAAACTGCATTAGGTTTTATAGGCCTGGATGCAATAATTAGATCCTCAGGATCCAACAAAATCATAAATGCTGATTTATTATTCCTTGTTATAATAATGTGATTATCATTAACAAAGAGAGAATCACTGCTCACTGTGAGGAATTTCTACCTCTTTCTTTTGTACCAGTTTCTCTATTTGCTCTTAAAAGTACATTTTCTTACATAATTGTAATAGCAAAGACCAGCTGACCGTCAGAATTTGATTGGATAAAAAAAAAAGAGGTTACTCTAAAAGGAAAAATCATGTGGTTTTAGTTTTTTGGGGGAATCCTGATGATGCAGAGGCCGTACAAAAGTCATATGACTCAGGAGGTT
Organism: Vanellus vanellus; assembly: GCF_965231255.1. Lineage (NCBI taxonomy): Eukaryota > Metazoa > Chordata > Aves > Charadriiformes > Charadriidae > Vanellus > Vanellus vanellus. Next base: position 3,786,692 of record NC_138908.1, on the reverse strand, counting down.
TGTAAATAGCTGATCAGTGACACATTAGCCCTTCTGGTACATATCCTTATTGTATTTTGAGGACAGTCATCTTAGGTGACATTTTATAATCTAGTGGAACAAAGGTGAGGGAGTGGAGAGAATCTGCACCGAGATTCAGACAGGCTCCCTACCATTCTACCTTCATAGATTACAGGAGTGGTTTTGGGATCACTACATGGTTACATGTACAGGGACAGCTTCATTTTTACACACTTCCCTGTCCCTCTTTCTGGTTTCCCTGAATATTTTAACCAAAGGCCTGACCACCTGCCTTCTCAGTGACAAAACTTGGGGTAGAATTCCACATCTCTCCCACACTTACCTCTCTCCCACACTTACCCCTGGCTGCGGACCACAGTATCCTAGATAGCAGCAGTGCCTGCCAAAAAAAGAAACCAAAACCAAATCATTGATTTGGTTCAGCTCTTGTAGGCCAGCTATATGCATATGTCTACAGCAATCAGATGCATGCATTTAAGACCAAGAAAAAGGTATTTGGAAAGTTTAGATTGTATTGCATTGCACCTCTAAGCTACATGGATGTAAGGAGTGATTTTGCTTGAAGTTCTACTAATGATGGGTCAGTGTCTCCAATTTTATGATAAGCTCCAGAGATGCCCAGCATTTAGGGAAAGATCTTGCATATCTGTTTTCATTTCCAGGCTATTTGTTCTACAGGCATCTCTAGAAGCCTGCAGGGGTTTGTGCAGAGATGTTAGTTTTGAATGACACTTTCCACTTGTTTTACTTAAAAGCCTACTTCATTCCGGATGTGTTTGTTTTGACGCTGTTCATACGTTATCACAGAGCAGCTTGATTCCGCTTAGCTCTGTGCAGTGCTTTTTGTCACAAAATCCCTTCCTAGGCAAAACACTGAAGTGAACTGGAGGTTATTTATGACAAATGCTTTTGATAAAATGTAGTTGTCTTCTTAGCAGCTCTTAGTGTTCTGCTTGTTTAAGTATTAGGCCAGATAAAATACATAGCCACATTGGACCACTATCTGCTTCAGAAAGAATGTCCCCCTCCATCAATGCAGAGTTTTTCTTTCTGATACCTCTTAGTGTAGCCTAGCCTAAAAAAGGTGCAAGTTACCTGATCTAGCTTGTCTGATGGTACCTTGTCCATCAGAAGCTGTGTAGCTACACCAATGTGGCAGTTCACACAGGCAGTTTTACCCTGCTGAGAAGAGCTAATCTAAGCTGTTAGGTACAGCCCTGTGTTCTAAGTTCTGTGTGATTTTGCTGAATACAGCAGGAGAGCTGAAAGACAGTTACATTGTGGAAACGGGATGTCTCACAGAGCTTTGTAAGTGCTGTAACATCTCTTGCTGCAGAGCTCTTCGTTTCTCCTTATCTTCTGGTCAAACTGCGCTCCTGGAATTGGGGCAGCCTTAGTTTAGGGTGCTGCAATTCAGGTATCTCTTAGCTGGGTGTATGGACTGCTATTTTTGACCTTTGCTCCACCAGATAGTTAAGTAGCGTAATAAGGTTGGATTGTAGGGAGTTACTTGATAAAAATTATACTTATGAATCAAGGGACTAGGTAGAAACATGCACTGTGGACTCATTAGATGGCAGCCATCTGTGGTCCAAAAGCCATCTAGCTACAGTAACCATGCCTACTGCGTTGGAGCTAATAAACTGCTGTCTGCCTTTTTTATCTATCCATCTGAAGCACCCAGCTGTCACTAATGTGTTGCATAAGCTAACACTAATGAATTTTTACCTTTTTAAGATGATGAAAAATAACAATTGAGATTTTGTTCTAGTTTTTTAATGTATTTTGAGTATGTAGGTGAAAAGTACTTTGTGAAGCTGAATATCACACTTTGGCCAAATCTTTGGCTAACTATCCGTTCAAAGTGAATTTCAGGCTGGCCCTCTAGGCATCACTTACATAAATCAGGCACTTACACCTCCATGAACGATGTAGCTCAAAGTTTAAGGTAATTTTAATACAGACAGTACAGGATTTCCATGGGATACTCAAGATGCAAGCTCTTAAGAACAAATAAAACAAGAGAATTTGTGTTCTTCCATATTAAAAAAAAAAATAATAGTGATATATTTTATTTCAACAGGTGCAAAACCAAAAAAGGCAAAAAAGTCTGAGCCAAAAAGTAATCTGGATGTGTTGAAAAAAATTGAGGTAAGATGTGCATACTGTTTCTAAATTGCACGTTAGAAATTGCTGAAGGAAAATGAAGCCTTTAGTATGTTTTTTGGTACAAGTGGAATAACCAGAGCAGCCTTCTTCTGGCCTTGTCTTCTTACACTGACAGACAGCTGTTCTGCAACATGGTAGCACAAGAGAGAAGATAACGATAGAGGCTGGCTGTGGAGAAACTGCTTTCTTTGCTCCTGTTTCACTCAACACAATGACCAGTTGTTCGTCACTGGGTAGCAAAGTAGCCTAATTGTGAACAGCAGAGCTACTGTTCAATCTTCTTGAAAGATGAATTGGTGCCAGAGCTTTTAAATTTATTGCTGTTTCACCAGCCTAGTGATGTTGGAAATGAAACCATTTAATACATTGAGAGGGAAGAAACAGAGAGAGAGAAACTTAGAAGGAAAGTCACCTCAGTTTTGGAGGTGACTACCCATCACGTGGGAATGGGAAGCTTAAAGGTGAAACAGCCTCTATTTTTGCTTGTGGTGATCCATCAGTTGCTTGGTGCAGATACATTATTATATTTAGTATGTGGTATTGCTTTATTGAGTATGACAGGGCCTTCTACTGTCAATTATCCTAACAGTGGATGGTAAACGTAAATCATCATCTCAATTTATTACACACAACATCCTTTTTTAGACTTCAAGTCTGATGGCTAATGTTTGATCAAGTAAGTCCTTGAAGTTCTCATGCTTCACATCACATTGTTTTAAATTGTGACAAAAAACATTTGTGCAGCATTGTTATGCTAGTTGTCTTGCTGTTAACTGCAGCGTAACATTTTGGTGGTGTGGAGGATATGCTGTTGCTGTAACATGGGATTACCTTGTAAAGGAGATTGCCTTGTGACAGGAGCTGGAAAAGGATGATGAAGAAGAAAAATCTGAAGATGAGAAAGACAAAACAAAGGACAAAGAAGACGAAGATGGTGAAGGAGCAGAAGAACAAGAGGAATACGATGAAGAGGAGCATGAAGAGGTATGATGTCAGCTTTCCTATTTACACAAAGTCAGATCCTACTCATGGAGCAGTGTGTTGGCTATCAGCCAAAGAAGCATCCCTAGCTTCTCTGATGCTGAGGGAGAGTTGTAGTGAGAGGCATTATTACATCAGTTTTCCTTGTTGCACTACATCGTAGTTAATTTGAGTGGGTGTTTTAGATTTGTTACTCCCAAAGAGCTCTGAAAAAAGATCTTGCAAGCAGGAATGTGTCCTGCCACAATCAATCACAGTATCACAGTATGCTAGGGATTGGAAGGGACCTCAAAAGATCATCTAGTCCAATCCCCCTGTCGGAGCAGGAACACCTAGATGAGGTTGCACAGGAAGGCGTCCAGGTGAGTTTTGAATGTCTCCAGAGAAGGAGACTCCACAACCTCCCTGGGCAGCCTGTTCCAGTGCTCTGTCACCCTCACTGAGAAGAAGTTTCTTCTCAAATTTAAGTGGAACCTCTTGTGTTTCAGCTTGAATCCATTACCCCTTGTCCTATCATTGGTTGCTACTGAGAAGAGCCTGGCTCCATCCTCATGACATTCCCCCTTTATATATTTATAAACGCTAATAAGATCACCCCTCAGTCTCCTCTTCTCCAAACTAAAGAGACCCAGCTCCCTCAGTCTTTCCTCGTAAGGGAGATGCTCCACTCCCTTAATCATCTTAGTTGCCCTACGCTGGACTCTCTCCAGCAGGTCTCTGTCCTTCTTGAACTGAGGGGCCCAGAACTGGACACAATATTCCAGATGCGGTCTCACCAGGGCAGAGTAGAGGGGAAGGAGGACCTCTCGATCTACTAACCACCCCCCTTCTAATACAGCCCAGGATGCCATTGGCCTTCTTGGCCACAAGGGCACAGTGCTGGCTCATGGTCATCCTGCTGTCCACCAGGACCCCCAGGTCCCTTTCCTCTACACTGCTCTCTAACAGGTAGCTCCCCATCCTATACTGGAACCTGGGGTTGTTTCTGCCCAGATGTAGGACCCTACACTTTCCCTTGTTGTATTTCATTAAGTTATTCCCTGCCCAAATCTCCAGCCTGTCCAAGTCTCTCTGGATGGCAGCACAGCCCTCTGGCGTGTCAGCCACTCCTCCTAGCTTAGTGTCATCAGCAAACTTGCTGATAGTACACTCAATTCCCTCATCTAAATCATTGATGAATATATTGAATAATATGGGCCCCAGTACCGACCCTTGAGGCACTCCACTGGTTACCGGCCTCCAACTGGACTCTGCCCCATTGACTACGACTCTCTGGCTTCTCTCCTTCAGCCAGTTCGCAGTCCACCTAATTATCCGATCATCCAGTCCACACTTCCTCAGTTTAGCCATGAGGATGCTGTGGGAGACCGTGTCAAATGCTTTACTGAAGTCAAGGTAGACCACATCTACCGCTCTGCCATCATCCATCCACCTTGTTATTTCCTCATAAAAGGCTATGAGGTTGGTCAAGCATGACTTCCCCTTGGAAAAGCCATGCTGACTGCCCCTAATAACCCTCTTATCCTTGATATGCCTTGAGAGGGCACCAAGGATAAGCTGTTCCATCAGTTTCCCAGGGATGGAGGTGAGGCTGACCGGTCTATAGTTACCCGGGTCCTCCTTCTTGCCCTTTTTGAAGACTGTAGTGACATTTGCTTTCCTCCAGTCCTCAGGCACCTCACCCGTTTCCCAAGACTTGGTAAAGATGGTGGAGAGTGGTCCAGCAATGACTTCAGACAGCTCCTTCAGCACCTGCGGGTGCATCCCATCTGGACCCATGGATTTATGGATGTCCAGGTTGCTTAACTGGTCTCTGACCCAGTCCTCATCAACTAAGGCAAACTCATCCATTGACTTGACTTCATCTTCATCTGGGGTCTCAGCAAAACAGGACTCCTCAGGACAGCCCCCGACAGAGTAGACAGAGACAAAGAAGGCATTCAATAGTTCTGCCTTCTCTGTATCTTCTGTCACCAGGGCACCCACCCCATTCAGTAGTGGGCCTACATTGCCTCTGGTGTTAGTTTTATCTGCCATGTATTTGGAAAAGCTCTTCCTGTTGTCCTTGACCCCTCTTGCCAGGTTTAACTCTAAGCAGGCCTTAGCTTTCCTAGTTGCCTCTCTACATCCCCTGACAGCAGCCCTGCACTCCTCCCAAGCGGTCAGCCCCTCCTTCCATGATCTATAAACTCTCTTCTTCCACTTGAGCTTGCCAAGCAGTTCCCTGTTTAGCCACACAGGTCTCCTGGCTCCCTTCCTTGACTTCCTACGTGTCGGGATGCTCTGATCTTGAGCTTGGTAGAAGCAGTCCCTGAATGCTGACCAGCTATCCTGGGCACCTTTACCTTCAATACATGTAATTAATCATTTTCATCACTAAAACAGGGCACAAAATTTACATAAAACCCCTGCCTTTTCTTTCATAGATATCAGAACTTCATTAGAATATTTTCCTTTTTCTTTCCTGAGAAATAAGGAGAGAAAAAACTCCTACTACTGTTTTAAAACATGGTTGCTTGCATGCAGTTTAAAGCTTATTTCTTTCATAAATTGTCTCCTTCCCAGATACAGTGATAGATGCTTTTTTCCTTTTTTTTAGGAAAATGACTACATTTGTTCATATTTTGAAGATGGAGATGACTTTTGTGCCGGTAGTGATGACAATATGGATGAAGCAACATATTAGCTATTGTTGCCAGGTGGTAAACTCCTCACGCCTTACACTACTTAAAGTATAATTCTGGAGGTAGGCTGAGTATCAACAGAACTAATGCTTTAGCCCTGTTGGTTTTAAGTGTAGTCTCCAAAAACATGTCGGACGATTCTTTTTTAAGTGTACTATGCTGTAAAAGAGCGTATGGGATCCTTTGTTTTGTTCTTTTGCCAAATGTTTTGCAGACATGCGCCTTTGTAAGGTTCTCTGGAATGCCTAATGATGGAGTAAGCTATATGCTGTTGTATTGCCTCTGCACAGAAGAATGTATGCATTTTAACCAAAATTGTGCCTAAGCATTTGCACTAGTCAGTTCTATGCTGAAAATAAGTGACCACTTAGCACTTTAATATGAACAAGCTATTACTTTTGATAAGCTATTACTCTACTTAAAAGAACTTACTATTTTTACTATTTTAGGAAGAAGGAACTATAATATTTGACAATGTGTTACTTTATGAATCAGTATAAGTAATAAGGGTAATTTAATTTAGAAAGAATACATGGCAGAATTTAAGATGGAGAAATTATGGAATCCTGGTTTTCACCAGTGGCACACAAATTAGTGATGAGAATTTCAGTCCTTCACCTCAGTTTCTCCACCTCTTACGGTGATACTAACTTTCCTACCTCACAGAGCTGTTCAGTGAGATGGCAGGTGATAGCTATCTGTGTAATTGTTAATGTATTTATTAACTTTCCTACAGACCAAACAAGACAGAAACATACAGACAGCAAATCAGTACAAAAAAACCTAGAAACGTAGGAAAATAACGTGATGAAGTATTTTGATGCATGAACAAGACAAGAATGCTGAGAATAGCAAAACCAGAATGTTTTGGAAACATTAATTTTACTTAAGAACAGCTGAAGTATAGAAAATGTATTCCTGAGGTTAAAAACTTGAGGAAATAACAGAGCATTCTCTATATCCCATTGTCCTTTGGCGGTACAAAATATTACTGATCGGTGCTTTTTTAATGTTTTATTATATTACTATTGATCAGGGTTGGTAGGTTTTTTTTTAGTTTTTAAAAAAATTAAATTCCTGATAACTAGGGCTGTTATCAGGTCTAATGAAAGAACCGTTTTAAAACAAAACCAATTCTTTTATCAGCAAAAGAAAGTATGGAAGTTTTTCTTGTAAGTTTGGCATTTTGTCAAGCAGTACTTCACCTCACTGCTGATTGGAAAACAGTACTGCATTATTCTCTGAACTTCTGTATGCAACAAGAATTTGTTCCTTAAGGTGTAGCATTGAAGTGTTCTGACAAAATTCATATCAGATGTCATGAAATGAAACAAAGATACTATGCATGTCACACCTCAGAGGTGTACCAATTGTTTTTGAAGTGTTCATAGCTGTATTAATAATGTTTAATAAACATTCTGGCGCATCGCATAGGAAATGTATTCTGTCTGATCATTTTTTTTTAAGAGCACACACGCCAGCAGTTGTTTCCTGAACAGGTGTGGCCTGTTTCTTGCATATGCTATAAAAGAGAAAGACGGATGTTGCGAACAAGGCAAGCATGCTGAAAATGAAATTTGCTTGCCTCAAGTACAACTAGTAGTATATTATACTCACTGTTTCCCTCTATGCAAGGTAAACGAGACTCCTTGCCTCTCACTGCAAATAGATGGCTTTTGCCGAAGACAGATCTACCAAACTAACAGTGGAAAAGCATTACTAATCAAAATACAATTTGGCCACAAGCTGTGGCTTGTGTGAACAGGTATAATACCTTATTTTGTAGCAGACATTAATTCTTGGGGAACCAATGACTGACTTCATTCATCATACTGCTAATGGGAGACACAACCCCCTCCCTGCTGTACTGTTGAGAAATATTACTCTGGCAGAAACCAGGTCTTTTTGAGACCTACAAAAGGTGAACTAATGGTCACCTCTGTCCTTCAGAGGGGACTGCTGAGTCTTAGGATGGACCCTCTAGGACTAGTTTAACAATGGCAAGTAAGTCCAGCTCTTAGGAACACGCGGAGTTCTGCAGTGATACAGCTCTGTGCCAAGACAGTTCTGAAACGAAATGAGATTGTGCTGTTCCAGAGGTCCATTCTTTGGGTCTCACCAGACTTCAGGTTTGGACAGGCATATATACAAATCCTGTCTCAGCAGCACAGCAGCAGAACATTGCTACTTCATACAAGAAGGCACTGCTTTTAGTGTGTAGGGAAATCACCATCTCAGAACTTCACTCATTACTATGTTAATTCTTCGTGCTTGTTTTTTAACCCTCATTTCACAGGACTAGCAAGTTCTCACAACTTTACGCAGAAAAGTTCCAAGTTCTGCAAGGCATGCACAGGATAAACCATTAAGGCTGCAGTTACGATATGCTAGATGTGAGTGCTGTATGCAGCTACTGCCAACAAAATACTTGCTGGCCAAGGATTTTTATTTTAGATCATACATAAAAACTGGCCAAAACAAATACAAGTAGTGGCCTCCTGTAATAAAACATGCGAAGTGTATACAGCTAAGAATACATTATATGCACCACTTCCACTGCGGTCTAAAATAAAATCTTTATTTCATGTATATTACTCAATTTTATGTATATTACTCAGTTCTAAAAGCAGAGGAGCAGAATTATTTAAAATACGACTTGTGTCGTCACTCAGGGTTATTTTACAAAGTTGTATGTTCAGCCTTTATAAAATAGTTATACAAAGACTATTTGTAATAATGTTGTAAAATCACCAAATTTGATTATAGTAGAAATAGGATGTTAGAACATTGTGTGTTTTGAAACTCGCAACCATAGGACCCTCACCAGGTAGTTACTGTTTTGTATCAAGAAACTAATAGGAACAGGACGAAACAATGAAAAAGTGAGAAGTTTTGTTTGAGTCCTGTAACTACAGAAATTTGTTATGCATCAGGGATGCTGCTTAGAAACCCTCTTACCCTTCCCATCTTGATTTAAATATCAAGAACCAATCAATAGATATTAATAGAAAAAAAACACTGATTATTTTGGGTATGGATATTGATAGAATTGTATAATCAAGAGACCAACCAATGAAAATTAAAACCATGATATGTATTTTGTGATAAATAACTTGTGTAATGGTAACTAGGTATGATCTATCTATGATTTAATTATAAATTAACTGATATACCTGTCAAGAAACTCAGAAGTTGTAGGCCTGGTCAGTAAACCAAAAAAACCTTCTGGAGGTTCCAAGATTAAGGGGGAATGGAATTTTGCGACCAAGCTGAGCGTGCGCAAAGACTGGGTTCAACAAGCAGACACAATGAGGAAGACTACGGATGATCACCAGAGGGTCTTGGATGACCATCAGTGTACCTGGAAATGCATGCATCACATTTACATATATTAATGAGTTCTCGGAAAACATATAAATATGTTGGGTTTTTTGAAATGTGATGAATATGTATATTTTGACTGTATATAACTTTTGTAGTGGAGCAGCTCGGCACGCACACTAGGTGGAGTAATCCCCTGTGCATCCAGCGCTGCAATAAAGAAGCGCCTGCTTTCTAAACTTCAAACTCTTAGTCTCTTTCAGTCTTAGAAAGTTTTGTTTCTGCTGACTTATGGTAACAACAACATACTCCAAATTATAGCATATATTTAAACCATGTACATATTTTACATGATCCAACAGTGCAATATGCACTTAAAAAAACCTTCCTGATCAACAATGTGTTGTAATTAACCTAAAACATGATTAACCACTCAGTTGTTTTGTGTGGGTTTTTTTGTTTGTTTGTTTTAAAAAACAAGTTAGTTTCTAGAAGACCAACTTTAGAGATTTTAACTAACATCAGATTTAAGTTCCATACCAAGCCGTTACCCTGTTTATTCAGGGCTGACGCGTGATGCTGCATTGCCAGTTGTGTTGTACTGTGGAAAAAACAGTAAAGACCCCTGCATCCTGCAGAAAGCCACGCCAGCTCGTGCCTGCAGATCACCAGTACCGCGAGTCCTACCATCTCAGAAAGAGGCCTCCTGTATCTTCTCACAAAGTTAACTCTCTAAAATAAAAATACACTACATGTAATATGCTACATAATAAAATAGTAGAACCACATTAGGCGCTTGGTTAGAGCACCGTGCGGCTCAGTAAAACAGCTATCCCTTTGTGTTTTTCTAACCACTGCTTATCCTAAAGTAAATAAAGGCCCACCACACTTAACTGGGTGACAGTAACCCACACACCTTGAGATATGTGAGAGAACTATTGAGCTGCACCACCACAGGACAAAAAGCAACATTTAACCACGGATGTCATTACTGGTACACCAACAGGATGGAGACCTTCCTGTCTCAGCAAACCACAACTGAAGTCAGGTCCACTTCTGTACCGGCGGCAGTTCAATAGCTATCCATTCAGGTACATGCAGTAGATTAGGCTAATTTTGCATCATCACAATAGCTAATTTCACATTATTTGACAATGTTCTTTGAAATGGAAGGATAAAGTATTAAAAGCCTTGAGGTTTCAGAAACAGAATGAAGGAGAAGGAAGAAGCAAACCAGCAAACAAGCTTGCAGAAAACTGACACGTTATGTACCAAGTTTCAGTCCTACATAGAAAAATTCTGTTGTCTGGACTAGGGCAGGTCACCTTTTAAAGCTTTAGCCATAGAACCTGTATCACATTAGCCACCAGAAATTATTTTGCAATGCAGTTTTTCATAGAGCCTACCCAGAACTGGTACTTCAGCATTCATGCTTGTGTTATTAGCATATTCTTTTCATGGAAAGAACTATTATTTTGAAAGATCTTTGAAAACAAGTGTTCTGCAAAATATGAAGTTCATGACTGTTTGCAATCCCTCTTCTAGTGCGGAAATTGTGAGCAGTCACACTATCTCCACGGATACTGCTTTGATCAAAGGGTTCAAGAGCCACAGATTGTAGTTCACAGATCCAACTGTACAGCATTTCCCTTCGAGCTCTAGCCTGCTTCAATTTAAATATAATACATTAAAAGTTACCCAATTCCTGTTCATACACTCAGCATGCCAGCAAATAATTGGTGCCCCAAGAATAGATGGGGTGTGAGTCTTTACTTTCAAAATTCCAGTTAATAAAGCACTTTGGAATACCTCCAATAGTCAGGAAACATTCACTTTATCAGCTTTTTATACTGTATATACTTAGTCAAGACACTCAAAGGAAAGCTTAGACTAGTAGTTAAAAGAACAGTGATAGTTTTCCATTTCTGTCTTTGCAAGTCCTATTCAAGTCAGTCACCTTGGGTTTTGGTAACAAACAGTACTTTGAACAGGGCAATGGAAACCTTACTCCACAAGGCAAATATAACAAAAAAACTTATAGGCAGCATCTGTTTTTATTTAAAAATACTCTGAGTACACAAGTACCTCCTTCTTTCTGTAGGAAGAGTCCAGTTTTTTTTTAATCTTGTAGCATTTTCAGTTGGTGAAGAAAAGAAGGGAAAACCAAGGTTGTTCATGAAACCCAAAGTGAAACATTCAAGAACAGAGTGGTTGATGAATACACTACCATGTAAAGAACAAGCCTGAAGCTGCAAGTGGCCTATTCTGCTGCAATTTAAGTTTCTTGCTAGCAGCCATTAGATCTCATTTGAAGTATTCTAGGAGATTTCAGGAAAAAGTCAGTGTTTGAGGTTCGCGGGCATGTGACCAGCAGCATACTCAGTACCCACGACTGCTGTCTGAAGAATCAGTTGGTCCTGATTGGAGATTAACTGGAGGGGGAAAGAAGGGGAGGAAATCCAACAGCATAAAATAAAGACTGCTGAAGCAGTCACAGCCAGGTGCCACACACCTGCACTTCTCTGGTTCTGTACAGAGATGACCAGAGGAGCACAGTCCAGCCCAGTCCGTTTTCACTCAGATACCATGGAAGGATGTGAAGTTTCAACAAGATTCTCAACTGGACCATGCTGAGGCACAGTATCACATACACAGAAAACTAATTATCCTGCTGCCTATACTGAAAAGTACTAAAGAATGGGTTGACCACAGGCACAAGATTTGAAGATTCCAGCATAAGTATCAGCTACTGCCTCTGCAAAAGTCACTTTTAAAAAAGAACTTCATAGCGGCAAATAATTATGGAATGACTGGATTTAAAAATAAAAAAAAAAGTCTTACTCTATAAGAAAGATAAAATTATGAGAATGCAGTTTTAACTGACAACTGTAAACCTGGTATTAAAATGTCAAGTGTACTATGCATTCTATAAATACTTTAAGATGTTTAAAAGTTAGATATCCCCAAATGCCCATTTTAGGGCTGTAAAACATACAATGAGACTCCTCATGTGTTAGTTCAAACTACATTTTTTCACCTCTTCTCATTAAAAAACATATTCCTATCAAAATAGAAAAAAAGTGCAAAGCTTCAGAGACAATGTTATACCTTAATTTATATCCCAATCTTGCATTAAAATTGCCCATCTCGGGCATATTCAGAGATTACGTGATCCACAGAAATATCCTTGTACTGGAACACTGCCCATAAAGTCAAGTCAGACATCAGTACGCATTTTCTCTGCGTTCCAGATGCATTTTGCATTCTGTGGTTTCCCCTTTATCTAATGCTGTGTTACATGTCTATGACTAACCTGGGCTTTTCTGTTGTTAAGGCTGAAGGTCTCCTTGATTATCAACATTTATAAAATTCACTGGATTTATTCCATTTTCTATTTATTTCTGATGTGATGCTGTTGTGACAAACAAATGGGAAGATTCCATTGTAGAATGGTGACTGACATCTGCTTTCACTAGAACTTCGTAATACAGGAGATAGAAAACTGGAGTTACTATGCCAATGATCAACATAATCACTACGGCTGTCCACCATCCTATACCCCAATCCGCTCCATAGTAAGGATCCTTGGATTTCTTGGTTTTACCATCAGTTTCAAAACAGACCTGTTGGGCTGCTAAGGCAGAAACAACTTCATTAAGATTCTCTCTCTTTGTATCATTACACTTCACTATTTCTTCTATATCTCGATCCACTTCTTTCAAGAAGTTGCCAGCAGTCTCATTAGCAGAGAATTTGTCAGATGGTGACGTCTCCTGCACTTCTGGGGAACACACAGCAGGCCGAAGGACTGGTCTTCCTTTTGGAGAGACATGTGTTTCAGTCAATACACTGAACTTTTTCACTGGAATTTTGATAGACCTCAGGGCAAAAAAATCTTGATCATTGATAAGATTGTTAACTCTCTTGATATCTGCGACCTAAAAATAAAAACAACAGTTTAAATATCAAAGACCCATTGAACCAAAACTCTTATTTAAGAGTACTGCACCCTTGGGAAACACAATCCTTCCCCAATGAAGGAAAGGCAGGGCTTTTTTTTTTTTTTTCTTTGTAAACTGATACTCATTCAAACAGTACAGAGATGAGGTCAAAGACCAAACCTGAACAATGTTAAAGCAAGAAGGTAATTATGAGGTAACAAACCCCTTCACTTCAGATAAGAAGACTGAAAGTCACTTCAAGCATACACATTCACTTAATGTATATTCATCTATCGGTGGCAACTATCTCTGTGAAAGGAATGGGACTTTACCTAAGTGTTGTTCTAAGTGTGAAGTAAATCACTGTGAGTTCCCAATTAAATTGAAAACTTCTGAGTAAGGAATATTAAAAGTTATGAGCTTCCAATTCACCTAGCCACAGCTGTGGTTTGGATACTCTTTCTGCTTCTGGGGGCTAAGGCAAAAACCAAGTGTAACTTAAAACTGACATCTTCATCAAGTCAGCTCTCCCCTTTCCCTATTCTCGATCAAAATTGAATCTCATTTTGCTCTCAGTAAGTTCAGATTTTATATCTAACGGGAAATACTCTGCAAGGATTTAAGTGCCCTTCGAGAATTACCAGCATCATTCTGAGGGAAGTGACTCCCTCAACATGGCAGGCACAGCCACAAACTTCACCATAATGAAGTATTGGAAATCTGTACTTTTTTTGCAACACCTGGTAAACACACCGGAATTGCGCCCATTTTAAGATGCACTGTACCTGAGTTCAGATCCTTCCCATCTTCATTGGGAGGACACCTACCCCAGGAGAAGTTACAGACACAAAACAAGGTAGTCAAGAGACCCTCGTTGCTGTGACTTCTGACCCCCTCTGTGTTGTAAGGGGAGCAAAAGTAGGTTAGGGCAACCTGCCTACTGCCTGCGCTATCCTTGTAACGTGAAAAAGTGTTTGGGTTCCTGTGACAGTGTACTTGTTACGTGTACCACACTGAATAAGTCACATGAGCACAAAAGACTGCCAAATGCTGCATTTACCCCAGTGATCAGCGATTCCACTACAGTGCAAGTTATGATTTCTGCCTAAAGCCCTGGACCGCTCCTCCACATTTTCCATGAATTTCCAAGAAAGAGAGAGACCGAGTTATATTTTATTTCTTAAATTTGAGACCTGATCTAGTAAGCTGGCTCAAAATACTTAATTGCAGTGGCTTCTGAAGCCAAGACTTGCTTAATAAGGCTAAGGTTTGTCAGGGTTATTAAATAGTTATGTCAAGACTTTGGTACCTAAGCTGGCAACGGGAGGCTCCTAATTCTGTTTCTGCCTGAAGAATTAGATGGCAGCAAGACTTCTGTAAATAGGGATTTTGAATTTGACTAAATCTGACCTCTTGAAAACTGCACAGGCAGCGGTCCGTCCACCTACACACACAGCTGATCTCCCGTTACAACTGGATACACGCAAAGGCTAACATCCACCCAGACAGAAGCCTCTGCCTTCATGAGTACCAGCCAGCCAAAAGCACTGGGTAGGGAGGACATTCACCAGCCTGATTTAAGAACTCTCCAGCTTGGAGACGTAGGGCGGTGTGACCGACCCCCTGGAGGGGATGCGTGGGGCATGTGGGCAGAGCGCTCCCGACGGTACAACAGGCTCTTGCTGACAAATAATCAGGCAACTTGGCAGATGCGAGGTGTTCCCCCCTCCCCCCCCCCCGCTCCAGTGGAACGAAGGCCCTGTGGGTGGTTCGGCGAGACCCTCCTCACCGCGGACTCCGGCGGCGTCCGGACCGTGAGTGACCGCGCACGAGCGTGGCTTCACCGCGGCGCGAAGGCTTTGAGAGACACCGCCACGAATCACACACGTTGATTCGTTACGCTCACATCAGCTTTAAATGAAAAAGGCCCTGGAAGTGGAACTCCGGCCCACTCCGCGCTGTTCCAGGCGCCGGGGACTCACCGAGCAGCAGTACTGCAGCGCGATGGCGTTCAGCGTGTCCCCTTCCTGGATATCCTTCGCCAGCAGCACGATATCATCCAGCCTGTCCCTCGACGCGCTCCTCCGCACCTTCTCCCTGCCCCGCGGCCGCAGCTCCGACACCTCGCCCTCCTCCTCCGGCCCCTCGCCCTCCGCCACCACCACAGGGTACAGGTGACCGCCGGCGGGCGGCTGCGCTACGGCCGGCGGCTGCAGGCCGCAGCCGGCGCCTCTGCCGGCCATTCTCCGCCGGTGGCTCTGTGGAACACACCGTCCTCCGCGGTGGGGATCCCCAACAACCGCCTCCCCCCCGCCCCCGGCGAGGCCGCAGCCGGCCCCGCCGCCGAGGGGAGGGGAAGGGAAGGGAAGGGAGAGGAGGGAAGCGCCCGCCCCGGCCCCGGCCCCGCCGCCGCCCCCCCCCCCGCCCTCCCGGCCCGGCGGCCCTACCTGCCGCCGCTCCTCATGGCGACCGCAATGGCGGCCGCCCCGCCACGTCCACAGGGCGGCGCCGCCCGCGCGCCCGCCCTTAAAGGGCCCGCGCGCCGCCGCCGCTGAGGTGGAGAGGAGGCGGGAAGCGGCCGCCGGAGGCTTCCCCTCACCGCCCGTCTCCCGCCGCTGAGGGGAGCGAGGAGCGCTCCGGCGCTGCTGCCGGCGGGTCTGTGAGAAGAAACTCCCCTCTCCGCGGCGGGCTGTGGGTGCCGCCCGGCGGGGGCGCAGGGGTCCCGCCTGCGAGCTTTTATCTTTACTCCGCCCTCCTTAGTGACCCCGTCTGGCCGCTGCGCGGGTGCCGTGTGTTTGGGCCGGTAAGGGAGTTCTTCTGAGAGCCCTTCTGGCCTGTGGCAATGCCTCTCCGAGGTCACCGTGTGCCCCCCGGTCGCCCCACGCCGCCGCTCCCTCAGGAGGTGCCGCGCTGTTTATTTCCACCCCTTCGGGCCTCCCCCCCCCCTCCGCGGGACTCTGCTGCTGCATCTCACAGGTGATCAGCCCACACTGATGTCCCTTTTCGCAAGACAGAACCCATAAATGAAGGCCTGTAGATAATTTCCGCTTTCCCTCCCTAACAGGGTCGTTTTCGCTCTTACAGAACCGTCAGCAGCTGCTGCAGTCGCTGAGGCAGTAGGAAGACCTCCGAGGCTGTAAATTTATCGCCTTCTTCCTTAGAAGGAAGGTTTTGGTTACAGCAGGAACAAGTGCAGCATTTCTTACAAAAGCTGATGGGGTTAAGGTTAGGCTAAGTGCGTGGTAGCAAATGATCGCATTGTTGCTGAAGGCAAATGCGGTTGCGAGTCATGGTTCCTCAACAGATTAAATCTAATATTAAAAAAAAACCAACAACAAACAAACAAACAAACAAACAAAAAAAAAACAAAACAAACCCCCTGATTTTAAGTAAGGGACTTTTTTTGAGTTCTGGTTTTGAGTTTTGCTGTATGATGTTCTTGACTTTCCTGAACAACCGAAGAGGTTAGAAATATGTTTGGTGTTAACAAAGGCAGAATTCTTTTATGACTTTAGTTTTGAAAACTAAATGACCTGAGTCTGAGGACATAAACGTGAGAGCTAGCGATTGTGTAGCTCTGTTGAGTGGCACACTTCACGCCCACAGAAGCTGAAGGAGATTGAAGCCACGTTTCCAGGCATTGTAAAATAAGCTGTCAAGGTGCTGTGTGTCTCAGCTTATTTTAGAGAGTAAATATGTACATATTTCAGTATCAACCTTAAACCAGTGCTCTATTGTGGATGAGGAATGGATCAGGTAAAATTAAAAGTATTGCTAAGGCTGTCTAGGTACTCCCTAGCCAAATAGAATCAACAAGAAAAGCCATACATTTCAGCATAGCTGTTTTGTCAAGAGCATAGAAGTACTACGTTTTAAGTAAGAGAAGGTTTGCACAAAAGAATATCAATATTCTCAGGTGCAGAAGTCAGCAGCAAGTATAAAACACAAGCTGGCCCGATCAGGCAGGTCTGATTGCTGCCCTTTGTGGAGAAGCATGGAACAGTGCTAACCTGCAGACACGATTTCCTTCCAGCAGGAGGTTGGGCACAGTCAGTAGAAACTAATTTTCAGGCTTTTTTATTCTGCCTTTGTTAAAATGCTGTAGATGCCAACTGCAATTGGAATTCCCTCATACCAAAGTTTCTTACGTGTCAGGAGACTATTCCTAAACCATTTAGGAGCCTAACTAGGGATGTTTTCTTTTCTTCAGAGTATTTCATAGCATCTTCCCAATCAAAGCCTGCTCAGAAATAAGCCTTCTATTTTTATCGTGGGTCAGATGCACAGCTTGTGCTAATTAACATAGCTGCACTGAAGGCCTTAGATACAGCCGTACATAGAAGCCACTATACACCGAAGACGAGCTTGGGTATGTCAGATTACATGACGCGTGTGTGAACATACTTGTTGGGGTCCCAGAATGATTTTATGTGTTTCTGGAGATGGCAAAATGCAAGTAGGTTGAATCTTCCGCCAACAGTGTTTCCAGCAAGAGCAATACTGAAGGTGACAAAATTGAATTAATTTCCCACAAACCCTAAGTTTTCTTGTGGCATTTCAAGTTGACGAGAAGTAATTATAACTTAGTGAATGAGAATTCCATCTACTAAGAGGTGTCATGCCACATCTGGCAAAATATCTGTAGCACCAACCAGTTTTGTTTTGTTTTTTAAAGGAAGCTTTCAGTAGTAGAAGTGAAGCAACTGTAGTTGTCTGTAGCTGGGAAACTGATGACTCAGACCCTATTCATACTGTTGAAAGACTGTTTTATGAGACCCGTCAGAGCTGTGGGTGGACCTGCAGAGGTCTGGAAGGCAGATTTCATATGCAATGATGCCTGCAGTGGTGTCTGATGATTGTCCCATCATATACCGCTAATGGCATATCCTTTTGGAGTTTTTTCTTTAATCTTCGGGTGGTGAGGCTGCAGAAGAGGTCAGGGCAGGGAATTTCACCATTTCTTTTATCTAAAGAGGTGTACCATCAGGTCAAAAAAGAACTGCTGAAGCAGCGCTCTGCCTTAGAGGGGGAAAGAAAGTGTTGGAGTTTGCTTTGACCCTGCTACACCCCTGTGTGTAACCATTTGTAACTACTGACATTTTCCCATCAATAACAAAAGCGTATATTCCAAACTTGACGAACAAGACTGTAGCTGCATAGCTCCCATGAATGCTAATAGGAATACAGCCTTTCTCCATCCCCATGTAAGTTACTTTGCATATCCTAATAGTGCATTCTCAACGAGCAACAGGGTCAGTGTTAATCACTCTATGGCATTCCAAGAGCAACTGCAGGGATCTCTACCACATTCCCCTTGGTCATGTTATATCTAGCGTGGCTTGATCAGAGCGAGGAAGTTAAGCATACGCATAGGAATATTAAAAAGGTCTTTAGGAATTAATAGAAGGGAACTGTAAAGGAGATGTTGGAAGGCTGATATGACTTGTTAATCATTTTTAATTGAAAAATAAATATTATTTCTGTCTGGAAATTACATACATGTCATGTGCCACCACTGGTTTTGTAAGTCTTTAAGTCATTCTATGAATCGGGACCACAGTGCTAGATTTACGTTTAGATAGCTAGTGCCAAGTATCTAAATGTATGTTTTACTTGCTTGAATGACGTGGTAATGACTCGTTAAAAGATTCACAGAGAAATAAACAGACAGCTTTTGTCTGTCTCTGCTTCCCTGCTTGGTACTTGGGAATGGTACTAAAATTGTAGTGAATAGTAACATCAGGGTAGATCTGCAGCTCCGGTGGAGTCCAGACAAAGTGTGATGTTATTAAGCAGTCTCTGACTGCAAGATGTGCAAGGTGCAGTAAGAGGAGCTATCTAAGAACTATAAAATTATGCGGGAAGCAAATAATGGTAAATCTGCAGACACTTACAGAATAGTCTGTTCTCCAGTGGAAATACTTGCGTGTATACGTTTAGCTGTAAATATTATAATCTGGGCCTTGATCCTCAAAA
The DNA here is from genome assembly GCF_965231255.1 of Vanellus vanellus. Classification (NCBI taxonomy): domain Eukaryota; kingdom Metazoa; phylum Chordata; class Aves; order Charadriiformes; family Charadriidae; genus Vanellus; species Vanellus vanellus. The sequence continues at coordinate 3,767,599 of NC_138908.1, read as the reverse complement.
TTAGAAGAAACCCTTTTTAATTGGCAAGGTTCCAAAAATTTCACTCTAAAATGCTTCAAAACTGACAAAAAAAATATTTGTTTAATTTAGCATTGTTATCGTTTTAATGAGAATAAATTAAAATTTATCTTTGGATTGAAACTGTTATTTCCCGATTTCATATTTCATGTATTTGCTGCTTCCCTTTGGTTACTCAACATGAATAGGTTACTTTTTAGTTAATTTTATTTAAATTTAATATGTATTTATAATAAAGATATGCAGTGTACCTTCCATAACACAGCCAGCAGGGTGCATTGGTTGTTTGATATTTAGTTTTCAGAAATCTATAAAGAGCTGCATATTTGCTTCGGATTTACATTTTACTTTGCGTAGCTCAGTTATCCTCTGAATAAGAGAATCTTAACAGTGAAACTATTCAGTTACGGTAAAGACAGTATGCAAAAATGGAGTATAGTCTCCTGAAAATTAATTTCAAATTTTTTGCAGACAGATTTTGCTGTAAGATTTTGAATTCCTACTTGTGTACCTGTATTGATGAATAAGAGTTTCTGTAGTGTGATAATTGAAATTCTCTTTTTTAAAGATTGTCATAGATTCCTTCCAATTTTAGCTGAATGAATCTGTACTTAAGTCCAGGAATAACAGTTACTTTTTTATATGTTTTCTCTGAGAAAATGAAAGAACACTTTCAGTGCTCATTATGTTTTTTCTGTGAGGGAATTTTTGAACTGTAGTCAAGTCTTTCCTTCTTCTTTTTTTTTTTTTTTTTTTTTAAATGAATTAAATATTCAGAGCTTGTTAACTTTTGCTGTCTGCTTTCTCTGGCTCTCAGGTTTGGGGAATTTGATTTATTTGCATCCTCTGTGGGTTTCAACATTGTTTTTAAAATGTGGACACCAGAACTTTACACAATTTCAAATACTCACCCCATTAGTGCTACATACAAAGGTAAATGATTCCTCCACCCCAACTACTTGTCAGTAATGTGCTGTTGATGTATCTGAAGATCATGCTAACTCCATTTTTTTCCCAGTCGCAGCAGCACATTGGACACTTATAGTGAGCTGCGTCGCTGCTAGAGTTTCTTCAGATGAAAATGATCCAGAAGATCATTGGTAAGGTATAACCTATACTTTAGCTTTGAATGTATTCAGCAGTGTTAACAGGACTTGTTTTAATGGAACCAGCTTACCAGCTGAGCTGTATCGCTGTAATACTGTCATTTCCTTTCTGCTGTTACTGACATCACAAACATCCAGTTGTGACTTTTGTATTTACAGAAAGAGAGTCTTGAGAACCAGCAGATCTATTTGTAACCCTTGTTGAACTGCATAATAGAAGTATTTTCATTTGTTTATAATGAAATTTATATTTTGTTCATAATCTCTTACTGGAGAACACTTTTTGACCTCTACAGGCTAGTTATTAATCCATTTTACAGCATTGCTCTGCTCACTAGCATTGCCATATGATAATGTGATGAAACAGTAAGTCCTCCAAGTATTCTGCTCTGTTATATAGCACAATTGCTGTCATTCAAATTTATAATTTTTCAGAATTAAACCAAAATGCACTATTTGTATAAGATCACGTATTTATTCCATTCATTTATTTTACCTCCTTGTAAGTGAAATCCCACATTGGCCTTTACATTATTTTGGCTAGGTTTGCTGTCAGGCTGCATTTATAGTCAAAACTTTCTTTTGTATCTTTGGAATTGATTGTTGCAGAGATTTAAAATATGGTTATTAAACTTGTCATTGTCTTGCCAACCCAGTGGTTTTCCCTTATGTCTTTAATGTTCTGTAATTTATACAGTATAATTTAAAATGTCTGCTCTGTAGTTCCCTTTTCCATAACCTGTATACTGATTTATTTTTTATTTTGTTTCTGATTGAATTTTTACTATACTATTGCACCAAGTTACACATTTATCCAAATTTTTTTTCTTGACTGTAGAATACTTGCTTTGTGTCGCTCTAGTAAACTCTTCTTCTTAATTTTGGAAATAAAAAGCTTAAGGATTTTGATAGTTCTCCTCCCACAGGAAGGAGTTGAATGTTATATGGTATTTTTTAAGCATTGGGATTTCAGCTGTGGCAGAAGCTTTCTTTGGCCTCTTTGCTACTGACATTCACCCTTACTGGTGCACTGCTCTGTAGGTATCATTGATACAGGCCTTTCCTTGCTACTAAGCCCACCAGCACGCAAGTTTTTACTGTGGGTATATTCTGTATTGATACAGCTACAACTGAGAAAAGCTTTCACTGGAAACAGTCCTTTGATGTTGTTCCACTGAATGGGAAAGTGCCAGTATGCAGACCCCAATACACCCATGCAACCCTGTCAGCTGTGCAGCCTCTTCTTCCACCCGTTTACTGTTCTTCCCACGTGAAAAGAGACCTATAGGCAAGCGAGGGAGTTGTCTGGAATATCCTAGTGTTACTTTCATCCTTTGTTTTAAGCTCCCTGTGGCTGGAATAGTGGGGTATGCTGAACAGCATTTACAAAAGGGAGAGGGAATAGTAGAGGGAGCGGGAGCAGGAGGAGGGAGACTATCTCATGGTAAAGGATGTCATTCAGAGTCTTGAAAAGCTTTAATGTCTGAGCAGGTATGGCATTCACAGTGTGCTATATTGAAAAGTATTTTAACTGTGTATTTAAGGTGCCTTCAATTTTCACCTATAATGGCATGCAAGTGTAAATTAAACTGCTGAATTAATACTCTTTGCTCCTGATATTAGTAATGGTAATGGTACTGTAATTGTAAACATCTTGCTATGCTTTCTTTCAAATTTGAAGTATAAAGTCAATTAAAAAAATTGAAAAATTTATCATGTACTATAGCTACCTGTAATCTTGAATATTTATTAGTATACAGTGCAAGAAATGGTTCTTTTCCATACAAAAAGATGCTGGTTTGAGTTTTGCCTTTATCTTTGTCCTTTGTAGATAACAAATATTGAAGTACTTATAAAATAAAACATCCCATTCAACTTTTTTAAGCATTTAAAGTATTATTACAAATGTCCAGTTTATGACATAAATAAACGAGTGATCTAGTAGACATAGAAACTCTTTGACAGGAGCATTTTCATGAATTTTAAAACAGATTCCCTCCACCCCTGTTTTCTTACAACTTTTTGTCTTTCTATTCGATTCAGCTTCTATACAGGACAGCAGAATGTGTCAGAAACCTTTAAGTTCTTTCAGTGAGTATCAGGCATGTTAATGCAAATACATTATGAGTAATCCCTCCATAAGGAGAGACAGTAACATAGCCCACACAACATCTGTAAAGTGTTTACAAGGTATTAATATGCCTACTGTGACAAGATGTATTTAATGGGAAGCAGCAAGGAATTTGTTTTATTAGTTTTCCTCCACCCTCAAGTAATAAATCTTAAAAGCTTCAATATTGATTCAATGAAATGAATGGCTGAATCGTTCTGGAGAGGCTGTGACAAGAGGACAAATGCTTCCATGGTTACATTGTGCTATGCAGTATGGTTACTGAGCTTTGTTGGTTTCCTCCCTCTGCCATTGAAGTAAAATAACAAACCACAGGGAAGCACCACACATGGTGGGCATAAACTGCAAACAACTTTAAACCATCAAGTTAGTTGATCTTATACAGATTTTAAACAATATGGGTTTTACTGATTTATACTGTATAGCCTAAACATATATTTCAGCACTTTCTCCTTTGTCTATCACATTCTCATGGAAGATTTTTATATCTTGGCTGAACCACCGCTTGCTTTTGATTTGCAATGCCATGAATTAAAAGGCTATGTGAAAGTGTCTTTCGTAGTAATGGGTAATGTTTTTCTAGGAATCTTTTTGTATGAAGTTATGTTACTGCGTCAGTGTGGGCTTCTGCAATACCTAGATGATGAATAAAAAATCATGCATAGAACTTTCATGTGCAGTTGGTTTAGGGTGCTTTGCAGTGTAACATAATAAGTGGCTTGATTTTCCATCTCTTTGCATCTTATGTACTCAGATTTCAGGTGTCACAGGGGAGAGGGAGATAATAAACACGTAACTTCATAGATGTCACACTTAAAAAAATAATAGAAAGTAACGGCATACAGTTATTTCATTAGCTTAAAAATATTGCAGATCAAACATTACATTAAGAGAAGGAAATCCTGAAGGCCTTAGATTTTGTTCAGGACAAAGTGTAAATGAAACTGAAAACAGATGTATCAAGAGTGGTTGCATCTTTTTCCCTTGCAGACCAACTCCAAAAATAGCACGTGTTATCCTCTGTGTCAGGAGGTGTTAGGTTTTTTCCCCTCTACATCCTTCATGGTCCCTAGGGTCACTATCTCAGCATCAGAATGCTAAGATAGAATCATAGAATCATAGAATCAGTGAGGTTGGAAGGGACCTTTAAGATCATCAAGTCCAACCATTAACCTACCCTGATAAAAACACCACCACTCCTAAACCATGTCCCTAAGCACCTCATCTACCCTTTTCTTAAACACCTCCAGGGATGGTGAATCCACCACCTCTCTGGGCAGCTTATTCCAATGTTTAATAACCCTTTCAGTGAAAAAATGCTTCCTAATATCCAATCTAAACCTGCCCTGACATAACTTGAACCCGTTTCCTCTTGTCCTATCACTTTTCACCAGGGAGAAGAGGTCAGCTCCCATCTCTCTAAAAGCTCCTTTCAGGGAGTTGCAGAGGGTGATAAGGTCTCCCCTCAGCCTCCTCTTCTCCAGGCTGAACAATCCCAGTTCCCTCAGTTGTTCCTCATAAGATTTCTCCTCCAGACCCTTCACCAGCTTTGTAGCCCTTCTCTGGACACGCTCCAACACCTCAATGTCCTTCTTGTAGTGAGGGGCCCAAAACTGAACACAGTACTCGAGGTGAGGCCTCACCAGTGCCGAGTACAGGGGGATGATGACTTCCCTAGTCCGGCTCACCACACTATTCCTGATGCAGGCCAGGATGGTGTTGGCCTTCTTGGCTGCCTGGGCACACTGCTGGCTCATGCTCAGCCGGCTGTCCACCAACACCCCCAGGTCCTTTTCTGCCAGGCAGCTTTCGAGCCAGATGTTCCAGTCCCTCTTTATAGACACAATTTTACAGTGAGGATGTATGCCAGGATTCCCCACCACCAAGAAAATAAATTCATAGTTAAGGAGGATAGTTACTTCTGAGACAGAAATTCTGGCCTTACAACTTTCCATTGGAAGCTGATGTTTATTGTGGGTACTTAATTTCACGTTTACTGAAGTAATATCTCTTTGATTTCAAGGGCTAAAAGTAAGCAACAAATGAGTAAACACTTCAAGGTTTCACTTAAAGAATATAAGAAATTAAGAAAAGAGAAGAGTCCACTCTTAAGTTGAATAACATAAGTTATTTGTGTTTCCAAGTAGTATTTTTCCTCATTCAAAAGGAAGCAAACAAAATGCCTATCTGAATTGGGAAAGCCAGTGAGGTTGTATGCAGCAGCTGGAACCCTTTTTCTTTGATCTTTTCTAGTCTAAGATACTTTTTGAGAACTTTGACATTAAGAGCAATCTAGATGCAAGAGATTATGGAGAGTTTTCAGTATTTTTATTATGTTTTAGCTTCAGGAAAATGCACTTTTGGTAGGCGCACTTTTTGAATTTACAGTCTAGTGCTTGACGTGGTCTGAAGTTGTTTGTTTTGATGGGTGTTTTATGAGAAAGCTTCTGATTTACTGCATGCTGTCTACATTGACAGTGACATGCTGCAAATGAAGAGCTGGACACACTTGATTGGAAGAAGCAAGACTGCAACTTTATTTAGCAACAATAACTGCACAAGAGGAGTGGGCAGACAATTCTTGCCAAGTTCTCATCTTGCTGTTTCTCCATGTGACCTACAAGCCAGTAAGCATCCACTGTGGTTTAAAAGGAGCCACTGAACATTGTAAGACCAAACCACCTCTTCAGGGACGGCATTCTTTTTGTGTCATTATAATAATACAAAGTGACAGAAATTGTGTCAAAATCACACGCTGGAGCTTGATCAACCAAATCTGAGATGCATTAAGTGGAAACAAATAAGTTATTTTCTCATTAATATGATCAGGTTTTTTACACTCGCACATATTTAAATTAACACTTTCTAGAAGTCATCTCATTTTTGGCAAAAGTCTTATCAAGTGTGTAGCTAAGTTCAGTAATAAAAGGTTGTGATTATATGAATAGCATTTCTGCTGTAATGCGTGTTAAAATGTAACAGCCTCCCATGAGCAGATGTCAGGGAACATTTACTTGTTTTCCTGATAATAGGAAGACTTCATTTTTTTTTTCAGTTAAAAGCTCTTTTTAAATATTAAGATCAGTATGCTTTATCAATATACAAGTAGGGACCTGTACCACAAAAAGGTTAACCTTTGCCAAGCTGGTCACAAGAAGCATAAACAAATTAATGTTTGTCCATCAAAAAAGAGCACAATCTGCTTGGAAGTTTTCATCCACTGAAAAACAGTGGATTAAAACCTGAATTTATCTACATGCATCTGTACATCAACCTGTCTGGCATAAACCACTGGATCAGAAGCATAATACTCAAATTTTGTCATTCAGTCTTCTCAGATTATTAGTACTGTTTGTATTTGTCTACTTTGTGCTCTTTTTTTTTTTTTTTGCATGTGTTTGTTTATTCATCAGGAAACTATGCCGTAAAATCAAGATTTTAATATTAAAGCATTCCCAGTCAATCAAGAAGGATGTAGAGCAGTTCAGGAAAGAGTGGTGCAAGTGCCTGGTACTGCTGAAGAGGCACCAGGTATTAGCTGACAGTGGTTGCACATTTCTTCAGACTGGGGGAGCTGGATAGGAGTCTTCAGGGAGTGTGGCTAGATGGCGACAGAAAAGTGATCAGAAACAATATTTCACATTTTTGAAGAACAGACAACAGAAGCTTGATCATCAGCTGCTATGGGATAGTGGTCAGAAGCCTGGTAATACAGACTAGTCAGGCTCTGAGGTGATGACACCTCTGTGGTGTGAGTCTTGGTCAATTCTACCCTCTTTCAAAGCATGACTTTTACATAGTTCCCTGAAGACTGTCACATTCTGCAGTTCCAGCTGTGGTTTCTTTCAACACTGCCAGTTAGATCTGCTCCCCAGTGTGAATCACATTGAGAAGAACTAATGAGAAACAACATGGGGGATGCACCCTAGACATCAGCCAAACAAACAATTACCTATACGGAATCAAATATCACACTACAGTCCCACAAGGAAGAATTTAAGTGCTTGTGGTCGTCTATAATGTTCTTAAAAATGGTCTGTCTTGCAGAAATGCTCACCACCGTGGACCATCATTCAAAGAAAATCCACTTTTCAAAAAAAAAGCCCACCCTCCACCAAAACCAAGTGAACTTCTTGCAAGAAAATCATCTGTATCTTGTCGATTACTCCATGAAGAGAGGAGCAAGATCAGCCTCAGTATTCTGCCTATACACTAGAACTGATCAGAACAGTATCTGGTGGATGTTACGTATTTCTGAAGTGTTGTCTCATACTGGAAGTGATTCATTAATAAACAGGAAAGAAGGAAAGTTAAGTTATGTCTGGTGTGTTTTAATTAAGGTTTAATCTACAAAAGAGCTATGCCCATGCTTAATGTTCCTTATTCCAAGTAGTTCAATCTGCTTCCACTGAAGCACCAGAAAAGGTGATAGAGCAATGTGGAAATCTGTGCAGGACCGACATTTCAAAATTCTCTGTTTGGTACTTGCATCCAAATAAGTGCTTAGCCCAGAATTTTGAAGTTTGGATGCCACAGGTGAAAACAAATATCAATTTTAGTGGCATTTGTGCATATTCAGAAAAATTTATTATCAGTATTTATTTTTGCTAATATTAGTAGTTTAAGATTGCAATACCTGTGATTGAAAACCAAATGACCATCATACAACACAAAAATCTTCCTTAATAGAAACAAAAATGTAAACAAGATGAGGAAATACTCCCTTCTGAAGCCCTTTGTTTGGATTTTTTTTCTCTTGCTCCTTTAAGTCCTGTTTTCCTTCTCAGGGATTTGTTTCTTCGTCTAACTCCCTCTTCTCTAGTCTTTCCTTTCAGATGATGCCAATAAAGAGAAAAGGCAAGATTTCAAAACAAACAAACAAACTGGAGTCCATTGATTCTATTGCTGCTGCTTTCAATATTGGTTTACTCACAGCACAGCCATTTTTAACTTGCAGAGTTTTAATGAATTCAAAACAAAGGAAATCCAAACAAAGAAAGAATTGAGGGGTGTACTTGGTACACCTTATTTACTGCTTTTATTGAAAGGAGAAGTTATGGCTGACCTGGAGGCATAGTTCTGTGCAATGCCAGATCTATTGTAGGTCCAATTCCAGGCCTGATTGTTTACCCCTGACATTGAGAGTGCTGTGTGGGCAGCGTGCTGAGTTGTTAAAAGTGCGTACTGAGCGCCCTGTGTCAATCACCAACAACCCTCCAGCTGGTTGAGGACCACCGGTGACAAATCCTGTGAGGAGCTCTGTCTCATCTTCCTGCGTAACAAAAGGGAAGCACGGGTCTCTGGAGTGGTGTGGTGAAAATGAAAAAAATAATTGGGGAAATCCTCTGGGATCGAGAGAAAACATGGAATATCGCGTGTTGAGTGGGAGAGAGCGGCGAAAGCTACAATCATTTTGGATCTGGATGCCGTTTTGTTGCAAGGCTCCGTGAAAGCAGCCTTGTGAATTAGTGAGCCCAAGTCTGAGTTCTCACTCTTGCTTTGTAATTAGCAACTTTTAATGTACTCAGGTCTGCTGTAATTGAGAACTCATGACTATTAAGACAGCCCCTCTGATACTGAGCAGCTTGATAGCTGTTGGTGGGAGCCCAACTTCCCACAGAAGCTGGACGACCAGAAGACAAAGTGAAGTAATTTGTATAAGCTGAAATGGCATTATAGAATAAAAGATATAATCTACTACCTCGAGTATCCTTTCCACCTGTTGATCCAGAGCGGAGAAACTATGGGATCTAGTTGCGAGGCTGAGATAGGGAAATAGTAGCAGTATGGTATTGAAAAACATACTGCTTATCTCTTGTGCTCATACATTAAGTTCTGCCTAATGCAAAATTCAGCAGCTGATTGTATGGGCCTTTGAAGGACTGCTTCTTGCTCTCTTTACAGCACAGAAAATCTGGAGCTGATGCATAGGAATAATGCACAATAAAGTATTGATCAAAAAATAAATTAAGAAGTAAACCCAGATGGACTACTACAAGAAGTGGTCAGACACATAACACAGATTATCATACACATCTACCTGAATTCCTTTTTTGTTGCACAGCATAGCTTTGTAGAAGAAAAAAGTACACTTGTGTTTTGGTTTTTGTTTTTTTTTTTTAAAAGAGATATTTTATTGTAATGTTTGGTGAATCATTCTAGTGGATTGTTTCCTTCACTCTGGAGGTTTATTCTGGAGTTAGAACTGGAGTTTATTCTGATTATTAATGTCTACTTTTGCATCAGCATGTTAGGTCATGTGTGCCTTTATCTGTTATACTGCAGAGTGTAGTGTACAATAGTCATTTGCACTCCCCGTATAGTCAGAGGAGAGAGAAGCACCTTTTAGAGGTGGTTCGTCCCATCATGCTGTGTGATGAGGTTAGACTGGATGGCTGATGTTAGGCAAAATGCTTTCTACTGTGAAGCATCACTCTTATTTTTATAAGCAAAATACTTCTTGAGGTCTTTGAGTGTCTTAGTAAGCAACTTTTCAAACCTTTCATCATTCTGCAGAATCTTGTTTACCTTTTCCTGTTTGTTTACATGATTCCTGAATTGTGAACGCCGTAACTCAACCCAGTATTGATGTAGTGACCAGGCTAATGCCAGCGGAAGGCACAGAGTCTTCTAGATCTTCTCATTTTTTTTGGCCCCAACACTTCTGCGCCGTATTCCTGCCTTCTATATGCAAAGGTTGTATTAGCCTTCGCAGAATCAGTGCTTCCTCTCTCTGTGATTTCCATCACTGTGATTGCTCTTTCCATATGGTCCAAATAAATTAAAAACAAAGCAAAGGAAGCTCATTTGAAATGCACGTCTTTTCGGTAAACTACAGCAAAGGTTGTGAAAATCATTCTGCTTTCATTCAGGGCAGAATCCTATTTTTGTGCTTAACATTTCCCTCCTCCCTTCCTGTAAATGCTCTGTTTGTGAAATAAAGCTGTGGGTATTAATATCTAAAATTGGGCTAGAGTTGCATTTGGATTTATTTCTAAACACTTATATGCTAATATGTATTACAACAGGTGTTTACAATAGATTCTGTGCATTCAGTACTAAGAAACAATATGGGGTTTTAAAAATGCATCTGTCAAGTTTCACATTAGATGCATGTTGGTTGTTACATTACTCTTGCACCAAGTTTTGTCAGGCATGATTTTTCGAGCTGCTTAGGAGTACTGTTTTGACAGAACAGTCTGAGGGTTTGGGACAAAAAAAAAATAAAATGACAGGATCCAGCAAGCTCAAAGTACCTGGTGTTGTGGTTGTGTACTAGGAATGTATTGGGAGTTGGATTTCCTGGGAGTTGGAATCGATGCTTTTTTAAAATCTGATAGAATGGTTTCGGGTTGTGCGAGAGATGCAGGGGATGCGGGAGCGTTAATGCATCTAGCTGGATTCAGCGACATGAAATGCCGCTGCTGCATTCGTTTGCAATAGCATTTCCGCTTTGGAAGATGCAGTAGCTATCTCACAGGTTCCGGAAACACAGCGAAGGCTGTGCAAATGGGTCTTCCTAAGATTCCATCAAAATTCACTATTTTCTACATTTGGGGCTTAGATGCTTCAACTTTTATGGGATAAGTAGAGTTATATAGAAGAAGTAGTAGAATTATATAGGAGAATTAAATGGAAGACACACGTTTACCATTAAATAGGAGAATTGGGGAGTCTGGGGGCCGACACTGGCAAGACCTGAGAAATACCTTTGTGTCTTTGTATCTGTGGTGTGGTTCAGGATTTGCTTGGAATGGTGGTGACTGTGAAACGTGAATTAGATATTAGTTAGAGAAATTATTAGAGCCCAGAACGCTTGATCTAGGATTGGAAGTTGTTTCTGCCTGCCGAGCACTGAATAGCTGTGAATTAAGATGAGCTGCGTGTCCTGGTGCAGCCGAGGACTTGAATCCAAAATGTGTCATCATCCAGTGATAAAACCCGCCCGTTTTTGCTGCCTCCAGTGATAAAAAAGTGCAGCCCCAGCTAAGTGGATGAACCGCCGAGGCCGTGCCTGGAGGGGCTGGCTCTGTCTCAACGACAGCAGCGCGGGGGCAATCGCTGGGGCTTGGAAAAATTTTGTCCTCTTGCATCCCACCCCCTTTTATCTGCCACTGCAGCGGGAAGGCAGCAGGAGTCAGGAGAGGGAGGAGAGTGCTGGACGCTGCTGCGCGGCGCGGAGGGAGGAGTAGGAGAGGGGAATGCATAATGCGTGAGTGACAGAGAGCGTGCGGGCGGCTGGCTGAGTCCAGAAGACGCGGATGTCCATGTCCCCGGGTCTAGGTAGGTTTGTTGTCTCTCTGTTTGAGGCGGTGGTTGCTTCGGGAGCATCCCCTATCAGCTGCCGAGGTGTCCACTCTCCAGCTGGAGGGTTCCACCAGCGGCACCTGTTGCGGCGGGGACAGGGTTTAACCAGCGGCAGACAGCGAGCGTGTCGCTCGCCCGCCGGCGGCTGCTGGATAGCGAGAGTCTGCTAAGGTTTCTCTTGTTCCCGGCTCCTCTTTCTGCTCTGCAGAGCAGGGCAGGTGGAGACAATAGTCTTTCCAATGGAAAATCCTATTCTCAGGGGATCGTATCAGGATGAAACTCAGCCCGAAGCGTCCTAGCCGACAACTTTTAACTCTCAACAATGCGCAAGATGTTGATTTCACTGTTTAAATTAGGGCAAAGTAAAAGAAGTGGAGGAGCTGCCTATGCATTGCGTATTGCAAAGGAGAGAGAGTTAAAAGCAAGAATGAATTTTTCAAATCATCATCTGATAAGGAATGAGTTTTAAACAAGTTAATCATTAAAATATGACATGTAAGTGGTTACAATTGGAAATGTTGCTCGTGCTTCTTGCTTTGGATATGCTGATTCTGTCTAAGACATTGCATAATTCACCCTGGCTAGCCCAGATAAAGTTAAGATCAAATGTATACGGAACTGCTTGCCAAACATCAGTCATTGTTTTTTAATGAGTCTATAATTGCTTTATAGTGCGCCTGTGAAATAGCATGTGATTTTAAAAAAATCTTGGTTGTTATATAGAAACCAAAAGTGTTTTTTCTGATAATACTTTGCACACATCTTCTAGAATGAGTCTTTCAGTTAAATACTAAGCATTTTGCCATGCGGACAGTTTAATAAATGAAGGTAGAAAGTGATATATTCAGTCTATCTGTCCCTTAAGCCTAAACCAAGCTTTCTCCTACTAAATATATGCAGTGTTTCCATGTGCAACAGAGAACCAGATTCCCGAGGAAATAAAATAGCTTGTGGCATATTAGGCTTAAAATTGAAATGTCCAAATATTTGATATTTTAAAAGCTGATGTATTTCAAGGGTGTACAACTCTTAATTTCTAACTTGTTGTTATTACTAATATTTATGTTGTTATTGATTTCTGACATGCAGTTTTGTGCATTACTGGCTTTCTAATACACTTTTGTGTTTTAATAGCTTTACATGAAGAAATCAATGGCATTTACTAAATTTGCATCTGAGTGAACTAATTTACATTGATAATGGGACCACATGCTTATTATCTTGTAATTGTGGTCTGTGTCCTGGTCACATGGAAATCAATGGGAAAAATGATATTTGCCTTTGTGAAAACTAATGCTGGGCAGTTTATTTGTGCTGTCAGCATTTTTAAGGCTGAAAAATAATACTGGATGAGTTTTAAAGAGTTTATACTAGTGAATAAGATTGATCCTTATGCATTCAAACGTACAGTGCAATACTTTCCTTGGAAATTGTTGTGAGCTTTATTTGAATGAAATTTTCAGAATCAGCTCTAAATGATAACCTATTATCAAAACCTCTAGTATACATGGAATTTTATGATTTAAACTCTTTGTTTTTCAGGGTTTTTTTATTTTCTTTTGGAATTCCGTTAAAAAAATAAGAGTGATTAAGTCTGCAAATGCTTACATGCATATTTTACTTAACACGTGAATATGGTGACTGGAACTGAACTACTGAAAAAGCTATGAAAGCATATGCCTTTAATGTATAGCACTAACAAAGAATACCACTGCAGACGTCTGTAAGGATCTCAGTCATTGGGTGCAAACAATTTATGGCAATTTGGAGAAAAAGTATGATGACTCAGAAATCACCTTTGATATTGGTACACAGCTCCCGTAGTTGTTCAGAATTACAACATGGTAATGATGAGGTGATTATTAATTATTGTATTTTTAAAAGTACATTGCAATGGTCTATAAGCTTAAGAAAACTTTAATTTTAGAATGTTTCATTGAAAACTTGATGGAAAAGTATGTCCTTGCAGCAGACTTCAAAGAAAGGGAGAATTAAAATCTGTCTCAAATACATCTGAAGATTTTTAGCCTAAGGTGTTTTTGGAAGCATCAGAACAGCAAACTGTATGTCTGACTCTTGCTATTGTTTAAGACAGGGTATCTCATACAATTTAGCTTAATTTTGTTGCTGAATAACCCTGCTCTCTGATTTTTTTCTTTCTTGGCCAGCGTCTTCCGCTGTGTTCTTGGTATTGGGTCAATTTAATTGTTCACTAAGAAACAGAAAAATGTAGGTAGGTGAGAGAAAACACAAAGAATATGCCGAAATTCATTGCTTAGGGAGTATTAGGCCTTGACCTCCTACAGATATAAGCACGTACATAACTATTTTTACATGTGTAATCCTATTGACTGGTTTTACTCATTTGTAGAAATTGCACTTCAGCTCTACAAACTGGCCGATTTAGGTATAGTCACTGTTGGATATAACAGTGAATGTAACGCTCTTCCTCACTAGAAATAAGCGTACGTAGGACCTGAGTACGTCTTTCAATGTCTATTAGGATTCAGATGCTATATAAACTCTCTGTCATCGAATTGAAGCTTAGAGAAACATTTATGTCAATTGTAGGCATTTGTCGTAGTTCCAGAAATTCAAGAACTATGTCTAACTAATAGGAGCTATATTACTGTTTCCTAGAAAAAAAAAAAAAGATTGACAGTAGGACTTGATGTTAGAGGCTATTTATCTTATTCCAGGTGGACCCACTGAAACTTTTTTTACTCTGAAAAAAGTTATTGAATCACAAATGATACTATTTCTGCAAAGCCTTACTGGCCTAAGTCACTTTTTGAGTGAATAATCTCACTGGAAAAGACTTTGCGTCAATAAACATTTTCAAGATTGAGTATACTCTATACATGAGAACCTGTGGCTGTTTGCAGAAAGAATTTGGAAACTGGGAGTTCTGAAATACGCTTAAAATATGAAAGACTTTATTTCATAGATTGACTCATGAATATTTCCTATAAAACCAGTTAAAGTTGTCTAAATTACTTTTACTGAAATGATTTGTAAGTCCAAACCAAGGTTGCTATTTAGATAAAGTTGTGCTTATTTGGACAGGCTTATTTGACAGGCTAAATTTCTCTGGCAAAATTAGACAACAGAGAAGAACGTTCATTGCAACTTTTGTGTCCGTGAATTTTTTAGCAAGTTGAAGACAGAATTTCCTCTAGAATGTTATAACAGTATCTTTTTATATGGCAAGAGATTTTTGTTTGGTTATCTTTTTCTGGTTTTAGTTTAGATTTGTTAGTTAGAGTATGGTTATGATTCTCATTTTCAGATGGCAAAAGCAACTTTCTTCTCCTCCATCACTTCTCCTGGACGGGTCCGATATGTTGCTGCTCTGAATTGTTTCAAGCTTTGCTTCATTAAGGATTTAACATGGCCTTAATTCAGCCATCTGTTATGGGTTTGGCAGACCAACAGATCTGAGGTACTGGTCAGAGCTTTAGAAATTTCCCACATTTTTAAAGGTTAGGAAAAGAGCTACCTTTATGAATAGATTTTGAATAATTCTCAGCAAGACAATGGTGCAGAAGTGGGGTAAAAAATGCGTGTCATTCTCTGAAGCACAGGGTCCCCTGTCTGCCTTTAGCTTGGCTGAAAGGCAATTAGCATTTCAACCAGCCAATTTGGTTACATGCAATGAAGTACTTGGGTTTGTAATTTGCTGCTCTCGGCTTGGTGCTGTTGAGAACTGGCTCTGTGTAATCCTCTCAAAGCACCTTTCTTTCCAGCATAGTTATTGTTGCTGGTCTTAAATAACTAATCAACAAAGAGATTTCCTTGTCTTGAACTACGGGGTGCCTTAGAAGAACGAAAAGAAATACCCAGTTAATAAGGGAATGATTATAATTATTAAATAGTGATTATTAAATTGTGACATAGGTTAAAAGGTTTAGAAAGCCAAGGAAAGCACAATGCATGATAAAGGTAGTGTGAGAAGTCTTTGAACCCAAACAAATTTTGCTTGGGGAGTTTTCTTTGCCACATAAATACTTTATCATGTGTTTTATTTAAAAACGGATTGCCCAGATTTAAGAGCTTAATTTGCAGTGTAGATTAGAGTGATAATCAGCTGCTCGAAAATGATACAAATACATTTTTACTTCCACAGAGAGAAGTCTTTAGGGGGACTTTGTAAAATATAGATCTGTAATAAAACCAACATTCTTTGCTGCAATCTAATAACAAATGAATACGTTTAAAATACATTGAATGCATGTAGAAATGAAGCTTGCTTTGATATACAACTTAAATTTAATACATACAGTTGATAGAAATTTTCATGTTTAATAATGCGTTTTGATGAACTCAAGAATAACTCACTGACACAATTATTCTAATAATTAGGCAGCACGTTAAAATTCTGTTTGGCTCATACATGCATGTTAACTTGTAAGAATCCACTGTGGTTAGCAATAATTCTTTTGTCGGTACACCTGAAATAATGACATCTAATCCCCACCATGAGGCTGTAATTTACAGATTTATTTTCTTGCAAGATTAATATGCATGAAGCACTATTGCAAAACAGGTTGTTATATTTTCGGTTTTAAGTATGAGAAAAACAACCACTATACTGCAGAAGCCCATAATTACTTTTTGTAATATATGCTGTTCATTCAGGCCATAGTATTTCAATCAGGACAAGTACTTGGTGTTTGACGCTATGGTAGTTTTGTCCTCAGCTCACATGTTCTAAAAATACGTGAAGTAAAAGTGTTGAGGACATGTGAGAAACCGCCAAAAGAGATACAAATGGAAATTATTGTGAAACTTCAGATCTTTACTGAAGTGGAATAAATGGGTGTTCCTCACTGAAGCCAGCAGACCTTCCTCAGCTGCACTTCTGGTTCCGCATGTGTAAGACCCTGATCCTCAGGTGTGCAGTTACTTCTACGTATGAAGCGTGAGCTGGGCGTGCTAAGCGTCTTCATGGTTGGGTTGTTGGGATTAGTTTTTTTTTTTCATTTTTTTTTCCTTTTGTTTGTTTTATAATTGGCTTGCTTTTTTTTTTGTGCAAGAAACCATTTCGTAGACAACATAAGTGCTTACAGTGTCTCAAGCCCTACTTGGAGCTAAATGCCTAGGTAAAAAGCTAGACCCTGGTTCTGGAAAACCTGTAAAATAATTTCTATTACTGAAAGATGCCTGCTGTTTTCATTAAAACTATATAGGTGGAAAAGGATTTCCAGTGTGGAGCTGAAAATGAGATTTACCTTTTGCTTAGACATAGAGTATATGCTAAGTGGAACTATTAAAAAACAATATGTTGGGTTTTTACAGCATGTAGTCAGAACTATAGAATAGTTCTAGAAATATAGAATATATGGATAGATGCTCATGAGTTGCGTGAGTTAAATTAGAAGTTCTGCAGCTGAAAACAGTGTTGTTTCATTGGTACAAATTAAAGCAGATTCTTACTGGTGTGTTTTCTTACATTGTTAATTAGCAGATTTCAGCCAAAGTTTGTTTACATTAGACCCCGGTCTCTGTTCTATGTATAAAGTAACCTTAATAACGCCAAGTCGTTTCACTGGAGGTACTCTGGGTAAAAATAATCTGGGTTTTACTACTAGTCAAAATTGTTGTCTGGTTCTCTGTTTGACCAGGAAATTATAAGGTAACTGCAAATGTTTGCAGGAGAGGTTTGTGTTGTCTCTGCTGGCTGCAAACAGAAGTGGCGGGTTCAGCACTGCTTGGGAGTTTTGCCCTTCATTCCCTGCTCAGAATGAGAACAGGCGGAGCAGGCAGCTGCCTCAGAAAGCCGTTAGCATTACCTGGCTTAAGAGAGAAAACTTGGTTCTCCGGTGATGATTACATGCTTTAGAACTTAAAAATTAAGGATATGGTTTAGATCCACTCACATTCTTCTGAGGAAGCGAAGAGAAACTGCCAGAAAACTTCAAGGGGTACTTTGGGCTTATGACACGCTTTACCTCTCAGTGACCTCTAATAACAGGATGATGCGATTTGGATTTCTCTCTCATCAGGCCTCTGTCTTGGCCTCGCCTTGCAGATTTACCACTTCCAGTATTGGTTCCTGGCTGTGATGACAGATTTACCTTTCTAACTAGTAAATATAACCACAAGGCCAGGCAGCTTGTGCATCTCTTCTTCCTTAGGATAAGATGTCTCGGTTGAAGGGTGCGTGCCTCCCTCCCGGGAATGTAGTTGAATGAGCAAGAATTTTCATGTGGAGATGTTGGTCAGATTACACTAGATTGGCCATCCCCAGTGATACGTACAGTCACAGATAATACGATTTTTTTTAAAAAAATATGGCAACGGTTAGAAAGCAAATGGTCAGGAGAATCATTGACTGATGTCAGTGTCATTAATCTCAAATGCAGGTAAATCTCCTTAGCGCCTGAGGTTGCGCTGTCGCGGCAGCAGTAGCGAGTAGGTAAATAAGCAGCTGAGCCCGAAAACTTCAGGACAGTGAAAGCTCATCAAGGGATTTTCAGCACCTAGTTACCTGCATTTGCGCTTTGTCTAGCGCTTCCTGATGTTAGTCATGAGGAGGGGGATGATGGGCAGGTACCTAGAATGTCTTTGTGGTGGAGAGGGAGACAAGAAACCCTAGAGAAGAGCTGGGAGCACGGGCATCCAGTGACACTCAAGAACGTGTGTGGGAATGGATGAGGCAGACTCGTGCCCCAACGCTGCAACGGTTAGTGCAGTGCAGGGGTGCAGACAAAGACGTACTTGTTGGGACTTACTGTAATTCTCCTGCTTTATCCACCCTGAAGCACGTTGTGGGCAAAAAAAGGGATATCGAAAGATATTTTGAAGTAATACCTTTGGAACACTCTCTTTTCCAGTCTTTATTAGGGTGAGAGACTTGCTTATCCCACACCTAAATGAAAACGCTCAAACCGAAAAAGAAACAGCAACCGACCGGGCAGAGTGGGGTAATACCCACTACCTGGACGCTAGGTGCTGCAGACGCGGCTCTTGTGTCCTCCTTTGCATATCTGTGAACTGCGGGAACTTTGAGGCAAAGAAAACCCCAGTGTGAAATACAAAAACTTCTCTCTTAATTTGGCATCGCGACAACGTAGAAGGGAGAAGTTTAGTAAGTCAAGGTTTTTATAATTCCTGCTGCTCTCCCAGGTTGTTCTCCCGTGCTGTTGTAAATGTCAGTGGCTCTGAGAATGCCAGCATAAAAATGCTCAAAATAATGCAGGTTTTTGGTATGTTTCTACCACAGGTGCAGCAAGGGCAATGGCCTTGTGAAACTTCTTGCTCTGTGCTGTTCCTGCCTACTACTGAGAGTCTCCTCTTTACATATGAAAGAGCACATGTATCTCTCCCCCATTGTATTCGGCCAAAGATGCTGCTGGGTGCTGACATCTCTGCTGTGAATAGACTTCTCTCTGGCAACCATTGAGAGCCGTAAGGCTGTACTTAATGCAGAGTAGGAGGCATGCCAGTTTTTGAATGTTCTACTTGGCTGGGTGTTTGTAATCGCCGGGAGTAGACAAGGACAGGCGGTGAAAAGCGCGCTAGGCTTTACGCTGGCTGCGCTGTGCAGTGTCCGGGGACTTCGGAGATCTGCGGGGAGTTGTGCGGAGACGAGCGGTGGTGATCACATCGTAGGTGCTGGGTGGGATGGGGTGCTGCTCCAGCGTACCTGCTTGCTGCTTCTGTGAGCAGCAATGGCAAGTCTGAGGCTGTGCGTACTTCATCCCTTGTTCCATCTGCGTCTTTCGTAGTGAACTCTCCTTTCTTTTGCCATTCTCCATTCCATATCGGGCATTTCATGCTCATTTCATTTCAGATCCGGAATTTTTCACAGCCCTTTCATTTCCTTTCTTCATCTCTCCACGTGCCACTCGTCTGTAGGTTCCCTCACCCTTCAGTGAGAACAGACAGGACATCTTCTCATTCTTAAGGGGTTTGATTTATTAAGCGTGGAAGCCAGTGTAAAAATCTGCAGAAAAGCATATACTGATTCCACACAGTAACGTCCCCAGCAATGTCACAAATTTTGTGAGGAATACTACTTCAATCTATTGCCCAGTGGGAGCCAAGTTCAACTCTCCACAGAAGTCTGCGGAAAAGACCACTCATTCTTTATAAACTTTAAAATCTTCATCTGAACTTTGTTCCGGAAACTGAGCAGGAAAAGTAATCTAATCCTGGTGATTCATCAGTTACGAGAAACACCAGTTTTCTCCTTGGCTCCAACTGGGCAATAGATAGAAATGGTATTCCTCACAAAATTTGTGACATTGCTGTGGACGTTACTGTGTGGAATCAGCCCGTGCTTTTGCTGGGTTCTACACTAGGATTCTGTGTTTGCGGGGGAAACACAAATGCGCTTCAGAAAGTGCCATAAAACTCAGACTAAAAGGAAATTTTAGTCGCGGATCGTTACTCAGAATTCTGAGTTAGATTTCCTTACTTATTTTTAATTATATGGTCAAAGAATGTGATTTTTTAGACTTTTAGGATTCTTTAATACTACCAAAATGTGTAGATAGTTTTTGAGAGGTAATTTCTTTTAGTTTTCACACCCAAAACTTTTATTGTAAGCCCCTTACAAACATCACCTGGGCCTCAGTACGCAGCGTTGCTATAAACTAACACTGATACTACAGATCATTTTTTGAAATGGCTTTAGTCAGAACACAGTAATGCAATAGTTTGTCCATTGACTTGTGCGTACTCTGAAGATGTATAACATCCCATCGCTTGTTGTTGTTTTAAAACCATTTAGATGACTTTAAACGGTTAATCTGTTTTAAAGCCTGGCTGAATATCCTGGATTGAGAGAACAGAACTCAGTAAGATTTAGCTGAAGCAGAAGGGAGTATTTGGTGCACCAAACGCATAGTTTACCAAAATTTAGTAGTGAACAAGGACTAGAGTTTCAGCTTCACGTGAAAAAAAAATAAAAATTAACCTCATCAGTGGTATACTGGAGTGAGGGAGATGGGGAAGAATTGTCTTTTAATACCGGATCTTGCAAAGGCTTCTGCTGAACATTATGCAATGCAGTTAATAAGGAACAAATTGTGTTCCCATATAAACTGACGTTAGAATTTAGTGTACATAGTGAATTCATATTTAATAAAGTAAAATACCGTGACCTAGACTATCTTTTCAGCTATTTGAATAGATTTGTTCTGCATTCTCTTAAGTCTTGATTTATGTTATTTTTACTATATTACAACAATTTTTACAAATAATCATGATTTTCGGAGTTGAGTTTATATAAACAAAACAAAAACTACTTTTGGCAGGCTGTGCAAAGTAAATCTTAGTACAAATAATGTAACAAGAAAGAATACGCACCAGATAAATAATTGATGGTATGATTGTGAAACCTCTCTTGTTCCACGGGAGTAATCCTATAGTTTTAGAATGCTCTCTAGTAGAAGTAATAGAATTCACGTAATTCTAAACTTTGTAATCTTGCCCTCAAGGATCATGTTTTCAGTATTATTTACTAGAAGCATGTACCGTGGGAAGATATTTGCGAAGCCTATGACAAAGTAACAGCTGAAGCTAAAAGGTCAACAAATTCCTCAGTTTGGTGTGGATGATGCCTACATCTGCAGACAGTGTAATTGTCTCAGAGTTTACAAAGGTTAGACAACTGTTCTCTTTCCAACTTGAAGGTTTGTGCTTTTCAGAGCAGTTCCCCATAAAAACAACGAAGATGTCTTGCAAGTTAATACCGTCAACTTTGGAAATGCCGACAGTTTTAAAACCCAGGAGGTTTAGATGTGTGTATTTTAGCTTTGCTTCCAACTGTAAGCTTTTTCTGCCCTGGAATTATGAAATACATCGATATGTAGGAGTCAAGCATTGTTCCTGAAAGTCTGGTACGCATTGTATTCTCAATAAGAGCCATGGATGTCTTGAAGGACTGTGTTCATGGTAATAAAAGTTTATAGCAATGTGAAGTTTTGCAGCAAAATTCTTTTGCTGTGTCACTTTTTTGCTGGAAATAAAGAAACACTTCAAGTAGGTTGTAAAATGGATAGGTGTTTTCGTAGGGAAAATGGTTAGTCCTGATTTTTCGCACTTACTTTCATTGCTCGCCTGTCCCCTCTGTGATGTTCAGGAAAGCTAGGTGAATTTTTTATGAGAAGTGATTAAAATTGGCTAATTTTGTCACCTTTGCTTGTAGGAGTTCTGAGAGGCGCTGATAGTCTTCTTGACTGCACTTACAACTCAGTTATTTAGTGTGTCGTGTCTGTGGATAAGTTTTGTTCTTTAACCTGCCTGAAAGAAGTTTATTTCAAGTCCTCCCAACATAAAGTTGACCCTTTCCCAGACAGAGTTTATTGTAAGAAGATTCAGTCTTGAAGTCTTCCTGAAGCTGTGTTAATTTTAGTGATCTGAAGGCTGTCTTATTCTCTGTTCAGTGCAAGATTAAAGCTACCTGACTGCGTGCGTAAAGCAGTCAGAGTCTGCGCTGGACCACAATTGTGCTCTGATTACAAATTTGACACACACTTTACAAAAATACGTTTCAATATACGCATGACGTTTGCTGTTTCAAGGACTGAATATTCATTTACTGTAACTCATAAATAATGAAAACAAGTGCTTTGCAAATGTGGCTGAGCTTAAATGTTATTGATATGCAAATATTGATGTAATAAGTTCTGCACAGTTCATGCAACCGTCATTGACCAGATTTGTCTGATAAGCAGAGCGCTGGGAAGCATAATTTTAAGCAAAGTGGTGTTTTATTTATATGTGTAATTACACAAATACTGTTTGTATCTTTTGTACAGAAATTTTAAAAAGTAACATTATAAAATAGTGACTACAGATTAAAAGAAACTTGCTGAAAGAACCAATTCCATTAACGATCCATGCTGTAATGCTTTTTGCTGTTAGAGTACAACTTGGATCTCTTGGTTTGTTCAAAAATTGCGCGGATCTTTATGACAGAAATCTGCTTCATCCAGCATCCAAGTTTTCGGTTCTGGTCAGCTCTGTGCAGTATGAGCCTCTGCATATTATAGCAGCTGTTTCCAATTTGTTGTGCCAGAGCCTCTTAAAAATGCATCTTTCACAGTATCAACACCTGATGACTTCAGTGGAACTTAAACTCGTATTTTACATTGCAGAACTGGACTCTGATGCAAGAGAAATAAACCACCTTAGTTTTGAATTGTCTTACCCTGACAGAAAAGAAAAGTAGACATTGTGCAGAAACAAATAAAAACAAAGGTCTGGCTGAACAAATGTTACAATGGCATTAAAATATGCCATTCTCCGTCACAAGAAAACATGAAAGAATCATGGGATAAGAGAAGCAGTGAAAAGAATCTCAAGTAAATATGGCAATGTTTAAGAACATTTTGTGGTCCATAAGATGTCAGAAGATGATCTATGAGATGACTGCAAACATCCAGCCCTTCACCCTTCTTGCCAGTTCATGTTTGTTTTTAAAGACAACCAAGAGAGCAAAGAAAATGGAAATAGAACTGTCAACCTTTAAGCTAATTTTTTTGGTGGTTGGAAATTATAACAGTTGTGGCAATGTCATTGTTTTTTCTTAAAAGATGTTGCTTATTGCTCCACTTGAAAAAAGTTGGTAAATATTGTCTAGAAAATCAATAGATGAAAATTTTGAAAATAGAGTTAGGTATAGATGATAATTACGTTATCTGACTCGAGTATAGCTGAGACCTGTGCATGTTTTCATCTCATTTCTGAAGCTCGCAAGATAATCACATTATTTGAAGGGTTGGGAAGGGGTGACTGGATTGGTAAGGTAGACCGGTAATGTTTTATATATTTTAGATTCACAATTTATTTTTAATTATTCTTTTCTTTTTCTATAGGGATGCCCTCTGCTTCTTTATTAGTTTATTTGCTTTTAGCATTACTCATTCATTTCACATCTGGAGAAACAGAAGTGAAGTTCAGTGGGCAAACAGAATTTGTAGTTAATGAAACAAGTACAACTGTTATACGTCTTGTAATTGAGAGGACAGGGAAGCCTGCTAACATCACAGCAATTGTGTCGGTAAGAAACTATGCCAGTTATATTTTCAGTAAATATTAATATCTTTCTGAAGTTTTGAACGTTGCCTGTGGTTTTAACAAGCCAGTGAGAAGGAGGGTGATATTTCACGGGGACAATGCTTCACTTTGAAGAAGCAACACCTGATTTCTGTAACTGAGTGGATTCCTGCTGGCCGCGTCAATGGTTTCAACATAACGGTATAAACATCTCCTCAAGGCCCCAGCTCCTGCTGCTCAGGTAGAAGTTCAAAATGATATGCTTGTTTGATTTTGATTGTGGCTGCGAGTTCATACGGAAAATGTGGATATATATAGCCATTTTCCCTTTTCCAGATTCTGCAATTCATAGAATCCTAGAATCATAGAATGGTTTAGATTGGAAGGGACCTTAAAGATAATCTAGTGCCAACCCTCCTGCCCCGGGCAGGGACACCTCCCACTAGACCAGGTCACTCCAAGCCCCATCCAACCCGGCCTTGAACACCTCCAGGGATGGGGCAGCCACAACTTCTCTGGGCAGCCTGCGCCAGGGGCTCACCCCCCTCATTGTTAAAAATTTCTTCCTAATATATGAAATCCCAGATTTTGTTTCTAACATGAATATTTTGAGCACTTTTTAGGAAGATATTTACTCTTCTTGATGCCCCTCAGGATGCCATTCACCTTCTTGGCCACCAGGGCACATTGCTGGCTCGTGGGCATCCTGTTGTCCACCAGGACTCCTGGGTCTCTTTCCACAGAGCTGCTCTCCAGCAGGTCATCCCCCAACCTGTACTGGTGCAGGGGGTTATTCCTCCCCAGGTGCAGGACCCTACACTTGCCTTTGTTGAATTTCATAAGGTTTCTCTCTGCCAAATCTCCAGCCTGTCCAGGTCACACTGAGTGGTGGCACTGCCTTCCTTCACGTGAGCCACTCCTCCCAGTTCTGTGTCATCAACAAACTTGCTGATGGTACACTCCATCCCTTCATCCAGGTCATTGATGAACATATTGAACAGGACTGGCCCCAGTACTGGCCCCTGGGAGCACCACTTGAATGAAGAATAGCTTTTTTCACAGTGGTTCATTCAAACCTTCAGTGCCCGTGAGGATGGTCGGTTCAGGTGCAGCAGCTGTGCTGGTTCCGTTGCTTCTCTCCATTTAGTCTCAGCTCCCAGCTCTAAACTTAACCATAGTCTTGGCACTGCTGCCTTTGTAATCTCTCTTCTAACCACCTTGCTTACAGTAGAATCGGGGGGATTTTCTTTTGTTGACTGAAATGAAAGCAGGGCTGTTCAGTGTAGAATTCCTCTTGCCAACTTTGGCAATTAAACTGTTAGTCTTGGTTAAATGCGTAGGCTCCTTCTAGTCCCTAGAGTGAGACAGGAGGGCAGAGGGCAGTTAGCTCTGAAGGTAAGTTTAACTCAGGTAGGGTATTATGGCGTATACAGATCTGTGCTGGGAATAGCTTTTCCATTAAAAAAACCCTTGGCTATATGGCGCATTATGCAAAACATACCCAGTTGCAAGGAAGGGAGTCATAAATGGTTCTGAATAAAGTGTAGTGTTTGTTTTGTTTGGTGTTTTTTTTGTTCCCGGTTACTCAGCGTGGATACAAGGAGATATTATCTATACCTTCTGTCCAGAAAGAACTGTATGACAGCAGGGGAAATTGTGGGAAAAATTATGTGCAAAGAAGAGTGTATGAAGTCTGTTAAATGAGTCCAGAATAGTATTGTAGAAGGCAGTGGAGGAAGAAGGAAGTGGCATTCAATTGTGTATTTATTGCAGATTGATGGAGAAAACACAGGGGACTTTTTTGACACATACGCAGCTGCATTTATACCTGATACAGAAACAAACCGAACAGTGTATATATCTGTGTGTGATGATGATCTTCCAGAGGCTGATGAGACATTCACATTTCACTTGACACTACCAGTAAGTCTCAGTTGTTCAACTTATCTGTTCCCCAGAAAATGGTGGGTAATCTGACATAAATTAACGATATTCCATAGATTTCAATGCAGTCGTACTGCTTGTGAGACTGAACCCTAATAGGTGAGAACTAAAATTTGGAGAGTAGCCGGGACGGTGCTTACTGCTCTTTGGGAGGTTGCGCCATTCCTGCGGGTGTCTCTGTGTGATGTTGCTGTGCAGTTTTGACACAGTCTGGACCTTCAGCGGGCACTGCATTTGGCTGTGGACATTTGAAGGTGTACCAGAGCCCAAAAGAGTTAGATTGCGCAGAGGCTGTCCCCCTTTCCTCTCTTCCTGCATAGACCATGCCTGGAAGAGAGAGGGGAAGTAGCAAAAGAGAGAGGATGACTTCCGGTCCTTCCAAAACAGAGGGTAAACGGGACTTACCTAAAAACAAGCAAAAAAATGTTTAAATACTTGTCAGTAGCTCTCTTGATATTGTCCTGTCTCGCAAGGGTCATGCTACAGCAGAGGAGTTCGCATTCACTTTTTTTTTTTTAGGTAACAGTCGTAACTAAGCTTGATGTCAGTTCAGTAAAGATAAATTTTATGTTTTATTCCCAATTATTACACATCCCAGGGGACGTTTGCAGTCAATATAAAAATGCATGTTTTCCCTTCTTTCTTCCTTTCAGTTGTAAATGTAGTAGCTCATTTTTACAACACTGCTAAGATTTGTTTCCTTTATCTGGTATCTCAGTATAATAGTTTCAACGTTTCAGTTTTATACAAATGTTAGGAAAAAAAGGGCAACTTGCGAGTTCCTGTCAGTGCTACACGCTTCATACCTGGTTCCCTCTTGCTATGGTGTCATTAATGGATTGCCAAACTGTGATTAATCATTTACAAAGTTTGTTTCAAGCACTTTGTAGTTGACTGTATAGCGTGTATTTCCTCAGTAATTAAGAATTATTTTGGCGCATTCTATTGCTTTAAATAATTTCCATTGTACTATATAATAAAGAGACATACAATTTGTCATTGGCGAATATCTACTCTTAAGAGACAGTAAAATCAAAATGTGTATTTTTTACCCATCACCATATTTACTATCTTATTTTGTTTTGTTAATTTTAGAAACCGTCTGCAAGGATAAAGCTTGGCTCACCCAAATCTGTCACTGTAACGATCTTATCAAATGACAATGCCTTTGGAATAATTTCTTTTAACATGGTATGGCTTTTTATATGGTATATGTGAAAATTTTAGAAAGCATAAAGGTGAAATTTTCAAAGGTGCTGGTTAGTTTTCAACTGAATCCCTTGAAAACTAATGCTGAGTTACATCCTTGAAAACATCTCTAGAGGTAATTCATACATATGTATGTAATTCATACATATATACGGCTTTAATACTTTTATATGCTTTTAGGTGTTGAGACGTAGCCTGAGACCCTCACACTTGGAGGAATATCTATGCTGCTCATCTTAAACATAAAACTTCAAAAAAATTGTTCAGTCTCACTGCCCTTCATCTATAAGTCACAATGTTAATATAGTATAGAAGAAGCGAGGAGTTAAGGATGTGATTTAGAAGTCTTGAGGATATTCACATTTTCCCATCTTTAGTGAGCAATTTTATATTTGACTCTCAAACCGAGAGAACACTACCGTGGAATATGCGTTGAATAACACCTTCAGTGATAAGACACTGGTGTGACTCTAGTGGTGTGGAGGATATTTGCAGTAATACAGAGGTCGTGCTAGTAGAAACAGAAGCTATAGCTTATTGCTAATTATTATGGCAATATAATTTTTGTAGAGGACTTCCCTGAATAAAGCACAAAAACATGAGGAGTTTGTAGCACCACAGTACTAAGCCATGCTGGTCCCTGTATTAGTGCAATTCCTTGAAATCTTACACCTACAACAGTTTGACAGACAGACTGTTTGCAGCTAGCTATCTAATAAATGACTTTTTAATGGAGAAAACCTATAATTAACAGGGTTAGGCGATCCTACAAATACCAGTGCTAGTATGCCATTGCTTTGTGTGTATTGACTACCTTAATTTACAAAACAACCCCCACCCTATTTGCATAACTTATGATAATTTTTTTATCTGAAATCTTTCAAGCTTTTTATTAGCTGAACTAATTGGTTGCTAGGAAATGTATGCCATGGGTGGACTGGTTTCCAGATTGGATTAACTTGTCTGTGGGAGTTTGGTATTTCTATGGCAACAGTTTCTTCCTTCTGCTGTGATATTTGATCTGTGCCTGATTGCCTGTCCCTTTTCTTCCTCATTAGTCTGCCTTAATCACAGTGAATGAGCCCAGGGGCAGAAATGAATTTGTGCCTCTCACTCTAATTAGGGAGAGGGGGACCTATGGGACGGTCATCGTAACTTTTGAGGTGAGTTTATCGAAAAGGCTTCATACCTCAGTCTGTTGGATGAAACTGTGAGGCTATAACTTATGAAAGTGTTTATTAAAGTGGAAGAGGGGGAAAATACCTATGTCTACTTTTGCTAAATCTGTTTCATAAAATGGAAAGATATTACCTGCCAAGTGAAAAGTATTGTAATTATCTGACTGTTCAGTTTGAGGATAAATTAAAAGATGTTAGAGAAAGCGGTATGCTTTATCATTTAGGAAGATATTTGAGGCAGCAGTTGGTTTTACTAGAAAACAATGTCTATTAAGTGTGTAAGAAATGCCTTATTTACTATTTCATGAAATTTATCTATATTTTACAAATAAATATGTGAGTAATGCTTGTGCCAACTTTGAATGTGTACGTATGAGAGCTCAGTATTTAGTGAAATTCTGTATCTGTAAGACAACACTTTGAATCCCCAGAAACTCAACCACTCACGTTGAATACTTAGGCTGTTATTTCTGTACTTAATTTGAATGTGATACAGTTATTGCCTTTATTGTTTTTTGGGTTTTTTTTTTGGTTTGTTTTTTTTTTTTTTTTTCTTATCTAGCTCAGATTCTATTACATACTTTATACAGAAGTGCTTTCATATGGATATTTCTTTATCATTTGTCTGGTCTTACACAGTATCAAGGGTATAATCCAGACAAATTACAATTTTTGACAATCTGTCAAAATCTGAAAAGATTTATACTGGATTTTATTGCATACTAAGTGTAGCATTTATAGTTAAAGTACAGAATGAGATTCTGTTTTAAGGTCCTATAATTTTACTATCTGCACAATTAATCAGGTCCATTTCACAGTGTAGTTTAAATACACATGTTGAAAAAAATTTACAAGATTTTCTAAAAAAAAAATCCCCATATTGCTTCTAAGTGGCTTCCTAGTCTTTTAGGTTTCACTATTAGATGTAATATCCTTAATCTCACAAGTCAAGACAGAGAGGACACAAACCCAGTAACTGCTATTATTTTGTCTTGGAACTTATTATGAAATATTAGGGTTTTAAATCAAATTAGAATGAATGTCCTTTCTGTTATGTGAGTCAGCTATGCATCAGTAAATACCGAAGAGTCCTTATAGGCTTACATGGAAGTAGGTTTCTTCCTCTTTTTCTGGCAATATGTAATTTTTTCAGAGTGGTTACTCTGGCTTACTCCATCTGCCTGAAAATAAATTTTCAGAACTGAATGTGTGTGCCTGTGTGCAGGACGTGACTCAATAGACTGTCATTTGTTATGCGTGTTGCACACTGTATATTGATTATTATACTTGTACTAGGTTAGTATTCCTGTTTTTTTATATCTCTTACCTTAAAAATCAATTCTTTGCAGATAGAAGATGGACCAAACCCAGCTGAAGAAGATTTAAGTCCAGCTAGGGGAAATATTACGTTTACCCCTGGAAAATCAATGCTGATTTATAATTTAACAGTGCTTGATGACCAGGTATGAACAACCTGACTTCATTGTTGTTTTGAACACGTAGAAGGTTAACTGCTGTTCTGGAGAGACTTATAGTAAGCCACAAAAATCTTTGGTTTAAATAAGGTTAAAAGTGCTTCTGCTTAATGAAGTGATGTTAAGTTTTGGATCTATGAGCTCTCATTTTTACTCCTTCTAATTCTACCTTTGTAATTCTCATCAGTGAATATTTTTAGTTTCTGAACATATCCTGGCTGCTCTGACTAGACCTGTTAGGTGCTGCTGCAGAACATATATAAATAATATGGAAATAAGGAAATGGAATAAGGAGAATATTATACTCTTTTTTTCAGATGGAATACTGAGGTCCTTGTGGTATGGCCAAGGGTGATGTTCTTGAAGCAGATCTAAGTTTATCTATTAGACCGTCCTTTCTATATTTAACTTCCCTGTATTTCTTTTGAGATGTGCTCTGCTTTTCCCTAATTATCTGCCTTGCCGATACAGGTTATGTTTCCATAATGAACTCAGGCTCTCCTTTTAGTCTTTGTTAGTTGTTTAGGCAAAAGGAACCCAATCATAACATTGCTTATATGATACATCGTGGAGTACATCCTCAGTAGTGCCTGTGCAGCTCCTCTGCCTTCAGTTAACAATGCTGAAGAATCCAGTTTATTCTTTGTTAACTTGATTGGCTCTCATTCATGTGAAGAGCAGACATGTTGTTTGCCACTAAAGAAAGAATATAACACATTGAACATTCACAGACAAAAACTAGATTGAAAAAGTTTATATGTTTTTAGATAGATACTTTTCAGGGTAGAAACGTATTTTAAAAAATACTTCTAAAAATAGATAAGATTCCTAAAAGAAACAGTCAATCTTGTGAAGAACATGAACACTAGGTGATAATTAAATGTTGTCAATATTTGGATTGGTCTTTAAAAAAAATAATTATATGTTGTGAGCCTTTCTTTCTATTTGACAGTAATCAAAAAATATTATTCTGCTTTTCAATTTGTGATTTTCACTTTTCTTTTCTTTTTTTTCTGGTTTTTTTTTTTTTTTTTTAATTTATAACAGGGATGAGAAGGAAAATAGAGGCACCAAAATAAATAAACATGATATAGAAAAACTTAATAAGGAAATTCACAAGAAAATAGTAGAACAGTGCTTGTCTCAGAAGTGGGCAACTTTAAAGCAATTTTTTGCATATTTCTCTTAGTTACAGGAAGTGGGCTTCCACATATGTACTGATATTTTCAGTGTTAAGGGACTGTGTCAGACTGGTGTATAGAAACATCTCCTTCATATTAGATGTAATACTTCTGTGACTTATACACAGAAAGAAATCTTTAGCCTTTTGGGGAAGATGTGGTGGTTTTTTATCCCTCTGAGAAATGCTGTGAAAGTTCTGTTCCTCAAAGGTTGATCTGTACAGGTGTGGATGGTCCACTCGGTGAAAGACTTTCACAGGCGTATGTGAAAGATTAATTTTGTGTAAAAAACCTTTATTGATGGTGACGGTGAAGGAATTCACAAGAATCCCATGTTGGTCTCAGAACTTAGAGCTTTTCAGATCTAAAGATAGAAAAGACAGCAAAACAAGTATTTTTCTGAATTGGGTGGCACTCTTCCTACAGAAATTAGGGGATTGCAGATCTGATCTCCACACCATGACATTTATAGTACTTTTATTGTATAAATTTCCTTTTTAGTGAGGAATAATGTAAACTTTGTTAAGAGAAAATGAAAGAGGCGAGGCAGCACTGGAGATCCTTTATATTGTTGTCTTTGAAGTTCAGCTGTATTTTTTCCTGGTCAGTCATGATGCCATTATGAACTCCAGAATGTCCCATTTATATGAGGTACTAAGATGCAAACTACAAGACATTTCGACTCTCTTAAATGTTTATTTTTATGTTGCAAGATGGTATATTAATTAGTGACCTGAACAAAACATGAGGTAGCATCTATTCTAACAAGACATAACTGTGTTGTATCTCAGTGTAGGAGAGAGGTGACGGAGAACTTCTAGATCTCATGTTGACAAAAAAACCTCCATCAGTCAACAATATTATGCAAGTTTAAGTGCTACGAGCAAAACAAGGGACAGAATTGGCATCAGCTATAAAGGCAGTTGCATAGCCAATGTCTTAGCCCAAGAAAAGGTTCCGAGGGTGGCCAATTAACAAAGGAGCCTGAAAGAGAAGAAATACCGGACAGCAGGGTTTTCAGAACTTTCTTAGCTCAATAAACACAAGTGCATGAAAAGGATTTGTCAACTTTATAAGAGAGTATTGCCATTGGCAAAAAATAAGTAATTTTGTCCTGGAATTCCTCTCAGAAGCAAATAATACTAGCTTCCAGGAGTCCACAGCAAGGATGAGATGCAAAGATCATAAATAATTTACTTTTTACCTACATGTGTTAAGAAAATACTCTTATTTTTCAGTTAAATAGGTTTAGTGGATCAATGTTTGGGGAATAAAATGTAGCAATATCTAAAGCAAAAGTCTCATCTTTAATTTCTGTAATTTATAAGCCATTCTTTATTCTTCTGCATCAGTTATTGGAGAACATGTAGCTAAAAGTAAAATGTAATTTTGAACAGTCATCTTGTAGAAATGCCAAAGCCAATTGCTAAGCACCAGGAGACACTTTCTCAGATCTGGGACAGAAATTTTCCCC
The DNA here is from genome assembly GCF_965231255.1 of Vanellus vanellus. Lineage (NCBI taxonomy): Eukaryota > Metazoa > Chordata > Aves > Charadriiformes > Charadriidae > Vanellus > Vanellus vanellus. Next base: position 3,735,567 of record NC_138908.1, on the reverse strand, counting down.
GGGGATGTGGGTGTCTCTGAACGTAGGAAGTTTTCCTTTTCCAGGTGTATAGGAATGGATGGGCCAAGGTGGGTTGTGTCCTCAAGTTGTTCCTGCATTATCTCAGGCATGCATAGGAGTTAATCAGTATCAACATCAGAAAATCAAGATGTAAATCTAAATAACTGGGATATTGGATGTCCTCAAAGTCTCAAGTTGTAAAGACCCAGCTTTTTCTGATTCTTGCCTAGTTTTTGTTTTGGTTTCCACACTTCTTCATATTGCCAGAGCACAGAAGTATGTTTTAGAAAGAGGAAACATTAGATTTTGAGAAGGGATTTTCGGCCAAAGTTAAAAGCAAGACTTCTGACCTGTTTGTTTTAATATGGAACGCACTGTCAAGTTTGTATTATTTCCCTCTTCTGCAAAATGTATAAAACGTGTTTCTCAGTAAGAGTGTTCTGCCTGTATTTGAAATGCGACTTACACCCCGTTGCTAATATTATTTTTCCAGATACCTGAAAATGATGAGTTGTTTGTTGTTCATCTGAGGAGCGTGGAGGGAGGGGCTGAAGTCAACACCACAAAAAATTCTGTTCAGATTAATATTAAGAAAAATGACAGTCCTGTGCGTTTTGTTCAGAGTGCTTATATGGTGCCTGAGGAAGCTGATGTGGTAACAATTCAAGTGGTCCGTGGTAAGGATGTCAGCGGACAATTGGTTGGACCTGATGAAGATGAAGTCTCTGTCAGTTACGCCATCGTAACTGGGAATTCAACAGCACATGCACAGCTTAATGTAGACTTCCTAGATCTACAGCCAAATACAACTATTGTCTTCCCACCTCTAGTTCATGAACGGTATATGAAATTTAAGATCCTTGATGATGCCATACCGGAAATTGCTGAGACCTTTCAGATTATGCTTCTTAAGGACACTTTGCAGGGAGATGCTGTTTTGGTTAATCCATCTGTTGTTCACGTCACCATCCAACCGAACGATAAACCCTATGGAGTGCTGTCAATCAACAGTATCCTGTTTGCTCAGACTGTTATCATTGATGAGGACCACGTCTCAAGGTACTACAGATGTTCAAATCTACTCTCTAGTCAGTTTAAGAGATTTGTTTGGCATTGTTAAGCATCTTTAGGATTTCATTGAAAATAATTATAAAATCACTACTGAAAATATAATGTAGAAATCACTTAGTGTGGCGTTATTATTATCAACTGTATCTACAAAGGATTCAAGGAAGTGGGAATGTCTAACTATGCAGGAAATACTTTAATATTTATGAACTGTATGTAAAAACTGTAAATATTTATTTACATTACCAGAATACTGAAAAACCCTTAATCTAAGGGCAGGATCAATGAAGTCATGATGCTGCCACATGCTAGTTCATACAAGTGGGAAACAGATTTCTGGCTCCCTTTCCTGTTACATCTTTGCATGTACTATATATAAAATCAGTCTCTGGTTAAAAAAAAAAAAAAAAAAAGCTGTTGAGTGTCTCCCATGAAATACTTACCTTAAGCTTAAAAATAAGTTAGATGTTTGTAATTTTACAGAGAGATTAAAATCAAAGCTTTGTACAAATTTTACCAGCCGGACTGAGACACTGTATTGACAGTCTCAATAAAAAATGTCCACTGCTAGCTACTGATGGTAGTTCATCCCCAGAGAAGCAGGTAAAGCATCAAGCTATTATGCTATGAAAAATTTAGAAAGAATATTTTACAGTATGTAGAGCCCAGCACTTCAGTATTCATCTTTTCTTCTTATGCAGACTAAAGAAATAAATCTTGCTCTCTAAATTTTTCTAAGTCATGATGCCCAGACGTTTTGTTGCAGTCATGTGCTTGTCAGGTGCAGGAAACATGACGTTTCCAGTATCATAAATATCGATAACTTAATATTTCAGTACAGAGGCAAATAGTTCATTCAGAATCATTATTTAAATGTTCTTGCCTGACAACTGTGTCTTGATACAGTTTATAAAACGGTGTAGAAAGTTAATCAGGAAAAACTGTTCTGAGATTTGACATATGTTTCTCGAGACAAATGTAAAACATGCCAAATCTTGACTTCTCAGCATCTTCCTCACTGTAAAGAAAATAAGTTCAAACAAATATCTTCAGAGACGTTACAGAGAGCTCATGAATAAGCACTCTAAAAAAAGCCTTGCCTGTGTGTTAAGATTTCACAGCCTTTAAGCCCTGACTCAAATGGCAGTTGCAGCAGTTAACATTTATTCCACTGAAGTCAGTGGAAATCTTTGAGGGAGTCGATAACTAAGCAAGCCAATATCAGTTATAATTTTATATCGTGGGTTTCTATTTTCATTCAAAACCGTAGGTTTGAAGGGATCACAATTGTAAGAAATGGTGGAACACATGGAAACGTTTCCGTTACCTGGGTTATAACCCGAAATAGCAGCGATCCCTCCCCTGTGACCGCAGACCTCGTCCCAGAGAGTGGGGAGATATGTTTCGATCAAGGACAGATGCTGGTAACGCTCCCTCTGAACATTATTAATGATGATACGCCGGAAGAGGCAGAGCCCTATCTTCTGAAACTCTTAGCTCATACTATACAGGGGGGCGCAGAAGTCAGTGAACCCTCTGAGGTAAGTTTACTTCTAAAATTCTTTTGGAGAAGGTAACAATAGGTAATTATTAGGGGCTTTACCAGTTTTGGTAACATTGATTGTTTGGCCAAACTAGCTAAAGGGTTTGATCTTGAATATAAATCAAACAAATTAATCCAGAATATAATCTTAGTATATAGAGCCATATCCAAAGTTTTGGGATTGGTATAGTATAGACCTTTTTAATGTGGTAGCGTTCATCTTAGATTATTCCCCGCATACGTGGGATCGCATAAATGCTGTCTTGAGTGGCTGCTTGCTAAGAGAAGGCAGGAATGTTGTTTTCCCTTGCTCACTTGCTGTCTTAATGATTATTGGAATGTCTTACACAGAGTAACAGCTTCAGGAGGAGGGGTTGGTGATTAAGAATGTGACCTCTGAACTGTTAAATAAAGGCTGGTTAGCGTTCCTGGCAGTTCTGTGGCTCAGGTCCCTACTTTATCTTTCTCAAAAAAATGGTTGGAATGAACTTGGGGAATAAAATGAAATTTATCACAATCTGTAACGTTTTTAAATTATTCACGTCGGCTGCTGAACCAAAAAATGCGTTGTTCAGAGCTCATTCTGGCAGATGGATGATGCGTAGTGGGAAAGTTGCCGCAGTCGGTGCTGTGCTGCTCGTGTACAAAGAATGCTTTGGGGCTGTCAATCTGATTTCTTTCTTGAGTGCCAGTTCACTAAGGAGAAAAATGTATGGTGACAGTCGGGACGTGCGTTTGTGAAAGCACAACTGTAGCATAGAGTAAGTGTAGCACGGAGAGAGTGATGCTGTTTTCTGTTTTGCAGCTTCTGTTTTACATTCAGGACAGTGACGATGTTTATGGCCTGATAAAATTTTATCCTTTGGAGAATCAGAAGATTGAAAGTAATCCAATGGGACGCTTTTTATCCTTGAGTTTTTCAAGGGAGAGGGGAACAGTTGGAGATGTGCAGTTGGTTTATACTGCACTGTATATTCCAGCTGGAGCTCTGGATCCTGAGAGAGCGAAAGATGGCATTCTGAATATGTCTAGAAGAAGCATTCTCATGTTTCCAGAAGGAAAAACACAAGACACTTTAAATATACCGATAAGAAATGATGCATTTCTTCAAAATGGGGCTCATTTCCTCATACAGGTATCTCAGTTGTGTTTTGGGGTTTTTTTTAGCTCATGTAACATAAAGGATATAATTTAGTAGTGGCTCCTTCCCATTTAATTTAACTAGAATGACACTACCTCTTAAAAAAGAAAGAAAGGAAAGAAAGAAAGAAGGAAAGAAAGAAAGAAAGAAAGAAAGAAAGAAAGAAAGAAAGAAAGGAAAAAGTTATTAGCTCTGTAGCTAAGAAAATTTTCTTACTTAGAGACAGCTTCCATAAGCATGCCATGAAGAACTCTATTGCTAATTATTATTTACTAATTACATCATTTTTGAAAAAATATACTGTTGTACGAAGATTCAGGTATTAATCATGGAATTTAACAAATTGAGATCAATGTTGCAGAAGTTAGTTACGTTTTGAGGTATGTTTCTTGGTCTAGCCCTTGGCTTTCAGTTTAACCAAATTAAGGTTCTTAAAATTGAATTACAGAAGCACGAAAAATTTTAGAAATTACAAGCAAGTAAATATAAACTTTAAATAGCTGAACTTATATTTTTTTTCATTTATGTATGAATTTGGCCAGAGAATTTACATTTTTTTTTCAGTTTTCTGTATAGTGTTCCTTGCTACCCTTTGGGGGTTTTTTCGTCTTTTTTTTTTTTTTTTTTTTTTTTTTTTTTCTGTCTGAGTTTGTAAGAAGGGAACTTCTGTCATTGCTAATTCAAACTGGCTAGAAAAATTCACTAAAACTGGTTTTGACAGAAAACTGGATTTTCAGCAAAAATATTTAAAGATGGAATTTCCACTTTCCAAAGAGGGCTTTCATTTTTCACTGCAGAAAACCAAGTTTGCTTACATTTTAACAAGATATTGTTCAGATATAGTGCTGTGGAAGATCCTGGGCATTGTCATCAGTATTTGTTATGATTATTTTCTCATCTGCAGTTAAGACTGCCCCATCATCTCTAGTTCCTGTAGTTAACTATGCCACTCTGGTCCTCTGGGAGGAAGAGCCCAGGTAGAGATCTTGGTACTAAAAGGGATGACTTGGCACATCCAAAGCACAAATCAGACAGCCATTTTTCCTTTAGAGGCATTTCTTAGTTCCTTTTAATTTTTTTTAATTTTAAGTCAGATGTCTTTAGAGTTTTCAAATGAAGATGTTGATATTAAATCCATAGATTTAGAATTTGCCGGGGTTTGTCTTTAAGTCACAGTCTAATGAAGATGTATTAATCACTTCTGGGAGCTCAAAAAGATTTCTTCCCTCCACCTCCTTCTCCGCACGTTCTCTTAAAAAAAAAAAAAAAAAAAAGAAAAAAAAGAGAGAAAAAAAATCCTTGCCAGAATTGTGTTATTGCTTTACTAGTATGCATTCACAGTTAGACAGGGAATTGCGTTCTGGGGTACTGGAATAGGTTGGTATGTTTTACATCTGCACAGGATCCAAAAGATCTACAGAAGAATTGAAATATTTAATTCCAAGCCCTTTTAAAATGATACACTGTAAATAACATTGCAAAGTGGACTATGGACAAGACACACATATGATAAGTATTTCAGAATGCAGGCACTTTGCCCGGCTTTTCAAACTGCGGATTCCAGGGAGGCGAGGGGGGGGGGGGGGGGGGGGCAGAGGGAGGGAGTAGGGTGGTGAATGCTCTGTACTTTCTCCATGAACCATAAAAATCTTTTTGTTTGAATAAACAAAATCTGAGGGGCTTTCCAGCACAGAAAATTCATTTAGAAACTCGTAGAGGAGGAAGAAAAATGCCCCTATTTATCACTATGACAATCCTTCTACCTTGTGAATAAACGATAATCTCAGTGAACATGTTTAGAATGAGAAGATTACAGAGTTTGTACTAGGCACAATAAAGGACCAACTCAGGAATCAGGGGAGGAGGAGTGGAGGAGGAAATGAAGCTTAAACACAACTAGAGAATGGATAGAGGAACTGGAAAAGTGAGATTAACATTCTTCAGTGACATCTTCAATTAAATAACCTACTGTAGTCTGAAGTTTTTGGTATGGATGGGAAGATTAACTAATTTGATAAACTACTCGTCATTATTATTCAATTCACAATGCATTCTTTTCTTCTCATGAACTGATTTGTTTTATGACGAAACGCTGGATGAAAAAAAAAAACCCTTAATTGCTGGTTTTATCTCAAAGTTACTATGCAGGATCAGAAGCACTTAACGAAATGAATTGTTTCAGCTGTGTAATATTTCAGAAACTTTACTGAGCTAACAACTGCACAATGGTCCACCTGCATATTGTTAATTGCAAGATCGGGGCCGACTCTTAAATATAGCTTAGAAAACAAGTGAAACAAATAGTCCCACCATCTGTTCCTCAGATTCTCAGTAAATAACTGGTGTTGGTTGAGAATCATTTACTGAATACAGTATTTGTAAAACAGTTCCATCTATCAACAAATAAAATGTGCATGAATATTTTTTGTGCGTTACTCAAACAATGGTGGAAAAAAAATATGATGCAGCCCAAGTATTTTATATAGATTGGTTTTATGAATTGAAGGACTTTAAAAATCACCAGTTGAAACGGTGATTTGTGATCACTACGTGCATTTAAATAAGGCCACTTTCCCCTCCACTCCAATAAAACCTTACTGCTTGATAACATCTGATAACTCCAAGCAGAAGGCATCCTTGTGGGAGTTAACGGTGGTGGTCGTTGAGGGCTCATGCTGCAGTGAAGTGCTTGCAGAAGTATGTGCAAATCATCGATAGGAACATTTATTATAGTGATGCATGTAGACAGAATTGCATGGCATAAATTATATTTGAAAGAAATATTTAACAGACAAGTCCTGCTTTCTGTACTACGTCAGTACTGCTGCTGGGTTTAATGAGTGATACATCCCAGTCAAAGAAAGGGTAAACATTTTTCTGTTTCTTCTTACTTTCAACAATCCATCAGCAATAGGGAACATGAGAGGAGACTACAGTATCGAAATACTGTACTGATTTTCAATTCTGAATGCAATTCTAATGTATTAGTTATTATAAATAGAGAAGTCCCTAAAGTTGTATGAGAGAGGAAAGAAGATTGGCTCATTCTTTGGCTTCATCAGAGGCTATAAATTATTATGGTTCCAGTGACTTCAGCAGATTTTTATCAATGCATGGCACAGAAAAATGAAGTTAGCTTGGGGCACTTGTCAAATCAGTACTGTTATTCATAGGTCTAATAATGAATTAGCCAGTCTAGAAGGTTCATTCTGCTTCTATGTACATCTAATTGTGTACATGAACATGATTCGTTTGAGAGGTATACTATTCAAAGCTCAACAGTATCCACTTAATTTCTTTAACACTTCTCCTTACAAATTTCCATAACAGCAATATTGCCAGTAAGAGAAATTTGTTCTGGAGATGTTTTTCTCCCCCCCGTATGAAACATACTCTGAAAAGTCAGAATTGATTCAATTTGGTACTAAGGCTTCTCATTTCTTAATTTTTTCTTACTTTTTCCTGCAGCTGGAAAAAGTTGAGCTGGTGAATAGAATTCCTCTAGTCCCACCTGTGAGTCCCAGATTAGGTGAGATTCGAAATATTTCTCTGAGGATTACTCCAGATATTGCAAATGGAGAAATAGGCTTTATTAGCAATCTTCCAATTATTCTTTCTGAGCCCGAAGAATCTCCTGCTACAGTGGTAAGTAAACCTTTTTATATTGTCCCTTAATATGGAAAATTTACTTGGAGAAAGCAAAGTTTGCTATATTCAGTGTAGCATTTGAAAATTAATATGAGGAAAATCCTTCCCAAATATTCCTTGGCTTTAAAAAAAAGAAAAAAAAAGGGCAAAAAAGTGCCTGTAAAACTAAGGTCTGAAATTATGTGTTAGTTGTTATCAGAAAAGTGAGGTTGATCTTGGCTTTCTCTGTAAGCATCTAAAACTGGTTATGTCTTGATGCTCACACGGAACAAAAGATGCTGCAGACAGCTTTTGTCTCTCTCACCAACTGCAAAGTAGGACTGATATCGCTCCTCTGTTTCATGGAAATGTCTGTGTGTCTTGTAGCTGGCTGACTTACATGTGAACATATAATTTGGCTCCCTGGGTGCCTTTACAAACAATTATGCTTTTTTAGGTTTCTGAGAACGCAAAGAAGCATTTTCAAAAGCATTGACATCCATCTGAGTGCTTTAGTTCCAGCTGGAGAAACTTTAATTTAAATGCTTTCTTTTCCTATATTATCCCTTTTTTCCCCAGTTGTCTCCACTGAATCTTTCCCCAACTCCTGAATCAGATAACTCGTTTCCTGTTCTCAGATTAAAACTGCTTAAAGCTTAAGCAGAGTACAGATTGGCACTGTACTATGACAACCAGATTAAAATTAGGGTAGATACATTTAAAACCTAGATTGTGTCTTGATGAGGTGGGCACCGATTAAATTAGTCATAGAAGGCTTTTCGTGTTTATGGTTGCTTAGTGATTTGTGGCATTAATAATGTCATCTCCACTGTTTAAGTATATAACTGATAAATGGCTAAAAGGATAAGATTCATTAGGTACTTTTGTGGATATACCACCTTTGATTTCATATCTTCTACACAGGTATGAGTAAAAAACCAAGTTCAACATTTTGAGGCTCTTATTCAAATAGTAATTTGACGGGAGGTAATTGTTTTTGCATCTAGTTTTATAAGTCACAAGAGACTCGTGTTCCATAGGTTTCCATTGCACTGCATCGAGATGGGACCGATGGTCAAGCAACTGTGTTTTGGAGTTTGAAACCCTCTGGTCTCAATCAAAAGGCAGTAACACATGATGATATAAGTCCTTTTAATGGCTCCGTTGTTTTCTTATCTGGACAAAGTGATACGACAATCAACATTACTGTTAAAGCCGATGATATACCTGAAATGAATGAAACTGTGTTATTGACTTTGGACAGGTATTGTACCCTAATCTCTATTCATATGTATCAGTTGCAACACTCAATTTATAGATAACAATTTAGCACAGTACTAATTAGGAGGTATTGCCTGTATTGGGTTGATAAGGAATGAAGGGCCTGAAGGAATATTAGGGCCTTGATTCAGACTGTGTATGGATTCTTCTTTGACTAGAGATCAATATAAGACACTGTGTTGTATTTATTATTTAATGAATTAATTTTGCTTATATTTTGATAAGAGTAATATATGCTATTTAGAAAGTTCTTTCAGCTTTGATCTTTAGTTATAGCTCTTGGTTATAATGCATATCTTTTCCGAAAAGTAATATTTAGTGAGATAATTGGGAAAACTATAGTGAAGAGTAGTCTTCTGTTTCTGCCAGAAGAAGGTTTATAGCTAGGGTGTCATTGCAGAATTAGATCAACTTTTTATTTGTTTGATCTGCATGTTCAGTATTGTTTGCTCTTGATCGTTAGATACTTCCATCACAACTCCTGGCTTCCAAAACAGCCCAGTGTGACCATTACCACACTCTTTGGCTACAGAGAGCAATGGTGATTCTGAAGCACAGTGTTGTAGTCTCCCTTCTGCAGGAGATACGGATTCTAGGATAATTAAGGCTGTAAGGGACCTCAGGAGATACTATTATCTGTGAACAATACTCAGAATACTTAAATTAGTCCATATCCAAGAGTGTATTCCCACTTTGATTTACTAACAGGAGAATCTTGGCTATGTCCTCTGTCCTGCTTCCAACAACTGAGTTTTATATATAGTTTGGAAATACCAACACTTCCACTACATCCTATTAGTCTAAGGTACATTTTTCCACCTTTTCTGGAAACGTGTTAATAGGGGTCTGCCAGCAGCAGCATCCACATTGAACATTTACTGCTTACACAGTCCTTACCTTATGCAGAAGTATTGTTGTCCTATATAGGGAGTGCAAACTAGATCTTGGGAGCTTCAACACTGGATACGCATGGCGATTGCATACTAGCAAACCAGCAACCAGCTCCTCAAGCTGTTACTGATCCTGTTTTGGAAAGCATGTTTTTTGAGCATCATTCTGTCATACAGGAAAGATGTTATTCCATTGCAGGACTGGCCTGCTCCTGTAGAAGCTGGCTGGTGGATGCATCTAGTGCAGAACGGGTTATTTCATTCTACTGTGGCTACTCACTGCATCCGCAGTCCTGTTCAAGACAAGAACAAATGGAGAATGTTGCAAGCGGTTCTCTGCTTTCCTCCCTGTGGATGAAACTGATTCCTCAATTCCTTCAAATTTACTAGAGTCTCTGGCACAAAGCGAGAAACTAAGATTAGAAGTGATGATCAAAGTTGTGAAGAAGTTGTGTAAGGTGGCCAAAAGATCAAAGTAGAAGGGTAGGAAACAAATAGGTAGGTAGAGGAAGTGGACAGTGTAAAAGGTTAATTTTTTAAGTTCTGACGGCTCCGCAGGTGTGTGTAACTACAGCTGTCTGCCACTTACTCTGCGTAGTAACCCTAGGCTGTGCCTTGAAAACGACGACTGCGATGAGGATTGAACTGGCAACTGAACAAACGTAACCACTGCTCTGCTTTCACTGTTTATGGTGAGAGTGGCAGGTTCTGCTGGCCATGAAGTGGCTGGTAAAAAGCGCGCCAGCGGTAGGCATCTTCCCCACACTTGGCGAGGTCAGAGAGTGAGGTAAGGAACAGGTGGTCTGGCCGGGAAAAAGAAGAAAACATGAAGGAGGTAAAATCTGAACTTTTCTCCAGACCTGGATAGCATCCCTCAAGGCTATGAGTGAAATTTGGCAACTTCAGCATTAGCAGAAGCCAAGAATGGAATGACTGCGAAGATCATCCTTTCAGTACTGGAGATGACTCTTCAAATCAGGGTTGAAGGATACTGGCAGGGTTATGTGTGTCAGCTTGTGCTATTGCTTTCTGCATAGTTTGTATTTTCTGGATGAACAGAAGATTTTGGTTTCCAAGGCTGGCAGCCAGCACCGCACAGCAGTAGTGAATTAGCAGGAAAACAAAGATGCACTGTGCTGTGGATTTGCTTGTACTGTTCTATAAATTGTAGCATAAGTCAGTAGGAAAATAGAGCATGTAAGAACTTTAATGAAACTATAGACATCGAAATATGTTCATAAGCATTCTATTTATTGCAATTAGTGATAGCATGGATAAAATAATAAAAACAATTAGTTCTGACAAGGATGTATTATTTACAACTCAGTGGTGTTGTTAAGGCAGTTTATAATTTAAACGAGCTTTGATTGCATCCATAACTATAAAAGAAACTTTCCAAGCCATTAAAAATACTATTTTCTTCCTTGCTCTATGGCCTTTGTCTGTAGGCCGTAGGTATTAAAAATAACTCTGAATTCTGTCCACAAAATGGAGGCCAACGTATATCATGAAGAACACTCTTTCAAAGAAGACTGATGAGTGATACAGAAGCAAGACAATCCTGTATCTGCTGAAGCTTCTTCATATGTTCTTTTTTTAGGAGCAGCTTCAGTTTGAATGCCTGCCCATATCTGAATAGGCCTGAGTTGAGACCACACATAAATAAAGCCAGATGCCTGTAGTGAAATCTGTATGAGAAAGAAAAGGCCTGGGTCTTCTTGATGAATGTAGGTGGAACAGGCCATGGAAATTGTGTGTATGCTTTGTGAAAGCATATAATGCATACTAGGGCTGTTCGTTTTACCTGGTAAGCACAAACAGAAACCGGATTTATTAAAAATCTGATTGTTGTTTTTTCCTCCTGCTGGCAGTTGCCGTCCCCTCAGTAAGGTGCAGATACACAGCTGCCGCAGTTTGGCAGTTGGAATGAGCCGGGGGCCAGGACCTCCAGGGCACGCGGGTTGTGCGGGCACTCTCCAAGGAATGATGCCAAGAGTGAGAACTTGCAGACTTTGGGGTCTGCAAACAGCAATATACGGATAAATTGATTTCAATTTGTGAAAATGATAACCTATGAACCGATGGCTATTTAAATAGTCCTTATGCTCAATTTATTTTTTTTTTAAGTCATGACTCATATAATTTTGGATGCCAGAGCACATTCATGTACATATGTTACAACCTAAATCTCATTTATTATATGCAGTAAAAGCAAAACTGAAGCAACGCAACATGGGGTTTTTTATTCTTCCAGTGATTTCTGTGATGCGATACAAGTTTCCATAGGCTGAAATTCTGTCTTGAGTAAATTTAGAAAATAGATTTTTTAAAAATTGCAAATGCAAAACATAGGTTTGACTATTTCCTTGTGAAATGTCTGGTAGTTTTTAACATTTTTATGTTTAAGAGATTACTTCATGACAAAAAATTAACAAATCACAGAAGGCCCATTTCAATCAGTGCATATGGTCCGTGGTCCTTAATTCAGGGCTCAAGCAGTGTTTATATGTTGTGGGTTGCCATCTGCACTGGCACGCACAGAAACACTAATATACTGTTTAGAGGAGCTGTTTCAAAACTGTACTTATGTTCCTTACTTAAGTCATTTTTCTATTAAGTAATACATGTGATGCTATATGAATTAACTCTTTCAGTGTGAAAGGCTTGCTTTTTCTTCAAGGGTTTGATCAGACTTTGTTTTGATGAGGAAAAAGTTATTTGAAAATAGTAGTAAAATGTTTAAATGAGTGCTGCTGGACACCTACTGCTCGCTTTTATTACTTTTCAAAATAGTAACACCAGGTATCTCCTGCTATGACTAACAAAAATTTAAATAGCCTCCAAAATCAAATAATTCATGGATTAAACCTGGAGAGAAGGTGTTCCTTCTAATGAGACGCACTGTGGAATTTACGATGTGGCAAATCCTACTTTAATACTGTTCTTTAAAGCTAGGTCCTGCCACTAATTAAATCAGTAGATAATCCTGAAAAAATTGAAGAAAGGGAGAACATTGACTACAAGCTTAGGAAGCAAATTGAGTAACATTCCACAGGCAATCTGAATGCACCTTTTCTGAGATACCCTGATAGAAAAGAGAGTTTTTCAGAGAGGTGTGTTTTTAACAGTAACAGCAATACAGATTCACAGTTACAATTCAGTGTCTCAACTGCCTTTCAAAACATACACTTTCTGCAAGATTCAAATTCTTGGTCTAAAGCTATCAAATTTGACCACATTGCATTATTATTATTATTATTATTATTATTATTATTATTATTATTATTTATTATTTTATTTGCAGTGGTATTTAGTTCATAATAACATTGAAATTCCCATGTTACTTTAAACTCAAAAATCTTCTTTCTTCATTTTGTAGTACTATGTGCTCGAAAAAGTTCAAGAAACCTTTTGAAGCTTCTGTCAGTTGTCCTAATTAATCTGCAGTTCTTGCTAAATAATAATTAAGATTTTTTTTTAAGGAAAGAATTTCCCTAATGACATGCCATTTGGCATGAGATTTGTCATATGGGAAGTGGCTTTTTTTACAGCTGCTTCACCACAGAAAACACAGTTACACAGTTTGAGATTGTGTTTCTTACATTAACATCATAAACATTGCCAGGGCTTATCCTCTGTGGTAAAATGAAACCTCACGTTCACTGATAGCCGTTTTGCAGGAAAAGCAAAGCTGAGGAGAAAAAGAGGCAAGTGGCCCTCCCAGCGAGAGGGATTTCCTTACTCCTGGTCATGTGCTCTCTCGAGTAGCTGGAGCTCCTTGGTATGGCTGAGAAACTGGGTACAAGGAGCTGCTTTTACTTTTATTGTTACTTTTATTGTTACTCCTAAATGCCCTCACCAGGGTAAACAGTGAGTTTTGGAAGTTCTGAATAGCCATTTTTGTTCCATTTCCACACTACTGTTATAGGAGGGCCTGAAGAGGTGGTTTCACATACCACAAAGAGTGAAAAAGGCCTGAACTGATCCCGTGCACTCCATGGGAGTTCGGACATCTTTACTGTGTGATGAGAGGACTGTACATGAACAGAGCATTGTTCTTGGATGTTATCAGGGCACGTAGGAAGAGCTGATGGCTGGTGGCCTGCGGCCTGTGGCGTGGCATAGAGACAAGAGTCCAGCCTGATAACGCGTCTGGTTGGGCAGGGGCCCATCCCACCACCCCAGCAAGGCAGGAGAGCAGGCTGGAGCAGGTGACGGGACAAACCACAGTCCAGGGCATCAGGCACAGTCATGGTGATGGGGCAGGTCAGGCCCGGAACACTTGTCAGGTTGAGGCCAGGTGATGGTCACTGCTGTCAGGCACAGCCCAGCAATCACCAGGCAGGTCCACAGCGAGGAGACACATCCAAGGTTGAGCCACGAGGTCACCTGGTGACCGTTCCAGGGATTTTATAAGAATTTATATGTGTGTACTTCAGAGTGTTGACACAAGGGATCTTATTGTTCATTGCTCACCATTCAGCAGCTCAGAGTTGGAAGCCTAAACCCAGGTGCTTCTATTCCATTTTTGCATAGGCTATTTTGTGCCTTTTTTGAATAGTAACCAACATTTTCTATGTCAGAGCAGTGATAGCAATCTGGCCAGTCATGCAGAGAAAACATGGTCAGATCAATCACCCAACCGTTCCTAGTGTTGAAAATGGGACTTGGATGGAGAAACCTCCCAAACAATGGTTTCCTTTAGCAGTGGATGGGCTGAATCTGGCTAGTTGCTTTCTGACCTGCACGTTCTCTAGATTCTAATCTGATTTGCGCTGTGACTGTTTAAAAGATATAAGGTGTTGCCAGTCTTCTCAGTTGTTTCAAAGAACAGCTGGAGATGCTGAAGAGGCATACCTCATGGTACCTTGTGTCTGTTTCCTTTCTGCTACCCTCTGGATTTCTGCAGTGCTGCCACTGTGCGTTACGAAATATTAGATTCTAGCACTACCCCTCTGTTCGTCTTAACAGGCTTTTTTGTCTGAGCTGTGTTTGGACTCATGCAGTGTAACTTCATGAAGCTGAAAGAGGTTTTACTTCTGGCATGCCCTTTCACTTTCTGATGAATTATTATGTCTTAACTACTTAAGCTTGTACATACGTATCAAAAACTGACTTAACGTAATGGTTCATTTGTGTTCTCTGTCTTAAATTATATTACCAACAGCTTAGCGATAGAATTAAATTTTAGCATTACCAAGTCAGGAATTTTCTCCTCAATCTTTTAATTGTATTAATACCTTGATGGTTTTGGAACACTTGCATATGTTTCTGCAGGAAGAATGTGTCAATTTTGAGAATGTCTCAAAATATAGTATTTAAAAATTGAGCCTCACTGGAAATCGATGAGAAATTTCTATTAACTCAGATCTCCTATTTGAAAGAATGTATCTTGAAGTGTATTGCTTTATGTTCTCAAAATTTTGGGTGAACTGTTATGTCTATTTAATTAGGAATCTGAGTTCTTTTTGAGATTAGCAAAGTCAGAATTTCATCTTGTAAATGCTGTGGTAATCTGTGTATGGAATTTTGATAGGAGATACAGGTTTTATATTTAATATATAATTATCTTAGATTAAGAAAGTCAAAATGCATGATTGCCGTTGCAGAATAACACTTCCCTTTCATCTAACTTGTTGTGGTAGTTTTGCTGTAAGTGCTTGGCCGAAACAGAACCAATTTCAAGATTAGCAAATGCTCTTTTCTTATTTTTGTGTTTTTGTTTGCTATAGTTTTATATTGGTATTTTACTTTGGTAATCTGGTTAACTGAAAAATTATCAAAAATAAATTTTGATGTGATTTTGTGCCAAAATAGTATTTAGTATGTACCTGTTATAACTCCACCGTGCTTGTCTGTTTTTATCATTACTTTGGCAGATAGATGAAATATATCGTGAAGGCAGGCATGTAGATTGTTGGTTTTTTTTTTTTTTTTTTTGCATGAAAGGCTATTTATAAATGTGGCTGCCGGTGCAGTTGTGAGCAAGCACAGAGGCTGGCAGTAATGGAGCCCTTGGAGGAGGGATTGGTAGGGTATACCACGAA
Source organism: Vanellus vanellus (assembly GCF_965231255.1). Lineage (NCBI taxonomy): Eukaryota > Metazoa > Chordata > Aves > Charadriiformes > Charadriidae > Vanellus > Vanellus vanellus. Next base: position 3,719,970 of record NC_138908.1, on the reverse strand, counting down.
CAGGTCTTGACATGCTGAATTGGTCATGGAGTCATTTCTCCCGAATGGGATCTGCCTACTTGCTAGCATGAGTCAACAGGAAAATTCCAGGCACGTAGGGTTCTCATAAAATGAACATTATTAGCAGTTAGAAAGGAAAAAAATAAAGCTTTGTGTTGGTGGTTTTTTTTTTTAATATTATTATTCTTTTCTGAGATTACTATTATTGAAATGCGAGAAAGTGGCACTTTCATTCCTTCCCCCATCCCCTTTCTTTTTTTCTTTCTGTGTTGACAGGGTAGAGACAGAAAGGTTTGTCGTGTACTTTGGGTAAGTGCAGTGAACTGTGGTTTGTCTTCAGTGAGTCAATGCTTTGTTTTACAAGTGATTGGTTTGGACAGATTCTGTCTTTATCGTTTCTTTTCCTCTCAGGAATCACGTCTTCTACATCTCTTCAGACAATGCCTGCTTGCCCTTTGGTGTTTGATTTGATGGCATGCGGTTCTAGCTTGAAGGAGTTTCTTTATTTAGGATCTGTGAATGATGAAAGTTATGAATGCATGGCTCAGTGTTTGATGTTTGAGTATTTGATGCAATAATGGATTAGTTGTTTTAAACTGCCAGAAATATGATTTGCTCTAACTAAATGACCGAACTGAGTAGAATAGTAAAGAAAAAGTTTTCTGCAGTCGAAGATGAGCAGTTATCTTGTTTTTGAATAACCTACATTTAGTTATGTTAACCCAAGTTATTGTGTCTGCCGGTGTATTTTTTTAATGGGCAACAAACATGTCATGTCACCCTTTTAAATAGATATTTCCTGGTTTGCATCTTGTATTCTCCCTCTAGACTTTGTTACAAGATACATTGCTATTTATTTTTCTGTGTGTGGGCATGCCAGTTATTCCTGGATTCTTTGTGGAAACAATTCTGGAGCTGATTTCAAATATTGGCTATAATAGATCACGTTTCTTTCTACATGAAATAGTTTTTCATGAGGTCTGGGTGGTAGTACAGTGAAACCATGAAAATATTTACAATATGTTGAACCAAGAGTTCATTGAAATTTTCTTTCAGGAAACACTGAAGTTGCACAGGAGTCTAAATACATAAAACACCATGTAATAAGTCATATCCAAACCGTCAGTCTGAAAGCGCATTCTCAATGCATCATTCAGTAGTCGTTTTTTTGGCATTTTTAATGTAATGAACTTAGAACAATGCCATTGAAATGTGGTCAAACCACATCTGAGGTCCTACATCTGGGTGAGGGCAATCCCAAGCACAAATACAGGCTCGGTGGGGAATGGCTGGAGAGCAGCCCTGAGAAGGACCTGGGGGTGCTCAACATGAGCCAACAGTGTGCGATCACAGCCCAGAAGACCAACCGTATCCTGGGCTGCATCAGAAGTGTGGCCAGCAGGTCAAAGGAGGTGATTCTGCCCCTCTACTCCACTCTCGTGAGACCCCACCTGGAGTACTGCATCCAGCTCTGAAGTCCCCAACAGAAGAAGGACATGGACCTGCTGGAGCGTGTCCAGAGGAGAGCCACGAGGATGATCCGAGGGCCGGAGCACCTCTCCTGTGAGGAGAGGCTGAGAGAGTTGAGGCTGTTCAGCGTGGAGAAGAGAAGGCTCCGGGGAGATCTTATTGCGGCCTTCCAGTCCCTAAAGGGGGCCTACAGGAGAGCTGGGGAAGGACTTTTTACTGGGGCATGTAGCGATAGGATGAGGGAGAATGGCTTTAAACTGGAAGAGGGCAGGTTTAGATTGAACATTAAGAAGAAGTTTTTCAGTTTGAGGGTGGTGTGGCACTGGCACAGGTTTCCCAGAGGGGTTGTTGAGGCCCCATCCCTGGAGGTGTTCAAGGCCAGGCTGGATGTGGCCTTGGGCAACCTGATCTAGTGGGAGATGTTCCTGCCCATGGCAGGGGCGTTGGAGCTCGATGATCTTCAAGGTCCTTTCCAACCTAAACCATTCGATGATTCTATGAGGAAATGAGCACAAGAAGAGTGCAAGGTTTCCTTCTTCTGCTAGATATGGCCCATCCGTGTCCATGAGTGAGACCAAGATGGTGCAGCAGTAGCCCAGGGAGAGAAGTCCTCCACTACAAGGGGCTCTGTTTGGTTATGCCTGCACCGTTCACCATGTGCTTTTGGGCAGTGGGTTTGTGAGTAAAGGAGGAGAAAAGGAACCAGTCTGAGGTACTGAGAGTGGGTCCAACAGTTACTAGAGCCAGACTGGTATCCTACAGGTGGTGTCCACATCTTAGAGAAGGCAGGTGAACACGCAGTTGAACACACAGGTGAGGATGAAATCTGCAATATTGAGGGGCAAGTCTACTCCTATTTGTAGGAATCATAAATTTTGCAGAAGAGGGTAAGAATGTGTAGTTTTCAATGGGTTATCCTTTATGTTTTGATCCAAATACAAGATAATACTGAATGTAACTCTAAGTTTTTACTGCACAATTCTGTTTCTTTTCCTGTATGTGCATGCGTGACTAAAAAAAATCCAGAACCACCAACTATAAAATCTAATCAGAAAACAAAGTTACTTCAAAAGCAAAGTTTGTTTTTTTTTTTCTTTTTTTAATGCAAGGATAAAACATACTGATGTGTCTTTCTTAATTTACTTTGTTATTTGCAGGTAATTGTTTTCATAATTTATTCATAAAATTCATCAGTATTCTGATGTCCTTTGCACAGGTGTGGGTGTACTCGCCATACAGAATTGTTACTCAAAACAAACTCTTGCCTTCCTTTCTCAGGGTCAGTGTTGAAAATCAGATACTGAAATATGGGTTTACTACTCGTGAAATTATTATTTTGGAAAATGATGATCCTGGAGGAGTCTTTGAATTTTCTCCCTCTTCCAGAGGTCCCTACAGTATCAAGGTAGCTATCTGAGTAATTTCTGAATCGCTATGGACAACTTAGTTTCAACAGAGTACTAGAAAAGAGCTGGATTGTCTTTTAACAGGAAGGGGAGTCTGTGGAATTGCAGATTGTCCGCAGTAGAGGAAGTCTCGTCAGGCAGTTTCTACGTTACACTGTGGAACCAAGAGACAACAACGAGTTTTATGGAAGCACAGGAATTCTGGAGTTTAAGCCTGGTGAAAGGGAGATCATAATTACTCTTCTGACAAGGATGGATGGGATTCCAGAGGTGAAAATTAGTATTCTTTTCTCTTCAAGTTGTGTTCAAAGCCATATTAGTTTGTCACTTACTAAAATATAAGGAAAGATATAGGACCAGAACAAATGTGTAATGGCTTTTCTCCAGAATGCCTTCCCAACCTCCAAACCAGGGATGCCTGGAATAATAGCTGTTGTCTTTGGGTTTAAGAGTCCTCAGTGGATTTTATGCTGTGAATTGAAACGGTTATGTTTTTATCCATGTAAGTTTTTAGCATCCATGACGTTCAGTAGCATAGAGCGCCATTGTTTAGTTGAATTCGGTGTGAAGAACCACTTCCTTTTTGTTTCTTTCCTAGTAATTGTCTGCTAGTTTCACTCAGTGCTCCCCAGTCTAGACTAATATTTGCCGTACAGATACATCGATGCAATACTTTTCTTAATGTTCCTTGAAGCATTACCTGTGAGCTTTTTTCAAGAAATACATAAAGTACAATGTCCCATTAGATTAAGAGAGCAAGCTGATAAATTCTTTTTAAATTAGTGTGCTCTCAGTGGTTTTACAATCTTTGCTTTCCCTTTTATAAAGCCAGAAACATTAAAAAATCTTACAGTAAATAAAACTTACCTTATAAATATATTTGTACCAGTGAATTGATGTGATTAATTGATGTGATGATAAGTCCTTGCCTATAATAATGCTAGATTTTTGGAGAAAATGGTCCTATCAGAGGTAGAAATTTCTGATTATTTCTTTGTTCTGATGGCAATGTACAAACTCGTTGTGCATGTAGAAAGTGTGTGTGATATCATGTTGTTTAAATTTGTATCTCTTTCTGCCTGGCTAGGGACTGTGGATGTTTGCCCGTCTGTTTCGGATGCGAACACTGAATATGCATTTTTATTCTGACTGAGTTTCCCTCTTCTAGCTGGATGAGAGATATTCTGTAGTGCTCAGTGGCTACAGCGAAATACCAGGAAAATTGGGGAATGCCACAAGGGTCAATATAACCATTCTGAAGAATGATGATCCACATGGTGTCATTCAGTTTCTACCTGATGAACTATCAGTTACAATAAACGAAAGTAAAGGAGAAGACATCTACGCTGGTAATTCTTTTCCATTATAGTTACTGCTTTATCTGCTGCCTGCCCCTGCAAGGCTGCTTTCCCCCATTTCACCTTTCTAGGGGAATGTCTGACTCAAATCTCCGCTCAGGAGTTTCCAGGGTGGTACAGTGCCAGCAGTGGAGGAGGGTGGGCATGGGAAACCAGAGGGATCAATCCAGTAGAAAAAATGGCTTGAGAAAATTCCAGCGAGGAGGGATGGAGTGTTGATGTGTGTGCAAAGTGCAGCCGGGAGGTGGTAGATCCGCTTGTGGAGCATGAAGAATAGTGTCCCATGTGAGTGAAGAACAGAACTAAATTTCATATGGGTGACTTCAATTTATCTCTCTCTATTCCATTATCAAGTACATTTACAGGCAAAAAATAACAAATCTCTGCAAGTGTGATCTGCTTTAATGGTCTGTCTTTGTGTATCCTTTTGTGTAACGTTCTCACGTATTACTAGTTTTGCAAGAAGTGGATTTGCTTATTATTTCCTTTCCTTTTCCTTTGTTTCAGCTTTGCTGACCTTTTTCTTTTTTTTTTTTTTTTTTTTTTGTGTTGTCCTGAAGGTGTACACTGACTGTGTATGTTTGCATTTTTAGCTGCTTACAGAGTTATAAGAAACCAAGGAAACTATGGCAATGTTAGTGTGTCTTGGGCTGTTGACCCAGCATGTACCAACGACATCTACCCAGAACAAGGGACTATTTTCTTTGATAATCTGGAGTTTTCAAAAAACATCACCATTTACTCACTGCCAGATGAGGTAAACATTTTTACGGTGGTTTTGTGTGAGTATATGGGACAAAGAGCAAGTGCTAAAACTTTGCAATTTAAGGGGAAAGAGGGAATGTCTGGTTTTAAAAAGCCTCGTAAGTATTTGTAGGAAAAATGAAAATACTTGGGTAAACCCCCTTGTTTGGATAGCAGGAATCCTAATTTTTATTTTTAATGCTGATATATTTGAAGCAATATAAACAAGAATTAAACCAATTCATAATAAATAAATAAATAAATCTGTAAAACTAAATTATATGTGTCAGGAGCAGGAAACTGCAAAATAATTTTTGGGTCATCTGTACAACAGTAAAGACGAGGGAATTTATTTACAAGGATTTTAGACTGATGATGATTCCTGTGTAACTGTGTGAACTGTCATTTGTATTTCCTTTTGACACACTTAAGGATCAATAAATAAAACGTAACACTGAGAAATCTCTGGTTTGTTAACCCCCTCAGCGGTTCTTTTTAATTTTTTCATTGTTTTATATACAAGAAATTAATTTCATTAATACTTTCACTTTTAGGTACCTGAAGAGATGGAAATATTCATCATCAATTTATTCAATGCTACTGGTGGAGCCAGGCTGGGCAATATAACCAGTGCAATATTACAAATTACAAGGAATGATGATCCCATTTATTTTGCAGGTTAGATATTATTGTTTCTAAATGCAGAATACATATACTACTCCAAAAAGATTTTATTGGCAGACCAGATCATTGAGAAATCCTAATCCCAATGGACCTAGTATGAAACGTTCATGTTTTCGTTGTGTTGAATTTGTATTTGTTTCCCTCAGAACCTTCCCTTATTTTATTTCTTTATTCTCTTTGTTGATGCTGGGATTGGTTAGGTGGCTAAATACAACCATATTCTCTTGTACCCGCAAGTATTTCCATGCCTTTACCACATACGTCTTCTGTTTTGCTGAGGAGAAGGATCATCCTGGGGAGGATTAAGAAAATAAGCTACATGCAAGGAGCTCAGGCTTGAACTCAGGTAGATTTGTTGCTTGTTTATTTTCAGAACCTCTGATGGTGAGTGTTAAAGAAGGAAGTGCTGCAAACTTTACAGTCGTACGGAACGGATCTGCTGATGCTGCTGTTGCTGTCCGGTATATTACCGTTAACGGAGATGCAACAGCTGAGGAAGGAGACTTTGTTCCCACTGGAAAGAGCAGTGTCATTTTGTTCGATGTTGGAGAAAGAGAGCAGAACTTATCTGTGTACGTTAATGATGACGATACCCCTGAAACTGATGAAACATTTTATATCTTCCTTTTGAATGCTACAGGTAAAAGTAACGATTTGATGTATGTTTAGTAACTCTCCTGTTTTGTTTTTTTTTTTTTTTCCTGCAATTTTTTACCAGCTTGGTCTTACCATAAAGCAGTATATAAATGCCAAGTACTATATGAATAAGGTTTGCTTCAATGTCTACTCAATTACTGTACAGAGTGTGTTTGGATTTTCATCTTGCATTGTTTAATTGGAAACAAAAATCAAATGATATAGCTGAAACCTTTCTTGCAAAAACAATTGGAGTGAAAGTCTCTTTTCAAATGTAAATGTTCCAAATTAGATGGGGTTTTGACTTGACTACAGAAACACGAGGCGAAAGAATGTTAGTAGTGCAACAGTCTCAGGGAAAGAGGGATTCTTTTAGATTTTTTGTCATGCTCCAGTGTATACTGCACAAATGCCTGATTTTTGTAAAAACAAACAGAACTGCCTTATTTTAGAGGAAAACCATGTAAATTGGTCTCTGTTTTATTTTTGTAGTTGTGCAATGTTTGCATACATTTTTTTTTCAGTCTGACCTAGTTTTACAAGGCTTAATCTACAGAAAAATGTGTTAGAAATTACCCAATGTAGCACCAGTAAAGAATGGGTTTATTATCTTAGAAATAACATTGTCTTTTTTTTTTTTTTCCTAAAAAAAAAAAAAAGTTATCATTTAGCAGGAAATTATACACAATTATTCAGCACATTCCTATTTTTGAAATAGATGTCTTCTGGAATAAACCGTCACTGCTGTGTAACATTGATAAGAAAATATAAGTTAAACGTAAGAAATAGGTAGATTTTCCTGGGCTTTACCTGCTTAATAAAGACCTTGCCCACCCCTAGCCCTGCCCAAACTCAAATTTTAATGATTTATTGTCCTTCAGGTTTTATTGTTCTGTAGCTGAGAGGTAAAAACAGGCTGTGAACGCGCTGCACATCTTTGCAATGCAACCCAAAACTTAATTGAATAAGCCATCAAAACAATGACTGAGACTTGATGGGCTATGATTTAATAAAGCCATTAACCATCAGACTATACCTTCATGTTAGATCTGTGTGGTGGGTTCACGAAGTAAAATACCTACAAGGGATTCAATTCAAGATGAGGAAACATAAAATTAGATTTCTTCATTTAGACGTGTGTATTAAGTGTCTTAGCCCTCATTAGAGTCTATAATGATGTGATTCACTGATTCTGAGTACTTCAGGTCACACTAAAGTGGACGCCCTGTGGCTGGTCTATGAATTGCTCACGAGGCTTCATTGATCTCGAACTGCATCTGCCCTAGATGTTGGCAGCAGGCAGCCAGAGAGCTGTAGGGGAATTTTTAGCAATTATTTGAGTATAAGGTAGTTTATGTGTTTCCTGAGGTCAGCTGACTTTCGCTCTGGTACCCAGGTCTCTTACAGAACATCAGCCTTACAGAGAGGATCAGACAAAGCCGTTCTTCTGCCTTCTTATTTTTTCTCCTCAGTGATCTCTTTCTACTTTGCTAACTTTCTTCAGGATTTACTGGTATTTTCTCTTACCACTGTATTGGGAACATACGATGGCTTTCCTCCTGGCACGCTGGTCCTACAAGAATGAGTAGCTGCAGGCTCCCTTTGCCTCTAAAAGGAGGATCATATCATCATGCCTCTCTAGGACCACTAAGATTCTCTACGCATACCTGAAAGCAAAAAAAAAATTATCTTCCTATGATCTGTTGCATGTATTGGCCTTGATTGTCACATCCCTTTTGAAAATTGTGTTGGGCTGTTGTACCTCAGAGAAAATACAGATAGAGGTATATGATGTTAAAGCAGTAAACACACTGTTTACTTTGGAACAAACGCTAGTCTAACGCTCTTAAATAGGGTGAAAAATGGGATGGGGGGTGGAAACGTAGCGTACATCTGTGGATGCAGGAAGGGTGTTAGAATGTCCCTCCAGCACTAATACACACATGGAAATCCTACCAGCTTCCCCTCCGCTTCACAGGTATCTTACATTTTTTTCCTTTCAGATGGGCTGTGATATGGGTATGACTAAAACCTTAGACATTGTTCTTAGCTTGTATTTAGTTTAAGTGCAACATTTCTACTCTAGGTCTAAAGGAGAGCTGGAATATCTGAATACATGTCTTTTTCTTTTGACTTGACCTATCCACCAAATATGAAATACTACCTCTTATACAACCCTTTCTGCTCAGAATCACATCTTCTCTGGTTATGTCACATATATTTTTCCTGCAAATCTTACGTCTTGCTCTCTGCATGAGTTGCTACTTAGTGTTTTTAATCTAATTTGCTTGTTAGTGAAAATCTTAAATATTGGTTTTCACTGATTGTTTCATCATTGTTCATTTCTTTGTTTCCGTAAAAGCAGTTGGTGTGGAAAGGAAACACCATCAGTTTTGGAATTCCCTCCATTTCTGATTCCATTTTCAATAAAATTAATCACCTTTTTTTTTTTTTTTTTTTTTTTTTTTTTTTCAGGGGATACTGTTATTTTTAAGGCTGGAGTGGCTACAGTTGTTATTGAAGCAAATGATGATCCTAATGGAATTTTCTCCTTGGAACCTTTCGAGAAGCCAGTGGAAGAAGGCAAAAGTAACAATTTTTGGTAAGTAACTTTTAAATAATACTTTTGCACTTTTTTTTTGAACTGCTGTATGTGATACTTTATGGATAGTACTTTGATCTAATTGCATACAAGTTTGCATTGATAAAATGTATTACAGAAAAATAACTTTACCAAAGTTTGGATTAAATGATTTGTAAACATATTGAAGACACCGACTGTTATATTTTCAGGTAGACTGTGCATATTAAAATTTATACGTAAATTAATGTTAAAATGTAAATAAATAAGACTACAATATTATTGTTTTGTCTCAGTAGACTTTGGTTACAGAAGAATCTAGGTGATTGAGCAGGACATAACCTGGACTAACAGAGAAGTAGTAAAATCTTTTCAAAATACAGCTAAACACAGTTATGTGGTTGTCTGTTTCTTTTTGCATTTTACTTTGAAGCCTTCCCCTACAAACAACAACCTATATTACTGTATTCTTTCTGTTAGTTTTACTTCTATCTGTTAATTACAGATGGAAGTCTGTACTCCAAGTCCAGATGGGGCTGTCTTCTAGACCGAAAATATCTAGTCTGACCTCTTAAAGTATTTTCCTCCCAGCTGATAGGGTGTATTCAAGTATGGAAAGGGTTATGAAATGAATTTGTGTGGCATGAAGTCAGGATGGGATTATAATTTGACAAAAATACTGATTTTTCATTAAGAAACTTCTAGACAGGATATAAAGAGAAGTTAGGTCACAATAAATGCGATAGTGTGAACAGTTAGGGAAGAGGCTCTTTTCACATTCGTTTAATTATCTTTCATATCTTTTTATTTGTTTTTTTTTTGTTTGTTTGTTTTAAGGCCTTGAAGCAGGTACCTGTGACTGTGAATTACATCCGTATGCTTGTGTTACACATCTGTAGAATGAAAATCCTTGAGAAAAGTGGATATTGAATACATTGTCTCTTTGGTTTTGTTATGTTGCTCTTTGGGGGTGGTGGTGTTATACTTAATCTTATTTGCAGGATAGAATTTTTCGATTTGATGGTGTGAAGAATGGTGATTTGAACTAAACTTGTTTATATACATCTGTGTGGAAGCACATAATACCAAGATCACCAACATTTGAGGACCCTGCTCAGTCCTCATTGATGAAATATGTATACTGGGGACCTGTCTCTTCCATAGCCTCGCTGCTTTGGCTATTGTGTCATAAATAACAAAACGGTCAGAGTAGGATATAACCTGACTGCTGAGAAGAGCTATAGCAGCACCGACCTTTAAAGACAGTAGCTGGAGTTACTGCAGCAGTGCTGCATAGGTGAGGTAGAGCACCCTGAATAATGGCAAAACCAGAAAAACCTTTGGAAGCAGAAACAACATAATTGTGTTGCTGTGCCTAGACTAGTTTTGCTGAACTAATTTTTCAGCCTCCTGTGGTCTCACTTTATTTTTATTATATTTTACTGTGCAAGCAGAAGCACACTTTTGATATGTAAAGCACACTTTGTTGAAAAAGGCACTGTATGCTTCAGTTTTTATTTATAATACCTTTTGGAATTGGTGACGTTATGTTACCGGATAGCTATACAAAAAAATTAAATCTTGGTTTTATTTACTACTTTCTTAGTCTGGAATAACCACAGATTTCTGAAGGGCATACAACATAAAACAAATTTAATACCAATGTAAGAAAAAGTTTAAGGAGGCTTGGTCGTTAAAGGGAGAAATATTTGTGATTAAATGGAGATTATTCTCTTTCTTGTCTGAGGGTGGCTGGGTAAATAAATTTTTAATGTTTACTTGCTGAACTATTATACATTTGTATTTATTATTTAGATAATAGAAGTGCAAGACAAACTGATGTTTAGCTTAACAGTACTACTTTGCATGGACCTGCATTGGTTCCTTTTTTCCTAAGGTACCTGTGGTATATCTGGGAGTGGAATTACGCTGTGAAATTGACGTCCTTCAGAGAGGATTGTGTTATTTTCGTGGGTGTATTTATTGTTCATGCTTATGTAGAACATTGTACATTATTTTTCCCTGTAAGGAAGTTCAGTGTAATTGTGTTTTCCCTTGCTAGTGAGTGCTGATGCATACCTGCCAGGATGTTCACTCTTTCTGTATCGCTGAACAGGATTTTGAGACATAGAGGACACTTTGGCAATGTCTCGTTGACCTGGCAGCTGTTTGATAATGGCTCTGCGCTGAGGCCAGGAGAAGAGTTCCATGAAACTTACGGGACTGTGTACTTCATGGATGGTGAAGGATCAAAGCCACTAACACTCCGTGCTATTTCGGATAGAATTCCTGAATTCAATGAATTTTACATTCTAAAGTTGGTGAATGCTTCAGGTATTGTCTTCCATATCACCATTCCCTTCATATCTGGTAGAAAAGAATTTTGTTTAATCAATCAAAAAGAAACCAACCCTGGAAAGAGCGTTGTCTTGAATCATGTCTTGATATCCTTTACTTTTCTGGTAAGGTTTTAGGTTTTATTTTTCATTTAATCTTAATTTAGGTGTATGAATGCAGTTATTCGGTACCTGTATTACTGTTAAAGATATTTTGGTGGTCTGACCTTTACAAAGGATGCCTCTTGCTGATTTCAGAGGCGTAGGTCTTTGTGTAGTTGAAGACAAAATAAAGCAATTAAAGGCTATGCATGTCTACCATAATGGAGGTTGGTTGGTTTGTTTGCTTTTTCCTAGAGGAGGTAAAATACTTAGAGTTACCACTTCATATGACTTAAATTACAACTGCTACAGGTCTGCTACTGAGCAGAGTTCCAAATCTCCTGGACTCACTCCATCTCAGTACTATTTACAGTCTTCTGTGCCCAGTTGCAACTGGAAATGTGTGTAATACGTAAGCGTGTACAGCAGATTTCCTATGTATAAAATGCAGATCACTGCAGACTTTGAACATAGAGGCTCTACGTTCACATCATGATCTTCGTATCATGAATTTTTACTGTGCAGAAATAGATGACTGATGGCAGGACTTGGCAGCAATTTTAACGCAGAACTGGTTACTGCTTCTGTTTCAGATGCAAAGGGCCAAATTTTGCCATTCCATATCTTTGTAAATCTTGGAGTAATATGAGAACTGAAGTTGGCCCCATGTCAATTTGACCCCATAGATAGTCAAATGAATCAAGGATAACAGATCTCATTGACTAAATCAGAAAAGTTGGAGCTAATCGTGTTTTAGCTGAAAGACAAATGGGTGTTTTGCAGTTGAGAAATAACGTTCTGCTTTGTTTTCTAAGAAAATTGTCACTAAAGTGTTTGAAAAACAATAAAGTTAAATTATGTGATTATTAAATCAGAGCATGTTCTAAGAGTTCAGGGGCTCTTTGAAGATTTAAGCCTTTTTAGAAAGATATTTTATTAAAGAAATTTTAAGTACTTAGTAACTATTTTCAGACTGGATTATTTGAAACCAACCATTAACTTTTGCTCTGACTTCCATTATACAGGTGGGTCTCCTGGTCCTGGTGGTCAGTTGTCTGAAACAAACCTTGCTGTAACCGTGATGATCCCATTCAATGATGACCCTTTCGGAGTCTTTGTTATAGATCCAGAGAGCCAAGACAGAGAGATAGTGGAAGACGTTCTTTCTGAAGACGATCTTTCCTATATTACAGACTTCACCATCTGGAGACAACAAGGCACCTTTGGTGTTGTCCGTTTAGGTTGGGAAATACTGTCTAGTACCTTCCAAGCTGGACTACCGTCAATGGTAGACTTCTTGTTGCTGGGATCATTTCCAAGTTCAGTACAGTCTCAGCCCCACATGAGGCGCCATCACAGTGGAACAGATGCTTTGTATTTCAGTGGGAAAGAGGATGCATTTGGGATTATTGGTCCGGAACACCCATACGATGGAAATACTGCAGTAACTAATTTTACATTTTCAGCGTGGTTAATTCCTAACGTCAACACTGATGGTTATATAGTTGAAAAGGATGATGATAATGGGACCTTATATTATGGCGTGAAAATCCAAACAAATTATTCTCATGTTTCTGTAGTGCTTCATTATACAGCATTAGGATCCAATATGACATATATAGCTACAGCAACGGTCCTGAAATATCTGGATGAAAATACTTGGCTTCACCTTCTGATTACTCTGGATGACAGTATAATTGAATTTTACATGGATGGAATCCCAGTTCTGGGAGGAATGAAGAGCCTCAAAGGAGAAGCAATTGCTGATGGTGAGCCAAAAGCATGCATTATTTTTCTCCGTATGTAAAATTCTGCAATGTATAGAACAGTCTAACTCCTTGACAGGTGTATGCAAGATACTAAAATTGTTATATCTGATTACTTAATTGAAAAGAATGGATAGAAAATTCGGAGGATTTTCAAAAAGCTACAGAAATTAGAGCTGGGAAAGTTAAAAAAAAAATCAGAACTGTAACAGAGCTTGGATTGCAATAATTTGAAAATAAGTTAGTAGTCTATAAATACAGTTGTATATGTATGCTTGTCATCTATACAGTTATATATGTTTGGAATGAATAATTTCCATAAGATTTACAGCACTGTAGCTGAGAAATGACTTTTTTCCTCTCAGTTTCTGAAACAAATTCCAATAATGATTTGATTTTAAGTTGTGTATTATATTAGAACTAAGCCAATATCTTGTAAGCAATAGAGTTTTGGTGTGTAGATTTATTTAAGTATGTATTTACATGATATATGAAAACTATGCCCGTAAGTTTAATAGTGTTCCAAGGAACATTAGCGTGTGTACTTCAGTTTATCTAACTGGCTGGTCCCAGATGTGATTTTAGTCATGAGTAACCATTATAGACATTTACTCTGAACTAGCATAGCAGTGAACAGAGAAGTATTTTCCTTTTTAAAATTAAATGCTATATGGTTGGAATACATTTATATTTACTCTTTCTTTTGAAGTTTCCCACTCTTTCACGTGTGTTTTTTTTCTTGAGGATCATCATCTTTTTCCTTTCTTCCGCTCACCTTTACTGTCACACATTTCTTTGGTGGGATTGGCAGTGAATGATTAGCAAATTCTTGAATACAGTCTCCTTTTCTGTAATCAAAGAAGGAGAATTAAAAGCAATACAGTGATGTTAAATGCATATACATCTATATGCATACGTGTACACAAACATAGAGTGAGAATAGGGAGGACACTTCTTTAATTGTATAGTACAGTATTTTATTTGTGCCTGCAAATTTCCACTGGTTGAAGTCTGAGAAATAAATTTGCCCTCTGTAACAAAGTGGTGCCTCTGCAATTAATAATTTCCATCAGACTTGTGGTACTGTAGCTGAGAAAGGATTTATTTTTTTCCCCTCAGTTTCTAAAACACAGATGTGTGGAATGCAATAATGCTTTTGTTGCTAGAAGGATCTGTCTGAGTTATTGTAAATTTTCTGTATTAGCTGAGATGGCATATGCTCTGTCTGGAGATACTACAAGGATAAGGTGAGGATGCAGTTTCTCTCCGTTTAATGTTGGGTACTACACAGTGGTGAGCATATAGTACCACAGTTTTTGTCACTGTCCACCTTATGCCCTGGGACCATCATCGGTTGCTGTGGTTGCTCAGTGTTGGATATATGGCAGTACATTCAAGAAACTTTCTTCCAAAACCAGAAAACAGCTGGAAAGAAGAGATACCTACGTGTTTTAGCACAGTAGGAATGAGTATGACCTACCAGCTTAGTATATTTGTGGAAAGGACAGCTGTGATCCTATGATTTGCTGAGTCAAAGAATTGTTTTGAGACGGAGAAATATTAATGCTGTTGTAAAAAGCATTTGGGATGTGGTGTGTATTTCTGGAGTACATATTCCCAGTGTGTTAGGGGAAGAGCGTGTCCAGAAGGGCTAATGAGGTGCTGAGGAGTATCATCGGAATGGACCCGCTGTCCTAGTGGAGAGAGACAAAATGGGCTCTGTTTAGTGAAACAGAAGCTGAGGGGGGCTGCAGTGGTGCTCTGCAAAGCTCTCTCTCAAGGAAACAGAGGGGTTTCCAAGTCCCGTGAAAATACGGAATAGTGACAATGCGCTAGTAGAACTAGTAGGGCAAAAAACCTGAACAGTCTGGGATGGGGTTGTTTGTCCTGTGGTGATGAGACTCGAGGAACCTCCTGATTTTGCGTTTCAGGATAAATATGAGTCCTAATCCAGGGATGGTAAACAGTTTACCATTGATGTTTGACATGTACAGCTATTCAGCCGCAGATTGATTACTTTGAAGAAATACAACAACATGAGGAAAATTATCATTTCCTTCTCAGGTCCAGGAACAGTGAGAATCGGAGCAGGAATCAACGGCAGCAGTAGGTACACGGGGCTAATGCAGGATGTAAGGCTTTATGAGCGAAAATTGACCCGAGCAGAGATCTATGAACTCCACGCAACTCCTGCGAAAAGTGATGTCCACCCTGTCTCTGGGTATTTGGAGTACCGGCAAGGAGAGACCAATAAATCATTCATTGTGTCTGCAAAGGATGACAAAGAGGAAGAAGGAGAGGAGTTGTTCATCCTAAAGCTCATTTCTGTGCGTGGTGGAGCTCGGATTTCACAAGAAAACACCACAGCAAGATTAAGAGTACAGAAAAGCGATAATGCTAATGGTTTGTTTGGCTTCACCGGAGCATGTATTCCTGAGGTAAGGTGTCCATAAGGAAAATTATAGGTGAAGTTTTGGACACGGAAAAATGAATGGCAAGACAAATTGACCTGCACAGGGCCTTGATTTCACATTTTTAGTTTTTGTAGTTAGGCAACATTTTTCTAGAATTTAGAAATGTGTAAGTACTGTTAATACAGGCTCAGTCTCACTGGCATTTGCAGTATCATTTTTAAAAATCCCACCAAATTATTTTTGTTAAGGAAATTGATTTTATTACATAAACTGAAGACTAAGGTTTAAATTTTTCTAGAAGAACATTTATTTCCTTTATTTCTGTCACTGGGTTATCAAATAAAGTATAAGGTTTAATTTTCGTTTTTGAGAATGGATTATTACAAAGATGTATATTTTATTTTTGTGTGTTACATGATGTGTTTGAAAGAATTTTACTACAGGTCATGCAATGACAAGTTGTGATGTATTTTTCCACAATCATAAGTTACAAGGTATAAACTGCATATGTTTGGGGTGAATTCAGTTGATACTGGCTGTGAGTTGCCTTTTTAAAAAACATTAAATTGTTCTTTGGTGGTAGCCGCCATATAGGCGGTATATAAACTTGCTACTTTTGGGGGAAGGGTTGAAATAAACATGATTGATTTTTACTTCTTTAATCAATTATGAGGAGAAAGACATGATACCTGTTTCTATTGGTACTGGATTATTTTGGAAAAAAAATTTCAGAATACTTTCCAGTTTGGGAACTCTCGTGACCTTCTAATTGCATTCTTTCTAAATGAAGTTCTTGTGATGTGTTTGAGAGTAACCATCTTGCCTGGGTGATACTGGTTTTCAATTTGGTTCGGTTTGCGTTCTATGTGCCTACCATATGCTACGATAATAGATTCCTTCAGTTTCAAATGCTGCTGATAATACTGCGATGCCACAGGTCATCAACCAACCGTGAAACGAAATTAAAAATTTATATGGCATGTTAATTGTTTTGCACTTGTCTTACGTCCTTTTCACCGGGGAAGTATTAGAGCTGTCAGTGATGATGCGGACACAGAGCGGGTTTTTATCAGTAGTTTAATTGCTTTATGTGCGTATCTCTCCACTGGGCAGCTGACGGCACATGCGGTATCTGCACTGTGATGTACAGCAGCTCTGAAATTTACCTAACGCTTAAGATAGCTTTAGCCTTTCTGGCAATTTTCAATTAAAATTATTTTCTATTTTAGTTCTGTTCTCATAACTTCCTAAAATATGTGGTCAGTATCAGTACCTACTTTTTTCCAAATACGTGAAATTGTTGCCACTGAAGTCACGTTCTCTGTGAAGACAGAGTTGTTAAGAGGACTGTAGCACAGAAATTTTTTCAAAGTTTTTCCTCAGTGATGATAGTATAGTTTAATTTTAATGTATCTAATTTTTTTTTCCAGTGTTTCTAGTTGGGGAAAGGGGGAATCCAAATCTTTCTTTAAATTTTTGCTAATGAAAATTAAAATAATTGAAATTAATATAAAACAGTAGTTCCAGGTGCTTCTGACATGTACATTTCAAGTCTATTGATTCTATCTTTGACATGTAGTTTGGATTAAGGGATTGTGTCCAAAACAAACCACGGGGTATAGTTATTAGCTCACCCTGATAGTCCTCAGGGAGATACTAGAAGCTGTTGAAAATTCCACTAAGATTGTTGTGACCACCATTAAGCTCAGTTTCAGCTCACTACCACTCCAAAAGTAACATGACAGCATTTTTTGTACCTGAACATTTGACCAGCATTAGAGAAATTCATGTTTTGCATTTATTGCTTTGATTTACTTCAACAATAACAAACATTTCAATTTCTTGCTTTCTTCCAGACTGCTGACGAGGGTTCCACTATATCCTGTGTCGTGGAGCGTACAAGGGGAGCCCTCGACTACGTGTATATAAATTACATTATCTCACAGGTTGATTCCACTGGCATTAATTACTCTGTTACCGATTTTTCTAACAGCAGTGGCACTATCACATTCCTTCCTTGGCAGAGATCAGAGGTAAACCCGACCTTCCTATTAACTATTCATCCTGTCCTTTGCAAACCTGCTGGAAAATACCTTCTGAGGATGCTTGACTGGTTTTCATACTCGAGAGCATTTCCTTCGCGTGGCTGTTGTTATACTTTGCAGGGTCTTTTGCATCCCTGACAAGAAACAAGTGCTATGACAGATGCTTATAGATCTGCGTGTATCTCAGTTCAGGGGTCACCGTGTGTGCATGTATGTTTGAATGCACATAATGGATGAGATATCTTTGCATATGTGCATATGTTAGGTGTTTGTGTATCTATATGTATACTTGAAGTGTAGATAGTCCTGTCCTGACACAATGGTTCCAGCTACTTTTGAAATTGGAAAATGATCAGGTTTTGTTCTGAGTGTTGGAACTCAGATTTGTCTCCACATCAATTAAATAGACAGCAGTGAAGTTCACTGCTCTAATCAAGTGTCTTGCAACCGCTCTTGGCCACGTTCTGTCCCTTTTGCTTAATCTGTTTCTATGACTTCAGTCCTGATCCGCCGCACAGGAATGTCACATTTATTTGAAGAAGAGGTGTGGGACCACAATGCTGTAGAAAGTTAATGTGTGTTTTCTATCAGCGTTCACAAAATAGAAAGGGTGAATTTTTAGTAGAAAATGCTGTCCTCACTTTCACTTTTATCACTCTGCTGAAGTCGGTATGGACTGACTGAAACCCACCGGCACCGTTTGAAAGGATCCCGGTGGCTCCACTGAAACTGTGGATCTGGTGCCGGTTAAACAATGTAAGTGATTAGAGCTTGGCAAAAGCTTGTGATATCTGAAAACAGTTGGTTCATGTTCATTCAGCTTTAATTCTCCATTGAATCATATTCCTGCATTACATACAGTCATATAAAGCAAAAATTTCCAAAGCTTTTCTAGTCTGTCAGCATGGGTGAGGCCTGCCTTATTCCATCTAGTGGCAGAAAAGAGATGCCATGCCCTCTTGCTCCACTGCTGTGTTGTCCAATTTATTGTCTACGTTCAAATGAGTTAATGGGCATGGCCCTAAGAAAGAGATTGGGAGCAGTTGCTGGTCAGCTGAGATATCCAAGAGACTTTCCATTGATGTTTGTAAGCTACTCATTCCCACACCTCTAAACACAATCAGCTACTTAAACCGTTTATTCTATATATTTATCTAATCATATCACAATATACTGAAAGCTGGAATTGTCTGAGGTGAATGACCCTAATGAAATTCAACAAGGGCAAGTGTAGGGTACTGCACCTGGGGAGGAATAACCCCATGCACCAGTATGGGTTGGGGCTGACCTGCTGGAGAGCAGCTCTGAAGAAAGGGACCTGGGAGTCCTGGTGGACAACAGGATGGCCATGAGCCAGCAATGTGCCCTGGTGGCCAAGAAGGCCAATGGCATCCTGGGGTTCTTCAAGAAGAGTGCGGCCAGCAGGTCGAGGGAGGTCATCCTCCCCCTCTGCTCTGCCCTGGTGAGGCCACATCTGGAGTATTGTGTCCAGTTCTGGGCTCCCCGGGTCAAGAAGGACAGGGAACTGCTGGAGAGGGTCCAGCAAAGGGCTGCAGAGATGATGAGGGGACTGGAGCATCTTTCTGATGAGGAAAGGCTGAGGGTCTTGGGGCTTTTTAGTCTGGAGAAGAGAAGACTGAGGGGGGATCTTATCAATGCTTATCAATCCTTAAAGGGAGGGTGCCAGAGGGATGGGAACAGTCTCTCTTCAGTGGTGCCCAGTGACAGGAGAAGAGGGAATGGGCACAAACTTGACCATAGGAAGTTCCATCCAAACCTGAGGAGGGACTTCTCTCCTGTGCGGGCAGCAGAGCACTGGCATAGGCTGCCCAGAGAGAGGGGGGAGTCTCCCCCTCTGGAGCCATTCCAAACCCACCTGGACGTGTCCTGTGCCACTGCTGGAGTTGCCCCTGCTCTGGTGGGGGGTGGCACTGGGGGAGCTCCAGAGGGCCCTTCCCACCCTGACCAGTCTGGGATTCTGTGAATACGTTAGCCTGTGCAGAGCAGGGTATGTTAATTATTAGTATGATCTGCAATCTCAAGTGTCAGGTGGCATAAAAAGCTTGCTTTACTTGCTCTCTAAATTTGAGTAATCACTGTAATACCTCTTCAGAAGCACAGCTTCTTAAAGGTTTTGAAATCTACCAGATATTTCATTTTGAATATACAAAATTTTAATTATGCTTCTGTTAAGGTAGATAATAAATAATTGCTTACTTGGTTATGTGTTTATGTAACTTGAAGCACTTGAGAAAATATGACTTCCATCTCTGGTAGCTTACTAAAGTTGTTTTTGGAGTGCATATTCTAAGCAGAAAATATGATTCTAGAAATTAGCTTAAATTACGTGGAAAACAACAATGTTGTCTATATTGCTTTCAGACCTACACAGCAGATACAGCTGACTGACTAATCAAAGAATTTGATGAGTTAAGCTGGGTCATGAAACTCCTAAGTGATGTATGTGGCACGGTTTGATTTCTCCATGATTTGGTCCTTCTCTAGGTCTTAAATTTGCATGTTATTGATGATGACATTCCGGAGCTAAATGAGTATTTCCGTGTGACATTAGTCTCTGCAGTGTCTGGAGATGGAAAAATAGGTTCAACTCCTACCAGTGGAGCAAGTATAGACCCAGAAAAGGAAACTACTGATATCAGCATCAAAGCCAGTGACCACCCATATGGTAACAATGATGGAGATGATACAGTCTTGTTGCAGATAATTGTATAGTTCTAGCTCAACAGATAAAAACTTTGCTTAGCCTCGGTAGTTGATGAAGCAATGCCAAGTATTCCACTTTATCTAATTTGAGATTAATTCATCATTTTTGTACAGTATTTAAAGCTGAGTTACTTATTCTTGAGAGTGTTACAAAAAGCCATCAAAGCTGCACTGACCAAACAGGTGATGATTCCCTTCTGAGAGCAGATAAAGGTTACGTGTAGTTGATCCTGTGCAAGGTTGTCTCAGATGAGAATTCCAGATGAAGAGAGAAATTTCCGCATGCTTATTATACCAACAAGTACCCAGTGCTATGACATATTCAGTCTTTTTTGGGAAGATCTGAATTCATTATTCTGCTGTGGCTTTATCAAGACTGATATGGATATCAGTGAGAGAGGGGAAGGTACATAGCTCATCCCTGGAAACAGCATGATTGAGTCCTCACAGCATATCAATAACTGTTTTTTAATTTCAGAAACATTAAATATAAATATTATGAATAATTTGCTTTCAATTTATGATCGTAATTTAAATTTGGTGCGAGAAGCCATGTAAATAGTACTTCTTGTCTGTCAGGTCTACTCCAGTTCTCGGTGGGGCCACCTCCTCAGCCAGGCGATGAAATGATTCTGCCAGCTTCTGCTGTGCCCCGTATTACTGTTAAAGAAGAAGTTGGACACATCAGATTACTGGTAGTTCGCGCACAAGGTCTTCTTGGAACAGTTCTGGTGGAGTACAGAACAGTGCCTCTTACGGCTTTCAGTCCTAAAGATTATGAGGTATGGCCATTACCAAGGTGCGTAATTATTTTGGAATTTATTTAGAGTTATTTGTCCTGGAGGTACACTGCAGTTTGAGTAATTTAGCCCAGCTGTGATTCTTTTCACAGAAACACCTTGTTTCTGTGATGTTATATGGTGATGTGATAAATGAATGTGTGATACTCACTTTAAAAATATGTATCATTATGTGACTTTTACCTCATTTGCATGCAGCATGTGGTATTTACTAGGAAAGCCTCTGGTTTGATTTTTTTTTCTTAAAAGAATTGTCGGTGCAGCAATAAGGGATATTTGCTATTGTCACTGAATATATCAAACTTTATATGAGCATTCAGGTGCATGTACAGGTTAAGATTATATTGGTACATAATAGGATTTGTACATGTTCACCAAAATAACCCGCACATGCTTGTCTCACTGATATTTGTGCAGAAAATGTAGATAAACGCAGATGCTCATAATCCTGTGAATTTAGGTGCCTTTCTTATAACAAAGATTCAGCAGATTTTTTAAAAGCTTAAGTGAAGAAAAGTAGATGTTTTGACAAAGACGAACAAAATCAAGGTTTTATTCTGCTTTTCATATGGATGAAAACATTAGACTTGAACAAAAATGTGAATAGCTTTCATATTGCAGGCTGTTGTGGGCACACTGGAATTTCAGCCAGGAGAGAGATACAAGTACGTTACTGTTAACATCACTGATAATTCTATTCCTGAATTAGAAAAAACTTTTAAAGTGGAGCTGCTGAACCCAGAGGGAGGAGGTAAGGCACATCCATCAATGCATTGGTTGTATTTTCATGATCTCTACTCATCCATTAAAACCTTACCTTTCTTAGGTGTACTATTTCTGTGTTATTTCTAAAGACGAACAAACACCCCACATACCGCAGACAGCTGTAATTTTTCTTAGGAAGTAATTGTTCTTCAGGTATTTTGTTTGTCATTGCCGGAAACCCCATCTCACAGAAAGTGGTATTACCATATATTAGGTCATGCTGCTTTTCACATTACATAATTTGATTTGTAACAAGAATTGAAGGACTGTAAAATATATATTAATTTCAATTTTTTTTAAAAAAATTAACAATATTTATAAAATATTTAAGGCTAAACAGCCAAAGTGCTTTTCTTATCTGCCACTTGAATGAAAACAGAGGAATTGCGATAGAGTGGCTCCTAACTTATTCAACTGGATTATAGCAGTAGGAGACTGTGGGTGTTGAGAGGCTTCGGGACTTTAGCTGCGCTGGAGAGGTTGGTGGTAGCTCTGCGGAAGAACAAGAGAAACACTCAAAGGAAACCCTGGTGTGAGATATTGGTGTCTCAAGGGATGGCAAGCATCAGTGCTCCTGCCACGTAAAACCATGCAGCCCTTAAGGAATTCGTTTCCATCGGAGAAAATTTTTAAGGGAAATTGTAAAGCTGGTTGGAAGAAAAAAAAAAGTAGTTAGATATCTTGGCAGCCATAAAGTGACTTTTTAACCGATATTATTTTTAAGCAATCCAGAAATGCAATGTGATGCTTTCTGGGAAGTTAAGTGTCTGTGGTGCAATGTGGCACTATGGTGCAACATAGTGATTGTTTTGATAAAAACTTCAGACCTTTAATGCATGTGGACTTTTTGGTCAAATAGTTGTCTCGTTAAACAAACTTTTCTCTTTAGATTTCCCCCCCGAAAGCTTACAAACCCTCTTTTAGGCCTTTTCAAAACCATTGCAAGCACAAAACTTAGGGTAAAGTCTCCGTAAGTTAAGCTTTCTGCAAATTTTTCCAACTTTCTGAAACATGTTTGCAGTTTGTGAGAAAATATTAGAATAAGAGAGTTTGAGGAGGTTTAGCCCTTGGGTTTTTTTTGGTTTTTTTTTTTTTTTAAATTCACATTTCCAAATTCTCCATTACAGACCTCATTTAGGAGTGAGAAAGGGGAAATGCAAAGATGGGACACAAAGAGGGAAAGGAGAAAACAGAGATGTATATGTTTTCTGTCCTTCTGACCTCCCATTGCTATTTCCGATGTCATAAATTAAGTAAGAGGTGGCATATACAATACTTTTTTCTGGCTTTTATCAGAAATCCTGTATACTTTCATATCCAAAATTGAAGCTTTCCTAGAATACTTCCCTCTCTTTTTGTGTTGTCCAGAAATGTTTAAATTACTTTCTGCTTTCTCTTTATTTATAAATGTATATATCTGTATATATCTGTATGTCTGTCATCTTAAAGTTGCTGAGCTCTTTAGAAATGATGGCAGTGGTAGTGGTGATGGGAACATGGATTTCTTCCTTCCAACTGTCCATCAACATGGTAAGCATTTTCGATTAATCCTATTTTTTATTGCTAACTGTAATATCCCTCATAAATTACTATACTGACACAACTTCTCATAGTGTTACTTCACTTGCAGTTACAGGTGATTAATTTAGATTTATCATAAAGTTCTGTCAAAACATTCTTTTCCATTTTAGTCTAGGCATAATTTCTATAGCAGTCAGTGTTTAGTGTAACACAGAAAATAACGGCTTCTATACCAGCAAAACTATGTTGTTGTAAAATACAATATAGTAATTCCAGAAGTAGAATTTGCAAAATTGGTTTTGTTGGAAAATTGTGGAATTTTCTGGAGAGAAAAAAGCACTTTTGAAGGTAATTTAAAAATTACCTGATTGTATGCTTTGAAACGTGCTTTATGTTACTTTTATTCTCTGCATGTCAAAAAAAACTGTTAAAGAAAAGTAAGCTGCATTAGAGTTTTTAAAGGAATGTTTTGATTGCTTTTAATTTCTTCTCTTTAACTTTGTATTTATATCACGATATACAGAAAATGAAGATAATTTAATACAGAGAAAATTTTAAAAAATACCAGACAGAAATAATATAAAATCTGAAGGAAAACCCTAATCATATAGGACTTCAAATTAAACTCTAAAGACCTGAAAATGTTATTTGAGCACCCATTATCCAAACAGAATAATTTATTCCCCTGTGGCAGCCTGATTTTTAATTTTATTTGTAAATGCAAAAGATTTCAGTTTGAATCTGAGAGTAAGTCTATAGTTGAGCCACTTCTTGGAGCTTCCTGTTTTTTTTTTTTTTTTTTTGAAGTGCTGTTTCCTTTTACCGTGCTTCTAGAAATGATTTTCTTAAGTGCCAGGGTCTCTCTCTCTCTGAGCAGCAAGTAATCTCACCCACGACAATCTCTTTAGTAGCAGGATTTAGTGGACTTGTTTTTTTCTTTATATATCATTCTGGTTTATATTGCATATAAACCAGATACCAAACTGTATATATTTGCATTCATCTGGTCTACCTGCTTACACTGTTGTTTAACAAACAACTCCCCACCATCCTGAATTCTGCTCCATTTTCATTAATTAGACCTGTAATTTTATTTCTGTTCCTCCCTTGAAATATTCGTATTTATTATATGTTTTTCTTGCATCGTTCCATAGAAGGGCTGCCAGGACTGCACTGTTGAAAGTCCGTTCCTTATCCATGTGTATAGTTATCACGCATTTCAAAAAGCCAAAGACAAAACATCACGGATCCTCCGGTCATGCTCTCCTCTGTATTTTTTATAACATATTTCTCTAGCTGTATACTTTCATGCAAGAAAAGATGCTAGAAAAAATAACCCTTTTTTTGGCACTTGCATTTAACAGCTAGCTTGGGAATTGCGTCCCACATCCTTGTGACTATCGAGGCTTCTGATGATGCTCACGGTGTGTTTGAGTTCAGTACTGAGTCACTCGCTGTGAACGGAACTGAGCCTGAAGACGGCGACAGCAATATTGTGCTGCAGGTTAGAAAGCTTCGAGTCTCATACTGCTGTGCAGTCCTCTTCTCTTTCTCTTTTTGCTGGGTGTTCTGCAATGATTTTGCCATAAGTCTATAGGGTTTGTAACAACTTTATCATGTACATCTGTTTTGCCATTTCATACTGAGTTTTCTAATGTTTATCACTCATCTTGAAGCGAAAATGTTGTAATAATAATATCCACAGATTTAAAATTACTTCTACTTGTTTACGTTTGAGGTACTACTGACTCAAAATAATGGTGGTGATGATACAACAAATACAGCAAAGCTGAGATAATAAAGATGACACCTTTTTTTAAAATGTGAATTTATTCTTAACCTGTCGTGTCAATGTCTTTGCTTAATTCCATCTCATACTTTCATGTTTTTCTTTGTGATAGAACAAAACCATGCAGACCTCTATATTTTCCACTTAGGTTGTGAGAACGCATGGGGCCTTGTCTCAGGTGACGCTGCATTGGATCATAGTCTGTGATCTTAGCAAAGACCTGATCTCTACGGATGGGAACGTCACGTTTGATGTTGGCCAAGCGAGAGCAAATATTACAGTACAGGTTTCTCCTGATGAAGTTCCTGAATTGGATAAGGTGTTTTCAGTTTTGATCATCAATGTCTCCAGTGGTCGTCTTGGGAATCATACTAACGCAACGTTAACTATTTTAGCTAATGATGACCCTTATGGAGTCTTCATCTTTTCTGAGCGAAACAGACCAATAAAAGTTGAGGAAGAAACAAAAAATGTCTCCCTGGCGATAATAAGGCATGGTGGTCTCCTCGGTACAGTAATGGTAACATACAGAACTATTGGTGATGATGAAAAGTCACCCTTTCTTCCACCTGATGTTGTTAGAGCAACAGAGGGAAAAGACTATATACCCATTACAGGTTACGTGATCTTTGCAGCCAATGAAAGTGAGGCCACAATATCTTTGCCTATTTTGGATGATGATGATCCTGAGAGGTCAGAATCTGTTTTTGTGGAGTTAAGCAGTATTGTGTTGATCGAGAAGGTACAGGATCGGCCAAGTAAGTATCATCTTAGTTATGTAAAAGCTACAATTTAAATGTGAAGGCTAATATTTATATTTAATAGGATAAAAGGCAACAAGGTAAATGATGAACCTTTTACCTCTGCCAATCTCTGTATAGTTAAGAAATCTCTGAGTTACCTGCCTTCTGGGCTGTTGGCATATATTTCCTTTAGCGCAGTATTTTGTCGGGGATGGATGAGCATTTCTTTATCCCTTTTGCATTGCCTTACCCAAGGTCTTTCAGGCCAAATATGTTACAGTATTGGTTTTGTGCACTAGTACTTGTTCATCTAGTGCTGTTTCTGTAATGTTTAATGTTAATATTAGGAAATAACTAAGCTAGTTTTGCTTATTGCAAGCCAAAACCATCTTTTAAAGTGGTGTAGAATTACAGCCGCATGCTGCTTTTTTAGTGTAGGGAATGTTTGCTTCATCCCTCATTCAGATAAATTCAGGTCATACAGCCTGATTTGTGCTTCAAAGCTTCTTGGCATGTCTAATTGCTGCCCCTACCCCAGATTAATTTTGATGTTAAGGGAAACTTCAAATATAATTCTGCTAAGAGAATGAAATCTTATTTATATATCATCACAGCAAGTGTAAAAATGAAATTCTTCTGAATTGTATTGATCTTACTACCAACCTTATGGAAAAACAAATAAATAAATAAATAATTTCACAGTACCTCACCTCTTAAAAAAAAATTATGGCTTGTGTGCTCCACAGCACAGTATAATAATAAGTTATTAAAAATTGCGATTTTTCTACCATAATATAATTCAAACACCAAAAAGAAAGTATATTGGTGCAGTTTGTATTTATACTTTGTCCAATCCTAAAAAAAAGATAATTTTGTTCAAAGCTAGTGGCGACTAACCGCTAAACCCACATGTATGTCTGAGAATGCTATAGCCATAGAGAGCACGCATCTCAGTCACCCCCTCACTAAGTTTTCTTTACGTTTCAGTTGTAAATTCTCCTCGACTTGGATCAGTGGGTGAGACAATAGCTCATGTAATTATCAATGCCAATGATGATGCTTTTGGAACGCTTCAGCTTTCAGCTTCAGCTGTGCGAGTTGCTGAAAACTATGTTGGACCGATCATTAACGTGACCAGAACTGGGGGAATATTTGCAGATGTTTCTGTGAAATTTAAAGCTATGCCAATAACTGCAACAGCTGGTAAGAAATCAGAATAGCAGAAGTGTGCAGTCTGTGTTAAAGTGGAAAGAGCTAAGTATACGATACTTATATACTTAATATTTAATACTTATATATAACAAGTAAGAAAAAAGTAGTAGTGAGACGTTTACTGACTCTGCTGAGCAAATAGGAATCCGAGCCCTGTGGGAGAGAGCGTGCATCAGCTTTTAGAAAGCTCTGTGTCGTGGTTTAGGCTGGGCTGGCCCATAAACGACACCTCAAACCAGGACACTCTGAGACATAGAGAAATGAGTGAAGAAATTGGCCTTTGCTTCCCTAGCAGCCCAGCACATCTTCAAAAAGGAAAATAAATAAAAGTAAAAATTACTATAGCAGTATATGTAGCTACTATTTAGTCCTGTATATATATTTATACCCACCATGCATTGCTTAGGTGAGCTTATTGGGGAGGAAGTGGGAGTTGGGGACTCAGCTGTAAAACCAACAGGCAAAACCCAATCAAAACCCACAAAGACTTGAACTTCTAAAAATGTTAAGTTCTCCAGTTGATCCCTACTGTAGAGAAGGCACATAAAGAAGGTACATAAAAAGAGGAAACTTATGAAGTGTGCAAGGTCAAAACCGCTTAGACAAACCCACTGTATTTCTGGTGTGTCCAAAATGGAACAGGTGGGTGGTACCAGCTCTGGGAAGTGGTATTTTAGTTTTATTTTTAGGTAACAGACTTTTCTAAATAAGTATGTAGCTAGCTTGATGTCAGCGTATGCTTTCAATTAGTTTCTGAAACAGAGCCATTATCTAGTGTGTCACAGTTGTTCATCTAGGCATTCTTAGAGACAAGTTTGCCTAAAGTGAGGTCCACACAAAAATGTGCCCTTTCCTAAAACCTACTTTGACAAAGGTGCTTCTGTTCACTTTTATCTCTTGGAAAGACAGAGAGCAATTAGAAATCAAAGGCAGAAACATCTTGGTAGTGTGACCTTCTCAATGGAAGGCAATAATGGAACTTTTGTAAGTACTTCTTGGTCTAACACTGCAAACTCTGTTTCGGTGGAGCCAAGTTTTATTTTAATCCCATCCAGATATCTAAAAGGCAATGGGAAATAAAAAAGACTGCATTGTCTGGGTCTGAGGATAAAGAAAAAAACCCATAAAACCATGGAGGAATGCATGCATTACTGATGATGTTCAATACACTGAACCATAATGCTTTTAATATTCTGGGGTTTTTATTGTCTTGCTTGTTTCATCTACAAATCTAGGCGAGGACTACAGTGTAGCCTCTTCAGATGTTGTCTTACTAGAAGGAGAAACAAGTAAAGCTGTGCCAATTTATATAATTAATGATATCAATCCTGAAGTTGAGGAGTCATTTTATGTTCAGCTGCTGAACCAAACAACAGGAGGAGCCTTACTTGGATCTTTGACCAGAGCAATCATAACGATTGAGGCTTCTGATGACCCGTTTGGATCCTTTGGTAAATGAGTCCTATTTGCATATCTTCTGTCTTCTGTTTACATTTTCACTGCAGATTTGTGGGTGAGCTGTTATTGGGCAACTGAATAAAAACTTTCTGAAGACAAAGAGGAAGCCTTGATGAAGTCAGTAAAGCAAACGATAAGATAAACTAAA
Organism: Vanellus vanellus; assembly: GCF_965231255.1. Taxonomy (NCBI): domain Eukaryota; kingdom Metazoa; phylum Chordata; class Aves; order Charadriiformes; family Charadriidae; genus Vanellus; species Vanellus vanellus. The sequence continues at coordinate 3,691,268 of NC_138908.1, read as the reverse complement.
TCAAAACATGTAATTAAAGAGTAATGGTACTTTGATATAACAAAAAGTATTATTTAGGCAGTTGATATAGCAAGATTTTGGAATCTCCCAATAGAGAGAGATTTATTTTAGTTTACTTTTCTTTTTTTTTTCACTGAAGTGCTGCATTTCTGCAACATGTTTAAGCCAAAATCTGAATTCTGATATCTGTCTCTTAAATACTTTGATATCTTTGTTTTGCTAGATAATCAACCAAAGCAGATTTAAAAAAATCTAGGGAAACTGAAAAATGTAAAGAGAAAATAAATTAATTCTCTTATTTTCTGTCAAGTAGTTTAGTTTTTCTTCTATCTGTTATTATCAATAAAATTAATTGTATATAGTTTCTAAATAAGTTTCATTACACAGGTTTTGAGAAGGGTTTTGGTGATTTAAAAAATGTAATGATATTTTAGAAATCTATCTTTTTTGTTTGATTTTTGGTGTATTTTTCCTTCAGTACCTTAATTCCTCTTAGTCCATTTTATCAGTAGAAGAAGGTAGAAGAAGGAAAGAAAAAAAAAATTCAAAAATAAGTAATTCCAGATGGGCAATTAATTAACTTCATTCTTAAAAACTAAAAGTGTAATACAAGGAAGACTTTTATTTGAAACAATTTTAGGTTGAATATGTTGACTTATTTATTTAGTAAGTGACATGAAAGCTGGTAAAGTTTCCTTGCTGGGAGTAATTATGGAATTGTCTTCTAGGAGTTTAGAAGCAGCTCATGTTTAGCCTCGGGTATGTTGGAATAAAAATTTTGGATGAGGGCTTAATTTTCATGCTAATTTCCTCTGTAGATTAAAATATTAATACTGAAAGTTTGCTTTTAAGTTTAAACCCGATTAAAAGTGGTTCATCTGTGCAAGTAAATGCAAGTGAAACAAAACTATGTACTCCATGAGTTGATATACTTACGTTCAGTTTCATTGTTAATGAAATACATCTCTCTCTGCTTTACTTCAGTTTTTCAGATTACCGAATTCACTGTGGAGGAGCCTGAATTTGGATCAGTAGCCATAAATCTGCCAATAATCCGCAATGCTGGGACGCTCGGTAATGTTACTCTGCAGTGGGTTGCTACCATTAATGGACATCCTGCTGATGCTGACTTGCAGGTCGCCTCGGGCAATATTACTTTTGCCCCCGGGGAAGCCATTCAGATGTTGCTGCTGGAAATCCTGGCTGATGACGTTCCAGAAATAGAAGAAGTAAGTAAAGCAGTTACGTCTTTCTTGAACAGTATTACAGTTTTAACTTGTTATAGAGATGTGTGCAAAGAAAAGCAATGAATGTTCTGGCAGGTAGGTGCCAAAAGTTCAGACTTTACTTTGCATGTGATTATTGTTAGAAATACCAAAAATTGTTTAGCTGCATTATATCTTTTTCTTTTTTTTTTTTTTCTTTTTGAGATTGTCCATTTAGAATTAACTCAGGCCTCCAATGGTGGTGCTATTGGGTTAGATGGCGTGGCAAATATTATAATACCTGCCAATGATAATCCTTATGGCACAGTTTTCTTTCATCAATCCTTATATCGAATTCAGGAGCCACTAGAAAGAAACTTGCTTGCAAATATAACAGTCAGGCGAAGGTTTGTATAATGTTTGCTTTATTTATATCTATTATTTTTTCTTTTGTTTTGTTTTGTTTTGTCTATAATTTCAGATGTCATGCTCCTCTTGTATAAGTGTTTGCATCAATTTCTTGAACTGCCGTCTCAACATATTTTTATTTCATATACATCGTTTTTGAACCAGATGTCTGCTTATTAGAAATGTACATAAAGTACATTAAACCTAATGTACAAAATGCACTTGAAATTTAATTTTGCATATTTAATCATCAAATCATCTAAAGCTGCGCAACAGTCTTCTCCTGTGATTTGAACAGGAGGACAAAATGGGTCAACCCTTGTGGGATGGAAAGAAACAAGAAAAAGAAATCGGGTTTTATGCATGTGATATGATATCCTGAGGACACCTAGGAGGAAAGGTGACAAGGTTGGGCAGCACAGGCTTTTTCTTCCTTGCCAGCCCTAAGAAGACTAAGTTAATTCCTAGAAACAAATGTTTGCAAACATGCATTCTTAACAGACTGCTACCCAAGCTATAAATAATCAAACTTGCTATCCGCAAAAAAATGGCATCTCAGTTATTCTGGTATACTTTAATTATCTATTTGGAACTTTTCAGCAATTCAGAAAGGTACAGTTGATTTTGTTCACTTTTATTCTTAACCCAGAAACATACAGAATACTAGACATACTTCATCAACTAACATTACTTTTTAAATTTAATGTCTTTTAGTGGGGGAAGGTTTGGTCAGCTGCAGATATTTTACAGCACTTCTGAGACTGACGTCGTAGCTCTTGCCATTGAGCAGGGTCAGGATATCCTGGCCTGTTACGAGTCTCCGGCACAAGGAATTCCTGAGCAACCATCCAAGACCAGAGTGAATGTGTCGGCAGCAAGTGACCCACTCTATGCCTGTGCGACTCAGTGCCTAAAAGAACAAGCGTGTTCAGCCTTTACATTTTCCAGTGCCTCCGAGATTCCTCTCTGCCTTTGGCTGACAGCGGAGATCAGCCCATTAACTAACGCTTCAGGATTCTGGACCTACAAGAAAAACGTCACCAGTGCATCCGCTCTCTTTAGCACACAAGCCATCGCTGGCAGTGATTATGAATCCGTTACAGGACAGTGGGCCATAATGCAGGAAGGGGAAGAGTTTGCGAATCTCACGGTTACCATACTCCCTGACAGCCTGCCAGAGCTGGATGAGAAATTCGCCGTATCCCTTTTGAAAGTGGAACTCATGAACGTCTCAGCCAGCTTAAAAAATCAACCAACTATAGGACAGCCAAACACTTCCACAGTTGTCATAATGATGAACGGGGATGCATTTGGAGTATTTAAGATCTACAGCGTAAGTCCCAACGCGACAGAGCAAGGTCTGTATGTTGAAGTGGAGGAACGTCCTCAGACCAGCGTGCAGCTGATGATACACAGGACAGAAGGCAGCCTGGGGCAGGTGACAGTGGAGTGGCGTGTGGTTGGCGGAACCGCTACCCCACACTTGGATTTTGTAGGTGTCGGTGAGATGCTGGTGTTCGCTGAAGGTGAGGCAAGGTTTTGCACTAGCTTCTGTTTCGTAAAACTAAAGAAAACCCAAATGAATCTGACAAGCACTCAGTCCTCTGGATGTTTTGATAAGCAATGCCTTATTCTTAAGCTGAACCTCCCTGAATGCTCAGGATACATATTCAAAATAATATAGTTCACTAGATATAGCATGATGTTGCGGAACACACACAGGTGTAGTAAAAAAAAAAAAAAAGAAAAGATGAAAAGCATAAATATCTACGTAATTTTTTAAAGAAATATGGCAGTGCGCATTATAAAGATTACCTTTTTACCAAATAAATAAGGAATAATAATGCTGAAGATAATTGCTGTATCAAAGATAATGAAAATGAAAATAAAGTCTAACTGGTCTTTTTTTAACCTTCAGTCAGTACAGTACTAACTTTTCCTGGCATCTCTTTTTAGATTCTGAGACTGTATTGATTTCATAACATAACTCAATAGCGCATTAAAAAATATTGCAAACAGGACAAACAAGTCAATGGCGGACATTACTTAAGTACCACACACAGCATGACAGATATACATTGTATTTTCAAATTTTGAGTCGATTGAACAGTTATTTTGAAAGAAATTTATGGGAATGCAATAGAGATTCTAGTGCGCTAGCTCACTTGCTAAATCATCTGAACTTGAAATAATGGTTGCCAGCTGTGATTCTGAGGCTGACAACTAATTAGTGTTGCAAATTCAGTGAAAAATGTTCTCAGAATATTTTAAAAGACAGTGTACAAAGAAATATGTGTATCTTGTAAACTGATATTCTCATATTCATAAAGCACAGGTTACGCACGTGAACTGAGCAACAGGATTGCCTTGTAAATTATAACGGATTATAGAGACTGGTATTTGATCATGTTTGCTGTTTACATTATCGTTCTTTGATAGTCCAGAAGACAAGCAGCCAACACAATTGTAGCCCATTTTAATGCATTCCCTGCCCCAGTAAATATATTTAAATTGAGTTCACATACTCGTGTACATGGTTCATCAGAAAACTTATGCACTTGCTAATTTTTTTAGAAGGATGATATTCCCCTTTTCTAAGTTAAATTTGAAAGTCGGAGAACTTACAATGCAGATAAAGAATTCTAGGCATTCAGAAATTATGCCTGCATTGTTAATTTCTACATGGTATATTTAAATAATTTGACATTTACATTCTCCTAATATAGCTTTTCAATAGTAATTGAATTAAATTTCATAATGACATTCAGTATCTTCTAGACAGGTAAATAGATAAATAAATATGTGTTATGTCTTTTTTTTTTTTATAATTTTTAAGCTTTTCCTGCAGAAGAAGATGATGAAGTTTTTTAAAAAGGTGATTTCCATTTGCACACATAAGTATGTATATGTTCTTGTCCTTGTAGGGGAAACAAAAAAGATGGTCACGCTGACCATTTTAGATGACCCAGAGCCAGAGGACGATGAGAGCATCATAATCAGCCTGGTCCATACTGAAGGAGGCAGTCGGATTTTGCCCAGTTTTGACACTGTCACAGCAGTTATTCTGGCAAGTGACAACGTGGCAGGAATTATTAGCTTCCAGACAGCCTCGAGATCTGTTATTGGTCGTGAAGGTGGGTTCTTTGTGTTGACCACACTTGGTGTGTTTAACATTAGCTTCCATCTCCGTGCTTTCAGTTGGTAATGACTCACGGTGGTTTGCGTCACGGTTCAGAGAATGCTAGCAAACAGAGAATTGCCACATACTTGGCATGTATTTCTATGAATTTTTAACTCTTACACGCATAGCACTTAAATGAAATCTATGGAACGGATGAGTACACCGTTTCCAAAATGGTTTTAGATACCATCTGTGCTTTCCTTTTTTCTGAAGATCATGCCTCACTGCTATTAGTATTGCATTTCAAAGCTCCTTTTAGCGTTTCTTGTCTTATTCATTTATACCATATCCCAGAACTGTACGTAACTCCCATCATACACAACCTATTATTAGTCGTAAGCAAATCTCATCTATCAGTGACTTACAATTCACTTTAAATCTTCTAGAAAACATTCCCGCAGAAAGATTTGGATCACATCTTCCCTCTCCTTGACTCAATAATCTGCTGTTTTAAAATTTTCTGTTTATGCTTTTTTATGGTACCTAATTTAGGAATGTACCGATCTTGCATTCATCCCTCAGTCATGACATTTGAGAAAGAGCATATAATAATTTGATATGGACCAGAGGTTTCTTTTAGTGCTTTAAAAGAGCATGTTACGTGTTTGATCTAAGGTTTGATGCAGTTTTGCGCAGGATAATAATAGTACTAACGATGATTGCTTTTGGCAGCCTTTGCTGGAATCTCAATGTATTGCAGTATCGTATTTCTCTGATGTATAAACTGATGGTCAGGGAAACTTAACAAAACAGAAATTTGCTCTCCAGGAATGTGTGCACTGCATTTTCTGTTTGAAGAAAAAAGTCTTTCTCAACCAAGCGTGTTCTGTTTTTTTTCCAGAAATGAAAGGATATAGTAACCTTTTGTTTTTTATCTAGATATGGTTTGTGTTAATTCTGTTCTATTGTGTGCCCCGTGTTCATCTCTTATTTCTCCACATTAACGGTTCTGATCTGCCTGCCAAGCCAGCTGCAATCTGGCAGGCCAGTAAGACCTGTTAATGAGTGCAAGGAATTAATACAAACTGTCTCATTCCCCAAAGTTACAATGACCCTGAATACTTTTTACAGGTTAAATATTATTCACAGCATGCTAGCAAATGCTGGAGCTGAAATACTCTCCTATAGTTTGGAAATTACTTGATTCCAATTCCTCCAGCTTGTGAAAAATAGTGTGTTGTCTTACAGCAAGGAAAACCAACCCAACTAATTCCTTTTGATTAAAAAATAAAAAGAAAGAAGGAGCTAAGGCCTTTAAATGATTTCAGTGTTTGTATTTAATTTTCAGTATCAAGTCTTTTTTGTTCTGAAAGCAAAATTTATCAGACAAAAATCCAAATATGGTTATCTTTTCTATTTGTTGTATTATTGAACAATTTATGTCAAGCAGATCTGTGTTATTTTCAAGTTGTGCCTATTACCTATCACCTTATAGAGGACGAGGGTGGCATCTGAGTAGAGGCAGAGGCATGCAACAGTTGTGTGGCTATGACCGTATTAGAGGAAAATGCACTGCAGTAGCTTGAAATAAGGAAGAAGAGGAGGATGGCTCAGGCCCCCTTCTTCTGCAGAGTAAATGTAGAAGTCTAGATCTATGGATAAAAGGGTTAAATAATAAAAAACTTAAACCAAAATAGTGAAATGAGCCTAATAACCCTTTCAATCTTCAGAAAACAATAGTACGTGTATTAGTATTTCTTTCTGGATAGGGATACCAAAGATTTTGGTAAAGCAGACCAAGAAATGTGGGTCGGTAATTAACTACTTGGGGTCTGTAATTATGATGAATTGTACTTTAGGTTTCTTAGTGTTCGGATTACAGCGCTTCTGCATCATAAAGCATTTTGTGCCAGTTTTCAGTGAAAATTCATTGTATTCGTAAAGCTGTATTGAAATAAGCTTTGTCTAGATTTTGCATTCTTCAATGGCACTGAAGTAACCATTTTCCTGTTAAATATTTATTTGTTTGCAGTGGATATGGAAAATTCAGAAATAGGATAAAATGGATTTCAGTGCAGTGTTAAACAATATGATAACTTAGCCTCAGGGGAACCTGTAAACTGGCAGTCTATCCTCAGATGTCTAATTGTAGAAGCAGAATCCTCGTGATGTCAATACACTTTGAATCCTTTTAGAAGCAACATGGAACAACTTGAGACAAAGATAAGAGTGCTGGTGCATCTCCAAGGCTTAACTGAAATTTGAAAGGTTGAGGCTGAATCACATCATATTAATTCTATTTGTTTGAAAATGGGTGTATACAATTCATGTATAACTTCTTTACAGTTTTATGTTTTAATTAATTGCACTTAGGTCCCTTGAAGTTAGTTGTTCATATGTCTCTCATTGGTAGCCAATATACACGCAGCTCTCTAATATTTCCTTACCAAAACAAGAACACACCTAGGAAATGTTGGAATTGTTCCTGCCAGTTTTAGCTATACAGTACTGTGCTCGAATAGCCAGATAGCAACTTGATGCTTTTTAAATTGCATAATCAGAGAGAGCAGCTGGGCTGCTGGATTCTTTATGCCACAGAGTAAGAGGCCACATAACAACACATATTTTTTTTCACGTGCATTGATGTGTCTCAATGTTTCTCAATAGGGTCGCCTCTAAGCCAGTGCATAACACAAATCAGAAGATGGAATTATTCCCAGGTTTTGCAATAGTGAAAAAATTTAAGTCGGTTTAGAGCAATACTAAGAAAGAGTTTTTCAGTCAGTTGGGGATGGAACTAAGTTTGTCAGATTTCTGTTTCTGCATCAGCAAAATACATTTTGACAAGTTTTTGTTGAGTTTTCTTCATTCTTTGGTAAACAAAAGAAATCTCATGTATTATTATTTCCAAACATCTCAGTATTATAGATTTCTGCATATTTTGTGTCTTTGAAAGCCAATGTAACACTGTAAATACTGGCAAATTTAAATTCTCCACACTTGAAAACTGCTATTGATATACGGATGCAATCCACTTACATATTGTAAATAAACATCTGTCCTCTACTGTGAATGTATTGCATAATATTACTAATATTACTAATTTTACCTGCTGATCTATTTCATATTGAAATAGAATGGTTAGAGTTGGAAGGGACCTTGAAGACAATCCAGTGCCACCCCCCTGCCCTGGGCAGGGACCCCTCCCCCCAGCCCAGGTTGCTCCCAGCCCCGTCCAACCTGGCCTTGAACCCCTCCAGGGATGGGGCAGCCACAGCTTCTCGGGGCACCCTGCACCAGGGGCTCACCACCCTCAATGCTAATTACACATGTCCATACTTAAAATATTTAATATTATATAAACTATGTAAATTTTATAAATTTTATGCATAAATATAATTTTTAATATGATGTAAATTATATAAAATTTTCTTACTTTTACAAAGACTTCTAAGGAGTTTACTCTTTTTAATTAAAGTGCTCATTGGTTTAAATGTTATAAATGTGAAAAATAATACTGTAATTTCTTCTTATAAATCCCCAGTGTCAATTGATACTGACTATCCCAGAAATTATAAGCAATTGTTTTTTTAGGAATAAATTATTAAATATTAATGTGTATTTAAAAATGCTTTATTTTAAAATTACTAATTATTAAATAATAACATTTTCTGGGTGTTTCCATTTCTAACACCGATGACATATGTCAGTTCAAACTCACATAAATGAAACTTACTGGTAATTAAAAACATTATTCTGCATGCAGTATGTAAAGTCATAAGACACTGCAATTGTCAGGAAAATGTATATTCCTTGCCAGTTAGCCTTTGTAGAAACTCTTTGTGTTACAGCTGGTACATAGAGCATTTACTGTTTTGTGTAGTCCACAGGCAGGTATTGCTCGTCTCTTTGTGGATTTTCTGATGGGCACTTACTTTCTAAAAGTTATTCATGTGCACCAGATTCCCTCATATTTTGATAGCTCTTTCTAAGAGTGAACAAAGCCCAGAAAAACCCAGGAGGAAAGAGTTTAGGTTTGGGTTTTTTATTTCAGTATTAAAAACAAACGTGTTATGTAACTACTGTGAAGCTCATTATCAAAAATACTAATGTCCTTCAGAAAAATTTTTTTAACTGTGATGCATGTTTTTGGCCTCTCATTTTAATAATTGATGTGTAAGAGAGGAAACCCAAAATATGTGTGTCTTATCCTTTGTTCCTAGGAGAACAGCTGCAATTCCATGTGGTAAGAACTGCCCCAGGACTGGGAAATGTTACTGTTGAATGGAAGATAGTTGGGCATAATGTAAAACAAAATTTTGAAAACTATTCTGGAATACTGTTTTTTCCTGAGGTGAGTCCATAAACAAAGTTAATGGCCACAGGAGAATATTGCAATTAGAACTGAGCTGAGAAAACAAGTGTGCTTTTGTAGCAGTCTTTGTTTCTTGATTGTTTACTTGCTCCTTTACTCTTGGAATTCCAAACTGGAGGGATTTTATATTCTTTGATACTTTACATTTCTTAAAGGTGTTGTTCCAAATAGGTATGATACAGTGGTATCACTTGTATTTTATACAATAATGACTAATCACTTTATTCATAAAATACATAGGAGATATTGAATGCAACATTGTATGTTCACTTGCTGGATGACCATATTCCTGAAGAAAAAGAAGAATACCAGATCATCCTATACAACATCAAAACAGAAGGTAATGCAGAACTATAGCTTGCTGTATCTCAAAACTACCATTTAGTAGTGTAATATTTTCATATGTATTAATCCATTTTGGAAGTGTAGGACTAAGCGTACTGCAACTGGAGTAAACTATGCAAAGTTCATTCACATTTTATTGAAACAGGCTTGATCCTTATGTGCATATATATATATAAAACCCCACAGTGTCTTTGCAGTTTTCCTTAATTGGTTTGAAACCTGATTTAACTCTGCCTGTTTAATTCAGTGGTTATTTGCTTCCCTTTAACTGAATACAAACTTGAGCTTACTAAGATGTTCTGGATACAGTAGCGATGAAATAAGCAGATATTTTTATCTTTTAAAGCAATCTTGTAGTGCCGCAAGCTGACTTTCTGATTTGTCTCTGAATTCAAGGAGGTCAGAATATTTTATTCTTGCCATTCAAAATGTATTAAAAATAGAAGCATGAAACTGCATCCTTTCTGAAATACCCTTCATTAAAATGAAGTTAATGTCTAAACACCAAACTAAGTTGACGTGGATTGTATGGCTGCTAGGTGCCTTACCAAACTGCCAGAATCATTTGTTGACTCTTGTAATCCATCAGGATAAGCGCAAATTAATACCCCAGCAATGATTCATCATGTCAATACTTGGAAAGGGGAGTAATTTCTTAATGGGATGATTGAGAAGTTGAATGTAATTTTAACTGTCGGAGTTAATTCCTGGGAAAACCTTCTCTTTCCTTTTGCGGTAGAGGAAGTTTAGGGAAGTTGATAGTTGGCACTGGCCCATTGAGTTTTCTCATTTCTTAATCTGTTTGACTCTCTACTTAGTATGCATAAAATTTCTGTCGTGGTTGTGTGTTCCTGAATTTGTTATAGAATGTAAATATATATACATTCCGTACTGTCCATAAACTTCAACATGCGTTTGGTTTCACGTCATTTGCACTGTTACTGACTGTCATTTAGATGTAATAATAGCAGTAATATAAGACAAAAAAATTGTTGCATATCACTTTATTCACTATAGTCCCTTGTCTCTTTTGCAGGCGTTTCTTCTTCGGGTGCTGCTATTTTAGATAGCCAAGGCTATGAAGCTGTTCTGACAGTAGAAGCTAGTGATGAACCACACGGAGTCTTGAATTTTGCTTCCCCATCCAGGGTAGTTTTAATTCCAGAAGAAAACAAAACGGTTCAGCTTTTTATTAACAGAGAATTTGGATCTCTAGGTTCGTATAATAACTGCGAGAGAAGAGTAGTTCTGCTTTGGTAATCGTTAGGCAAATGAAAGCCATGGCAGGGAGGCTGGAAATTTTGAAAAATCTTGGGTACAGTTGGTATTTTCAGAACTTCTAGGCTTCTTGAGGCAGGCTTGGAAGCTAAGTTTTAGTTAACACTGGAGCCACAGCCCTCATTTCCACAGCAAGGAGTCTGGGAGCTGTGACATAACTCGTTGGCTGTTAGGGTTACTACCTCTATGCCTAATGAATCTGTCTCTCCAGAAGAAATAAAAAAACATATGAGAAAAGGAGCTGGTATGGAATGATCGTTCCCACATCTTTTCCCTCTAAACTTCCAGAAGTTGGCGGCTTAGGAATGTCCCATGGAAAAAGCCGCATGCGTACCACTGAATTCAGTTTATGTCTCCTCTGAGAATTCCTTATTCCTTTTTAAATCAGTTTGTCTTTTAACATCCATGAAATTAATACTTAATTCCAGAATTCAATAGTGTGCTGTATGCAAAAATATTTTCTTGTATTTGTTGCCTGAGAATTTCAACTTATATTGTGAGATAATGTGTAATCATTTCCTATTTACCTTTTTAGACTGTATTTAGGTATCAGTGATAACCCTTCTTAGTTTCTTTTGTTATATCTCTTTTGAAGAGAAGTGACCAGTTGCAATGAATATTCAAGATCTGGACACACCACAGATTTGTAGAGGCATTTTAATGACTTTTCCCATTTCTTTTTTAATATCAATCGGTATCGAACTTACTTTTGAAACACTACTCAGGAAACTAATGCTTTAAGATAAGTAACTATAGTAAATGTAAGATCTCTTACTTAAAGTCCATCATTATTTATTAAAACTAAGATTCTTTTATACCTTATATTTTACTTCATACAGCGTAGCTTTGAATTTCATCTGTCATTTTATCTCCAGGATCACTCTCTAAATTTGCAACTTGGCTTACCTTGGCGGATAAATGAGACGTGGCTTTATTATAAAAAAATTATGCCTAACTTTTCCCCTTGGTAACGTTTATCAGTGTGTCCCCTAATTTTATTCTTTATTGACATCTATGTCAGTCTGCCTGGGAAGGAAACTAGATTTATAAAGCTGTATTTCCCAGCACTGTCTTTAGAGCCTTTTTTAGATATCGGTCGTTCCTGAAACATTCTACTTCCCTTGGCACCAAACCTGATATTAATAATATATTAGGTGTCATAGGTAGTACTTCAGCAGTGTAATATTTGCAGTCTGCAGCACCTCAAGTATCTGAACACTTTTGGCCCTGATGCTTTTTAAAAGTCCTGGGATGTTGCACGACTCACCAAAGGCTGGGCTGGAACCACATTAAAAACAACCACAAAGTCCCATTGGCTCCAGATTAATCTTTTAATCCTTCTGTTTTGCAGTTAGGCTTCTCAGTTTGTGGATGAGCATTTGATCATTTTTCTTTTTCTGTTCCAGTGAGCATTACATAAGAATTGAAAAAAACAGTATTTTTTTTTTTTTTTGTGACAAATTAAACAGGTGCTATCAATGTTACGTACGCCACAGTTCCAGGATTGCTCACCTTAAGTAACCAGACAGAAGGGACCTTGGCTGAACCAGGAGCTGATTATATAGGTGTTTCTGGCTCACTAATTTTGGAAGAAGGAGAAACATCAGCTGCCATAAACATTACTATTCTAGAGGTAAACTCTAAACCCTTTCTTTCTACGCTGACCTGTATGACATCAGAAGAGGAATAGTTTGGAACCTAAAGCTTGCAAACTATATATTACTTGCAGCTATATATTTCGTATATTAGAAAGATGTGTTTTTTTTCTTAATCTTAAAATCACAAAAGGACAAACAATAACAGAGAGCTCTACCTATACATAAATGAAATTTAGGTGTCGCATTAAGACTTTAGTATCTGATATACAGAACAGTGTACTTCATTGCCTGCTACAGGCTCTTACTTTCTCAATGGTCGGGGTTTACGCCTTTAAAATTGGGCAGAAATTCATTCACAAAAATAGTTTAGTGTCACCACAGAGTCTTTTTCATGAAATACAATGTCTTACTTCATAATTCATTCAAGTTAATAAATTTTACACCCAGTAACAGTATTTCAGGAAAATGGAAAAAAAATAAAATAAAATGTGTTCTTCCACACTTCTAATGCGTTGCTTTTGGGGGGCTTCTGTGAGAGTCTTAAAGGAAAATGAAAAGAGAATGTACTGAGTTTGTGTTTTGCAGGACGATGTACCAGAAGTGCAAGAATTCTTCTTGGTTAATTTAACTTCAGTGGAACTCATCATGAACCATTCAACTTCATCCCCGCCCCGGCTGGGTAAAAGAACTTATACAGAATTATCTTTGGCTTTGCTTTTCTATGAATTGCATGCAGAACATATTACTGTGGTATATTATCATTTTTCCGCTTGCTCACTATGCCAATATGAGACAGCGTATTCTGAAGGAAAAATTGTAGGAAATCAAACATATTCATTATTACACTTTCTTCTTACTTTTTTTAAACTTTTTTTAAGACAATTTTCATAGAGTAGTTAGTAATTTACAGTTGGAGAACACAATTATCTGAAAAGTTTTATTGGCAGTGTGTTAATCTGATTTTCATTTCCAAGTACATAATGGAATCAAAAATGTCAAAAAAATTACTTTATGTCATTACTTTGTTCACTCTTTTAAAAGTCTCTTTTTGTTACTGTCTCTCAGATTTACTTTTAGGAGCCATATCCTATGGTTTTCCTCCTCTTCCAGTGAACTTCGTTTATCCCGTGCTTAGTTAGTTCCTCATTCTGCTTCTGAATTCAGTAGCATAGCTGCCATTGGCTGTAAGGACAGTTGGATTATCCTGTGTTGCTAGAGACTAGCTATACTGATTATTTCTAACATCTTCTTCGACTCTTTTCCCTTTTCTTTGCATGCTTATAGAGGTGACAGAGTTAATTCGTTACAGATTGAAAGGTAACTTGCAAGACTCATTGCTGATTTGTAGAGACTGAGCTGTGAGTAGTCGAGTCTAAAATCTAAAACATAAAAGAAGTAACATAAAAGTACAAAGGATTTTTCTGAACTCAATGGTGCTGAGTGCTGTATAGTCTCACCTTCTGTTGTAAACAGTTGGCAACTCTTCGAGTTGTGACCATTCAACCCTTCTGTGATATCTGCATTGGGTTAAATGTACTTAGGATGAACAGGTAATAGTTTTATCCCATGAGGCAAAAACTTGTCCTTATCGTAAAATGTCACTACGAACTCTGTTATCGGACTGCTTCCTAATCTTGTTTCCCCTCTTGGTATATTTTGATTTGTTAAGATTGCCAATTTAACTCCCGGTTGTTGCGATGCATTTGTTTAGGATTTCCACCAGCCCTCTAACCTATACAAGATATTTGCAGTATTTCTAGGAGGTGCCTAATATCAAAAGGAGGTGGGTGTTCCATGCATGGTACAGGCACACGTAGTCAGTCTGACACATCTGGAATATATCGCACGTGCTGCTCCTTTCATGGCCATGTGCGTGCAATATGGGGAATAAATCCGGTATGTCTGTGGTGTCGAGTAGAACACATTGAACTTAAGCGACCTTTACTTCTGATCTGAGTCTTCACTGATAAGGAGCAGAAACAACAAGCGTAAGGACAGTCCTGTTTTCTCCATGCTCCTCTTGCACACCCCCCCATCTTCTAGAACACATGGAAGAAAGAGCCTGACTCAAATAGGAGAACGCAAGGAATTAAGAAAAGGGAAAATTATCAACAGCTGAGAATGTTGAAAGGAAAAGGAATAAAACTAACGGACAGAAGGAAGAGCTAAGCTGGGGGAGGTGGGCGGGGGGGTGTCGGGGGAGGGGAAGGATGCCAGACATGAAACGAGAGTTCTGGTGTCGAAAGCAAAGTATTGCAGCCGCTGGGTGAACTGATCTGACTGTGGCACGACAAGGGAAAACGAGGGTACGGAGCGAAGCTGCAAGGTCCGTGATCGCTAGCACTCCCTCTGCATTTCTAAACCTCAGTAGCGTTTCTGCTGCGCGTGTAGAGGTTTTGCAGCTACTGCTGATCTTCGTCACTACACCATAGTGACAGGTTTGGATTCATGGCAATGACCTGTGACTTTTATTCAGTTTTGTCTGAATTGATAGAAGTCTTTCCTGTTGATCTAAATATAGTATATTTACAGATTCGGTGGAGTCAGTTTGACTGTGGATATTGTCATTCTTTTCTTCATTTCTTTTTAAGTCTTACTAAGTTAAAGTAAATAAAAGTAGTCATGTGGTGGTGTTGCATAAACAAATTAAGGCACTGTTTTGTTGGAAGAATCAAGTTCTGACTGTCAAGTGCTGGTCCCTGAAATTAGTGGAAATTTCTGGAATTAATCTATTATTCAATATTTTCACAGTGCAACACATACAATAATCTTTCAGAGTTATTGTGACAATGAGTAATGTCTTTATGGAGCAATAGAATGTTATGGTACCTAAACAGCCTACAAAGAGTTTATTGATTATGTATTTGTAGCAGAATCTGAGGTGTGTACCAGTAAGGTTTATCATCAGGTGCTGAAATACGAACAGGAGATGAGATCATTTATTATTCTTCCATATGCATTTTCTCTCCCGTATTCAGAATGGCGCAGTCTGCGAAATGTTGAGTGTTGTCATAATAAACACTCACAATGAAGATAAATTAAGACTCCATGCCAAATCTTGCTTTTGGTATTTCCTATTTTTTTCTGCGCTGTGTTTTGCTTTCCAAATTTTCTTTAGTCTCTTTTGTATGCATTATTAAATGTAACAGCGGTAATTCAAGGCCCTGTGTTGCCTGCTAGTAAGGTAGTAAGGACAGATTTCCTTTAGCCTTTCGAATTATCTTGCCCACTGCTATTTTCTCCTCCACATTATGGGAACAGAATATTATGTATTTCTCCTAGAAAATTAGTAGGGATTTAAGAAATGCTTCTATTCTTGAAAATCATGAAAATTGACCTTATTGTTGTTTCATTCTGGTCCTTCTGTTTTCCATTTTAGACGTGGAAGGTTTAGCTTCTCAAATTATTATTGATGCTAATGATGGCGTAAGCGGAGTAATTGAATGGGAAAGAACCAAGTAAGTCTTGTCTCCTTGAAGAACTCACGGTGTCAGTTAGCAATAGGTGTTGCACAATTATTTTCATTACCAGTTAACAGTAAAAACTCCTGTTAAAAATAGGGCCAGATCCTTGAGATGGCGAAGCATCATTCAACTCAGTAGAACTGGAAAGTGTAATTCCCGCACGGAAAACCAACATTTACAGGATGTTTACTCAGAAATCTTTTATTACCCTGTAATTGCTTTCACAGCTGTCCTTTTGTATTGTGCCCTTGGGTCCATCCCCCAGCCTCCATCCAGTGTTCCAGCCTCTGCACCTGTGCCAGCACACACACTGGCATCTCCCAGATCTTTTTCTCTGAATAACTTCCAGGAGTTAGGAAGAAGGTGTCCATGAACATAGACAGGCTTAATCTGCCACTAATAAGCAGGAAAAAAGCACAACCTCCTATAGCTTAGTTCCATTTAGATAAGAAACAAAGTTGAAAAGGTTGCATTAGGCAATTGTAATGATGCTGATACCGTAGTGATGCCTAAAGCAGAGGGGATGATTTGCAGTAAAAATAAAACAACTATCTACCGCCTTATTCAAAAGAATATTCTCAGTGAGCACTGAGAATTTTTCTTGCTTTTTGTTTTAGTTTTGAAGTTAATGAATCTCATGGGAATCTGACAATAATGGCATTCCGAAACAAAGGATCATACGGCAATGTGTCTGTATTTTTTTATGCCCAAAATTTGGAGGCACAGCTGGGTTTGGATTTTAATGTGACCTCGAGGGTAAGAAGCAAATTCTAAATCTAGTACTTTTCATTTCTTCAGCTTCCTCAAAATAATGTCTTCTTGTTTATTCTGCAGAATGATCAGTAGTGCAGCTAGATTTTTCAACTTGTTTCAATTGCTTGGTCATCTGAATAGAAAGAGATAAAATTAGTCATCTTCTTTTACTGTTTCGTTTTAAATACTGAAGTAATTTTAAATATAAAGCACAATGTAAACTTATATCTCAAATACAGTTTTGCTTAGACACGAGCATGTAAAATTTCATATAAGGTTTCATATTTTTTACAACAGAACTTTCAAAGTAAATTGCTCTTGTTTGTCCTCATTCTACGTCGTGCTTAACTTTTTAACTTCTGTTTCAATCAAT
Organism: Vanellus vanellus; assembly: GCF_965231255.1. Classification (NCBI taxonomy): domain Eukaryota; kingdom Metazoa; phylum Chordata; class Aves; order Charadriiformes; family Charadriidae; genus Vanellus; species Vanellus vanellus. Next base: position 3,674,348 of record NC_138908.1, on the reverse strand, counting down.
TTATAAGGGACATAGGATTTTAACTCTTCTTGCTTCCTATTTAAGACAATTCTGTCTACCTTAGTTGAAAAATTCTATGTGTATGAACAGCTGTTAAGTATGCAATGTGTTCTGTGTTTCAATGCCAGACTCTTTTTTTTGCTGATGGAGAAAGGAATAAATCTGTTGTTGTTACGATTTTTGATGATGATATTCCTGAAGGTGATGAGAAGTTCCAGTTAATTTTAACAAATCCTTCTCTGGGGCTGGAATTAGGGGAGAACACAACAGGTAAAACTTTTGATGTTCACATTCTTTGGAATTGTACGGCAGTCATTTTAATTTCGTTCTTCTGAATAATCATATTTTATAAAACACGGTTGCCCTACTATGGTAGATCTTTATACTCCTTTGAAAAGTTCTTAAACGCCTGTATGAAATCAATGCAGTTAACAAGATAATGTGTAAAATAAGGAATAAAAAAGTACTAAAATGAGCTTTTTAATAAGAGAGTCTAGATTCTTCCTGTCTAGATATCTTTCTAGGTAAAGTACTTAGATATTCTCTTCAAGTAATATCATGCACATAAAAGAATTTTTTATACTCTAAAGGAAGAATGAATTTGTGTTTATATGTATTTTATTTCTATATATGTACAGTTATATTTTGCTATGTTTATTAAAGAATATTTTCATTATTTTTTTCTCAAAAGCCACAATTACTATACTTGCCAGTGATGATGGCCATGGGATTTTGTCATTCAATAACAGTGATCACTTCTTCCTAAGAGAGCAAACAGCTCTCCATTTGATGGAAAGTGTTGCAGTATTAAATATTGTTAGAGAACCTCCTCAGGGGATATTTGGCACTGTGACTGTTCAGTATCTTGTAAGTGAAATTAATTCTTCAGAGCCATCGGTGGATTTGACCCCTTCTCAAGGATATATTGTGCTGGAAGAGGGAGTCAGATTCAAGGTAATATGATAGTTATTACGAAAGAAGTGAAGAAAGCTTTCTGAAATTTTTGGAAAGATTTCAGAAATGTCTGTGTTGGGGTTTTTTTTTTTGTATTTTTTTTCTTATGTTTTCCTTCATTCTCAGAGCAAATTGAGTCATGGGAGTGGGAGTGCATAAAAATTAAATGTGCTTTTCTGTATACATTTCTGTAATAGTTGACATAGACTGAAAACAATATAATGGGTATGTAATGTTTATGCATGCATTGGAACATTTCTTTGTATGTATTCAGCATGTAGCTGAAACACAAACTTTGAAATGAAGCGGTAACTTACAAGTATAAATAGTTACGGTTAAAGTTAAAATCCCATTCTGTAATGTGATATTTCAGCTGGTGTGAACTGAACAGGGTATGCTGTGAGAAATGCAAAACCTAAGCAGCTCTCAGAGTCTTAGGCATAGAAAATTACTTATTTTTCTGGGAGTATTAAGCTCACTGCCTCTGTACTCTCCCCACAGGAATGTCAGCTAGAAAACGAGATAGCTTAAGTTTGTGAGATCCTGACCCTTCTGAAGTTTAATGGTAGTTTGGTTTTTTTCATTTTATTTTGTCAGAGAAGCTAGGGTCAGTAGCAGGTTAGTATATGATGGCTAGCGGGGTAGAATCTGAAACAAACCTTACTGGAAACACTGGTTTTCAATTTCTGAACCTTAAATGCATTTGGAACCACAGTGATGGTCAGTGTAGCAGGTCTGCAGGACGTCAAAGACTTCTTAAACTTCTTAAAACAGTCTCTAAATGTGTTTATTGCGGAAGTAAACAGGCATCTAAAAGGTTGTAAGCTCCAGTTTAGTTCTAGACCCATCATGATTAACTTTTTTTCTGGAACAAAGCTACGTGTACCCTCGTAGCTTTTGCCTGTTTGGGTAGTGGGAAGGATGGCAGCGAGCCCCAAATGATAGTGAAAACACCTACCTCTTGCTAGATAATTCTCTGCTACTTTGAGACCACCTTGAGAAGATCCTATTCTCATCCACAGTGGTGCAGTAGAGGGAAAGACGCATCAAGAAGAGAGGGAGTATTTCAACTATCCCTCTGTTCTTGCCTTTTTTCCTTTGTTCTTCCCAGCACCAGTGGTGGAATGACCCTGTTGCCCTGGAGCTAGCTTAGTTGCCAACTAAAGTGAATTAAAACCAACTTGACTGAGCCCCTGTATGGGGGCTATGAATTACCAAGGAATGCGTGGAATAAGTAGAGAAGCAAAGGATGAAAAAAAGGATCAAAAACTATTAAATTTCAGAGGGTCTTAGGATGAGAGGAGAAAAAAGGAGAAGGGGGAGGGGGAAAGTGGATGTGCTTGTCCTAGTGTTGCACCCATGGAGGTCACCAGAAAGGTGGCTTTAGAACCTCAGGCCGAACCATCCTTGCCTCACTTCTGCCCTCCCCAGTTTCAAAAGCCACTGTAATCCTGCTGTGCTACCCAAGGCGGTCTGATAGGGTTGTGTCATCCTTAGCTGTGAAGTCTCAACAACTTTCTGTGTTTGTTTTCTTGTCAGACACTGCATATTTCTGCAATACTGGATGAAGAACCAGAAATGGATGAACACTTTATTGTCACCCTGTTCAATCCAACTGGAGGAGCCAGACTAGGCACGAGAGTGCAAACTATGATTACGGTCTTACAGAACCAGGCTCCGCTGGGGCTTTTCAGCATCTACCCAGTTGCAAATAGGTACTAAACACCGATTCAGTAAAAAAGGAGATTTTCCATATTCAATAACGTTGGTATCTCTCTACAATTTTTTTTAATGAACATCTTTAAAGAAATTCAGCACTCCAATTGTAAAACACTTGTAGTTTTGAAAAGTACATTATCTGTCAAATAGTATTACTGCTATACAAAATAATAGAAGAATACTTAAAATGTTCTATTCCTCATTAGAAATGTCAATTCTCTATGGATTTTTTCATAAAACAATACCTAATTTGTCCCTAAACGTTCTACTAACAGTAATCTACGTTAAGAACTCCAAACCTCAGATCAGTGCCCAGGGAGTACATACATCTTATAACTTATTTTTGTTTTTAAGCTTATATAAAATACACTTTCCCTCAGGGCGCTTTTTCAGAAGTAAATGAACCATATGGAATGACATTTTCAAAAATCACTCAGCTTAAACCGTACAGCTGGTGTGTTAAATTTGAAGCTGGTTTAAGATTTTGTTGCATTTTCTATTATTTTGTCAAGGTTTTGTGGTAAGAAACACAGAACAACCTTAATTATCAGTAGTTATCAGTCTGTCAGATAGCAAAAGCGGTGATTAATATTTTCTTTTTATTTCTGTTGTAAATTCTGCTCTGGGATTGTATGGTAAGAGTCTTTTCCATACCCTATAAAAATAATACATTTTTTTCTTTATTCTCACAATTCCCACATTTAGGACAAATTTTCTCGTAGTTGAAGAAGCCAACACTACGGTTTATTTGAGAGTTTCACGGAGTAATGGTCTCAACGTGTCTGTGAGTGTTGAGTGGGAGACATTGTCGGACACTGCATTTGGCATCAGTACGTTCACTTTATTGAGAGCATCCCCTGCTTTTGTCAGAGCGGAGGCAGCAGGAGACTTAGCTAAACATACAGGAGATGTAACTTTGGAATGTAAATTCGTGTATTCGGACCCGATTACGCTGATTAATATTTTTCTGAGCATGTCAAAATTAATTAGATAAAAGAGCTTAGCTGCTTAAGAGTCACCTTGCCATCAGTCGCTTCTGCCAGAGTTTCAATAATCTGTATTTCTCTCCTTGATGCTTATATGGACATAACTCTCTCTAGACTTTTGTTTATTAAAGCCCGTTTTTTACTAATTGCAGCTTTGGATTTTTCTAACACAGTATGAGGCACACTTTACCTAAACCTGACATAGCCCTATTCTGAAAAAATGCCGCCACGCGTTTTCTGTCGTGTCTCCCAGTGTCCCTGGTGTAGATGCATTTGTGGGAGTCTCGGGCTGTAATTTCGTGAACACTTTAATCTGGTCCAAGTTATCACTGCCGTTGAAGGAAGCCATCCTTCCGTCCCTGCCCACTTCTTCCCATCTCCGTGCGAAGTGTTTTTTGTTTCGGTACTGATGGGTGTCTAGCTTCCCACTAGTCCCGACTGACAATAACGAAGCACGAGAGGAAATGCCTGATTAGGATGAATACCCTGTCTGGCTCAGCAGCTCGTCTAACCGATGCGTGGGACTCGGGGTTTAGGTCTTGGAGTTTAGTCCTGACGAGGCAGCACTTCTTCTGTAAGCCAGTCGAACGGCTTAGGCTCTTTAAGAATCTTAGTGCCGTGACTGCTTGTTGTGATGAGGGGGAGAAGGAGGGCAAACACATGCATTTTGTAGTTTCTCTGTCAGTTTTTTCGCTACTTGCTACGTAGCTAATTTTCTCACTAGCTAAATTCCAAATCGAATCGTTCTGAATCAGACTCAAATTGCCTGTGTATCTTCCAAATGTGGTTGTAATATACGAAGAATATATTTATTGCTTAACTCTCATTACATCCTCAGTACTATAATATTTCTGTGCCTTTACGCTTATACCAACTAACTATTTAGAGACGATGTCAACATTTCATAGAATCATAGAATTTCTGATACTAGGTCTGGTTTTGGCAAGTAAATCATGAAAATGGCATTGAAAAAGACCTCAGGAATAAACAGTGTTTCTTTTACTACATTGCAGGGGGTAGTAACGGTGTCCTGTCTGTCTTGCAAAGTTTTGTGGAGGAGTCAGCATCTAGCTGGTGTTTCTTTACATCAGGAGAAATCCTGTACGGTGTTCTGCTGCGTACACCTCCAGCTACCTTCTCTACTGTCTACCAGTGGAAAGGAGTTTTTGTTCCTGTCGAGGTAAATGTTTGCTTGCAAACACCAAGCACGCTACTTAATGAAGAATTTAAGCCTCAATTTTACTTTTTTTTTATTCCTCTCTCAGAATTTCAGTGTGTGGAACCCGAAGAGCTGCGTGTCTTTCCAAATCCGTGCCTCTCCCTACCTTGTGATTACTCACGGAGGAGCCCCGCAGGGACCTTCCAACAGCAGCGTGTATGCATTCCTGCCTGCACACAGACTGATGAAGGTAAATCGGTTTTACTTAAAAAAGCATAAAATAGTGGGGTTGGAAAGGACCTCGGGAGGCCCTCCGCTCCAGCCATGTTTTAGAAAAAAGCACTGTGCTCAGCTGGTTTGGGGCCCTGACTCTCTGCAGGACTTCAGTGATGTAAGCTTTTACAGCTGGTTGTCTACTGTGTTATTGTATTTATATTTTGGGGGTGGGGGAAAATGACCTGGTAAGTGAGGAAAGAAATTGTGGAGCAGTCAAGTCATAGAACATTTTCTCAAAAATTTATTATGTTGTATTAATTCCGTAAATTAACCCCACATATGTAGACGTATTTTTTAAATTGTAAATGTACATGTATTTAATTTTATATATTTTATATATAAATTCGCCATTTAAAAAAATATGCGCATATGTGTACAGACTTGTCACTTGAAGTTACTTCCAAACACCATTTTTGTCACATTTCCCTCACAGATACAGACACTCTCAATTCTGGATACCAGACACGTGAAACATTTTGCTGTGGATGAAGAAGACTATTTGATTTTTGTGACTGATGCAACCAGTTCCAGTTCCATCCAGGTTAGAATGCATTTGTCTTCCCTGTCTTTCATGTGGGTAGTTTGGTTGGGTTTGAGTCTGAAATATGAAGGGATAATAAAAAACCTGTAAGTATATATTTCTGAAAAATTACTTTTGTTTCTACTATGGATTTATAAGACTTAAAATTCTAGGCTTGTTTAAATGTAGCAATACTCTCTACATGAACATGTAATTTAGATTTGGTTTGATTTTTTTGCTAGTGTTGTTTTTGGTTTGAAATCTAACGTGTTAAACACCTGTGAGGAGAGAGAGAGCTTCTGACCATAAACCTATTCATCTGGAGAACAAGCACAGCTCCTTGCAGTAAGGTGGTTACTTACCAGTGTGCTTCTTCATTAACGTAGGGTCCACCTTAGGAATGAGGAATTCGCTTCACTATAAGTCTTACCAGTTTTCCATCGTGACACTTACTTTCTCTTCTCTTGGTGCTAATTATGAATATATGATGAAAAAAAAATAAATTTCATGTTTCCACAGGTTTTCCAGTGGAATAAAGATATATTTGTGCTGCATCACCAACTTCCACTTCACCAAGTTCTGAACATAGCCTTGTTTCCTAGAGGAGGCGTTATGTACCTGTTAGTTTCTCTGTCGAATGCCAGTCAGGACATGCTCCTGTACCAGTGGCTGAATAATGAGTTTAGGAACCTTCATCAATTACCAGTGAAAGAAATAAAACATATGGAGGCCTGGATTTCTGGATCTGATATATATTTAATTACTGCAAAAGGTATTTAGCGGAAGATAAACACTGATTTTGCTGAGTGTATGCTGGCTTGTTTGGTAGGAAAGGCATTTGGGGTAAAGGAGCTTAGATAGGGGTTATGTCCCTCAGAAAAGCAAAGCATTGTGTTTGTTCTCAAATACTTAAGAAACTCAGAAATGTTTTCCCAAGAACTACAGGCAATAGTAACTATTCATCTAGCTGCTGACTGCACCCTTTCTAAGCATTTCTGAGCTTTGTGATGTGCTAAGATCATCGGTCAGCAAAGTACGTGTGTTTTTTTTATTACAAGCGTGACATTTTAGTCATTGTTTTATGACTGCATCCCTATGCCTGTTGAAAAGTTTATGTTACAGTCCATAGGTTTCTTTGCAATTGGCTGTTGTCTACTGGCAATCTTAGCGTTCTTCTATGTGAATGTCTGCAGAAAAGCCCTTAAATGATGTCAGTGGTTGAATCACCCCACTGAGGACAGTCATACTGTGGAGTTACGCACCAAGTAAAAAGGAAGATACGATAATTAGTCTCACTTCATAATTAAAGCTGCCAAACTCTGCTTTTTGAATGGCCATCAGTGGGCGATTTAACTAACAGGCAGCAAAATAATGTAAGTTTTGTCATTTTTCTCCTTTGTAGAATCTGGAAATTCTTCTGAAATTTTCGTCTGGGAAACGGGGCACTCTACCTTTAGACACTTTCAGTCTCTTCCAGTCTGCGCTGTAAGAAACATCCATGTTTTCATGCCTCCTTCAGGTTTAGGTAAGACTTAAGTGTCCATATTTGTTCAAATCCTAGTTTATAACACTGGAATTGCAGAAATATATGTGCTTATTTTTTTTGTATTATTTATCAGACTTTAGAAGTTACTGTAATCATTGTGCTGAGACATTTTGGGCAATAGGAGGAGAAATTTCAAATATATCACCAAATGCTTCTTTTTTCTCCTCCTTGCTCAACGTAGTTCACATCCTCCTATCTGGTAAGGACACAACAGCGCTGTATTCTTGGAACTCGGAAGGGAACCAGTTCTCTGTCATGCTGGAAGCCCCATACGCGGATCACGTCACTTCAGCTACTGCAAGGTCTCTGAACTCCAGCAAGAGCCTGGTTGCTCTGTCGGTAGAGTCCAACTCACAGATTTATGAGCTGACCACTATCTCCAACCAGTCAGATTTTATACCTAGGTAGGGTTTCTTGTTTCATATAACTTTCTCCCAGCTCTTGCCTTCCTTTTTTTCTGTGATACTGTTTTTGTTACAGTGGAGAGCATTACGTACTCCTGTGTGTGGTGTGCTTATTAACACTAAAGAGAATTTTTCACAGGTAGGTTTAAGATAACCTGAAGTCAAACAGCCTCACAACTGGCTTTAAAACATGGCAAGAAAATTATGATTTTTTTAAAGCTTTTATTTAGGATAGATTAAATTACTTTCATAATTACTTTTAGTTACTCTGTGATTTATTGTAATTTTTAAAAAAACAGCAAAACTAAAAAACAAAACAAAACAAAACAAAACCCCCACAACTTTTAAACCTCAGTTACTTTCTCAGGAATATAAACAATAATTCTGTCTCCAAAAATGTTTGTTACGTTTACTTTGCTTTCAAAGTTCATTAATCAGCTATCCTCAGTTTATAATTATTTAATGTGTGTGTTTTTATGCTAGTTCAGGTGAATTGATATTTGAGCCTGGGGATATGGAAGCTGTGATAGCAGTCAATATTCTGGATGACAACATCCCAGAGGAGGAAGAATGCTTCAAAGTGTGGTTGAAAAACCCTAAGGGAGGCGCAGAGATTGGTGTTCATGGTTTTGTTAACATAATTATTCCTTCCAATGACAATGCGTACGGAGTCATTGCATTTGCTCAGGTAAAACTTCTAAGGTAAATCATTAAAATATGTATATATAATTTCTGAATAATGGAACAGAAACATACTAAAACTGTAAACCGCAGCATGTGACAGGATTGTTTTTCTAAAGTCTTGTGGAAACCTGAGTTAAAAGCTTTTTAACATCCATTTATCATTGCTATGTGATTATGCACAAGGTCATAGAAAATCAGTTCCACCATCTGTCCCTATTGTAAGATTTTTATAATCCCCTTACAATTAGCTTAGTGGATTAGTTTATCAGCTTGGTTTTGCAACAACCTCAAAATTCAGTTTTCAGATGGCATATGTGATATCATCGTAGAGTTGCTGCTGCTTGGTTAATCGAGTAACCAAATTTGAAGATACTTTTCCTCTGAAAAACATACTGATTGGGTTATGTCACAAGATGAGCTGGTCTGCCAGAAGAAAATAATTTCTTTGGAAAAAATGTCAGACTGAAGGCATTATTTGGAGTGGTTAATTCTTAAATCATCCAACACTGTAGAAGTTATCTAGACAGGTATATAGTAAATGCATACTGAAGATACAAAACACAAAAGAGTTCTTACTGAAAGGAAACATTCATCTGAACTTGTGTGAGGAGTAACAGTGAAGTAACAACAGTAAAAATATGTCTCTCTTGAAGGTCCACTTGTTATCTGCTTCATACGGTTTGGGCATAAAATACTACGCTAAGAAAAAACACCAACAAAACATCCAAACAAAACCATTGAGGCTTTTAACTTTTAACTGACATTTTAAATTCTTTTGTCTATGAAACCCAGGAGTATTACATGCCTCTGAAAATTAGGACATGTAAATTTAATCAATGAACATGTAATTAGCTACTTAATAGTAGATTAATTTATTGTTGCTCAACGTCAGTGGTCCCCACTGAATACCAAGATCCCTAAAAAAACTTTTATTTATAAGAAATTGATGTTATGGTTCTGCTACTTTATATTTTCCAGAGTTCTTTGTTTAAGCAAGTCGAAGAAATGGAACAGGACAGCTTAATCACCTTGAATATTGAACGTTTAATAGGAGCATATGGACGAGTTACAGTAGAGTGGATCGCTAATGGGAGCATAAGTGATGTGTTTCCAGCTTCAGGAATGGTACGTAATAACATCACTGATATTAGGGAAGCGCTGACTGTGTTGTCTCAGACAATAGGCGCGGAGGTACTGAGGGAGAAAGATACGTGTGAGGTTGCCCCACTCTTGTGTTAATTCCTGCTTCCCGGTCCTTTCCTGCGGTTCTGGCAGTTTGCACTTCTGGCTGGTACATAATACCACAGCATCACGCTCGCTCTTCTAGAACCAGACACTGCAACGCTGTCCAGGCACTAGAGATGCGTATCTGTAGTCTCTTGTTCCCATCTTTCTTTCTCCCTGCTGTGAGATCTAGCGACTGTGTCAAATCTTTTGCACGGGTGGGAATCTGGGAGTGTTTGCTCTTTGTCCTGACCTTGTCAATACAACTGAGAGCTTCAGTGGCGCAGGAGGATAACACAAGTCCCAGTTTTCTCTGTTTATGAGGCTCTTTAGCCTTGTTAAAATCCAGTATTTCCTGCTAGCCAAAGCTCTTGGTATGCCTTCGGACCGACAGACACCAGGTTCTTTAAGTCGATGGTCTCCACCTGGTGGCCGTCTGCAGAAGACACAAAGCTCTGTGGGCTTTGAGGCTGTGGAGGTGTAGCACAAGCCACAGCTGAAGTAAGAAAGGGCCAAAAGACTGTGGAAATAAACTTTACACCTGGAAATAATGGGTCTGAAGTAAGCTAAAAAATTTAGAGAAAAATCAACAGAGATGAAATCAGGGATGCCAAAACAACCGTACTGAAATCATTAAAGTACTCCTTGAGCACTCCAGATGGATGCTACATGATTTCCCTGCATACGATTGTAGGTAGGAAGAGACAGAAAGGTAAAGGTATAATGTTGTTCACTGGAACTTTCTGTTTATCCTTCAGCGTAGGTGTAGCCTAAGTGTTTATAGACACATTTTCCTCGTTGAGAGAGACCTCATCAAGTGGCCAGCCCTTTGAATGTAAAAATAAGAATATAGATAGACAAAACATTTCTCAATCACTTTATCTTAAAAAAAAAATCCTCAATATTGGGACCAACTCTGTTTAATGTCTTCATAAGTGAACTGGGTGCTGGGAACAAGTGTACCCTGACTAAGCTTGCTGGTGACACCAAACTGTGTGGGGAGGTGGACACTTCGGAAGGGAGAGCTACCCTGCAGGAAGACCTGGATAGGTTGGAAGGGTGGGCTAACAAGAACCTTATGCAGTTCAACCAGGACAAGTGTAAGGTCTTGCATCTGGGAAAACATAATCCAGGAGTGCAGCACAGGCTGGGATCTACCCCGCTGGGCAGCAGCTCCCCGGAGAGTGACCTGGGGGTCCTGGTGGACAACAAGCTCAAGATGAGTGAACAGTGTGCTGCTGTGGCAAAGAAAGCCAACAGGATTCTGGGCTGCATCAACAAGGGCATCTCCAGCAGAGATGAAGAAGTCATTATCCCACTCTACTCAGTGCTTGTGAGGCCACACCTGTGTTCAGTTTTGGTGCCCACTATACAAAAAAAGATGTGGACAGGCTGGAGAGGGTCCAGAGAAGGACCACCAACATGATCAAAGGACTGGGAAGCCTGCCGTATGTGGGAAGTCTGAGAGAATCGGGTTGTTTCATCCTCGAGAAAAGAAGGCTTAGGGAAGAACTTATCACCATGTTCCTCTATTTAAAGGGTGGCTACAAAGAAGATGGAGATGCCCTTTTTACAAGGAAAAGACGAGGGGTAATGGGTACAAGTTACTCCTGGGGAGATTCCGAGTTGACACAAGAGGAAGTTTTTTCACAGTGCGAACAATCAGCCATTGGAATAATCTCCCCAGGGAAGAGGTGGATTTCCCATCATTGGACACTTAAGAACTTAAGATTCAGCTGGACAGGGTGCTGGGCCATCTTGTCCAGACAGTGCCAAGAAGGTCTGGACCTTGAGGTCCCTTCTAACCTGGTATTTTGATTCTATGATATATATATCATGTGTGTATATATATATTTTTTTTTTGAATGGACAGAGTTTTATAGAATAAAACAGTTGGCATAACATCATTGAGAAATTTAACCTTTTTTTTTTTTTCCCTCCCTGTAAAACTTTAGATTACATTTGCAGAAGGTCAGGCCCTGTCCACAATCACCCTGACAATCCTCGCAGACAGTGTTGCAGAGCTTTCAGAGACGGTGGAAATCACACTCACCCATGTTACCACTGTGGGTGTTCAGGATACCACCAAAGGAGCTGTCATCGATCCCAAAAGGGCAAGAGCTGTGCTGACCATTTTACCCAGTGACTCTCCACATGGTGTGATCGGGTGGCATATGGACTCTCTCTTTGTTAAAGTCACAGAGCCAGAAGGTAAGTCTGTTTCTTGATTCTTAGGAAAAAATATATGGTTTTTTGAAAATCAGCTTTGTTGGCGCTATAGCATTGGTTATATATATAAAATATATATATTATATAATATATACATTATTTATACATATCAGCATTTTTCTATAAAAATTGGTAGCAATAACATCCTTTAAAATATGTAACTATGCTATTTCGTTACATACATTTTATGCTGTATTTCACATTGCATATATCAACAGTCATTTTTGTTTAGGGGGTAAATTATTAAAATCTTGGCATCTTGTGTTGCAAATCACTAATACATAAGATACTTCTATTTAGACAAAAAGCCGAACTTGCCCATTCAAGGGGGTTAATATATTGTTTAAAATCATTTCCATAGAAGGATTTTCCTCATGAATTGGGCCAAAAAGGGAAGCTCGTTTGTTCTGTATGATAGGGGAGGGAAGGAAGCAAGAGTGAATTCCGTTTCAAGAAAACTGAATCGGGTTTTTTTTCTGCTTGCTGGTGGCGTGTTTGATTGATTGGGTTACGTCAAGTTTTCCTTCCGGGCATCAAGTGAGATTGCGAAGGGTTTGCCGGGTGGTCAGCCAGAGGAGGACTGCCGCGGTGTCCTGGCCCAGGGAGACAGGCAGCTGGTGGCTCTGGCGGTATCTCATGGGACCTGGTGGTTCTCCAGCAGCTGCCTGATGAGCTATTCATACTTCAAAAGCCCAGCTGAAATTTCCGGGCAATTTACTATTAACAAATAGAATTTATGAAAAATACATTTTTCCATCAGAATATTATTGTGGGTGAAACCTCCTCACCAGTTCTAATTTAACGTGAATGAGTGTTGTCCCTTTTTTAGCAGCTGAGTGTATTGTGAAGGGATTCTGTTGGTTCCGCCCTTTGTAAACTTTTACACTTTGAAGTTAGGACTCCAGGCACGTTCTTAGGTTTCATTTGTTGCACAGTTTTCTCTTCCAATCTCTAAATGTTGTATTTTAAATGAGTTATATGCAGGTGCTAACTGTGAAGTAGTACCTAGTTAATACAAGTAACAGAAACTAGTCTGAAGTACAAAGTCTGTTGCTTTTTACCTGTTTCTCTTTCTCTAGTCATGAACACAGCACTTTTAGCCAAATTCTGTGTTTCGTGGTTTATTGGAAAAAATTGCAAATCTGCTTTCCCAAAAGGAACCTGAGCCTGACCGATAGAAGTGTATCTCATTTTGTGCAACATTTGAGTTAAGGAAACGTGAAATTTACAGCCAGAGTGACCGCCTCCAGTGCTGCTTTCTGCACTGGAATCAATAGCGGTCTCCCCGGCATGTAACAGCCCGGCCAATTAGCGAGATGGGAGATTTGCAGGAAAATAAAGTGTTGAAGTAACAATTCGTGTAGCAAACATTTAAAACTGTAAATATTCCGCATTTTATTCTTCCTCTAGATCTAGTTTTAAAATGCTGTTTGTGTGTGTTCACACCACTTGTATGTGCTCATTTGCTCCAGTTGTTGAATTATCCAATTGTTGTTGTGTTTCTATGCAGAACTGAAGTGAGCTCTAGTAAGCAGCTCCGGTACAATTGGGTGAGCTGAAAATCAAGCAGGGCAAGGCTTAAAACAGTCATGCCTTGATTTTTTTTCCCCTGCCTTGTTATAGGGCGAGTGAATTCAACTACTCTTACTTTACAAATTGCTCGAGAACAAGGGTTTGTCGGAGAGATTGCAGTTCAGCTGAGCGCCGCGCCGAACTTTGAACTCCCCCTCTCCAACCGAGCAACAGAGAATGAGGATTATATACTGGAAAAGAAGACAATCGTTATGGCAGAGAACGCAACGATAACTTCTGTCATAGTCATTATTTTGCCTGTGAGTACTCTAACGACAACTTTAGCTAATAATGTACTTTAAGAAAAGGGAAAAGGGTACTGTTTCTCCACCAGAGGTAGTAGTTAGCGTTCTAGAAATGGCCACGGTGGGATTCTTGCCTCGTCAGCTATATTAGTAAGAATTGCAGCCGTCTCTTTCAAAAGAACTTGAGTACTCATCACTGAGAAAGAAACAAATTCTCTGTTATGCCGTAGTCGCAAAATTAACGCATAATAATGACAAAGGAAAAAGTTATATATCTCTTAGGTGCTTGCTGGTTTTTCAACTTGTTGCAGGTTTTTACAGAGGATTTATTGTACTTTATGTGCCTCTGAATAGATTTGCTCTGTAGTTCAGGAAATGTTAATTTTCCACCAAAAATTTGTACATTCTTTAAATATATTAGGAATGGAGGCATTGCTTTTCAAGTTCTGGCTTGGTTTCTGAAATCTAGCCACCTTTCTTATCTATAGGAGAAACAAGTGACAGCCAGCAATACCTTCCACCGTTCTTACAGATCTGGAATCTGACTGCCAACTTCAGTTTCTAAAGCTCAGTCTCTTTCACCTTTCGTATGGTGTGAAGAGAGGGATTGGTGGTACGGTCCCAAGTGCTGAGAAGACTGAACAGTAGACCTACAAGTGGTCAGCTTCCTGCATGTGTTATAACTTACACTGCTTTATTTAAAAAGTGACATTTAAAAATATTTTTCGCAGGACAACGTTCCAGAATTACAGGAAGGATTTATAATCAATATTACTGATGTGCAACTGGTCGATTCTCCCACTGGAGGTCAGCCAAGCGTGAAGAGGCTTGGGTTAGAAATAGCTGAAATAACAATTGAAGAAAATGATGATGCCAGAGGAGTATTTAGTTTCAATGTTACAAAGGTAAGTAAATCTGATTGATTGAAAAATATTTAAAGTAGCATTCCAGCAGGAGAGTCTGCGTTTTCAGACCAGTTTTGATAGTGTTCTAACAGGCTTTATGACATTAAATTGTTCTGGATAAAAAGGCCAGGTACTAGACAAACAATTTCTTCTTAAAAGGTTCTTCACAAGTAATATATGAAATGTATTGGGGAGGTGGAAGTGCTAAAAATGGTGTCATAGAATTTTCCGAAAGGTCATCTAATCCAGACTGTTGCTCAGAGCAAGGTCAGTGCTAGATTCAGACCAATGTACAGGACATTATTTATTTCTTAGTTTATTTTTACCTGCAAGTCAACGTGCAAAAATAAAACCCCTTGCTGTTACACTCAGCAGTCTCTTGTTGAATTTACAGGATATAACTGGAGCTGTTACTGGTTACGAGGTACCACCACCACAGAATACACTGAAACTTCCAGTTGTTCGACAGGCTGGGAGGTTTGGGTCAGCAACGCTGTATTGGGAAGCCATTCATTCAACCGCTAGCTTTGAAGACTTCACACCGTCATTTGGAAACCTGACATTTGCAGATGGGCAGGTATGCTCTCGCTGAAAGTTTAAGTGTCTCTGGGTTACCGGTTTAAGCGTTTCTCATATTTTCTTCCAGCAGAATTTGCATCTTTTCATTGAAAACATTTTATTTATGGCTTTACGTATGTGAACGATGCTCCCGACTTCAGTTCTTCAACATGGAAAATAAGAATGTTCATCAGCATTGACCAAGTAGTGTTGTATGCCTTTGGTACCTCCACATGTGAAGACGGAATTTCTAATAATACAGCCTGTTACACTGAAAATTTGCCACATAAACTGTCTTCTCTATAAATTCTCAGAATAAGCCTGTATGTTTTCTTAGCTGTGTTCTACATATTCTTTTAAATTTCGTGCTGCCCCTTACAATACTTAGTGTACACGAGAGGTTTTGATTTCAAGTGAACAGGACTGGTCTTTGACAAATTGAAGGATGTACTTTGTGAGCAGAATTTTGGCCTAAGTACAATGTTGTCTACCTGCACTTTCTACTGAGACCGAGCAGTGTGCTGGTTTTAACATAAAAGATTTACATTGAGAGACTTAAAAAGCACTCTTGAAACTTTGTTATCTTATTATATAACACACAAATGCGATAAGCAACAAGCACAGCTGAACAGTGTGTGTTTATCTATTATTAGATAAAATTTATCTATTTTAAATTTCAGGTTTTTTGAACAATTCACAGAATATTATAAATGAAACTTTGTTTCTCTTTTTTTTTTTTTCATTTTTAATTTCTGCAGGCCACAGGAGAAATAGAAATTACAATCCTAGATGACAATGAAGTTGAATTCCTTGAGATCTTCAAGATTGCCCTGGTGAGGGTAACAGGTGGTGCAAGACTTGGGGATGACACCGTCGTAACTGTTGCTATTCCACCAAATGATTCCCCTGTTGGAGTATTTGGGTTTGAAGAAAAGAACGTGAGTTTGATTTGGATTGCACTCTTTTCTGCCAAAGCTGGATAATGAGTTTGTGTCACTAACACATAGCCAATTTTGGTAAGCCTTCATTGCAGTGAAAGATGTGACTTCATTGAAAGGCGTATTAGTGCTTGTCTTCATCTAGCTGTGTGGGATGGAAATAACTCAGAAAGTGCTGCTGCACAGATGTAGGTTTCTGCATGACAAAATCAATTTAATGCAGTATACTGACAATTCGGGACATTCCAGGTAGGATTTTTGGTAGTCTGTTGACTATTCAAATGCTTTTGTAATAATCTGCATTACTGAAAGTAAAGTTTGGGAAGAAATGATGAAACATATCTTAGTTCTTGTCAGTGAGTGATTCTTCTGCTCTCCATTTTGCTGGTGCTGGTGCTGTGCCTGCTTCTGACTCACTGTCTGTAATTTTTTTGAATCATAGGGCATACAAAAATAACACGAGTGACTAATCTTTGCTAGCAGAATTCAACACATTCCTTACGTCTGTTACCTTCCTGTTGATTTTCACTCTTGCTTATTTTACATTGTCATTGATAACGTTTTTTGTTGTTTATCTCAAGTCGGTAATGATGACTTTTGCTACAGCCTCTCCTTCTTCCTCATCCTCTTTCTTCATCAGGTGACAGTGAAGGAACCTCAGGCACCCGATGACCCTGCTGCAGTTGTGTCGCTCACTGTGAGTCGAAGCCAAGGAGGACGAGGAGCAGTTAAAGTGCTGTGGATTCTTGAGGAAGCAGCTAGATACGATCTGACCCCTCTGAATGGCACCCTTCACTTCAACGAGGTATTTCTGATATTGCAATAAGTTATTTACTATTAGGTTTATAAATATCTTCTTCTTCTCATGTGTGTTTGCATGGTTGTTGTTAAGTATTTAGAAAAGTAGGGGCTTACTAAATGTTATAACACTAAGAAAACACCGGTTTGAACCCTGGGGATAGCAGTACGCAGTGTTTTTTCAAACAGAAAAACAAAGCTGACATGCTTTTTTTTAAGGCAGCATAATGTAATCATCAGGAAGATAGGCTCTTTGAATCTGAGTTGTTTTTATGATTAAGAAAGAGGAAAAAAATGTCCTCAGTGTGAAGAATGATTACAGAAACATTTATGGCATTGCCGTATCAGCCACCTGAAAGGGAAAATTGATATTGAAAGGGTGAGAAGGATAAATGAATGCTCCAAAATTGCGAATTTTAAAAAATGAATAAAAAACCACCTTAGTGACTTTCAAACTGGACAGTGTTATTTGATTTGTGTTTCATGGTAGGTTAAAAGTCTGAAGTAGGAGCTGAAAGAGGGGATTTTGTCAATCTATTGTTATCTTACTACTGGTCTTTTATGGTCTACTCAAAATATTTAATGAAGAAAAGTGTTTTAACATAAAGCATAATCTATTCTGCCTGTACAAGAGTATTTTAGTCTGAACAAATAGACATACCGGTTGTTTCTTTTAACCAGCTAGAAAACAGCTTTTTTGGTATTTGGCAAAGTTTGCTATCATTTTGCTATCTTTACTGATCAGCTTGGACATTGTTGTTACTTCCAGAAGTTCTTATATATTCATACATGTACAATGTGTACCTACTTACTTTTTTCCTATATTCTTATTTTAAGCATTTGCTACTACCCACTGACAAAAATGGGGATTAGACAGAAATTTGCTATGACTTAATAGATCTAATCTTAATAATGTTAATCCTTATAATGTATGTATTCTATTGAATATGCACTTTCTGATGGAAAAGATTTTGTGTAGAAAGGTTCCTCTAAGTTGAAAACTTCTATGTGAGTACAATTTCAAAGTAATTTCAACTGTTATTCAGTTGAAAACTGTTATTCAGTTGAAAATAGCCAGGGTATTTTTGCGGTGGCACACAAAGTTTGAGAGACAGTTTTTACTGTTTACTAAACTGTGAGAAAACATTCAGCCAGATCAGAAATGTCATATTTAAAAAATATTACAGAACATATCAAGCATATGCATGCTTAACACTTGATTTGTTAAAGGAAAAGGCATTTTTTATAATACCACACTTTGTTTAGTTTTGCTTAATGTTTGTGTGTGTGTATATATATATTTATCTTCTGGTCTTTATGTGATGCAGACTGAATCCCAGAAGTTGATTGTCTTACATGCGGTACAAGATGGACTACTGGAGGGGAACGAAACATTTACCATTCAGCTCGTCTCTGCTGGTGATGCAGAGATATCCCCTGTGAACGGTAAAGAATTAATTCATTACATTCTATTTTGAGACATTTCATGTAAGAATTCTAGTAAGTCTGTTCATACTATTTTAGTCTGCAGTGCGTATATATTTTGTGAGCAGCTAGTTGGTAACAGTTTGACCGTCAGTCTTTTCCCCCAAGTCGTTTCTTGGTCTGAAGACATCAAAGAGAATTTTAGATCATAATTTTTAATTCTAAATTAATTGTTGCTGTAGACTTTTGTGTTCAGATATTTAACATTGTCCATAAAGAATTCTTTAACAAAGAGAAGCAAAATCCAAAACCAGGTTCAGACCTGTAAGAATCATAGAATAACTTTGTTATTAAGGGACCATCCAGGGCAGTCATCTAGTTGAAAACCCTGCTCAAGGAACAGGAGACTTCACCATTGGATCAGATTGCTGAGTGCCTTGCCTGCTCAAATTCTGAATTTCTCTGAGGATGGGGATTCCGTGGGCTCTCTGGGGAGCTGGTTCTTAACCACTCATGTCACAAGAGTCAGCTTATCAGTTAGCTTTCATTTACCATGGGAAGCTTTTTCTCTTCATAGGTGTGGCAACCATCATTATTGTGGGCGATGAAGGAGCTTCTGGGGTGGTTGGGATAGCCCGTTCCTCCAGGCATATTCTGATTGGAGAGCCTTCAGGAAATTATAACGGAACCGCTCTCATTAGGTGGGTACATCACTCGTTTTTCCAAAGGAAGAACAACAGATCAGTTTCAAAAGCTATGAGACTCCACACTTGGCAAGAATTTCTTGAGTGCTGCATTTCGTTATCGCTCCTAAAATCAGAACTGTTTTTAAAGTTAAATGCTTGTTTTTAAAGAAGGGCAGAATATACTACATATGTGTCTTTTCAGTATTACTGGGGAGCTCCCAATATTCCTCTCAGTCTTCAAATTGTTGGTAACATTGATGCATTAAAGGAAAGAGGATTCTAATCAAAGGAAGGGGGGAAGGGAGTCAACGACGCTTGAAGGTGCTTTGTGCTTTTCAGGATTCAGTTCAGGCTTGATGCCTGCACTGTATTTCGGTATATTTCTATGATGGCTAGCATAACCAAAGTGGGAGCAGGGTTTTTAGTTGAAACAAGATGCAATTATTTCACTGCATTCAGTCAACTGAAAACAGAATGAAGAATGGAGATGTTACCATACCTTCTAAGACTATTGGAAAAAAAAGATTACGACACTTTCCTTTGGTGAACCGGGGAATCCAAACAACAGAACAGCTTCTCCTGCTGCCCTGAGATGCACAAAAGACAAAGCTATGCTTTGTGCAGCGGTAGCTGTAGATCACGTAGTAGATCACGTTAGGTATGGACAAATTTTTGCCTGACTTAGTTCACCAAGACTGATGCCATGAATAGGATTAAGCTCTAGGTTTTTAGACAAGTAGAAGACAGAACATTTCTCAGGTCATCTCATAGTATCCTAGTGTCCTTCTGCCTTAAAAACCAAATTGCCTTTGGGCATTAGCCTTAAGTTCCATTTCCCTTCTGTTTTGCGTATCCGTCTCCGGAAAAGCAGAATGGAACCAAGAGAGCTCAGTTTTTTAGCCCCCACCTTTGGGCTATACAGGCAAAGAAACTTTAAAGACCTCTCAGGAAAAATACAGCTCAAGATTCCTCCCAACAGAGGGAAATAAAATAAAACTGCAGAAATGTTATTGCTCTGAAGAGGGGATTGTAAAGATCTTAGTAGTGACTTAGGACATTAAAACTCAGTCTCCGCGGTGCTGATAACATTTCTTTCATCCACAATAATATGATATCTTTTCTGTCTCTGGATTGGATATTAAATATTAAAGGTAGGAAATAAAATCTGTGTTTACGTTCTTACCTGCAGCCTGATACGTGGCCCAGGGATTTTTGGTGAGATCGTGATATATTGGAATATAACACCTCCTCATCACACAGAATTTATTGAGACCGCGGGGACCTTGACGATGCGAGACAGACAGTCTGCAGCAGTGGTTCTAATACAGGTATGTGAGAGATTTTACACCAGTCGCTATTTCAAGTACTTCCTTTTATTTAGTTAGCATCTTGGTTAGAAATAAATTATACCTCTCTCCCTGGAAATGGTTTAAATCCTTTTACCTTTCATTGGTTCTTCTCCCTAGGCGGTAGATGACAACCGTCCAGAGGAGAAGCATTACTACCAGTTTCAACTGACTGGAATCAGTGATGGGGCACTCATAAATGAATCTAGCAGCACAGCAAATATTACCATGGCCGCCAGTGATTTTCCATATGGAGAGTTTACATTTTCACGGGAACTATTGCAAACAACAGAAGAAGAAAAATGGGTATTAGATTAAAATTCCTTCTTATGTAAAATATTGATAGATGCCAATATTGTTGCTAGAGTTACGCTTCACTTCAGAAACAAATAGATCAAAGATTTATTTTACACTTACCGTAGCACAGTCTCCAGAATGGCTGTCTGAGGCTTTTGGAGTTTTTTAAAACTCTGAGAAAGAAGGCCATCTGCTAAGTTACGTGTACTCTGTACTTACTAAGGCAAATTGTTGTTACCTGGCAGAACTGTTGAAAAGATGCCTTTAGAACAGTCTCCTAGAGGCAAATGTAACAGCCATTTTTTAAAGAAAATGTCCTCTTTCCCTCAGGTTAACATCACTATTGTGCGTTCCAGGGGATCCTATGGCAAAGTGCGTCTTTGCTTTCAGATAATAAATGGGACTGCAGAGGAGGGAATTGATTTCACTCTCACAGTAAGGGACTTGTTGTTTGAACCACATGAGGAGAGTAAAATGATTTTGGTTGAAATTCATGATGATGACTTTCCTGAAGGTCCTGAAGACTTTTCAGTGACGATTACCAAAGTGGAACTCCAAGGAAGGTAAAGATAAAATTCCCAATTGACTGATTATAATCAGAAGAAGAAACCATATTTGGAATCTGGTCTACCTGCGTAAAGTAACCACTGGTTTTCATCTGTTTTACTGTAAAATTTTCTAAGACAGCTATAATAGTAAACATAATAGAAATTGGGTGTATGGGGAACCCTTTTAACATGAGTATAAAGATTTTGCTGATTAAGATTATTAAAACTAAAAGTCCATACATTACATACAAGTTGTCAAGTTGCATGAAATTCAAATAAGAAGATAAAATGAGAAAGAAAAAATTAAAGATACACATTTCTATGAATAAACTACTATTTTTGCATTAATAATAGTTTGAAAAAGTGTGACCAAAAAGTCTTCAGTGATAACTGTCAGAATATAAAAGCCTTTGTAGTAATTGACAAATTGTCATACATGCATCAACGCTTTCACAAGAATTTTGTATGTAATTTTCTTTTTTATGTTCTTGCAAGTGGATTTGATTTTACTGTAAAAGAAAATGGTCTGCAGGTGGATCAACCTCCAATGATAGGAAATATCTCCACAGTACAAGTCACTATAGCAAAAAGTGACAATGCAGAAGGCATCATAGAATTTGATCCACAGTATATCCGTCTACAGGGTAAGTTTACTTTAAGTTTTCAATGTGCTTTAGAAGATATTTCTGTGGCTAAGGCATAAATTTTTGAAATAAAATATCTGTGATAACTTTTTCTCAATTATTCTTGCAGTGGAAGAGGATGCTGGATTAATCATGATTCCTGTTGTGAGAAAGCATGGAACTTATGGCTATGTAACCGCTGACTTTCTTTCTCGAAGTATTTCTGCATTTCCCGATGGTGTTGACTATGTCATTCATAACAATTCTGTCATTTTTTATCATGGCCAGAACCAGAGTTTTATTTATATCTCTATTATAGATGATGAAGAAAGGTAAAAAATTTTTCAGTTATTTATTTACTAATTTGCTTCTGGGAGAAATCCCTTTTTAGCATGTGCAGTATGCCTGTGTGTAGAATTGAAATTGAACAAAAAATATTCCGCAGTGCTGAAAAATCACCTAAATTTAAAAGGGAAAAAAAGACGCTATCATTAAAGTTTCATGGTTCATGTTCAAATTTATGCAAAACAAATACATTTTTTAATTAGATTACCAGAAATATTGGGTGTTAATAGTACTTCTGTGAATGATACAATATTTTGCCTATATTTTTTAAAATTTAACATGACTAGAAAAATAGAACATTATTTTTATTTCAGGTATCCCCATTCTATGCAAATGGGAGGCATGTCCTACTGTGTGGTTACGGAGCTGACTTCTGTATACCTTTGAACAAACCCAGTTGGATGCATGACTGAATTACTAAGTACAGTTTTAATTTTATTTTTTTTTTCCCTCAGATACCTCAGAATCTCTTTTTCTTTTTCCATGCAGTGAATTTGCAGAGCAATTTGAAATCCAGCTGACAGGAGCCACTGGTGGAGCAGTCCTTGGGCTCCAACTCGTGAGCCAGGTCACTATTGCTAAAAGTGACTCCCCCCAGGGCATCGTCCGGTTTCTCAATCAAACTCGAATTATTCTTCCCAATCCTGATGCACCCACGGCAGTGTCTTTGGTGCTGGAAAGGACTGGAAGATTGTTAGGGGAGACACAGGTGGGCCCTGGCTATCAGAGGCTGAATGCTTTCCACTGACTAGGTCAAAAAGCTCCTGCATTTTCCTTCAAGAGATTCTTTGTGACTGATTTCCAATAAGATAATTGTGTTTTTTTATTAAACATGAATTGCATATAGTTGCAGTATAACAGAAAATGTTATCCTTTTAATCTTCTCTTTCTCCTCCTGCTTTCGTTCTTTTATTAGGGTCTTGGGTACTTTGTTTTGAACTAGCTCATAATTCCATCAAAAATAGGGTTAATTTGATGGACCACTAGTAATTTAATTTAATTCAGTTGAATTACTTCCTAAAGCTGGGCAAAATTTTTTCGGTAAATTGTTTACTGTGAGATTTCTAGATTTATTTTTTATTACTCTGTACAGACCACTGGCAAAGTGAAGTTATAAATCTGAACCAAAATAGGCCTTTCACAGTCTTGGCAAGTGAAGATTGGCAGTAAAGGCCATCAGCTCCTCGTCTCCCCATATAAAAATTGTCCCGGTCTTTGATTTTTTCTAGAAGTCGTTTGAGAAAACTGAAAAACAATTAAAATGGCCAAAGTCATAACTTTAAAGTGCTGAATATGATCTCCTCAAAAGCAATCTGATTTGTGGAAAAATTTGAAAATAGTCTAGCTTGTAATCAGGCTGAAGCGGTACAAATAATCATTTGAGGGATTAAAAACATTTATTGCAGACTCTTAAGAAAATATCTGTCATTTTCTGTCTTGATGTCACACTTGACAGGGAATGGTTTTGGTCATGAGTACTCATTTGCGGAGCTTTGCAAAATAGATCACTGAAGGGGGAGAAGTAGAAACCAGCCCGTGTGTTTACTGTTACATGCTAAAGAACTCTCAGTTTCTCTTCTTTTCTGTTACTAATACATAGAATTTCATAGACTGGCATTGTGGCTAACTGACACTTCAAAATTTTCATTTGTAATTTGTCATGTTTATTTTTCCAAAGGTTTATATATTTTCCAGCACAGAATTAATTATGAACATATCGCATTCCGTATTAACAGCAAAGATTTAAACATAGCTAGTTACCAGATACGAGAATTTTTATGTCACTTGTGGTACTCTGTCATTTCTCTCCCTGGGAGGCTGCTATAGTTTATCACCACTCTAAATCTGAAACCAATATCTTCCACAGATTAATTGGGACATCTTGGGACCCAATTCAGAAGAGGTTTTATCTCCCCTGAATAGTGACATTGGTGACCCTGTGAATGGATCATTCTATTTTGGAGAAGCAGAAGGAGGTCTGAGAGCTATTAATCTGCAAATCTATCCTCATGAAGAAGTTGAGGTTCAGGAGATCTTCATTATTAGACTGAGTGTTATGAAAGGTGAAACAGAAGTAGATCCTAAGGCAAGCAACGTTACACTGATAGTAAGTCATTATTGCTTTTCTTTCTTCTGAGATATATGTTGATATCGATATATATCCTGCAAAGCTTTTAAAAATTAATAATTATTGCATGGTTTGTCATTTGGCTTTTTTGTCCTTTGCACTACTTAGGTGCATTATTACAGCTTCACTTCTTAAAAATTAAGGCAAAGAATCTGTCACTAAAAATTCGTATATAAGCCCTGACCTGGCCTTCTTATTTACAGATTTCTGTGGTTCTCTTTGAAGAGGGCATGGATTGAGTCCTCATTTCTAAAAGTCAGTTGGTTGTCCATCCCTTCTTGACGTCTTCTTGTGCTACAGCTATTCTATATAAAAGAAAGGAGAAAATCTGACTATTGCAGAGCAATAGAAATGCAGAGCAAGAGGAATGCAGAGATTTGTGGGAGAAGGCAGAGGGAGTTTTCAAAGACAAATTATTACTTTAGGGATATGTCAACTAAGGAAATATTTATAAGGCGCCTGCAAAAAAAAAAAAAAAGTCTTTCCTAGAAACTGGATTTTTTTTTTGTTTCTTTGTTTGTTTGTTTTTTTCCTGGTCTGTAGAGTGTTGATAGAATTAGCACCTCTTTCCACAGACTCCACAGTTTCTTCTTCAGGGACGCAGGTTTATTCCTTGGACCGGAATGTTCCACCCTGCACGCCAATGAATTGGCTTCTCAGTAGTCACTGGTGTTGCAACTCAGTTGTCAGTCAGTTCACCGTGAATTCTTATTGCAGCTGGTGATTCACGCAGCTGGATGTGGATGAGCTCTAGCCCAGAAGGCTGAGTTTGCAAACAGATAATGTCAGAAAAAGTTTGTGTACACTAGCCCAAGGTGCCTGAGCATTTCCTGCTTTTGTAGCAGAATATTCAGATAAAGCATTAGAAATAAAACTCTGCCCCCCCACTACCATTTCGGATAGTGCCGAAAATCTGAAAAAGGGACATTCATACTTTCTCTGCTGTCTCTTAGTGTCTTGTATCCATGGGATATGTTTTCCAAATAATTTCAGAATTACTTTACTCTCTGAAATGTGTTTAGACCATTTATAATTTACAATACCATTTAAAATTCATGAATTATGTAAAGCTGAGGGAGGCTCAACTCAGTGGAGAGAATAATTGTTATTGCCTGAATTTGTTTACATACAGTGCTTTTATTAATCCAAGCCTGAAAACTTCCTTTATTTTTGGCAACATCATATTTTGACACCAGTTCGATAGATCCTGCTTAAACTTATTTATGTATCATTGTAGGATTTTCTCGCAAAAGAGGAAGTTACCCATGGATTTCATGTAACAGCGTTGTTTTGTGTGCATGTGTGCGTGTGTGTGTGTGTGTGCACGCGCGCACATGGGCTTGGTATCACTCCCTTCTCACACCTTGTTGGTCCCGCCTGCTGGGTTGGGTTATTTTATCTTCTCAGACTCAATTCTAACTACTAATGTACTGTTGAATCTTCTTAAGAGGAGAAAATTTGTTCGGAAGAACTATTAGATACGCGCCCTGTAGCATCTAGCAGTGAAAATCTCAATGATTTGAAGAAGAATACAACACAATCTAAATTTCTGATGTTTTGCTTGTTTGTTTACTTTTTTTTTCACAGATACAGAAGTTTGGTGATCCCAATGGAATTGTACAGTTTGCTCCTGAATCGTTAACTGAGAAAAACTATACAGAACCCTCAGCAGCGGAAGGGCCACAAAGTATTGCACTGTTTGTCAGACGAATTCAGGGCACTCTGGGAAACATAACGGTATTCTCACTTTTTCCCTAATAAACAGTATAATCTGAAATCATCCTCAGTATCTATGTACAGAGGAATATTTTTTTCTGTGCCTTTCAGTTGCTTGTTTCTCAAATTAATTCCCGACATGTTGCCTTTTAGGCTGAATTTATCAAGGGCTCAGTCCTAGTACTTGTGGTTTGGGGAGTCGGGTTCAGTCTTCTCTAGTCAGGAAAAAAAAAAAAACAATAGAAAAACAGTACTGCAGAGCTGCTCTCTCTTCCTCTCTCCCTCTCCCCCTGTGCTTTTGACGGGAGAACAGACGAGAGCGTACTTACATAGTGAGCTGTCTCTGAGATCATCACAATTTGCTTTTTTCTGGGCATACTTAAAGGCAAGAATCAGACTACTTTGAACCATCACTCACATTGTTCTTTACCTTAAGTTGTTCAGAAGACAGCATTTTAACAGTTATTCGTTTAATTAAAAAAATAATAATTCAATTAGTAAAACCACCTGCTGTGTTTAATAAGAACTCTTCCCCCCTTTCTGATGTGAGGAAAGAGGAAATACAGCAAGCGTGTCTTGGTGTAAAAATAGAATTTTTTAAAATGGTTCAGAGATTCCACGCAGTTTTAAATAAATGTTCTGAAAACATACAAAGGAAGTCTTTAAATTCACAGTACTGTTAGAGGAAAAACACACCCTCCTTTTCTCTGTGTCCCTCTTTCTACACATACCTAAATCAATTTCTATTTTACCTACTTAAAACCAGTCTGTTCCATATCCGATCTATACTGAATCCCGACTATGAAAGTTTCTGACTCTGTGGGTAATTTTGGTTTCTTTTGTTTTGTGCACTTTCTAAACTCGTTTCAGGTTTACTGGGAAATACGTAGTGAATCTGACATCACAGGTGACTTTCTTAGGACAGAGGGATCTGTTGTAATTGCTGACCAGCAGAGTACAGCTGAGATAATTATCTACCTGTTACCTGATGATGTTCCAGAACTGGATGAAAACTATGTGGTGCAGCTGATTTCAGTAGAAGGTGGAGCAGATTTAGACCAAGAGAAAAGAATTTCAAGGATCAGTGTGTTTGCCAATGATGATCCTTACGGAGTGTTTGCCCTGTACCCTCACCAGCAGTCGGTATTCATTGAGAGAAACCTGGATCGGTATGTTCAGATTAACGTAACTCGGCATGCCGGGGCATTTGGAGAAGTGCTCGTTGAGTACCGTATCATGTCTCATCGTGAAGAAGCACTAATTGAACCTGAGAATGAGGTGGGATACCTCACAGTAGAAGATGGTGCCAGCTTTGGAGTGAAAAGAGTGCCAATAAGCAACCAGGTCCGTATGGTCCTCTTAGCTCCTATGATACCTCTTGTTTGCATTTGTCACGATACAAATGTGCTGGGATAAGATAGCGATCTCTCAATAGTATCCACTGTGAAGAAGCAGAAAAGAGAGTTTTAGTATTATGAATTTCCCATTTATGGAATAGGAGTGGGTTTGAATATCACGTTTTCAGATAATAATTGCAAAATCACTGTTATGCACGTGTTCAAATACTCAGTTTTTCCTTCCGTCATTGCTTTGTGTTACCATCAGTTCAATATTTTATTTTGGTATGTATGCAAATATCTTCCCAAGTTTCCCTTTTGGTTTGTAAATAGTAATCTGTCAGTGCTGACTCACGAAGCAGCAGATACATTTACCTTTGGTTCTCCGAGTTCCATGGTTTTTTGTTATTGTTATTACAGTCTTTCACTCGCACACTTACATCCTTTTACATCCATCTAACATCTTTTTAGTCCTAAGGATTAAAACCAAGCTGAGGCCCACTGTGTTAGATAGAATTTATTAAAATGGCAATAGTTGATCTACAAACTCGCATTCCAACAAGCTGCGGGTAAATCACATTCACAATATTGATGTTTTAGCTGTATTACTTTTGAGAAACATAATCGACAAAACACCTGACTTGAAAACACTGCTTTTTGTATGCAAGTTCTGCTACTTCCTTCTGTGAACTGGTGGATATCATGTTTTTAGTGAAATTCAATTTCTACCTTTTTAATTAAATTCTCTCTCTCAAAGGCATTTATTTTACTGGGCTTGAATTTTACTCTGGAACTGATTAATGTAAGCCTGGTTAGGGGAAGTGCCAAGGATGTGCCTAAAATATTAGGAAAAGCAAAGTCAGCTGTTCTGCTTATTCCTGAGGAAGCTGCCAATTCACAGGTCAGTAGACTGGCTGCGGTGTGACGTTTCTACCACAGCAGGAAGGTGCGCTTCGTTGCAAAAGATATCTGCAATAAGAATTCAGTTGGTTGCTTGACGTTTTCATCATTGCAGCCAAGTTAATGACTGGCAGGACTTTTCCAGTTATGAGTTGTACTGTATATTATCTTTTCTCTAATACAAATTCTTACAGAAATGTGTTAATACAGTTTGAAAATGTTTCTTCAACTATAGAATGTAAATAATATAAATATTATGATTAATTTACGCTTTTGTTTACATGAAGTGGAAGTTCTGAGACTTAAAGGAAAACAAATAGTTCTGGACAATGTTGTTCCTTTAAGTACAGCTGCCCCAAAGTATGTAACAGCATGTATGCAGTATTATGTGCAGAAAGAGGTGGAGGTCGTGCTGGGTTTTAACGCAGTTGAGAGTATATTTGGCTGACCACTGAGTGGGAAATTTTTCATTTCTCTACTTTGCGTGAGAATGAGAAAAGAAAATTTGCCTGTTCTGACATGGCACATGTGCTACGGTTCCCTTGTGTGTCAGGCAAAGATAATAACATGCTGAGTATTTATCTCTTAAATTATATTGAACTTTTTATTAAATGATTTTAGTTGTCTTGAAGCAAGCACGGTTCTGTCTTTTAATTTTTAATTGAACTTAATTCAAATGGTCTTTCTGTAAACATCATTTACTACCATCTATCCATTTATCATCGCTTTTAGAATGTGCCAGTTATCCTTTCTGTCCAATTTGCTGGTCAAATAAAAAAGAAAAGTAGATCATGCTAGCAAGAATAATTTTGTGAAGAATGTCATGTGGCACCAACTTATTTTTCACTGGATTCACAATTAATAATTTATTTTAGACCTGTGTATATATATGTAGTATATCACAGCTATCGCCTGCGAGCATTAAAAGCAGGTTGGTGTGTTTTTCTTTTAAACAACAGACGCAGAATGCTATATTCAGTGTTTTCAGTACTGAAATGTCAGTCATACTGGTTCCTTTTCCCTGAGATCTAATTCTCAGAAATCTAAGACTGAGAAGTACTGTTGAAGAATTGTGAAGGAAGTGTGTATATATATACACATACTCATATATATACACACACATACATCCGTCTATACACACTCATAATTATTGTAAAATGACCATTAAAAAAAAAAAAATAGTGGGCTTTCACATATGTTATTGCCCATTTCAATTCAATCTTCTGTAACAAAGTCTGTATGTTCCCACAGGTTGGCTTTGAATCTGTGGTTTTACGACTTACAGACATCGTCGCAGGGACAGGCCAGGCTGTCATAACCAGAAAAGGAGTTTATGGCTCTGTAACGGTTAGCTGGATTTCAGGATACCCACCAGACCTCGTCACTGGCTCTGCTCAGCCAGGCAATGTTACTCCTCCGTTTGGTAAGTCCTCGTCTGAGGCAACTGCTGTGAAAGTTGCATAAGTGATGATACCCCCTTTAAGTTATATGTACCTCTGCATGCTTCCTCTGTTAATGAAAAGTCATCAGAATGAACTTGTATGCTCTAATTTTTATCTGCTTATTTTATGACCAAAAAAGAACTAAGCTTCATAAATACATCTCTGGGAGGTAGGCGCAGTGCTGTGCCCCTGAAGGACAGCTTTATGTAGGAGAGACCCTTATCATACAGATTTCTTCTTCCTAAATGGAGCGGAGCTGTGATTAAAGACCCTATCTCAGCACGTTTCCAGGTAAAAGAGGATTCCTGTTTAGTTGACTTGTGCTCTCTCTGGCTCTTTTCCTTCAGGTACTGTCATATTTTCCTCTGATGAGCGAAGTAAAGTAATTTCATTTCAGGCTACTCCGAGCCTAAATAAACACGAGTCGTTTGCCATCACTTTAACAGCAGCGCACAGCAATGTGTCTGGTGGGGCTCGCCTGAGGTAAGGACACTACTTATACTTTTGAGTCACACAGATGCTGTAAGAACTATGACCTGTACGCAGGCATACGCCTTACGCAAACCCCTGTTGAGTTATAGGTAGACAACAAGTCGTAGTGGCACCGTAGGTAAATTTGTGTGTCTTGTCTCAGGTGGAAACAAGTGTCAGTACTGCAGATCTGACCTGATCAGAACTGAGGCTTTTCTCCAGTTCCAGTCTATTTCATATCGCCGGGATCCCAGGTGCCTGGAATGTGTCTAGAATGATGGGGACAGTTAAGGAAATGTAGAACCAAGCCAACAGTTTTATCCAGGAAGCTGAGAATGAAAGCAGCTCTAGCAGTTTTCACTAGTGTCCCTTAAAATCCATATTTAGAAGATCTTAGATAACAAGCATTATTGAAAATTAATAAAGAAAAGTTCAAAAAATATCTAATTTCTATAAAAAACCCTTTTATTCTCAGAAACAAAACCATTGCACGTAATGTAGTTTTCTATCATCTCAGCTAAGTTTTTATCTATTCTTCAAACTATTTGCTTCGCATTCTTCCTTACTCACTGATAGCTAAAAGTGCTATAAAAAGGATGGACATAGAGTAGCACTGCGTACGGAGGAAGGGTTTGGCTTTACCGTATCACAGTTACTTGTGGCAAATCTGAAGGAAGTAAGGAATGAACTGGATGGCTCAGCTCCTGGGGTTGACCCTTCTCCTAGGCTTGTCTGTCCTGTGGACTGGTGTCCTCAGAGCACCTGTTTAGCGTGTGGGTCAAATACCTCGAGTGTACGAGGATGACCTTTCCTGGAAAACTTAAGACTGCATCCCACAGGGGGTGAAGCTGACAATTACTTTGAAAGAGATTTTGACTCCCGAAGCCATGGAAAGGGTCTAGCTTGTTAACCTAAATCACTGGTAATTGTAGTGCCGTTTCGTAGCCTCTAGCACTGAATAATGGGTCAGTTCTAGAGATAAGTGTAAGAGCCACGCTTTGGCAAAGAGTCTTAGTCCCTGTGCTTATTTTCTAATACGAAGGTGATATATTTAATATGAACATAGTAGAACTTAAATTTATATTGATAATAGGGCTCAGATCTGGAAGAAATGGCTATGAGTAATGCTGTGAGGGGACAGTTAGTAATTTAAAGCCCCTGCGTGAGTTTTAAAATAATTTCCTTTCCTTCTCTAGCTTCCTGGCTAAAGCTGGAGGTCTGCTAGCATCCGTCTGCCCCACTCTGTTGCCTTGGTACGGGAAGTTTGTTCGACAGTTAAAACTGGTTTTACTCAGAATGGCTGTATTGCCATATATCTCCCTGCACAATAGGAAGACATCAGACTTTCCTTTGTGTCTCTGTTTTCGCAGGAAGACCTTATTTTGTTTATCCTTTGCTCTGTATCCTGTGCTGACTCAGGGCGCATTAAGCCTGTGGAGGGCTGTTCAACCCAATCATTCCAAAAACATTTCTCAGGGAAGCTCTTTACATCTGGCCTTCTGTGATTGCTATTTCTTCTGTCTACTTTATGCATTTTTTTCCTTTGCTTTCTTACAGCCATCACTGACTGTTCGCTGGAAATTATTCTGAGTGCTTCACTTTTCCTATTTCATACTTCCTCACTCAGCTTTGATATCATTTCTGTTTCAGGCCAGGGTTTACAATTGCTGAAATTGAGCCAATGGGGATCTTCCAATTTGCTCTTAACTCAAGATCTGTTTCAATTGAAGAAGATGTTCGGGCAGTCACACTACATGTCCAAAGATTGTTTGGTTTTCAAAGTAATCTCACTAAATTGACATATCAGACCATTCCAGGAAGTGCCAAACCACTAGAGGACTTTATACCCATCTACAACGGAGAGGTTGTGTTTTTACGTTTTCAGACAAATGCTGTGATAGAAATATCAATAATTGATGACACCGTGTCTGAAATGGAGGAATTTTTTTTTGTAAATTTAACCGCTGTGGAAATTTTGGATGTTCAACCTGTGAGTCCTGACTGGAGTCCACGTTTGAATCCAGCGTTCAGTGTTGCAACAGTTAATATCCTGACTAATGATATTCTTCATGGAATACTGAGTTTGGGGCCAGAGTTTATTTATGTTGAAGAAGATGCCAATAACAGTACCCCCAACACAGTGATACTTCATATCAGAAGGACCAGGGGTTTTACTGGTGATATTGCAGTAACCGTTAAAACCTTTGGGGGAATAAGTGCACAGAGTGGAGTAGATTCATATCCTTTTGGAAATGTTTATGGAAAATCAAACTTCACGTGGGCGATGGAAGGAGAAGATTTTGAGGAACAGTCAGTCTCTGTGACTTTGCTGGATGGAGAAAGAGAAAACAAGGTGTCCATAAAAATTTTTGATGATGATGAGCCTGAAGGACAGGAATTGTTTTATGTTTTCCTCTCAGATCCTGAATGTGGAGCTCAGATTGTGGAAGGAAAGGATGAATATGGATTTGCTGCTTTTGCAACAGTAATTATTGCAGGTAATATTCCTCCCCCCCCCCCCCCCCCGAAAATTAGTAAATAAATCTGAATTAAATAACAGAAAATAACTGTATGCAACAGTAACTCAGAGCAATTTTCATGTAAAGATTGGAATTCTTTTTGATAACAAGCAGGGTGTTGTATTACCGAATCTTGATTTTTCCAGATCTGAGGAAGCGTCTAGTGCATCAAGCCCACCATGCGTCCCTTAGCAACATGGCTCAAAAAGTATTTAGAGACGCTGCTTGTCTCTGTTCTTGCCCTGTTTTACTTCATTAAGGGAAAGGCTAAGCTGGGGTGTTTTTCTTTCACGTGTAGTAGCATTGCAGGCTTTTTTTTGTTTTACTTTGCCATTTTGTTGCTTTTGCTTTGTACGGGGTTTTTACAAAGTATAAAAACCAGTTTCTTTTTTCGGTATTTGATACTATGCAATTCATACCTGCAGTTTAGTCATCCTCTGCTTCTGGGGAGGGGGGATAGGAAGGGGCTTACACAGACATCAGGGAAGAATTTTTCTTTCCATCACTGTGCACTATGAGATGTCAGAGCTCAATTTTCCCTTAGCTTTTAGATATCTATCAATCCGACTTACCAACTGAATATAAACCAAGTTTAACTGCAATATAGATTAAGTTTTAGAAACAAGTAGGGAGTTGGAACAGTTTAGGCTAAACGAGAAAATTTTATGTAAGGTCCAACGTTTACTGGAAGTTTTGCGTATTTAGATAGTCTTAACAGTACAAGGTAGATATTGCAAACCAGGATTAAACTGTGCCGTTGGATGAGTGTATGCAGCAACCAAAATTCTGAATGCAAGAACAGACCTTATAAAACACGTTCTCTTCACGTGCACCATCCCTAGAATTCACCGTGCAAGTAACCAGTTGCCCGTATGTGCAAATTAATCAAAGAAATACTTGCATAGGCACAGGATGGAATTTGAACTGGTGTTGAATCCCACAGAAGAGCATTAACGTGTTCTAGAGCTACACCCTGAGTCCCATGAGTACATAAAGATCAGGAAACAACTTACGTTAAGGAGAAGAGTCGAACATGTGTCTGCGCGTAACTGTATAGATAGAAAGATACCACAGGTTTAGTATATTTCCTGCACATACGCAAACACACACTATCTGTTAATATTCAGTATATATAATCAATGTTTAATATGCACTGTGTCGGAACTAGATTGCCTTCCCGATTGCAGAGTAAAGCCATCACTGCCTGTGAAGGCAAAATCCTTTAGAAGCAAGATTTAATGGGACACTGTGATGACATTAGTTTCCCCTCGTTAACCCTTTTGTTTTTTTCTTCCACTGCTCTTTTGCTGAAGTTATTTACATTCCCGTGAGAACAACACAGTATTTTGAAGCTTCCGAGTTCCACGCACTGAATTAAAGATGCAGGAGAGAAGCTGATGGAACGATTTGGGAAAATGAATGGGTTCAACAACTTTATGGGTGGGATGAATAAGAAAGCTGTCCTTGGAAGCTCATCTTTATCCTGTAACACCCAAGCCCATCTAGGGGCACACTGATGCCCATTTCTGTTTAGAAAGAATGTTTTAAGGGGTATGGTAAACAAAATAATATAGCTGAAGTGATATCCCCTAAGGGCATTATAAGCAAGGTTTTGACACTGTTCTGGACTCGTGTAACACTTAGTCTTTTGGAGTCAAGGGATGCAGAATTCAATCAGATTGCTGAATGAAGCTGAAAATACAAGCTTATGTGCATAGATGGTGTCAGGACTCTCATAAGGAATTTACTTTCAAAGAGACTTATTCTACTGGTTAAAATAAAATTTAGAAATGCCAATATTTAAAGTTCTAGATAAATATGGAGTATATATTAAGAATAGAAATATTAAAGAAATTGTGTCCCTGCCCATGGCATTGGAAGTAGATGATTTTCAGGGTCTCTTCCAAGTCTAACCATTCTATGATTCTATGAAATTTTCTCGTGGCATCCCCAAGTGGTACTTCGCAGCATGCTGTCGATACCTGGGTTTTATTTTTTTAGCAGTTATCCACATTAAAATTATAATTTAGTCTAAGCTTATCTTTCTTGCTAATGACTTTCCTGGACTGTTTCCTATATAGGAAGTGATCTCCAGAACGGCATTTTGGGATTTGTTCCAGAAGTACAAAGTGGTCTTGTACTTGATGAAGACTCAGAAAACAGAGAGGTGCTGCTGATTGTCGCAAGGCAACCAAACAGGTGCTGGCAACAGCTGATTCAAGTGCTCTTCCCACATGCTGTAATATGATGGTGAATACGTTGAATCACAGAAGCTACTGTTAGTGGAAGAGGTTATCATAGAGTTTTATAATAAATCTTTGCCTTTCAGCTCCTTTAATAACTTCCCAGAATTTGGCAAACGGGCTTTTAAGTTGTGAATGTGATTAGGTCTGTCACTGTACTGTTATAAAGCAGAAATGGAAAAAAACCAAAAGTATTTTCCGACTTACGCTGTAAGGCAGCAAGTGTGAAAGTTTTGCTTAAGGTAAAGTATTTGCACTACTAAAGATGTAATTCAAATTCTCATCTCCCTCTGTAATATAATATGGGTATGAATACTAAAATGAGCAATTAAGAAGATACCTAAGTGTCAAAACTACGCTAAAGTCTTCGCTCACACAGATACTATGTGTTTTTTTCTAATTAGCACATATATATGTTGCATATTTATGTGTACTTTAAACAAATACGCTCAAGTAGTCTAAGTTCCTTAAACTCAGCGGAAAGAAATTCTGCCTGGCTTTGCAGGCAAATGGTTGCTATAGTATTCAGGAAAGTACTTGGGCACATCCCTGTCTTCCCAGCCACCGGTGTCTCTTATTCAGCTGATCTCGTGTTGTCTGAAACAAAAATTGAGAATAATGGGGCTGCCCGTAATTGCTTTATTTTCTTCCTGTGTTACTTTTCAGTAATCTAAACAGATTTTAGAGGAAGGAGTTGAAATAAAAATAGAGAATTTTTCATCTTAAAGCAGTTTATTCCCTAGTGATAAGTTTTGAATAATAACATAAAATGGATATTATCTCTGTGGTTTATGTTTCCTAGAGCAATAGTGCTCTTCCTCACTACATGTATGCTATTTTGATTTGCTTATAGGGCTTTTGAAGATGTGAAGATCTTTTGGCGTGTGACCTTTAACAGAACAGCTGTTGTCCTTCTGAAGGATGGCATGAACTTGGAGACCGAACTTGTGTCTGTGCTGGGAGCCACTACCTGCACGGCAGGTCAAACAACGTGCAACATCTCCATTGAAATAAAACCCGATAATGTAAGTAATTATCGCCCGTTTGTGTACAGAACTGTGGTGCTGAATTGCAATTTATCAAGATGAAAAAATCCCTCTGATCCAGAGGAACTGAAGCGTAGGGCATAGTTTGAAGACGGTAACTTGACATCTGCTCAGTTCCCCTGCAAACATTTGTTTATTTACAGGCTTGTACTACCCCCATTGTGACTAGTAAAAATTTGGGAATGAGATGAATATTTAATTTGAAGAGAAAATTGAAGATCTCAGATTTTTATAGAACAATAAGAAAAAAAAGAATGGAGTTATTTCAGTGAGATGCATATTCGTATATCGGACTCTTATACTTCATGCCATAAATTTTTCATCTATCAAAGCACTTCTTAGGGTGGTTTATGGAAAGCATGTCCTGCAAGTAATAACACCTCACTGAACAAAAAAAAAACTTTAATTGCAACATGTGCATAATTTTACATGCCTAAATCTACAAGAATGGTCTGTGAAAACTCTGCTCAGTCATAAAGCTGCAGAAGAATCTCTTGAGTGTCTAAAAATCTGTTGCTGTGCACATCCGACTTGTGAGCAGCGGAGTTCAACGTAGCAGCCGTCATCCACCGAAGCCGTTTGGCATTTGTCGGTTGGGTATGCCTAAGCCTAAGTGCCCGGAGAGGCCCAGCTGGCACTCAAAAATGCAGAAGCCGTTGAATTGGCACAAAGCACAGCATTCAGTCTTTTTTATCGAAAATGGAAGGAAAAAATGTTTTTGTGTGAACACCTAGTGGTTAGAGCAGTGCCTTAAGAAAGGAAGGATTAAGGTTTGTCGTTCTTTCAGAGTGGAGAGTTTGAAATTTTCCAAGAAGCTATCCTAACAGCCAGGCTAGTGGCAGAGCTGAGCTCTGGGAAATGCAAAAGCACAAGATGAGAAGTTTTCCATGTTTTTTCTGAGTACATTCTAGAAAATAATGCAAGATGTAGCACGTGGGAAATAGTGATTTCCCACTAGGGAACAGAGTGCATTCTCTTAATGCAGTAAGAGGGCCATTTTCCTTCGTCGTCTTCGGATGTTACTTTTAAATTACAGAGCCAATGAATAAAACATATACATGAGTGGGGCACAGGCTGCCTCGCGGAGTAAACCGGGATTTTGAACCTGTTTAGTCCAAAGGAGCGATACCATTATTTAATAACAGCGGAGCGGCAGCTGCAGAGACATGCAGTTGTAGCACACGAAGCACAAGCGTGTGCCACACTAACAGGTGCTAATGGAAGGCTGAAGTTCCCTGTCGCGTTCCCGTAGGTTTGTGCCTGGCATCAGTTAGTCAAGATCACTCCATTTAAAGAATTACTTAACAACTCAGTTAAAAATATGTGCTATTTAATCCCACAAACGTTTCCTAATTCTTCTTCCCTAAGAAAGTTTATAAATTAGTAACAAGTACATTATGAAATGATGAAGCAATAAATACATTCAATAAATATTTTACGGTTTTTATGGCGTATGGTATGACATATTCTAGCTTTTGAAAGTTTTTACTTAGTCAGTTGTACTGACTTCATTAACTAAAAGCTGAATCCTGCTTTCCTGGAATTAAAGTAGGATTTCCAAAAATCCAGAGCTGAAATAAAAAGCTATGTTTACTAATAAAAAAAACCGTTTTCAATGATCATCTTTTTTTGTAATGCTATTGTCTTGTAAAGAATTACTTTTTTTGCTTGTTTGCTGCTTCATGAGTGCATGTAATAGGTTCAAATGACACATTTCCCATTATTTCTGGAATCTCAGTAATCAGTCACCTCTTTCTAAACATGTCATGTCCGTATTATAGGTAGAAAATCAAAGATAGGGCAATGTGCCATATTGAAATTTAATATTGCTACCTTATTGTCAATAAACAGGCATTACGCTTATAGAATTGACTAAATTAATTCTTTGACATATGAACACTAAACTGACACAAGATTTCTGTATATCATAAACCTTACAAAAGTCTAGCAGATAATAGTATCTCCAGGCTTTGGGATTTCAGATAAATTCAGTTAAGCATTCAAATCTAGTGAGATTTGCTCATAAAAGTACGTATAAGCATGTTAGTGTATAAACACTAAGGCTGTATGTAAAATCTTTTTCAAAACATTACCAGAGTTTACTACTTGAATACAGTCAGTAATAATTACAGACCCCAAACTGGACACTTAGACTGCTGTGCATTTTGTTCCATGGGTAAGAAGGTGCGTAAATGCCTTTTTGTAAAGCAAAAATAAAGTGAAAGAGCAAATTCCTCACAAAATGTACAACTGTGTAACTCCATAATCAGGCAAATGGAGCTCTTTAAGAGTTTACCGTCATGTCTTACTGCGAATTTACGGCCACAATACCCGTGGTGTACAAATAGCTCCGTTATTGCAATAAAGTTCCATGTGAAAACTTGAGATGTCGTTATTGCACACGACAGAGTGGTGCCTGCTGCAACATTATTATTTTTAGGATATACTTCGTTGTGCTTATTGCACATTTTAACAAGTACGCTTGTGGTAAGTGTTAGTACGAGTAATCCACTGCGCATACAAAGGAATGTATGTATTTTTTTAAAGCTGCAAGTAATTAGTAGGTCTTATAATGATATGAAAATCATCACTCGTTTACAGGTACCTGAATTTGAAACATATTTCTTTGTTGAGCTGTATGCTGTCGGCACAGGAGCGGCATTGAACAGCAGTGCCAGATTTGCTTTTATAACAGTCCTTGAAAGCGATGCTCCTCACGGTTTGGTATATTTTGCTGTGGGATCTCGTTTTGCTGTGGCTCATAAGAAAACAACTTTAATCAGTCTGCAAGTGCTTAGAGACTCCAGTACATCCGTAACCACAGTGGTTACCTACAGCATGCAGGTAAGACTTCTGTTATTACTTTTATTATTTAACTTATTTTTATTATTAAATCATTGTTCGTTCTCTAAAGTAAATGTGACCTTAATTAGCATTTTTTCAGGAAACAGTCGAATGTTTGCTGGGCCCAAATGCTCTAACTTCTTTGCTTTTCCATTAGTAAAAAGACCTTGTTTTCATTTTATTGTCAGTGATTTTGTTCATAGTACCTTCCAGTGGCCTCAACGCGTACAGTCTGTCGTGCATTAAATACATTTTCTTTCTTCGTCCTACGGTTCTTATAAGACTCCAATTTTTAGGCTTCTTGCTCTGAAATTAAGTTTTTATCACGATGGCTGTGACTATCAAGATGCAGATACCAACCCACTTGCTGGTTTAGGTCACAAATTCATTAATACACAAAGCACACTTAGGAAAAGAGAAAGAGTACTTTCATCGGCTTTTACTCCATGTTCTTGAAGTACTGAACTCTAAAATTGTTCTTCTGATTGAAAATCTCATGTGCTTAGGTGAATTTTACCATCCCCGTTCATTTTTTTTTATGTTTACAGCTGTAACACCAAACTCTTCTGTAGACCCTTTTATCTCTAAATGAGTACCTCATTATTATTGACAGATAACGAAGATTCTCCTTTAGCAGAAGTAACACAGCTGCGAAAACATGATTCCTTCCACTTCTTTATAGTTGTGACTCCAGCATCAGGGCACAGGCTGCGAGAGGGATTCCTCTAAGTTTGCCATCGCATCGGAACGGTGCTTAGCCTGATCGACTTTGAATATGTGGCATGTTATACCCAAAAGCATTATTTCGGGGGGGGGGTTATTATAACAAAGCATTGTCTGAGCAGTGTACTTCCATATAATAAAAGGGTTTGCATTCTATTGTCACGTTGCATGCATCTGGCCACGGTTTATTTAGATTGTATGGTAACACATTTTCACATCCTTTCCAGTCAAGAGTTAATTATAATTTAGCTGTTAAATGGAGAAGAAATTGCTACTGTCCAGTGTATATTTAGGCTCAAATATAGGGGGCAATTCCTTATCTGTTTGTATTTTTTATATAACAACCCTTCTTTGGATATTTTTAGGTTTTGAGGGTGCATGGCCAAGTACCAAAATATTGGCACTTTTGGTACCTGTAAAATAAGAGGTCACAGCAGACAGTAAGCGTGAGGCGCTGACTGGAATCAGATGTTTACCTCATTTCTACAGAGGTTTTTTGAATATTGTTTTTATTATTTATTTATTATTATTTATTATTGCTTTTATTACCACTTATTTCCCTGTTTCCTAATTCTCAATTGGAAGGGATAAAAAAAAAAAGGAAACTTCTCACTGGAATTTGCACAGATTGTGTGATCAGGTTCTAGAGCAATTCTGAACAGATACACACTACTTTGATTCACAACGTTCTCCTGCAAACTCAAAAAATGTCTGATTTATTCCATAAGTAAACTTTACTAGTGAAAGCTAAATATTTTGAAAAGGGGTCTAGTATTTGGCAAGTAAAAGCAGTAGGAGACCTTTTCAAGGTTACTTAACAGTAAGTATACAATCTGTACTTATTAAATTAATAGATACTATTGAAAAATCATACATTTGAATAGTAGCCTAGGATGTTAGTTTCCACTTAAGGGAAGTTTATTATATTGCCAGATATAATATCAAGGTTATGGCAACTGACAAAAAGAGCAAGAATGTGAAGAATGAAACAAAACAGTATCTGCAAACCTCATGGAAGGTAAAAATAGTGCTACTTCACAGGGAAATGAGGCCATATAGCATTCCTAGATAAGTTCATCTGTCTGCCTTGCACGTGTATTCTATAGTGTTTGCTTTGCCTTTGGACCTAAATGGATTGTTCTTCTATTAAGTGTTTATACTGGGACTGAAAATATCATGAATTGATATTAGTTTGGGCACAGATTTCTGAAACCTTTGTTTGGCTTTTGTTTAGTTTTTATCTATCTGTAGTTCCTGTCTGTACCCTGAATTGAACTTCTGAAATTGAATTGTACTTCTGAAATATCTATTAGCCCAGAAAAGCTTTGTGAATTCTTTTTTTTTTTTTTTTTTTTTTTTTTTCTAAAAGAAAGAGAGGGATCCTGTTTACTATTGACAATTTATATAATTCTTCCCCTAGGTTGTCACTAACCACAAGTGACAGACTGGTATTTCAGGGAGATATTTCATTTAATGTAATTGTTATATCATTCTTAACTGCATTTTGAAAGGGGACTTCATTTTTACACATTTAATTTTACCCATTTAAAATATGTGTGTTCTACAGCAACTGGTTTTGAATAATTGTATTTATCATGTTACCAAAACCCCTTTTGGTTTGTTTTAAGGAGCTACAAAAACCTGAACCCATTGGTCGGATCTTCATATCTCCAGCTGTGGCAGGACAAGATTTTGCTCGATCTGAAGGTTTATTGACTTTTGAACCTGGACAGAGAAATACGTTTCTGGATGTAACCCTGACTCCAAAGACAGGATCTTTAAACCCATTTCCTAAACGCTTCCAGGTTGTACTTTCTAATCCCACAGGGGGTGCCAGAGTAGATGACGTGTATGGTACTGCTAACGTCACCATTGTCTCAGATTTGGACTCCTTGCCAGTTTGGGGGCTGATTGATCAACTGCATCAGCCTCTTGATGACACCATTTTACACAGAGTCCTCCAGAATCTGAATGTCAAAGTGGCTACAGAAACTACAGAAGAGCAGCTTACTGCTGTGATGCATATAATAGATACGGTAAACCTCTCCTGCTCTTTGTGAATCATAGAATCATAGATCGGTTTAGGTTGGAAGGGACCTTGTCAACTCATCTACTTCCAACCCCCCTGCCAAGGGCAGGGACACCCCCCACTAGACCACGTCACTCAAAGCCCCATCCAGCCTGGCCCTGAACACTTCCAAAATGACCAATGACTTTAATAAGAGTATAATAACACGTGGGCCTGTGATAAGATCAAGGTCAGCGTCTGCAGCAGTGACGCAGAGGCACAGACTGCAAAGGTAAAAATAGAAATTGTGAAGTCCCACAGTCAAGGAGGAAGTTTGTCAGCCACTAATTAGGATGGTGGCAGGAACTAAAAAAAATCAAAGAGGTTGAAAAGAGCAACCACTATTATTTTTGCACATGTACCTATAGCTCAAGATTTTCTACTGTGCAAAATTTTCCCTTTGATGCCATACTTTCATAGAGCTTATTATGCTTTCTTGATTCTCAGGCCGCATCTTTGTTGGTTTTAGCCCTGGCACGAGACAGCGAGGGCTGAGGTTTGCTCAGATCTCCACAGCTGGCCGCAGTCAGCACACCATCACACCCTTCCAGGGACAGCTGGAGTCTGCTGTGCTCTTAACCAGGCGTGCAGCTTGCCTTTATTTCCTGCAGTAGCTTTGGGAATCGGGTTGGCGGGGTAGCTGAGCACTTCAGCACTGCACTAAGTTCTGTGAAAACTCTGGGACTAGTTTTATGGCTTCCTGGCTCTTCTGGGCTTGTGGAACAACGCACAGGAGGTGGGAAATGTTTAAATACCGAGACAAAAACCAGCATAACAATATTCACGAACAACAGTTCATTTGTCGTTGTTGCCATTTTGACACAGAAAACAGAGAAAATAATGTCAAAAATTCTCAGGGTTCAACAATCTTTGATTTGTGAAAATGAAAAATGCCACATGGTTTATTTAATAGTCAAATCCCTTTTAGTAAACATATGTTTATGTAGCTTTGACGTAGACTGCATCATACATGTTGGCAGCAGCGACCAGAAGGTGCAAAAAATATTCTGAACTTTCAGAATGAACATTGGGATAAAAATGAAGGTCTTGCTGCACCCTTCAACATGAGGAGATGTTATAAGCAGACTTTTGTGCATAAAGTTGTGTTTGTTTTCTTCTCCTCTCAGGTCACAGATGTGGGTGAAAAACATTTACTCACTGATAAAAGCAGAAGTCTTTTCTATGAGATACTCTGTGCTCTGGCTAGCCCGAAACGTGAGGACACACGAGGATATAGCCTGCTTGCGGAGGTGACTGAGAAGTTTGCTTTTTCCCTGTTGACTGGGATAATGTGTGGATCGCCAGGAGAAAGGTTAGTCAACTTGAATTCATAATGCCTTTTGGATATATGTGACAACTTACCAATATAGTCAAAGTTTAAATGACATTTTTAGAAAAGGGACTTGTCTATCATCTCGTATGTTACCTGTATGAAAACTTGTTGCGCTCTGTCACAGTCTTACATTGGCACTGTAAGTTGGTGTCACAAATAACTGGTACACTGACTTGGGGGGGCTGTGGGAGTAGGAGTCAGGAGATCTGGGACGTATTAATTTGCCTTTAGCTTAAATATTGCCTGGAAAAGGATTCATTAACCCCTTCTAAGAAAATAACATGTAATTGTATGATGCAGAGCTATGTTCTAAGACTTAGATGACAGTAGGTAACCCAAAATTCCTACTGGCATTTTGTAATTTCTGAGTCCTTGCTTTTCCTCACTTGAACATAATTTGAAAAATTTTAAAAGCTACTCATAGTTTTTACATGTAGGTTCAAATTGCTAGTTTTGTCTGCAAATGCGTAATACCCTGTGGTCAGGCTACTGGGCCGGGGAAATGGGTGACTGCAGAAATAGTCAACACTCTTTTATGAGACGAATGGTTTTAAACAGTGGGTTTCTCCCAATATGAATCTATTAAACAAATGGTAGTTGAATTTAGAAAAAAAAAAAACAAACAAACCTTCTTTTCCCTCAGAAAATCAGCATCGTTTAGATTCTGATCTCAACTTCTTTTGAAGTTGTAGCTTGTTTTGCCGTTTCCTAAGTTGTAGGAGGTATGAAGCCCATCTCAGCCAAAAGACAGCAAATGGCATAAATATCAGCAGTACCCTGAACAGTGTCCAGAACTTGAAAGTTCAAATTCTTTATTCCAAGGTTTTTTTTCATCATCTGTTGGGAATAAGAAGTAAAGATCATCCATTTTAATGCCTCTCCTTCCTGTAGACTCATCTCTACGTCAAGTTATAATGCTGAGTATTATGATAACTGAGTTTACCATGGAGGAGTTTTGGTTCCATATCACAGTGAGCAAAACCCAGAGGGAAAATGGCGAAGCTGAAGGACATAATAATTCGGACCCTCTTTTTTTTTTCACAGAAACTGAAACTCTTTGTCTATTAAATGTCATAAAACCTAAAAACGATGGAGTAATAAAGTATTAATTACCAATACATTTCAGAGTCACTCTGTGAAGAACAGCAAAAGCTCAGGTCCACTTACCAGCCCTATTGGTTTTCCATTTCAACAGAGGTAAAAATATCCTTGACAGCTGCCCGTACATTGCAATAATGGCTCACAACTGGTTTCCTCAGCAAATCAACGGACACAGATTTGATGGAAAAGATGGGGATTCTATTCAAGTACCTGAACATTTACTAGAGGTCTCTG
Organism: Vanellus vanellus; assembly: GCF_965231255.1. Lineage (NCBI taxonomy): Eukaryota > Metazoa > Chordata > Aves > Charadriiformes > Charadriidae > Vanellus > Vanellus vanellus. Next base: position 3,630,256 of record NC_138908.1, on the reverse strand, counting down.
TTGTATTATCGCCTCCTCAAGAAGAGAACTGTGAATCTGTACAGTTCACAGAATACAGCAGTCAGCAGTGGTTCCTTACTGGGGATAAAGAACTTGCCCTGAAGAATAAGGTTTGAAGATAATGCCGTTTATTTTTTAAAGAAATTAGTTTAATTTAGACATTGCTCAAAACATCTTAAATGTATTTAAAATAACGTGAACTCTTGTGTGTGTTTCATTAAAATGAGCACTGACTGTTGAATTTTAATGTTAAGCTTCTTGTTATGTTGTACGTGTTGTTTCAGGTGTTTTCTATGAGTTTAAAGGGTCGGAGTTCACACCCTTTGAAAGATAACAATGAAGTCATTTATCGGATTTATGCTACAGGAAGTCGGATTGTTCCACAGAAGTCTCTATGTCTTCTCTGGAATCAAGCTGCTGAAAGGTTGTTTTATTAATCTATTTAGTTTTCTAGTTTCTACTGTGAACTTGTGTGTTTGCCTAAGATGCGATAACTCCAATTAGATCATTTACAAGTATGAAATTGATCTGTTTCCTCTCTGTCATTTTTTCCTTAATTTTTCTGGCCTTTGTACCAGCACATAAAACTTTCCATATAATAAAATGTGTAGTTATTCTAGCTCAGACATTTCTCAGACTTCTACTCATGGCTTTTTTCACCAAAATACAGTTTAGGATATGTAATGGTGTGTTAGGCAATGCTGACAGGCCATAAATCACAGAATTGCATCACTTTGTTAATATTAATGACTTTGTACTCTTTACAATTGTTATCAGACAACACTTCAAGTCCGTTCTTTCAGAAGTAAAGAATTATACCTGCATCTCTGGTATTGCTTCAAGTCACTGGCTCAGAATGTTCCCAATTCGCTAATATCCACTCTTTTCTTTGGGTCTGTGAAAGACACTGTGTAAGTGAATAAAAAAAAAAACCACAAAACAAACCCTGTTAAGGGGCAGACTAGGGATTTATCTAGACCAGTGTGCTGTCTCCAGTAGTGGCTAAAAGTGAATGTGCAGGGAAGAGTAAGATCAGGACGAGCATCAATAGCAGTTCCCCTAATACGATACTCTCCAGTCTCTCTATGAGCTGAATCTGATTTTGTGTATTTCGTACCCCAAATGATTTGTCTACCACACACTTGTCTAGTCGTTCCTTGCACCATCCAGAATTTTAGCACATCTTTTGACAATGATCACATTGGGGCTATTACTTTTTTGACAGAAAAGCAGAAAAGCCATCTCCTGTTGTTTTTGTTGATGTGGGGTTTTTGGGGTGTTTTTTTTTTGTTTTTTTTTTTTTTTTTTAATATTACTGCTAGTAGCTTAAGTTGGTGTGTCCTGGATTTTAGAAGAAATGGTGAACTGCTGATCATTTTCCATTCTTTTTGCTACTCATACCATTGCAAAGCATGGAATAAATTTTCTTTATGGGCTCTTCAACACCCCATTATTTGATTAGCATGTGTCTGTCCCATTCACACAGTAAAAATGAATTTGGAGAAATTTCATTAGACTGACTCGATTATATCACTCTGTCACTGTTATAAACTATTTCTCTTCAGAAAGAATATGCAGCAGAATTTACCTGTATGCTTTCCTTTTATCTAGACACTATATTACAGAGCTGATGTGATTTCCACTAGAAATGGCCTAGGATGTCACCTGTAGTATACTTTTTCAAAATCAGTTCAGCAATACTGAAATAAAAGTGGGAGGTGTCCCTGCCCCTGGCAGGGGGTTTGGGACTAGATGATCTTAAAGGTCCTTTCCAACCTAAACCATGCTACGATTTGATGATTCTATGAAAACAGAACATGAATTTTAGTTTCAAAACAAAAAATAGCAGTATAAAATAAAATGTTGTCCATAATGGGGTAAGGTATTGTGCAAGTCAAGTAACAAACTATGTGAAAAGTCAGACAGACCTGTAAATCTTGCAGAAGTTTTAAAAACATGGCCACAAAAATTCTCTAGTGAAAAAAGATGTTAATTATATTTATTTAATTTTTTTAATCATAAAAGTAAAAAAAAAAATCTATAAACAATACTTTAATTTCATGTAAATGTGCTATCTGAGAACTGCACCTGAATGATTACACAAAACACCTATGCAGTAGTTTAGAAAACTTGTTATTTCAGAGGTACAACAACAATTTTCAAGCCTGCTTACCACGTAAATTGCACAACTCCGTTTCCAACTTTGTGAATCTTTTGTTTTGCAGTTGGCTGTCTGACAGTGGGTTCTGCAAAGTGGTTGATGACACCTCAGACTATGTGGAATGCTCTTGTTCTCATATGTCCATTTATGCAGTTTATGCCCAAACAGACAACTTGTCTTCATATAATGAGGCTTTTTTCTCTTCTGGATTCATCTCCATTTCAGGTCAGTTGATTTAAGACTGTTTTCTCATTAATAACAATTGATAACCAGTAAGACTGATTTTTAGTGATTTAAATTGGGTTCTGGGTCTGCTCCTTGTGAGGCTTATGACTTCTATGCTAGATCATCACTGTATGAGTAACAAAAACAGTGCAAGCAGCTAAATCCCCCATTTATCCCCCCCAACCTTAGCAAACTGCCCTAACAGACTAGGCTCCTGAATCGCTTTAAAACCTCGGCCATAAAAAAAGATGATAAAGAAAGAGAAGAAAACCCTCTGGTTTTCACATACTTCATGCAAATCTCTTGTTTTATTTGACAATAATGGAAGATTTTTAGCAGATAAAAATAAGTGGACTTTAAAATACAGTTGAGCTTCTAACTTAGGTTGTATTTGTGAAAGTAAAATAAAAAGACAAACTATAATAAACAAATGTAAGTACTGGTTTACAGGAAAAAAAAAGTTAATTGATTAGACAAATATGGCATTGAATGCAAAATACTGTAGAAACTGAGGAAAAAGAGCAATACAAAGTAAGCCACTATGCTGTAGAAACTGAAGCCAAGAGAAATATTTTGCTGAACTGGAAGCAATAAAGACTTACAGATCCTTGTTCAGCGCTAGTCGTTTACCATAGTCGTGTGTCATAGAATGTGTTTTAACAATTAGAACAGTTTAGCCTTGCCAAGGCTTTGCCTTGAATATAACTGCGATGCCTTTCAGCTTCTTTGGCTGGTTGAAGGTGTTTTCTTACATGATTATATACATTTAAATCTAGTGATTAACAAGTAGATTTCAGATCTATAAGGATATTAATTATTTCTCAAACATCTCCACCTAGGTGTGAAGAATTAAAAAAAAAAATAAAAAATAGCACAGTAGAGTGAAATAGAATATTATTTTTTCCAAAGTGTTCTTAGATAGTTGTATAAATATTACAAACTAATTTCCAAAAGGTTTAGAAAGAATTCTTTCTGCAATGATTTATTTTATTCATATCTTACAAATACTTGTAGTTGATCAACCAGTCTGTCTCAAGAGGGGATAAAAGATCCCTGAAGTATCCAAATTCGTGCCCTTCCTGAGGTGTGGAAGTAGACAAACAACTCTATGTGAGTTTTAGCAACATTTTCCTTAGTGGCTCAGCTTTCCCAGGGTCCTTCTTCCCAGAACTATTTACTGATAGATAAGGGGCCCTTCCCATTTCTCTTCTGTTCATGTTCACAATGAATTAGTGAAATGAAAAGCGGTGTTATTTTTTCTGAGCACTGCTATAATAGATTTCTCCGCTGAACACAGATGAAATGGGAGACTGGCATTTGGAAGGTTATAGCTATCTGCCAGAGTAATGCTACCCAGCGGGAGGAAATTTTTTATTTATTTGTTTCTAAAAGCAGTTTTGGATGCAATAATACGAACACCGAAGGGTTATCTTTGCTTTGTGTTTAACTATTATGACAATCATCCACACCATGAAGAAATTAAAAAAAAAAAAAAAAAACTTTGCAAAAATGACTTGTTTACATTATGCAAATATTTTAGCTCCCAAGCCTATGAAAAAGTTAAAGACATGTTAGTACTTCAGTAATAAATTCATGAATGACCCCAGTGCGAACCAAAGTGAACGTATTCTCTCTGCAAGGTTTAGTTTGTTTTTTTTTTAATGTTTTTTAGTGATCTGCACCTTCAAGACATCCAGCATTGTTGTTCTTATCTAGCACAGTTTATCAGCCTAAGCTTTACTTTTTTTGTTGTTGTTTGTGTCTGTTTAGGTTTCACTTTGGCTATTATCTCCCACCTCTTCTGCACCAGGTGTGCAATGTTTGCAGCTAAACTTCTCACTCACATGATGGTTGCTTGTTTGGGTACTCAGGTAAGAAAAAAGGCTGAAGTGTCCAAGTTTAAATGTGTAGTTACGCAGAAAGCTAGTGTGTTCCAGGGACCTGTAACGTGCACGGTCACTAGCGCTCAGATGTGCAGACTTAATGCGGGACCCATAGCTCGTAACACAGGTAAGGACTTGCATGCAGCAACGCCCCAAGATTATACAAAACAAGGTTACTGACAGCTTTGCACTGCATTTTACAGTCTAATGATAGATTTTGCAAAAGCTTCTTCTTTTCCTTTGCAGTGAACGTTGAATGTTCTGTGTTCCCAGAATTGTTTGATATTTTGCATATAATGGAACTGTCCTTATCCATGTTGTGCTCTATCTATCCCCAATGCTTTTCCATTTATTTGGCAATATGTTGCATTTCCGGTACGGAGAAGCTTTTTTCTTTTTACAGTGAGTTTCTTTTTCCATATGTTTTCAGAGGGTCATTTTCATAAGTATCTATACCTGAGGTGAAGAGTTGAGGCCTTAACTGCATGTTCAAAGCTCTCAAAACCTCCAAAATAAGTCATATGTTAAATAGTATCCCAAATCAGAATTTGTTGCACTTTGAGGCATTATTTGTGTGACCCGCCTTGGTTCTCAGTTTTGGTCTAGTTATTTTGTAAGATATCTTTATCATCCTTAGAATTACTTAGCTGCAGTAGTTGTTGGTGAACTTACTTATTTCTGAAGATACCATGAACGTGATTTCCCCGATTTACTGAATCTCTGAATGTCACACTGTCACACACACACTTGGCAAAGAATGTATAGTCAGAGCAGGTACAGCGATGGGAAACACTTCACTTGAACAGCATATTCAATTGAAATTCAGTGTTCATCAAAGTAGTCTAAGTCAACTTATCTCCAAAATACGTACGGAAGAACCTAAACAAAGGCATCTTTAAAGCTTGACCTAAATGGGAACTAAAGTTAAAAGTTGTTGCATTTTACTTTAAATGCGGCTTTATTTAATTGTTATGAACATATCACTTTTAAATGTTAATATACTGATGTGCAAGCGTATTTTCAGCAGCGCGCCTAGCAGGTTTCAAGCAGTGACTCTATTATTGTAACGCGGTAGGCTTCTTCTCAAGGTTGGGCAGGAGCTTGGGCACGGGCATGGCTGGAGACCAGCCCAGGCGGGGACTACGAGCCCAGGGCTGGCTTTAGATAGAGCTGCTCCTCCTTGGAGCACAGCCCGGTGGGGACTGGTCAGAACCATTAAGGTATATTAGTGCACTCAACGCCCTGACATAAAGGCAGCTCCTCTCGTTTTTATGTTGGTCCCTGCTAAGCATTTTAAGCACGGAGGGAGTATTTTAAAGTCTCTTGTTTTTCAAACGTTCTCCTCCTAAGTAGAATAAATTTTGAGAAAACCACATATAAAGAAAATCTATCTGAAAGGCATGCACTTCATGGGTGGAGGAAAAAGGGAATGTTAAGGCAGGAAAAGATCACAGAAGGTAACCGATTAAGATAGAAAGGCTTTTCTACTAAGGTATAAGAGCATGAAAATGCCATTATCGCCTTTTCTTCTTCATGTATGACAGTAATGCTGAGAAGTCAGGTGTCTCTGGCTACTGCGATACTGTGCTCAGTTCTAGCTGCTGAAGGACTTTGAAAGTAAGAAAGTTAATTCCAGCTTGGGCCCACGGGCATTTCTGTATGCTGGCTGCTTTTTGTTTAAATATACTGCATTTAAAGTCGTATATGAAATACTGGTCTATGCAGAATAATTCTTGAGAACAGTTCCATGTGGTATGTAAACATAGTAATTTAGTTTAACTACAGAGTTGCTATTTAGAACAGTTCTAAGTCCTTTTGTTGTTCATCCTCAACCCCTAAAATCCATGGCTCTCCTGAACCCTTTTCCTTTTGCCTTGCAATTATTCTGCAAGTTTAGAACAAAACTTTTGAAAGAGGATTTTAGCAGGGGAACCGCTTATCCAGTTATCTGGCTTGGAGAGGAAGCAGAGACAGCTTGGCAGCAGCTGTTGATGAAAAGAAAGTGACTTTAAGGCGGAATGAAAAGAGAAGGGATATGTTTGACAAGAGTGAGCTGAAATGCCGTGCTAGCTGTTCTGAACAGCTGAAGGAAAATCTTCACACAGTTACTTGTGTTGTGATATGTTGGCATGTGTTCTGCCTAGAGAGAGCTAGCCTGATTAGGAAGCCCAAGTTTAACAGAAGAAGACCCTAAATAGAAGATGTTTGCACAGTGATACCCACCTACAAGTATTTGGACAGTATATGTTTGATGATATTTACAATACATTTAAAAGTTTGGTGGTTTTGCTAACCCATGACTCGGTACGAGAGGACTTACTTAAGACAGTTATAACTGAGAACTTACTACGTGAAAATCAGCAGTTAATAAATCCTAGTTTAAATAAAAGGAAAATGTTAGTACTTTGCATTTATATCTGGTAATATTTAGGCAGTAGTAGACGCTGGATTTGTGCCTATTAGACCTCAAACCACTCCATAGAATGAAGGAAGCCGGTGTTTCTGTGTGCAGCTAGATTTTTACCAGACAAAAAAACCTAACAAGCTTTTCAGGTTAGCTCCCCCGTTTTATACGTACTTGAATAATTAGTTTTCCTTTAATATCTGCCCTGGACGTTTATTAGGCTTGTAGTACTTTTTTTAATTGCTACCGGTGCAGTAATTACTGTTGTCTGTAGATGGCAGTCAAACCTTTTCAGCACATTGCTCAGAAATTTGCTCTTCCGAGGCTGTGCCTGCTTTGTGGTTGCTCACAATAATTTGTTACTCTGTCAGTGATGGGGAATGCTGATTCACAATATTCGACCTTCATTTCGTTCTCAGCGTGTGTAGAGCTTCCAGTGTTAATGGAGCATTTGTAAAGCATTCGAGAACGGATGTTTCACCGAGCGTTTGGTGAAACACAATGGGAAGACACGAAAGGCTAGATATTTGTAAAACATTTTTTATTCCTTTCCATTCTGATATTTACTCAAAGAATCATGATGTCTCCAACAAACATTATTTCTTGAACCATCGGTTAGTCATAGTATTTTGTTTGTTTAACCTGCATATTATAAGAGCATGCAACAATACCTTAAATGCACAAGGGAAAAAAATTACTGGGCTGAGATGTTCAGCTTTGGGGTAAATTTAGGCGAAAATTTGTGTATTTGAAAAATTATTAAAAAAATTACAAATAAAATTTGAAAAGGTATAATGAGAGCATACTTCACAGTGTCTCAATACAGTCACACTAATCAATAAAATTCTCCTTTTCAAAAAACTGTAAGTCTAGATTATGATCTTAATAGGAGCAATTGCTTATGGCTCCCGTGCTTTGCCTGGGAATTCCCAGGCAGAAGTACACGAATAAGCCCTTTGTACCTGGCTTGTGCGTGTATACACAGAATCACAGAATCACAGAATTATCAGAGTTGGAAGGGACCTCTAGAGATCATCTAGTCCAACTCTCCTGCTAAAGCAGGATTGCCTAGAGCACATTACTCAGGACTGCATCCAGGCGGGTCTTAAAAATCTCCAGGGAAGGGGACTCCACAACCTCCCTGGGCAGCCTGTGCCAGTGCTCTGTCACCTGAACCGTAAAGAACTGTTTCCGTGTATTTGAACGGAACTTCCTGTGTTCTAACTTGTGCCCATTGCCCCTCGTCCTGTCACTTGGAACCAATGAAAAGAGCCTGGCTCCATCCTTCTTCAACCCACCCTTTAGATACTTGTATGCCATAATCAGGTCTCCCCTCAGCCTTCTCTTCTCCAGGCTAAAGAGTCCCAGCTCTCTCAGCCTTTCCTCATAAGGCAGATGCTCCAAGCCCTTAATCATCTCAGTTGCCCTTCGCTGGACTCGCTCCAGCAGCTCCCTGTCCCTCTTGAACTGGGGAGCCCAAAACTGGACACAGTATTCCAGTTGTGGCCTCACCAGTGCCGAGTAGAGGGGGAGAATGACCTCCCTCGACCTACTGGCCACACTCTTCCCTATGCAGCCCAGGATTCCATTGGCCTTTTTGGCGACAAAGGCACATTGCTGGGCCATGGATAATTTACTGTCTACCACAACCCCCAGATCCTTCTCCTCCAAGCTATCTCCCAGCAGGTCAGCCCCTAACCTGTACTGGTGCCTAGCATTCTTCCTCCCCAGGTGCAGGACCTTGCACTTGGTTTTGTTGAACCTCATTAGGTTCTTCTCTGCCCAGCTCTCCAGCCTGTCCAGGTCACGCTGGATGGCAGCACAGCCCTCTGGGGTGTCAGCCACCCCACCCAGTTTGGTATCATCAGCAAACTTGCTGAGGATACACTCTGTCCCCTCATCCAGGTCATTAATGAATATATTAAACAAAATTGGACCAAGTATTGACCCCTGGGGGACACCACTGGTTACAGGCCTCCAACTAGACTCTGTGCCGCTGATCACAACCCTCTGAGTCCTGTCCCGCAGCCAACTCTCAATCCACCTCGCTGTCACCTCATCTAGCCCATACTTCCTCAGCTTCCTAATGAGGAAGTCATGGGAGACAGTGTCAAAAGCCTTGCTAAAGTCAAGGTAGATGACATCCACGACTTTCCCCTCATCCAGCCAACCAGTTATAACATCATAGAAAGCTATCAGATTGGTCAAGCACGATTTACCCTTGGTAAATCCATGTTGACCACTTCCAATAACTTCCTGTTCCTCAACGTGATTGGAGATGACATCCAGAATGAGTCGCTCCAATACCTTCCCAGGGACAGAGGTGAGACTAACCGGTCTGTAGTTCCCTGGGTCCTCCTTCTTGCCTTTTTTGAAGATTGGAGTGATGAACACACTTGTTCATCAAGTGGTTTTGCTAACACAGCTTGACGCATCTTGTCCACATTCAGTTTCAGCGTGGATGCATGGGCCATTCCTACGGCACACGCCAAGTACCGCAAATGACATGAACATGTGCGAAGTGCCCCATTTAGTTTTTCCTGTGTGCACTGCTGAGCTGCTCCGTGTGTGCGCAGTAGCTGTTTCTCTGCTGTGTTTGAACACTCCCAATCTGTTTACAGCAATAATTGTGTACAATGGCCTGCTATTCTTCTGGACACTAGTGCAAAATTAAAGTATAATGGTCAAATAGAAAAAAAAAGGCATGTGGGGAACAGCGTCATCCTGTTTCTGTTAAGCAGAAAGTTTATATTTTCTAATTTAACCAGTCCTCAAGCTACAGTAGCACTTATCGTCATCATCCATCACTATAATATCTGTAATAATTACCAAGCTGGCAAGCCAAATTCATCCTACCATTGACTTTGATAGAAATTCGTGATGAAGAATTACACTTACTCTGTTTAACTGTTTGAAAGCTGTGCATTATTCAGCCTGAGCAGAAATACAAACATACGTGTCAGTTCTGTTTTTTTAAGAGAAATTGTGCAAAGAATCCGAGTTTAAAAAAATTGTTAAACATTTCTTTTTAAATTATAAACTGCAGCCTTGGTCGAGTTGTTGTTTTATTATTTGGAGTTACTCAGATTTGGAGGAAGATAGAAAACACAATTCTGCCAGAACTAAGAGAAATTTTAAAGATGTGATGAAATCTCCTGAGTGGTGAAGAAGAAGCAGGGTATGAATGGATGATTATAGAGCCTGTAGCTTCTGCCCTTGTACAAAAGTGAAAATTCTGCATTAACTGTGAAAAGTTGCTCCTACTGTATTGTTGTTAATCTTAACCCTTTTCTTCCAAACTAGGGGAATTCTCACTTTCTCCCACACATAATCAAACCCCCCGAAGAAATTGTCATGTGCACCTGGATAGGGGGAGTTTGCAAAGCGTTTTGCAGAATGAGGTGGTTAGGGTGATCCCCCACACCATCCTCCACAGGGGCAGCTCATGCCAGTGAGAGGCTGAGTCCCTGCCCCTCTCCTGCCAGTAGAGAGAAGTCTTCACATCAGTTCAGTCCTCCCTTATGGTTAAGGCTGTGCTTTGTAGTCAGCTGATGGGAAATACTAATTAAAGTGCTGTTTCTGGGGTGCAGAAGCCTGGTGCAGAGCTTCACTAAACTCCCTGTCCATGTGAAATAAGAAACTCCTGTGGAATGGGAAACAACAAATATTTTTATGCATTCCTGTACAGCGAGAGCCTGGTTGCCCAGGGTGAGGGAATTTGCTTTATAAAACCCAGTTGTCTTTGAGGACAGCTAGGCCTGAGATTTCCTTGCTTGGAATTCCTTGCTGTAACCTGACGGCAGCAGGCACTGCTGAACGTGGTACCGCCGTCCATCGTGAAGTTGAGCAACTCATAAGGTTTGAGAGGGCACAGAGGAAACTAAAGAGAACTGGACCCAGTGATGCAGAATGGGTGCCCACTCTAGAAATTCAGCTCCAGGGTAATGTGTTTTATCCTGTTACTCTTCAACGCGAAATTTTTCAGGAAGGATAATGATGAGTAGGTAGTCTTCTTCTACCCTTAATGTCAGTGTTCCTATCTTTCAGATAATAATGTCTAAAAATTATGATTTAGAGAAGGAGAAATTCTACAGGTGTTACAATGGAAAAGATTTCCACTTCTGTTAGAGGAGTATTGTAACTTATTCAATAAAACTGGACACTCTTGGTGTTTTGGATTATTTATTGTCATCCAAGTGATCAGAACTTTTCTCAAATGAGCGCTTAGCCATTAACTCGCTGGGTGGGCTATCATAGTGGCTGGAGTTCTTAAGGATGTTACGCAAACTGTCTGTCCATGCATCACTTACATCAAAAGACTTTTGTAATATTCCATTCATCCTGGGGTAAGTGAAGTTTCCATAGGATGGACAGCTTTTTCTGCTAAGCCTTTTGATGTCGCATTTCATAATAAAGGAAAACAGCCCTTCTGGTAATGATTTGATCTCACAGGATAAATAAGTAAATATTCTCGGAAGTCCTGCTTACATTACTTCCACAGAGGCTGGGGTCACGCTCAAGAGTCAGTGTTAGACTTCAGTTGATACCACGTTATTTACTTAGTTGATCAAGTATAAGAATAAAAATTACATTTTCCAGCAACTTTGTCTGTATTTACAAATAATTTTTATTTTTTAGCAGAAGAGTGGCAAAACTAAATTGCTGCATTTCTGTCAAAGAGTTCTGTACAGCATAGCTTGCAAAGACACTTCTTGGGGACGTCAGAAGGGAAATATGCATCAATAAGAATGTTTATGTGGGTGAGCTGCTTTCACCAGTTCCTTATGTGAAATTTGTATGATCACAGTAAATAAATATTAGTTGCTTTACAACAGTCACGCTGTTCTGGGACATGGGATGCATATTCCCTAATCCTGCTGACAACATGTTCCAGTACAATACAACACGTAGTGATTTCTTAGAGCCTCACCTATTTTCTTTGTTATCTTTGCAAGAAGAATTAGCACCTAAACCTTTCCTGCCGGTGACTATGTTAGTAGGTTTCATACTGAATTAATTGCTTATTAGCTGATTTCTGTCATTCCCACCAAGTCGAGAGCACAGTGTTAAGTTCATGCAGCTTCTTTCAGAAGCTGTTTCATCCTAGTAATAAGTAGAACTATTTGGGGATTAGTTTGTGTAAAAGACAATTTCGTAGTAATCTAGATTGAATGCTTTTATAGCAAAGCAATACAGTTTTATGGTCACTAAGGCTCTGAGGGCCCATCTCTATTACGTTATGTTACTACTTGTGAGTCCACAATATCCAAGAAGAATCAGATAGTCAAAGCTGGAGAAAATCAGGGATTTGTAGTAGAAGAAATTATCATTTATCTCAAGATGTCAGTGACTTTATAAGCTGTATTGATCATATATATAGCACACATTTTAAATATATATATATATATATATATATAAGGTGTCCTCAGGGGATAGATAAGGTGTACGAGAATCTTTAGAATCTGAGGGTCAAAAAATCCTTATCTTAAGCAGTGGGGCACCCGAACACCAGAATGGGTATTATACATAATATAACGGTGAGGAAGCACTGTTACCACAAAACAACAAGCAGTTCGTTACCCTGATCAACATCACGAGAGGAAGGGAAGCTTACTCACAGGAACCTTATTGCAGCTTCTTTCCCCTTTTTCCAGTAGAGGGAGTAATTTTGCCTATGGAGTTCCATCAGATGTCAAATCGATGCGGCTCTGAGGGGCTTGATACAAGCATGAGACCATCTGCAGATCCTCAAAGCTAAAGCTCAAGCAAAAGTGAAAGGCAATGCAGGTGCTATAATAGCAGATCTTTAAGGTCTCAGTCTAGTGAGTGTGGCCATATAGAACAGCTGAAATATCTCTATCCCATGAAAAGCGGGCAAGAAGACATGCTCCTGTAGTCATGGCCAGGTGATGGAGCATGTAAGAAATCTGAAATACTGATATAATTTAAATTTTGTGTTACGTTTTTTCATCAACCAACACATGATTTTGGTCTGTCACTGATAAATTATCACTACAGAAGTATCCGTATATTTCTACTTTTGCTATTCATAGGGATAATGTTACTTCTCCACTCTTGTTCGCTTTTCTGATGTTGAGTCACCATGTAGTGTTAATGCACAGGCTGCTAGTATCTTCTTATAGATTATCTCCTAGTGTTTGCCAAAACTCAGATATATGAGCAATACTATAACATATGTTAGAATGCTGCTACATTATCTCACACCTCCTGTCCTCATTGCAAACAGTGAAATGTTCTGTTTATCGCTTTAAAGTATGAGTATGAGATTTCTATCAGCTAATGCCTTCCAGCTCTTTTTTCATTATACCCTATTTATTCCCAACTTCACAGACAGTTGGGGACCACACACGATGAGGAATAGACAGCAACATGCCCAAGTTGCCTGTTCATTGCTTTTCTGTGTGTCTGACTGTGAAGCAGATTATACTGCTGCCTCTCTCTGCTTCATGCTTTTCATTGTCATTTTCCAACTATTATTATTCCCATTTTCTGCCTCTTTTCTTCCTCTCCCTTTGTTCTGTCCACTCATGCGTGCCATTGTGCTGTAATTAAAAGGTAGATACCTATTACTTCTCCTAATTAGCAAATCTCCCATTGCCCATTTCCCTACTAATGGCTTTCCTCAGCCCTGTCTTGATGGAGAGAAGAATCTCAGCAGTTGCTGTTACCCATAAATTCAGGCCCTAGCAGCAGCTGCGCAATGTTAATCTGAAGTTTCCAAAACATTCTTAAATTAGTTTATCTTTTGGAGGACGAAATCCATGGGCTTTCATAACAAGAGCGACTAAATGGTTTTCCTTTACAGATAATTAAAATTATACTATCCATTGAATGTTCAGCTTCTGGTTTTACTCCACCACTGTCACTTTGTTTGGTTACTTCCATGTGTGAGAGTATGTGCAAGAATATTTTAAAAGGGTCTTTTTGTTTCCATTTTTGGCAGTTTTCTCATGACCTACTTCTTCGTATCTTCCAGGCAGCTAATGTTCCATGCACAGTAGATTAACAAGTCCTTTTCAATACTTAATTGGATTAATTATTGGTATACGTGAAACCAGAGCCTGACCTTGCCAGATTCATATGGCAAGCATAGTTTCAAGCAAATTGGGGTCCTGATTGCATTTGAAAATTACTAAATAAGATTTTCATAAATACCGGCTTACTAATAATTACAGTTAACTGTGGTTAAATTTACCTGTATAATTTTTGATAGTCTAATCAACAGGCTATAGTAGAATTTGATACACTGGTGGATGTGATTTTGTTCACATGGTGATTTTTTTCCTATTGTATAGAAAGTGTCTTTTGAAAGTGACATGTGGATTTGTAAGAATCAGACAAACGGGTCATAACACAAAGAAAAGAGAGACTGTTCCTTTTGGTTATTCTTTTATTGTCCCATGTAGGTCATGTCAGTATTTTGTTCTAAATAAAATATGATTTGTAACAAAGACACTAATGTAAAAGTAGATCTGAAGAGACTCTGAAGAATGACCATGAAAACCATAAATGCTGGGAGTGATGGTGAATGGTCAGTGAAATAAGTAATGAAGAGTTTGGGTTGTGTATTAGCCAGAGGGAGAAACCAGGAATGTATAAAGTATATGTTTATGTGCAGAAAAAAAACCAAACCTGATTGTGTTCAGTCATGAAGAAAGGCTTAAAAACCATGATGGTTCATCATAGACTAAGCTATATTTTCATTTTTCCACTTTATTTGGAATCTTTTTTTGTATTAGTGGATTTGTAACTTCAAGCAGTCTTAAAAGAGGACAGAATCAAGGCCAGTATGTGATAGCAAAAGCAAATCTAGAAGACAAAAACCACCTTGATAACCAAAGAAAAAATTGAGTGAATGACCACTGTGCCTAAGAGGGCCCCATGTAACAAAATTGCAAATTATATGACCAGATGACTAAATCATGTCACCTACTTCAAAACATTGCTCAAAGCAGCTCAAACCCACTGAGGTGCTATTTTGATGGGAAGCCAGTTGTTGAAAAGACATCATATATCATGTTCTTCTCAATTCTTTCTAAGTTAATAGCTAGGCAGAACTCGCAGCTGGTGGACAACCATTTATTCAAAGCAAATGAAGGAACCAGGAAGGCTCTTTTTGGAATAAGATAGGTGAAAGAATAGAGAACAAGTTCTAAAACACAAGGCATATGCATCAGTAGAAATTAACTTGTGTGGTTGGAACATTTTGCTGGGGATGATAGAATTTTATGTGTCCCAAGGAGAGAAGAGAGAGGGGAATAAGCAAACATGAGATAATTAACCACTTTGTTTTACTTCACGGCTGGAATGGGACGGGAATCTTCCCTTAGTCAATAATTGTGGGTCAGGTGGCAAGAGGTAACTTGGAAAGCACAGGAATACAAAGACTTAAGATTGTCTGGGAGTAAACAAACAGCATTGAATCCCACGAACACCCAGCCATCCCATCATTTACCCGGGGATACGGGATGTCTGCTCCACCCAAAGGACAGATTTTTCTGATGAAAAGTGTTAGCATTGCCACCCCCCCACCCCCCCACCCCGGCCCCCAATATCTATCCCTGGTCCTTGCCCAGATAGTCTCCAAAGACTTAGAGCATTTTATTGTGTCCTGCAACAGTTTTAGATACTGCTCTGGTCCATGGCCTGATAGAGAACTGCGTGTTCCAGGTCAGCCCAGGCATTCGCCTTTCACCTCTGTATAGAAGCAGGTGTCCAACGGGGGACTTACAAATGTTTTCACTATGTTGTATGAGGCCGAGTGGGTCCTCCCTACGTGTGCTTTTAGGACACTCCACAGTGTCCAGGTTCAAAATCAGGAACACTCATCGTTGAAAGTAAGTTCAGACATGATTTCTCTTTTTGAGATAAAAAAAAAATAAATAATAAAATTCTAAAACAACAACTGAAGCCCTGGTTCATGACAGGTCACCTTCTTTATTTAATGTGTTCCTGCAATGACAGCAAAGTTGGAAAGAGAGGGATCGAGAAGTCATACACATGTAAATGTGTCCCATGAAGATACATTAGTCCTCTAAATCTAACATATACATGCACTTTATCTTCCCACTACCTCTTTCCTAGGTGTGCCTAATCCAACACAAAATACGTGAGAGGCAGATAGAGAAATAATATCTAGCTGAAAAGCCTAGATACAGAACTGTCTGTTATAGGTAAATCCACACTTAAAAAGTTTTTCATAGTTACTGCTATTTGTTACTTCTGGGGTGGTTTTAAAATATTGCAAGTTGTGCTTGAGTATAATCAGTGATCTCGGTACGGTAGTGTACTTCAATTAGAGACAATTACATGAACGTTTTCAAAAGGTCTCCGCGGGAGATAAAAGACTGAGATCTATAACAAAATCTATCCTCACATTAAGTCGTGCTCTTTAATTGGTGCAGATCCTTGCAGTCTCTTACCTTGGAGCAGAGTTTTGGGTAGATGGGTGGTTAATGCGTTCCTGAACCCTCATCTTAACGATTGCCAAGTCATTAATTCACTGTGATACACAGAGCCCTACCCTTGACCTGGGAGAGGTTAAAGTGATGTTCGTATATTAATTATTTTGTACAAACACGTACCTTGCCTTCTGCTTTATGCAGACCAATATATGGCATTAATACTTTGCAGCTCATTACTAACTTCTAGCTGAGATCAGACATGACGGCAACTAATCACTTCAGGATAATTATTAGTTTGGATATTTCAGCTTCCCAACTTTGAAAAACAAAAGCTTTCAGGATGTATTTGATAGTAAAAGCTATCTATTCTTAAAATATGTTTTGTTAACGTCAGACTGGTTTCCTAAAGCCTTGCGTAAATGTGATTTCAGTAGAGAAGGAGTGGAATAGAAGCAAATAAGGAAGTTGGATGAAATGGTGTTCGCCACTTAATCAATAAGTCTAAAGCATCAGGTCTTCAGCCATCTCTGTGTTATAAAATCCTATGAATTAGTGATGGAAAGGTCACATTTATCTTCCTCTACCTACCTGAATTTTTTTTCCACCATAACGTATTCTTGGTTGTGTTTATTTAGCAGAATTTTAAATTGATTGAGCTTTGATGCTTCTAGCATTTAGGTTGTAAGCTTTCTTTGTTCTGTGCCTGTGTGCCCAGTGCTACTAAAAGGATATAATCAAAGGTGAACTTGATCCTAATTGTACTAATAGGTCATTCCTGACATAGGAAGAAAATGTAAGGCTATGTTGATCTTCTGTTTAGAAGCATGAATGGAAAACGGGTATTTTTATCACAAGGACAAATAAGAATTAACTCCTTTGAAATCCCGTGGTAGCCGTGGACCAAGCCTGCAGCTGAGCTTGGCTTGCTGCGGCCAGGAGCAGGAGTCACTGGGATTTCCCACCACACCCTCGCCCTCTTGTTGCCAGGAAGATTTTAGTTCAGATGAGTAGTAAGATTTTACTGAGCTCAACCTTATTTACAGGTCTAGAAAGTTTTGCATTGCAAAATAATAAAATGAGAGGAGACCTCTCTGAAGATAACCTTTCACAGCCATCAGTTTTACATCGTGCTGCAGTGCGTGACACTCATCCACATCCACAGAGCTGTGGTACCTTTCACAGCATTTGCTAATGCTTTACACCTTTCAGGTTTGATTTTTTTTATCTTTATACGTAGAACGTTCACTTTTGGAGGCAGGAACACAACAAATACCACTTTGCCAATCTAAGCAGTCTGCCCATCATTCTTTCCTCCAGTGTTCACCATGGCAAGTGTCCTTACTAACCTTCACCAGCTCTTTGTCTGGAAATGCTGAGATGCACGAGTGTTATTAGTGAGCCTGATAAATGTCAGATTCCAGTAGATAGTCTGTTTATCAAAGGAAAAAAGAAGCAGTTTATTTTTCTAACCTCTGAAGTTACTGACATGTTATCCTCAAAATGTTATCATATTCTACTGGATTCTGATAGCATTTAGCTATGTATAACAGTCATCCCCTTTTCAAAATTAACTGCCTAATTAGTTAATATAGTTTTACAAAACCGGAAACATTTTTTTATAAAGCAAAACCAAATTGATGTGAGCTTTTATTTTTCAGTAGTTCATTGTCTGCTTAACTAGTCCATAGTTGTATACAAGTTTCTCACTTGTAGCTTCTTTAGCTCCTGAGGTGCTGCACTATTTGTGATGCTTACAATACGCTAAACATTATAAACAGAAATTTGAAGAAAAGAACTCATCTGAGGAATTTTTAGTATAAATAATCCACTTCGGCTTCAGCTCCAGCAGACACCTTTCCTGCCTGAAGTTTCCACTGAACATTGCATCATATTACCCTTTCAGAATATTTTAGGCAATTTAGGATTTTATATTTCATAGTATAAAGTTTGATATTGCTTTGGGTTGCTGGCTGAGATACATATATAGCAGGTGACACCAACTTTGGACGTTATCACTTGCCATCTGTGATGAAAATGTAAGCGTTGTAGCTTCACTTGGCTTATTTCATATTTCTCCCCAATTTAGTCTTCAGTTGACCACAAGAAGTCGTAGTGACGCTGTCCTAACATGCACTGAGTGACCTTGGGTGCAAAATAAACCTACATAGGTCCGTTACTTAGACAATCTGGTATATCACACAACTGTAGTCAAACACACAGGGAACACCAAACTACAGAAAAGAACTGATTTGTAAGACTCCATTTGGCACCATCCTAATTTTTCAGCTACTATGCAGGTAAAGAGGTGAAGAAGTTGTATCTGTAGTAGCTAGCTTTCAACCAAGGTCTAACGTTATGCTTTCAAAACCTCAGATTAATTTATTGCATTTATTTTAGGGGAGAGAAGCATGATTTTTAAATAGAATTGCAGTTCTATAGAGTAAAATAAATGGGTAGAGTCGCCTGTAATTTAATTTTCAGTTGTTCTAGTCTGAAACAAAGGGAGTTGGGATGTATTCTCAACTCAGGCTTGAATTTCTGCTTTCTAATATTGTTTCATGCCTGCTTGTCAAAACTTTCAACTAAGCATTGTAGATTATTTTTATCAAATGGTAGAAACAAATCCATGAGGTTAAGAATAGGCTTTTGTTTGATAATTACAAACTAACATGCTTTGAATAATCTAGCGAATTATGAGATGCCGTTTACTCACTAATTGAGTGGGGTTTCGTAGAATCCTAGAATGGTTCGGATTGAAGGGACCTTTCAAGGCCATCTAATCCACCCCCCTGCAATAAGCAGGGACATCTTCAACTAGACCAGATTGCTCAGAGCACCGTCCAACCTGACTGTGAATGTTTCCAGGGATGAGGCCTCCACCACCTCTCTGGGCAACCCAGGCCCATGTCTCACCACCCACAGCGTAAACAATTTCTTCCTAATATCTAGTGTAAATCTACCCTCTTTTAGTTTAAAGCCATTCCCCCTTGTCCTGTTGCAACAGGCCCTGCTAAAAATGTTTGTCCCCATCTTTCTTATAAGCCCCCTTTAAGAACTTGGAGGCTGCAATAAGGTCTCCCCGGAGCCTTCTCTTCTCCAGGCTGACCCTCCCCACCTCTCCCAGCCTGTCCTCCCAGCAGAGGGGCTCCAGCCCTCCCAGCATCTCCGGGGCCTCCTCTGGCCCCGCTCCAACAGCTCTGTGTCCTTCTGCTGTGGGGACGCCCTGAGCTGGAGGCAGCACTGCGGGGGGGTCTCCCCAGAGCAGAGCGCAGCAGACGGGCACAATCCCCCCTCACCCTGCTGGCCACGCTGCGGGGGATGCAGCCTGGGATGGGGTTGGCTTTCTGGGCTGTGAGCGCACATTGACTGCTCATGTCCAGTTTTTCATCCACCAACACCCCCAAGTCCTTCTCGGCAGGGCTGCTCCCAATCCCTCCATCCCCAGCCCGTATTGGTACCGGGGGTTGCCCAAATCCGGGTGCAGGACCTTGCACTTGATCTTGTTGAGCCTCATGAAGTTCACACGGGCCTGTTTCTCCAGCCTGTCCAGGTCCCTCTGGATGGCATCTCGTTCCTCAGACATGACAACCGCCCCACTCAGCTTGGTGTCATCCACAAACTTTTCTTAAGATGGAATGAGACAGATGGATTAATTGTGGTACATGACCAAGAATAAATGGTTTGCTAGGTCACGTTTTTGAACATAATTTTTAATAAGGCCAACGCTTTCTCAATAAGATTTGCAAAGCTTTGTGTAGTGGCTTCCTATGCAGACAGCACTGTTCAGAAAAGTCAAGTACCACTGATAAATTAGGAACATTTATTAGTCATCTCAGACTGTAAGTTCTTTTTCCATTTCCTATCCTACCAAGACTTCCCTGCACATCAGGTGGAAATCTGGAGACGAATATTTTCCTTACAGTTTGTTTTAAGTCTCAGTCCCAACTGCGTGTTCCGTTCAATAGCATAATTGCCCTCTCTTTGTTTGCCATGACCCAGCAGAATAATAGCAGCTGCTGCACTCTCAGATGATACGGGATTTCTGAAGCTAATTCATTTTTTTAATTTCTATCTTTGGGTTTATTTTTGCTTGTTTATTTTTTTACATTTCCTGTTGGAATTACTGTGCTCAGAAAAACAATCTAAATTTGAAATCCAATAAGAACATGGTTTATGTAGTGAGATTCTAGGATGTGTTTATTGTTGTCATATACAAGAAATTCAGTTCCAGGCTTAATCCCACTGCTAAGAACTGGTTTGCTAACTTTCAGAGTTGAATATTTTCCCTAAACTGACTGTATCATTACAATAAGTAGCTTAAGGGCTACACCGTACTCTGAATAGTTTGGTCTTTAAAATATTTTGAAAATGGTAACATGGAAAATATATTTAATAAGGGGAATGATGAATTTACCATTCCTCTGAACAGATCAGTAGTAGGTAAAAAGCAAATGTTTTTTATATAAAGCCTATTTCACCTACAGGTGATGATGAATTTGGATGAATTTGGACTCAGCCCATGTAATTGTTTTTTGTTCTATGTGATATTAACATATTCCCCCCCCCCCCCCCCCCCAACCATTTGGACTGTAAATACTGTAAAACTTTCTATGTTTCACTAAAACACATAAACATCAGTGTTGATAATATAGCTGTATTCTAGATCATATTACAGAACTTTGTTGGACTGTGTGGAATTTTTCCTGTTCTTTTCTAGATGTTTTTTCTTTCATTGTTTAGTGTTTAAAATCAGAGAAATACAGGAGGAATATGTTACTTGCATTTGTCCCAATTTTTACTTTGGCTGCTAAAATATTCCTCCTAATTTTAATAGGTGTGGAGCCAAAATTACAGAGTATGTTAAATAATAAGTATTCTTTTAATATATCCTTCTGTTTTCATTGGAATTTCAGCAAGTATGGAAGTCTGTTAAAAATAAGGAAAAGTTCTGTAGATCTACTGTACCATTTGAAAAAAAAAAATTATGATGTCCTCTGTTTTCACAGTTGACCGCCCCTTCCTCAACGTACGGAGTTTTCTTTCTCTCTAAGCCCATGGAAAGCGCATGCTATTTGTTTATTTTAGAGGTTTGGAGGTTGTTGTTTTTTTGCTTTGGCAGACTTTATTATGGTAGTATAGATCATCAAGGTAGCACTTTGTGATTCTCAATCCACTTTGGGAATGGGGAGATTTTTCTGCTGAGCGTGATAAGATTCTCATCAATTTTGGCCCTGTATTTTTTTCTTGTTATTGTTGTTTTCACACTTCTGTATAAAATGATTAAAGTTATGACTCCGTAATTGTTCTTGTCAGTTGGTCATTTCTTCTCTTTCTCTGTCCATGAAAGTTCTTCCTATCGTGTAGTTCGGTCAGTGCTTAGTAACATTTAAGGAGACTTAAGCAGAGCTATGAGCAGAGAGCGAGTTTGAACCAAATACAGCTGCTGAGTGGGTGTGCATCATGGCAGAAATTAGCTGGTCATTAATAGACAAATCATGGAAAAGACTCACAGAACAATTAGGATTGGAGGGGACCTCTAGAAATCATGTAGTACAACTCCTTGCTCAAAGCTCCCTGTGTAAATGACAGAATATACAGAGAACTGTGTGTTTTATATTTCATTCTCATCAAACAAGTATATACTTAGGAGTGACTAGTTTATTGTACTTCTGGTGTTTCTGGATGGATTTGAAATTCAGAACAGGATTTGGAGAGTTCTGATATAACTCAAGTTGTCCCAAATTATAAATCAAAAGCTTCCCATTGAAATAGATCGTAATTGAACAATAGTCTAAATGCTCTAAATAGTCTAAATAATTCCACCCACCATTTAAGTCTCAAAATGCTACATTTAGTGATTACACTTGGAGGTATGAATTAAGATACTTCTGACAGTTCAGCTCTGCAGATACTATTGTTGCCTGATGAATTTTAGAAAACACATTTCATAGAATCATAGAATCACAGAATTGCGGAGGTTGGAAGGGACCTTTAAGATCATCAAGCCCAACCATGAGCCTACCCTGACAAAACCCCTTCTAAACCATGTCCCTAAGTACCACCTCTACCCTTTTTTTAAACACCTCCAGGGATGGCGAATCCACCCCCTCCCTGGGCAGCCTGTTCCAGTGTTTGATAACCCTTTCAGGGAAAAAATGTTTCCTAATATCCAATCTAAACCTGCCCTGACTTGACTTGAACCCATTTCCTCTGGTCCTATCACTTGTCACCAGGGGGAAGATGTCAGCCCCCACCTCTCTACACCCTCCTTTCAGGTACTTGTAGAGGGTGATAAGGTCTCCCCTCAGCCTCCTCTTCTCCAGACTGAACACCCCCAGTTCCCTCAGTCGTTCCTCATAAAATTTGTCCTCCAGACCCCTCACCAGCTTTGTAGGCTGGTTTACTTATTTGGTTAATTTCAGCTGTTCCAATGCAGGTATTTTACTTTTATGAGTAATTCTGGGTGATGTGGAGAGAATATTCATTCTTAATCACTTTGGTTTTACATATGTGTTTTTAACTTAACAGTTCTATAAGATATAAAAACTTAGAGTTAACCAACACATTAAGTTTTTAATATTGTTTTCTAAGCTGTTTTCAAGCAATTCAAGTGAAATAACAAAACGAGACATTCTCTCACACGCAAATAAGCTGCCCAGAATAACTGTGTAGGTGTCTCTGTTTGAGATGCACACTGTCACCATTTCCTGCTGAAGACTGAAGTGCTGAAATGCTGTGCTAGAGGTTCTTCTTGCAGAGCAGGTTTGACCAAAAGCAAGACTACTGCATATCTCTCACAGAATCCTTCAGAACCCTAATCTCCACCTTCCTTTAATTTTCTAATCTGTTTCTCTCTCACGCGGTGTCTATTGATGTGATCACCTGTTCCTTTCAAACTTAACTTTGATTTAGAATATGGATCGAGATCAAGCAGTGTAGTGTAAGGTTCCAGTATCTGAAGGGGGCCTACAAGAAAGATGGAGAGGGACTTTTTTACAAGGGCTGGAGTGATAGGATGAGGGGGAAAGGCTTCAGACTGGAAGAGGGGAGATTTAGAATAGATCCTAGGAATATATTTTTCCCTCTGAAGATGGTGAGCCCCTGGCGCAGGTTGCCCCGAGAAGCTGTGGCTGCCCCATCCCTGGAGGTGTTCAAGACCAGGTTGGACGGGGCTTGGAGCAACCTGGGCTGGGGGGAGGGGTCCCTGCCTAGGGCAGGGGGGGTGGAACTCGATGATCTTCAAAGTGCCTTCCAACCTAATCCGTTCTATGATTCTATGATTCTATGACTGTTAATTCCTGTCAATGGTGTCCTGCTTCATGTGAAATGAAGATACATTTGGTAATTAGGTAGCTCATCTATATCTAACTTTTCAAGTCTATGGTGATAAAATATTTTCTTTATTTTACATAGAAAAGTGGAGAAAAGCAGTATACCATAGTACAGGAAAAATACTCCTTTTGTTTAAAAAAACTTTTAAAAGCAAACAAGCGAAAAGAACCGATCATGGGCTTTATACATTGTGTTGAAGTTATTAATAGGATCAAGAATAACAACGGAAAATACTTCTGATAAATCCAAGTGCTTACAAAACTGAAGCTGCTGTTATAACTGGCCACTCCTGAGCTAAACAGGAAGCAGACTCCAAACAGTTTTGTGAGAAACTAGAAAAAGGAAGCAATCCAGCCCTGTGGTCACTCAGTCCTGTTTGATTTATACCCGACTTTGGTTTACATGTGACTGCCAAGCTATGCCAGCTACATGCTGCTGAAGTCTGTAGGGCCAACCTTGCCATTCAGATTCCATGTCAGTAACTGTTCACAGGGGTCAAAACAAACATTTTATTTTGCAAATCTTTGTGATAAACAACGAGAAAAAGTTATTAGCATGGTGAGTAAATAATAAAATATGAGCTGAGAACAAAATTCGTCTTGCCATAATTAAACATAAATTTCATCGCTGAGAAAGTCTACATCCTCGAAGTACTGGACTAATAAATTGTACATGAACATATGTCAGCATAGACTTTATGCCCTGTGTTATCTAGGTATTTTTGTTAGACAAAGATGGAGCTGCATGAGCACATCAGAGAAGTTTTACCTTTTCCGCAGCTGTTCCAGATGTTCAGAAAGGCTGACTTCAGCTCAGTCAGCCGAACCTCCCCGTGCTCCCTTCCTGTGGTGAGAAAGTCTTCCTCAGCATCAGAGCAGTCAGGTTAGACTCCTGCTTTGAATTGCTTTGTGGGGAAGTCTATCTCTCATTCTCGTCTATAGTGAGATCATATTCGCCAGGTTGAATTTAGCCTTTGTGACTGAGTTTCTCCACTTCTCGTTAGTGGTGTCTTCATCCAGCTAGTATCAAAACAAAGCAGAACCTAATCAGCTTTTGAAGTGTTAAAGCATACATCTGCTCATTCCCACGAGCGGTAGTCACAAAGTTGTCCAACAATAACAAATCTTTCTGCATTTTTTTAATATTAATTCAGAATATAGGTGATGAAGATAAAGTAGCTTCTAAAATTTTGTAAGGAGAAAAAGATATGCTGAAATGTATAGAAAGGGAAACATCAATGTTTATTTTTGCTTAGATGGTTACACAAGTAGTCCAACTATGTATTTTTTAACTAGACATCTAAAGATTGTCTAGCTATCTTGGATTAGTAATTTAAAGCATATAAATTATGGGATAGAACAACAGAAATGAAATTGCATATGGTAAGAAACTTCTTTAGTAAAAAGCTTAGTTACGAGACTAACTGAAAGTTATTGATTCGGGTACTGGACCTGACACATTTGTTTTTCTTAACTCCAGTTTTTCATCATTAAATCATGATTTGATTTCTTGAGAAATGTCAATATGGAAATAGTTCAAATTTAGAATTTCTTTCAAAATCACTGTTCTAAGAAGCGTGTGTTTATAATTATAAAAGTAATTCCATTCCCTTGACTGAACAAAATAAAAGAAAAATTATTTTTTTTTTGTTTTGACATTAGTCTATTTGTCTGAATGGCATTATAGTGTCTAAACTATGACTTTTTGTAAAGACTTAGATGATGAATGCTAAATTAATTTTATTAATGGATAACTAATAATATATGAAACTGCGTATGATAAACTATTTAAGTCATATGTGATAGTGAACACATACAGGGCAAAAACTTATTGTAGATTTTGTCGTTGGGGTGATAATTGCTGTGAAATTCCATACAATGCCATCCTGCTTGAGTCCGTTGGCCAAGTTGCAGGCGGTTCCAAGACAACACAAGCACAATAGTAATTTTATATCCCCACCTGATATAATCACAGATAGACCGTGTGGATTGTTTTTTTTTACAGAACAGAAATTAAATGGTTGGGCTGCAGTTCCCGGAAAAGTTGCTCTCACTCATTATTTCTGGCTTATTTATGTTTAAAAAATAATAACAACTAAGAATAAGACACTATTCAGTAACTTGTATTGCCGGAAATGATGACAGTGTTAAATAGATTTTCTTTTTGTAAAAAGGTCCAATTACTCCATTATTAATGATATTATTTAAGTACTCATTAAATGTGACATTATTTAATGGGTTCATGTTAGTTTAAAACCTTCATTAAAGGATTACTGTGGGGGGTTTTGTAATCTTGTATTTTTCCATCCATCCAGTGTTATATTTCTGTCCGTACGAATTCGGAAACTTTTTTATTTGGACAGTGAATTTGGGATGTCGAGCCCTTGGTGAAGGTGAAGATTGTGTAGTTTTCAGGTGATATAAGAGGCTGGAAACAATTTAAGCTTCATCGGTTTCCATTGTCCTCTTTGAAATTATTGTATGATGTTAAGGTGATGTTTATTTGTTCTGTGGCCCTTAATATCAGGTGGCAATTTCCTGTCTTGATAAGAGTGTCCCATTGAACAGTACTGAGTTTCACAAAAGACCAGTGGCAGAAGCAGATGCAATCCCAATATGAGGAACAGGGCAACCAGGTACTTCTGTATTTAATTGTGAGTGCATTTTCTACCCTGTGTAGTTAATAGAGAAGAATTAACATACAGTTGGCATTGCTGTTGTTTCCTTGGTGTTGGACAACTGGTATTTTAATATCCTAGGATTGCAGGAAAAAGTCTTACGTGTCTAACACTGTTATGTGTTGTAGTTTTTCGTACTTGTAATCATCTTAATTATACCTACAGCTAGATTGGTAAGGATGATATTATTGAAATATTTTTGCCAAAAATTAGAAGAATTGCCCTCCTTTGATAAATTTTCTGAATTATGACTATTAAGAAGTGGGTTTCCTCTGACTGAAGTTTTGTTCCAAAGAGAGGGGTAATATCAATAGCCAATAGCTGTCACTCTTCTACTTACTATAAGTTGCTATTTGAGTAAGTTCACTTATTTCATCAGGCCTGCTTAGAAATAAGTATCTCAAGATGGGAGGATCCAATTCTGGAATCTGTTTCAGAACTGGGAAAATCTGAGCGCAGTACACTGACATTGGATCTTGTATTAAGGGTGTTTTTGAGGATCTTTGGTGGATTAATATCGTTCCTCAGGGATCACTGTGCGAGTGAAAAATAAAATATAAAAGTATAAAGTATACGAAACTATCCATATTCTAAGCGTGTCTAAACTGTACCAGACTAACAACCGAACTCTTTGTGTATGCACGCGTAGAGATATACTTATATCTAAGTGTGTATATATAGATATGTATAGGAGGTAGATCTATATATATAGATACAGTTATAGAGAAAAGAGAGAGCAAAAGACAGAGACTAGCCAGACCAGACAAGCTAGACTAAACTAGCTGAGACAGATTAGAAGACTAAGCTGAAAACATAAGCACTGGTGTAACTTACAGCAAAAAGAAGCTACACAAAATGACAGACTACAGAATGCACGCATGTTTAATTTTTTTTTTATTAGATCTTTTCTATGAAAGCGTTAACAAATGTGAGAACCTGCTGGTTGCCTTCCTGGGTTTTCTCCAATTTACTCCTGAAATCTCACCCGTTCAGGAGACTGTGTTTGCTTCTAATTTTTGCAATGCCAACTGTTTTCAAAGTATTTCAAGTGTGTTCCAAGGTGGATTTATATTGAAGAAATGCCATCTCCTACTTCTATTAAGATTCTGATTACATGTGCTGTAGTTGATCTAGTTACTTAGGCTCTTGTAGGCCTTCCAGATGCATGAGGCCTGGACCATTTTCCTCTGAATTGTCCCACAGTGATTCAAAGTGAAGAGGCCAGAATACCCTCACTAATTTTCTTTGCCAGGTTAAAGAAAACCTGTTTCATAAGCGGAGAGACCAATAGGTTTCCTTCCATGGTATTTACGGAAGTTTTCCTTGTTTCTCTTACTTCCTTAAATCTCGATCAGCTGCTGCTTAACCATGGCTTGTATAACGTTCAAGCTCATTATAGCCACCTCTCCACTCCATCCTCTTCTGCTTGCCACTTGTGATATATTGAAATTCAGTATTTGCTCAATTTATTTTTTTCCTTCTTTCTTCAGCAGTCTCCCTGTCTAAACCCACCTCACTCCTTCACTCATCATTACCATCCCTGACCTCTTCATATCTAGTCCTTAGCTCTGACTGTATGCTGGGTGCTGTAATTTGACATTCTGCTGCTCTCCCGTAAAAGCCTTTCTCCTTCTGATACCTCCCTGCCACTCCTGTTACTCCCACGCTAATCCCACCATGAGCTTCTTTGATTTACTTGAGATAATTAACTCTGTTATGTCCTTTTTTATTCAACCAGTAGCCCACATTAACTCGTCAAGTGATGGTCACTGGTTGTGGGGCACTGTACTCAGTACGCTTTGATGCTGTGGGAGCCCTTTTAGAGAGCTCCGTTACAAATGCCTTCTCTGTGGTGGTACGCGTGAGCAGCTCGTCTTCTCCTTTCCCATGAAACGTCACAGCAGGATGCCATTCGGGTCCAAAACAACTTCATTCCGTGGTAAACAAGCCTTCTCCTTTGAATTGTCCCATTGGTCTGCTGTAATTGTGTAGATGAATGTGGCGTGTACAGTTCAGGCATGTCTTCAGTACCTAATAAGCTCTGATGAGAGAACATTGGGACTACCTGTAGTTTAGATTGAGATGCTGCAGCCAGTAGCAGTAGGGTAGGAGGTTGTATTTTGACGAGACCTAAAGAGTGATTAGAGTTGGACATTTGAAATTAATTAGCAGTAGCAACTTGAAGAGAGAGGATCCATCATCGTTATCCTAAAATTTCTACATTTAAGTGATTTCTCTTTTGGGAAAATTTTCCCTTTCGACTATCACATTTTTTTGTGGGAAACCATAACAGAATGAAAAAGTTTTTAACAGAAGTGATATGATTTTCAGTTCTTTTTTAGAAGCTGTAAAGTTAAACACAAGAAGAGGTGTACAATGTCAAGGGTATTTTTATACTTAATACTCAAAATTAAATACAGAATAATACTGTGTTTTCCATTTATTAGCCTGCTTGCTTTTGATTACAAACCATGTTGAAGTTTTAAAAAACTGAACATGCTGTTATTGTTCATTTAGTTCTTTGATTAACCAGATATGTTGTTGGTTACCTCAATAATGTCATTGTATGCTGCTCCAGATGACTATGATTTAACAGAATCTTTTTATCTCAGCTGAATAGGTACCTAAGCCTCGCTTCAAAAATAGGGACAAATATAATATGTAATCTAAGCCTACAACTCAGTTTAAGGTATATCAAGGCAATTCCTGTAAAGTCCTCACACCTAATTTCTGAGCTGCATTTGCTTTTGTCCTTTTTTCAGTTTTGTGGAGTTGAATTTTGGTTTATTTGGTAAGGTAATCACTACTCAGTGCTATTCTTCCCACGTGGGGTTCTGCAGCACGTGAGCAGATTTTACCCTGCTTCCCCTTTGAAAGGCTGTTTGATGGAAGGACCCATGTGCTAGGCGCCTTTGCAGAATATGCATGTGTCATTAATACTTAATTGACCTGACTTTTAACATTCAGATTAGCAGTGTGGTGCTGTTCGTGCATTTCTCCTCAGTCTCATCTACTTATACTTTTTAACCGTTCTATGCGAACCTCCACCTTTGATTCTCGTCTGCAGAGAACTCATTTTTCTATTGGTAGCAAAACCAGGATAAAACAAATTACATCATTAATTAAGAAATCATATTGGACATTTTAGTACTTAGGAAGGCTCTAGTGCCCTCTTCTAGGTAAATGATATCTTTCTCTAAGATATACAATCATATTTACAAATAAAGGCAGCTTGGAAGGAAATAAAAAGAACATACACTTACGAAATTGCCAGTGTCAGGAATTCATATTTTCTAAACTGTTGAGCCTGATTTCCAGCAAATTGGGCTGCTTTTCAATTTAATATACAGTGGAAAGGAAAAAGTATATCTATAGTTATATTTGATGTTCTTAAGGTGTTTTTGCAAAGCAGAGAGTTTTGACTGTGATCATGTAAAGACTAAATATTTTTGTGTATACGTTTGTATAGCTCAAATAAGACTCATACTTCCAATGTGCTTTTTTTCCTTCTGTTGGTTTTCTTTTCAGTATACTGTACCGGGTATGGTCAGGACGAGGTTAATTTTCCCGATAACAGCCTCTATAGTGCAGTGGTGATAACGGAACGGTGTTTTGGCTGTTGCTGAGCAGTTCTTGCACAGCACTGAGTCTTTCTATTTTTCCCACTCTGCCCCTACAACAAGTTGACTGTTGGTGGGCAAGAAGCCGGGAGAGGACACAGTTGGGGCAGCTGACCCCAATTGACCGAAGGGATATTCCAGACCATATAAAGTCATATTTAGAAATAAAAAGTGATGGGTGGGGGGTTGGTCTTGCTTAGAGACTGGCTGGGCATCCGTCTGCTTGTGGGAGGTGGCGAGTGGTTGCCTTTTCATCACTTGTTTTTTTTCCCTTTCCTTTCCTTACCAATTTGTCTCTATCTTGACGCGCAAGCTTTCTTGCTTTTGCTCTTCCGATTCTTTCCTCCGTCTCGCTGGGGCGGGGGGGAGTGAGAAAGCAGCTCTGCAGTGCTTAACTGCTGGATGGGCTCAACCCACCGCATAGACCTTGAGCTGCTCGCAGCTTGGGAACACTTCAGCACACACCCCCCGAGCGCAATTTAAAAAATAAAAGGTGGTAACTAAGAATTAGAAAGGAAATTGTAACGTTGTGCTACCTTTAGCAAATGCCTTTAGCAAACTTCATGCACTGCAGCACATGTAAAGTTTAACTGATTTTTCGTTTGCATTAATATTTTTCCCATTATTTTTGTATGATGCGCCTGAAAGCTAAGGAGAAAAGTATTTTCAAATTTTTTATTATTTTTCTAATTTTTAACTTTCCACTACCCTACAGTGATATTTTGGTTGAGGAAAAACTAGTTTTCAGGAAAGAGAGAAGCATCATAACGTAGTTTCCTTTCTAAACACACAACTATAACAGCACTGAAATACTGCAGGAATAGGCATTTCTCCTAAGAAACTACTCCTGACAGAATAAGAGTTATCTTCTTGATGTCAAGTATATTACATTTGCTGCCTAGAAGTAAACACTGTTCCCAGTAAAATTATAATGGAAACTGTGAGTGGGTTTTATACATGGGATAAACGTTCTGACTAATGTTTTAAATGCCAAGAAAACAGGACCAAAAATCACCCTTATAAATCGATTAATATCATATTTATGATTACATTTTACATGTATCAGTGAACACTTTTACCAAAATACCAGTTTCTTGAACTAAGGTCCACAGAATTTTCTTAGCAGGTTTTTGGCCAGCTGATTTTGGACATGAACATTGCAATATCCAGAAATATATTTTCTGCTTCAGTAAAGAAATCTGTAATTTGTCAGTAAAGGCCACCCACTCCTTTTACTCTTTACTTTTCTAGAATTTCAAGTACTGCTTTAATTTGTTTGGCCCTGTCACTGTTGCCTTGATTTCCCTCAGTCTTGCTCTGCCCAAAGATTATGAAATCTCTTCCCTGAATCTCACTTAACTCTGCCTTAAGGAACAGCAATGAAGGGGTTTCTTTTTGTTTTTCAAGGTCTACTTTTGCCTCAAAGGTAGAATTATACCTGACTCTCCAGGGCTTTTTTTTTGATTCCTGCACTAGTATTTTAACCTTCATTTTGCCTTTGTTTAGTGGGTGTTACAATGATATTTTTCCTTCTCATGTTTTCTCAGGCAATTCTTATTGGGTAGTAAAGGTCAGAAAATGATATTTTTATTCTTTGGTTATTTAGTACTAAATGGTAGAAATAAATCTGCATATTCTTTTGCAAACATCAAAACATGGACTAGCAAAGATACCTAACATGATAAATCATGGGCAGATTTTTCTCATTACTTCTGAAACCTGCAAATAATGCTATAATTGCTTGATAAACATAGGCTTAAAATGAATATAATGTTGATTTAGGAATTACATTAACAACGAGCCTTCCAGTATATTTGAGGGGAAAAAAAAGCCTCACTATTTTTTCTTAATTTGCTATACATCCTCACTAAAATTAGAGATGGTAAGACATTTTCTGAAGACTTATCTCATTGTTTTATTTTCAGAATGAAAAGCTTGGATTTATTTCTGACAACAGTTATAGAGAAAAAGAGAAAGAGAGAGACTAAATGTGGCTTTGTCGAATGTTATTAAAAAATGGAAGGCTGAATCTGGAAAGACTAATATGAACCCTGTGCGCTATAGGTAGAGACTTGTTGGTTGAGGTGTCCCTCTGGGATAAAGGAGAATGTCTCAGCAGGCAGTTAAATCTCCTGAGCTGTTGCTTCTGTTGAAGGTTTCTCGTGCTTTTCCTCTCATTTGCACTCTGAAAGCACTTCAGGTCTTTAGGTTAGTCCTAATTTGGAATATGATTTTTTTTTCTCATCTTATTTTTTTCCTTTGCAGCAAAAAAAGTATATTTTTTCATGAGTTCTACATAAAAATCTGTCTTTTTAGTGACCGGTTGTGACCCACCGATGTCAAAGAAGCTTGGAAATTATCCAGGTGCTCTCTTGACAGTGTATTATCAGCTGTTAATTCTGCCAGAGAATTTTAAGTGCATTTTTCTGACTTGTTCTTTGCATGGGTATTGTTACAAGTGTATGAGGAGATTGGGAGGGGTTCTTTGGCGCAGATGGCCAGGTTGGATAAGATAGCACACATCTTAGAAGAAAATTAGAAGCAGTAAGCCTGGAAAGAAAGTTTGCACAGCACTGCAACATGCAGTGTTGACATACCAAAATGGATGAGGGATATAAAAATTTACGTTATCCATAACAGGTTGTGCTGGGGATCTGGTTTAAAGGGGAACCTACAAATATGCATTTATTATTTTTTTTTATGTCTGATCTTTCTATCCCTTCCCAGATTCAACCTTTTTCTCATTGAGTTTTTCACTCAGCGTGTGCTGCTGAGATACCTCGATCTGATTTTGACTCTTTGGTTTCTTTTTTTCATAAACTTCAAACATGTGTGCCTCAGACTTGACATCTCCCATCTTGTCTTCTTATGATTCAGTTCTTCTTTCCTTAAAACACAACAACAACAAAAAAAAAAAAAAAAAAATAAAACAACCCAAGGTGTGCCAGCTTCAGTAAATAAGGCTCAGTGTGCGTGTGCCAATGAGTCTGCAAAGAAAAGCTGCCACACCTTAAACCTCAAGCAGTACTCACCAGCCAACACCACTGGGATTCAGCATACCAGCTCCTATTTATTCAAACCGTTGCCACATGAGCTAATATTTCAGCCATGTTTGCCGCAGACATAATGTGCCGGTTCTCAGCTTATCTCCCTTTCCGTTCTGAGCGCTGCTGTGGCAGCAGGACTTCGTTGACAGTACTGTGCTCTTTGGCTTTTGTCAAATGAGCTTTGACTCCCAGGAAAGCCCGGCACCACGGATGCTGAATGTCCCACGGCTGCTACTGCAACCGGTGCCTGTTTGATTTCTCTGTCCTCTCCCCCATATGCCCATCCGTGAACAGGTTCATTTGTATAATGTGCTTGGATTCAGCCTCAGCCTTGTGAAACAGCGATGTATAGTGACCTTGGCAGGGCAGCGTCACACCGGCTGGGAAGGTGTTTTATTGCTCTCTGTTAGCGATAACTATTTCATGTGTCGTGCCCACGCTGAAAAAGTGCATGCTAACCCCTACACATGGAGCTCATTTTTTCTCACCCGGACGTATTAATCTGGTTTTAACTTGTCACAGCCCAATAGAGGTTGTGTGCTAATACATATTAAAAAGCAAGAGCACTAGAGCATTTGTCCAAGCAAGGATTTGTGGGTGTTGCTGACGGTCAGCTACCATCAGTTTCCTAAGAGTGAAACTTTCATATGGAGGTACGGTCCCACATACACTACACACCCTAACGTGAAGTGTTTAGGCATGCCCTGTTCTCAGCCTGAATAAAGAAGGTTAATTTCATCCTGGGACCTGATTACCGGGCTATAGGCTAGTCTGGGTGGGAGGCTCCTTCCACTTCACCTTTTGATGCTGTGCCAACTCGAAAAAAAACAGAATCAGAATTCCTTAGGTCAAAGAGAGGGAGCAAGAGGGAGCATGACTCTGCGGCTGCGTGATTGGAGCTCCTGTTTAGAAGAGGGGAGATCGCATTTCTGATTTCTGCTCGAAAGACTGCACAGGAGCCTTATGTCAAAGAGTTATTAGAGTTCAGAGATATAGGTCTGCCCCCCACACCAACACGCAGGTTGAGGAGGGCATGGAAGCCCAGTCTTTCCACTTCTTAGGTGGACCTTACTACCGCTGACCTGTTGTATAAAAGAAGGGTGTTGTGACCATCTGAAACATTTGTCTTTTTTAAAAGAAAAAGGTAAGTCTCATGCCAAAACCTAGAAGAGATTTTCTGGCTGTGAACCCTAATCAAATATCAACACCTCCCTGCAGCTCTGAATTGCAAGCCTAACTCCTGAGAAGAGGCAAGTTTTTATGAAGGTTTCTCCCTTTCTGTGTTCCCTGCTGATGGGAGCTCGTGCTCTGTGCAGGCTGTGCCCAAAATGCTGGGGGCTGTGAAGTATGTTCATGGGAGACTGTGGCAGCGATGGGACCAATGGAACCCCAGCATGGCCTTGCGTGCACCCAAGTATGTTCTTACCGTCTTGTGTATTGATCGTCCACCTTGGAGAACTGTTTATAGCATGTCTGGTTGGAGCTACCTCTCTGACAGAGAGGCCAGACTCCTAGTTCAAAGCAGGGACCCGGTACAGGATCCAGGCCACTACATTTTAGGGCTGCAATCTAGTTTTTAATATTGCATTACTTGCCTAAGATCACACAGGGTGCTTATGGTGGTATCTGCAGTTCGCCTGAACTCCTAGACCTCAGACTGGCACCTTAACTATACCTTCTCCTTAGCACAAAGCATTATTTGCGTTTAAAAGACTGCCTTTCCCACCCAGATGAATGTTTAAAGAGAGTAATCAAGCATATAGTTTTAAGAATGTTTGGCAACAGTCTGAATGATATGCCATAATAGCTGGTTTATAAAATAACCATAAATAGCATGGTTTATAAATAAATATAACTAAAGGTATAGCACATCCTGTAAGTTTCTTAAATATAGAGCATGTTGAGATACCTTGGTATTCTGGAGCTTTTTGTTTCTCACATATACTTGCTTTTTCCTTTACTATTTAAATTGACAGTCTCAGTTAATTTGCAGTGGGGCTTTTAGTTTCCTGTGCAAATTAATGAAGTCTTCCCTTAGGCATAATTCAGATATTGCCAATCCTCCTCAACTCCCTCCCCCAAATACCAGCAAACAGTTAAAAAAATATTTAATACACAGAAATACCTACCTTCATGCATTTCAGCATCTATTTGTTTATATATATGAAATCAGAACCAACTTCATCTCTAAAACATCAGTGATGAAGCAATATTAAAAAAACCTTCTGAGAAGCCAATGTTGAGGTTCATTCTCTCAGCTGGAGAGAAGATCCTGGATCGTCTTTTACTCTAGCCCAGACTGTAACCTAAAACAGTAGCAATTTGATAGAACAAAAAATCCTTGATATGCAGATCATTCATTTCTGCATACTAAGTGTAGCTGTTTAATCTTTTTAGGCCATCAAATAGCTTTGTAAGTGCTGTTAATGCTCATGCTTTGTTCTTTACTTGCTTTTGGTTGACTTGCATTTTAATAAAAAAAATGATGGTGAACAGATGTTAATATAAAAAGATCAAGAATAAGATAACATTGTTACCTTGTGCTATAAAAGTAAGCAATTTATAACAGAATGCAGTTATTTAATTTTCTCTGCTAAAGATGTACTTTCTTTGAAAGAAAATTAAGTTATTGAAAAATGAAATCCTGTGGAGAAAATAAGGAAAAATTAAAGAAACAGTATTTTGTTCTCATTCAAATGAATGTGAACAGGAAATAATTTTATTTGCCTTCATGTAATCATAGAATTTTTTAGGTTGGAAAAAAACCTTTAAGATCATTGAGTCCAACCATGAACCCAGCACTGCCAAGTCCCACCACTAAACCTTGTCCCTCAGCACCATGTCTGCCTGTCTTTTAAATACCCCCAGGGATGGCGACTCCACCACTGCCCTGGGCAGCCTGTGCCAATGCTTGACAACCCTTTCGGTGAAGAAATTGTTCCTTATATCCAATCTAAACCTCCTCTGCTGCAACTTGAGTCCTTTTCCTTTTGTCCTATCACCTGTTCCTTGGGAGCAGAGACCTCCCCCTCCTCGCTACCCCCTCCTTTCAGGGAGCTGTAGAGAGCGAGAAGGTCTCCACTCAGCCTCCTTTTCTCCAGGCTGAACACCCCCAGGTCCCTCAGCTGCTCCTCATCAGATGTGTGCTCCAGACCCCTCACCAGCTCCGTTGCCCTTCTCTGGACACGCTCCAGCACCTCAGTGTCTTTCTTGTCATGAGGAGCCCAAAACTGAACACAGTACTCAAGGTGGGGCCTCACCAGTGCCAAGTATAGGGGGACAGTCATTCCCCTAGTGCTGCTGGCCACACTATTGCTGATACGGGCCAGGATGCCATTGGCCTTCTTGGCCACCTGGGACACTGCTGGCTCATGTTCAGCCGGCTGTCCACCAACACCCCCAGGTCCTTTTCCGCTGGGCAGCTTTTCAGCCACTCTGCCCCATGCCTGTGGTGCTGCATGGGGTTGGTGTGACCTAAGTGCAGGAGCCGGCACTTGGCCTTGTTGAACCTCATGCCGTTGGCCTCGGCCCATTGATCCAGCCTGTGCAGATCCCTCTGTAGCGCCTTCCTACCCTCAAGCAGATCAACACTTCCACCCAACTTGGTGTTGTCTGCAAACTTACTGAGGATGCACTCCATCCCTTTGTCTAGATTGTTGGTGAAGATATTAAAGAGAACAGGCCCCAGTACTAAGCCCTGGGGAAAACCACTTGTGTCCAGCCACCACCTGGATTTCACTCCATTCACCACAACTCTTTGGGCCCAGCCATCCAGCCAGTTCTTTACCCAGCAAAGAGTATACTCATCCAAGCCATGAGCAGCCAGTTTCTCCAGGAGAATGCTGTGGGAAATGGTGTCAAAGGCTTTACTAAAGTCTAGGTAGACAACATGCACAGCCTTTCCCTTGTCCACTAAGTGGGTTACCTTATCATAGAAGAAGATCAGGTTTGTGAAGCAGGACCTGCCTTTCATAAACTCATGATGACTGGGCCCGATCACCTGGTTGTCCTGTATGTGCCGCATGATGGCACTCAAGATGATCTCCTCCATAACCTTCCCAGGGAGCGAGGTAAGACAGACAGGCCTGTAGTTCCCCAGTTCCTCCTTGCGGCTCTTCTTGTAGATGGGCATCACATTTGCTATCTTCCAGTCAACTGGGACCTCCCAGGTTTGCCAGGACTGCTGATAAATGATGGAAAGTGGCCCGGTGAGCGCTTCCATCAGCTCCCACAGCACCCTAGGGTGGACCCCATCTGGCCCTGTAGACTTGTGTGCATCTAAGTGATGTAGCAGGTCACTAACCATTCCCTCTTGGATTACGGGGGGTTCATTCCGCTCCCCATCCTTGTCATCCAGCTCAGGGTGCTGGGCACACAGAGAACAACTGGTCTTACTGTTAAAGACTGAGGCAAAGAAGGCATTAAGTACCTCACCCTTTTCCTCATCCTTGGTTACTATGTTTCCCAGCACATCCAATAAAGGATGCAGATTCTGCTTACCCTCCCTTTTTTTTCCACTGTATTTATAGAAAGAATTGTTATTGTCTTTTACGGCAGTAGCCAGATTAATTTCTAGTTGGGCTTTACCCCTTCTAATTTTCTTCCTACATAACCTCACAACCTCCTTGTAGTCTTCCTGAGTTGCCCCTTCTTCCAAAGCTCACCTTTTTCCTGAGTAATTTCATGGTAATGACCCTAAAAATAATACCATTTGAATACTATATGACCAGTTATTTGAATAGCTTGAAGTTAATTTGTCAAGAATTCTGTGCGTAACAGAAAGAGCAAGGTAGTGAAGGAGATTTTTTTTCTGATGGATGTGTCATTGTGTTGCATTTGGTGACTCAGAAATGTCACCTTCCTCATTGGTGATCTTACCCCTTTTAAGCTGTCTCATTGGTAGGTTCATGCGTGTTGACAAGAGTACTTCTCACATATCTGAGGTACCACTGGAGGCTTCCACTGTCAGTTTTGCGCATTATTTGAAGTACTTCACTTCTTAATATTGCTTGGGTGTCAATGGTCAGCCTTCAGTTTGTTTTTTCTCTTTGAACTGGGTCTCCTTCAGCCTCTCTGTCTTCATCATTAATATCTACAGCATCAGAAGACTCTATGTGTGGGTTTCACAAATGTATTGACTTCCTATTCCTCTTATTCTCCCACAGTTTTTATTCTAGGCCAGGTCTTCCTTCAACATGATTATATTTTTGTTCTGAGATGCTCTTAATTCACATAGGACAACATCAGAAATACTACCATTTTTTGCTGAAATTTGAAGTATTTCAATTCCTTTAGACATTATTAATTATGAGTGATCTTTAGTCTTAAATGATGAATGCAATACTTGGTCTGAATAGGATTTGCTTAGCAACTGAGCGACTGAGGCATTAGCCTGTGTTTTATATGGACTTCTTATATTTTCAAAGCCCAACTCTGGAATTTTTTCATATTTCTTAAACATATGTTATGGTACATTGTCAGAATGAGCTCGTCACAGAGATTGCCTGGCAAATATTACTTTGCTGTAATTTACCACACTGCTTGGGAAATGGCTGCGTTCTGTAACTTAAGTTATAAAAACAAGACCGTAAGAATGCACTGTCAGGCATCAGTGGCAGTCTTTTTTGATACACCATGGAGAAGCGTGATATTCCTTAAAACTGTATGTACCACAGCTAGTGGAAACGCGGCATTTTCTAATTAGTGGTGTTGCATGGATTTTTAATGTAAGCCAAATATTCACAGTATTAAAACAGCATTCACAATATCATTTCAGTATAGGTGTCATGAATATTTTTGTTTTAATATCAACTCTTTTCTTGAATTAATTAAAATTGTCTCAGCTTAAAAAAATAGCTTTTTTAAAATTTATGTTTGAATCTTTATTACTAACATAATCATCAGACTTTGTATGTGAGGTGTATAACCTGGGATTTACTGTGAAATCTTCCACCTCCTTGTTGTGCACACCTAGGCTGTGATTAAGTGCCTTCTTTGTAGCATTCTGAAGCTCTATTTATTAATTTTTACCCCAAATCCTTCATCTACACGCTGATATTTCACTTGTTTCCTGGAGCTCATCCACATGAGCTTGAATCATATATATCCAAGCTCATCTTGCAAAAATATTATTTCTGGTATACTATGCCATGTAGGTGACACAAAAGTACTTTGCGTTGCTCCTCTGGTTCTCATGGAGCCCACGTTTCTTGTCTGAGTTTTCCGGAGCAACACTATGCAGACTTAGTCCTCCATGTTTTCTTTTTTCTTCTTTTATTCTATATCTCTCACTTTCTGTTCCATGACTGATGTCTCCTCTCATTTCCTTCCCTTTGTTTACAGCTTGTCATATGCAAGGAAGATGAGTAAACAGACTCTTTTGTCGCAAATTAGACATGATACCGGGGTATGATCATAGAATCAGGAAATAATTTACATTGGAAGGGGTCTTCATCTGAGGACAAAACTCCTACTCAGAGCATGGACCAGTCCATCGTAGAGAGTACTTATCACTTTGTGTTTATTTTTTTAGTTAAAGAAAGCACACAAAAGAATTACTGGGCCAGATAAACTGTTAGAGAGTGGAGAGAGGAACAGAGAAAACAGAAATCACGATTGAGGCCTAAAGCCTTCAATTCCCCACTTTCTTTGGAGTTTCTATTTCTGGATATTAAAAACAAAGTCCTATTCATGCCTAGAATTAAAAAAAAAAAAAAAAAAAAAACCAACCCCAACCACAAAATGACCCAACAACAAAAACCCCAGCCCTTAATCTGGTGATTTAGCATTGAGTATTTGACAGAATGAGATGGAGTGGTTGAGTTACAGACAAATAGACGCAGTCTGTCTAACTCATTACCGCTAGTACAGTTGCAGGAATTCTACATCCATTAACTCTTTTTTTCCTATCAGGTAAACCAGTTTAAAGCAGTTAAATAAGAAGCAAGAAAATGCCCAAGTAAGGATGAGTGCAACTACCTTCCTTTCCTGACTTCCCCAAGTGGTAGCTGATAGAAAGCTCACAGAGATGCAAATTGGGTCCTGTTGACTTGCTGCAGTATTGGCAGCTCATTTTCCCATTTCAGTTGAAGCAGAGGTAGGAGTGGATTGCAGGGTATGGGTCGGTACAATGCTAGGAGCGAAAATCCTGGAAGGAGACAAACCCGGAGAGAAAAATTTTCAGGTAGGAGTTTGT
Source organism: Vanellus vanellus (assembly GCF_965231255.1). Taxonomy (NCBI): domain Eukaryota; kingdom Metazoa; phylum Chordata; class Aves; order Charadriiformes; family Charadriidae; genus Vanellus; species Vanellus vanellus. The sequence goes on along the minus strand of NC_138908.1, from coordinate 3,590,287 downwards.
TCTGCATTAGCTTCTCAACGACCCAGCCTTAAGGAGGAGCTTCCATTCTAGTTCGTAGAATCCTTATGTAAGATGTTAATGTAAGACAAATTTTAAAATAGGAGTAACGTGTTTCTAGAACAAAGAATAACCTTAAAGTGAATAGCTATCGAACTAGTTTTAAGCAACCAGTATAAAACTTGCACACAGGGAGATGCTGCAACTAGCCAGAACCTTCTCTGTATCCATCTCTCGTTGGCAGGGGGACCAACTTTAGGCTGCTTTTATTTTCAATGTAAAACTTTTGAAGTTACAAAACAATATTTTCGAAACATGTCCTGCTATTGTCTAAGTACAGGTCAGGGACAACAAGTCGTCTTCCTCCTGACTTCGCCCACTGCCTGGTTCGGTGCCTCTCCTTAGCTCCAGTTCCACAGCTGTCTCTCCCAAAAAGCTGTGCTTTGGTGCTGAGCTGTGGTCCTGGCTTGAAAATAATGGAATCTAAGCCTGATATGAAGACCAAGCAGATTTTCCTGCAGTCATTATGGAAGACAGGATTTTTTGCTATTTGCAGGAGGAGAGAACATCAAAATGTTACTGAAGCAAATTGTGTTAGCAAAAAAGAAATATAAATACTTGGAAATGCCATCCCAGGGTGTTCAAAAAGGTGGTTAAGGTATCCTCCTAAGGTTTCTACTTCTGATAACCAGAGTGGCTTCTAAATCTACCACACTTCAGGCCTTTGAATTGACAGAATTCATGTTGATGTCCCTTCTGCTGTGTGCCTGGCAATCATGTATAGAGGTTCTCTTTTATTTTTTTTTTTATTTTTTTTTTTTTTTTAATACTGCTGCTTTGAGGAAGTCCATTTCCATCCCTTGAGTAACCAATCGCATGAAACTGCTTCTGCCGTGGCCACTGTAGTACAGCGTCCTGAGTGACTGCTCACAGCACACTTTGCTGTAACTATGAACGTGCTCATCTGAGCGCAGGACGCATTTATCTCTGCTGCCACTCTGAATTTTTCCTTGCCCTGCCCTGTGTTTGCCAGCAGTCTGTCTTTCAAATTGCTATATCTAGTTAATAGCCAAGCTTTAGGCTATCTTTTCAGAGTGAAGAATATCTGTGTAGGACTATTATACACTCTTTGCTCAATAAAGGGCACATGCTCCATTTTCCTAACGCTGTAGCAATAAGCTGATTATAGTTATCTGGTGTTCTTGAGAAAAAACATAAATATGGCGGTTTCATAATTTCCTGATGTGTTAGGTGCTCTTGCTCAGGACTGGAAGCAGAATGTGCTTCTCTTTGGGTTTTCTTTCTGAAAACTGTAAAAATCCAATAAAGCATGGCATCTTTTTGGTGATCCTAAGAAAGCAGGAACTTGTTAAAAATGGTAGCTAAATTTGCTTCCTGCAATCTATTTTTAATTGAATAAGTGAACTCCTTTCTTTGCATGAATCTCCCAAACTTGTCAAGAAGAGGAGGTACAGATCCATCAATACAAATCGGTCAGATAACTGAAACCCTTAAGAAAATTTATCTTCATATATGAATGTTACTGTAAAGCATTTTAAATACTGAAAATGTTGAAACTGAATGGTGCCCATGCTTTTCCTGCAAAGTTCACAGTTTGGCAAAGCAGACTTTATACAAATGGGTTTACTTTCTTAGTAGAGGGATGCTCCCTTAGTAGAAATGTGGCACTTCGTCCTGCAAATCAATAGCTGTTGGCATACCACAGAGTCTGTCATTCTGAATAGTTATACTCCAGCCATACATATCTAAGGAGCAATACCGAGATGAATCAATTAATCTGCTGCAGGGTGCTCAAAAAGCTGATTTAGCATATGTCTACCTCCTCTCCTATTGATAACAGCTGCAAATAGCCGATGATGAAAATCAGAGTAGACTTAGAACATGTGTCAGCTTAACATGATTCTCTGCAGTCTCCTGCAGCAACCAGAAAAGCTCTTGTAAACCTCTTCCAGTCTATGAAATGCCATTTCCCAGCTGGGAAGCCAGGCTGTTCCCTGGTAGATATTCCAAGCTGTTCCTTGGAATAATCTAGCTGCTTGATTAAATCACCTTTCTGGCCTCTTTTCAGTGGGCAGAACAGTGTGAAGAAGCATGTAACTGATACCTGGCTGTGTGGTAGACTTGCTTCACAGGAGGTAACGCTCAAGACTGCTGCACGTGACGTTGTTTCGAAAGCAACATTCTACATTCTTGTAGTCCCAGCAGAATTGTTGGAATCTGTTTGAAACAGGGAGTTTCTGTGGTGGAGGTATTGTCACGCAGCAGATGGCTCACCGTTGCGAGACTGGACTCTATACAAGAAGTGACTGGCAAGATCGCTGCAACTTTTCTCCTTTCTCTAGCATATAGGTACAATTACATGCATTTCATTTAAGTTATTCTCACAGTGTTATAGTAATAAATATAAGGAGAGTAAAATACGCATAAAAACATGTGCATGTCAAATAAATAAAGCAGTGAAGGCCAGTTTCAGCTCTTCGTGCCCATGCTGGTAAGATACTAGTCATGCAGATTTTGCTGCTGAAGCCAATGGGATGACTCACACAGGGGAACGAGACGGTGAAAACCTGGCCCTAGGTGACTTTGGAGACATGCTATACTCACGGACTGGAACAATTAAAATTTCACAGTGTCAGTTCATCTTTTAAAATGTCATGTAAAACACTGCAAAAGAAATGAATCATGATGTGACCAGCTTCAGTTTAAAGTACAGAGTTATTTAATTATTTAAAGGAAAGAGTTTAAAGTTAAGTTAAAATTTACAAGAGTTCTTTAAAGTAGAGAGTTGCTCATTAGAACTCCACAAATAATTGTCTCTCTGTCATCTGAATGTTTCTCCCTTTGTACTGCCTTTCTACTGTATGGTAACATAGGTTGTATTTGGCTTAAGAATTTTTGGGGGAAAATCGTTTTTCAGTGAGCATCGTGCATCTGATGCGTACAGCTTAAGCCTCTCTCCATCTCTGGGGTTAAGCTGTTCCACTCTGCTTAAGAGTGTTTTGTAGTTTGTTATCTGTATATGCACCTCAGATGAATTAGTGCCATTTGCTGAGAAAGAGCAAGAAGCTTTTACCTTTGTCTGCGTTGTCCTAGCTGAGCATCCTAACTACTAGGTTATTAAATATTCCACAAGAGAGATTCATTTGTCTGTGAATAGATTTATTTTTTTTCCCTCTTGCCAGCTGTAGCTTAATTTCGGCAAATAAGAGTTTCTGATTAAATATCTTACTGATGGAAAATCCCTGTATGTGGAATTTTACTGAAGTGGGGATGATTATCATTAGTGCTGTGTTTCTCAAATCAGAAATAGTAAACGAACTCCATAGTTGAGGATTAGGTGTGATAATGTTGGCACCTGTGATAGACAGAAGTACTAAACTGTTAACAGCAGTACGTTTCTAGCTTTCTGGTCACTAATGAGAAAAGCCTGATCTTTCTGGGAAGGTGCACTTCTTTACTCTAAAGGAGGCAATATGTTGTTGTGATGTTGGCGTTTTGCAGTTGTGAAGCCAATTTGAACTATCCAACGTGGAAAATCATTTGCTAGCTTTGTTTTCTGAGTTACGTGCCTCAAAATGTTATGCTTTGGGGTGTACTGACAGTAGGCAATTGCAGTCTGTGTAGTGGACGAAACGTGGTCTATCCAACCCCTTTTATAGCATTATTTTGCTGTCAAATATTTTGGATTATGTTGTTCTTGCAATGCTGCCCCTGGTGCTTTTGATGAACCTTAATGGGTCTAACTCCGGAGTCTTAGATTTATGGATTAAATAGAAAGAGTTAGCGAGAATTTGCCCGTGTTTGGGCAGAGAGAAGCAGGGATCTGTGAACAAAATACAAGTGCGTTCAGGCTGCCATCACTACTAAGTGTGTTCTCTGGTACTATAATTTAATGCTCTTAACAATGTGATATATACCTGTGACTGGGACTTTTCACAAACAAAGCAAAGTACCATCAGGATGTTGTCCTTTTGCACAACAGTAATGCTTTTGCTCCTCAGGAAAGATGTTACCTAATCTCGGAGCGGGTCAAAAAACCCAGGCGGTTTAGAGGCTAACCTTCTTGTCATACTTTCATAGCAAACACTCCAGAGAGAGATAAAAATGGGGCATGGAGTAAGTTTTGTAGCCAGGAATAGTCCAGTTTTCAAAAGGACAAACAAAAATTATTAAAAAGAGCATCTTAGGTAATCGTTCCCAGGCAGAGAGGTTGGAAGCTTTGTATTGGCTTTATTAACCTTTTTTTTTCATTCTCAGTAAACATAGGTATGTGCCAGCCTCCTCAGACCCAAATATTCTGGTGCAGCAATCACGTGTTGAGTGCATGGTCAACTCACCTTTGTATCTTTCCAGAGTTCATGCTAAGGTCCACTTTGTGTTCATTCTTACTGTGTTTCCCGGGAAACAGAAACAGTGTAGAATAATAGTGGTTTACTAAACATCTGGGAATAACATATTTGATGGCAAAGTACATTTTATGCCCATGATGATATTTTTCCTTGGCTCTGAATAAGCATCATTCGAGGTTTGTTTGTTTTTTTTTACAAAATTCAAATACCAAATAATAACTGTTTCTGCTGGAATTCAGGAGAAATGTAGGAAATCTTGTTCAAAAAGCACATACAGAATCCCATTTTGCCTTCTTTCACAAGGGTATGCCATCACTCCTTCCTGTGTAGTTGGGAGATGCTGCCTTACAGGTATGTCCTGTGTATGATCCTGGCTTATGTTCCCAAAAGGAATATGAAGAAAGGAATATATAAGGCAACAATAAATAAAAAGTAAATTTTACTTTCCTGCTTTACTTACACAAACAAGGAGAACTGGAGAGATTTTGAACAATTTAATTCATTTTCCAGGGTAATTAAAAAGAATGAAATGTTTTGAGTCTTAACAGACTTCATTTCTCAATGAATTTGGGGTCATGCTCAAAAAGTTTGTATCGTTTTAGGAGAGATTACAAATTTGCTGGTTTTTCACAATGTTGAAAAGGTGAAACAACAGTAGAAAGAAGGGTACGTCTCCTCCATAAGCTGAAATTTCTATTACATATAAATGTCATGCATTTCTATTATGAATAAATGTATTATGTATACTAGGGAAAAAAGTTTGCTTGTGTTATACATTTATTCAGGATTGCTAAGCCCATAGGAAATCACAGTGAAAATTAGAGATTTTAAAGCAGTGAAATAGAAATTCACAGCAATGGACTAGCAGAGATTAGAAGTCAGATGAGGATACAGTATGTGAGCTTTTTCCTGGAAAAGAATGTCTTTCTGTGAGTCAACTTGGTAAAGGAAGAGAGGAATTATCGAAAAGTGGGGAGAAGCAGGTGACAGCAGTTAGCATCTTTCGCTTAACAATAAAGGGCGTAACTGGATAATAAATCCAATTTTGCTTAGAAACCTTATGGCTCCTCCATCCAAAATACAGTGCCATAGGCTTTTAGATGGAGGAGCTCCTACTCACTGTGCCTTTTCTTGTGCTGTGGAAAAATTAGAGTCCAGCTGCTCAAGAAGATTCATCCGTGTAAACGGCCAATGGGGTACAACAGCTTCTGTGTCAGATATGTGACACAATCTCTGTGTTGCCCTTGAATAACAATTTTGCAGAATAACATCGGGTTAACTTAATTTTCTCCAGAAGGCATTTCTAGGTTAACAGCAGGGCTCTTTGGAAGAATTTTAGTTAATCATTTTCTTATTGGCAGGTGATGTTATACCAAAATACATATATCATGCTCAAAACTATACTTGTAGTCAAAGTTTCCAACAGGTAGGACTGAAACATTTTGTCTCATTGATCCAGGCCAGCCATTGAAAATCTAAAGTTGGAAAACTCTGTAGGAAAAACCTCTGTGGAAAGATCTCAGACGTTTACCTGTTGTGCTTAGATCAGGTACTGAAATATCATGGACGCTGTGTTTTGTTAAGGTGCTTCCTTCTCTCATAATACCAAAATAAACAAAAAAAAAGTATTCAGCATCCTTATTCTACAAAGTTGTAGAGAACCAAACAGCAATGAAACAAGTCAACCATGCTTGAGGCTTCCAGGCTGCTGATACTGCTCAGCACGCGGAACCCATAAGGCAGGGGCATCAATGGCGATAACACTCTGGCCACCAAAACGTGTCACTCCTCCACCTTCTCTCTGAGATCCTTTCATTGTAAAGTGTGACCATTCCTTCTGCTGCCTCTATCAATCCCTACTTTACTGTACACCTTGCAACTTCAAAACGCGTGAACTGAGGATGCTCTGATGAGTAGTGTCCAGAAGTGTACCAGGGAATCTTGGCTCAGTCACCACTCCTTCCATAAGTAAAGCTTCCACAAATAGCCTCTGCTGCCATTAGATGTTATTCTGTCATCCTGGTTGCGACATTAATACCTTTGTGTTGATATTGCTGTGTCAGCGTAGACTTTTTGCAGTGATCTCTAGGGGACTATAACAAAAATAATCAAAACTCCTCTAGGCGACAAGTGATCATACGTGTTGGCATTAAACATTTCAGCCAACTGAGGGTCTCCTGAGTCAAATAATATGACGAAGCTAAGCTTGGCAGATGAATACCTCCCCTTGTGGAAGGGCCTTGGTGTCGTCTGATTGCTATGGTAGGAAAAACAGCAGTGAAAACACCGCTAGAAAATACTATGCTCGGTCTTTTTATAGGCTGATGTTTCAAATGGTGTCAGTAGAGCTGTAAATTGTAAGCTTCTGGCACAGGGTGTAACATTGCAGAAAAAGAACACGTTTTTCTGCAGAATCAGATTTAATGTTTAATAAAAAACAGCGTGAATGTAGCCCAGTGAACTTTAACACATCAAGGACAGCGTTCTCAAATAAAGTGGCCTGCAAAGGTGACAGAGTTCAGTTCTGGTCTTGTAGACCTTTGAAGCTAGTTTGTTTAATTTGGGGCAAGTTTATATACATGAAAGAGAACTGTATATTTTGGCTTTGGAATCTAGATTGCTGTTTAACCACCATTCATAATTATGGTATTACTTATTAATCTTTGTAGCCTTAGGTCAGGAGAGATCTGAAAAGCAGCTGCATGGCTCAGGCGTGACAACTTGTCTCCTCGCCTTTCAAGTGATGGGTGGTTTTAAAAATAAGCACAGCAACAGCAAGTAATACTCATGTGTCGAGTTTTCACAGCCAGTCGCAAAGTGGTTAAAAAAAATATATTTGAAAGCTATGTTGTAGATGCAGAAAATGAGAGGCAGAGGAACATCCTTACTCTCCGGTGAGTCCTTACGTGAGGATATGGCAGAGCCAGGATTCAAACGTAGGTCCCTTCAGTCCTCGACCAGAGGTCTGTTCACTCCAGTATGGAAAGAGTCAAAACATATGCATGTTCTTAGCAAAAATCTAACATTTATCTACCAGTTTTATAGTCCCATTTTGTCCTTGAGGCACTAACCAAAGTTAAGATCTATACTACATTCTGAGTTGCTTTTCCAGAAATTCAGTCCTCTAGCTATTAGGATTTTCTTTGAAAGATTCTACTCTGAGGAGGCATTTCGACCTCAAACTTTAAGAGCCCCTCATTGACAATAGCTCAATTTCTCTGTTAAATTTGCTGTTAAAAAGCCGTTCCACTGCCTGAGAGTAACTTGCTGGAATTCGAGTCTCTGAAGGGTTATTTGGGGTCAGTATTTGGGTAAGCAGTATTCTTCTTGTCTGTTTTTAAATTGATGGTATATATATTCATTGTTAGGTTAAGATGTTAATCTTCAAGAAAGCTTCCCTAAATAATACTAGCCACTTTTAAATTTAATATAGGTGAATGTAAATATAGTTATTATTTTTTATCTTCCTTAAAATAGTTTACTTGAAAGTGTTTAAAATTCTGCCTGTCTGCAGAGCCCTTTCTCATTTTCTTGTGTATTTTCCTAGATTTTTCCATGGCAGATAGGATGCTAAATTCTTACCACAGGGCAGACACTTTGTAATTTTCCATGTGCTACTTAGAAGTTTATGTGAGATTTGGAATTAATCACTTATACAGTTCCCCCTCATAATGTGGTTTATCTGTTACTGATTGACCAGGGTAAGCATAAAGTTCTTAAACTATTGATGATGCCTTTCTATAAATGAACAGTGCCGTTCATGTGCACTCAAACAATGAATTATTTTCCTGAAAAATCTGCCCCTTGAGAAAGGTGTTGAAACCATAAAGCCAGAAAGGTTCTTCCTATAGTAGCCCGTGCAGTGCTAAAAACGTACCGTGGTTACATATAAATATCTCCTTTTGTTTCAACATATAAATTTACAGGGGAGTGCAGTGAGTGCAGTGAGAACACCTTGGGGAGCTATAAATAAGCATTTGTACTGGAGCCAGAAGCTTCAATCCTTTTTCCGCAGAAAAGAACACTTTTCCTTTTTGTTAGCAGCTGGCACAGAAACAGGCAAGATCGGTTCCAGTGGTTCCATTGGTGGATTTCCCATTATCCAGAGAAGGAAAAGGGGGCAAAAGGGGGAGGAAGAAATGATTTTTAAGGAGCATTATTTTGTGTTCACAAACAGAACTCTGCAAATTGTCTCTTGTTTTCCTATTATGTAGGCTGGAATGAAAAAACCTCCCCCAAAATATCAACTACTTCAGTAAATTTATGTATCTTAAGAACTAACCATATTTTCAACTTCAGTAATGAAGACTTGAGGTAGTCCATGTGTGGAACAGCCATAGTCTTCCGTCTCCGGACAAATTAAATGCCAATATGAAAATGTATGAAATTATGAAAATCGTTTTCAGATTACGCTGAAAAACATTTTTCCCTATGAACTCCACATATAGTCATTGGAAACTGTGAAAATTTCATATACTGCTGGATTCAGGAGGAGCTCTTCCACTTTTCCCTTCTTCAAAAGAAGAACAATTATAATTTACTAGGATGAGAGCAGGGATTAAATGGAGTTTTATTGAACATTTACTATTTAAGACTTATTTGCAGGTCACAGAGTACCGCAGAGGCCAGAACTGATTTGGTTCTGCTCACTGTCACACCAAAGAACTCTCTGCTTTTGGGTGAGTGGTGACCATTTCTTACTGGCAGTAGAAAGCACTGGTCAGGGGGAAATACTGATCAGGAATCTACTGTTTATATCAGCCTATGTAAAAGGCAGTGGACCTATAGGTTATGTTTTGTAAACCTATAATAAAAAAGCAGTTTTCAAAATCATAGTGTATTTATAAAGTAATCATACTGTCATGCAAATCTTTTCTGGAATTTCGGGAATTTCACGCATGGCTGAATTTGCAGGTAGGATGAACTCTTGTCTGGCACTAACGACACCATTGGCTGTTACCATTCCACCTCCTAATTTGGTACCTGTATTCAGCGCCCATTAGCGAGCTCTGCCTGTGCACCAGGGGAGAGGGGTTTTCTTTGGCCGCAACGCCTGCGTGTTCAGCCAGAAAAAGCCCAGGTTTTGTCTGTCTTTAATAGTGCATTGCACCGGTAGGAGTGATTGCTTTGAAAGTCACACGTACTTAAGGATACATGCTCGCCATCTAATGCTAAAATTGTCAGCAGTAATATGTCCCTGATCGCACACTGATTTTTCAAACATTCTATTGCAAGAATATTTTTCTGGCCCTTAGTCTATTTTTTTTTTTTTTTTTTTTAATGCAGCATTCATTTCAGTTTCATCATTGGGAGAAATGGAAGATAGTGCAGTAGAACACATACTTTCTCTTCTCCTGCTTATATACTTCAGATATTTGAGTTTATGCCAAGAAACTGTATTCTTGAACCTCTTTGTGCACGAATAAATTTCCCTCTGTTGCTGACAGCTGGAGTAGTCTTTCCTTCCCACAGCACCACCTACCGAGAGCCGGTGCCCGGTCTCTTAAAAAGTGCTGTCTCAAAGCAGTCAGTAATCTTGTCACTTCCACCTTCTGCAAATGGTACCAAAGTCCCTTGTAATTGGTCTTTGTAAGCTTTTCGTGCCTTAAATCACAAATAAAAGGATATTAAAATGCAAAACAAAATAAAAGGATCTTTCTCATTGAGAGCACGTAAGGTACTTGTATAGTGGTGTTTGTGACAGATTTATCACGGTGTCTCCAAACTGACAAACCAGCCTGAAACTCTGAACTAATTGTCCGTAGTGAAACGAATAATGTGCACAACTTTTAAATGTACCGGCTGGATAAAGCTAATAACATTGCTTCTATACTTAAATTTTAAAATACACACAGCGCGCTGTTTGTCTGGCAGAAATATTTTAAGGCAAGTGGAGAATGTGTTAATTTGGCTGATACCTGGCAGTTCATTCCCACAGAAAGCACTGAAGGTCCTCAAATAAAAACACCTCCAACCTCTGCACAGGAGGACCGGCACGTCTCTGGTGGGCATAGGCGCCAAGTGCGGACTCACTGCTTGCTTAGCCGTCCTGCAACGTTATTCTGCCACAGTGGGAAAACATATTGGGAAGTAAACAGTAACTTATCGCTCAACTAATAATTAATTAATAATGTTGTTTTTTTTTTTGGGGGGGGGAAAGGTCCATTATGTTTTTTAAAACTAAGCTGGAACACAGTTTTTAACCCTCTGTCACATCGCAAACTCTTTTTCTCTTAGAGGATAGCCAGTTTAACGATAAACGCTGTTCCGGGTTAATTTAGATGTGAAAACTAACCGTCACAGCTCCAGAATGTAAACTTTCTACATGCAATGGTACTGCTTCTGAGTACTGTCATAGTTTTTAAGGGGGTTTGCGTGTTTTCTTGAAACATTACTGATGTTAATTCTCTGTGTCATTTGAAGTTGCTTCTTGGCTTCTTTCTATGTAGCCCCATCCCGCATCACCAGGTGGTGGTTTTATTCTTCTGTACATCTTCCGTGCATCTTTCTTCCATTCCTAAAGATAATTTTTAATAGAATATTTTGATTGTTAGGCTGGATATCAGGAAGAAAAGAAATTGAGAACTTTAGGTCGGGGAAGACGGTGGGAAAAGGGAGAGAAAAGGGGAAGCCAAAGAATATGCATTTTCCAGTCGGCGTCGCCTGTGACTCATGCCTCACCAGTCTGGCTGAATTCCTTTGTTTAGGGTCAGTTCAGGCCTAGAGGAAACAGGTCTTAGTAGAATAAAAGAAATGGAAATGTGTTTGATTGCTCTTGGAGCATAAAGCTTGAGATTTCACTGTGCAGCGATGTCCCAATGCGAGTATGCGAGTGCCTGCTAAAAAAACCCACATTCTTCGCCAAGTTTTGTGGCTTGCTGACCTCTTCAGAGAAGCCGATTCATAAACTGGTTATGTCAGTCCTGTGCAAAGAACGTAAGCAACCTCCATCTCAAAGGTGTGTCTCGCAGCCACAAGACCTGAGCCTAGAAAGACCTGGCCTTCAAGAAAGCAGGTGGGCTTCAGAGACCTTCTCTTCCCAAGGGGTGTAAACCACGACTTTTCCTCTCCACCTGTGCTCTGATTCGGGCTTTCTAAAAATGCTGCATTGCAAACTCGCAGTCCGACTTTCCCCTGGTCCTCTGTGACTTGATTTCACCCTTAACCTTTTTCTTAACGCCTCTTCCTCTCCCCCACCGCTGCACCAACCGTCTCTGCCTTCATCATTTATTCAAGGCCCAAAGCAAACAGCACTATTGGCTTTACTCCATGTGCTCTGCCGTGTTGTTTAAATGTAATGGGGGGAAAAAAAAAAAAAAGCCATTTTGAATGAAGGTAGATATTTGCAAAATTGCTTCCTGAGAGTAAGAAGTTTTATGAGATTGAAGATAATATAAATGAGAGTTTCCAAGTCTCTGCTATTCTGGAACAGAGATAGAGACTAGTGTAATAAAATTATGATAAACAAAAATCAAAATTCAGAGAAAAAAAATGAACACAGGAAAAATTCCAATGTATTTATAAAAATGTACTGATTTCCATCTCAGTTTTATGGTATTACTGCTGACCTGCTTACTTCTACAGGAAATGATATATATTGCTCTGTCAGATAGTAGAATGTGCTACCAAAGGTAATAAGCCGTTTGGTCTTTACTTAGCTGATAATAGTCACTTCAGAATTGTCTTTTGTTTTCACATACTCACTGTCATCAGAATATTACAGAAATTATTGCCTCCTGTTTTTCATTTAAATATCAATTCCTGAGGGGTGTATTTTTTAAAAAAATTTAGTTTTCTACTTCTTAGTCAAAGCAAATGTTCTTTAATTGTGTTTTAAAGAGATTTGGTTCAAGTTAGGAATTTTGAGAGCAGAGCAGTGCTATTTACCCATGGTCTTGGTTAAAGGGGAAAGAGCTGATAGTCCAAGTAAAATGAGAAGTTTGGGACCTTTGTCAAGACCTCTGTTGACACCTGTCTTTTCTGAAAAAAAAAAAAAAAAAAAAAAAGAACAGAAGTTATATACTTAGCCAAAGTAGATTTTGGTGTGAGGAATAGGTTATTTTTAATGTGTGCAGCTGAAAAAAAAAAACAAAACAAACCAGTTGGTTTTATTCCCTGAAGGGCCTCCTGTATTTTCAGTAGAGGAATTCTCATGCGCATAACAGCTCACAAAAGTAATAGTACATCCCATGAATTGTTGCATTTCTTGGGGAATGCTAGATGGCAATCTCCCTCCAGATCTGTTTAATTTAGACAGTGACAAAACCACTAGAACACATATGATGTTGGGGATTTCCACTTAATTAGATGACTTTCGCTTTCGCATGGAACAGATACGCCCACTGAGCGGCAGTCTTTACCCGTGCTCCAACCGGAATGCTCGGGAGACTGACGTTTCTTAAAATTCGTTCTAAGGGGGTTTTGTACCTACTCTACGTGGACTGTCTTTACAATTAATTTACCTAACGAGGGAATGAAAGGGAATCCTATATTGCAGTCTCTAAAGCGTTTTGAATTACTGCTCTATCATCTTGAGCAGTCGCATCGATATCTGCAATACGCTACGGGCACCAGCAAATGAAGAATGAGGTAAACAAGTTTGAGGCTGCGGAGAGAAAAAAGTATTCACAGAATTTTGCCCTCGTTTGTTCTGCGGAGATACTAATTTTTCTAACCTTAGGGTTTTACATTTGCACTCAGGACACAAAAAATTGGTAAAACATAGGAAAAATAATCCCATTTTTTTCATCTATTAATAATAACTTTTTAATAATAATAACAGCTTTGTAATAAGAAATGGTTGAAATTATTAATCACGGGGAGCGAAAAGTGGAACTTGTGTTTTCCAGTTACATTCACATTGCTTCCAAAAGAGATTCTGAGCTCGGCTGCTGGCTGCGTCGGGATCGGGGAAGCAGAGAAGAATCTGCAGTGAGGGATCCGGGTCTGCGTAGGGGAGGTTCAGCCTGGCATAGGCGGGACGCCTCGGGGTTCAATCCACTTGCCTGGTTCGATATTTTCCTGCTGTACGCTTGCATCCAATCAAATAAACAACCGAGATATACATGTTCGTAACGATATGCTAAATCGTGGCAGGATTCACGTGGTAATACTGCGCTGTAGCTGCAGTTCGCTCACAGCAAAATTTGTAGGAAAAGAGAATATATTTTACTACACCATCTAGTGCAGTTGGAGAAACTGGGTAAGTCTAATAAGCAAACGTTTTTAGGGATGAAGAACTGAAGAAGGGGCTAGTGTCCTTCAACTTTGGTGTTTTTTTCACTAATGAGATGTCTTGCACAAATTGACTGCCTCACCGCATGGCTTTGCTTCACTGTAAATTCTGTCAGTTGCCAGTGACCCAAGGGGGCCGTCACGGCAGCCTGCCCTTGCTGGAAAATTTTAGGAGAACCCTACTTTTTTCTTGCCCAGTGCTTTTCCCTGAACTCCCACCCGAGGGTCTGTGCGATGCAGAAGATGAAGCCTGTGAACCCAACCTTATCCAGTGACGTTTTATTCGCCGGGCCCTGGGGAGTGAGGGTATGCCCGTGCGGTCCGTTCCTGGTGGACCTACGTATACGCTTCTTGTGCTTCAAGCTGGGCTCTGGCCAGCTCTCAACAAAACCCGTTCGGCTGCAGTTAAGCGTTGTTTTGTGTTCAAACGTAGGACTCAGCCCCTCAGCAAGGCCTGTTTTCTCCAGTACTACACAGAGTTGGCCAAACTATGCAGCTTTTGAGCTGGAGAGAGCTCATGTTCAGCTGACTTAAAGCATGAGGCAGATGGAATCACATCTGTGTGCAAGATACGATGTGAATTAAAGCTGGTCCTGTGCAGCGCGGCTGATGGCCATGCACGGCAGAAGGTCCATCCTCACGGTGCTGATGGGCTGGGGGACACATGTTTGAGCTATTTACCGACCCAACCTCTGGAGGTGGGTGGGACGAACAGGAAGGAGCAGAGGGGAAGAGTGCAGGAAGGTACCTGCGCAGGTGAGGTTAACTAAGGAAATAAAGTTGTTTTCTTTGAAATGGCAAAATTCAGCGTTGCTTTGCTGTCGAGAAGCAAATGCAAGCAACCTCATCCACAAGTGGAGTACAGAAGGGGCACGGAGTCAACTCATGTTTGGAGTTCAGAAGTTATTTCAGTGATAGTAATTGACCACGTGAACGTATTAAGAAGAAACAGAAAAGCGAAACGTGGTGGTGAGGTCATTTCAGTTAATAAATTAATGTGCATAAGCTACTTTATGCACGTTTGACCTTCTAGTGTTGATTAATTTAACACATGGGAGGGGTCTGAGGAGAGCATTTGCTATTATTAGTATAGTCGAGCACAGGAAGGGTTTGAAGCACTTGGTCACAGCAAAAACATCCCTGTTTCTGTAGGAACAAGCAAAATGTTGATACTAAATACGATCTCTAAAAGAGGACAGGTTCCATATGTGTGACTGTTTAAGACAAACATTCTCTGTGTTTGGTTTGTGTTGCAATAAAAGATAAGGAGGATAATACCATGTTCCTAGGAAAAATAAAAAAAAAAAAAAGAGAGGCTATAGAAAAAAGTGCTTTGGTTCACATCTTGAAAGTAAACGCGGTGATTAATTGCTTTAGATCCATCAGTTGAGCAGAGAGGGTGTTTGTTTTCTCGTACACGTACCTGTACACAAAGTCATTCTGCTCAGCCTGTTCTCCTTGCATGTGCGATTTCAGCGTGTGCTCTTCAGGGCTGCCTTCAGAACTCTGCTTTCCGTCTCAGCTCTCTTTGCCTGCAGAATTACCGGGCATCCTTGAGAAATTTCATTGTTTTGGACCTGCTGAACGTAAACAGCTCTCGGTTTTACAGCAACAGAGCTGCAGAGGAGCTGCAGTCACCTCAGGGAAGGAATGTAAACTGGGCTAGGCGGCTGCACGCTCACAAATAGCTCTTTTTGAAGAACTTAGATCTGAAGTTGATTGACTCTGCCCTATCAAGGGAAGATTGAGTGGCAGCAGCATATTCAGTGTTTAAAACGATACGTGAAAAAAATTATTAAGCCACAAATATTTATTCCTCTCACTCCGAACGCTGTATTGAATTATTATTTGAAGAGAATTCTCTATGGCACTGCATTATACTGTATATAGCCTGTGAAATTACAGAAGATTTTTTATTCTTGCAGCTTATTTTGCCAGTCAACTAGTGATACATAGAACAATCTGGATATGGGTTTTACAAGCTTTTTTTTTTTAAAAAAAAAAAAAAATGGTCATTATATATGACAGGCTTTCCTTACTGCTGCAGAAGTTACAGCAGAAGACATTATTTTTGAGCCCAAAAATTCAGTAGCATCTTAATCACCTGTGAAATACTTTCTTGTCTGAAGGCAATTTTTGTGCAAGGAGGTTCATTTGGAAATGAATTTGAAATGTTTCTGGTTACTTTTTCTGGTTTCAGTCTGACACAATGAAACAGGAGACGGTTATAAAGTTACTGCCCTATTAGGAATGGGCTTTGTTTTTCTTATGAGGTAGAGTCAGTGGATCATGTAATTAGAATTATTAAATGCAGTTTCAATGGATTAAATGTAAATGGATGGGGGGGTAGTGTTTCTTCACTACTAAAGCTGGAAGAATTTGTAAGTAACTAACGTTGCAACTGAAATAAACCAGCTTGAAGTATTTGCACTAAAAAGGGTTGTTGTTTAGCTCTTGGTTGTGCCCTTTTTATCAAAAGGTGTCCTGCAATATCTGGCCGCTACCGGGTTAATCAGAGGAGCTGCCGAGAGCCAGAGCGATGCTGATGGGGCTGGGAACAAAACCCCGGGAGAGGAGTTTTGGGAGGATGGGGATGGGGATACGTGTGCTGGGAGAGGCATCTCATCCCCCTCCGGCAGAACATCCCCACTGGGGACCTGATGCTGAACCCACTGGAGACCACCTCCTGTGGCCACACACTTGTTGGTGTGGAGGTTGGTGGGAGATGGACAGGTCCATCTTGGGCAGCAGCACAGACCGTTGGGGTTCCTGGAGGGTTTCTGAAGGCCAGCTGTGTTGCTTTGAGATGAGCTGATAGAAACAGGTGACAGCAGTCACAAATTAAACAAGAATTGGAGATCAGGAGTCTCATACACTCTGCATCTTACCATTAGTATCCCTCTTATCCCCCTTTCCCTTCAGCAGCATTACTCCTTCTTGTCACAGTAACTGGAATGAATCGTCAAGGCCAGAAGTTCATCTTTTTAAATAACGAATAAGTGATGCTTAAAAAAACAGGAATAACTTTCAATTTATCACATAACAGCTTTGCTTCAGGGAGGTGTTTTCTACACTTTTTGTTTCTTTCAAACAAAAGTTCGGGTTCAGAATCCTTCTGGATGTTAGCACAAATCTGGTTTCCCTGAAGTTCTCTTGACTGCCCCATGCATTCTTTCTCGCTTGCAGTGGCTGATCTCTGCAATCAGGTGGCAACCGTAACGGGACCCTCCCTACTGATGCCCAGCAATCATAAGAGTCTTGAAGCTGCTTACAGCTGATGTAAATCATGATCTCTCTCTCTCTGGGTGGTCTTATTTCCCAGCCAGCTGAATTGGCAGTGCTAGGAAAGCTGCGCAGACCCATTTTTACCTGCCCACCCCTGAGGGTGAATCCTTGCGATATAAAGGCACTATAATTTGGAAATAGCTTATGACAGAACTGTACCCTGGAGTCTGAATTTCCATATTCAAATATATTCCTGCAACTTGAGGATGTAGAAACAGACCCAAATCACAATTTCAACTTTACTCTGATGCAAAAGGTCTCTTCTCCATTCAGGTGAGAGCTTGAAAGTTCCCTGGTAGCTGCGAAGCTGCCTCATTTATACCTCATTTATAT
The DNA here is from genome assembly GCF_965231255.1 of Vanellus vanellus. Taxonomy (NCBI): domain Eukaryota; kingdom Metazoa; phylum Chordata; class Aves; order Charadriiformes; family Charadriidae; genus Vanellus; species Vanellus vanellus. Next base: position 3,573,068 of record NC_138908.1, on the reverse strand, counting down.
GCGGCTTTGAGAAATTCATGCTGAAGCCATAGGTTCTGGCTCTTGTTCCAGATGCCTTTTTCCCTGAGGGACGTGCAGAATTGATCCAGACTTGGTAGTTTGTCCCACACCTATTTGCAGTCCAGGCACAGAAAGGCCTTTTTGCCTTGGTTGAGTATACTTTAAACCCAGCTTTTCTGTCTGAGTGCTGAAGAGATTTCCTTCATCGTAGGATCTATTCTGCGTGTTCCCTGCTAGATTTAGGCTAAATCCTAAACTGGGTTATTACAGGTGTCCCAAGTTCTCCTGTTCATTTCTTGCAGCTGCTGTCAGCCCTCTTTTTTAACTGGTCACATCTACTATTTTAATTTCAGACCCTTTGTTGTATGTGTCCTGCTCCGCATCTGCACAGCTGACTCAAATACTGTGGGAGTAAACCGGCCACTGTGCCCTTAAATCTAGCATGAGGCTTGCTTTAAGTCACCACCTCTACATCATCATTGTCAGGGCAAGGAAACTAAGTACTTCAACACAGGAGAAGACTTTAAAAGCAGCTTGGCGTGTATGTGTCGTCTTCAGAGAAAAGAGCTGAACGCAGAAATGCGTTATCAACCTGTCCCAACTTAATATGCGCATTTTGATGGATGACAGAGTCGGTCCCCTGCCTCTGTGCTCTCACCATCCGCCCCAGGACATTGAATGTCCTCTTTTGAGAATGACTACATGGGCCTGATGAAACCAGGAATCTACAAATTGGTTCCCGTCCTTCTGTTCTACCAAGTCTGCAACTCTGATCTAGTCAACAGATTCCCTGGAAAATGAGTTATTACTGAGTACATTTCTGTTCCTGTTCGTGTATGATAGAGCAGGGTTATTTTGGATATTTTGTTTATTTTCAGTAAAAGCCCAGGGATGCAGTTTCAAGACTTTTTGGACCAAGGGGGCCTACACAAAATGAGATACAGAAAGGCAAGCCTGTGGTCAACAGCTTCACTCAAGAGGGATATGAGTCACCAGTCAATCCTGTGACCATTACACATTCAAAACCTAAAGCTATTAAAATAACATTAAAAATTGTGGAAGGAATCAGCTAGAGCAGTGTGTATAAATGAGAGAATACAAGGGCACTACTACACGTTTCTAGTCACAACATTTGAAAGTTATAACTTGTTTTATCCACTGTAGCTCCAGAACATGTACAGTGCTTAAAATTCAGGTGCGTCTGGATATGATGAGTCCAAATCACTGGATATTGGCTCTGCTTTGCGTACGACAGATTAAATATCTCTACGGGGTGGTACTGGGACCTCTGCTGTTCAGCGTCTTTGTTGGTGACATGGGTGTTGGGATTGAGTGCACCCTCAGCAAGTTTGCTGATGACACCAAGCTGTGTGGAGCAGTCGATACACTGGAGGGGAGGGATGCCATCCAGAGGGACCTGGACAGGCTGGAGAGGTGGGCCCAAGCCAACCTCATGCAGTTCAACAAAGCCAAGTGCAGGGTCCTACATCTGGGTCGGGGCAATCCCAATCCAGGCTGGGCGGGGAATGGCTGGAAAGCAGCCCTGAGGAGAAGGACCTGGGGGTGCTGATTGACGAGAAGCTGAACATGAGCCAGTGTTGTGTGATCGCAGCCCAGAAGGCCAGCCGTATCCTGGGCTGCTTCAGAAGTGTGGCCAGCAGGTCAAAGGAGGTGATGCTGCCCCTCTACTCCACTCTGGTGAGACCCCACCTGGAGTACTGCCCCCAACATAAGAAGGACATGGAACTGTTGGAGCATGTCCAGAGGAAGGCCATGAATATGCTCCGAGGACTGGAACACCTCTCCTATGAGGAGAGGCTGAGAGAATTGGGTCTGTTCAGCCTGGAAAAGAGAAGGCTCTGGGGAGATCTTATTGTGGCCTTCCAGTCCCTACAAGGGCTCCAGGAGAGCTGGGGAAGGACTTTTTACAAGGGCATGGAGTGATAGGATGAGAGGGAATGGCTTCAAACTGGAAGAACGGACATTTAGATTAGATATCAGGAAGAAATTCTTTCCTGTGAAGGTGATGAGCCCCTGGCGCAGGGTGCCCTGAGCAGCTGTGGCTGCCCCATCCCTGGAGGTGTTCAAGGCCGGGTTGGACAGGGCTTGGAGCAACCTGGGCTGGGGGGAGGTGTCCCTGCCTGGGACAGGGGGGTAGAACTGGATGATCTTTCAGGTCCCTTCCAACGCAAACCATTCTGTGATTTTATGATTTTACTCTAATTCCTATACAAAGCTGGAGGATTTTTACAGTGAGAATGGTTTTGAAATATCTGGTGTTGTGAAATGAAAGGACTGTCTCACATCCCATTTTTTTCCCCACGCTTTTCATAAACTACACCACTATTTTTATGTATTGATGGAAAATATAGCAGGTGATTTTAAAATGTAGACAGCTAACTGCTGTTCTATTTCTCTTACTCTGAATAAAGGGACAGCCATTCTCAACTGAAAGCACTGATTTCAGTGTTCCATAAATGTGCATCAGAAATGTGAAGCTAATAAGTGTGATGATAAATAAAATTTGATGACAATGGTGCCCAAAGAGCTTCATTTCCAGAGTCCCTTGGAACTAGTTTACCAAGCTATTTCAAATTGTGAGTAATTAAGAAAGATGCAAAAAGCAGCTGGCAATGACCATACAGATCTGCATCATGCTCAAATTCTTCCAGCATTTGGCAGGAGATCCTGACCATGAAACAGGAATTAGACCATATGAACCTACATAGCCCAGCCTTGGGCATGGCTGTCAAGTGTACTAGATAAAATACAGATAGCAGTTAGTTACTTTTTAAATACGGAAATCTATGTATACATTACTGTTTTAATAAATGTCCCTTTAATAACATCTGAGAGGACATTTTAAAAAGTTAACCTTGAATCACTTTTTATTTTTAGAAAGTCTGGCTTTTGACTACTATCTGCAAGCCCACTTACTTTAGACAAAGAACTTAACGTGTGTTTTGCACTCTCATTATACATGAGAAACTATGAGAAACTACTGCAGAAAACATTTTATTCTCCGGTGCTCACCAGAACCTCTAGTCACTAAATATCGAAATAGCGAAGTAGGCAATACGGAGTAATTTTTCAGACTAGTTTCATATGCAGATGCCCTATTCCAGAATAAACATCAGTTTATTTTAAATCATTTTTTGCGTGAAGACAGTTAGAACAAGAGTTATTTTAGGAATAAGTGACTTTCTCTGCAGTTCATTTTCACATGTTGGCAAAACCACAGAGGACAGATTCTAGCTAGATAAGGAAGTTTCTGTGTTTGAGTTTGAGAAAGCGATTCAGTCTGTACCCCCGAACAAAGTCCGTGGCAGCAGGATATGACTTCTAAATTCTATAAATACTTGAACCACACTCTGGAACTTATTTTTACAATACTGTTTGTGTACCAAAAGTTGTACTTAATACCTAATCTATGTTATTGCTTTAGGTTAGTCACAGTTCTAGGATCCTTATCTTCTTGGCATATTCAATGTGTTTTTCTTTGTTTGTCTGTTTTTAATCTAAGTTATTGCTCAGAGCACTAGTGACCCAGTTCCTTCCCCAGCTTGTTTACAGATGAGGTGAGCCTGTACAGAACAGATAAACTATGACTACTAAGACATTATTTAATGCTATTAAATAATCTACGTCAGCTGGCATGCTCGTGATGGTTTTATTATAGGCGTCTGAAAAGTCCTGTCTTCAAGTGGAGTCATCTTAAATCTTTATTGCTTTGTATAGCCTATGCTGTTTACTAATTCACATTGATTATTGTGGGTTCAAATGACCATTCCATCCATACAAGAAAATCCGGAAGTTTTGTGTTCTGTTTTTGTTAGGGATGGAAACCTCCTTCTTCTGTGTAATTAGGAAGCCTCTTGCCCAGAGAAAGCAGCAGTTGAAGTTACTTACATCACAATAGACTGTACTGATCACTGACCTGATCATTGCCTAGGCCATATTTTGACATTTAGAAGGAATCCAGATCAAAGATTGCCGTAAATATTTAAATTAGACCAGCATTTCTTTAATATCAAAGGTTACAAATAATACTAGAACTAGGGAACTTACCTGTTAGCCCTTATTGAACAACACTTGGTTTGTGTTAAGTGAATTTCTCCTTACGTGTTAAAAGATTCTAGCAAAACTTGAATTGCTTCAATTAAATATTCTTTCGTATCACACCAGGCTTCATCTCAGAATGGCTCTTCCAACCCATAAAGAAGACAGATCCCATAGTTGTGCTTTCTATACTTAAACCTTTGCTTTTTCTGGAGACTGTAGAGAGCACGTGCTCTACCAACAGAGCTGTGGATGAAAAGCATAACCATTCACAGTATCACAGTATCACAGTATGCTAGGGATTGGAAGGGACCTCAAAAGATCATCTAGTCCAATCCCCCTGTCGGAGCAGGAACACCCAGATGAGGTTGCACAGGAAGGCGTCCAGGCGAGTTTTGAATGTCTCCAGAGAAGGAGACTCCACAACCTCCCTGGGCAGCCTGTTCCAGTGCTCTGTCACCCTCACTGAGAAGAAGTTTCTTCTCAAATTTAAGTGGAACCTCTTGTGTTTCAGCTTGAATCCATTACCCCTTGTCCTATCATTGGTTGCTACTGAGAAGAGCCTGGCTCCATCCTCATGACATTCCCCCTTTATATATTTATAAACGCTAATAAGATCACCCTTCAGTCTCCTCTTCTCCAAACTAAAGAGACCCAGCTCCCTCAGTCTTTCCTCATAAGGGAGATGCTCCACTCCCTTCATCATCTTAGTTGCCCTAATCATCTTAGTTGCCCTTAGTTAACCATTCACCATCACCAGCCTTCTGCTGGAGGTTACGTTTTTGGTGTACCTACTTTTTGAGCTGCTTATGCAGCCACTAGTTTTGTAAACATGAAGCATCAACTTCGCTTAACCTAGCGTGTTTTAGCTGAAGAAGAAAAGGAAAAGCCCCTCAAGATGATCTCCAGGTTTGCTGCTGAAGCTTAGTGAAGGCAGAAGATGCTGTGTGTCTGTAGTTACAGGTTGGCTATTTCTTTGTAAAGAAGGTAGATAAATAGTTATTCTTCACAGCTGGCTAGTTATACAGAGAAGCATGGGAGACCTCTGCTACCATACTTAAAATATTAAGCATGGGGGCACCCTGATTGCATCCTGACCCTGATTTATGGTGTCTGCCCTACCCTGTGGTGTGATTCCTACCAGGGGGAAATCTCCTGTGGGCCTGCAGGCGGAAAGAGAGCTGCAGGTTACTCCAGCCAGCACCTGGACTGCGGGGAGTGATGTTTATCTTTCTCATCTTCAGCTTATTTGGAGAACAGAAGAAAAAAAATAGAATAGTTTCAGTTGGGAGGGACGTACAACAATCATCTAGTCCAACTGCCCGACCGCTTCAGGGCTGACCAATAGATAAAGCATATTTTTAAGGTCATTGTCCAAATGCCTCTTAAACACTGATGGGCTTGGGGCATCAGCCATGGGGCATGGGGTGTTGACCATTTTTAACTATTTACATGAAGCATCAGGAGTAAACAGATGTGTTATCCTTACAGTAATTTTACTTACCCAACGTCACATATCGCCGATACTGGGTAGAGCCTTAAATTCAGTTTAGAGGTAACAAATGGTCATGCTGTCAAAGTTGTGTACAATTATTGAAGGAACCTTACACTTGAACTTTAAGAAAAAACTGTATCCAGAAATGGAGGGAGTGAAAATTCACTTTAGTAACAGTTTTACCAGATATACCACCTAAGCGTATACAGATCCCACTTAAGAACCTTCTAGAGCCAATTAATTTGTCATGGCAGAACTCCTGCTCAGAGTCTAATCTGAGCTTCAAGGCAGAAAGCAATGGAAGGGACATCCAACCACAGAAAGTCAACATCCATCAGAAGAGCTTGTTTTGGACCTGCCAAATCAGCATATTCACATTGCCCTGAGCTGTTTGGGTACCTGAAACTGCAAAAGACTAGATACAGTTTTGATGGTTTTTAAAAAGAGGGTTTTTCAGCTTCGGTTTGCATCATTATAGCAAAAGAGTTGTGTTACTGAGGGTCTTGCAGTGGGTCTCGAGGTCTGGCTTGTGTTTGGTAGTGAGTGACAAAGCAATGTGCATCTTTGTCCCATACCCAAAAGGAGCTGATAATAGGATCTGTCTTTATGGGGTACTGTGCCAGATACATTGCTCTGAATCTGTATATAAAACTAAATAGGTGAGGACCTGCTAAAATCCTGCTACTCCTTATTCTTCCTTATTTACAAACAAAAAAAAATAATCATAAAATCAAGTGTACCTTCTCAATGGGTATCACTCAACACATTCTTTGTGAGGGACGGCATGGTCGGAAGAGAGGATAAACTGCGTGAAGAGGAGACCGTGCAGCCGTTCTACGTGTGTCAGATCTGTTTTGCCCTCCGTGCGAGCCGGGTTCCGCTGCGCGGCCGGCGGCGAGCTGCTGTGCTGCCGGTGGAGGTGCCTCGTGCCCTCCCATCCTGTGTCCTGCACCCTCCGATGGCCTGCCGCCGTCCTCGGAGAAGCCAAAAAGAGTAGGTCTTGTCAAGAGGAACCTTCAGAGTGATATGGTATCACTGTAATTGTAAATGTGGCACAGAAAATTAACAAAATTAACAAAAAAAAAAGCCTAAAAATGGGAAGTGAAGAGGGCAGGGACGGAATCCAGCACGAAACCGACTGGCATCCTGCTCCGCTGGGGGAAGGGAATGAGTAACATATGGTGGTGATGTCTAATCGCTGCTCAAAAACGATTGCCAGTTCTGCTGCTGCTTAATAAAGTGTAAACATCTTTACACAAAAGCGCCATGGGTCACTGCGTTGTAAATATACCATCGGTATTCCACATGATTTTATTTTAGTTAGCTCTTCGGCTTTTCTGAAAGCGCTCGTGTACCGTGATGTGTCTGATATCAAAGAACTTTAAGCAAATAATTCGCAAAAATCTCTAAAAACACAAAAATCTCTCTAAAATATGCAATGCATGCAAATTATGCAGTAATATTTTGGAGCTGCTGTTCATAAAGCACTTATTTTTCAATATATATGCTCGCTGGCTTAGCTGAAGGCAGAAATAAAGCTAAACCCACGTGTATTTTTATTTTCTGGTGCCAGTTATAAGGCACCACTGTCTGAATTATGGTAATTTCTGAAACAATTCAGTGAAGTCATTTAGCATTCATGTAAATTCACAAAGGAACTCTAACTGCTTGTTTTAGCATCATTAATACAGAATAAATATGAAATGAAAAGTTAGTTATCGAACTTTTCTTTTGACCCAGTTAAACGCTGTGTTTTTATCCTTCTAAATTATATAAACTTTTCCTCTGTGCTCTGAAGCATGCTGTGTGTTTTATTGTTACTTTTTCCAGGAAGAGTGGCTTAGAATTTTTGTTAGTGTCCATAAATCTCTGCCATTTTTTGTACATCCTTTGTTGGTATTTTTGTCCTGGTGTTTAATATCAGAACACAAAACACAAGAAGAACACTCGGCTTACATCAGTGCTGTCCTGACCTACCCAGCAGTAACAAAAAGTATGATTCATATGCACTATTATTAAGCAGTGTCCCTGCGTTCAAGGAGTGAACCCCTTTTTTACCCATATAAAGTAAATTTAAAGCAGAAGAGAGCAGTTCGGTGAGGACATGGGAGTTTCAATGTGTTTATTTTCCTATGTTATTGTTCATTGCAATTAAGTCCAACAAAAGGAACAGCACTGTAAATTATGCCTTTGATGCTATTCCTCTTTTGAGATTGTGTTGGTGTAATGACAGATAGCATGTGGTTGGGCTCTTTGCTTTGTTTTATTTTTTCATAGAAATACAGGTAAACAAGCTCTATAAGGAAGATAGTCTTTTCCTACATGGAACAAAGAAATAATTTTTGAATTATTAAAAGAATATAATAACGCTGATAAAAGAGAAAAAAAAATATTTAATGTGAAAAGAAATGAAATGACCACAGTTAAGATCCGTTTCTGTAAGACATGGATCACATTTCTGTGATGACATATCCATCTAGAAGAAGGCAACGTCTAAAGCGTCACGAGTTCATTCTGTGAGACGGGAATTTACAGGAATTACAAAAATGTGGCATAAGTATACTGACGTGTTCTCCGCTGGCACAGTCCAGAGCATTCTAGGGGAGTCGGACGCGTGGTCTGCGGGTTTCTCCCGTTGGGGAAGGATCTGTTCCTCAGCTACAGGAGCAGTTCTGGCACCTGATGCTTTTATATCTGCTTGGGTTAGCCTTCTCCGCGGCTTTTTCTCTAGAGCATAGCAAGGTGTTCTCTTTCTTTTTGCTCCACCCAGCACAACGTGCTGCCTCTTCAGCACTTCTTACAATACAAAGGAGAGGTTATGACTCTCGGGTTTGTTTTCCCCATGTGTAAGTAGGTTTGCAGTTCTTAAAATTATAAATCAAGTATAAATTTGGTTATACTTTAGTGTTTTATTATTTTACTTTTACCCTTTATTTTATGTATTACTTAAGGGTTTTAACTTAATATTTCTTTTCAATGGTTCCCAGTGACAGGACGAGGGGCAATGGGCACAAGTTGGAACACGGGAAGTTCCGTTCAAATACACGGAAAAACTTCTTTACGGTTCAGGTGACAGAGCACTGGCACAGGCTGCCCAGGGAGGTGGGGGAGTCCCCTTCCCTGGAGATGTTCAAGCCCCGCCTGGATGCAGTCCTGAGTGATGTGCTCTGGGCAATCCTGCTTTGGCAGGGGAGTGGGGCTGGGTGATCTCTAGAGGTCCCTTCCAACTCTGAAACTCCGTGATTCCGTGATTTGCAATATCAGTGCTGAAAGTTCCTGTTCTCTAATATTGTTGAAGGCTTTGTGTAGCTAATATCGCATAAAATATGCTTAGGTCTTTGTAAAATTATTTTTTCGCTATTTACTACATTGCCAGGCTGAAAAATTGGGTCAGACTCTTAAGACAGATCAATGGATTTCAACATAAAAACGTTCCTGTCCTCCTCGTTGGGTGTTCCATATTCTCTGACCAGGAGTAGTGATAAGATTTGCCATAAAACGTAAGGAAAGAAATGTATATGTGAGTATATGTTTCGCAGTGCAGTACGTAGTATTACTTGGAGGAACAAGATAAATTGATCCAGGCAGATTCTGTATTCATGGAGCGAAAATGCTTTTGCCGTCCAGCCCCGCTTCGGCATCTCTACAGAGTACTGCGCTGTGCTGTGATGGGCTTATTTAACCTTGAAAAATGAAGTCTGAGGGAGAATACTGCTGCTTTCCGTGAATTCATGATAGTGCAAACCCCAAGGAGGAGGAAATCCTGTTTAACCTGAGAGACTTCCAACAGAAGAACAAATAGATATAAATTGAGCATGGATAAGTGCAGGCTGGAAACCAGGAGGCGGCTCTTAACTAGCAGAGGAGTGATGTTCTGAGACAGCCTACTGCTTGGAAACGGCAGTTCAAAAACGCTCTTCCTCAAATAGGAACACACAGTTTTGCAAATCATCTGTTTTTTATTCTTTTATAGATTGGTGTTGATGACTTAGGTTGAATACCCAGGTGCTGATTTCCTTCAAGTGATGGCTAGGGAACTGTCTTAGAGTTACAAAGGAATAGCAGTATCCGTTGATTAATTAGCTGAGTAAATGACTGTCAGATGGGAACCCTGTCAAAAGTTTTTTGCTCTTTAATAAAAGGGCATTGATTTATCATCTTTTATTTTTAAACTTTTATGTTTTCACTTTGTCAAGAGGAACCTTCTGAGTGATATGGTATCACTGTAATTGTAAATGTGGCACAGAACTATGGTACAAAAATTAACAAAATTAGCAGCCTGCTACTTGAGTGCCATAAGTCACTTGTTATCCCTTAGTTAAATCATTTTGGGTCAAGACTGACCGCCTTGATGAGTTTCAGGAGGAAGCACTATGTTATAATCTCTGTATCGAATCAAATGGCAGATTACAAATATTGCTTGAAAAGGTGTATTTAAAATCATATGAGCTCTGTAAAAAGACTTCTGAACAATTAGTATTGATAAGGAACACATCCAATATGCATATATTTTTAATGTTCCAAGGGGGAACAATTTGTTCCAATATGTGGTACCTATTTTGCTTATTAAAGTTACAGAAGATTGCCCACTACAGTCAAAACCTAAGCAAAGTACAGAAGACGCGAGTCAGTTGTCTAAAGAACAATTTATTTGGAAGCTGCTTTTTTTGTTTGTTTCCCTAATAGCCTCAGTTATTATAGGGGAAAGGTCTATTCAGTGGCCTGCCCTCCATGTGTTTCTACTAAATTTCAGTGCATTGCATTTTAGGCTGTAAGTGCCAACGTACACAGCGTAGATAAACTACAGTATTTTCTCCCAACATTTCGAAAAACAGTCTACCATTTGATGTTTATCTTGTAGCCCAATTCTCATTTGTATCTTCTTCACAAGATGCAGGATAGCAGTTACATGAAAATAATGTGTAAATATTTCTTTGCCTCTTACCTTTCTAATCTTTTTTTTTTTTTTTTTTTTTTTTTTTTTTTTGCCTAAAGCACTGCAATGCCATTAGTTACAATGAATTCTTAGCTGAGTAATTGCTTTGGCCGTATTGCCGTTTTACTTCTTCAACAAGAGTCAGTATGCGTGAAGGTATGCGTTTTTAGCAAAAATCTGGACTCTTTGCATTGTATTGCTTGGAAAACTGTTGACATAGCAATATACTTCTCTTTTCTAATATTAAAAAAAATACAAAAATTATTTTTCTTGAAACACAGCAAAAGGCTAGAAATTATAGTTTCTTTGATTACAGATGCAAAAGACTATCAAGTCAACATTTGGTCCAGAAGGTGCTAAAAACATGTTTCCAGGACTTGATCAGTCTGCTTTTGTGGTTTCACCCCTTCTTTGTCTCTATCTCTAGCCTAACAGTCTGTCCTTGACATATACACAAGCCTTCAAAGAACAAAAGGTGGTAAAGCCTCTCCACCTGATGTGTATTGTATTTTGCATGTTGTGAGCAGAAGCCTTTTCTCAAGTCTGAGGAAAAGTACTACTGGTACTGTTTGAGCTCTGCTGGTGCTACGGAGTTGTTTACGCAAACGTCTCTTGTGTTTAGCCCCCATGGAAGGCAGCTATTGCACACATATTTCAGTTGTGTTTAACCCACTCCAGACAATGGCATTTGTTGTAGCAGCGTCAGCATTTGGCAAATAGCAGTCTGTATTAAGCCGTGTGTTAACCTCTTAATAACTGAATGGTTATGTGGCCATGGTTACACTCCTGTTGCCGGCAGAAGACCAATGAACCCCACATAACATACTAAAAGTGCATTTTTTACTTTAGATAATGAAATGCATCTCATAATTGCTATTAGTTCAGTTGCTGCCCAGTTGCTCATTCCTATTCTTCCATTTCATGGTGAGATAACATTACCTATCTGTCAGACCCTGCCTTTATAGGGATATTGTTGTAGTAAAGACACTGTGTAGGAGTTATCCAATACCATACATGTTTGTTTTGGTTTTTTTTTTGGTTTTTTTTTGTTTTGTTTTGTTTTGGTTTTTTTTTTTTTTGTTATAAATACAATGTCCAGGTGTATGCCAAATTACTTGGTGTACTTTAACTTCCTTCCCCACCCCATCTCCTAATTTTATATACGTAAAACCAGTCTGCACAGTCCACGAATCCATATTGCTAACAGGTAAATGGGCTGTTGGTCAAAATAATATTACTCCTTGTAAATGAAGGGAAAAGTCATCATTTACTGCAGGTGTTCAGTAGGTAAATTGAGCCTTTCTTTATATGAAGACTTTAATGAAGTCTGCTTGTAGAACTATTTATAAGGAAATTCAAAGGAGGCAGTGCTCAAAGTTTCTGAGTCGTGATTTAATGTTAAATGCTATATTGAAATTTTTTAGCAGCGTTCATTGCGGTCAGAGTTAGAATACCTTTGTTCCTTACACAATGCATTGGCTACTTATCCGGCCAGAGTATAGTCCTTTGACATTCGGCACGTCTGCAGAAAGAAACTGGTATCTGCCTTGTGAGGGTGAAATCCTGCTCTGCTCTTAGGCAAGAGAAGAAATGCTTACTCCCTTTTGCTCAGTATCGCTGTCTGACGCCATGGGGTATAATATTGCTGCATGTCTGACAGTCTGGGGACAGTAGATGCCTCTTGAGTTTGTTTGTTTACTTGATAAGATTTCCGGCCTTACTGAAACGAGAAGATAATGTATCGCTTTATTTTATGGAGGAGAATCTCCACCCTCAGTTACAAAACCGGTGTCTGGTGTGGCATGGCAATTAGTCCGGGGAACAATATTAAATAACTATTTAAGTCTATCTACGGTCTTTTCAGGTATGGATGTAATGGATACTAAATTGTCTGCAAATGTTTAAAGCTAGTTTTGTGGCTGGCAGTGTTAAAGAGTCACTTGTTTTGGGTGCATACTAAATGTCCAGGGTATGTCTCCTGAGTCCTACTGGAACGGTAACTGAGCGTATATTTTACATCCAAACTGAAGATATTATTTTGCTCATTATTATACTTATTATTAAATGAATTTTGTTTAATTCCAATATACATGTATTGTGGTTTTTTTCCCTGCAGATTTCGTTTCTGGCCTCTGCTTACATGAGCCAACATCTCTCAGAGGAGAGCTGCTCCGCCCTTGCATCTGTAACTCATTACCTTTACCTCTGCCAGTTCAGCTGGATGCTTATTCAGGTTGGTCTCTTAGTCTTTTTCACCCCTTCCCCAAAACCTCGGTAAAAGTACCTGATACTTAGACTGTGTCTCTATTATATTGTGGTAGATGTATCTCTGCAGTTCAATGCTAGTAGAGAGGCAAAATATTAGATGGTCTTTATTAAACCTAGCGTGTCACAGCTCCAAGGGTAAATATTCGAACCCCGTAAAGACTTTTTTCCACTAATATCCATTATGACTGTGTAAGAATTTCCACATCTCACTTCATCCTATAGAAGTTACTGTCTCAAAACACTGAAGTACTATTTTTATTAGAGTTGAGAGCTTTTCTGAGCATCTCTTATTTGGTCTTTTGAAACAATCTTTTACAGGTGAAATGGAAGCGTAAACTACACTGTAATTTTTTGAGTCAGGCGCATTTTAGTCATTAGACTCGTGTAATTGACAAACATACCTTCATAAGTTTGCATTACAATAAGGAGTATATACATTCATAAATCTTCAGAGAATCAGAGAATCATTTAGATTCAAAAGACCTTCAGGATCATCGAGTCCAACCATCAACCTAACACTGTCAAGTCCACCACTAACCCACGTCCCTCAGCACCACATCTGCATGTCTTTTAAATCCCTCCAGGGATGGCGACACCACCACTGCCCTGGGTAGTCTGTTCCAATGCTTGACAACCCTTTCGGTGTAGAAGTTTTTCCTAATATCCATCCTAAACCTCTTCTGGGGCAACTTGAGGCCATTTCCTCTTGTCCTATCACCCTATCACCTGTTCCTCGGGATCAGAGACCAACCCCCCCTCTCTATACCCTCCTGTCAGGTAGTTCTAGATAGAGATAAGGTCTCCCCTCAGCCTCCTTTTCTCCAGGCTGAACACCCCCTGGTCCCTCAGCCGCTCCTCATCAGATGTGTGCTCCAGACCCCTGACCAGCTCCGTTGCTCTTTTGACACGATATAGAACACTAAATGGTGTAAAAAACGATTGAACTAATGTGGGAAGCCATGAACAATCGAATTTGTTACTGAAAATTAATCATTGTAAGTTAGTCAAAATAACAAGCTGTGACATTATTTGGAAAATACATTATGATACCCTCATCTAGAAATGTATATTTAGTACTAATGTGTTAATTACGCCATTTCTTTGTCCGTTATGTTAATAGGATTTGTCCATAGCACAATTATTATAGCATACAGCTTTATATGTGCCGCTCCATACATTACCAAACAAATCCTCCAATATGCAGGTTGTCAGACCAAACCAAGAATTGCAAATTAGGCTAGATCTAAATACAGCTTTCTCTGCCAGGGACATTCATGTGATATTTGGTGTTTTCCTGGGATTACGTCAGGCTCTCTTTCACTGAGAACCCAAACAGCCTCCCCAACAGCTCCACTGTGCTTGTTGGTCTTAGCAAGCGTCAAGTAGATGGTCTCTCATGTACGCTGCTGCTGTAACTGCTGGTAAAAATGGAGCAGAGACTAAACTGCTCTGTCCTTAGTGATACTAACACTCTTTTTATTCTTCTTGGTTTTCCTGAACTTATGCAGTTAGCAAGATTAAATATTCTCTGCAGTGGATGTTACTTTCTGCTTTCTCAATGCAGACATTTTGCTACTGTACTTCTGCTTCACCTGGCTCGGCTTATGACTTTCTCTGAAGTTAACCAACGCAAATTAGTTTGCGAGCTGTCCATTATATTCTTCTTCACAGCTGCTCATTCGCTTCATTCCTAAATCGCTTCAGATCTCTTGAAGATTTACTGTTCTGGAGAGAAAAAGTAATGCTTTTAAGTTGCCGTTTTACTGGGGTATTTTTGACTGCTCGGCGTTTGATAGTGCTTCATCTTCCCATCCTACATGTTACATTACATTAAGTTGCGAAAGGATTCCTGTTTCGAATGCTTGCTCTTCCAAGGATTAACCTCCTGTAATGACAAAAAATTACATGGCTATTAGCAGTTGGTCATTTTTATGGCTGTAGTTGAAATCCATTGTTATACTTGTTGGAGTAGACTTTTGCCTAAGAACTTCTTTCCTAATAACTTGCATGTCCCGTTGCATTTAGTGGAGCCTCAGGCTTGTGTTTGTCATGGAGACTTTTCATGCAAATCTGAGGGGACAAAGGTGCTCAGGAGGGAATCCTTTACAGCCTGCTGAGTATGAGCTGACAAGAGCCGCCAGGAATAATACTCCGAGTGAGGAACATTGCCCCTTTTCATAGGTGCAAGTCTTCAGCTGTGAATAATTCCTGAAGTTTGAAAGACCCACAAGGAAAGAAATCATCTAGAATGTAGATCAACCGAGCCCTCAGCTACAATTTACTCCTCTTGCTTGAGAATAGGTCCTGAATTCATATTTCTCATTGCAGAGTGAGGAAGCAATGCCAGGGCACTAAAGGAGTGCTGGGGACATCTCTGCGCTTGAATTGGTCCCCATGACAGTATTAGCAAAGCTTGTGGATCCAAGGGAAGACCAGACTGATTTGGGAAGTTGAGATGCTACTGCTGTCTAAATGGCAGGTTTAAATGCCTGGGAAATGAACGTTCGTATTTCTCAGCGTGGTGTACTTACTACACATGACTTGATTTGGAAAGCAGAATTAATAATGTATTTATACTTAAATGGGACTTAAATACTTCTGTCTGGGAAACAGCAAAACTATTTGAACAAATTCTTCATCACTCACGCAGTCACTGCCCTCTGTGAGGCCGCGTAGCGTAGTGCGTATGCCTGATCACTAACTCATTTTATAAAAATCTGCGAGTGTCAGTCTTATCACTGCATACAGAAATGGGTGAACGTGACAATCAAGTGAAAGCAGCATGCAGATGTCTACAGATATGGGGAACTGAAACATCCAGAAAATCCAGATAATTTTAAGTGATCAAAAGGTGATGGAGCAACATTTTGAAACAACAAGGGTCTGTAGGCAAACCCAGATTTAACAGTACAGTTGGACCTATACAGATTCAATTCTGTAGTCCAGATCAAAGATCTTCACTTTGTAGACTGTAGGACAGGTTCCTTACCTTTTTGTCCTAATCATTCCATCTTCTGAATATGGCTATGTATAGTACTTACACTTAGCATTTAATCATATTTTAATAGTGGTTACAACAATAAAATCTATAGCTTCATTTTCTAATTCTTTTTCCATTTTTAGGTCCTTGTATTTGTAGTCCTGCATTCAATATCAGTATTTGTACTACACAGGTAGCTACTACCCACATATTGACTGAAGTGCAGGAATGGAGATAACCTCAGAGATCATCTGGTCCATTTGCAGAGTCAGAACAAAGGCCACGTCAAATCATCCTTGTTTATCTGACTGTTCCTGTCCCTTTGTATTGCATTGTCTTGTTTCTTGGCTTTTCTAGGGATATTTTTCTAAGTTGCAGAATCGTAGAATGGTTTATGTTGGAAGGGACCTTGAAGATCATCGAGTTCCAACCCCCCTGCCATGGGCAGGGACACCTCTCACTAGACCAGGTTGCCCAAGGCCACATCCAGCCTGGCCTTGAACACCTCCAGGGATGGGGCCTCAACAACCCCTCTGGGAAACCTGTGACAGTGCCTCACCACCCTCACAGTGAAAAACTTCTTCCTAATGTTCAATCTGAACCTGCTCTCTTCCGGTTTGAAGCCATTCCCCCTTGGCTTGTCGCTACGTGCCCCAGTAAAAAGTCCTTCCCCAGCTCTCCTGTGGGTCCCCTTTAGGTATTGAAAGGCCCCAGTAAGATCTGCCCGGAGCCTTCTCTTCTCCAGGCTGAACAGCCTCAACTCTTTCAGCCTCTCCTCACAGGAGAGGTGCTCCAGCCCTCAGATCGTCCTCGTGGCTCTCCTCTGGACACGCTCCAGCAGGTCCATGTCCTTCTTCTGTTGGGGACTCCAGAGCTGGATGCAGCACTCCAGGTGGGGTCTCACCAGAGTGGAGCTGAGGGCAGAATCACCTCCTTTGGCCTGCTGGCCACACTTCTTCTGATGCAGCCCAGGATACGGTTGGCCTTCTGGGCTGCGATCGCACACTGCTGGCTCATGTTGAGCTTCTCGTCAATCAGCACCCCCAGGTCCTTCTCCTCAGGGCTGCTCTCCAGCCATTCCCCACCCAGCCTGTAGTTGTGCTTGGGATTGCCCCCACCCAGCTGTAGGACCTTGCACTTGGCCTTGTTGAACTGCATGAGGTTGGCTTGGGCCCACCTGTCCAGGTCCCTCTGGATGGCATCCCTCCCCTCCAGCGTGCTTACCTCACCACACAGCTTGGTATCATTGGCAAAACTGCTGAGGGTGCAGTCGACCCCACTGTCCATGTCGCCGACAAAGATGTTGAACCCGTTTTTTTAGGGATGAACCTTTCTTGACTGCAGAAGGAAAGGAGTAAGCAAGGTGCAGGTGGCTCTTTGTGCCCACAGAGTGAGCTTGGCGTGAAATATTTGCCTTATACTAATGTCTGAAATTCAGAAGTCTCATCCTGACAAATGTCCTTTCATACAAATGTACGTTACTACAACATAACCCTGTATTTTCAAATGCAGTCTGTGTTTTTACCTTAGGAGCACACACTAAGGATGCCTTTCTGTATTCCGTTGTTCTTCCCATGACAAATATGTAGTATGATGACAATTTATCAGGAAAAATATTTTTCT
The DNA here is from genome assembly GCF_965231255.1 of Vanellus vanellus. Taxonomy (NCBI): domain Eukaryota; kingdom Metazoa; phylum Chordata; class Aves; order Charadriiformes; family Charadriidae; genus Vanellus; species Vanellus vanellus. Next base: position 3,555,707 of record NC_138908.1, on the reverse strand, counting down.
TCTTTTAGCATTTTCTAACTTGTTGCAAAAAAAAAAAAAAAAGTGGAAAAAAAAAAAGTTAAAAGCTGTCTTTTGAGGAAAAAATTGAAATTGTGTCCTTCTCAGTTGCCAATTCTGACATAGAATAAAATGGTGGGAAAAGGTGGATTCTTTGTACTTTTCTGAGCCATTGCTACAGTGGAGTAAATCAACAGCAAAAGTGGCAGTTCAATATGAAAAGCAGAGTGAATGTCATGAGCTTGCTGTCACCCATACCTGAATCCTCCTCATTTGTGGATTTAATGGCACCTTAAATTTTCTATAAATTTATTGCAGACTTGTAGGACAGGTACTTATCTTACAATAAGTTTAATGCTTATTTTTAAGAATGATTTATGGGCTGCCATTCAGCCATTCTGAAAATGAAAGCTGTGACCATTCCTAAAAAGAAGGAAGAAAGGTAATATGTTTTCCCACTGCATTGAGAAAGACTATTTAAAGTGTTTTGCAGCTAATACCGGATATCCACAGATTATCACTAAAGATTAAGGAATGAATAAATAAAGAAATAAAGAAAAGCACCCCAGTGTTGGGAAGGCAAAGTCAATTAATTGCCTCGTTCTAGAAGAAAAAAGCTTCACTGAAGTTCTCATTGTTTCATTAGAGTGTTATTTGAATTCGTAAATTGTTTTGCATTCTACATCAGAACAATGAGAACTTGTACATTTGTTCTTCCACCTGAGCAGCTGGGAAATGGACTGTACATTTCACTCTTCTGTAGAACCGGTTAATGTTGCAGCATGGCAACAGGAAAGGATTTGCTAAAATTAGTTCCACTCTTTGTATTTCATTGATTAAATTTTGGAGCATCATAAAGGGTTGAAGATAAGAACTTATAATGATCAAGATAGAAATGTCACTGCGCAGGAGATGGTGAACTCTCCAAACCCCTTTCCATCTTTGCAGCAGCACTGGAGTTAAAGTGTTCTTCTGTGATAAATGAGGTGAGAGAGGTAAATATGTCTAAACAAACACAGAGCAAGGACATGAGGTACAATTTCTTAGAAAGCAATCTCAGTTGGATGACTGAGAACAATGTTCACCAGGTTGTCAGAATTAGTAGAACCAACAATCCCTGAGCATAATGGCATAAATCAGTTCGAGGATTTTTCTGTCTGGAAGTGTTCGCTGTGAGGCACAGCTTGGTCAGGACTACACGGGCATGTAATTTGAAGAATGTTGGCAAAAGGTGACAAACAGAATCTTGAAAGGGTTCTAAATCCCATGCAAAAGTTAAGAGAGAAGAAGGCAACCATTAGCTAGGGGAAATCTTTTCACAAACTGTGGATTTTTTTTCCAAATACCATTTTCATCTCTTTAATGTTTTCTTCCTGTGAATGTCCAAAATGGAATTAACAGTTTTTCTGTGTTCTTTCAAACTACACATGACAGTAACAATTGTATGGTAGGATTTTCCTGTGTTCTTTTAAGGACAACAAACTTTGCTTTTGTTCGCATAGCACCGATTACCAAATGAAAATAATAAATGCCATAATAATTACTATATAAATAATATGATTACATACAATGGACATATTTATAAAATGCCATTTCCTGGGGAAGCATTTAAAGTGCTTACTAAACTAATAATTTTTTTTGAAAACAAGTTATTAGCATGTGATGCGCTTTATGATTCATGAAAGAAAGCATTGTATATTCATGCTATATAAATCACAGAAAAGTACTGTAATGAAAATTAACTGATGACACCTACATAAGGAATCCACAAACCACTAATTAAGTACTTGATTGTGAAATTTCAGTCTGCCTGAAGAAATTGGTAGACAAACCCTTGGCTGAGGGGAATCTGCAAAATTTCACAAACACAAATAATCACTTCGCAATTCACTTGTCACTGTATAGGGATTTCACCTATCCTAACAATATCAGCTGCAAATTAAGCATATAAATAAACATTTTTATATGAAAATCCAGTGTAGACAATGGAGGGATGAGTATGACTAGGTAAGCATCAATGGATGCCTGAAGATGTTTGTCCTCTTCTCCATTGACTACCAAGACTGGCTTGAGGCACAAGCTTGAATTCGATGCCCTTTAGACAGAAAAAGGCAAAAATAATCCTCCATTCACTCCATATCAAAGGCCAAAAATACGTTTATAACATGCACAGCTATAGCTGGTATAATACGTTCAAAGTGGAGGACATATAGAAGAAGAAATATTTTAAAGACATATTCTTATTGTGGATAGTTTAGGTGTTTATTAGAAAGTGGTAATGTGTGTAGATGTGTGTAACAAAATGCTTAGCACATTGGAAAGCATTTCAACTATTAACCTCTTAAAGAAAATGCAAAGATCCAAGCAAAACTTTAAGTATTTTGTTTTACTTGAAGGGTTTCCTTGGTCATACTACCCATTATTTCAAGAGATTTAGACTATTCCACTTCTTCATTTTGATTCATATATCTCTTTATGTTCTTAGTTATGCTATTTGACGATGAGTTGACCGTAAGAAGACACAGATTGTTGCAGAGATGCATGTGAATTTACATTCACTTATTTGCAGATTTTTTCTCAAACTCTTATACAAATATTACACAGAATGACAGAACCATTGAAGTTGCAGAGGCTTTTTGAGACCCTCTGGTCCAACACCCTGGCTCAAGCAGGGTCAGCCAGGGCAGGTTGCCCAGGACCATGTTCAGTTATGTTTTGGTTAGCTCTGAGGACAGAGACTCCACAACCTCTCTGGACAGCCTGGGCCAGTGCTTAGCTCACCCCACAGGAAAAAAGCTTTTTCTCATGTTCAGGTGGAATTTCATGTGTAATAATTTGTGCCCTTTGCCTCTTGTCCTGCCCTTGGGCACCACTGAGGTGTTTATCCACATGGATAAGATCCCCTTGAGCCTCCTCTTCTCCAGGCTGGACAGTCCCAGCTCTCTCAGACTCTCCTCCTCATAGGAGTTATTGATCATCTTCATGGCCCTTTGCTGGACTCGCTCCATGTCTCTCTTGTTCTGGTGAGCCCCGAACGGGACCACAGCCGGAACCGTTGAAGGAGGTTTGTGCATTTCCTATGGAAAGACACCTAGAGCTGAACAATAGTATAAAAAGATTCAATACAGATCAGATTTAGCAATATTATAGGTCAGTCTTTTCTGTGAAGGTATTGGAGTCCAAGAAGAAAGGTGCTTTTGCACAACAAAGCTATTTTTGCACTGCAGAAATAGTCTTTTCTACTAAACAGGGGATCCCTTCCTCTCTGATAGTCTTAATTCCAAATCTAACAGTTATATAAATAAGCATAATTATTTTATAATCAGTCTCTTGATTACTTAAGAGAAGTAAATAAGAACAAAACATTTACGCTGAAAAATGTTTGTATATACACATACACGGGGACGGAAATATGCTGTATTATGACTTTCAGAGTGATTCGCTTTTTGGGGATAACTAATTGTCCACCAGGTCTGCTGATTAATATTCTGCATTTTTCTTCAGGCTGTTAATTTCTGGTACGTCCTGGTGATGAATGATGAGCACACAGAGCGGCGCTATCTGCTTTACTTCCTTTTGAGTTGGGGGCTTCCAGCTTTTGTTGTGATCCTGCTTTTAATTATCCTGAGAGGAATCTATCATCACAGCACGGCACAGATTTATGGCCTCGTCTACAGTGATCTGTAAGTTTTCCTTTAAAAAAAGCACGAGCTAGCTGTTGTACTCTCTATATCGTCACATATTTAATTTGCTTGCACGTAGGGAAGGGGGCATGCGTACAGCCAAATGCAATAAGGGGAAGGGGATTCCTCGTTCGGTGGAGATGAAGCACGTATGTCACCCGTATGCTGTGCAGCGCTTTCCACGCGGTTGGGCTTTGCTCCAGTTTCTCCGCAGTTCCATCCGGGGCTGAGCACGGGCAGAGCCAGCTCAGGCACGTCTGCTTTGCGGGGAAATTATTTATTCTTTTCTGAGACTGTGCCATTCCAGGGTAAAGGATAGAAATGGTTACTGCTGCAGAAGAGTGTGTTTTTCTTCCGTTTCATTTCTCTGTTTGAAAAAAAAAAACCAAAACCAACACCGCCAAACCAAGCCTTAAACCCCCGTCTCTTAGGTCATTACATTTATTCTCTTCAAAACAATGTTACTGCATTAACATGTCAAATATATTTCCTGAAGTGTTTCTCTTGAAATATTGAATATGTTATATTCCAAACTGTTCCCAATTTGAGCACCGCTGTAATGCCAATAATTAACACAGCCTTTTCAAAGCTAAATATAACCTCAGAAAACTGTTCTAATTAAAACAATGCATCATCACGGAACTTGAGATGTTTAAGTGAAAAGATACATAGATAAATATGTTTGTTCTCCTTCCCTACCTCTTTTACTCTGGACCCTTTTCTGGCAAAGCTAATCCATGATAATAGCTATTCTAGGATATGAGGCTATTAGCCTTATTCACTTTGTGTCATATTACGTATTCCGTGAGCAGGAAAGAGAAAACACACAGCTCCTTCTAAAATAATATAAGAGCATACAAATTCTTTTTATGAAAGCTTCTTATGAGGGTGCTTGCAGAGTAGAACCAAAACAGGAGAATATCCATCTATCTTCCGTAAAAGATCCAGTGTGCATCATTCCATTAAATAATAATAATAAAAAAATCAGTATCCTCTTTCTTTTTCATACAAAGGGAATTGCTGTGAGAAATAGATACTGAAATTCAATATCTGTGTGTGTGAGTATATGCATATACATATATATATGTGCACTTATAAATGTTACTTGTGTGTACATGTGTATATACATATATATACTCAGGTACAGTGCTGGATAAGCACAGATACCCGATTTAGATCTAAAAGAGCTGCACAGGGTACTGGAAGCCATCTAGCCATGTTAGCCAAGGTTACTCCCACATTGACAGACACCGGCTCTCAACTCAGAAGGGCATCTGAGGTTCTCAATATCAGACCATTCCTAATCTTCACGCTCCATCAGGGAGTGCTGTAGAGCTCTACGCCCTGCCATACACATAGATATTTCTCTGCAGAACGTGGTGAGCAGGAGTGTTGTGGTTTTCTTCACGGTAAAATGCTTCTCTGTGCATAGTAAACACAAGAAATGTACATAGCATAATCAAGTCGTCTGATTGCAATCAGACTGGCCTGATGGTATCATTATGCAGTGAGCCGCAGTTTCACAGTTGTTTTCTTTTGATGTCCATGTCTCATTCTTTCAAAAACTAGGAAAAATCCCAAAGTTCTGATAAAATTATTAAGTAGAGGAAAATTACTCAGTCCAACTCATTTGTCCAAATTAAATATAAAACTTTTCCAGCATCTTATTAAAGTGGGCAAATGCCAGAAACCATCCCAAGCTTAGTGAGCGCGCAGCTTATTCCAGCTCAGTCAATGTGAACGCTGTAAGGGGATATCTGCAAGGATTTTCATAAATAGCATCGATGCTAACTCCTAATTTGAAGAGCACTTTAAAAGTTGCTTTCAATTATACAAAGAGGACTTTCAAAGCCGGAATGTAGGAAAGAGGACAGATTGAACTACATCACTCGGTTTGTTTTCTCCAAACCAGGATGTAGTAGTGGAAAAAGTAACAAGGAGATTTCCAAAGTCAAGGTCATTACATACTAATTTCAGAATCAGCCTCAGAAATAGTTTGAGAACAGTGGTGTGCCGCTAAGGAACTCATTTCATGTGAGAGCTGGAAAACTGGTTGAAGTAATAAAAGCAGTGAAGCCTGTTATCTTAGCTCCCTCCTAAGTGATCACTCCTTCGGGCAACTCATTTTCGCATTGCTGTGGTGTCTGACCAACTGTTTTGTTCCTAACCGACCGCCATGGGCACAGTTAATAGCCAACAGGATGGCTATGCTGAAAGAACTTCAATTTATGCCTGTACTGAGTAAAAAACGATTTGAGCTGTGTTGGATTTTGGGCTTCAAAAGAAATATTATGACAGGGTCATCCTTCAGATGTGACAGATTTTACACACAAATGCATATATTTTGTACAATAACTCCCATAACATGTCCCGCTGTAGAACTAACAGGCTGCTATGGTGATAACAATAGTATACGTATTGGTGATAATTTTCATAATTAGTGAAGTTTATGTACGGTGTGAACAGTGCAATATTTGGCATCTTGTGATTTTTTTTTATGACACTGATAAATTTGTCTGTATCAATGCCACCAAGTAGCACATTTTTTTTTCAGATCGTAGCTCAATGATGTGTGAAATAGCTAGCTGCCAAGAAAGGGCTCTTTTACTCCTCCGTTAGCTAATTTCCCCGTTGCTCGGCTGAAGAGGTGAAAGGATATTTGAATAGGACTGGAAAAGTTGGCAATGAAAAACATATCAGCATGACTCTTGAATGAAAGAAGTAGTGAGATGGGTATTTGCCTAGGATGGCTTTGAATGGTGGAACAGCAGTCTGCCTGGATATCTGTGAAGAAAAATGTGGCAGTTCTATGAATATCTCATACAATAACTTTACTAAGGAAAGTAATCAGATTTGATCCCATCTTAAAAATATGGATTAGTTCTCAAGGCTTCTTTTAAAAAAGAATAACAAGTTGTTTCAGATGCAGGTCTCTATAACTGCACCTTTGCTTAATTTCTGTGTGTAATAACCATTGGCTCAATCATGTCATGAAACTTGAAAGTGACTTGTGGAAAGGTCTTGGATAGGCATTTGGCACCTATCCTGTTTTTTACTTTTCGTGTTACGGTAATAGTCTTACACGAAGGATTGTCAATGTTTGTAAATGAATTCTCTAATGTGTCTCTAAATATGAAGTATGTTGTCTACCCTGGTCTCTAGTAACCGTGCTCTAGAATGTATATCCTTGCGTAAGAATTGCCACGATGTCTGAGCCATTAGTGCTTTTGAGTGATAAGAGTTGAATTAAGCTCTGAACTAGATGGTTCAAAATCGCTCTAAAAAAAAAAGTATGTTATCCTTCTATATTTCTGAGTTTTTATCTTGTACAGAAAATTTCCCAACCCCTGTTTGAATTTGCTGCAATGTCTGTCTAAAATATCTCTGTCTAAAATATCTTCTAAGGACATAAGTTCTACCATTTAGGTACACGCTGTTTTAGAAAAGTATTTCCTTTTGTCATTTTGTATTACATTGAATGTCACCATGACTTTGTGTTGTGACATAAGTACAGACCTCAGGATAACCTTTCTCTTCCATTTGTTTGGTTTGGTTTTTTTTTTCTTATCTCGCATCTGATTGTCTCTTTCAAGGTTATAAAACAAACCCATAATCTGTGTTTCTTTACAGGAATTAATGTTCCTGCACACTTTAACAACCTTCTCCTTTTGAGAAGAATTTTTCTTGTTGAACAAGAAGAATTTATGAACAGATGAGTTCACAACAAGACAAGAGTTCAGCTTAAAATTAAATTTCAAATCTCACTGCAGATCCCAATCTTCAGACAGTTCAACATTTGCTGTTGTCCTGCTATATACTGCTAGGCAGTCACGCCCTCATTTCTAAATAGCTTTTAGCTAAGGTTCTTAAAGAGCATTTAATCTTAGCAATATATTTTGTTCACAAACATGAGTTTAAGAGTTAATTATGCTACTTTCACTCAGGTTGTACCCAAGAGATGTTAGAAAGAAAATGTACTATTCTAACATTGGCCAGAATCACAGCTCAGTGAACCTTGAACTTTTAACTCACTTGAGCTTTTTGAAAACTCTTGCCGACAATAGCATGTCTTTTTGTAATACGTATAGTATGTTTTTTTTTAAACTTGGGAAGTACTCTCACTGCAGCTTTAAGCTTTGCATCTGACTAGACTTTCTTCTTGAAACCGAATTCCCCTAAGAAGGCCAAAGGACTGTTTCTATTAGAGTATAAACTAAAACAAGTAACCTTTGAAATGAAGAAAACTGGAAGTAGTTAGACAGACAGAATACAAATTTTAAAGTTTGTAAACAAATATCTCCCTGCCCACTGTGTCCTTGCAAAAGCTGGTCAAGCTGGTTTTCGAGCACGGCGTTAGTCGAGCTTTAGCCTAGCTTTTTTTAATCGAAGCAAACCGTACTGTTTCCTCTAGTTTCCATACCTTTTTTTTTCAGTCATTTCTGAGACCTGGCAGTCTTCTCCTTGCACTTTTAAGAGCTCTTTTCCCTCTGACAATCCCTCCAGTTTTTGGAAGTGTCTGTTTTTTAGCAGAATCATTTATTTGTCCAAGGGAAGAATGATCTCCACTCTACATCAGCAGGTCCCACTTGGTTCATTTTCCTCTGTAAAATCCTCTGTGCAAACAAACTGAGCACAGAAGAACCACATGTACTTTCGCAATACTTTAAAATCTTAGAAGAATCTGTGTATTTGGTTCCAGTGGTGGTGATATGATAACATCTAACAGCAGAAAAAGGCTGATCTGAATGTTCTCACCAATATATCTTCTTTCTATCGTATCATCTGCCATGATGATATTTATGAGAAGTAAGGAAAAATGATTGTCCAGCAAAATTCCTTTCTAGAAAACAAACACTCCTATCTCCCATACAGTCCAGCCCAAGGCAGAGGTTTTTCCAGCAAAGTCACTGGATCTGTGACTGCGTGGCCTTGTCCAGGGGACAGGAGAACACAAGGCTCCAGAAAGCTGCAAACGATGAACTTTTTTTCCTGTGACTAAGAGTTACGACTCTTCCTGTTACTGACACTGCAGTTTCTCTGAATCAAGCTCTGGTACACGGGAAAGCCACGGGGCACAAATTAATGTCCAGTGGCCGTGGCCAACATTATTTGGAAAAGAAACTTCAGGGAAAATGTGTTCCAGCTCCGAGGCAGCGGCTCAAGGGCGCTTTGTGTATCCCCACGTGGAAGGGAGTCGGACCCGAATTTCAAACAAAACAAGAGCAGCGCTGGTGCTGTGTGAATCCTCGTTTTCCTTGAGCGCGTAACCCAAACTAGTGATAAAATAGAAGCACGGGGATAACTCACGCTCTGGGGTATTAAGTCTTAATTGTTGGTTTGTTTAACGCCTGCGTGCTGAGGGCTGTGCAACGCACAAAACTGGAGGTGCTGTACGCTGCCAAGGACGCTGGTGTGGTGAAGCACAAACGCGGGCAGGGCGGCAGGGTTCACATCTCTTGCGAGAGAAGTGAAAAAGTGGAAGGCTCGAAAGAGGCACGAACCTGTGATTACGCCCTGCAAAAAAAAAAAAAAAAAAATAGACTGCAAAATAGCTGCACGTGAAGAGAAATGTTCGCTTTAATGTCTTGCCCGGACAAAGATTTCTTGCGCACCAAAGATTTCTGAAATAAGTTTTAGCTCGTAAGGATAGGGGGGAGGATGGGGACAGCCTGGGCTCTGGATCTGAAGGAAAACATAAAACATAACAGCTGGTGATGCCATGTCTAAGTACTTCTCCGAGGTTCATTTGTTTTGATGCTGTTGTAAGGATAAAATCTTCCTGAAACACCTGTCCAGACGCCACTTTTCGTTAAGTTTTATTTCAAGGGCTACAGCCCCCACAACTTCTAACTATTTACCGGCTGCACTTACAAGGAGGACCCCGTAAACCTTAATTATTTGTTCCAGATAGAGTCCTGCTTTCTCGGAAACCGAACCCCTGCCAGGCTGGTGCGCTGATAACCCAGACAAAAGGCTGGACGCCGCTTTGGGTCTCACCAAGCTGGATGACTCTGTCCCTGCCGGCACACGGTCTGGGCTGGGCTCCCTGGCTTGCTAGCTGTTCCCTGAAACCGAGCACTGCTTTCTTAAACCCAGGGACTTGTGCCACTACCAGTAACAAGATTTATTTTTTTTTTTTACCTTAAAAGCGAGCTAATTTCTGCCCGAGTATTTTGAATGAAGTCTCCTATGTCCCCCTTCCACTATTACTTCAAAAGTGCCGAATTTAGTCCTGAATCTTAGAACAACACGCTCGAAGCACCAGACTTTTACAGGCAGGAATAGCCAAGAAAATAGCTAAGAAAAGCCAGAAAAGGCATTCAGGGATTTTAATTGAACTGTCAGACGTGCTAAGAGGAAGAGGCTTGTGTGACGAATGGACGTGGAATTCCCATCCCCTAATGCCCGAGCCTTGCTTTATGCTCTGCATGGATTTGGAAGTGTCTCCCTGCATGGTCCTCTCCCTCCCGCTCGTGCTTCCCGTTTTCCCAATTTTTCCACTCCCTTTCCCCTCGGTTCGCTGGCAAACCACCTAGGAGCTTCGAAGCTTTTTCACACCGCGGTAGCTAGAGCTCAGCGCGGAACGATGCTTGGACATCTGGATGCGGGGCTGATCGCCGCGCAAACCACTGGGCGGGAGCCGTGCGGGGAGAAAAGCCCGCTTTTGTCACCGGCTGATTTCTCACCATTCAGTGTTTTGCCCTTCCCAGCAGGGTAAATGAGCCCACGCTGAGATCTGTGCTACTGCAGGAGAAGTGTTCCGGGCGAACCAGCTGCTTGCATTTATGTCTACACTGCACCACTATATAGAAATCCCCATAGATACATACATATGTATATACTGGGAAAATTAACCTACTTCCCTGACCTATAGCAACAGTTAAGAGAGTTCAAAACTTGGCCTTTTTGTATTCTGTACTTGTGCTTTATTCTCTAAATTCCAGCGTTGTTTCCGATGAAGCTGCCTGATGTGCTACCCGCTGCTAAGGATTATTTAAAAATATCTCACTGCTGACTGTGATGGCTTTAATTACCTTTTATTTATCCCTCATTACCAACATATGTTTTCAGTGGAGGAAAATAGTTGAGGGTGGGGGGAGGGGAGGTTGAATGCTTTTTGTTTCTTGGCAAATATTTACCGTTAATGTTAAGCAAATGTTAGCGCATCAGAAACAGACATAATCACTGCGTTGTGCTTTTAAAGCACTAAAATGAAGATAAGTTCCGGCTGATTTGAGTGATGGAATTTTGAGCAGCGAGCAGAGAAAAATGTTTGTTATTAAGGTAAAATGCCCAACCGCTGTTAGGTTCTGGCAAATCGAGGTGGTCCTAACGGATTGGAAGACGGGTGAAAGCTGCACCCACAAACGACCCTGGGGCCCGATCCGTCCAACAGGTTCAGGTGAGGGCGTTTATGTGCCCAAGCAAAATGTCCCAGAGGAACTCCTCTGAAGCCTGCGTAGTACTATGGAAGAGTAACCGAGAACAGCTGCAGGAGGAAGGCTTGCATCCCTGCCACCAACAGCTTTTAAAAGCTTTCATCTTTCTTTTCGGGTTGTGTAAGAAACTAGCAGGATAGTCCCTCCTACTTTATGGTCTTTAATTAGCAGAATACCGCCTACTGCTACTAAAAAAGCTTGTTCTCGGCTTATCTCTTTTCCAACAGTTTAGAAAAGCCTTCATCTGATATGCTAGAATAGAGCAGGAAATGCTAAAATAAGCAATAGTGAGATTTGTACCAGTAACTGGCTCCGACTGCTTCATTGACGCTGACATGCTGTTTATAATAAGTGTATATATCTTTATAATAAATATATATATATTTATAATAAGTATATATATCTAAACTCTTGTATTTTATCTTCCTAAAAAGAGTAGAAAAAAAAATTAGGTTTTGTTTAGGTTTTTTTTTTTTTTAACTTTACTGCAGCGCTGTTCTGCAACGGGTCGATTTTGTGCTCACATTTTATTTGTGAGGAGACGTGCATGGACATTAGTTGTATTCAGTGCAGTGAGCTGTGCCTTGGATCGCACTTTTGTCTGTGCTATGTAAGAGTGCCGGTAATTAAAAGTGTATCTCACCAAACTCTGCTAAGGTATGTCTGAGAAAAAGGAATGCAGCTTTAGCAGATGGATTTGTATTAGTATTATTAAATTTAACTGCGAGTTTGGCTTATACAGAAACAGTATATCTAATAGAGAGGCTGGAAAAGAAGTGTGTGCTTATCCTGGACATTTATTGTGGTACAATAAAACATGCAGATTAAAAAAGTTGTACATGCTAAATACTGTTTTGAAGCAGGAAAAGAACTTTTGTGTGAAATTTTTGTTGTTCTTCGTGCCAAAGGGCAGGACTGTGAACACGAGCCTCGTGTATGTTTGACAGTTTGCACATGGAAACAACTCCTTTTTCAGCTCGATTTGTATTAAAATCCTTGGTTTAAAGAATGGATAGAAAAAGTAAGCTAATTAGGAGTGTCTGCCCTGAGAGCTAATACAGAGGAAACATTTTCTTGCACGTGAGAAACTGTAGCAAATATTAAATAGTAAAAAATCCACAAAATAACCGTAATAGTAGGTCATTGTTTCAAAGTCATTGATAACGGCTGATACACATGAGGAAGAAGCCTTAGATGTAAACAGGAGCAAGATAATTAACTGAAATCAGGCACATAACTGCTTATATAATTTTAAAATTGCAGTGTTGGCAAGACCCCTGCTCCAAGAGATTTCAAGCAGGTTTCTGCCAGCTTATTTTCCTGGTCAAGTGCTGAAGGCTACACGTCTTCTGGGACGTTGGGGATGATCTGCCTGGGGACTCCAGAGCTTCCAGTGCCTCGGAAGCCTAAATTGTATTAATGCAGTGCTTCTGCTAGGTCCTTGCTGCTTCTCCTTTGGTAATTGGTGCTTCCTTAGTGTTTACTTTCACAGGAGGGGAAAAAAAGAAAAGAAAAGAAAAGAAAAGTAGGTATAAAATTGTTCCGAGAAATTTCCAGAGAACGCTATGATGAGAAGACTGAAACACAAAGGGCCATGCTCTGAAACAACAACAGATGACATTTTGGGTTCTCATTATAGGAAAGCATTGCTTAGGCATTTCCCCCCCCACCCCCTTTCCCAACTGCTTAGCTCTACAGTAACAGCACTAGCAGAGAAAAACAAGGAAATTGTTTTTCGCCTTATTATGCAATAGGTCTGGTTTATTGACAAGACTGTTGTTGCACACGCTGACTCAAACTGACTCTTCTGAAGATCCCGTTCTTTGCTGTTTCAAAACAACATCTTGGCACTTCTTCATTCTTTGTTTGTGGTGGACTGGATTTTCCCCACTGTTTTCTGTTGTTGGTAGTTACTCTGCGAGTACCTCCATTAATTAATATGGTGCTACTCATAATGAATTTTGACACGTGAGTAAAGGCGCTGGGTCAGATTTCTAGCAGGAATTCCCACTGATATACAGTTGTCTTTCAAAAAATTGTTGGGACAATCTGTCCCAATTACAACAAAATTGTTGTAAACAAGAATGAGCAAGCCTTGGTTTGATTTCTGGCAATTTTAAGTTCCATTGCCTTCTGAGTTTACATTTCTTAACTAAACTGTGTTTTCATTACCTTTTTTTCCTTCTTCTTCCCCTCTTCCCCTCACTCTCTTTCCCCTTTGTTTTGCTGCACAGAGGAAAGAAACTAAAAGAAAACTAAATAGTGCCAAAGGGTTGACTGCCACATTATCACTCTATAAAATCTGGAAAAACTGTTATTAAAATTTTTGAATTTAATTTGAAACTTATATCCAATAAAAGAATTAATTTCCCCATGTTGAATTATATATGAAATAAAAGGTATGGGCCTGTCTCTGAGCCAATCTGCATGAGCTATAAACTGATTTAAATTCATCAAACACGAACGTGGCTTTCATTTTCATTCATAGCAAACAGTATCCACAGCCGCGGTATCGGCAATAAGAGATTTCTTGGGTTGTTCATTTTCGCATCACCCTGATGAGGTGTCAGAGGCCAAGTACAGCACTAAATCAAAGGGCATCAGCCTCTCTGTGTTGTGCTTTGGGCAGTAGTATTTGCTTACTGAAGTCTCAAAATGTACAAGTGGGTGACTTGTTTCACTGCTGCACTGCACTCTTTGGGGCAGCTTTTATGGTTCATCTGAGATTTACTTGCTTTGACCCGTAAGCAGATGATGTTTGGTGTTCCTGAGAAAATCCCCTATTTCATTTTGAGGAAAAGTGATTGAACAAAAGCAAAAGTAACATCATGGTGTAATCTTTGAGCTGCAGCTATAGGGAAAGCACTCGCCTTTTTATTTTTTTTCCAAAATAATTCCATATGTATATAATTAGTTTTGCTGAAATTATAGGGTGAAAAGTGTTTTTTTTCCCTGATTCCAGTTGTTGCACCCCATCTCTTAGGTAAGTAGGGCAAATTGAACCACCAGTCTATTACATTTTGACATCGAAATGTGTGTAGCTGTCACCATGGATCAAGACCACATCTGTTGGAGCCCCCAACATACTAAAGACATGGACCTGTTGAAGCAGGGCCAGAGGAGGCCATGAAGATGATCTGAGGGCTGGAGGACCTCTGCTGTGAGGACAGGCTGAGAGAGTTAGGGCTCTTCAGCCTGGAGAAGAGAAAGCTCCGGGGAGACCTTGTTGTGGCCTTCCAGTACTTAAAGGGGCTACAGGAGAGCTGGGGAGGGACTCTTCATCAGGGAGGGGAGCGATAGGATGAGTGGTAGTGTTTTTTGGAAGGGAGTAGATTTAGATTAGATATTAGGAAGAAATTCTTTATTCTGAGGGTGGTGAGACACTGGCACAGGCTGTCCAGAGAAGCTGTGGCTGCCCATCCCTGGGGGTGTTCAAGGCCAGGTTGGACGGGGCATTGAGCTACCTGATCTGGTGGGAGGTGTCCCTGCCCAGGGCAGGGGGGTGGAACTGGATCATCTTTAAGGTCTCTTCCATTCTGTGATTACAGATGTAGGGTAGCCTGTGAAACAGCTGGTGGAACATCATGGCCATGGGTTTATGAACTTGCACAACATACAGAGAATAAGATCTCTTGTAAAGGTTCACAAAAGTGTAAGATGAACTTGTAGCTCCAACCAGACAGGTATTTTTGGGGCAGAGACTCAGTGCTTGTGCAGAGGCTGCTGTTCCACATATTTGCTATAAGCCCCATCAATCTCATGACCTGGAAGTGCTGGAGTTTGTCCAGAGAAGGGTGACAGAGCTGGTCAGGGGTCTGGAGCACAAGTCTTATGAGAAGCAGCTGAGGAAACTGGGGGTGTTCAGCCTGGAGAAAAGGAGCCTCAGGAGAGACCTTCTTGCTCTCTACGGCTCCCTGAAAGGAGGGTGTAGCGAGGGGGTAGTTGCTTTCTTCTCCTAAGTAACAAGGGACAGGGTAAGAGGAAACAGCCTCGAGTTGTACCAGGGAAGGTTTAGGATGGACATTGGGAACAATTTCTTCACTGACAGGATTATCAAGCATTGGAACAGGGTCCCCAGGGCAGTGGTGGAGTCGCCATCCCTGGAGGTATTTGAAAGATGGGCAGACGTGGTGCTGAGGGACGTGGTTTAGTGGTGGACTTGGCAGTGCTGGGTTCACGGTTGGACTTGATGATCTTAAAGGTCCCTTCCAAACTAGACAATTCTATGATCCTATGATCTTCCCTGGGGAGCTGTGGTGGCCTCAGGATCCTCAGCTGCAAGAAGCATCTTCTCTGACAGTCTATTTGTGCAGCGTGCCGGCGCTGGCCAAGAAAGGACAGCCTTGTACGACCCTGTTAATGAACAGCTGGTGGAGCCCGTAACGCTCAGCCTTCAGCAACTGGCAGTTCATCATCCAGGGGCTAACAGACCTGGCAGGGCTGCCAACCGTGACCCTTGCTGGGGGTGGCCGAGTGTGGTGGGACCGCTGCCGGAGGGGACCCGAGCTCCTGGGGCACGGTCCTTGGCGTTTGCTGAGCAGCAGCGGCGGCGCCGGAGCCCAGAGCTGAGTTTTGCCGCGTGGTTTTTGCCGGGGCAGCACGGGGAGGGGGTTTGCCCACTCTGCAGGCTCGCATTTTTAGGTTTTTCAGGCTCTTTGCGAGGAAAGAAACTGGTGGTTCCTCCAGCGAGCAGTCACCCTGCGGGTTTCCGCCCTGCGCCGTGTCCTGCACACGCTGTACCGAAAGCGGCGCCTGTCCGCAAAGCGAAGGTGGGGGCGGAGGGGTGGGGGGGGGCAGGAAAAAAAACACCCTGAAAACCCCAAACAAACAAAACTCTGCATATTGCAAAAGCCTCTGTTAACACCCGGAGGTGGAGATTCTCCGGCTGTGCTGCTTGGAGGTGAGAATTGAGGCGAAGGTTTTTTTTTTTAAAAAAAAAAAAACAACTCATAGAAGGAAGGGTTGCCTGTGGTCCGCTTATCAGTGAGAACATTTATTTATATTAGTGTTCTTCACTTATCGGTAACAGCACTGGCATGAGCTTATGGTAGAAGTTCAGCAAACGCTGTATTGTTTAAGTTAAAAAAGGAGAGAAATCTTTAGAAATGCTTGGAGTGCTTTATTACATTTCTGATTTGTTTCACCTGACATTTTCTTAGCTATCCTAAACATCTTATCTTACTGGTAGAAAGCCTACTTATTTTTAGCAAATTTCCCCTTTAAATTACAAAAAGGATTTTTTTTTTTTTTTTTCAGAACTAGAAGCAACAGGAACTGACATTTAAATAGCTTCAGATACAGATCATGCAGAAAGAAGTGTAATATTTACAACTGTTCCGTCTGTCGTCTTAAATTTCAGAGGTGCTTTACACATAGCAGATTATTCTTTGGGACTGGGAACCCACCAGTATTTGAAAACTCCTTGCTTCATAAAATGTAACTCCAGCAGACTGCCAGTTTTTAAAAAAACTCCTGTAATCATCATGCACCCTTTAGTTTCAGTACAGTCAGTATTTAGGACGCAATTGCTTGCATTTAGCACCCAATTCTCACAGCTGCCTGTGGTTTTTTAAGGAAAGAAATAGGCAAATTGTTTCTAGTAGGAGCATGTACATATCTAAATACCACTTTAAAATCTTAAACTATCAAGTTAGAAATTTCCCGTGCGTAATAAATACATTTCCAAGATTTTTCCTAATAAAAACAGAATTCAAGCTATTTTATAATACTGTACTGCAGCTTGATTTAGGAAAATGAGTTCAGTTTAAATTTGATACAGACCGTGTAATTCGGCCGACATGGGTTAAGCATGCAGTTTGATTGCAAGTCACTGGTTAAAAATATTATATATATAAAAAATAAAAAAAAAAAGGTGGCAGGGATTTTCCAAAGAACACAGGAGAGGTGGTGGGCAACCATGTCCTGCCCAGGGGATGTCAGCGGGATGTGGGTTGGGTGATGCCTCTTTGAAAGGTCCACCAAAGCCCTTTCACTGAGTTATAAACTAGTGCAGCTTTCACCCTACCTTAAGGCCATTTATTAGAGTTATCCGGTGAAAAAATAAATCAGATAGCCCTCTCCTGGTTATTTTGAGCTACTCTCTTGTTGCAGAGCAGACCAAAAAAAAAAAAAAAAAAAAAAAATTTCCGGAGAGGAACCTCTTGCTAAAAGAAACCCCTGCATATTGGAGTCATCAAAATATGAAGCCATGCCACATTTCCGTCAGCCTCCGCTGCTTGAATAACCTCCCTGGCCTGCCAAATGTAATTTAGAGTACCCCGAGGTGGCAGTAATTTGTGCTGACCAGTGTGAAATTGTTCTTCCCTGCTCAGTCCTGTAGAAAAATCACGCTGGTTGGAGGGAAGGTCCTTGCTCGGTGCGCTCATATGGAGGTTTCTGAAGCACTGAATCATGAAAGGGGCCGTGTTGTGTCTTCCTGAGCCACGGCACCGCCGTGCTTGCCCTCCAGTGTTCGGTTTGCCCAAGCCGTGTCATTTCTTTTAAAACTTGCCATGGGCCTGAGGTTATTACGAATAATGAGGTGTTAGAAATGCAGCGTGCGTCTGAGCATTAACGCTCAGCTTCAGTACAGCTGCCGTGGCCTTCTGAGTCTTAATTTTTATCAAGGCATCCCTGGCCTTGTGTAGCGATGCTGGAAGCCACATGTTTGTTTCCATCAAATCATGTTTTTACACGTTTTGGTGAGGGATGCGTAGCATTTGGAAAAACAACATTATTAATCGTAATCATTATTATCATCGTCAACATTACAACTATGTAATAATAATGTATTTTTAAAAGAATGGAAACTGTTGCTTCCTTTTCGTGCAGGTCATTATGCAGCTGCAGTACATTATTTTATTATGACTTTTTTTTTTTTTTCTATAGTTGCTGGAGTTTTCTGCTTCAGACAAAGATGCTGAAACACTGCTGTCAGTTTCTGAAACAGCACAGACATAAGCATTCTCTTTTGCTGGCTGGGAAATGATTACATCCAAATTTGCAAAAAGACTAGTTTATATTTAGGCCTTCATTTATATGTTTTATTATTTTAACTACTGGTATATGGCTATCACAGTTTGAACTTGGTGTAATGAATCAGTATTTCAATATACTTTACTAGCTGATTTTAATTTATACATAAACACTGTAGTAAAACTGTTAGAAGATACTTTTTCCCAATCACCACTGAGTTTTCTGTAGAAATTTAATCTTACTGCTGTAAACCAAGACAAAGGAAAAAAAAATACTTGTGTATAAATTTTCGGGACCAACTTGAAATACTGTAAAGGCCTGTATCTCTCCAACTCTTAGATATCCACCATCACCCAGAATTATCAATTTCACTAGGCCTCCTGAAGTTGAGGAGGTTACTATTTGCTATTTTTGAAAATTTTTTAAATTATAAAATCATGCCTCAAATTCCAAACATTCATGCCAAATGAAAGAGCTCCAAGGACTGATACCGGGCCCAAAGGTTAAGTGACACAGACTGCTTCTCATTCACATCTGCTTGAAATCCCCCTCACAGCCAAAACTGGATGGCACTTGGTCCTGTATCTACTCTGGTCTCTTCAAAGAGTCTTCATAGCAATAAAATATATTGCTTTGTGAGTTGTTTTTTTCAATTCAGAGTATGTGAAACAACAAGAGAGCTGCACTGACAGCAACCAGGGAGTGTTTTTATAACACAAAACTCAGGGGGTATGTGGCGTGCCCTCACAGGTGGCATGTGGGCATTTTTGAGAGCCCTAAGGCCTGGAGCAGGGTTGGAGTAGTGTTGATAGACTTTAGAGGGTGGAAGGAGTAAAATCTGTGGCAGGTTCATCAATAATGACTTTTTTTGACTCAGTCTGCCTCTGCCTGGATATTGTTTTGAAAATATCTTGTTGGAGCAATGTTAAACAGAGTTGGGCATTTTGGATGGTAAGAGGCTCCATGCTTGACCACAGATCCCTAGATCTTCATTTGCCAGTGTGGATGCCCTCCACTAAGTCAGTATTGAAAGAGGATGGGAGTTCTTCCTGGATCCTTGTTTTTCCTTTTCACTTAACCAAACAGATGCATTGTGCCAACGTTGGACCAACATTCAGTTGAAAAATGTTGTTTCAAGCTGTACTTGCATGTTACTGCATCCGCAGAGACAGAGGCCTGATTGTCTGACGACTGTCCTGGCAGCTGCGTTCTCCTTCATTGTGCTTTTTGACCTGGCACCGACATCCTCAAAAGCCTTGTAAAAATTATGTTACATCACTAAGTTTTCCTCCGACGCTGCGAATGGAAATTGTAATCTTTATAGCCCTGGATCAGTAACTATAGGTGATGGAAGCGTTACTCAGTGCTGTCGTTTGCATGCCATGTTATTACCCAGAGCACACCTGACGGCAGTGGTTGCTTTCTGAAGACTTAGGAAAAAAATGTAAACTTTGGGATGCTGTATCGTATTGCAATGCCCTTTGCCCTTTGCAAAGAAAAAAAAAAAATAGAAAAACCTTTGCTGATGGGATGTTTTAAAATTCTCTTGTCTGTGTCTTACGCATATTTTTAGAGAGAGATTCTCTGACCGGTAGCAGGATGCAAGATATGGTAGCAGTGAAAGTAAAGGTTTTGGTAAACATTATTTAGGATACTGGATAAAGCAAACAGTGGAGCTACACATGTGTTTTTCACTCTTATGCATCTGAAGGATTGCTTTTCCTATTGTGCAGTTTGGATTGTGCAATATTTTAGCTGATGATGCATATACATGAGCTTGCTTATCATCAGAGGCATTGGTGGGCAACATCCGAGTCAAATACCTAATAGGTATGTAAATAAAACACAGGCTATGCACGTTCTCTGGATGCGTGCAGTTATCCTGTGCATGCGCATAGTTTGCAGTTACTGATGATGAAGGGAAAGGAAGGACAGGGGAGAAAGCAAAGAAGAAAGGAAAGGAAAGGCGAGGCAAGGGAAGGAAAGAAAAGGAGTAGAATTAAGAAATTATCTACAGTGGAAAAAAGAAAGCTCAGCTGATCTCTGTTTCCTATTTTGGGCTTGACTCTCTGGATTGCCTGGGACACGTGCAACACGCCTTCACCAGAAGAGAAAGCTTTATCTGCGTTAGAACTGAACCTCAGGGGCTTCATTCAAAAGAATGGCTCAAACGCAGAAATAAGAGCTGCCTAACATCTCTCATTGTAAGGTATTTTTATCTTTATTTTCTCAAGCATTAATTTCTGGGGTTGAAAGTACCTTGCGAGTTTGTGTCTGGACCTAGTCCGGTGCAGCTAATCCCTTCTGGGACTACTGATAGCCATCAGCCAACCTTGGCATAGTTTAAGTCTCTCAGCCTGTGTTTTCCAGCAAGAAAAATGTATTACAACATGGAGAAAAGTTTATTCTTCTGGTTTTTGCCTATTCGTAGATTGCCAGTTCCTTTGCCTACTGCAGTTTGACAATACATGTCCCTTCTCTTTAGAAAGAAAAAAGCCCCAAATCAACCAAGCAAATCAAAGCGATTTGTTTTAGTCTTTCTGAGTGGAACATATTCATAAGACCTCTGGTAGTCTTCACTGCTCTCCTGTGAACTTCCTTCATGCAATTCATGTTTTTGAAATGTGCTAAAACCAGCCACAGGTTTTTGTCACACTGACTGGAGCAGAACGGTTACTTCATATGTGTCGCACCATATACTGCTGTTCATATGTCCAAGTATGACGTCTCCCTCTGCAGCGGCAGCATGAGGTTGCCGCTTGTGTTCTGCTTAATGTGATCCACAGTAATTTCCAGATTCTTTTCTGCAGAGTTAAGAACTAGCCAGTGAGGGCGGTAGGTGTTTAGTAGCATTTACAAATTTGCTTTCCTTGTGTTGCATCCCACTACATAATTCAAAAGTGTCAAAAAGTTTCCAGGCGCATTTATAAGCCAAACCTGTAACCTCATGAAAGAATGCAATCGTTTATCTGATGCAGTCTGTTGTCCAGAAAAGCATCATGATTTTGGCTTTTTAATTTATCGTGTCTCAAATTTGTTTGGTTGGATCTGTTCAACAGACTGATATGTCAGTTAGATCATGTTGTTGCCCTTTCTGACCTTTGGAGCAATGTTAGTACATATCTAGTCATCTCAAATTTCCCTATATATTGCAAGACATATTGAAAAAGCTGTCAACAAACTAACTAATTAGGTAATTTTTTCCTAATTCTTGAATGAAACTTCTCAAAGAGTCATGGCTTTAAAATGTCCTTCGAACACTGTTCAACATCTTCCTTGGTTACTAATAGACTGGAAAATATTACATTAACCTCATATAATACAAGCCTGGGATAAAGGAGTTTCCATTCAAATTTACCACAGCACAAAGCTGGGAAAGAAATACATTGAATGTCGGTTATAATTCATAATGTTATTGACATCTGAGGTCTGTTCTGAAAAAGTAGCATGGTATTCTGTGGGGAGATGTGGAAAGAGTTGTGTCTTGCCAAGAATAATTAGCTATGCAAAAATAGGATGGGGAATAACTGGCTGTTTACCAGTTCTTCAGGCAAAGATCTCGTGTGTATTGTGGATGATAAAATGAGCATGAGTCAACAACTTTGTGCTACGGCACAAAAGGCAGGCGTGGTATTGGCGTAGATATAAAGCAACTTAGTCTTAAGGACACATAAAGTCTTTCTACTGTGGTCATGTAGTGAGACGAAATGCTCTCAAAGGTACTGGACCCCATAATTTAAGAAATACATTAGCAAAGTGGTGTAACCAATGAGACTGGCAAAAGTCTTAAATACAAAATGCGCTCAGACAGACTGAAAGGTCACGGACTGCTCAGTTAAAAGAAGACTGGAGGGGATAATTGTAGCAATTTACAAGTAGGTAGAGAAATGTTGCAGCAAACAAGGGAAAAATCTGTTTCCCCCATCCATGTTAATTATGCCAAGATATAGTGTGCGTAAACTGCCCAAGAAAGAGTTAACGCTGGGAAATAGTCCCTAGAGGTAAGTCCTGTGAAGCACTGAAACAGGTTTCTTGGAGATGTTGCGTGTTTTTTATCAGGCTGGACAGACATCAGGTGGTAATGACGTAGGGTGTGGTATAGAGAAAAGCTTTTTTATGGAGAGAAAAAAGTTTTTTAGTTCTCTACCACAGTATAATTTCCTTTAGTAAAAGGTTCCCATGGGCAACAAGTAATTTCTGATGGTACTTCAAAAATATTTTCAGATTCTCACCTGTGTTAAACCACCCCGTAGCTGTACCCGTGATGCCATCACAGGCCAGCACTTGCCTCAATGTTAGGTAGCAAGGTGGCATCTGTTATACATGCCATTGTTTTTTGGCTGGGTTGCAACTTCCTATCTTTGCAGTAAAGCTCAAAAAGCCTCCAAATAAATGCTACACCACCCTCCATTGCCCAAGGTAGCCATAAAGCACGTCAAATTGGACCACTCTCTTCAATTCAGTCTTCCTCTGAGATTTAAAAAGTGTTAAGTCTGTCATTTTGGGGTGTCGTGCGGTCTGTTGTTAGTGTATCTAGAAGACTGCATGGAATAAAGACTATGGGTCTAAACCTGTGCCCCTTTGGTGCTGTGAATTTTTATATAATCTTGTAGAAATATCTAGAATGTTATGTACTCTAGAAACGGAGATTTCTCTGTTGTGAATGTGGCTTGAATTTCCTCAGGAACTAGTGACTATCATCTCAAATGTTAGCTGTTTTAAGCTTAGCGTACCCTTTCCGACTGTTTTTCTCCACATCAGTTCATAGAAACTTAAGCATTTAAAAAAAAACAAAACAACCCCAACATATACAACAAAATTGTCCGCATGTTTCTTTCCCTGTCAGGGGAGCTAAAAAAAACCCACAGCACAAACATTAATCTTGTTGCTTAACATATTTATGGAAAATGACTACTGTTAGAATAAAAATCAAGGAAAGAGTGGAACTGTGTAGTCTGTTCAGGCCGAGAATTCGACAGGTTCAGGAGGTTTTGACGCTGCAGAAGCCGACGCAGTGATCTGCTCTGAGGGTATACCCACCACCAATTCGGTCCCAAACAGTTGCTAAAACCAGCATTTTCCTGCATGCCGTTTTAAAGTAAATGAGCATTATTTTTATTTTGCTTTAAAATGCTCTGCTTTAAAGTTCAGTGCCTCATGAGCCGCTCTGCATTGGTTCACTGCATTGATTTCACCATGGTGGTAGATGGCCACATGCATAAAACGCCATCTATCCCAAATACTGCGTGCAGGGTCCATGGACCGGCGCCTCTAGCTCAGTGCTAAGGGAAATAAAATACTACAGCATTACCTGGACACTAAACTGCTTTGGGTTTGTACCTCACTGCCAAAAGCTGTAGAGGTATTTGGTACAGAGAACAGCAGTGTTCCAAAACAAGCAGAAAGTTGGTAGAAAGGACCAGAGGGAGCAGCGTAAACTCCAGTAAGAATTGTTACGGTAGATGTAGGCACACACGGGAGCAGTTCATCAGCTGAAATTGCAAAGGGACATATGGCCGAGAAATGAGTTTACTGGTGACTCTGAGATGCAATGCAAGAGATCAGATCTTCTCAGAGAGTAATACTTAAAAACTGTGTCAAAACTAAAAGTCCAGAGGTTCTCCCTATTAAAAACCTATGGTGTTCTCAAGAGGGGGGTGGTTATCAAACTGTTAAGCTGCCCAAAACATCAGACGCAGATAATAAACAGCATCGACTAGGATGGGTTCATAAAAGAAAGATATTTTAGGTTTTGGTATGTTGCTTAGATACAGCTCATGCACAATTTGCTGCAGATAATTTGTCAGATTAACAACTTTTTAGCAAGTAATTATTTGCGAAAAAACATTTCCATTGTCTGGCCTGCTCTGCGCTTCATGGAGAATAGCTGAGCATGTTCTAGTAGAAATACGAAGTGCCAGCTCAAGGGTAATGTGGCCTTCTTCCACAACAAAACTAAAATCTGGAACAGAGCAAATTGCTTTTTAATAAAGTCCAGAGTGTGTGAACATCTATATTTGTATGTACATCATAAGTTAACTTGCATATTTTCATTTTTTAGCATTGTCTCATCTCTTTTGTGAAGAATTTGCTGAGTAAGCATGAATAACAGCTTCAAGCTTTGCCTTTCGTTAGGTTATTTTAGGTACACCAATTTCTTTCTGTACGTGGAGGTGATGAAATACAAACAGAAGCGCAAATTCATGTGCCTGACCTTTGCCTTTGACTTTCCTGGTGTGACATGCGCAATATGAGCAAATTCACATGGGGCCACAGTTCCCTGTTCTGTGTGCCAGGCTGCCCGCGAGCCAGCTCTGCCTGGGGCAAGGGAGAAGCTCAAGAGCTGTTGAGCTTTGTGCCCAGGATTAAATAACAATAACAATGAAAGTTAAAAGAAAGAATAAATAAAAATAAAAAAAAAAATAGCAACAACAACAGTAATATTAATAACCTATGCCTAGCTCCGGAGAGAAACTCACGCGACAAGTAAAAGTCGAAAGGTTAGCTCCCTGCTGACAAAACTAAAAGAGAAGGCCAGATATTTTTCGTTAGACCAAAAGCCTTGCAATTTTTTGTCAAACTTGACTTTCCATAGTTTCCAGACGCATTCGAAGGTGATTGTCTTTAGAATTTAAGGCATGGCAATAGAGGAGTGAAACTGTCTATAACACATTGGAACAAAATACGTCCGTCCGTTCATTGAATACCTTCCTTAATGTTTTAAATAGTCCTTATTTCCTTAACAATGCTGTTTGGTTGGGTTTTGTTTGTTTGTTTGTTTTGTTTGTTTTTCCTTTTTAGTTATTAATTATGTAATTGTGCTAAAAAATAGTTCCAGTATGCATCTTGTCAGTTGTTTTCTGTTTTTCCTTTAAAACTGCTAGGAAAAATAAAAGGTGCCCTTCCATATCTTACGTAGCTTGAATTCTTGTCCAGATTTTAGGAAATGTTATGGTTTAAGAGTTCACAGAAGACTTCACAAAGACACTTAAAGAGTCAGATAAACACACTTCACCTCCTTGAGAAGAAAGCAAACCTGTCAATCCCTTTTTATAGATTAGAAGTCAGGGAAAAAGCAAAACTAAAGTAAAGCTCTGATTCTGGCTGGGAAATTAGTGAGGTCATGTTAATCAATGAATTGATTTAAATGTATATGATTTTCTGAGTTTACATCTTTTCCAAAAGGAAAATGATATTCTCTATTAATTTGTATGTCCTAATCTCCCCGTGTTTGTTGTCTTTAAAAGTACCAATTTAGATCAAATCTGTAGTAGTTCTCAAGAGAGAAAAAAAATCTTATATATTAAAGCTGTCTCTCATCATTCTAATCCTGATAAAAATATACAATCTTATTGCTTGGCATTGAATGAAAAAATTGTATATAGTTTCTGGGTTGGTTTTCTGAGTTCTAAAATGAATAACAAAACACTTCATACTAGTGTGGACTTATACCTTGGAGAAGTCACATACTAAAGACAATAATTTCTAAGATTATTTCTAACCTCTTTCATAGAATTATAACAGAAACAGACCTGCAGAGGGCTTTGGATAATGTGTTTAAAGTTCTCGTAAATTGGAAAAAAAAATTCTCTGTTAGAAACATTTGAGTTGGAAGTAAAATGCTGTTTGTGAGAAAAGTGACACCATGAGTGGTGCAGGAGACTGGGGGGCTACCAGAGGGAGTCTCGAAGATAATGAAAAGAAATTAGTTTAGCTAGGAGTAGTGGAAGAGAACCCACCCATAGGAATATGTTGCTGTTGAGGTTACCAGAGAAATTTATAGTCATCAAAACAAAACCAGGGATCAAGACCAAGTCAACGTTGAGAACAAAGTGGTCAAAACAGAACCAAAGTTGGGCCATTCAGTCAGATAACAATAGTCTAGAAGAGCAAAAGAGGAGGCAGTTTGGACAAAAGCTGAACAGTTGTCCTTTTATGCTAGAAGACACGTAAGCTGGTAGCAAAACTTCTCAAAACAGCTGCGGGGGGGCTGGGGGGGAAGTACAATTTGGTAATAGAAAGTGTTAACAGGAAGTCACAGAAGCTTTGTAATAAAATGACAGTCTCTGAAGAAGCTACCAGTGTTTGATTTTTCTTGTCCCTACTGCACAAGGCGTGTATTTCAACAGGTAGCTGTATTTATTAATTATTTTTTTTGCTATTACTCAGATTCAAAACAAACTAAACAAAAATCTTATACTTACTCACCCAAGAAAGAAGTACAAAAATAACTTCATTGTGCATAATGGCTCTGTCTTTCATGGATTAAAGACTCACTTTACAAAGTCTAGTGCCTGTTTAAAAAGAAAAAAAAAAAGGCAACTTGCTTGAAGGCTATACTGCAGGAGATAATGCTCTTTTTTAAACAAGTAAGGTTTGTAATTATATAGTTCATTCCAGCTTCCACATGAACCTTTTTCTATAGAGTAGCAGTGTTCTGGAACACCAGCTTAGTTGATGCGTTAGGACGTTTTTCTTCTATTCCAGTCCAATGGTAGGAATATGAGAGACACAGTAGTTCCATGTGACAAATGTGTCGCGGTAATGGAATTATAAATGTGTGCCCCTATTATCAAGTATAATAAATATTTTCAGTTGGTTCCTATAACGATATCCCATATGATTTCCAGCATAAAAGATATCTTTCAACATATATTATTACACTTCTATCTGTGAATAAAACTTACAGGAGGTAGTGGTCGTCATTGAAGTGCTCCCCATTGTGTTCAGGAAAAAAAATCCAAAGTAAGCTTTGTAGGTTAATGCGGCTTTGTGTATTTCTTGTCTACATAACTTTTCAGTGCCTTTTTTAGAGCAAGTACTTGAGGGTATTAGTAAAAGTGATTCATCTCTGTAGGTTCTCATTTTCATGCCGCTTTCATTAACAGAATATAAAAGACTGTTCGCAGTCTGGATGACTTTCAAGATGTTTAGATAGGTTTTTAAGAGTATACGTGATCTCTGAAATACAAAAATGTATAAAGTTAAAAAAAAATTACAGGTTTCAGAACATAAATATGATTTTATAGAAGACTATACTTGTGCTAAGATTCTTGGCTTCACTATAGTCATTAAAAGCAGCATGGGTGATGGCAATGTGCCTTCATGTCTTAATGCTAATTGGACCCACTCAAGAACTCCCTTGGGGAACAAAATAAATTTCATATGTAAGAAATATTAAAAATTAGAAGGCTGAAATTGTTCAGATGTGGTGTCCAGGAAACAACTGTGTTGACAGCAGGTCAAGAGAGGTGATCCTTCCCCTCTGCTCAGCACTGGTGAGGCCACACCAGGAGCACTGGGTCCAGTGCTGGGCTTTCGGTACAAAAGCGACATGGACAGACTGTACGAAGCCCAACAAAGGGCCACCAAGATGAGTAAGGGACTGGAGCATCTCTCCGATGAGGGAAGGCTGGGAGAGCTGAGGCTGTTCAGCCTGGAGAAGAGAAGACTCAGGGGGATCATTTTAATGTATATAAATGCCTGAAGGGAGGGCTCAAAGAGGATGGAGCCAGGCTCTTTTTAGTGGTGCCCAGTGACAGAACAAGATGCCATGGGCACAGTCTGAAACACAGGAGGTTCCCTCTGAACATCAGGGAACACCTTTTCACTATGAGGTTGACCGACCATTGGCACAGGTTGCCCAGAGAGGTCATGGCGTCTCCATCCTTGGAGATATTAAAAAAACACCTAGACACACTCCTGGGCAAATCAGATGTATGTGCCCATGCTTGAACAGGGGGGTTGGACAAGATGACCTGCAGAGGTCCCTTCCTACCTCAGCCACTCTGAGATTCTGTGAAACAAACACCTTCAGTTGCGATAGAGAGTTCCTACCTTCCTTGTTGCTTACTTGCTCAGTGATGTTATCAGGTGGTATCTTGGCTTGGTGTCTGACTGAGCATGTAGCTTCTGAAGAGAGTTGTAGAAGGCATCTAGATTCTGCTGGATATGATTCTGGGATTCACTGAGAGTGCCTGATGCTCTGGAAGAGATGACACAGAATGCAATCGCAGAGGCTTGCAGGACTTGCTGGACAGAGTATGCATGTCCATCTCAGCAAACCCAAAAGGTGCACCAGGGAAACATACCCAGGCTCTTCTCAGATAGGTATTATACCAGCATTGACTCTAAGCTTATTTAGCAGAGTTGACCTGGCAGACATAAGGGCTGGGTAAGTTACACCCTCTTAATAGGGATAGCAGTGACCACATACTCTCTAGACATACTGACTCCCAAGCGGTCCCTCGGGCTGCTCCGTTGTGCGTCATCTCTAGAGTAGGTCAGTGGCAGTAAAGCACATACTGACCTCCAGGGAGTTCACAGAAAACCCTGATCTCTCATACTGTCGAGAGCTCTCTTCAGCTCTGATCTCCATATCCTTCAAGTCATCATCCTATATGCGTAATTTGACTCTTTTTCAGGAATAACCCATGTCCTTGTCACATCTTTATAAATAATTATAACTTTAATAAATGGAAAGGGTGAGGAGAGACAGGATAATTTAAAAAAAAAATAAATGGGAGGGAGTGAGCGTTTGGCTTCAGCGTGCAAATGACATATAATTTCCAACAACTTGAGGAGGAATAGTTTTCTTGCCTTTAAGACTAGTTCATTTATTTAAAAAATATATTTCTCAAAATTTAATTTGTGGTTTCAGGAGCTAAGCATAGAAAATTGCATAATGCCCTTTTAGACTTTGGTGACTAAGAGTGATCACATTAAATGAATATAGCATGCATGGAGTTTGTTGAAATATAATTTATTCCATTGCAACAATTTAAATCTCTCCAACATTGGTTAGCCTAAAATATAACATGCATATTTTTAAGGAACAAATGTTATATTCCTTCAGATATGACGAGGAGATAAGAACCAACAGAGCTCTGTGCATCCTGTCAAGGTTACTCTGGGAACAGAGTTAAAGAATTTGTGGTTAATAAAGCATATCCTTTCCAAAAACATTTGTTTTTTTGAAATTTTACTCATGACTGTTTGAGGTGTCTGTTATGTTTATAATCAGCACTTTTTCCCATTTTTTCCATCAGGTGCTTCATTCCAAATGCCTACGCTGCTCTCTTCACTGCTGCTCTGGTGCCGTTAATGTGCTTGGTGGTGGTTTTTGTGGTGTTCATCCACGCCTACCAGGTGACCCCGCAATGGAAAGCGTACGACGATATTTTCAGAGGAAGAACAAACGCTGCAGGTATGACACGTTGTCTACCCCTACACAAACAAGTTGGACTTTCAGAACGGTACTGACTGTTCTCGCCAGTTCAGAAAACCCCAGTAGAAACCACAGTTCGATAGATACCTACGCACTTGTGTAAGATGAAGCACCCCAGCGGTCTGTTTGAAGTCTGTGAAAGTACTTCAGTGATGAAAGTTATGCAGATGCTCGGCTGTCTTAGGAGTATAAAATTGTGTAAAACCCCAAACAAGAAATTAGCATGGCTGGTGATGTCTAGTCTAGTAAAGAGAATAGCGATAAAGCGCAGCACCGCCCTGCCTGGAGCGCTATGTCGCCGTGCTTGCGTTTGGCTGGGGGCACCGAACAGCCCTGTGCTGGGGCGGGCTGGGGGTGCTCAGGGTCAGCCATCACGTACGAACCCACCCCGTGGTCCTCTGCTGCTCCCCCGGTGATGGGCACAGCTCCTGTCCCTCCTGTCCCGCAGGATGCGCAGCCACGCGCGGGCTGCGCCATGGAGTATTTGGAGTTAATGCCTCTGTTTTGAACTTCCCTAAGCGCTACTCGCGGCTGAAAAAAAACGTGCTCGCAAGAAAAGATCCGTCTCTCGTGCAAAACAGGAAGTATCGGTCGGTCTCCTCTCTTAGAACAATTTCAAATACAATTATGTTCCCAAAATAAAGTTGCACCAGTTTAGACCATAATAGTAGGACACTCTGTGGGAAGCTTAGAATAATTCTTTTTGTTTTCATGGTGGTTTTGGAAGAAAACTCTGATTTTTTTAAAGAACTGCAAATACATTGATTTTTAATAAAAGCGTATCTACTTTTCACCCTGACTGCATGAAACCACTTAAATTTTATAAACTTGGGAAAGAGTCTTGAATCATTTTTCCCAATTCATTAGAAAAATATCATATGAACTTAAAAGGGACAGTGGATTATTAAAAAATTCCATTGAGTAGTCCAGTGCTTGTAACTGTTCAGATTTATAAAAAGTCACTGTCTTGTTCAAATCCTCAAATTTCCAGTGATAGTTGTATTATGAAATGAAGGGCTGAGTTTGTTTTTTTTTTTTTAATATTTGGCTCATAGAAATATATTCTTTTTATGAGAAAATGAAAAAAGAAATATTATCTGGACATTTCTTCAAATATTAATTTATTTTTTAGTGACAAAATGTCAGCTTGACTAAGAGCTATATGAATTTGGATAAGGTCTGATAAACATAGCTTATAAGTATCATACTGAAGACCTTACTTGCACTTTACTCTTTCATTTCTTTCTGATATAAAAGGGACTGCCTGGAGCAATCACAAAGGTGGCCCCTTATTTGGTATTGAATCATATACAGTTTATTTATTTATAAGTAACTTTTTTTTTAGTATCTGTAAGGAAGGAGATTCCATATTCATATGTTGAAGGTTAAGGCTTGTCTCAGAGCCATTAAACAAAAACAAACAAACAAAAAAACAAAAAACCCCCAAACCTGAATACTGAAACAATACCAAAAATAAAGTTTGCATGCAAAATGGCAGAAAGTACTAATAGGAGTTATATATACATGACATATAGACATGAAATAATAGGGTGGGAAAAAAAACTTTATTTGATTTAACATAGCATTCAGGGTGGGTTTTTTTTTCTCCAATAGAGTCCAGAAAATGGTACAGAGGATGCTGAAGTCTCAGGAGAAAAAAAAAAAAAAAAAAATCAGGAAGAGAGGTGTTCGATAAAATGTCAATAATAGTCGGGTGTTTTAAAAGCAGGTTGTAACCTTTACTACTTGTGCACCTTCATGGCAAACTGGCATTTTGCTACCATAGGGCTTTCTCAAGCACAGAGGAAAGTACCTCGTGCGGTGCGGGTGAGAGCAAGGTGGAGAGAGGCTGTTTTAGAGAAGAAAAAGAGCTACCTGCTGAGGTTTACGGTGCCTGTCATGGTGTAAGGGCTCTCTGTGTGTCTGTGTTTATAGTGTAAGCTTCCAGAAAGAAACACCGGTGATTTCTTTAGCTTGTAACGTTGCCTGTAACTACATAACACAGTACTAACTGTTAACAAAAGGCCTCTGGCTTTACAACTGATTCTTTCTCTCCTGAAATTCGAGGTGGTGGTAGTATATTTGTATTATTTTTGATATTTTATGGTTATATTGTGCTTTCAAAGGCATATTCAAAGGCAGTTTGCAGCGGTAAGACTTATTACCACTTTTAAGTTTTGAATTGTCAGATTCATGTGACCCACTCTGTGGAGAAGTTCACTCCACTGCCTCCGTGTTCTTACAAACTCAGCGGGACCAGCTCCTGCTCAGGGCTGTTATTGCAGCCACCACAGAGGACGCTGTGGGAAACACCGTTTCTCACAATGGCAAAGTTTCCTGCAGTCAATATCAACTGCATTATGATGTCTTGCTTCTGCAACAGAGAGGGGGTCCTGGATCCCCCCATGCCACATTCAGGCTCCGGTGCGACTAACAAGATCTTATGGGGTAGGGAGGTCTTCTGGCAATGACGTCCCTTTGAGTTGCACAGGCAAGCAGTATTTTGCTCTTTTGTTCTGGCTATGAATATACCACGGTTTCTTTCTGTTTCATCCAAAACCAGAAGAAAGGTGGAGCTACCAAGCAACAGTTGTCTCTGTGTAGTGTCGTATTCTATCTTGTCTCCCGCTTTCATCCCCACGTTGAGTTCTTCCATGTTCGGTCACCCATAACAATGAATTCCTACAGCAAAAAAAAACCCTTTCCCAGCCTCCAGCCTGAGGTTCAGTACCCAAATTTCCCCACTTTGAACCATGGGATAAGTAATGGGAAAAAAAGAAAAAGAAAACAAAAATTCACTGCTTTGGAAAACTGTCTGCTCTCCATTAGTTACCTTCTCTAGAAAGAGAATAAAATTCTGAGTGAGTGACACTGTAAACAATTCTGACATATTAAGTGTAGAGAGCTGTAAACATGGACAAAAATAATTTTAAATGCTCTTTTACTTTTACTAGTAATTGTGAACACCTGTTCATTTAAATTCCAGACAGCAAAGAGTATTGCAGAATCAAAAAGTAGCCTATATAGACATGTAATTATCATTTATACACAGATATCCATGAAAACACCTATTTGCATGTCAAAATTTGAACTAGTAGCATTTATTCCCCTTCTGAGGGTCGTTCAGTTAGAAGATAGTTAAAATTACAACATGATACAGATGACCCCATGTGGATTCTGCAATAATTCATGCAAAACATTACTGAATGTTGTCAATAAAAATAAAATAGCAAGGTCACTGGCTTGCATCATATTACCATAAAACAGAATAAGGGGTTGGAATGCAGATTTGAAAGAAAAAAAAAAATTATTACGTGGCTTCTGAGTGTACATACTTCAGGTAATTTCATAGATTGTAGGAAAAGCCACTTAAGCTATAGCTGGTGATTCTGAAGTCCCATATTTGTGATCTCTATTTGAGGAAGACTATTAATAACTTTAATAGAAATTTAATAGCAATAGAAACACTAAAGTTTATCCTCATACTTTTTTTTTTTTCCCAAATAAATTGAATATGCAAGTGGCTAAACTAAAAATCTAGTCATTTTTTTTTCTTACTCTCTTTTCTCCTTTTGTTGGAATACTCTGAAGCTTGCATTGCAAAGAAGGTTCATCTTGAACTATCCAGAATCACAGAATCATAGAATGTTTTATGTTGGAAGGGACCTTTAAAGGTCATCTAGTTCCATCCCCCCTGCCATAGGCAGGGACATCTTCCACTAGATCACATTGCTTAAAGACCCATCCAACCTGACCTTGAACACTTCCGAAGATGGGACATTCACAACTTCTCTGGGCAACCTGTTCCACTGTCTCGCCACCCTCATCGTAAAACGTATCTTCCTTATATCCCTTTTAAACCTACCCCCTTTCACTTTAAAACCATTGCCCCTTATCCTGTCACTACAGGCCCTGGTAAAACATGTTTCTCCATCTTTCTTATAAGCCTTCTTTAAATATTGAAAGGCCACACTAAGGTGTCCCCAGAGCCTTCTCATCTCCAGGCTGAACAACCCCAGCTCTCTCAGCCTGTCCCTATAGCAGAGGTGCTCCAGCCCTCTGATCATTTTTGTGGCTCTCCTCTGGACCTGCTCCAATAGGTCTGTGTCTTCCTTGTGCTGGGGACCCTAGAGCTGGATGCAGTACTCCAGGGGGTGTCTCATGAGAGCAGAGTAGAGGGGCAGAATCACCTCCCTCGCCCTGCTGGCCACACTTCTTTTGATGCAGCCCAGAATGCAATTGGCTGTCTGGGATATAGGTGCACATTGCCAGCTCATATACAGTTTTTCATCTGCCAATATCCCCATGTCCTTCTCTGCAAGGCTGCTCGTAATTCTTTATTTCCCCAGTCTGTACTGATATTGGTGGTTGCCCTATTCCAGGTGCAGGACCTTTCACTTGGCCTTGTTGAACTTCATGAGGTTGACATGGGTCCTCTTCTCCCAGCTGCCAAGGTCTCTCTGGATGGCTTCCCCTCCCTCAAGCACATCAACCACACCACTCAGTTTGGTATCGTCCACAAACTTGCTGAAGGCACACTCAGTCCTACTGTCTACACCATTAATAAAGAAATTGAACAGTACTGGTCCCAGTACAGACCGCTGAAGGACACCACTTGTCACCAATCTGCATTTGGACAGTGAGCTGTTGACTGCAATTCTTTGGATGTGGCCATCCAGCCAATTCCTTGCCCATCAAGTAATCCACCTATCAAACCCATGTCTCTCCAATTAAGAGACAAGGTTGTTGTGTGGGACCGTTTCAAAGGCCTTAGAGAAGCCAAGATAGATGACACGAGTTGCTCTTCCCTTATCTACCAACACAGTCATTCCATCATAGTGTAGATTAGTCTTCTACAGCTATTAGAATAAATTCTGTCTGCTGTAGTAAAATATCTTCCTGAACTTCAGTAGCAGTTCTGTGTTTTAACATCTGGTTGTGTCTGTAAGAGCAGTTTGTTGTTGCCCACGCTAAAGGGAACTCCCATGTGATTTTGTTCCTAAGAGCAGGATAACAATGCTGGGTTTCACCATACGGAGCTAAGAGAAAAATTTTGCCCCTTGGTAACTGCAAAGGGGATCTGTTTGTACATGGTTAAACAGTTTCTTGGAAAACTATAGGATATAATTGGGTTTTTTTACAGTTATTTACATTTATTAGTTGTGCCTCCTTTTCTGCCATGCCTTCTTCCAAGTCCTCTAGATTTATCCTGGGTACTCTTAAGTACAGTCAAACGTCTCATACCCTACTTTGGTAGTTTCTAGGCTTTCAAGAAAACATCATGGCTCAGGGACATTTAGCCCAGCAAAATTCTGCTTTTCATAATTGTTGTCAATTCCTTTGGCAGTGGTCTGTGATATTCCCAGAAAGCTTATCGTACTCTTTCCTTATGCCTGGCATATCGCTGCAAAAATGTGCGATAAAAACAAGGTTGTAGTGGAGAATAAACACAAATAAATGGAATTTGCCAACTCTTAATTTGAGCAACGTGCCCACTTCTCATTGCTCGGTCTGGAACACCAAATACGTGAGGATGCCCTCTCACACTCTTTTGTACTGCTCCAGAATTGCTCTGTGACTAGTCGTGTCGTTTATTACGGTGATGGATATAACTTGCTTAAGTCAGGAAATTTTCCTCAACAGTAGGAGTCTGGAAGAAAAGGCAACGGGAGTCAAGAACTAATTATCTCGTAGAGCAGGCAGCTCTTCCTCCTCAAAAGCGGGTGTTGGAAAATAGCGTGGAAGCTGATCTACAACAAATGACAACTCTACCTCTCGTATACTCTTTCGGAGATATGCATTGAGTTTGCTAGAGAAGAACCTTCAGCTTGAACTGGTGCAGTTTGCCAGCCTTTCAGCAAACATGTGCTGTTGGCTGATTATTCTGCTATATATAGAAACTAACTTCTCAAAAGTTGGCCTTGACAGGAGCCAAGTCAGAAGCGTGCATTGGGTAAACAGCCTCTAGGTGAACTAATATTTGAGTTTGCAACAAGAAAGACTGCTTTTGAAGGAAATCGGGTGGTATAAAGCAGGATGGTTGTATTTGGCTGAAATAACAGGAGGTTGAAATAGGCATATATGAGATGATTGTTTTTTCTTTAAAGTCCTAATATGCAAATACAGAAATTGGAGATGAATAAGACAGCAATCCAATATACATCTTTTTATTTTGCAACCATCTGCTAACTTTTCGTAATTTCAAAAAAAAGATTTGAAAATATAACAGAAAAATTTGAATTGGAAAATCACCTGCATTTTTTTCTGATAATACCTTTGTGAAGACATGACCTCTCTTGATTGAACAATATGTAGTGGCATAATTTTCATGCCCTACACCTAAATCTGCAGTAAAAGTTATGTGATTCACATATCATCGTTGTAAATGCGCCAGAATTAACGTCAAGATTAAAACTTTATGTTGCCAAAACAGAACTTCATGAAGAATGCCTTAGATATTTAGATGTAAAATTTTACCTGCCTTCCTGTGTCTTTCTTGATATAAATATCTCCGATACATTTATTGTCTTAGCAGTATGCAATTTCTGATCATGACAGAACATGTTGGATGGTCCACCTATATCTACTACCATGTGAACTTCTCAAGAAACAAATAAGACATGAAATGCAAGTACAGGACATTCCAACCGTGCTTCTGTGCTCAGGAGATGATAGTGAGGACAGGGCTTTTGATCCTGAGTGAGAATGTGTATCTAAACCTGTAGCTACATGTCTTTCTTATGCTGTGAGCTATATGCTAAAATCTTTATCTGGGATTATAAGATACGTATCATGTATCTAAGAGAATTGAAGGAACAGTGACTTGCAGGAGTGCTTTCATCTTGAGATGACAATATACATCTAGAAATCAAGAACCAGATGATGGCTACCTCTGAACTAGAAGTTATGTACATCATTCACAGTATTCATCACAGTCACACATGGATATAATATTTTAGTCTTCATAGTGCTCCAGGGGCTTTCCTTTTTGTGTAATTAGGAGGAAAACAAATCTTTGCCTCTGACATTTTTACAAATACAGTTAAGACAAAATGTATGATTACAAGCTGAAATAAAGAACAAAGATCTGGATAAGATAGGACTTAAATGCATCATCTGCACTCATGTAATTTAAATTGTTTGCACAGTGCTTCACATGCACAAATTACCTTTTTTCCTTTAAAGAAATCTGCAGAAGCAAGGTAATTTTCATGACTTATGCCTGTACAGTTGTGAAATTAGCACTTATTTAATATTTTGCATAAGACTTCTAAATATTTTTATTATATGGAGATAAGTAGGTTCAACTTTTTCTTTCTTTTTTTTATTTGCTCTTTTTCTGGGATTTGCCATGTTCCCTTCATAACAGTGGTAGGATAAGCTATAATAGGATGCCCGGTCTTTCATTTGATTTACCGTAACGTGTCTTATAGATGTATGAGAAAGTTTGCCAAAAAACCTGAGATTTGGTGGGAAGGTTAGAGAGGCCAATCTTCTATGTTTTTGCAGGAGCGATGTAGTCTTCATGCTGAATGGGAGGTGTGCTTCTCTTTTCGAAGGTATTCTTTAATTTCAAACTCTTCCTTGCTGCAAGGAGCAGCAGATCAAAAAATATAAATGAACCAGAAGTTATATTTTAACAGGTTTTCTGCTTCGTATTTTTACAAATTATCTATGTACAATTTTGTCCAGTTGGATTTCATGGACATTTACCTACCAGCTTTCTGGTCTGCATATCAGCTACTGCTAAATTCTGCAGCTCTTTAACATTCCTAATCTGGAATCAGAGCATTTGTCATGAGTCACTGATTGCATGTTGGTGGTGGTGGTGGTATTTTCTCCTTTGAACTCTATGAGGAAATCTGTTAGCTTCTTTATTTTGGCCACAAAATCCTGTTACCGAACTCCTTTTCTACATCAGTTGTCAAAAGCAATTGAAAATGGAGCCAGCAGAATTTGGAACACTGTTATTCAAGTGTATTTAAGCAACAAAAAAAATTGGTTTTGTGGCATTTTTGTAGATCTATTGCTAAGTTTAACCCATGACTTCTTAAGCAATAATCTGTAAATGTTTTACTAATTTAGGTCTCCCATGAATCAGTGAAATTCTGTGAAGCGATACATTCTCCCCAATCGTCTAGGAAAAAAATGTTTGTAAAGATCTTTCAGGTTTTTAAGTAGGTCTTTATGCCTAGCCAAGAACAATTAAAAGCAATTAAAGTTGCATTATCAGTTTAACAACCTAAGGGGAAGACATATAGTAAATATTTATAGGTAAACTCAGAAGATCATTAAAGCTGTATTATTTAATTGCTTCTTTATTGACTTTCCTATTTTTAGAAAAAAAATGAAACACTTCGGGCAATAGAAAAAGACATAATATGGGCCAACACAGCAGTGAGAATACAAATATTTGGACGTGTTATGAAAGCATAGTGCATTCTTTATTTTCCATAGTTAAATCGTCTACATTTTTCCTGCAAAGACATACTCAGCATTACACTTCAGAGTTTTAATATTATTTAATAATTTCCAGGTTTATTAATTTCTATTTCATTTAACATTTTTCACTGCTCAGACTCATTGTCTGGAGAATTTTACCTATAGTATCAGTTATGGCAGAAAGGAAGATAACCTTCAGGTAGTCTACCTGACAATTTTGTAATGAAACAGACTGAATACATAAAGTTAAGGAGTAGTTCTAACTCCACAGACAGAAGAAACAGAAAATTGGCAATTACAGAATATGAAGTTTATTTTCTTTTGAATTACATGTCTATTTGAGGAGAAAAGTAATGTATTATATTCTGAAATATATTATCTAATTCAAACTGAAAAGTTACGCTTTTTTTTGAATACCGATTGCAAAAACACCATCAAACCCGACCTGCTGGACTGAATGTGGTAGCCCACAGGGACTAATCCTGGTTTTCTGAAGAAAGTTCCAGTGCTGGCAATCCATAAAAGCACTGCTTTGTTTTTCTAGTCCATTTCAGTTACTTTTCCTAGCAATGCTACAGATTTTCTCCATAGCAATGAGCTGATCATCATTTCATAGAGCTTATGACTTGTTTCTGTTTTGATGCCTTTGATCAATTGAGTGGTTGGTTTCATTCATACAGTTGGGTTTTGTTGGCCCAAGTGCTCATCCATTGTTCTTCCTAACTGTAGAGTATCAGATATATAGCAAGAGGACATTTTTAAAGAACCTTTCACTACGCACCATGGGCAGCCGTTGACAGAAATCGTGCGTGAGGATTTCCACTGCTGCTTCCCTCCCTGGTAAAACAGGTTGTGGCAGGCACCATCGAATTATTCTTTCATAGTCAATAGGCACTACACAGGGATAAGAGAGGTTAGTCACGTGAACTGTCCCATCGTTAGGTGAAATTACAATTACATATATGAATCCGCCTCAACCTTCAACCAGCCATCAGGTGAACCTTCAAAGGTGTGACAGTGGACCGCAATGGGGAACACCTCATGGCTTCCACCTTTTTATTCTTCATTCCTCCTCCAGCTTTGGACTGCCAAGAGGTATCACAGCTTTTAGTGCTCTCAGTGTGGGAGCAGAGGTTGGCAGGTGTCCTCTTCCCATGCTTTCCAAGATAGGTGTACCTGTCTATGGAGGGAGTTAGTGCACAGGATACATCGGACGCTGGAAATTCATCATCACTCCCTTACTCTTTTTCT
Source organism: Vanellus vanellus (assembly GCF_965231255.1). Classification (NCBI taxonomy): domain Eukaryota; kingdom Metazoa; phylum Chordata; class Aves; order Charadriiformes; family Charadriidae; genus Vanellus; species Vanellus vanellus. The sequence continues at coordinate 3,516,693 of NC_138908.1, read as the reverse complement.
CTTTCTCTGCGGTATCTGAACCAGCTCTACTCAATTGGCACAGCCTATTCCAGGCACCATCAATGAATAAATTTTAGGCGGTCTCACCTTGTAAAATTTAGTATTTCTCCCCATTTTTCCACTCCTTTTGGGCACATAGATGTGACGACCATTGCAGTTCTCATTTCTGAAGACGTCGTGCAGAGGTTCATCGGACCACAGACCTGAAGGTGGTAAATTCTTTGTGGACCTCAGGAAGCTGCTGCAACCCACTTCAGTAAAAGCTGTAGATGGGTGAGCCTCATCATCAGATTATTTCTCTGCGTAGGTCCGTGCAGTTGCCTTATAGCACAGGAGGAGGTGAAATTTAAAAATTGTCACCGTAGTCCTTCTTTTGAGGTTTATTTCAGAAATATAAAACTCTGGGTTTACTTTTTTACTGATTTAAAACCATGGTAGGTGAAAGCATAGCTGTTTGGAAATGTTCTGGGGTTTTTGTTTGCTTCTATTTCTTGTTCTTGCTTCTGCTATAAGGGAACCAAGCAACAAACACAAGGCTGACAGCTGTTTCAGCTGAGCAATCTGACATTTTATTACCTGAACCTCGTGCTATTCCTGTGGAGTTCCTTGCCGCTGGATACTCTGAATTATCAAAGTTCGCCGCAATTAGTTCAAGATGAGTTTGTGCAACAGAAGTCCCCTGAAGATTAGTAAATAGAAAGAAACTCTGTCTGGTTCAGGAAGCTCCCGAGTTGTGAATGGGAGAGTTGTGGGGAGAAGCATCACATCTGGCCAGCTTTTTTGGCCCTTGGAGGCAAGGCCAGATAAACTTTTGTTCAGACCCAGTACAGCTCCTGTTAGGTTCCCACTGAGGTAAATAATTTTTTTCCCAGCATTTTAATACTTTTCCTGTTACATGAATTTCATAATCTAATCCAAACCTGTCGTGAAAATATGTCAGCCTGTCTTTCAAATTCTCACCAGCATTGTTTCTATGTAAATCACTGGACAAAGCCTTGTGTTTAAGAACTCCCCTACTGTAGCAAAACTCCAGTTTTACCACCCACAAAAACTGATTACAATGTACCACAGCCCTCAGAACAGTAATCGTTGCAGAAAAATAAATTTTGTAGATAGGTTAATATGGAAAATAGTATTTTCTCAGCAATGGGGAAGAAGTGAGAAACAGTGGGCTCATTTAGTTGTTTGTAATTGAATGTTGATTGTAATTGAATGAAAGTTGAATGTATGTAATTTCAGCTGGTGGAATACCAAGCTGGACTATGGTAAGTTTTCAAACTCTAAGAAACTGCATCTACAGCTGCTTAAGCCGCATTTATCTGTATTTGAGTTGCCAACTCTGCCAATGCTTCTTAAACTTGTCGTTAAGGAAAAGGGGAGATATTTTAGGGAGAGGTGTGAACAGTCAGGATGTGATACGTGCGTACGTACATACGTACATAAGGAGAGAGTGGACTCACTGTTGCTTAAACAAAATCTTTCATCACGCCTAGTACTAAAACCAGGGGTGGTAATGGTGTAAAAAGCTGTGGACCAGCATGGTTCGAATACATAGTGCCCAAGAGAGCTCCTTGACAGCGTCTCCCCTGCCCCCCACTGACGGTGAGTTGACGGCTCCGTGGCAGTCTACTATCTGCTACGGTTTACTCGAGTAGCCTAAAGGCGACTGCTCGCACTTGGGCTTCGAGTAAAATTCTTGTCAGTGAAGGTTCATCTGCCCAGAAATACCCTTCGAGTTTGTGTGGGGAGGGGGTTTTTGCTTTTCTTTCCATATGAAGGAAACCACAGATAACTGGATTGTCTGGTTTTGTTCAGTTCAAGCCTATTTACTGGCATCCTTTTGCTTTGTGCAGTTGTGTTTTCACAAACTTAAAAGACATTGTTGCTGTTTTTTTGATATGTTTTTTTCTAGTAATCAGGCTTTTGTTTGATTAAAGACAACAAATTGTCTGATCAAAATGGGTGAAGAGAATTCGAACAGCTGAAACTAAATGCTGCCAAACTTTCAACTCTGTATTAACCCTTTACCATACTGATAATGAAGCAATTGTTGCTGACAAAGATAAAAGCAGAATCATAAACTTTCAGTATCTGACAAAAAGCAGGTATCTTCATACCACCTTTGCTGTTACAATGCATATATAAATTGACATGTTTGTACTGAGTATCTTTCCTTACATAAACTTTTATCAGAATTACTCAAGGTACACTCCATAGAGAACTTCAGTGAGGTTGATTCTGGGTTTACCTCCGTTAATTTTGTTTTGGTGTTATGGCACTGAATTTATCCAATTACCTCCTCATGCACACTTGGAGATAATAAAGTCAGATCATTGTGTGTCAAAAGTATATGCTCTGGATATCATATTGCTCCATTTCCTTTAGCTTCATAGAGACAGCTATTTCAGTGATCTATGGTTTCAACGAATTAGAGGTGCTCAGTTATAATTAATATTGTGGTATTTTTCCTTAGGTGATGTTTATGCACTAAAAGCAGAATCGTGGTGTTAATTCTTGGCGTATTCTACTGCCTGCAGTTTGTCCTTCCACAGTTTGATTTCTTCTCTCCCCTGCGCTCACCTGAGTTTCACCATATTGCAAAGTGATACAAAAAACAAATCATTATTCGACTTCCCGAGATAATTCTCATCATTGTTTGCTTTGGTCTATGTACAGCATTTAGAATTGTATGCATTAGTGATCATTAGCTGCCAGTCCATTGTATCAGTTGAATTTCATAAGCAGCTAAACCTTATTGCAGGATTCTGAGATTTAAACAAAAAGATGATAACATTCCATTAATATCTGTGCACAAATAAATTAATGGGTGGCTCTACAGATAATTACTGAATTTACCTTTAGAATTCCATTTTCATGATGTATGTTTTCTTATTTTTTATTTTGGTAAATTTCATTATTATAACTTCAAAGAGTTTGAGATTGCCAGTTCTTTGCTGGTTTCTTTTTTTGTGAACATTGTTAAGTACACATAGAATCATAGAATCATAGAATGGTTTAGGTTGGAAGGGGCCTTGAAGACCACCGCGTTCCAACCCCCCTGCCATAGGCAGGGACACCTCCCACTAGACCAGGTTGCCCGAGGCCACGTCCAGCCTGGCCATGAGGACCTCCAGGGATCTGGTAAGTATTTGGATTCATTGATGTAGGATAAAAGGAAATACTTAATGCTCTACTTCTTATTGCACTATCTGGTACTTTTGAGGGCTTTGCATTTTTAATTATTCTAAAAGCGTTGTGGTGTTGGCCAGGTGCATTAGCAGCTGTTGTAACAAAGGTTCTTTCAATATCCATTGAGGCCACAAGGAATTTTTCCATTGTGCCCAAGGGACATTGAGACGGGGGCTTTGTGTGCTAGGCATGCTCGTGCCCGTGGACTGTGGCGTGAGAAATACATTGCCTTTCCATTCTATTCATCCAACAAAACCAAATTCCTTCCAGACAAGTAGCAGGGGTACATAGCCTTAATCTTCTTCCCTTGATGCTTCTCTGAAAAATACACATGTATAATTAGTGTTGTTCTGGATCAGGGATCCTTGGGAAGTCTCGGACCTTTACTAAATTTTGGGCAGACCTCACCTCACCATGGAAGAAGTGATTCAGGTGCTTAATGGGCATTGATTGTCATTTGAGACAACCAGGGTTATCCAGTCGGGCCTCCAGCTTTCTCTTCATAGAGGATGGGTCTTCCACAGGTCCTGTGTTCTAGTCGGAGGTGTCCCTGCCCATGGCAGGGAAGCTGGAACTAGATGATCTTTAAAGTCCCTTCCAACCTAAACCATTCTATGCACTGATCGTGTACAGATCCTTTAGGTCTCCTGTGACATGAAATACATGAATCAAATGCCATTCTAAGGCACTGGTACCCACCCTTGATACCTCCTCAAGTCCTGCTGGAGGTCCCCAGCTGCCTAGGGCTCTCAGTACTGCATTCTCCTATCCACTGAGAGCCAGCTAGCAGGCCTGCATGCACAGAGTCACAGCATCCCAGACTGGTCAGGGCTGGAAGGGCCCTCTGGAGCTCCCCCAGTGCCACCCCCCGCCAGAGCAGGGGCACCTCCAGCAGTGGCACAGGACACGTCCAGGCGGGTTTGGAATGGCTCCAGAGGGGGAGACTCCCCCCCCTCTCTGGGCAGCTGTGCCAGTGCTCTGCCGCCCGCACAGGAGAGAAGTTCCTCCTCAGGTTTGGATGGAACTTCCTATGGTCAAGTTTGTGCCCATTCCCTCTTCTCCTGTCACTGGGCACCGCTGAAAAAAGACTGTTCCCATCCCCCCGGCACCCTCCCTTTAAGGATTTATAAGCATTGATAAGATCCCCCCTCAGTTTTCTCTTCTCCAGACTAAAAAGCCACAAGTCCCTCAGCCTTTCCTCATCAGAAAGAGGTTCTAATCCCCTCATCATCTTCGTAGCCCTTGGCTGGACCCTCTCCAGCAGTTCCCTGTCCTTCTTGAACTGGAGAGCCCAGAACTGGACACAATACTCCAGATGTGGCCTCACCAGGGCAGAGCAGAGGGGGAAGTTGACCTCCCTCCACCTGCTGGTCACACTCTTCTTGGTGCACCACTTCTTGAAATACCACTGTTTACAAATGGCCAAGCTGGAGAGGATTTATATCATGTCCTCAGATGTAAGTGGCAGAAAGGGAGTACCTTCATGATGATTAGAGATGAGCTTTCAAACATCATTGCTTAGGGAATCTGATTTTTTTTTAATGCTGTAATGGCCTTTATTATTTTTCCATGAAGATAGGTAGTTTTTTTGGTTTTTTTTCTCCCTCTGTGCAATAAAAGCAAGGCCTTGTTAGCTACTCCTAAGAACAAAGTTTATTTTAATAGTTCAGTTTTACTGCCTCTAGTCCTAGGTTACCACTACCCTAACATAATGTTAATTTTCACATGCAACGCAGTATTTCACTTATATATCTTATAATTCAGTAAGAAAATTCATATCTATGTTAAGTGCTATGTCACACTCTCAAACAGCGACAGCCCAGGCTGAGGTTTGCACCCCAGGTTTTACTGAGCTTTAATAGGAGAACCATTAGGAATAGGGTCCCTGTTCACATTGTGCTTCCCTTCGAGTCATTCCTTCTTATAAAAATATACACATGCATTTCTACCAAAGCGATGGTTATTACCCTGAAGCAACTACCGCCTGCCTCGCTGGAAGGTGGCCTCGACTTTGGCTGTTTCCTACCTTGAGAAGGCACTTACTATTCGTAGGATATTAAACAAAATGCCAAAAGCGCTCCCGAAAGGCTGTTGCCGGAACGGTGCCGGTCAAAAGCACGTCCCTGCTCTTTGCTGATGCCGCATGACTCATGCGGAGAGGGGCAACGCCTGGACGAGCACCTCTGCCCCTGAAGTGTGCAGAGCTGGGCAAACATGGACTTTGAGGTGCGCCGCCAATACGGTCAACACGGGGAAGGGGACAGCCTGGCGTACCTGCCTGCCGGCGACGGGAGCGGGCGGGGGCGAAAGCCAACTTCTGCTGAACTTTCTGCAAACTTTGTCCACGCGGACATCTTCCTGCCGGCATTCCTTAAATTTTTTATGCTGTGAATACAGTAGGGAATGTAAAATGCAGCTGTATGTGTGTGTGCTTAAGGACGGATTCTGCATCTATTTTTGAAGGCGAATGAAGCGAACTGGTGCCGTAGTCTGTGTTTTGGGGGGGGGGGGGGGGGGGGGGGGCTCCTCGAAGCAGTGGAGGTTGTCACTTAAATTTTTGTAGGGTCAGATGCCTTCTCGTGTTTGGCTTGCAGTGAAAGTAATAACGAATCAGAGAATAAGCTATTTGTATAATTTCTATATCATTCTATACATTCCCACAGCCGTAGCATTTTTTTGTACCGATAATGCTTTTGTTGTCGTTTCCCTTTCCCCTCAATTCTTGAAAATCTGTTTCCTCCCAAAGTTTCCAGAGCTTGCCAAGAGCTCTCCCGTGCTTTCCCCAAGGTCAGAGCATTTTTCTGACTCTACGTGTGCTCTTCCCGCCCGCAAAGCGCCCATGGCGGGTTCACTGAGCTGGGCTGTGCCCCACCAGCCCCTCCGTCCCCCAGCCCTGCAGTTGGCTGTACCCTTCTGCTGGTCTCCTGGCCCTGGAGGGGGGTCCCGAGAGCTCTGGGGCAGGAGAAGGGCTGCCCATCACTGCAGAACGAACTCCAAGGTCGGACAGAGACGGCAAAACCGGGTCCCGCGTCGGTAACGCTTTAAAAAAGTGTTTTTCTCCCAGGGCGCAGCAGCTGAAACGCTGTGTTTGTGGTTTTCAGAGATCCCCCTGGTCTTGTACCTCTTTGCCCTCATTTCTGTCACCTGGCTGTGGGGAGGACTGCACATGGCTTACCGCCACCTCTGGATGTTGGTCTTCTTCATCATCTTCAACAGCCTGCAGGTAAGAGCCGGCGCCTTTCCCTTCGGTCCCCCGGCAGGGGTGGGGGTCATCGCCGCCGCTCACCGCACGCCCGGCGTTCCAGCAGCGCCAGCTGAGCGGCGCCCAGAAACACGCTGAGACGCGGCGGAAGCGTTAATTATGCGTTCTGTTTATTCCTCAAATTAACGTACAGAATGCGTATTGAGGCAAGGGAGGCATTGTTTTGAAGCAACGGCAGCATAATGGCATAGGTTTAATTTCACAGCTAATACACCGGGAAATAAAATTGCTCGCTTCTGTGTGTAATGCGTTACTGAGATAAGTATACCAGCAAAACGGAAATATCTGCAGCCTTTGCAAAAACACTGACTATTTCATTTTTCTGTATCCATTAACTCCAATTAAAAAAAAAAATAAAACAAACCCACAGATATTTAAAATTATATAACCCCAATACTCTTTTTTTTTTTTCCATTATAAGAGGTGAGGCTTGAGGCATAGCTTTTCTCACACAGCATACATATTGGTAAAGTGAAGATCTTTTAATTGAAAAATCAAATCTAGACTAGAGGTTGATTATTAGTTATAAAAAATGGATATAGCCCTTTGCAAATTCTTACACAGGTAAGTGCTTCCACTGGAGTCGGTACTGCATTGCACTGCATTCAATGCCATACTGCACACTGCAGAATTGTTTACAGAATACAGGTTAGCGTATCACAGATGGGAAAATTCCTCTGATGTCCGAAAACAGTGAAGTTAAGAAAAATACATATCCAAATGATGTGTCAAGTCCTCTGCCATTTTTATAAAAAAATACTGAGGACACCTTGTATTATTTTCCAATATTAAAAATCTTTATACTTCATTAAATATAAATTCATAAAAAAGGTGTATTTACACAAAACAGATTTATTTTAGATGTTAATTCTCCAGGTGGGAGTTTCCTTAAGCAGCAATCTAATATTTTCAAAATGCACATCTCAGACATAAATTCTTTTTTTTTAATTGAGAAAAAGATGTTGCTTCTTCTCCTGGTAATACGTTTGATTGATAAGTATATATTGTCATTTAACTATTCTGTATATGTCGGCATATATTGGCTCAAATTGGGTATGATGGTGCTTTTTTTTTTTCTGTGAAGTTAGGTTAATAGGTTTGCTCTAGCAATTGTCTACAGCACGGATGTAAAATTGCTTTCTTGCAGTGAGACTGCCACAGCTCCACAGCACCGGCAGTAGTACCAAAGCACATTCCCTCCCTTTCTTCTCCCCCTTGCAAAGCCTGAGAACACCGGGACAACCCCCATGGGAGCTTTGGCACCTCAACTGTAACTGCTGCAAGCTTTATAGTGAAACGTAATGCATTTATATAAAGCATAGAAGTCTGGTGACATGTGTGTATGTACATGCAGACATACAGGTATATATTTTTATATATCCTTCCTTACTTTCTCTCTTCAAAGATTATTACTAGAATCTGATCTGGGTTTGCGTTACATAGATCGGTCTCACGGAATTACGGACTTTTCAGAGTTGGAAGGGACCTCTAGAGACCACCCAGCCCCACTCCCCTGCCAAAGCAGGATTGCCCAGAGCACATCACTCAGGACTGCATCCAGGCGGGGCTTGAACATCTCCAGAGAAGGGGACTCCCCCCCGTCCCTGGGCAGCCTGTGCCAGTGCTCTGTCACCTGAACCGTAAAGAAGTGTTTCCGTGTATTTGAATGGAACTTCCTGTGTTCTAACTTGTGCCCATTGCCCCTCGTCCTGTCACTGGGAACCATTGAAAAGAGCCTGGCTCCATCCTCCTTCAACCCACCCTTTAGATACTTGTACACCATAATAAGGTCTCCCCTCAGCCTTCTCTTCTCCAGGCTAAAGAGTCCCAGCTCTCTCAGCCTTTCCTCATAAGGCAGGTGCTCCAAGCCCTTAATCATCTAAGTTGCCCTAGTTGTCTCAGATACAAATTTCTGAAAAGCGTAATTCATTATCATTGAGATTTTTATGGCAGAGGTGAAACAGCACCACAGCACTGTAATATGCATAAGTATTTGCTTTAATATAAAATTACTTTATTGCCAGTGCATATTTAAAGAAGAGGGATATGAGTACTCTATGAAAATTATCATTCTTGGCCAGAATATTGACCCTTCTTTGTAATTGCCAGAAGACACTTTATATTAGTCTGCTTTATATAACTTGAAATTTCATTTTATTCAAGTAAAGTTCAAAGCCGTAGAGTTATTGTTATTTTAATTAATGTTGACAGTTTCAAGAGATCAATTCATGCAATAGGATCAAGAAGTAAAACAGGCTATGTTGAACACCAGAAGTGTAAAATGTGAAGCCCATGAGGTCTGTGGGGGATTTAGTGCGCCAATGGTCTGGTATGATAGCAGGTGGTGTGGAAAACACAGATATAAAAGCATGCCTGGAATAATGTTTAAGTCATGACTGCTATTAGAGGTGCACCACTACATGACTCCAAAGTTATTATTTTGTTTAAGTCCAGCTAAAAGTGAGATGATATCAGAAATATTTGTATTTCTCAATCTATGTCAAGTTTTTCATTTGGTTATATTTCATTCTCTTTATGTAGTTCAGTTTCAATTCATACACTCCAAAAATCTTTGAACTTCAGAAGTAATTTTTTTTTTTTCTTTTATTGGCTGATCTTTGATTGCTGACTCGTCTCTTATCAGCATTGCTTGTCCATACAAAAGTTCAATGCCAATAAGACCTGCATAGGTAGTACGTAACTCTTGTGTGCTTCTGCTGGAACTTTTTTGGGGGTATTACAATGCCAGAAGTATTTCTACCATAATTTCATGCAACTGAAAGAATGCATAGTTCTGTATATATTGTTTTGGCACTCAAGGACCTGATGTAAATAATTTTCACTCTGAAGAGCTCCACTCTTCTGTCGTCTGTATCCTGCCGCGGGTCGTGCACAAAGATCCAGTAACCTCTATTGTCAGGTGCGTTTCTAATCTTTCAGGGACACGTCCCCAGTTGCATCTCCACCCTCAGTCAGACAGCTGGGAAATAGGTATTCAGACAGTTTGTTTGAAATCCTTCAGAGGAGCTAGGAAACAAAAAATTAAGAAACCAGATTCAACAGGCTTCACCCTCCGCTGTTGTTTCGCTGTGCGACCCCATGCATGGAGCACGGCCATAGTTTCAAACCCGTGGTGATGCCAGATGCCCGCACTGCCCTTCTGCCCGTCATTCTTCCTTTAACTCTCTACCAACACAAGCACCTGCTTCGCCAATAGACACCGGCTTTTCTTTTTGGATCAACTCATTTGGCTTCTTGCCGCCATGAAAGATCGTAATATCTTGGGAATAACTGTAGATGTCTACTGGCCTGCAGGAGATACTGCAGCATCTCTGTTCAGACTACATCAGTATTGATCTTCCACATCAAAAGGTGGAATCTGTCATTTTTGTTATTCCTAGCCCTAGGGAATCCGTAAAACCTCAAATATAAAATAAATTGTCCTTTATTGAAAGGAAATGCGAAAATTTCAAATGTGTGATCTCTTCCTGATTAATATTTTAAATTAAAACATGCAGTTCTGTAGCCCTAATTCAAACAGTAGTAAATAAAGACTTTTCCTTCCAGCTATGAAGAGCTCAAGAACTTCACACTTCACATTTTAAAAACAATTTTTATCTTTTGCTGGAATTTTCAGACATAAAATGTAAAAGGACAGTATCCACTGCCTTTTATAACTAGATATTGGAAATTACATTTTAAAGTATAATTTTACCAAATATTTAAAAGGAAAAAATACCTTTTTAGTGTTGGGTGCCTTGAGAACAGTAAAAAAAGAATGGAGTGGCTCTTTCACAGCACTACAGTTTTTATAGTTGTTTGTTTGTTTTAATAGGTGATTGTCTTCAGTGCTTTGTAAATCTCTACAACAAAACAAGTTTAAAAAACATTTCCTGGAACACCCCCACGTTTTAAATAACCGCCCCGCCTATATTGTTCTCCTGTTTTAAAGTTACCATTTATCTAATCAGGAAGCAGAGAAACTGACGTGTGATTCAGGTGACATGCAGCATGAAGTGAAAAACAAGGAAGGAACAAGGTGAACAGTCTGTAAATTTCCTTAATCTATGCTTTTCATCAAATAACCAGAAACACCCAATTGTCTTAATTAGAGAAAATGCCAGTATGCAAACTGTTTGGGTAGAAGATAATTATGCATTACAAGCACTGAATACGGAATAAATGAAGGTTGTGCTGTAAGCAGGTATAGCTTTATAAAGCTTTTGCAGAGCACACTCCCACCGAGGAGGGGCTGGGCTGGGGAGGACACGCTCCCTGCGGAGAGGTCCTACTGGATACCAAGCTCTGCAGAGCCAGGTTCACCCATGACACGGACAGCCATCTCCAGTGTCCTTTGAAACTTTGATCTCAGCCCGGCTATTTGGGAATGGGAGAGGAAAATGGTCCTCAACAGTGGGTAACGCATTTTAATGATGATTTCAGGAGGAACCAGATGTCTTTTAGTGAATGCTGTTGCACCTCATTCCCATGCGTTATGCTCTAAGAATTGATAATGATTGTTAAAACACGGGTTTTTTTACCATTTACTGGTGGGCATTTCTGTTAGACAATGTGCCCTGTGCAATTCAGTGTTCATTAAGTCATCAGTGTTCATTAAGAGCTTTCCCCCAACAAGAAGGAGAGCATGCAATGGTTTATGTGAAACAGAGACCTGCTCTCCTGCTGCTCAGGAGCTACAGACCATGTAACGAGGCAGAACGTGACCCATTAAAATGCGTTGGATATCCAAACGGATTCAGCTCAGGGGATTGGAAGGACACTGCCTGTTATCCAATTTAGTTGTTTAGCCCCGTGGCATACATTTCCTAGGCAATGCGCTTGATTGATAGAAAAGTAATCTACTAAGGACAAATTGTTTCTGAGCACTTCCCGCGGGAAACGGTTCCCATCAGAGTCGAGTTTATAGTACGAGCTATTCTAGTGCATGGAGGGGAAAGCCAGTCCGTTCCCTCTAACTTCACGGATAAACATGCAAAGTGCCGTATGGGGGCACAATAGCTGGCTGGGCTACAAAATAAAAAACGAATTTGAAAAAGCGTGGAAGGAAAAGGATGAGAAGGGTGTTTGGGATATCTGATGTTTTGAGCTCCCTGGCGGTGTGCTCCTGACTCTCCTACCCAGGCAGCATCTGTGCTGCCAAAACATACTCCGTGCCGTCACGTGAAAGGCCTCAGCTCATCGTCTTTTCACTTGAAAAAACGAGAGGAACATTTAGCTCTTTTCTTTACATATGATTGCCTCTGTGGATTTATTTACAAGATTTTTGCCGGGGTCAGGAGCGAAAGAATGAGCCTCCTCTCTCTAAAGGTTAGGATTTCACAAGCCGTTTTGCATACGCTGTGCTCATATAAATGATCACTGTGTTTTTGATGCAATTAGGGGGGTGTTTCTGGTTTGTACAGCTAATGTCATCAGCGGCGTGTTTGCCGTTCGATGGATCCAAAGTTCAGGGTGGTGGGTGGATCTCTTCCCGTTGTTTGCAGAGGGGTTGGGATGAGGCTTCAGGCCCGTTCTTGGGCTCTTCCCTGCAGCCGACTTTCTCAGTAAAATCTTGATTATTCTTTGGCTGCATTTCCAGCAAACTGTGCTGCACACCCCAACCCTCCATCTTTTAATTTAGGGTGTATCTATCTACACTGCAAACGAAAAGGTATTTGATACCCCTGAGCTACCCCTGTTATGGTTTCCTGCACTAAAAGCCCCACCACGTCCTAGCCCCAGCAGTTAATTAATTAACTTTTTAAATAAGTAATTTTGAATCAAAACCGTGCTCTTACGTAACATGATGAAATGTTGCCCGCCAACAGTGTAAAAACTCAATTTTTCAGCAATTTTAAATCAGGAGAAAAGTAAATCAAAACTGGGAGGTCTCCCATAATAAACCACGGTATTAGAAAAGATATCACGTGGTTGTTTTGGCTGATGCAGACAAGGGTAAAATGTCTTTGCCTGTTCTGTGTTTGAGCACACCAGGATGACTCGTGCCCACATAATGACGAAGAGCGTTACATGTAAAATGCATCTTCCCAAAGAACACAGGAATAACGTGGGAGTAAGAGTTGACTGGTGGTTTTCCAAACTGGGCAAAATGGCTGACTTGCCTCATAGGACAATTCTTAAAAGTCAACTTATTTGTAGTGGATTACAGTAAGAGAAGATTCAGGAGTTCAGGTATGAATGTTTGAAAAGCCCACAGTACCTTGAACAAGAAATATGGACATACAGGAAATGAGCGAACAGGCGCATGCCCAAACCTGCCATTGGCTGGAGTAGAGGTGATTCACCAAACTCCATTAATTAAAATAGCAGAGGCAAACCAGAATGGGAGCAAGGGCTCGCTCAATTAACAAAGGAAATAAAATGTCAAAGAAAACTGGTAGATATGGTGGCAAGAAAAAAAAAACCACACTATATTGTAATGAAGGATAGTGTGTTTAGAGTACAACAGAAAACAAATGTGGCAAGAGAAATCAATATGACACAGTTTTAGAGGCAAAAACAAAGTAAAAAAAAAAAAAAATCCACATATTGAGAAACCAAGAAGAGAACAAAGACATACAGTTTTGTAAAAGTGCATTATATTCGTGTGGTAAAGAAAATAAACAAAAGTATATGGTTTATGAAGCTCATGCCAGCACCAGTTGCAAATGAAAGATATGTTTTTTCCTAGAACATACTATTTACCTGTGGGACATAGTCAGGGGACACTGAGAAGGCCACCGATATAAATAGGTTCACTTCCTGTTTCTAATAGCATCTTCCTAAAGTGTCTCCTCCTGATGAGTCAGAGATGGACTAGATGATCCCATACAGCAGTTCTGATGATCAAAGCCACGCAAAAACAAACAAACTCAAGTACTAGATGGACATGAGAGTAAATGTGGTGTGCTGCAAAAGGCTGCCTAAAGAGTTTGCAAAAAGTGACTCTACGCTGCAGATAAGCCCCACAGAAGACAATGAAGTCATCATAGTATTGCCAGGATAAGGTGAAGTACAAGCAGAATGTCAAGAGAAGCACATAAGCTTGTTCAAGTAGAAATAGTACAAGCCATACCAAACCCTGTTCTGTCAGCTGAGTGCATAAGCAAGCACGATTAAACACAGCTCAAAGAATGCGTACACTACCCCAGAAACAAAATAAAATACACATCCAAAGCAGGCATTGCATTTCAACATCTGTGCAATAAATTAGGTTCCTATGCTGTTTCTGGGGGCTTGGATTCTCTTTCAGACATACTCTACCTGGAAGGAAAGAAAATAGTATACTCCGTACGGTTCACTTGTTTAACAACAAAGGAGTAGAAATAGATGTTGTTTCTGTTAAAAGTTAAAAACCCTGAAAGTTTGTTCAGCATGTGCATTTATTTTAATTTATTGATATACAGCAAATAAAGAAAGCTTATCACTTTTTGAGACTTGGCACTTTTTGACATCATCAGCTGAACTTCTGGGATGTAATCCTGATTGGGCAATAGCATTGGTATGCAATGTACCAGCCGTGCAGGCTTACGAAGCCATGCGAGTGACGATTATTCAGTGAATCAAAACAATGCAGTATTCAGTTTTATATCCCTTTCTCTACGTATATTGGTTCCTTCTTAAAGAAGAATTCTGTGTTCCTCATTATCCCCTTAAACATACTGAAATACATGATTACTGTAATGACCTATGAAATTATGGTAAGATATTCCCTTTACCTATTCGAGTGCTTATGTAATGGACCCAAAGTCAGCCTATAGCTGAAGACAAAACAAACAAAAAAGTGTGCACTGTCAGGTAAACAAAGGAAGCATTGTTAGTTCGGAACTAAATATCTCCTAAATATACAGGAGAAATTGATGTCAGAAGTGAGTAGCTTTTGTCTAGAGCTGTGGTTATGGTGATGAAAATATACAGAATAATGCGTAATAAAATTGCAAAAAGTACAGAGTGAAAGAATGTACTGAAGTGGGGTTTGGTTTACTGGAATGTCAACCAATTGTCAATCAAAACCATGTATAGAGTAGTTCAATCATTTGCCCATTTACAATAGAAAAAAATTAATGCAATGTATTTTTTGAAACAGATGTGTAATTAAATAACATTTTAGGTCTTACAGCATTTATGAAGCTACTTCAGAAGTTCTTGAAGAACTTACAATAAACATATACTTCAGGAAAAACCTCTAAACACTCTATTAATTTTTTTGAGGTAGAACATGACAAAGCAACTTTAACCGTTCCCCTAGGAAGGCGTTAGGAATAGCAAGAGTTATGTAGTACACAACAAGAAGTAAGGAATGTGACTGCTGCTGTCAGTGGAAGTGTATCCACTGAAAAGGACTTGGCATCTTCTTCCATCTCTGTCAGTAAGAGTCAACTTTTCTTATTGTGGAGAATAAAATAGCAACCACCCCGGTTCGGTGTCTGTAACAAATCACCCGCCTTTTCATTTTACATTGCTGCCAATCTCCTTGTGTCCCCATAAATAACATTTTTCCAATAACTCAGCTAAAATAAGTATCTCAGTATAATCATAATGTAGAGACATTCTCTATTTTGCCTTTAAATTCAGACTTCTAAATTCTCTACTGTTATTTTAAGACCATTAATTGATGGTCATAGAATTCAGAAGCTGAGAGTGTGGCTTCTAAGTCTTGAAAAGAATTAGTTTCTTTATAATTGGCTGAAGCACTTAATGTTTGTTGTTTTTTTTTTTTATCTCCCACCGGTTTCACAGGCAAATCCTGCTGCATGCACTGGCAGGGTTTGAGAAAGGGAGAGGCAGCAAACCACAGGGGAGGAAAAGGCTGAGGACCACGTAGGGAAGCTGTAATACCCCGATCCATGAGGGTGAATCCAAGGGATTCATCCAGAAGTGCTGGAAGAGCTGGCCATGTAATTGTGAGCCTATTTTTGAAAAATCGTGGTGGCTGAGGAGAAGTGTGACGGAAGGATAACATTACTCTCACATTTTAGAAAAGCAGTGTGTAACTTCAGGAAATTTGCGGTTGACAGTAACTAGGTGAAGTGAAACTCCTCTTGGAAGTAAGGCAAACCACATACCAGGCTGCACCAGAGGAATTTGGCCAACGAACCAATTGAGTTATCATGCTGGTCTGCTTGGAGCTAGTGAAGCCACACTTGGAATACTTTGTCCAGTTTTGGAGATTCCAGTTCATGAGGTGTGTGGAGAAACTGGTGAGGGTCCAAGAGAGGGCTACCCACGGTGGTCGGAGCCTTGGAGCACATGTCCTGTGAAGAGTGGCTGAAGGAGCTGGGTTTATTTAGTGAGGTGAGTAGGACAGCAATGGAAAATGTAATAGCAGTATGCAAATAATTGAAAGGTAGTTAAAAAAGATGATGATGTCATGCTCTTCCCCTCTACTCTCTTGATAGTGCTAGGTGGTAACAAGAAGGGCACATGGCCACAAAACTGTGGTGTGGGGGGTTTTCAGATTGGACATTGGGAAAAATAATTCACTAGGAGGAAGCAGAGATCTGGAGCTGTTGCCCAGAGAGGTTTGGAATTTCCATTGCTGTATGGTTTAAGACTCAGCTAGATAAATCCGTACTGACCTGATCAATGGACTGACCCTTTGAGTGGACTGAATGACCTTCAGAAGTCCCATCCAGCCAGTTTTCCTGGGACTCTGTGATCTGATGTGTGGGAAGCTCTATTTCAACCCATTCATTGTGACAGAGAGAGAAGAACACTGGCCGCGTGGCCCTGAGGTCATGAATTTTTAGAAAAGCATCAAATATTACTGGAGTAATGATAAAACCCGAAGACCTGGAAATTAAATAGACAGGAAAGTTTAGGTAAAATAATCTTTAGGAATGGCTTTGGAGCAGTGGGTGCAGTTTTTCATGTTTCGGTGCTGCAGCATGGTCTCTACGCATACATATCTTCTGGCTGAACATCATTATGTTATGAAGGCTGATCTGAACATTTCTGTGAAATAAATGCATGTAAAGTTTTGATAGTCTCTAGGAAAAGAACCATTCCCATTTCCTACACCCACACATTTCCTGGTGAAAAACCTTCTCCTTTCTTTTGTAATAAATACAGATGAGGCCTTGTGTAAAACTAATGTTAAAAAAGAAAACAACAACAAATCATTATCTTATTTTATATATAGCTTCAGTGGCCTCCATGCAACTACTGTAGAAAGAGTGAATGGCATTACTACTTTTATCTGTCATAGTTTCATTTTTACTCAGCATATTCATGATAAGCATTTTTAGCAGACCATGATAAGTTAAAATTTCATTCTGAAGTAACACTGAAATAAAAGGAATTCAGTAAATCAGACTAGATTAACTTTTTTTCTGAAGTACTATATGCAACGTAAAGTCCCTCTTTGTATTTTATTTTTTCCTTCACATATAATACATTTTAAACAAGTATCACTGTTGGAAATTGTTTAGATTTTTGAAACGTCATCTAGCTAATGAATGTCGAAGAAATGTGAATTAAAGGACTACTACCCAGCCTTAATTTATCAGATGACTTGTTGAATTGGTAAAAGAAGAGAAGGGGAAGGGGCATGAAAACTATGTACAAGACTTGGAAAAAGAAAATTGAATCACTTAAGCATACGGTCCGTATAGAATAATGTACGAAGCAACTTGTCTCATGTAGGTAAAAAGTTTATTGCATACAGAAACCAGTGTGAGCTAAGTAGGAGTTCCAAACTTTAAAAAAACAAATGACTTTTAATAAGTTTTCTGACCGAGTGAAATTCTCCTGTATTGCGGGCAAGACAGGGTTAAAATCATCTTGTAATATCAGTGAGACCAATCCTTGACAGCTTTTTCTTATAGCACTTCTTTTAAAAAATTCCTGTATTGATCTACATGCCGTTAAACTGCAAATGCTTATTTTCCAGTGAGTTCAGAGCAGTTCTCCAAGTACAGTTGATGATGGTTTTGCTAGCCTGGGAAATAATGAATTAGTTGTCCAAACTGGGACAGAGTTAACCTACAAGAAGCTGTTCTTTTTAGAAGTACTTTCTTCTAAAGAAGTGTTGTTGTGGGCTCTGACAGGTCTCATTAGGGCTAAACGGGAGGTAGTTTGCCAAAAGAAACAATGACTTTTTGAAACAGTGACATGATATGAAAGTGTAGTTTGCTTTTTACTTAAAAGCATTTCGGAACAGAGTGAGCAAAGAATCCTTGAAATAAAGCTGGAGACGTCTAGACGTCAGCAAAACCTTTTTGTGCCACAACATACGTTCAGTTATATCTCATTTACTAAATATATCTTGATGTTAATAAGACATCAGTTTTACAATTAAAGATCAGATACTTAAAAGTAAGACGAAATCTATCTTGGATGTAGTGAAGTTAGGCATACTAGTCCAAGTCATTACCTGCGGCTCCAGACAAAGGAAATGCAGCAAATCTGTTCAGATCCTATAGGGAGTGATTTGATACAGTTCCATGACAAAACTGGAGGAGTGATGGTAGAGGGAAAAATATGGGGAAAAAAAAAAAATTGGAAAAGTAAAAAACCAGTAATATTGCATCTCAATAATAATCTTCACTTGCATTTTCATTATGACCGTGGCAGGAAAAAATGTTAATATAGCTTCTTGATTTCACAAATTTGGGAGTTATTGGTGATTCAGAGGACTGACATATCCTACACAATGATACTGATGATTTTTATTCTTTGGAATGACTTAATAGCAATTATACGTCAACTGACAACACTACATGCAACACTAATGACAACCCTAAATTCAGATACTAATAGTGAAATAATTTCTGCTGTAAGTCAATAAGTTACATATAACTGAGAAGTACAAATAAAGATGGGTGTATTGTTTTATCTCAGGACAAATGCAAATCACCAGTGTGATACAGGCTTGAAAGAAGCAAATGTGATGCTAATTTTGTACCCAACAGCAATATGAATGACACTGCAAAAGGTACTGGTGACGCATGATTTGGGATCCTGTGTGGGCATTTCTCAGCCTGTTGGTCCAAGATATGAATTCTGTATACGGCAGGAGTAGAAAACAAGTATTAGGGGAGATCAGGGATTTGAAAATCTTATTTCAGAAGCCTGAGAATATTTCACATGTCAGCAATCATCTGTTGTCTGTGTGCGTACTGGCCTTGATCCAGCAGCTGTATAATCACACCAGCGTTGTGTTGCACACAAAATAATATATCCTGTCTCTCAGCAGGCGTTTTTTAGAGACCAGTCCTTTTTTTAGAGTTGGCCCTAACTCAGAACAACTTTTTGCTTTCCAGCACTTTGGTTCTGCTTGGGAGGCAAAGCGGTCTCAGGGTATGAAGAAAGCGTTGAGCGTCATGTTCAAAGTTAAATTCACTTTGACTACAACTACTGGCACAGTGCTCTGCCAGCTGTGATTTGTATGGGCAAACAGTTAAACATCTAACCTGCGCAGAAACACTGCGTGGGGCTGTGATCTCATACCACTAAATTCTTTGAGATGTTTAGTATTTCCTTCCATTAACAAAAGGACCATATATTTAAGGAACATGTTAAATGTACTGTTGCACATTCATTCCAAAATCGGTTTGTTTGAAAGTTTTTAAGTGTAACGTCGCCAATGTTTTCTTTTCATACGGAATTTTTGTGATGGGTTTTTTTCTCCAAAGGGGAACGTGTCAACAGTTAAACGTGAGATCTGAATATAACCACTTAATATGAACTCTCTCAGGAAGCTTTCTAATGCATGTGAGGACTGCAAATCATTTGTGTCTGGAAAGAGTTGAGCAACTGTGAAACTGGAGCAAACCACAGTTGGATGAAAATTGCTAAATTATGTTTTCTTTATTTTGAGCAAAATGTCAAGTGTTGCTCTTTTGCCTTTGCCTTGACAAAGGTCAACTGGATTTAAAAAAGCACCAAATCAACTCGTACTGTCAGCTGATTATTTGTTTAAATCTTCAGATGGGTTGTTTTGCTGTTAGAAGAGAGTCATGGAAAGACATATTAGATCCTCAATTGCAAAACTGGGAACCACACTGGTATTTTTTCTCTGTTCTTTGTATGTCTTCTTAAAGGAGAGTAAGTAGAAGACTGAGTTTTGAGAAGGGCATCATCTTATTTTCTCCATGTGTGTGTGAGTGTGTGTAAATAAAACACAAGATCTACTGGAGACTTCCTGAAGTTGTGATTGTGCTTCAAAAATTGCATAATAGGGAAGCAGGCTGAAAATGGTAACACTTTTCCTAAAATATACTCAGATACCTTGCGTACCCAGTAAACGATTTTGAAAGTTCAGTATTTCTTATGCCTCAGCACCCTCTACAAGTAATCTTATGAGTTCCAGGAAAGAGAATATCGGCATTTTAAAAGGCAGAGTGATTCCTTTCTGAGTGGAGTGGAGCCAGTAGCTCTTGCAGGACCTTTTTCTCATTCCTGTCTTTTGCAAAATGGCAGGAAAACAGCGATTCTCACCGTGAAGACTGCTGCTTTCCTGCGAAGCTTTGTTATTTTCACACTAGCTTTTGTGTAGCCAGGTATTATTAGCCAAATAGGCCAACCTAAGTGACAGAAATCTTTACTTCATAAAAGCAATATGTGCTTATAGGTCTATTTTCAATTCTGTCGGTTCATTTTCATCAGTGAATAAAAAAGGGTTAGTCACACTCCCCAACTCTAGGCACCTAAATCAGTACAATGGTTTACAAGGCTTTTCATGTGGTCAGTAAAGAGAGAAATGTGATCCCAGAGGATGCTTCATCAGCCACATGTACGGTTTCTGCTTTCTCGTTATTTTCAGTTAGTGTAAGATGTCCGTATTCAGGCTCTTTATGCAGTAATGTTTTAGTAAATAGAAATGCCTTTGTGTTAAAAAAAAACACCCAATGAGCTCCACAGAAAAATGAAAATAATTAATAGTTGTCTTAGAAACTGGTTACTTTCAGGTTGCCATTTAATGATAAAGAGTGCGTTGTCCTTTCTTTATTGCAGTATTTTTTTTGCTGATGAACATCTGCGAAAGTCTTGAGAAATAAGCTCAGGTTGGGACCACATGCTTCAGCTGGTTACCTGTATACCTGCCACTTAGCAAATGCTGATGCCTAGCAATTATTTAGACTGAGAAACTGTGATTATGTATTAACTGTCATGCTCCGGAGTTCATATATGGGGGAGACTTTCATTGTGTTGAATACTGTACAAGCAGAGAACGAAAAGATGTCCTGTGCCCTAATGTGTCTATAAACTCAGATGTGAGACAAAAAAATGGACACTCAGGGCACGCAGTACAAGCGGGCAATTAGACAACAGGCAGCATGACAGGCAGGCAACAAGATTTTGTAGCCAGTGACCCAAGAGGAGGACAGCAAGAACATGAGCAGGTTGGATATTTAACTATTTGTCCATAAAAATCACAGTCGGCAGTGCACTGCACTGTTCAAAGCGCTGCAGTGGTGTGAGAATGAAGGACAATGAAAATAAATTGAAATAGATGTCAAGTACATTAGGTTCCTTTGAGCCGAATCAGGGAGAAATAAACAGTTTCTGTCCTCTGAAATCACAGAAAGGACCAGCGCTGTAGAGCGCTTTTCAACAAGCTGCGAAGCTTCTCCCCTTCTTCCCATGGCAGGAATCCAGTCCCATCCTTGAAACTCTACCGAGATTTAGTCCCAAAGAAGACCCTGTCCGTATGCACGTGCTTCTTTGTCCCCTTCTTGTAGGTTTTCAAAAAATATTATCTAGACATTGCATACATTGCGAACAGAAAGTCTGCCAGCACTCATTCCAATATTTCTCTGGCTATCTCAGAGCCATTTTTCATTTTTCCCTAAGAAATAGGTAACCTCAGATGGAGAACCAAACAACTTGTGTCCTCATTTCCACGGGGGCTTTGCTTTGCAAATAAGCACCAAGTAGGTGTCCTTCACATAGGCTACAGTAGTATAGGATGTAGTGAGGCCATGGAGTTGTGATGAGATTCTTGGACTACCTGAAGTTTTTCTAAAGGATCAGCGTAGAAGTCATCGAAAAAGTAATTTATCCAAGATCCAGCCACCTGTGGTGTTTTGTTTGAAGTTATTATCCCAATCCCCTGAAAAACAATGTAACTGTCTTACTTGCCTACTTTTAGGACACATGAAAACCAACTGAGAAAGTATCTTTGGGGTAACACTGACAAAATTTTAGAAACACTTAAAGTAACAAAAATGTTGATAGTTTTGGCGCTTAGAAAATACATTTGTAGAAAAACATAGACCGTATCTGGTGTATTTGGACAAACTTATAGGGAGAGTTGAGAAATGTAGCATTTTCACTAGTGTAATATAAATTTTAAGTTCATATATTGTAAAGAAATTTCAAACCAGTCACAAGTAGTCATTTTCCGCTTGTGAAAATTATCACAATAGGATACGCTGATATGATATATGAAAACCTGCAAATAAATTATTTTTTAAGGACTGTCTTCTTTTTATAGTTCTTCTGGCCTGTAAGTGGTCATGTCTGCTCTGCAGAGGCATGAATTACCAACCTGTCAATCTTCAGAGTACCTTTCTGAGATGGATATTATCGTCTCTGTTTTATAGACGGCTGGAATAAAAGCCGTGGGAAGGCAAATGGCTTGTGTAGGGCCAGCATACTTATTAATATAGGAAGTAAATTTAATGGCTTCTACATTTCTACATTTCAGGTTTGTGCTCAGTTTGTTAAACCGCATTACTACCAGTCTCTTAGTCTGTATTGCCGCAAGTACTTTACTTTTCCTAATGGATTGTATTTTCTAAATGGAAGCCTAATATAGTGCTACTAGTTCATTAAATCCCTGTAACAGTAGAGAGTAGAAGGGGCTGTGGGATGAATGATTTTCAACATAACCTAAATAAAGACCCTCCTCTTCCTGGAAACATCTCTTTTTTGATTGCTTCAGATTGCCACCTTCCTTTCCGCTGGCAAAGAGCATCAGCACAAACTGTTCGGTCGCGTTGCTAACATGGCTTGCCTAACTAAGAATGTGAGAATGATTTGTAACTCCTAAAACACCAAGCATAGACTGGAAAAAAATAGCGCAGTACTTAACAGTAAGTGATGTCTAACTTCCTTGCCTGGAAATGTCTCCTTGCACAGTACCAATACAAACAATGCAAAAATAAAAAATAAGTAAATCCCAGGATCATAGTTACGGCTTTCTGCCAAGAAAGTGATTTCTGTGTGTGACTTTTATTAGCCATCTACTGCATTAGGAGATTATTTTCATCAGCTTTGTTCATGTATAAAGGAAAGTTATACTGTACACTTCAGCTTTTCAAAAATGTGTTTGAGTAGGAGTTAAATCATAGAATCACAGAATGGTTTGGTTTGGAAGGGACCTTCAAGGTCATCTCATTCCAACCCCCCCTGCCCTGGGCCCCTGCCACCAGCCCAGGCTGCTCCAAGCCCCGTCCAACCTGGCCTTGACCACCTCCAGGGATGGGGCAGCCACAGCTTCTCGGGGCAACCTGCGCTGGGGGCTCACCACCCTCAGAGTGAAAAATAGTTCAGTTGTATTTTTTTTTAATAAAAAAGAAGAACCAGTGGTCATGTCAATACGCAAAGACTCTGTGTAGAGGATGGAAGAGTCTTTCTGTTTGGGGTTTACTTGTGTTTTGTAGGATACTTCATCCTATCCCACTGGGTGATCTCATCGCCAACACTGCTGAGCCAAAGGATCAGAAGTTAATTTCTTTTCTTTACTGCTGTCTTCATTGCTATCACTTGCTGACCTTCGAAAGGAAACAGGGCAAAAATAATCCCAGAAAAAAGCAGCGTATAAGGTTACTGTACCCTCTCCTCCTAAAGGGTGAAATGAGACTCTTATCATGTCCTTTGGGAGCCTTTCATTAGCAAACTGGATAAAATCTCAACTTCAGTGACCTAACAAGAACATAGAAAAACAGTCTTTTCATTGGATGTGAAAACTCCCTTGTAGCACATTCCACAAATAGTGAAAAAGGTGTAAAGACATTTATTTATTTCCTTTACAAAAA
Source organism: Vanellus vanellus (assembly GCF_965231255.1). Taxonomy (NCBI): domain Eukaryota; kingdom Metazoa; phylum Chordata; class Aves; order Charadriiformes; family Charadriidae; genus Vanellus; species Vanellus vanellus. The sequence goes on along the minus strand of NC_138908.1, from coordinate 3,493,257 downwards.
TGCGCCAGCGCATCCTTAAAGCACAAGTGCTGGCGTTTTGGGCTGCCGCTTGAAATGCACCCGCTATGCGGTGTGACACAGATAATCCTAAACGGACATAAAGCACGCCTGCTTTGGAGCCAAGGGTAATACACCAGTGTCAACAGAGACGCCGAGGCAGGGAGCACAGCGGCGGGGGGGAAAGCTCCCCGGATCGGGCTCGGTGCCACCCACTCTGCGGTGCCGCCGTCGACCCGGCTCCCCCGTACCGCTGCTCAGACGATGACTCCAGGTGCCCTCTTCCTTAGTGGCCTTTGGATTGATCACTCGGTTGGGTCATGTTTTGGTTTGCGTTAAATATCGTTTTGTATTAAAACTTCACTTTCACAGGTACGGTTAAAGTTTACCGAATAACAGGTGCTGTGGTAAGTGCTTTGTTGCATAAAGTCTGTTAATGTCCAAACAGGTTGGGCTATAATTATCACAACAGCCATGCCACACATACTGCACATAGTGACATCTGCAACACATAACAGCCGTGCCAATATCACACATTAATGATTTATTGACCCCTTAGAAACTATGCATAAATAGAATCTTGGAACAGATTTGGACAATTATCTCAGAACTAATAGAAATTAATGATTACACCTGCTACGAGTCCATTTGCCAAGCATAAAAACGCCTTCTGCGGGTGACATTCTGGTACAGGCTGATGTATTACTGACCATTTTATGTCTTTTTTTAAGCTTATACTGGATTTTATCATAGCATTTCCTTTGCATACAGAAGTTGAAGCGGTGTATGTGTGATACTCATACGTGAGATGAAATCATAACCGCTAATTCCTTTTCTGTTGCTTTCAGCAAAGTTTGGAAAGTTTACTACTACCAGTACTCTTTTTTGTTTTCCTGCTAGATTCCTTTTCAAATTAAGAACTGAGGTTTAGCCTTCATTAATTCCACTTCTGCAGTAAAGGCAACACATAACTAAAGCATGACACAAAGTAAATGCATTTTGTTGCTTTAATTCATATTGGTAAGTAAAATCTTCACTGTAAGTCTGTAGTTTTTAATGGAGAAAAAAAAATATTATCATCTTTGCCTCAAATTTTACATCTAGTAATGTAATTTTACATCTAATTTTACCTCTAGTAATTCATTACACATGAAGCTTAACCTAAGGCTGTGAGTGCAGTTACGAGTCACTGAATGTATATGCTTTGAGTGGCTCTATGTCTGAATGCAGAGGTGGGTCCATGTGGAGCAGAGTTACCTGAGGCCTAAGATGGAAGTTCATATCTTTCCTAAAACTTGCCTTACTCACTGACTTTGTTCAAAGAACAATTGTGCGGACAGGAAATGTTCTGCCTGTGAATAGTCTGTCTGTATTACATTACATATATGGGTATATAGTTATAAAGTTATACACGTATAGTTATAGATATTTATGGGCAAACACAGATTAATGTATTTTTCTGATGCCCAGAAAATATGTGGTATATCTTAGACAGCACAGAAACCAACTTAAAAAACCCTCACGGGCCGTTTGTAGCTTTGAAACACTCCTAAGGAAAAGCACAGAGTGACAGTGAGGCAGAAGATAGGTATGTGGAGACAAGAGACTACGGTTTTCCACTGAGAGCACTCGGAGGAACTGGCTTAGCCAGTTTTAGCGGTGTCATTATATTACATTGAAATTTTCTGAGCGAGCCTGCGGCAAGAACCAGCGTCCCAGTGACGGTGATGGAGACACCGTGCCCAATGTAGGAGCAGAGAAAGCAGATGCATGTTCACGTTGTCAGCGTTTCAACTGTCCTTGCTAGAATACAATGGTGGACAGCACCCTGTGGACTTCCACATTCGATAAATTATGTGTATTGTTAATTATGTGAAGCAGCACATCCACACCAGGCAGAGACTTCCAGTACTTGCCTGGAGAAGAGAAGACTCCAAGGAGACCTTATTGCAGCCTTCCAGTACCTACAGGAGAGCTGGGGAAGGACTTTTTACTGGGGCATGTAGCGATAGGATGAGGGGGAATGGCTTCAAACTGGAGGAGGACAGGTTCAGATTGAACATTAGGAAGAAGTTTTTCCCTGTGAGGGTGGTGAGGCACTGTCACAGGTTGCCCAGAGAGGTTGTGGAGGCCCCATCCCTGGAGGTGTTCAAGGCCAGGCTGGACGCGGCCTTGGGCAACCTGGGCTGGTGGGAGATGTCCCTGCCCATGGCAGGGGGGTTGGAACTCGATGATCTTCAAGGTCCTTTCCAACCCAAACCATTCTATGATTCTGTCATTCTATGATATAGCAATATAGGGTTTTATAGGCTTTATGTTTGACCTGCTTGACATAAAATTACTTCAAAATCTACCTACCTGGCAAAGTTTCCCTGTCTTGCTGCAGAATTTCCTGCTAGTTCCCTCAGGAGATGATTGCTTTTACCTCTCATCAGATTTTTCGTTACTCACTTATCAGCCCATCTTTCCTGCTAACTTCTGCAAGGAGCCAAATCGCTGTTGCAAACATCTGATCATGCACAATCTGGGGGTGGAAGCCTAATGAAGTCAGTGTTCGTGATCCGGTCTGGTCCGTAGGTACCTCCAGGTTGGTGGAGCTCAGCTCCATGTACTGGCCCTGCTCCACAGGCAGAGCTGGAGCTACCAGAGACGGTGCGGGCTTGGAGGAAGAAGGCTCGAGGTCTTTCTCCCAGCACTGACTGGAGGAGGGACAATGGCAGAACTGGTGGCTGCTCTGCTATGGCTGGGGATGAGAAAGTGCAAAGGAAGAAAGGTCAAAAAGCACTGGAGTTAAAAAAAAAAAAGTGAAGGTCTCCTTCCAGTCATGTACTCTCCTCTTGACCCACCATGCAGCTCTGGATTTGGCAGCTGTCTGTGTTTGCTTTACATTGGACTTTGCCGCGCAGCCAAGACATCCGTGGCAAACGTTTTGGGTGGTTTTGCAACGAGAAAACATGATACTGCAGATCCAGCAGTTACTGCCATACGAGGGTGCTGGAAGAAGGTAGGCAGCGATCTGCAGCCCTCACACAAAGAGGGAGACCTCGAAAGGACATATATTCCATGCTAAGTAATAGGAAAAACTGACATAAAATGAAAGACAAAACAACAGCTGAGAAGGTTATTGCTTTGAAAAATATGTAAAAATCCCATCCTTCATCAGCTCCTATCGCTTTTTCCTCTTAAGAAACACTCCACAGGTATCAGGAATGGGTCACAGAGCAGGTCACATCCAAATTCTTCTGTTTAGTGCTGCAGACATATGTCAGGTCTCTTCTGGCATTAATCCATTAGCGAGGATTTCCAAGAGGGAAAGAAACTTCTTGTTTTCCATGTACAAGAAGAAGCAACAGATTGATGTGTGTTTCATGACTTACACTATCTGTTGCTGACAAAGGGTAGAGCTACAGTCCTGCAGAATTCAATAAACGCAGCAAGGCATGGCAATCAAATGTTCCGATTGCTTAGTTTTGAAATACATATGTGTGCATTTATATCCTTTGGTATTACATCGGTATGCATTAACATACAATTTGGGCTTTTATAAGCAGAATCATAGGGAAATAACTGACTACTGCAAGGCCGTTACTCCATCAAGTGTTGTTCTTGTCTCAGAAGTACAGTGTGGTCCCTGATCAGCATCAGCCAATGGGATCGCCTCAATTTTCATTTCATTCCCTATTTTCAGTAAATTTCCTGGTTTTTTTTGTTCACAGCTTAGTAGTGGTATTTCTGTCTGAGTCTATTTGGAAAGCACTGATATAAATTTTTGTGCCAATGATTTTTCCATTAGAAAACAAAAAGTTGTAACCCACAAATGCAAATTCTAGGAAGCTTTAGGGCTACCACTGCTGAAAAAAAAACAAAACCAAGAACAACTCAAGACAAAAGTTCCTAATACAAGACTGACATCATATCCATATTTAATGTGAGTTTGTTTTTAATTTTACTTTGAGTAACACTCCCTGTGAAAAGAGATGTCGTTAACTCATGAGGTACTTTTTATTCCTTCTCCTTGCACAGACTGGGGGCAAGGAAAGGGGGAGGAAAATCAGTTCATTATCTCAAGTCAGGAAGTGAATGATTTCAATGACAGAGCCAAATATATTATTATACCTCCACCTACTCTTGTTCACCTACTTGTCAGATACGGAAGGACGTCTAGTCCTTGTCCTCATTTTTGCCCACGTTTCCCTTTTTTGAGGAGCATCCCTAACCAAAAGAGTGTCAACTTCCTGCTTTATAAATAAGACTTGCCTTCTGCTGTCTCTGAAGCTGCAGAAAGGCAGTAAATATCTACAATATTTTTGGTTAAAATGAAGGGGCGCAGGGAGCCTAACCTGCTGACAGGTTCCTACGAATATCGTGTAATAGCAAAGCCTGCTGAACAAGACCTCCACTTGTGAGACAATCAGAGCTCTCCGGAAAAAAATAACTAACTACTTCTTGTAGTAACTTACACATATGCTTTTCTGGACCTAAAAAGCATAAAAAGTCATTGCAAGGTACGTGCTGGGGTCAGTTTTAATTAAGGGGAGGTTGAAGATGGTGAGGCTTTATTTGGTGCCTTGCGGCACTGTGTGGCTGTCACTCTCTAACTGGCTGCAGCATCCCCAAAAGGTTTTCCCAACAGGCAGAGAACGGTGGAGTATACAAAGACCTTATTCCCATAAGTCTTGGCCTAAAACACCCAGGCAGCAGGTATATGGAAGGTCATTATGTCAGTAATCACTAACTCTTGGGTTCCCTCCAAGCAAGATTTTTTTCTTAAGATTTCTTGCATTTATGGCTTCTGAAGTTTCACCAGTCAGTTTGCAGTTTTACTCATTTATGGCACTGCAGCGAAATGCTGCTAAATAAATGATCTGTCTAATTTCTCAGTCAGATATCACAGAGTAACGAGAAATAAAGAGATAACAGTAGGCATAAGAGAGATTATGACGCTGAAAGAGTCAATTAAAGGGAAAAAAATGTTGTATAGCAATATCTCCTGGCCTTTCCTCAACTCTTCATTTTGAGTTTTTCTGTAACAGCAAGTAAAATTTTGGCAATAAACACAAAGTTAGCTTCTCTCTTTTCCCTCTTCCTGTCTGTCAATGCTGACTTTCAATTCCTTGTTTCTTTTAACTCTTTGTATTTGCCATTAAGGTGGAAGTTATTGCTTTAACGAAATATAATGATAAAAATAATACTTTAATATGCAGCAGAAATAGCACTTTCTTGGACTTTTAAAGGATTGACCTGTATTCAGTGGCGCCGGTTTGCGTGGTCCCTGAATGCAACTTCCTCAATCCCCAACTTTGCCCATGGGCACCGCTGCCCTGTGCTAGCTTCCAGCCTGCTTTTGGATACAGCTGGAGCATTAACCGCCCTAACACTGTTAGCCACACTCTTGACCTTGGGGCGTAGGTGACAAAGGCTTTTTCACCCACCACTTCTCGTCTCTTAGGGAAAGAAGTTAAAACAGTGGTAGGCTTAGACTGTAAGGTGTGAGCTGAGGTGTAAGTTTATAAATGTTTACCTTGGAAAGGGAGTATAAGAGTAAATGTTTGCAAAATATTGCAGAGCACAGGTGCAAATTCATGACCTCTGATATTTCTAGGTCTTTGCAGACAATGCTGTTGAAAAATACATGAGGAATAAGCTTACAGCATTTGGTCTTTCTGGGTTTTCTTTTTTAGCGTCGGGCTCACCTGTGGACAAATATTCTTTCACTGGTGCGTGATCCGGCTGCGTTCTGCTGCCACAGTGGTCCTCCACATGGCACAAAGCATGAGAAGAACCTAATGCAAAGAGGACCTGATGAAGGGATGCTGTCCCTGATTTCTGTTACATGCATAGGAAAAGGGAGGAGAAAAAAAAAATGTCAGAGGGGAAGAAGGCCATGGGCAGAGAAACAGGGAAAAGATGGGGAGCGATGGGCTGCTGTTGGCTGCTCTCAGCCTCCTGCAACCACGTGTGGTTGGTGGGATTTACCCAACCTCACGGAGCTCTGTAACGAGGGACTGCAGCCAGAACCGCGGAGGTGAACTGCAAGCTGCTTCTGCATGCTGGCTCTGCCGTGTTTGCCCCCCACAGATCGCGCCTGTCCCACTGGTTGTACCTTCCGTCTTCAACTCGGTGTTTATTTCTTCCTCCGCTAAGCTGAAATACAAAAATAGGACTTTCTTGGTATTTACGGGATGACTAGATCGGAAGGAAGTAACGGAATCTTACTCTAGCCCAATCTGTACATCTGGCAGGTTGGGCTAAGTATCTGTATTTTCAGCGCATCGTCAAGCTGAACACCGCTCTCTTAAAATTTCAGTCTCTCCTATTAAAACAAACAACAACAACAAAAAAAAAAACAAAACCCCAAACCAAAACCTTTTCCACCACTTGCAGGGCTGAAATCGGAGGTACGAATGACTGTTGTGGGGGAGTAGCTGACAGAGTGCTGAGAGCTATGCAAAATATTTATAGCGAATCCCGAGTATCCAAGCAAATCTGCCTTTTAGAGATTTGCCAAAGTCTGTGAACCTTTCAGGTAAGCCTCAGCCAAGTGCAGACTAAATCTGAGCTGAATGCATTTTGCCAGAAAGGAATTTATGGCTTTGGCTTTGGGTAGAAAGTGCAAGATTCAGCACGGTCTTGGCATAGCTGGCTCTGCATAAAGAGAAACTTGGCAATTCAGATTATGTCTCAGGTGTTACGTTAATATTAGGAAATTGTTATTCATAATGCTGAAAGCACAGTATTTTTATCATCATTAAATACAACCATAACCTGTTTATCTTGGAATTATAACTTTACAAAAAAAAAAAGAAAGTACTCAAAATAACTCTTAGCGCAAACCTGCAAACACATTCTTAATTTAATGATGTATATATATGAATGATTACATTTCTTCATTCCACTTTTATGGTGGTGTCTGTGCGTGTATGTGTGTGTGCATGTGGTGGCAGTTGTTTGGTTCAACAAGTGGTTTTACGACATTGCCTACCGCGATGGTATGAGTTTTGCAGTCCTCAATTACATTTGTTGTTGACTTTTGATTTTAATGTGAATTTTTAGAACTTCAGCTTTAACCGACACAAATCTTTTCCTACAGAGCAAAATGGAGAGTAAATACCCCAGGAAGCAAAGTGCGGATAAGCAGTAAATGTTCCCAGTTGAAACTGTGATAAGAGAAATGATATGAATGATAAGAATGATAACAGCTTCATCAAAAATGGAGCTTAACGGCAAATAACAGTCAAACTCTTGATGACACACAGCAGGTCCAAAGTCGACTTATGAAGCGTAGTCACCAGTTGGCAGGGTTGCACTGCTCAGGATGGACGTGGCTTTTACAACAGTCACTCTGCATGCTAAGAACGAGAGTTAGACTTAAACAGAAGGATCTCATTTACATTTCAAAGGTTAATATTTCTGGAGAGCTATGAGTGGGAGATTTTAAGTTATGCCTTAGGATGTAGTCTCATGTGTCATGAGAACACCAATAAAAGATCTCCAAGCTGTTCTCAAAGAAAAATATGGTTGAAGAAGATACAGAAAAAGACCCAGTACCTTGAAGTCTGATTTTTTGATACCTAGACACGCACAAAAATGCTGCGCATGCAGCTTACTGTAACTATCTCTGAAAATAAGGAAACTTGCAGAAGGAAATAGAGAATTATACATGCTTTTTGTCACTTGGCTAGCATTAATAATTGTGCATATGAATATTCAATGCCATGGCTAATTCTCTTCCAAAAATAGATTAGGAGAGACAACGATATCAAGTATATATCATGCATTGTACAATGGCCCTGATTATAATTTCCTGAATATGGTTCCTGTAACATTGTGAGTCATTTTTTGCTGTGTAGATACTAGCTTCTTGAATATGGCGAAACATGCAAATTATCTGGATTAATCAGATCAGTAATTTTCCCAAGAGCAGTAGGCACTTGTCATGCAAATCAGTGTTAATCCAAAGCAGGCTTTGACTGGCCAGTGATGGAAAACTACGTAATAAAAGAGAATTCCGCAACATAAGAACTTCCAGTAATTTTGTGAGACTTCCAAGGAAGTTCACAAAAAGTCAGCTAAGGCCTTAAGGTGCCACCAGAAATGGCAGCAGCACCCGTGGCCATCGACAGTCGCCCAGCCTGACCATTAAACTGACAAGCAAATTGGTTGCCAAGAGTAAATTAGCATAGTCCAGACAGACAATAAGATTAAATCTCACCCTGATAAGATTAAGAACTAAAGTGAAACTAATCAAAGCGTAAACCAGCATGTGGAAATTCCTCTACAGTGACTACAGACAGCAAGTCTTAAAAGCTGATCTGAGTTACAGACAACTCTTCTGTTGGCAGAGACACCTATTTGTGTGGTTTCTTGGATTTTTTTGCCACCTGGCTCTCATAAATGTGTAACTTTAAGAATAATAGTGATGTTGTAGTCACGGTGATCTAAGGGTCAGAATGATCCATTTCTGGACAAAGAGATCTTTTTGAGGTCTAACACAAGATGCCATCTTTCTTCACAAGCCTTGATTTCACTTAACATATTCTCTTCTAAAAAAAACCCAAAGCCTTTTAGTGATACAGTCACATGATTAGTGATATGGTCACATGATGATAGTTATCAAATAAAATTTTCCAAATTAAAATAAGAACTCATGGAGTGCATCTGTAGAGTGCACAAAATTTTTTTTAGTGCTGATAAATACCATGAAATTGGTTGAGGAACTGTTCAAATGGAGTGTTCAAATGACTTTTCTTTACCAAAAGTCCTGCAAAGTTACTTTAGTTTTATAAATAGAAATACCATTCCTCTAAAATAGATGACATTATCTGAATCCACTTTGCCTTGTAAAAACAGTTTTTGCAATTTCAGGCTAGGGTATTTCAGCCATGGATGAAAATACATGTGTGAGAATTATGACGTATTTTAGTTTGAAAAAAATAAAAATCTAATGCCTTGGTGTGTTTGTGTTCATTAGAGGAATAAAAGTCCTGTCCCTTACAAGACCAATTTAAAGTGATGGGATGCAGTAGGCATCTTGGCTTTCTCTCAGTGTGTAAACAGGAGATAAGGAAGAGGTTTGTCAACGGCCTACAGTCTGTTGTGTCCTTCCTCATTGCTATTAGCAAAGTTACCTCAATTTCCAAATTTAGACACACTGCAGTGGCAGCACAGTGAGTTGGAACATGCAGAATTAGAGGATAAAGAGACAGAGAGACAAGTGTCAAATGCTCAATGAAAGGTTTCTGTGGATCGGTCCACCAGGTTTGCATGTGATCTTATGAGGTGTAAAATGCATTTCCTCCTTTTATTGACAGCTATGGAAGTTTGTCCTTAATTCACTAGCTTCCTGCAGCCGTGGCTCAGCAGAATAAATAAATCAAGCTGCTGTGTATGAGAAACCCCCTCACACACATGCATGCACAAAACCCTCCCTCAAGTTATAAAATGTACCAGGAAAACCTCCCTTCTTCTCCTATAGAGAACTTTCTGCAGACTCTTTGGGCAACTTGTTCCAGAGCCTAATTAGCCTCAGAGTAAATATCCCGTAGGAACCTCCCCTGTTTCCACTTAGGACCAGTATGTCTCGTTCTCCTGCCACGCTCTTCTGTTCTTCTCAGTAACCACCTCTTGTGTATTGGAAGTCTACGAGCAGTTAATGGCTTTAAATTCCCCTCTGAAATAATTCCCTTCTTCACACTGAAAAGCCCGCTTCCCTCAGCGTGTCCTCACGGGCTCTGTGCAGTGGCAGCTGGCAAGGACAATGTTCCTGTGTCCCTTGGAAAAGTAAAGTGGTGGCAACTTGGCCAAAGTTGTTTATATGATAAACACGGTGGAACACATATTACAATGCCAACAGCCTTATTGTCATAGTACTTTAAGACTATTTTTACGATATTAAAGGATGAAGTGAAAAGGAAAGTTATGAATACCAAAAGTGTGATGAAGGACAATTCAATTCTCTGAAAAAAAACCACTGACACTGTGAAAGCTGTGGTTGCACTGACACAACCCAAGTGTCTGCATCCTGCCCGTGCTCTTTCAGAGTAAACAGCCTGGTAGCTGCTGGGGCTAAAATAAGCATGGATCAATACGACTTGATCCACAACTTCTTCATGTGTACGCTCATTGGAACCTGGTGTTGTTTGGGCAGGAGACCATTTGCCGTGTCTTTGATTTCCCCAAATTCAGTTGCAGTGGTTTCTAATAGAGACACAGCGTGGTGAGAATAAGACCACAAACCCCTTTTGATACTTCAAAGAAAACCGCAACAATGGCACGTAAGAACTGACCTTTACAGAGTGTATCTGCCTGAGACTCTATTGGGTAGGAATGCGGGTCAAAGAAGGTTCCATCCTTTTCCAGCTGAGCAAGAAATCTTATACCCAGCAATACAGTTCCTGTGTTAACGTATAACCTACTTAGGAGCGTTGGGTTTTCTTAGTTGCAGTAGTTTATAAGGTTCTGTTTGTAAGGCATTGCAGTAATATGCTACATGGGCAGGAGAAGTAAACGTCACAATTTTTGTTTCTGTTAGCTAACTCAGCCCGTGACTCCTCCTTGTTGTTAGGCAAGCCAAATAACCTACGTTGGTCCATGTTCTCGTTATGGAAGGACCCAGAAGATCCATCTCATCACTCATCTTCATCAATACATAGGAGTTCTCTGAATTGCACATAAGTTCCTTCTCAGCCTCGAGGAAACGCGAAGGCATCGGAACGCGTTACCCAGGGCAGTGGTGGAGTCCCCATCCCTGGGGGTATTTAAGGGTCGCGTAGATATAGTGCTCAGGGACATGGTTTAGTGGTGGGCTTGGCAGTGTTAGGTTAATGATTGGACTAGATGATCTTACAGGTCCAGAATCTTCAGTCTAGGAGATGCTGTGATTCTGTGAAAGGAGGGCCGCAGCAGGAGTGCCACACGGGGCGATGCATCTCAGGGATGCTCCTGCTGCCCAGGACACAAGGGTCTGCATCGCTGGACCACAGCAAGGGGCAGAAGTGGTGGCAGCAGGGGGAGACAGCAAGGATGCTTTGGGTGCCAAAACGCCTTCCTATGGTTCTGACAGAACAACAGTTCCTCAGAAATAGCACTGTCTGAAACACACGGAGAGTTAAATCAGGACACCAGTCCGAGTTAAGGAGGTAATTGTGGCACTTTATTCCGTGTTTATTTGTTTTGGAAGAATGAGTGTCCACACTTGGGGCTGCACAGGAGACTGACATTGCTTTGGGCCTTCCATAGCAATGTGTCCCTGCGATTCTGAAAGACAGGGCTGTGCAGCATTTTCGGCTAATGGGTTTTCTTGAAAAGTACAAAACCACTTGAAACGTACATGCAGCTTTCGTGGCTAGGTCCTCAGAGACCAAAACGCCAGAGGCTGCTCTGAATTCAGTGTCGTCACTGTTATCTGTTCTTCTTGGGTTTTTTATCCTCTCCACATCCATTAAACAAATTAAAAGAAAGACATTTGCTGGTCCCATTATGCTTGACCTACATCAGAGTCCTTGGATTTGTTTATAGAATGAAAGGACATTTTAGTTCATTTTTAGTGTCTCTTAAGTGCAACATGTGCTTGCATCAGGTTTTTGGAATGTATTTACTTACATGTATCCCAAAGAAATTTCCTCTTAGTTAACAGCTCTGGGTCCTTGTGACAAAAAAACAATAATCTGGAAAAGTGGGAAAATGTTCACTCAAAATAGTTGGTTTTAAGACTTTTGTTTGCTGGTTTGCTTTTAACATGGAACGCACGCACAGAGCTGTATGGCTTTATAGCGGCTGTGTGAGGGTATTTCCAGTGTTTGACCAGCTAAGACCGAGATCCCATTGAATCCTATTGACTACTGCCACGTATCACTTTGGAGCAGACTACTTTGTCATATAGTTTTGGCATTAGAATCCGTGGATCACGAAGCATGGCTTAACGCTGCCTGTTTTACAAGGATGCGATACTGAACATATATCTTGGGTATTTGCAGTCTCCATGTATTTTCAAAATTCCTTCCATTAAGAATTCCCAAATATAATTAGATTAAACTCTTTACTATTTATAATCCCAGTTATTACTTTCATGCTGGTGGGTACTTTTCCAATAAATTCTTCTGTTTATTACAATGGGTTTCAGTGGTCTAGAGGACAATGTGAAATACAAAACCCAAGGCAAATGTAATTGTACTGCAGCAGTCAGGGAGAATCCAGAAGTCTTCTTTCTGTACTCTTTTGGTTAACCCGCTTTTTAGTAATTATTGAACTGGTTGATTTATCAATTGAAATGGATTATTTTCCCTCAGTGCTAGTGCAACTTACGAATTAGAGAAAGTCAGATTTCATAGTCAAGAAGTTCAATCACTGGCTTTCTTTGCAAACAAATGACATGGTTATAATACTTTTCTTGGCTAAGTCTGAAGGTCAAAATTAGCAAGTTTTAAAGAAGAACTGCAGAGGCATACAGCGGAGCCTTTGTAGTAATCACAAACGAAAGACAGTGCTGAATTAGTAGATATTGTAGAGAATCTAATTTATAGCTGCAACTTGGTATCTGTGACGGCAGCAGTGCAGTTTGCACGAGTTCATTGAAACTTGGGCAAGAATGCAAAGAGCCAGCAGGTCGGTAAGGAAGTACAGAACTGTGGCTAGGGGCCAGCAGCCAAGTCCTGTTGTAAAGGCGGCCCTTAACCACATTTTCACTATTATGACAACTGTGAAACTGGAGTTGTTTTTGTTGCTGTTGGGATCTTGGCTTTGCTTTGCAACTGTGTGGGTTCAACCAAATACTCATTTTCAGTGACTCCTTTGGGTGTTGTTTTTTGCTGGAAGCCGCAGGATGTGATCTTACTTTTAACTTCCAGATCTCTGATGAGCGGTGACTTTGTCTCTTATTTTCTACAGAAGCTGGCTGCAGCTCTTTGAGGCACAGACTGCTGGTGTAAGGGAAGGCATCTGCTACAGCATATAGGACCTTGCCATGACTGCGTTCAAACCCTGATCTAAGCTCCCTTCATTTCACACCCTGATGTTCTTCTTCTGTCTCTGTTTCAGGGTCTTTACGTCTTTGTGGTGTATTTTATCCTGCACAACCAACTTTGCTGTCCTGTGAAAGCAAGTTATACTGTAGACATGAACGGGCACACAACTCCGGGATCGGCTTTTTTCACACATGGCAGTGGTCTGCCGGCTGCAGGTGGAGAGATCAGCAAGTCCACTCAGAACCTCATCAGTGCTATGGAAGAGGTAACAGGGCTCTAGAGTCATTACCTTGTGTGTGGAAAATGTACCTGGAGATTTAATCGTCAGTACTAAAGTGTAATACATGGGAACAAGATGCTAATTATTATAAGTTGGGTTTGGGGAGGAGGGGATTATTTTTTTTTTTACCATAAAAATTGTTATCTTAAGCCATGGTGATATTCTGGGAACTTACAATTCCCTGGTAACATCTCGTCTGGAGAATTCCGCTTGAGTTTTCAGTTTGTTATAGAGGGTGCCTAAAGTGATGTCAAAAGTAGGTCATGAGACATCAAAATATCATGTTAATTCTTTCAGCTTACTGTAGGTCTTAGATGAGGTGTAAGGTTTTAATTTTCCAAAGTCATGCTGTGCAAAATTTCTGGAAACTTTAATAGAATAGAATAAAATTAGGAAAGAAAAGGGGGAAGACGAAAGGGGGAAGGGAGAAGGGGAAAAAAATTGAGGGAGACGGTTTTCATTCTCTTCGTTGCTGGAACTGGAATGCTGCTAGTATCAGCTTTCACTACCTGTAGTAAATCAAGGCGATTTTTGTTGCTATGTACATGTGCAGGTTGATAGAACTAGTTGAAAAATTTCCAGCTAAACAATTTTTCCAGGAAAAAGAAAAAAAAAAAAACAATTTAATGGAATTGAAATATTTTGAGGGAACATGTCGGTTCTAGAAATATTTTTTGTGGAAACCCAGCTGCTCACCTGGCAGCTATTTTGCCCCTTTCTCTACCTGCTTTACTGCAGGTTTGCCTGGATTTTAAAGCTCCTCAGCTGCCTCTTGTCGGACGACTAAATTTATTCAACTTCTCAGCATCTCACTTAAGGTGGTGCCTGGATCCCCACTTTAGTGGACATAATAGCTTCTCAACTCTACGTGGCAAGCTTTTATGTAGAGCAGTGGATCAGCAATAAACCAAGAAAATATATTGTGATTGTCCTAAAATACATATTTGCTTTAGAGTTCAGTATTTCAGCTTTTCATCACATTTAAGGAGCAGATAGATTTTCAAAACCACCTCTTTTCTCATGACCTGAAATTCTGATTCTTTGTACAGCTCCTGAAGTGGCAGGTGAACTATAGCAAAGTTGATATCGAAACTGGAGGGCTCCATACCACTGCCAGAACCTCCAAAGACTGGCAAATTACTTTAAAATATTGTACCGGTAAACATGGGAAGCACTGGTTTGCAACTGTAAATCATATAATGGCAAGTAATTATGATTAGAGGTTATGGAAAGTAGAAGCAGGGTCCAGGAGAGGAAGAGGCAGTGGTAAGAGAGGAGTGAGCTGGAACCTTTTAGTGCTCTAATTTGAAGTTCTCCATACCAGAGGCCAATGTTCAGAAATAGCAATAGTTTTTCAAGTTTTTGAGATAGCTAGGACAGGTACAATAAACACAAGGTTAAATGTCTTGTAATAGAGTTACATATATATATATTTTATTAAAGAAAAAGAAAAGGCTACCTGGTTCATTACAGAAGTGACAGAATAGCTGGTTCCAAAATCTCCTGGTCTTGAGTTTGGCTCCAGTCAGAGTTTCCACTTTCTGCACTATAGTTTTGATGATTACTGCATTTCTGTGTCTTTTTAAACTTTGCAGGTGCCCGCAGACTGGGAGAGAGCATCCTTGCAGCCTGCTAGTCAAGCTAGTGCTGCCTTTAAGCAGAGTCCACAAAACGGCAATGTTTTCCACCCTTCTGGAGGATTTAGTACCAGCTCATTGGTGGCTGATGAGGAATCGCAGGAGTTTGATGACCTAATATTTGCTTTAAAGACTGGTGAGTGGCTCTTCTCCTTGTTCCTCACAGGTTGTTATGTTGTTCTTCACCATAACGGTGTCACATTCCCTGAGATCCAGTTAACAAGATCCGCTAATATAATCTGATTGCCAGTGAAAATCTGAAGTAAAATTGTTTTGCCTTGGACTGCTATTGCATGGAAAATATTGTGCAGGCTATCTAAAATAAAAGAGAAGGAGTCTGCAAAAATACGTTTTGAATCATGATGATAAGCAGACCTACAGAAAGGAGCAGCAGATTGGAGGCTCCAACATTTTTTCACAAGTGCTTAAATGGCTAACTTGCTGCCTCTATCCGTGTCCCATCTTTTCTTCCTTTATTCTTCAAATTGATATATAGATTATATACAGTGCCTATCTTTATTTTATATAGATATATGTGAAAAATAGCATAACTTCATAAAAAATGATTCTCCCATTAACTGTAGGGCAAAATATTTATACAAAATACATTTCGATGTGAAAAAATGGTGTACACCGGAAAGATAAAATAGATAGACTTCTGCCCAAATGCAAGAACCATCTGTCTCCACCATGCTGCTGGAGGACAGAAGCAGGGGAGGCCACTCTAGGTGTCCACACTCAAACCACACCTGCAAAACAAAACATTTGTAATCAGATTCCCCTCGATACCCTTAAGAGTTCAAGTCTTCAAAATCCCAGGCTTTGCCCTCAGTTATGTATTGCTTTTCTTCCTTCTTACCTACTCCACCAATGAAACTTCAGGTTATCCAAATGATGATATAAACAGATAGCCAGACGTGGCCACAGGTGGAAGAAATGAAGTGAAACCTGATTCAAAGATAGGTCAGCATGGGAATGACTGGTAAGATGACCACGAAGGCAAAGGAGCACCACCTGATAAGACCTGGCCGATGCCCAACACAAACCCACCTCCTCTAGGCACCAGGTGAAATACAAATGGACAAGCTTGGTAGTAGGAGGTCACCTGGATGATCTTTGGGGGTACCATCAAGCCTTGCAAGAGATGACAGTGAGGTACTGGTGACATTAGCAGGTTAAGTGGTGTGGCACCGATAATTTCAGGAATTTGTTCCCTTCAGTGACACCAAGGAAAATGGTCAAGCTGGTTGGAAGACTGGGAATGCCGCTAATGAAGGGATAGTTTTAGTCAGTAGAGTCATAATACTTTATCTCCTAAACCAATTTCCATTGCAGAAGACTTTCTAATCATGGAGATAATTGGGTGATTAATAACTGGTCTAATGTGAAGAAATACAAATTTTTATGAAAATTGTCACAAAATCTGTATTGTATCTGTTAATTGTCCTGGACACTTTGCAGACTACTTCTACTATGTTAGGCAGATAAAGATTTTGAGCAAGACTTTCAAATCTAGGTCCGTAAGCTTACAGCTGCAAACATTTTTTAAGTACCTAAGATGGTAGGTTTCAGTTTTTATTACTCCTTCCTGAATATTTTTAAGGAAACCAGATAATTCTCAGATAGTTAGTAAGATATGAAGCCATTCACATCTAACACTCCCACCATCGCACACAGCGTTTACTGCTTAAGCAGCTGATTTGACATCAGTTGGCCTATTTTCTGCAGTAAACTCTACACACTGTGGAAGACTGAGTCTTAAATCATGAAGAACAATCCAGGCAACAGCAGCAGTTAAAACTTGTGGTTAATATAATTCACCACAACTTTAGCATTTAATGATTTTTTTAATAAATCTTCAAGCTCCATCCTTAGTTAATTTGTTTTCTGAAGGAACTAGGTCTAGAACCAGCTTTTGATTATTTTACCAAAATGTTATCATTGTCTTCTTTATTAATATGTTATTATCATTTGTTCTTGTGAGCCTTTTGTATTAATGTGATTTGAAGCAGAGACCTCAGGCCACAGTTGGAGAAAAATACTTTTGTTTGTATTACTCATTCGAGTAGTCCCTGACTGTTTTACCTCACCTCAATGTTTATTTGTGTGCCCAAACTGTGTCCCCAGCAACATTACGGGGGCAAAAAAAGATGATTTCTAAGCCAAACCAGTTGTCCGATCTGGTCCCAGCCACACACACATTTGAACGAGCCAAAACGAGGCGGTAGTGTTTAGGTTAAACCACCAAAGTAAATGTTTATCAGCTATTGCCTTAGATACATGCTGTAGCTCAACGCATACTTAAAGCCAAAAGATGTGAGCTTTTCTGTAACTAAAAGTCGTGTCTGTTTTATTGTTTTCACCCAGACCTGCTCTCCAGTCCAGTTCAGTGCATGGCCAAGGAGTCAAGGTGCTCCCGATGGCACGAGGGAGGGAACCACGTGGAAGCAATAAAAAGGGAGATGAGGAGGTGGAAAGTGGGATTTCTTCTCTCTTTGGCAGCACAGGCTTATGCTGCCAAAGCAGTCACTGAGCTGTGCTCTGACGGGAATTTTATGGTACAGTTAAGCTAGCAGGCATGGCAAGGAGCTGATCTCCCGGTGCCTCCTGGCAGCACGTTTCTTCTTCCTCTCTTGCATGGTTGCCCATACTCACGTGAAACCGCAACAACTCAAGACTTCTCTTTCTCTCCCCCTCTCCCCTTGCCACTCCGCGACAGTTTGATGCCCTTTGAACACCAGTCCCAGCTCCACGGAAGCAGTGGTCGTCATCAACTGGAAGACCACCACCTCTTCTCTAAGTAGGCTGAAGTGTATGGGCAGCTGGGACGCCTTTTTGCTGCCCTGCTCGCCTCTGTCATTGGCCGTAAGCAGTGCTTCTCAAACCCTTTTAGACCAGGCTTTGTTTCAGTAGGCTGAGAATTCCTCACCTCGAGCAGAGGAGCCCCTGGGAGAGCAGGGAAAAGGTGCTTTGCACCACATATTAGCTGGTTTGGTCCCTCCTAAACTGGGAGGTATGGCGTTTGGGTGTAGAGGAAGAATAGAAATGCTCACTCTGCTATTGCTCAAGCTTCACCTCTGATAAGCAGAGACAGAAACCTCCATTATCTGTCCTTACCCTAAAACTGTCAATCTATAACCAAACTCACCCTTAGCTGTGCTAAAATATTAGCTCCCACTCTGAAGGCTGGCTGAGGATCAGCACTGATTAGCAGAGGAATATGCGAAAAATGTCTTTATGCCTCTTTGCACTTCATCTGTCCTTTCTGCTTATGTAGTTTGGAGCTCTCTGAAGGTTTCTTTAATTTATGCTCCACTGCCTGTAGCCGCAAGGTTTAATCTAGTGGCCAGGATCAGCGAGAATGAGGGTATAATCACAGCACAGCTAAAATCTCATTCCTCCCCCTGCCCCACCCTTGCGCTGCATCTGGCCGCTCGCAGCAGTAGATATGAAGGATGACTGACGCAGGTTAAAAAAAAATCAAGCAGACAACCCCCCCCCCCTCCCAGCACAACTTTATTCTTTAACTTGAAATGGTTTAGTAACTTGCAGTTTGCAGTGGGGCTCCGCAAATAGATGCGTTGGCACACTTGGCCGTATTGCTAAAGAAATGTGTCGTAGAACTATGCACTTAGCCCTTGGTTCCATAATCATTAATGCTGGGCCTAATTACAGATTAACCTGAAATACGGACTGGGTCAGATGAAGGCATACAACTGCATTTCTAGCAACTTAGGGGGACAACAGTGTACTGTTTCTTAGCCAGCTTTTACGACAGCTTTCTGCAAGCTTTTCATCGCACGGCCACAGAATTTTTTGTTTGGTGTAAAAAAATCCAAAAGCTGGACTTCTTATATCATAAAGCCATGGCCTCTGAATGTCTTATTAATTAACTCCTCCTTTCCATCAAATATGTTCATTTCCATACAGAAATACATAGTTAGGATTCACTACCGTCACTATATCACCTTTTATACCGTGGGAATCTTTCGGAAGGAAAGCCAGCTCCAAGGCAGTTTACGTGCAGGAAATGTCAGAGCAATTATGGTAGGAAAAAATAATTTAGGGATGCGTCCTGCCTATTGGTATGTGCTAAAGCATTACTTTTTAAAATGTTTATGAATTTGGATTAAATTATTTATTTTATTATATTTCATTTATGGCTTTTATAATGAACGAAAGGGTTAGCTTCTACTGAGAAGTACAATTATTTACTAATTAGTTTTTGTTAATTGCAAAAAAATAATTTTAATTATTAAGTGCTGTCATTTTGGACAAGAACTCATTTTTTCTCTGATTTTTAGTGCAAAGTTTATATTGATAGACAATTTAATAAGACCATTGCCTTCCAGATTGTCACAGAGTCGTATGTGACCGTCATTGAGGCTAAAGCTCAATATAGCAGAATTCCCTGAGGACTTCTACTCCGGTTAGGGCTGGGGAGTTAAAAAGGAGCCAAGAGGATAAAAGTAGATGGAACCTGCCCCAGAGCATCATGCTGTCCCTCAGCTTTGCTTGAAAGCGTAAATACCATAAATGCATGATAGCTTTGCTGATCTCTGAGCTTCCATCCACATTCCCCTCTCCTACAAATGCTCTTGTCCTCCCCGTTCTGTGATGTGCAAAACTGAAGCGATTTCTTCCTTTGGGTGAGATGTGAATGCAAAACACAGCAAAGCCTTTGAGGGGGGCCCAAACCCCTCCAGTGCTGACTGGTGACCCAACCCTGTAGGAAAGGCCTTTATAGGTTAGACTGGTGTCGTGGTTTTGCTTTTAATAGAGGTGTATGTGATAAATCCTAAATAAATATTCTACATGGAGAATACCTGCAAAAAATCTGCTATATAAGTTGAAAACCCGTCACAAATGCCGCTATTACAATAATGATGATATATAAACCAACTCATAATTTTCAATGCAATACATCGAGGGTTCCAAAGTCAGCATTTTTTTTAAATCTTGGTGTTGCCACTGTAGATGTCTGGTTTAAGTATTGAGTGCTTCACATTGGGCATTCAGAACTAAAGGAAAAAAAAAAGAAATTTCACACTCTGAAAGGTGTTCTGTGCAACATCCTGGAGACTGTGATGGAGCAGATAAATCGTAGACAGTGGCAAAGTGCCAGATTCGTGCCCTGCCTTATCAACCTACGTCATTTCTGTTTTGAAGGACTCACTTCAAAGAAAAAAAAAAAAAAAAAAAAAAAGGAAGGAAGGGTAGCCAGTTTGCGTATTCATTCAACTTCTCATTTGTGGTTGCTCACCCATATGCGATCTGCTGGCTGTTGAACGTGACTGTGTAATATCCAGGACGCATTTTTAGTCCAATCTGAACTTTATTTGTAGAAGACTGGATGTCTGCTGGTGTCGTTTCTGTAGAGTCAAAACTCTGAAAGAAGAATTAAAGTTGGTTTGTGTAGTTTATTCATTTCTAATACATCTTACACATACGTTGTAAGTCATGATTTATTCAGAAAGCAAGATGCTTACGAGATAAAAAGTCTTCCCAGAGACATGAGTACAGTAATTACAAAACAAACTCCGTCTCCCTTAAAATGTTTTAGTGCACGTCTGCGATGTATCTGAACAAGCAGCTGATAACAGCTGGCGTTCAAGGAGACGTGGGAATGCCCTGAAGAAATCCTTCAGCCAGTAGATGTCACTGGAGGGATCTGGCTGGCCTTGCAATGCCAGCTGTGACTCCTCAGCTTCTAGTTAGTCCTTTGATACAAAAAGAAAGGAAGAAAGGCCTCACTTTCCTGCGTCTTTCTCTTAAAATAGTTTCTTCACAAACTGGGGAAAATGCACACACACACCCCCCAGAGTACCTATTGTCCAACTCTAGCATCTCTTGGGGCGTACGTGCTTTTTCGGATCTGTGTTCAAATTCTGCTCTAATCTGAGAACAAGCCGGACCGATGAGCTCTGTGAAACTCCATCGTGTGACCAGTCGTGCCCTCCCCAGCCTGGCGACTGTTTGGTGAGCTGGTGTCCTGATCGCATTTCAGCTCTCATTCCTAAAAAGGATCAGCTCTCGCAGAGTTTGTCTTTGCATCAGCAGCAGAACAAGGCCCTTGTAAACCCAAAGTAGCATACTTCAGGCTCTGGTTTACCAAGTTGCTGATAAGAACGTCCGTAACAAAAAAAAAATATCTCCTCTTACTTTGCACAGCATGTGCAGAAAGCATGCACGTATATGTCTTTTAAGAAGATATGTAGTGTAATACGGTATTAGACTGGTATCTGACATTTTTGTAGTGACCAACACGAGATTCTTTAAGAAACCTCGTGCTGAATAATTGCAGTATCACCACCAGGAAGGCAAATATCTTTCTAACCCCAACAGTCAGTGTTCACCTTGAAATTTGAACCCAGGATTTATATAATACGATTTTAAACTTTTTCAATAATGTATTTTTTTTTTTCCTTTTTGGAATTTGTACTTTATCCAGCCCAAAGAAATGTTCTGAGTGAATTTCCATGTTAGTGATGCTACATAATAAGTTTTGTTTTGTTTCTCCATTCAAAGTATTTTTTTTTACTTCAAGGTTATTACCTTGTTCTTCCATCCCCAAATGGTAAATACAGCAGTCTGATTTATCTTCTCTATTACATTCATGTCTCTTTTCTAAAACAAACAGTTTTAGAGATGATAAGGAAAAAAAAAAAAAAAAACAAAAAACACAAACAACTTGCTGATGCAATTGCTGTTTTTCCCAGGACTTTCAAGCAGCTTTTAGTTATTAGACCATGATTCAATGAAAAGGTCAAATATGCATATAAATTTAAATCAGTAAGTACAGCTTAATCATCTTCAGTACACTTATAAACAAGTATTTTAATGATTCAGAGCCTAATCTTCTTGTCTTTATTATTATATCTCTGTACGTTAGTGGATATTTACTGTTGTCGTATCCTGACAGTAATTGCTGGTCTGAAGAGCTTGGGTCATGCAGACCTAAGAAGAGGACTCATCTGGTAGATGTCAATGATGTCAGTGTGACCCAAACACCAAAATCAGGTGTAAGCAGTTTCACAGTGCAGAAATACCCACTTTTCACCCAGATGCGGTAGGGCTGGGCTCATGCAGCTGAGTTTGGCTTCTAGCGGGACTACTCCCAGACCTCTGCAGGAAAGCCTGCCTGGTCCTGCAGGTTCTTCTGCTCAGGTTCTCTGGACCAACCTCCGTATTCAGGATTGCAGCCTGAGTTCCCACAGGAAGGGAGCATCCCACCGCTGCCCCCTTTTCCATACATCATCCCTACTTGGGTGGTGGTGGAAGGAGAGGTGCTGTGGAAAAACTCAGTGAAAGTGGAACAATAGGGGGCATAGAAAGTTCTGAGGTAGTTCCAAAAAAGTAATGAACCTTATCTTGTCTTTTGCCAAACAAGCCAAAGCCTGGGATGTCGGCTGAGGCAGAAATGAGAGATGCATTGTACAACTGATAGAAGCTCCTGAAAATATTTTTTAGTATGAAAGTGCAAATCACTGCCTCTCCCAGCATACCCTGTTCAGGGCTTTTTGAGCCAAATGTCATCCCTTTGCAACTCCCTTGAACTGCGTGTAGTTACAGATCTACTTCTGCCCAAAATGAATGACTTGCTTAGTTATCTGTAAGTGACATTGCTGTAAGACCATACCTGAAATGAGTCTGTCTTGAAATCACCATGCCTAATTACACTGGTGTGCAGTTCTCAACAAACTTAAAGCCCAAGTGCTCTAAACCTTAACAAGACCCATATATTTTTTTCAGGATTCGCTCTACAACTCCAAGAGAGGAGCTGAAAACGCACTGAAGGTTATCAGTACAACTGATATTCTGTGGTCTGAAAAAATATACATTTCATAAAAACTAGTGCAGGGTTATGTATCTTTACAGTAATTAACTCAACACTACCCCTCCCCCAAAAAAAAGAAACAAGGAAGCAACAAGCTAACAGAACTCCCTTGACAAAAGGATGGAGAAGGTGGCCTCGTGAGGTCTCTTCCAGACATATTTTGGAAGTTTCCATAGGCCAAAGTCTAGTATTCTCTCACAGTAGAAGAAAAACACAATACACCAGCTTGTGCCAAATGTGGGTTTAAAGAATATTTAGTCAGCGTCTTTTCTCATGTTGAAATTACAATCCTATTAAAACAGCTGGAATTATAGTTTAACAGGGAAATTGTATCATTAAAAGTCAATTCTTCAAGAAGAAGTCCTTGGAAATAGCAGACTGTAACAGCCAGACCACGAACCCAGCCTAAGCCAGGCCTTGATTTATGCTCTTGTGATTTCAAGGCAAACTCTGAATAGCTATTGTACCCTTTACTGAGACAAACAGAGTGACTGACAGCGGAATTGTGAAAAAGCGTATCCGGATGGTAAAAAACTATGTCAGATAACGTTATAATCCGTGGATTCAGAACTGTGGACTACGAAGAAGTCGCCACATCGTTGTGGGGTAGGGAAGCATGTCAGTAATCGGAGTAAAGCAGAGCAGGACACAATGTCACCGCTGTGGTGTCGGGGCGTCGTTCTCACTGATTCTTTTGTTTGTTTGTTTGTTCCTTTCGCTGTTTCAGGTGCAGGCCTCAGCGTCAGCGATAACGAGTCTTGTCACGGCAGCCAGGACGGTGGCAGCATGGCGAACTCCCAGATCGTAGAGCTTAGAAGAATACCCATAGCAGACACTCACCTCTAACTCCACGGCTTGCTTTTGGGGTTTTTTTTTGTTGGTTTTTTTTTTTTTTTTTTTTTTTAATTCAAGCCTCAGTATTTTTATATTTGTACTTCCTTTTGCACTAAAACACTATATGAAACTGTGTAGTAGAATGCTGTGAGCTTTACTGAACGTGTAACAAGGAACGTTTGCTTGAGGTTTTGTATAGCAGAAAATAAACTGTAAATTTTTTACAGTGGCTGAGCGTCGATAGATACCATGGCAATTGGCCTAGATTTGTATCTTGTAGCTAGATGACATATTTCTCAAACTGTAGCTTTTTTAATTAACCTGCACGTGTAACACTGATTAATAAAAACAATAGAGTCTGTTTGATACAAACAAGTCTGTTATTTCTGCTCGCGGCTTACGGAGCTGGAAGATGGTGCAGAGACCCTGTTGGGCAGGAGAGCTTTTTAATTAAACGGTTGTTCCCAGTTTCTGAATCTGTGCTCTTCTAACTGGTTCTTGAGTACCCAAATCTGTGAACTTTACAAATTCAGATAAAGTCTTGAGCCAGAGCGCTTGAAATTTAAATTGTGACATGATCAAATATGCAGTGACCTGAAAAAATCAGAGGGAAGGGGAGATGAAGGGCAAGAGGGAAACCACCAGCAGCTGCATGCTGTCGACTTCGTTACCTTGCTGGTTTCTTAATATTAAACTCTCTCTCTCTTCTCACAGTCAGAAATAAGGGGGAATTCCAAAGAGTTGAATTTTCTGTTAGTCTCTGTGGGTGCTATGCAGATACCCCTGTTCTGATTGAAGGGTTCAAGTATTACAATACAAACAGAGTGAGATCAGTAATCCGGGGCCATAAATGAGCAAGAAAAGTTCCTCCCTTGGGGGGAAAAAAAAATAAAAATAGAGAGGAAGTATTTCAGAACTGAGAGGGGGAGGCAGGCTGATCTTGTAGGAATCATTAACTCTGCTTCTGCACAGACACTGTGGAAGAAAAACACATTAAAGCAGGAGACCGGGGGAATTTTCCTCTGAACATTTCTGAGCACAGTGTAGAAATGCAGTAAATGGGAACGCAAGCCCTTCATACCTTCTTCAGGAACTTGCCTAGAGGCTTAGTGCTGAGCAAGCTCTGAGCAACAACATCTCCTTTTAAAAGAAAACTTTTCTGAAACTGAAAATAGTTCCGTGAACTTTGCTATAGCGATATACAAATTTCAGTGTATCTAATTACTCGTTGAGCTGGAAAAAAGAAAAACCCAAACAAGTTCGTCTTCTGTGTCCCAGTTCTGTACTAGCTGGTAGGACTGCACAGCTCACAGTCATCACGCATATCCAAAGCAGACATAATCTTTAAGGTCTAATGCAAAAGCATTCACAGACCCAGGAAACTATTTCTAGTCAGCAAAGCCCTCAAACTAGTGCTTTTTAAGTGCAGATTTTAATTAATGGGAAATGAGAGTATGCCTATATTTAATTAGTACATGTTCTGCAGCATCCAGTCTTAAATTTCTGATTCCCAGGAGGTTTGTTGACTCTTCTTATGCTGGCCAGGCGACGGAGCAAACACGGCCAAGTCTTTGTGGTCAGTGGCAAAACTTGCCGGGGGGGCACGGGCAGGGGGGTGGACAATGAGCCTTGCTTCACCCTGGCAATACCCAGAAGTCGGGGAGACCCTTTGCCCCTGAGCAGGAGGGGAAGCCTTCTGCCTCGGAAGGTAACTTTGTACAGGAGTGAACCGTCTAAGTGTATTTTATCATTCACTTTTCTGCCCATACCTACACCTGCTGGAAAGGGACATTCTGGGCGCACGGATGAACTGCAAGCGTCATCAAAATAAATCTCTCAGTCTGGACTTAAAATTAGTTTTGGACACTGTGCAATGTGGTACTTTTTTATTTTCTACACAGGAAACCTGTCTCTTGAAGAGGGTTGTTTGTTTTTTGTTTTTTTTTTTTTTTTTTAAATTGCTATTTTATTTCATTCTTCCTGAATCAACTGAGACAAGCATTGTCCATTGCCAAAGCTTTTCATCTACCCACCAGAGCCCTGACGTGAAGCCTGGCCCTGCAGAACGATTGCAACACTCACTGGGTTGCGAGAGAGTCGGGGCTGTAACAGATGTTTCATTACTCGCAGTACATGCTACTACATGCTGTGAGAAAGCTTATAAAAGAAGGATGTTTGTTTGATTTTGACTCACCACCATAAGTGTTAATACTTTGTGTCACTTCAACTTGTTGCACAACTGGCCTGGTTAGGGATTTACTGTAAGTGCATCAGCATTCTCAAAGCAGATCAAGTAGGATGAAGTCTGCTGCCAACGTTTGTTGAATTTTAAATCTCTAGGTGGTGCTCACATGGTTTAAGATCATGAGATGAATTTTGTTATTGTTCTAGAACCTTTTTCTTTTTTTTTTTCCCCCCAAGGAAAATACTCCGTCTGTAGGAAATTCAGTGTTTTAACAGCATGGGTCTCTCTCAGCTCCTTTCTGCTGTTCCTTGAGCAGATGGAGATTGAGACGGGGCGCAGGGCAGTGGTGTGCTCCGACTCAGGTGTGCCCAACAGCCACACCTGGGCAGGAGGAGCACCTCTACCGTTGGCTTGACTTACCCTAACCAGACTGAACGCCTCCCGCGGTTCCCTGATCTCGGGCGTTATTTAAAATTTGATAGAGAGCATAAACATTTCTTTGCTTCTGTGAGACGAACGAATCCACGGCTCGATACCTTTCAAACCAAGTGTTACCACAGGGCCTGCCGCGCTAACCCCTTCAGCCCTTTGCTTTGCTGCCGCATAGCGAAGAGCACCAGGACACGTACTGCCTTTGCTGTTTTCCCTGCGACAGGAGCCATCATTTCTCCACAAGAGGCTGTTCTCCGTGTTTTGAGGGGCAGAAGGAGCTGTGGTTAATATGGATGTCACATTTCGCAGTTCGCTGTGTGAAGGAGACTCCTTTTCCAGATAAGCTTCCCATAAAGCTACTTAATTATGTATGTAGATCAGATGAACGAATGGATGTGTTTCAGGAGTTTATCACCACTCATACGCCAACATAAGTAAATTCACTCTTTTAAAAGATGTCTGAATATATTTCACATTCAGGTGCATAAGTGATGAAAAATGCTAAGTACAAGAGGCATCTTTTAGGTGATGGTTCGGAGAAACAGATTCTGATTTCACTTTTCTTGGTACAGATTCAAAATAGATCAATTCGAGTCAGTGACTTGAACAGAAATACTCGGATTATTTTTTTTCTTCAGAACCTAGTTGAGAGCAAATGCTTAGTACTCCAATATCCTACATCCAAAGTCATCATCGTGCCAAGAACTGCACAGTGAGAGCTTTGATCTGCAAGGGATTAAATTGTATTGAGAGCTTTACAGCAATAAAGTGCCTATGTGCTCAACATAAAATTATGTTAAATTGACTGATCATGCAGAGGTTTGACTAGAAAATTGCTTCAGTTCAGGCATATCCTGCCTTCAGATATATTTCACCAGAGTTCAGCCTATGCTGCGGACCTCAACCTATTATTGTGGATTCTGCTGCACCAGCACTGGTGTAAACCAGTGAGAAACCAGAATGTCTGCCCAGTTTGCTAGCAGCGAAACTTGCTCCTGTGTTACTTCTACTGGCAGTAACATGTAGTGAAAATAGCACACGCAAGTTTGTGCTCATCTGCTTAAGTCAGATTCTGTTAATTTTCACAGAAAAAAAATAAAAAATAACTTCAATTTTTCATTTCAGGGTTCAAAATCACCTTCTATGCAATAAATACATGGAAATAATTACAATGTAATACTCAAACATTGAATGAAATATCTGGGACTAACGATGTGCTGAAACTGAGTTGTGTTACCTGGCCTGAACGGTAGCCCAAAAGCCCTAAGAATGGTTTTGTTTGGTGGGCTGGGTTTTAACCAAGTCAAAGTTGTGTTCACGGCGGAGACAGTGTTTTCGCAAACACACAACATTCGGGGAAAATTATAAATACCTTTTCTGTTGTTGTTGTTTCATCATTTCATCATTTTTTTGCTTTCTATGCAAACCCAAAGTCTGCTGCGGCATCGCTTTGGTCCCGCCGTCCTGCTCAGCACCCCCAGGAAGGTGAGTGCTTTGCTCTTCCTGGAGGTGGTGGGTTTGCTCACAGGATTATTTTGCCAATGGTTCGTACCACAGGCTGACGGAAGGACTTTCCTGGATAACCGGAAAAGGGAAACGTGTTCTAGCAACTGCGAGCACAGAGCTTGAGAGCACGGATTTAACAACCCTGACACCACTCCCTAGCTAAAACACACAGTTTGGAGACGGCCCCGGAGTGTCTTGTAGCGATGGCTGGCGTCAAAAGTGCAGGGAAAGGTTTTTACTGAAGCTGTCAGGGTCCTCCCCGACTCGGCAGGTAGGCTTTGAGGATGGGGCGGTCATTCCTGTGCTGTAGTGCCGCTGATCTGAGCACACAGCGATTTTATCCAGACATGGTCTAACTTCCCAAAGCTGTCATCTTCAGCGTGGCCCTACGCTTCATGCAGTGCAAATAGCAGCATCTGGCCTATCTTTTGATGGTTCAAAGTATGTGTGAAGCACAAGTACATGTCACTGTGTATGCACAGACAAAATAATTGTGGGATGTAAGAGTTTAACATCATAAAAATAAATTCCGTTTCAGTCTGGAAGCTAAAACACTGCAGTCCAGGTTATGAAACAGGTTTCCCTGGAAACTTCTTGGCTCCTGCTTTGCAATTCCTGAGCCGAAGTTAAGCGTGCGATTTCCCAGTTTCCTGACTGGAAAGAGTCACACATCCAGGCATGGGACGTGCAGTTGCCAGCAGAGGTGCAAGAAGAAGGGGATGCCTGAAATCTCCCTTTGCTCTCCGCCTCCCGCAGTGCACCAGCACGGGGTGCACCACCCACAGACCCGCTCTGCAGGACCCACCGGGACGCTGCTGCCTCGGGTCTGCCTCTTCCCCACGCTGGGGAAGCGGGGATGCAGAGACAAAGATTTTCCCGTCTGGCGAAGACGGGACAGATTTCTCTCCCACGTGCGCACAAGCCCATATTTCTTTTTGCTTTGGGAAAACAACATCTGCAGATTGGGGCAGGGCAGGACGAAAAGCACAGACAAACAAGCAGCGACCTCGCTCGAAATCCTTGTCGAGCCCTGATAACGGGAGATAGCGAGTTGCTCCTCACCAGCCATGTGCGTGTGTTCCTTCCTGCAGGATGATAACACGGCCAGCCCTGATGCCTCCGCTGCGGCACACAGGCACTGTCTGCGCTGGTGACTCACACGGGGCTTGTTCTCTGGTGCTTCAGCCCCAAAATGAGCCCCGTTTCCATCTGTTCTCCGTGCCACAGACATTATTTGCAATGCTCCTTGCAGGAGAAATTTAACAACGCCCCACCGACCAACTTTCTTCTGCTGAAGGAGCGACCCTCCTCCCTGACCTCCTGCTTCACCAGCACCTCGGTCACTGCTGTGGGCCCACAGTCCTTCCCAAAGAGGACCGTCATTCACTTATTCCTTCTAACAGCATTCGCCTCAACGTGAATGGGCTTGTGGTCCCTTTCCCTCAGCCAGGCCTTTGTAAGGACATAATGCCAAATATGAATATTCTGCTTTTCTGTCTTGTAAGAAGGAACCGGTTTCTTTCTTAGTTCTTTGTTGTTCTGCAATTACCACGTTTTGTACCTTCTGCTGGATAAGGTCCTAAGGAGTCGCATCCTACTCCAGCAAAAAATATTGGAGACCATCCTCAGAAATAACCACATGTCGGCTTTGGCTAATTGGATGGCAAAATAGTTCATTGGTTCACTGGTTAATGTGTCTCCACCCATGTGAATCCTGTATCCAGCTATTGTCTGTTCTACATTTATTAAAGCTGGTCTGGCCATTGTAACTGGGGCTTTCTGCAGGTTTTGGGACATGCATGCTCCCTCGTGGTATCTCTTGATTTTTCTGTCCCAGCGAACGCTGAAACCTTGCCTGCGCCGAGGCACAGCCACGGGCAGGCGGTGGAAGGTCTCCACTCTGACTGTTATCAAGGTTTAAGAGGCGAGTTGGAATTTGGTGGGGCTGCAGAGGGCCTGAAACCCTCCCCCAGTTTGTGAGCAGTGCTCTGATTAGCGGTCTACTGTATGAAAGATGAGGTGTCTTCAGCTCCTGCCATCCCTCACGTGTGCTCTGGGCGGTTCCATGGACGGGTGAAGGTAGGTACTTCTGAAAGGAGAAATTAACAGCCCTAGAGCACAGGCAAAGAGGAGAAACCTCTGAGAGCTTCCTTGTCTTTATTTTTTCTTGTTTCCCATCACCCAGTTGCTTCCCACTATCTCCGTAAGCCCGACGCTCTGCCTTCTGAGGCAGCATTGCGTGCCCACTCAGAGCGCCTAAGGCCAGCACTGCGGCCCTCCTCCGAGGACCACGTGCCTACAGCTTCGAGGTTCTTCCATCTTGAGAGCCAGGTTTAATGATTTTACTTTACAGGGAGAAGGGGCTTTTCAGAGTTAAGAGTGTTATCAACTCCTTAAATTCAGGGATGGCAGAAGACCTCTGTTGCACAAGAGAAGACCTCTAACCCTGGTCCTTAGTGGACTAAGGATTAGGGTAAGGCCCGGCCTATGGCAGTGGTGTGGACCGCTGCTGTATCACCAGCTGGAAACTGTCTGCCCACCTTAAAAATCACAGTCTGCGGTGGAGTGCGGAGCAAAAACAAGCAGCGCAAATGCCAGGCAGCTACTAGCAAGCCTTCTGACTTGCAAATGGAATGGCTCATTGCAAACATCGGGAGATTAATATTAAAGATAGTCCTCCGAGCACCGAAAAGAATCCCGCATAGCCTCAGGAGATGGACAGCTGAATCCTCGGAGCCAGTACACACAGTTATGCCATCCGACCCCGGGGACACAGACCTTGTTTTTGAAAGCAGCGTGCTCTAGAGGAGAAAGTAAATGGAAAAACAGTATCATCTTGCTTTCCTAACCCAGAAAAGGAGCCTTGGATGTTCGTGAAAACAATCTTTTATTGCAAAGGAAACAGAAGCTGAGATTTTTCTGCTCCTTATAAAACTGAGGCAAACATGATTAAAAAATGACTAGCTTTCTGAAACTGTGTGAATTAGCAAAGAAACAGAGCGTGCATTTCTGCTCATGTCTTCTCTTGTTATGTTCAAATACCATCAGAAATACCGGTAGAATTACTCTCTTTTTTTGCAGAAGTACTAGGCAACAAGAGGCAAAGTTTTACGTATCATATGAAGTAAGTTAACATCCAGATCATAAACCACAAAGTTAGTGCCTGTAGACCACAAGTGTTCAGAATTCATTAGTTCTGACTAGTTGAACTGCTTGTTACTCACTTTAATCTGATATCTACTCTAGAAGGAAAATTGTTGTGTTGAAACTAATTAAAGCCTTTTTTTTTTTGTCTTGTATGAGTTTTATATTAGTAGTGGCAATACATGTTTTGCTCAAATTAGGTCCATTATTTCTAGTTTTCCTGGTGGAGAGGGAAATAAGGGCATGATTAATGCCTTGTATGGAGAGAGCTTCTGTATTTTATGAGTTAGTCTTAAACTTCAATAAATTTTAAAAATATTTAAAATATCTAAAAAAAAATTAAAAATAAATTTAAAACTTTAAACAAAATACTTCTTGGATTTGGGATGGGAGGCTTGAAAGTGAGATTTTTGCATGCCTCCATTCCTACGGAGAGCAGGAAAGGATGGGGGATATTTAATCCCATTAAGTGTGAAGAAGATGAAGAAGAGTCTCTTCCTGGTGAGGCCCCATTCTTCCTATTCTAAGCCAGAACTGAGAACATGGAAAACAAATCAGTGACAGTGGGTGTCATTGTCTTAGTCTGATTATTAGCAATTGCCGGATTTGGCCTGGGGTGACTGCTGTGGTTTGTACTGGCAGGGTACAGTCGGCAGTGACTGCTCTGCTGTTTCTCAAGGTCAGATCCTGATCCTGTGGCTCTCAGACAACATTTCTTAACATTGGATTTCACTGACTATAATTTATATTTTGTATCCACAGGTGGGAAAATCTGTCCTTAACTCACTTGTGTTGCGAACATAAATGCTATTTTTATCTGCAGGTGGAGAACCTGAACCTCCAGATTTCCCATAAAACCTGAAATACGGTGTTAGTCAGTTCAGTGTGAGACTGGGGTGCGTGCAACCCCAGCAAAGACAGCAGAATGCAACAGCTGACACGTCAGCTTTAGAAAAACTTTACCTGATGGTAGCTGGCCGTTTATATTGAGCTCGCACTCAGCCGTCCGCCTGTGATCCTGAGGATGGACGTGCTCTTGGTCTCCAACACGACACCCAGCGGCTGTCCCTCTTGCAGAAGAGAGTGGAGGATGCCTTAGCTCAGATGAAGCTGATGGGCAGAGGTGCCACCTCCACCGGCAACACAGATGCAGGCGGCAGACCCAACTTGCTTGCAGCTCTTGAGCTATAACACACGAGCTTCATGCTCTTGTCTGCCCACTACGCAATATGCCAGCATTAATGCACTTAACGCTCACCTGCCCTTGGCTTTCCCCTACAGAAACCAGCGTCTATCTGAATCCGTCATTCTTATTTATTTCTGGCTAGAACTTTGCTAACGTGAGGTTCGCCATCCACTCCACACATACACCAGACATGGGTGCAATAGGAGTGTTCCTCCGGGAGGTACTTGCATACAGCAGAGACAAAATAGATTTTCGCTTCTGTCACTTCCTTTGCCCAGAGTCTCTCTTCCTCCTTCTCCTGCAGCCACAGTGACAGCCTCGGGCCATGTCCAGATGATGATTCAGGTCTTGTGCCTCTCCTGGCCCTCAGGGGTGTTTACCTTAGCTCTAGCATCATGCTAGGGTTGATCTTCTTCCAGAGGAATATTGCTGGCATCCAGATTGCAGGTCTAGATAGGACAGAGATAAAACATTGCGGTGCCCAGGCTTCAGGTGTCTTGAGGGTCAAAATGTTGAAGTTTGCACCTGATCAAACCCTAATTTGTGTCTTCATTTTGTGCAGCATCACGGACCATGCATGCTACAGCTATGTTCTGGAAGAAAAGCACTTCATTATCCAGATCCCCATGACTAGCATGTTAGGAAAGAGCTTTACAAACTGGTCTGGCACAAGGTGAGAGACGGAGAGGACATGGGAAGTCCCAGATCTAGGCTCTTGAGGCCCAACAGGCAAGGAAGAGAGGCTGGTGTCCTGGGTTCTTTCCAGGTCTCGGCTTTAGCCCAGGCTACCAGGACTCCTCACTGACTTGCATGATGTGGATCACTTGGGCCCATGGCAGCCCAGCCCACAGCCCAGGATCAGCAAAATATGATCTGTCTTCCTTTTGAGCAGGACCTGGTGAGTACATGGGTGTGAAGCTACCATGACTTTGCTCAGTGAGACTATGTATTCAGTAAAGGTGGTTTAAAGTCTTGTGATAGGAGGCTCATCCCTGCCTGTTTGGCTAATTTGTCTCTGAGGCCATAAAAATAGCTGTATTTGATTCTGAGAGGTTGTTCCAGGCTTGTTTTTGTTTCTGGATTGATCTTTAACTGGTTTCTAGGGTCACCGCAAGGACTGGAGAGAGCCACGCCTCTCGTCGTGTTTTAGGCTTTCAAGTTTGGGGCAGAAAATCTGTCTGTGACCACACGGTTTCCTGCTTCACTTTTCACTCTTCCTTTGGTTTGCTACGGGACAGCCTGTTCGGGTTGTCCCCTGTGACAGCACTTCCTTTACAGTGCTTACCTGCTTTTTGTTGGGCTGAAGGGAGCTTTGGCCATCAAGAAGGGGCGTAGGCTCTATGATACACTCTGGACAAGTGGTGTGCGCACCAAAGATGGGCAGCACGTGTGCCGCAAGGGGCCGTGGTGGCGGAGGGCGAGTTAGAGCCTGCTCCTTGCCTGCTGTAGTTGCCTGCTGTAGGAAGGGCACGACTGGTTTGAGCCCTTCAGCTGGGTGAATTTGGACTTCATTTTCCTCCAGAGACACTATTTTTTTTGAGTTCCAGAAATCATAAGCTTTTGTTTTATTCAGGCAAGAGTTCCAGCGTATCAGTGTTGTCAGTTTGCCTAAAAATGATTAAAATCGTCAATAATGCAAAACAGCAGTATTGTTATTAATACTACCAGAGCAACTGTGGCAATGTTTATAAGCAGTTAAAAATGTGAAGGTCTTTCTATGCGTCAAGAAGCCAAAGATACACATATTATTAATGTCTGATTAAATGTCTTTTGCTCTACTGCACTGTCTTTACATATGACCAGTATACGCCGGAATGCCTGACCTTGATTAAAAAAACCCATGCTTCTCAATGTTAAAGGAAGAGGAAAGGAAATGTTATAGATAACATGCTAAGTTCCTTTTTTTGTGTGTGTGGTTGTGCCTCGTTTTTTTTTTTTTTTTTCCTTTCATACACAAGTACATCATTGTTGAAGTAGGCACTGAACACTGCTGCGTTTCATCCTATGCAAATGCAGGGTCTTTAATATCATCTAAAGATCAAGGTTATATTTTTGCTTGGAGGTAGTGTAATAGTATTTGTTTGGACTTTGTGATTGAATAGGAAGGGAGAGGTTATCTATGCACATGCACTTGACTGAAAGCGAATGCTTTTTCCCATGGAAAGCAGCCTGAATATTCAATCATTAATTTGCAAAACAAACAACCCAAAAGAACTTGGCTTGCGCCTTCTGTATGTATCGAATGGGATTTAGTCAGAATTAACTGCGTATAGAGGCACACCACGTGACACGTGGTTGCAGTTTCCATTTAGCTGCAGATTTTTCGCTTTGAACCAGCATGCGGTGTGCAGGGAAGGTTCACGGTGCCACAGGGGTCTGGTGGTGATGCTGGCGAGCAGGACACCTTGACAGTCCCTTATGCTAACCTGGTGCACGACAGCATGACTCCTCTAGGATTTCATGGAATCGTTGAATCTTAGAATTGTTTCGCCTGGAAGAGATCTTCAAGATCATCGAGTCCAACCGTTAACCCAGCACTACCAAGTTACCACTAACCCATGTCCCTCAGCACCACGTCTGCCCATCTTTTAAATACCCCCAGGGACGGCGACTCCACCACTGCCCTGGGCAGCCTGTGCCAGTGCTTCACACCCCTCTCTGTGAAGAATTTTTTCCTAATATCCATCCTAAACCTCCCCTGGCACAACTTGACGCCGTTTCCTCTCGTCCTCTCCTAGAGAGCCGTGCTCTCTTACTTATCTCTGATCAAACACTCTTCCTTAGGGATTTTAATTAGAGCAGATACCCATTGAACATGAAAATGACCAACTTACTGTGACCAAGAAAAGACACTAAAAGACAGATGTTGAGATGGAACTTAGTGGTCTTTCGAGGAATACAAACTCCATTAACATTTCTTTGCAGTCTTTGCAGTAATATTTGGGATAAATTTGTGTAAAGCATACCATGAACATTAGCATGTCATGCATGCTAGGAGATGTATGACTAAGGATTTAAATCCATGTGACTGAAACGGGCAAATCAAAGTGATTTGAACCTATTTTTTTCTTCCAAGCTAAAATACTAATAATGCCACATGATGAATTTTCAAACTGAAAGAACTATCCAACATCTGTTAAATCTACATTGAAACAAAAGTAATGAAACTTCCTACCTACCTCAATTAGGTTTTCCAAGACACCCATCACTCTCATAATTAAGCGATTCTTTTTTCTCAAACTCTACCAGCCACTGCCAAATAAAATACAACCATTTAATCATGTTAAATTAGAGCTATAATAATATTAGTCATTGCCTAATAGCCCTTTTTAAACCACTAGGAAAGTAAAGTCTTGCCAAGAAGACTGTTACCCTTCCACAGTATAAATCAATAAATCATAATTGTACCGTGTACCTTGACCTCTTTTCTACCACACTGTGGAAAACAAGCAGCAGGAAGCCAGAGACTGGTTAAGTAATTTAAAACAATTTGTAAACTATAATTCAAGGGACTGGTTAGGCCTATTAATTAGTAAATCATTTATAATCTCAAAAGTATTCAAATGCACTTGATTTCAGTAAAATATACTAAGTGGAGCAATCTGATAACGTGGCTGCTACTATCAGGGTTGTAAAAGACTATGTTCTTTTCAACTGTTCCTGTTAATGTTTGAACACAAATTGATGAACACATGCTAGAAAGTAATTAATCAATTGCAGCCATTCCACCAAACCTAGATGTGTCATAAATTATGGCTAGCCAGAAGTCTTATTTTTAACCACTAATTACTGATATTTTCATCAATATTCCCAAACACATATTTTTAAAGCCACTGCATACACGGGTAGGAGCTTTTTTCTCTCTTCTTTGCTCTGAATTAGCTGCTTTCTGGCAGTGCTTTTTCACTGCTTTACCCTCATTTTTTTAAGTGTCAGTGGTGGGATATCACCACCTCTGGACTCCTAAAGCTGCATCTGTGCTGTGGGTATTTACAACAGGGCAGGGCACATTTTCTGGAGCAACAGTCCTGGTAGGCTTAGAAAGGATTTAGAAAGGACAGGGATTTAGAAAGAATTTTTATGTGATCCTCAAAATACTGGCTGAACCCTTCGGCTTTCCTTCTCCTCTCCTGGACTGGCTTAACTGCCATTTCTTTGTAGATGCCCTAAAGTGCTCCCTGGTATAGCTCAGGAGCTTGATATGTGTGTCACGCTGAAAAATAAAGAGGACTTCCAAATAATAGAATCACAGAATCATAGAATAATTTAGGCTGGAAAATACCCTTAAGATCAGTGAGTCCAACAGTAGACCTAACACTGCCAAGTCCACCACTAACCCCTGTCCCTCAGCACCACGTCTGCCCGTCTTTTAAATACCCCCAGGGATGGCGACTCCACCACTGCCCTGGGCAGCCTGTGCCAATGCTTGACAACCCTTTCAGTGAAGAAATTGTTCCTAATATCCACCCGAAACATACCCTGGCATAACTTGAGGCCGTTTCCTCTTGTCCTGTTGCCTGTCACTTGGGAGAAAAGACCGACCCCCCCTCACGACCCCCTCCTTTCAGGTAGTTGTAGAGAGCGAGAAGGTCTCCCCTCAGCCTCCTTTTCTCCAGGCTGAACACCCCCTGGTCCCTCAGCTGCTCCCCATAAGACTTGTTCTCCAGACGCCTTATCAGCTCCGTTGCCCTTCTCTGGACACAGTCCAGCACCTCAATGTCTCTCTTGTCATGAGTGGCCCAAAATTGAACAGAGTAGTCGAGGTGGGGCCTCACCAGTGCCGAGCACAGGGGGATGATCATCTAATAATGCTGAATACCTTACCTAGCATGAGAGCTAAACCTCAAATGGTAAGGAATTCAGGGCTGGCGACCATGTGAATTATCTCCCACCCTTGAGGAGTCATCCTTGAGGAAGACTGTGTTACTAAGCAAGACCACAGGAGATATGAATGGGGCAGTCTAAGCCTTGGGTGCATGTGAAGGAGCATCAGTATTTATCAACTGCAGCAGAAAAGCTGATGCAGTGACTGAGATATGGCTGGACTATGTTTGTGTTAACACCATGGCTGGTGCCGCACAGAAACGGGCATGCCAGCCCCAGGAAACTCCCAAGTCAAGAGCAAAGCACTTAAAGGGAGGAAGTGCGTAAAAGAAAAATATAAATACTTTCCAGGAATGCTTATATTGTTTAGACATTTCAAGGAAAAAAAAACAAAGTGAATACAAACCACAGGGAAGAATAACAACAATATTTCTGGAAAAAATTGTTTCAGAGCATTGTTTATTGAGTGCTTCCTTACTGTTCTTATTATCAACATGATGTACAGCATTTATAAATAAAAAATAAAGATCAAATCCTCACTAAAGGAAAAAAAAAACTCTGATCTTCTGGGAAGGAATAGGCTGAGGGGAAAATGATTGGCTAGGTGGTTACTACTTAAAAACAGTTTTATTAATATTTGTTGAGTTTAGAGAATATTTATATTCTTTGCTTTTTCCTGATGGCTCACTGGGTTAAGACAAGCTTATATCTTACATTATTATTTATTGAGTCACTGTTCAGTTCCCCATTAGTAACAGCAGGATATGTTCTAACTCTCTGGCGATAATTTCCTTCTCTAATGTATTCAGTCCCTTTTAGAAAAGGGTGAGGAGGAGCTTTCAATTTCATATTAGCAACCCAAATGGTTCAGTCAGCTCTTGCTAATCTTATCAAAATTCCCCAACATCTAGAAACAACACCTATCCAGAAATCCTTAGTTAGACCTTACCTGACTTTGGTGTCAGAGAAGGTGCCTGTGAGCACAATTTCCTTCTGGTTTTCACATTGGGACTAGAAATGCTGTCAGCTGATGCAATGAAAATAGAGGGGCCAATGCAATTGCAGGTTCATCGTTGCATCTTAAACTGCAGAAGGCTGTGGCCAGGAGCCTGAACAATAAAGCTCACACCGTGCAATAAAGATTTCAAATCATACACACACACAGAGGAGAGAGAAAAAGTACAGTTTACCCAGGGAGTTTCAAAAACAGGGTTTGTGCAAACTTCCTCTTAGACAAACGCCTCCAAAGTGTGGGTGTTCAACAGGAGACTTCCTTAGTCCTCCAAAGGGAAAATGGGCATTGATCTTCTTGACCTGGTACAAGCCCAGCTGCCTCCCTGCACCCGCACCCCAGGTGCCTGTCTGAGCAAAGAGGGAAGACCACCTTAGGAAACCTCCTAGTTTAGTTGTGTCCTTTTATGTGGATGTCCATGGAAATGCTTTGGTTAACGTCCATGCCGGCTGCTAAGGCACATGGAAATAAGGAGGTTGTTGTTGGCAGTCAGCATGGCTTCACTAAGGGCAAACCATGCCTGACAAATTTGGTGGCCTTCTATGATGGCATTACAGCATTGGTGGATAAGGGGAGAGCAACAGATGTCATCTACCTGGACTTGTGCAAAGCATTTGACACAGTTCCACATGATATCCTGATCTCTAAATTGGAGAGACATGAATTTGACCAATAGACCACTCTGTGGATAAGGAACTGGTTGGACGGTTGCACTCAAAGAGTTGCAGCCAATGGCTCAATATTCAGGTGGTGAGCAGTGACAAGTGGTGTTCCTCAGAGGTCAGTACTGGGACCAGTGCTGTTTAACATCTTTGTTGGTGACATGGATGTTGGGATGGAGTACACCCTCAGCAAGTTTGCTGACTACACCAAGCTGTGTGGAGCAGTCAACACGCTGGAGGGGAGGGATGCCATCCAGAGGGACTCGGACAAGCTGGAGAGGTGGGCCTGTGAGAACCTCATGCAGTTCAACAAGGCCAAGTGCAAGGTCCCGCAGGTGGGCCGGAGCAACCCCAAGCACAACTACAGGCTGGATAGATAATGGATTGAGAGCAGCCCTGAGGAGAACTTGGGGGTGTTGGTTGATGAGAAGCTCAACATGAGCCGGCAATGCCAACTGCATCCTGGGCTGCATCAAATGAAGTGTGGCCAGCAGGGTAAGGGAGGGGATTCTGCCCCTCTGCTCCACTCTTGTGAGAACCCACCTGGAATATATGATCCAGCTCTGGAGACACCAAGACAAGAAGGACATGGACCTGTTGGAGTGAGTCCAGAGGAGGGCCATGAAGGTGATGAGGGGGTTGGAGCAGCTCTCCTATGAAGACAGGCTGAGAGAGCTGGCGCTGTTCAGCCTTGGGAAGGGAAGGCTCTGGGGACACCTTATAGCAACCTTCCAGTATCTGAAGGGGGCCTACAAGAAATCTGGAGAGGGACATTTTACAAGGGCATGTAGTGATAGGACGATGGGGAATGGCTTCAAACTGAAAGAGAGGAAATTTAGATTAGATATCAGGAAGAAATTCTTTATGGTGGGGTTGATGAGTCCCTGGAGCAGGCTGCCCAGAGAAGTTGTTGAGGCCCCATCCCTGGAGGTGTTCAAGGCCAGGTCGGATGGGGCTTGGAGCAATCTGGGCTGGTGGGAGGTGTCCCTGCCCATGACAGGGGGGTTGGAACGAGATGATCTTTAAGGTCCCTTCCAATGTAAACCGTTCTACAGTTCTGTGAAATGACCCATCAGTGTGGCCACTGCTTTGTAACTTCACAGTACCTCTGATGCAGAGCCCTCAGAGAAGCATGGAGTGAAGCTTTGGGTGTCCGGGATGTTAAAGCAGCTTAACAAAAATCAAAATGTGCAACTGCTTGTGTGTGTATTCCAAAAATCTTTGACATTAACCCATGTTTATTAACATTAGCAGATGATTTAAAATGTTTTCATTAAAATTTAAAGCTTCAGAGTGAGTAGATCTCTCCCTGCCTCTGGAGACAAAAGGAAGGTTACCTCTGAGGGGCTGAAGATACCATATGCAGCTCCATCCCAGTGCATTTCTTCCGTTTGTATTTGGAATTTAACATCATTCTGCTTTGGGAATTTGCAGTAAATAGGACATGTCAGTGTATTTATGTAAGAAGGCAGCTGTTGGAGATGCATGGCCTGAAGAAGTGTTTTTGCAAGCTAGAAACCAGTATAAATGTGAGTCTGGAGCACAATATTCACAGAAAAAAAAAAAAAAAAAAAAGAAGCAGCTTAAAAAAGCATATGCCCCCTCTTTGGGCAGAGCCCACAGTGAATCAAAGGGTTTTTTTTCCTTCTAAAGGCACATATTATCCTCATTTTTTCAGCATCAATTTGGATAGCAAAAATCCATGAAGAAAGAACGAAACGACCCAGCTTTAGGTAAAAAACTGTTTGTTAACTTCAGGACAATGGCTTATTTATTTTTCCTATAGAAAAAAAGTATCAATTGCTGTGTATTTCTTGTGACTTCATCAGGTGGGAGAGAACATCTCCCTGAAGCTGAAGGTTCCACATGAGGAATAATGTTTAATTTCCCTACAGCTAGAAACGGAAACGTGGCTGTTGTTTGGGATGTTGTGGCAGCTCAGGTTTCTGTAGTGGAGGAAGATGTCTGGAGAACTCAGCAAGGCTTAATGAAGAGATTAATAAAGAAGTCCCAAGAAAATTGAATATTCAACTAATGCGAAACTTTGTTTCTTACAATTTAACCTCCTGCCACGCATATCACATAGAAAATTGTTTATGTTTAGCCATGTAGTGGATTTGATCCAAAAGAAGGATAACAGGATTCAACCAGACGTAGTTGAAGATGTCCCTGTTCATTGCAGGATGGTTGGAGTAGATGGCCTTTAACGGTCCCTTCCAACGCAAGCCATTCTATGATTCCATGTTTCTGCCTATGTCTGTATTTGCTTTGTTTGGTTCTTGCTTTAAAAAAGAAAAGAAAGAAAATTTCAGCTACTTAAAATTGTTCATTTGAAGATTATTTGCTTGGCTCTTCCCCCCCCACCACTGTCCCATACTTTTTGTTTACATAAACTTATTAATGGATACTAAATGAGTACGCAATGACACTGTTCTTCTCAGCCTTGGACAGTAGGCTGTGGCACAGTGCATATGGTGGGCTTTTACTACAACAAAATTCTTCTTACTGTCTGATACCCATGCAGGGACACACATGACTCCAGTTATAGTAACATATACTTACACCCATCTATTCAGTTTTAGGATAACTGAATTGAAATTTTTAACAGTGAATTATTTTATATTTATATATATAATTTGGTGTGTGTATGTGTGTGTGTATATATATAAAAATGTATAATCACATTGTTTCTTAGCTTTGGCAGATCCATTAGGCACATACTGCTCACTCATTCATCACATTCTATATGTTTTATGTGTTTGTTTTTAAATGAAAATATTGTATTACCTTTAAAATATAACACAGGCACTAGGAATAATATTTGTGGTCTAGATGAAATCTCAGGGTGCAGGTTTTTTGAGCTTTTTTTTTTTTTTTAAATTAATAATAGTTATTAAGAGACCTTCCAAGAATAGTTTTTGTTATTGCAGAAAGTTAGCTTACTGCCCAATAGGAAATAATCACTCAGTCAAGCAAATTAAATAAGCTGGTCATGAGTCAGTGTCTTTTTCTCTTTTTTTCTCTTTTTAAGTGCACATGCATGTTTAATATGTGTATATCATGGAATCACGGAATCATGGAGTTTTCAGAGTTGGAAGGGACCTCTAGAGATCACCCAGCCCCACTCCCCTGCTAAAGCAGGATTGCCCAGAGCACATCACTCAGGACTGCATCCAGGTGGGGCTTGAACATCTCCAGAGAAGGGGACTCCCCCACCTCCCTGGGCAGCCTGTGCCAATGCTCTGTCACCTGAACCGTAAAGAAGTGTTTCCGTGTATTTGAACAGAACTTCCTGTGTTCTAACTTGTGCCCATTGCCCCTCGTCCTGTCACTGGGAACCATTGAAAAGAGCCTGGCTCCATCCTCCTTCAACCCACCCTTTAGATACGCCATAATAAGGTCTCCCCTCAGCCTTCTCTTCCCCAGGCTAAACAGTCCCAGCGCTCTCAGCCTTTCCTCATAAGGGAGATGCTCCAAGCCCTTAATCATCTTAGTTACCCTTCGCTGGACTCGCTCCAGCAGTTCCCTGTCCCTCTTGAACTACGGAGCCCAAAACTGGACACAGTATTCCAGTTGTGGCCTCACCAGTGCAGAGTAGAGGGGGAGAATGACCTCCCTCGACCTACTGGCCACACTCTTCCTTATGCAGCCCAGGATTCCACTGGCCTTTTTGGTGACAAGGGCACATTGCTGGGCCATGGATAATTTACTGTCTACCACGACCCCCAGATCCTTCTCCTCATATATGTAGTAGTAGATCCTGAGACAGTAGGACATCACTGTAGCTGACTGAGTAAAGAATTGTGCAAGACTTCAGGGCCTGATCTGAGCCAACAGAACAGTTTTGTAATGACTTCAGTAGGAGCAAAGTCTTACTTGAGGATGATTAGTCTTGAATGATGGATACATTTCACACTAGAGCTGGCCAAAAGATAGCAAACTTGATTCATTAGTCTTTAAGTGGCTGAAAGGGACCTTCATTTTGCTACTATGTGCATGGAGAACATTTGTTGTTCGTCTGTATTCAAGCTACTAAACATCACTGTTTTCTCAAACTGAAAGGTTTATGACTTGCAAAAAACAAATAATGTGCTGGCATCAACGTGTTTATAAATTTAAAATTAATTAATGTTTTATTTGACAGTTGCACTCCCACAAGTAACAAGTCAAAGTAAAGTTTTGATGAGCAATCCTTAGGTTAAAATGCATTTGCATTTGGTGAGCACATACAGATAACTCACACTTATGTAGATAGAAAGATCAGTTAATGAGCAACTTCTTACAAATGGACCTCTGCTCACACTGGCTGTTAGGCCAGTGAGTACTTAGCCATCTTTGTCATATGCCAGTGGAACTGCTTATTCCAGGACAAAAATTTACTACTTAACAACTAAACCTCTACATTTCATAAATCACAGACTGGTGAGGGCTGGAAGGGCCCTCTGGAGCTCCCCCAGTCCCACTCCCCACCAGAGCAGGGGCACCTCCAGCAGTGGCACAGGACACGTCCAGGCGGGTTTGGAATGGCTCCAGAGGGGGAGACTCCCCCCCTCTGTGGGCAGCTGTGCCAGTGCTCTGCCGCCCTCACAGGAAAGAAGTTCCTCCTCTTGTCCTATCACTGGGCACCGCTGAAAAAAGACTGTTCCCATCCCCCCGGCACCCTCCCTTTAAGGATTGATAAGCACTGATAAGATCCTCCCTCAGTCTTCTCTTCTCCAGACTAAAAAGCCCCAAGTCCCTCAGC
This sequence comes from Vanellus vanellus, assembly GCF_965231255.1. Lineage (NCBI taxonomy): Eukaryota > Metazoa > Chordata > Aves > Charadriiformes > Charadriidae > Vanellus > Vanellus vanellus. The sequence goes on along the minus strand of NC_138908.1, from coordinate 3,450,015 downwards.
CTTTCCTCATCAGAAAGATGCTCCAGTTCCCTAAGCAAATTCGTAGCCCTTTTGCTGGACCCTGTCCAGCAGTTCCCTGTCCTTCTTGAACTGGGAAGCCCAGAACTGGACACAATACTCCAGATGTGGTCCCACACTTCCCCTTGTTGAATTTCATAAGGTTCCTCTCCAGCCAACTCTCCAGCCTGTCCAGGTCACGCTGAATGGTGGCACAGCCTTCCGTCGTGTCAGCCACTCCTCCCAGTTTTGTGTCACCAGCAAACTTGCTGAGGGTGCACTCTGTCCCTTCATCCAGGTCATTGATGAACATATTGAACAGGATTGGACCAGTACTGACCACTGGGGAACACCACTTGTTACAGGCCTCCACCTAGACTCTTTAATTTTTTTTTAATTTAAAAGATTCTTTCTGAATATGTTGTGAATTGAGACAATTTTCTAACTTCAGACTCTTGGTCTATTTTGTAAACTTGCTAGTTATCAGAGGAAAGCTGAACTTGTGAGAAGCAGTTTCAGTTTATGCCATAAGCAGATACTTCATAAGTTGTGAAGCTTTTGGGGTATCAGTGCCCCAGGGCATTCGGTATTCGTACTGCTGAAGAGCTGAGAGACTCTGCTGTCTCTGCTTAGTGTACCACGGAAGAGAAGGAAGGGCAGACATCTTTCCCCTCCTTAGGCTACGTAATCAAAATTTGTGATGGGAGATGTTGGAAAAAGAGTTTGGGAAATTTATTATAGAATACCTCAACAGAAACATGAAAGATGACCTATGAGGCAGTACTAATCTCAGGAAAAGGCTTAGGTGGGGAAACCAACTTATAATACGTTAGCACTCCACCGAAAATAATGGGAAAACACAGAGCCTGAGACGTTGAACAAAACCGGAGGAAGAAGTTTGCGATGGAAGTGCTCTGCCAAATATTTCAGGTTTGTCCGTATGGCCTGGCTCTGGTGGAAGTAATACTGCATTTGCATTACGTAGCTCTTCCTGGCCTTTCTCCCCACCAACCCCGACTTTGCTAGACAGGAAATTTACGCCCTTGTGTGCGTATACCTGCCTGCCCAAATCTTGTCAACACCCGCACCACATAGAGAGTGACCGTGTGAGACCTGTGTTGGGAACAGACACGGTGTGTTGGGAACAGACACGGTGTGTTACGATGTTGAACACAATATGTCTAATGAGTTTGCAGGTGAAGCACTTTGCAGTTGAGCTGTAATTTTATTTCTTTCAAAACCCTGTGCTCAGTTTTGTATCAAGGGCCGACGAGGCTAGCACTCCGTGGCTACGCTCAAGCATCTTATTTTAAACTCTTGCTAGCTATGAGGATTAATGCTTTATGTTGTTTTAAAGCAAACTTGAAAATCTGTCTAATGCAACACTCTTAGTGGTAATGGCTTCCAAACCATTCCACGTGAAATACACTGTGTGTGCCCCATATATGGGGTGGGGAATGGCTGGAGAGCAGCCCTGAGGAGAAGGACCTGGGGGTGCTGATTGACAAGAAGCTCAACATGAGCCGGCAGTGCGCGATCGCAGCCCAGAAGGCCAAATGTATCCTGGGCTGCATCAGAAGTGTGGCCAGCAGGTCAAAGGAGGTGATTCTATCCCTCTACTTCACTCTCGTGAGACCCCACCTGCAGTACTGCATCCAGCTCTGGAGTCCCCAACAGAAGAAGGACATGGACCTGTTGGAGCATGTCCAGAGGAGAGCCACGAGGATGATCCGAGGGCTGGAGCACCTCTCCTATGAGGAGAGGCTGAAAGAGTTGAGGCTGTTCAGCCTGGAGAAGAGAAGGCTCTGGGGAGATCTTACTGGGGCCTTCCAGTCCCTAAAGGGGGCCTACAGGAGAGCTGGGGAAGGACTTTTTACTGGGGCATGTAGCGATAGGACGAGGGGGAATGGCTTTAAACTGGAAGAGGACAGGTTCAGATTAAACCTTAGGAAGAAGTTTTTCCCTGTGAGGGTGGTGAGGCACTGGCACAGGTTTCCCAGAGGGGTTGTGGAGGCCCCATCCCTGGAGGTGTTCAAGGCCAGGCTGGACGTGGCCTTGGGCAACCTAGTCTAGCGGGAGGTGTCCCTGCCTATGGCAGGGGTTTGGAACTCGATGATCTTCAAGGTACCTTCCAACATAAACCATTCTATGATTCTATGATTCTATGATATGTGTGCAATGGCAACACACCTCACCTTGGAACAAATCTGTGAGGGATACTGTATGAGAGAACATCTCCGATAGCCACACCGACACAGCCAAGCTACCACGTTTCAGTGCCATCTGGAAGGGTTTTCCAGGGTGCTCAGTGATCTGTAGACTCTCAGTAGCATTCAGTGCTGCGTGGATATCTCTTGGCGCCTGGAGGTGTCTGCTCCATGGTAATGCAGTCGTAATGTCATGCAAGAGTGCCTTAAGTACGCTAATATTCCTTGCCAAGCCATTAGACCTGTGCCAAGGTCCTTTTAAGAGCTGGTGGCGGTGCCCTCAGCTGCAGCGTGAGCCCTTGCACTTTTATTGTTCCTTTTTCTCTCTTTCAGCAGAAAAAGAAAACCTTTCAGAAAAGGTTCAGCCTCTGCTTGGTGAGAGCTCATCATGGCTGAACGCAAACTCCTCCTGCTGACCCTCTCCTCCTTCTTGGACTTCAGGGGTGGATTGGTGGTGGCACAGTACTTTTTTTTTTTTTTTTTTTTTTTCTCGATATCAGCCTTTGCATGTGCCATCCTGCTGAAGGAAGAAGCCCTGGCATTTGCCAGCATCAGCCTTACAGAGGCAGCTGAAATCATTTGACAGAAGCACGTCCTCTCTCTGGGCCAGATGCAAAGGTACGGTCATTTTTATATATATTTCCCCAGGAATCTGTCCTCCATGAATCCAGTGATCCTCTGAGACAGCCTCTTCTTGCCTCCTTCATCCAAGCTTCCACCAAAGGGAGCACATCTACGGCCTGATCCCTCTGCAGAGAGGCTGCCGGTGAGGGATTCTCCCTCTGAAGCATCCCCTCGACTGCGATAGTTACAGGAGAAAGCCGTCGGGGTAATTCCTGATGGGATCAGCATCCTGACAACCACTTTCCATTGCAGAGGTTCAGCCTGTGCAGGATGAGGTGGAATCAGAGCAGCAAACTCCAACAACGTGGGCTTCAGCTTCACGGGCACGCAAAGTTTTGCAGAAAGCTGTTTGTCTGGGAGCGTGGTGCTGCCTGGCAGGGTGGGAATCACAGACACAGCGGCACAGAGGTGTCCTCTGAGGCAAAGCGGCGGCGTCTGCGTGAAAAACGCAGAAGTAGGTTGGTTAGCACGATGGTAGCCAACTGCATTTCGAATTGCACCCCCCAGGAGAAAGAGAAGCTGGCAGTTCGCACAGGCATTTTTTTGAGACTGAGGATACGATTTTGGATGCAGTGTTAACACTTTTCTTCAGAAAGGAGGTGGGGACATGGGGAAATTCCCTGGAAAATACACACCTATGAGTTTTTTGTTGTTGCTGCTGTTCTTAAAGCCTGAGGAAACGACTGTTTTTGAGTGCTTTGTGAGGTTCACTGAAGAGTGTGAATTTGTTGAAATGGTCATTACCTTTTCACTCTCACTGGCACGATTGTCCTCTTGTTTCTTTGCATCAATTGCCTACACCTAATTGGTTTCTAATGTGATTCGGACAACCTCTACAAAGCCTTCACACGACTTCAGAAAAGGTTTCTGTATTTAATTATACGCTGCGATGCTGGCTTAAGCTACGCCGTAGGCAGGAGGGAGTTAAGCAGGCAGAGTGATTGTTCAAAAGTCTTTTGAGGCTTTTTGTTTGTGTTCAGAGAAACCTTCATTCCCGTCCCTCAGCAGATAGCAATCCCGAGTCACGCACACCTTTCATCTACACACCGGCACCATTGCTGCGTGCCAGCCCGATGCTCTGGACAAGCAAACAGCCAGTCCTTCCTCCATGTCCCTTTTATCAGGTATCGGTGTCAACACAAAACTTGTTTTCTGTGCAAGGACAGGACCTTATGTTTTTCTACATCTTCCCATATTTTCCATATTTTTTTTTCCCAAACGGTGAAGGAGGTTTTGCTTTGCAATTCCTACCCCAGAACATCCACTAGTGATGTGAGTAAACACTACCGTGATGGACATCAACACACATCCAGGCTCACAGAGTTCAGTCATGAGTAGGGGTTTTAAATCAGTAGATGAACTTTTAGATATATACGTCCTCTTAATTTTCACCCCAAATAGTATTGTGCCACAGAATCATAAACTACTACAGGGGCTTAGGGTTAACTAGTTGATATTAGATCTTATATCAGACTATGACCCTGATAAACACATTTATGCGTTGATTTAGGGCTAGATTTTGCTATTGAATCCCACACTTTAACAGAAATGGCACATGACAATCAAACTTTCAAATTTGGTCTTCTGTAGCCAACTTTTTGAAACAAGCCTCAACTCCCTTTTAATTTTTTAAGAATAAACAAGACTAAAAGGCAACAGTTTTCTTTCAGAAACACAAACCAGCAGGAGCTAAATTTTATTCTCAGTTATTATGGTGTTCCGCTGAAATAACAGTGAAGTCGTGCTGCATTCTTCCCAGCTTGGAGAGTAAAATCTGTCCCCAGGAGCTTGGAAAATGCCTACTTTTTCCAAACTGCTAAAACTGTCAGCGTGTTTTTTTATTTTTTTTGTTTTTTGAGGCTAGGGGAGGAGATAGAGGAAGAAAAGAATAGATTGATCTAGAATGGCCCACAGAAAATATGCACTGACCAAACCTGTTTAACCTTTATTTAAATAGATTAAATAGATGGCAACTCTCTTCTTAACCAAGAATATGAAATTATTGTCAACAATAAAATGTTCTTGTAAGTGTCTGCCAATCCTCCGTCTCGGCCAGTGCTTTTTGTTCGGAGTTTACAGCTTGAATCTATTTCTTTTTCGAAACGCCTACTATAATAGTCCTCTCTCCACCAGCATTTGCTGAATATGGGATAGTCACTGTCTGACCTATCCCCATCCTGGTTGGGCCAGGAAAGTAATTAACCCTTTAGCTTCATCTCCATGGCGGCAGCCAGCTCAGCATCTACAGAGTTAGAGTGCGCTCTCCCAAATTGTTAATGAATAAAGTTCTGGAAAACTTCATCAGGAGTATATGTCATTTGTTTGATATAGAAGATAACTTTAGCACATTTCTTAATCTGGCTGCCCAAATTATTTTGATGGAAATGAAACAGCAAGTTTAACACCTGGTCCTGCTCCACGTGAAAAATGCCTTTTGTTATTTGTTATTCTGGACCATAATCTTTTCTGTCCCCGATTCGCTCTCCATACCATGCAGATTCAATGCTTTAGAAATGCCAAAGATGAAAGTTTAAGGAAGAAAAGGAGAATTTTTTTTTATTTATCAGAACTCAGCAATCTAAATTTGAATGTTACATTAATCTTAGACTTTATGCAGTGTTTAGAGTAGAATTCTGAAAGTATGGTGTTTACTGAATATATACTGTTTACCACCAGCATACGATAAATTTATATTCAAAACTTTTTCATATACTTTCTAAAACCCTTCAGTTTTGACAATTTTTTAAAGAATATAATTAGTAGAGGGTATTCCGGAATTTCTGCTGCCAACTCTTTTACTTGCCCAGAGACAGTCAACCCCATAAAACCTTCAAATGAAACTCACAAAGAGCTGAAGTCGCTGGGATACAAAGGTATACCAGTCTGTTCCGACGCCTGAAAATTTAATTACAGAACTTCTGCTACTGAACAGCAGAAATGTAAGTGGGAATCCAGTTTTCCCTCTTTGTTTTTAACGTACTATGGAAAAGAATCTTTTTCCAAGGAAGAGATTGTCTTTCCCTGTAGTCTTCACAGAAGATACGAAATGTTATTTTATCCAGTGCCTGAATTATCCAAACCCGTGTAAGCGTCCGTATTTTATTTTCAGGCTGTAAAACTCCTCAGATACTGTCAGGAGATTGTCATGGTACAACCAAATTCCTGGAATCTTTATCTGAGAAGAAAAGCCAACCTTCATATACCTTTTAATGGTCAGGGACAGCCTCGTTACTTCCACTTTTCTGATAAATAGCAGTTTATTTGCAGGTACAAGATGATTTTCTCTTTATCACTTCTGACATATTTTGTCTCCAGAACCTGACGACAAAAATCTGGGATTTGGCAAATGATCTCTGTCCTGATTTTCCTTCCCTTGGAGGATTAAAACAACTTCAGCTCACCGTGAAGCCAAGGAGGGCGGTGAGGTCTGTGTACCTGGGAGAGGATCAGGTCACTGCTGTTTTCTAACTAGACTGTGCTGACTTTGAGTAACAAAGCTTAACAAGAAAAATCAATACATTAAAGACTAAATCTACAAATGCTTTGCAATCATGAAACATTAAACAAGCTTCAGGCAAACAAACGTGTGGTATTCAAATTTCCATTAGTCACTTAGAGTGGAAAAAATGACGTGATTGTCAATTAGTGGGATGGGAGATTCAGCTTATTTAACCAAGAAACCACAGCGCAGCGTTAGGCTCCTTAGTTAAAACAAATGTCTCATTGCAAAGGTACTTTGATATTTCTTGTGTTAATGTAAGATCAGTCATCATTCAGGTACTGAAAGGCTGTAAAATTAAATACATGTGGACTTTACCAAAAGTAGGTCCTACCCCTCCTTTTCAAGGTTTCCTCACTTTTGACAAGCCCATACAACACTGGAGGTTAATGATGAGCTAACACCTTCTTAAAGTGTCAGTTTAAGAAACACAGCGGAAAATGCTGAGCATCTCCCTGCTGCTTCAGCACATGAGCTTTCTGTCTCTGTCTTGCTCAGATGAATGATTTGCTGCTTCCCAAACTGTGAGTCAAAAGAGCTGCTTTTGCTTTTCTGCACTGTGGTTACATTGCCAGCATTTGGGAAACTAGTGTCAGCATGTACCTTATGCAAACAGGGCTCAAAGGCCAGTGTAGTTTGAACTGCAGCAAAGTCTCTTTCTTCTTCTCTTTTTTTTTTTAGTTTTTAGGGAGTTTGTTCAGAATCTTGTTGAGTTAGGGTCACTGTTTTGCACCCGCAAAGGTTTTGGGTAGAAGCGTATGGGAGAAAGTTAGGGCTGGCTAGAAAATGTAACTCTGCATAGTTCTGTCCCTGTGATCTGCACTAACGAAGTGGTGATAGAGGGTGCCTTAAGATTAAACAACCTTTGTTTTCAAAAAGCTGCTAAGCACTAATTCATCAGAACTCTGATAAGTTCTACTCCCTGTAACAGTGTGCCACGGCTTTTCTTAATCAGGTTTCTGTTGCTTGTTAGCACTTTACAAAGGTTCTTGCACCAGCTAGGATCAGGCTAGCACCATCCTTGAGACACCGATGGGCGGAACATAGTAAAATAGGTGTTTTTCCAGATGCAGCGATGTCCTGCTTTGTGCTATTTTCTTGTTGGCTCTGCTGCTGGACACCGAGCAGCTCAGAGAGGAGATGTATGTTTCACTAAGAGGCCAGACGTGTTTAGTTTTAAGGTGAGAGATCAGGATAAAGAACAGTCTGATCTTGTGGAATTTTATCAAGGTGACTAAGGCCGTTGGAGTTTTCTGTGTCTGAGCCCATGCCGCAGGCGAGAGCTGTTCACCGCCCTTTATCAGGATGGAGACATGAGGGTGTTACTGGACACTGCCCATGAATGATAGGCACGAGAAGTCCTTCAGACATCTGGAGTTTATTTAACACCGGCTGCTTTCTGCAGTGATGCTCTGACTCCGAGGAGAAACCTCCTCTGGGAGAGACGTGCCGGTGATTTCTGGGTGAAGTGGTCCCTCCTCTCTGCGCTCAGAGCTGATAACGGGCTGGTGAAGAGAGGACCTCTTATCGGCGAAACTCCAACCGCGAATATCCCCGTCCAACCCCGCTGCTCCTTTGTCATGGCTGACATCCTCTCCTATGCTGAGCAGGCCTCTTCCTTAGCTTGTTTACATATCACATGGGTCCTGCTCCTGCCGTTAACAGCCAGGAATTTGTTTTTGGAAGAGTTAACTTGGCAGCCATCCCCGTGGGATAGCGCACAGCCAACCGCTTTTGGTGCAGGGGTAGCTTGCTTTTATCAAAAGCGCTGGATGTCACTGGGGAAGAAAGGACGAGCTTCTATCGCGAACAGAATCACAGCGTCCAACTTTCTGCCAGCGTGCCTTGCTTTCGTTTGGTTTTGAAAAGGAGCACCTGGAATCCTGGAAAGGATCTCGTGAGCCTGTGAGGTTGAGAGCAAGCCAGCCACAGGCTTGGCTGCAGGGACGCAAAAGTCTTGATACGCATCTCTGAGCAGAGCGCTGCCCCCCCCTTGGAGGTGTGAGGGCAAGAAGAGCTAATCATGGCATTTCTTCTCCATCAAACCCCTCCGCTCAAAAGCAGATGATGGTGATTGTCTAATGCCGAACAAAGACCAGAGCCAAACTAAACTGCTTTTTCTCGTAACTCCTAAATTCCCTCTAGTGAATTCCAAGAAAAAGATATTTTAACATAGCCTAGTTAGTGTATCGAAAGGAGACACTTAGCATATTGTGATGCAGTTGATAATTTTTGGCAAAAAAAGTTCTAGTTGATATTTTTTTAATTGTTTTGGGGTTTGGGTTTTCTTTTTGGTTGTTTTTTGTTTTTTTTTTTTTACATTATCCATTGACTCAACACAACTAACATATAAAGGCATTGGCCAATGCCTTCATATTACATCAGAAATACAAAACAGAGTTAATTGCCCATCTCCAGCAGTAGGATGTGCCAATTATGTGCCAAACAGCTTGCATAGCTGAATGACTCCGAGTAATTTTGCTGACATCCTGTAAATAGGTGTTTGCGCAACAGCCCTTCAAACATAAATAAAATCAAGAAACATGATGAAATTACATGCTGTCCCCTCAAAGGTGGCGATTTTTTGTTCTTTTGCTTTTTTTAAAGACTATATGATAATCATTCCATTTAAGGGTAAAGTAAGTTCTCAGTGTAGCTGGTTTCTGCTCTCCCACCACCTTTTCCCTTTTGATTTCTACCAAGCTTTGCATGATCCATCGAGTCAGTTTGGAGAGGCCCTTCTCTCTCCTTCAGGGGACCTCTGTTTATTCGCTGTGCGGTGATGTGGGTGTCTTGTTCCTCTTTTGTCTCCTCTTCCTCCTCAGACACTTACTCCTGCTAGCAGCTGGCTTAAGTTTACTACAGTTGGATCAGGTTTGCCCATTCAGCATCATTTGAGAACACTGAATTCCTGATTAGTTATATGCACTGTTATTATACGGAGAGCTGGTTTCCTTCTCAGCCAAACCATTTCTCTCAGTCTTGCGTAAATCGGGCTCCTCATCGATGTGGAAAGTCTGGGTAGGCAGAACCGATGTGAGAACACAGCTGGAAAATAGTCATTATAGTGGAGACAGACTGAACAGAGGAAAAAATGACTTGGAGAATCAGAGATTTATTTCATTTGGTTGTATTAGAAAGCCTTGGAGGAACAAAGTCCTCCTTCATGCAAAAGATTTTATGTTCACTTCTAACTGGTTCCAGTGAAATTAATTTTGGATTAAATTATCTTCCCAGGTCTGCAAGTGAAAGTGGAGTTGGCATGTTCCCACATGAATAGAAACTCCAGTGTTTTCCCATTGAATCCTTGATTAACTCCTCGCAGACATTGTTTAAGAAGGAATTTTGAATGGTGTGATAATGGGCAGAGGATGGGGCAGCTATTATCTCTGGCCTTAAAAGTTTCCAAAGAGTGTCGGTTACCACAGACTTCTCTCCTGTAGGAAGTGGTCACCCTATTTTTATTTATTCCCATTCCTCCCCATGGGTACCACAGCATGCACTCCAAGCAGCAAGAAAACTTGTACAATTAGCCAATAAAACTTGCTTCTTGGGAAAGCCTGAGGAATTGGTTCATTATCACTTTCCCCCCTCTGCCAAGCTCCTAAAAAAGGCAGATTGCAGAAAGTCATGTGATATTCTTAAAAAGATATTTATCCATTTGCACGAACTGTGTGGCCACAAGTGTCCAAAAGAAAGACAGATAATTCTCTCTAGCTGGGACACGAAGAATGTGAGCGAGATTTGCTTTGTGGTGATGGCAGTGAGCTTTGACTGTGTGGTTACTGTTGACGGGTGACACGGGGAAATTGGGTGGTTTTACACAGAAAAGGACCGCGCAAGGCAGCACGCTGCAGCATGGGTTGTGGTAGCATGCAATGCACTCACCAGCAGGTTTGTGTTGGAGGACAGAACCCATCCTGAGGTGAGAAAACCGACCATCTTCAGTGTGGTCCAAGTCAAAGTGAAGGAACCTGAAATTCATGACAGCGTTGCCTGGGAACTCCCTGGGGGACATCCTCATCCCTCTGTGGCATTTGCAGCTACTTTTGAAAACCTATGGAGGAGGGGCAAAATGACCAAAGGCTGAAAAAAAGGAAAAAACCTGCTGTCTACCTTGTTTTTAAAGAGGGAGAAAAAGGATTGACCACAAACTGTCTCACAGCTTGCTAGAAATTTCTGCAGAAGCACTGAACAAATACAGTAGAGTTTGCAAGTACCGAGAAGTAAACAAGGCGCCGAGAAACGGCCAACGCAGATTTGTCAAGAACAAATCATGTCTAACCAATTTGATTTCCGCCTTTGAAAATAAGGAAGGCTTTCTTAACAGATAGAAACAGCAGATGTTACACATTCTGCTTTTCGTACAAAATTGCTGTATTGTTTCACCTGGCACTTTTTTGGCACAGAAGCGTGGTTAGCTGCATGTGCTGAAGGCTTGGTGCCACACTGGTTGGAAAACTATTCTCAGAATTCAGTGGTTTAAAAGCAGTAAATATGACCTGTGTGTGGCACTCATCGATACTTTGTATTAATGATTGGATGATGAAATAAGAGTACAGTCATTATATTTAGAGGTAACGTTAAGCTGGAAGAGAATGAGAATGTGTAGACAGGCTTATCATTAAAATTGGTCCTGACAAGACGGTGAAAGCAAGTCAACAAGGGCAAGCGCAGGGCACTGCATCTCAGTGGGGTCCACCATCTTTTCAAACACAGCATGAAGAGCAACCGAGTAAGCAACGTTTTTGTAAAAAAGGTACTCGGGAGTGATTGTCGTCCACAGGTTGGATGAGTCAACAGTGCTGTTTGGGTGGGAAAGTAATCACTCCTCTGGGAGTGAAATTAGAAGATAGTCTGTGAGAGTGAGGTGAAACAACCTTTCTTCTTCATCGTTCGGTGCTGCAACGTTTCCATGGCAGTGCTGTTGAGGAATATCGTGCACGGAGGAAAAATAATTTGGAGAGAATCAAATAAGTAACAATCTGGTCAAAGATCTAGAATAAAAGGTCTCCAGAAGAAAGATAAAAACTGGTTTCATATTTACCTAACCAAAAAGAAGTAAACTTTCTAATACGTAAAAAAAAAAGTTGCAAAAGCCAAAACCAGTCTGTTCTCCCATACAGTTGAGAAATACATGAGAAAGCAGTGAGTTTATCATGCAAAAAGGGAGCTTTGATTACTAGTTAAGGTTATTACTCAGGGATAAGGAAGTACTGCGCAGGAAAGCTGTGGAACACTGGTGGCATCCTGTAGTTGTGAAGAACAGGTTAGACAAATGTCATTCAGGAATGACACGTGTGATTGATCCTGCCTCAGGCAGAGCGGTGGAAGATGCCCTCATCAGGTTTCTTCACATCTTCTAGTCTGTGACATTGACCAGTAGCCGGGAAAATTTTAACCACAGGTTCAAATTGACTTGCAAGCCTCAGCGCAGGGATGTAGATCAGGACCAGAGCTGCTGGGACACAGCCGTAAAATGAGCCTAGATTTTAGGTAAGATTGTGTTCTTTTAAACCCTTTCTTTTCTGCTCTCAAGCATAATAGCCATTTTATCTCTTTTTGTAATTTTTCAGGCTGACCCCACGTACCTAAGCAGAGGTCTGCAGTTTGGAGTCAGAACTCAACTGGACATACTGAATTAATGCGCACAGCAGAATGAAATATTGTGATCGGGATGTCAAAGCACACACAACAGTTGACAGATTGGCATGAGCAGCCTCTTTTGTGTAACAGTCGCCCCTTTTAAAAATAGCACGCTTTGGTTTAGCAGTAAGTGAGAAACAAATAGCCCTTAATTTATCGTGGAATTGTTTACTGTAGATCAATCGTCCATATGCAGATGATTCAACGACTTATTTCTGTACCTCGGTGGCAAGACTTTTCTCAGTTTTCGAATTGTATCTCTTTGTCTTTCCGAGCACAAACAATGGGAATGGAAACTTGCTTAGGCTGTAATTGTGAACATTGCTATTTTCCGCACTTTATTCGTCTCCCTAATAATGATGTTTGCTCTCTCTGCAGATGAACAGATAAATGCGCACTAGTTTCACTGGAAAGCAACAGGATTTTGCTGTTTATGTCTGCATATATTTCTCTCAAGGTAATCTCTCCATAACAGACTGAGATGTATCTTATCAGACTTTTTCTTCATCTAGAGAGAGTATACAGGTATGAAAATGAAAATTCTATTGAAAAAAAAAAACAACCATAGAGAACGTGCAAACTACATGAATGTAAAATCTGACATTGCAAAGATGCTGCTTCCCTTTGGTGTTATCCTCACAACCCATAGAAAGCCATAGAAATTTGGCATTCGTGCTGCTTCTTAGCAGGAGAAGCGGTCTGCACTTGCTTTCCTAAAGAATCAAGGGTCATAGCTGAGAACAAATATTATCTTCTGAAACACATTTAATGCAAACATCTTGGCAGATAAAACAAATCACTAGTAGTGGATCCGGGTAAAGGAAAACCTTTGTGTGCATGTCTGTTTAAAAAAATGAAAACTGAACTCCACTTGCATAAGTTGATCTAAAGTAGAATAGATCTAAAGAATTCAAGAAAACCATTACCACTAGTAAAGTTGCAGCTTATGACTGACTTCCAGCCTTTCTGCCTTGTCCAGACTGTCACATGCAGTTACATAAAACCTTTCCTTCCATAAGAAATAAACATAAGAGAGACTTTTATCTTCACCGAATAAGGATCTTTTTTGAATATTCATTTTGCTGTGTAGCATTTTTTAAGACTTTAGACAAATGTCTTAGTTTTTTATGCTGTGGTATCAATACAGCTGACAAATTGCTGGGGACTTATGAGCACTGTGTTATGGCACGCTAATATTACAATATTAATATACTTTCATGTAATTACAAAACATAAAATATAACTGAGGTTGTTAGAAAAAACTTTAATTTGTTTCAACATTCTTCTACAAAGCTGTAGCACCTGCAGTGTCCATGTGAAATTGCTGTACTATATTCTGAAGGGAGAACGAAGTCTATCTAAGTTTGCCAAAATAAATTATTTGGTGAGATCAAGATTACAATTTTTACACTGCCATTCTTTGCCAGAAAATGCTGACAATATTTGCAAAGAAATTGTTGTAGGTTTACAACTAAGAATCTGAAAGAATACTAGCACATACTCTTCTGTGATTTGTTTTGATGATTCTTAATCAGAAAGCTCTGGAATTAGTCCGTTGAAGTTACTTTCCCCATTTCTCCACACCAGTTTGATTTAGTACAGTAATTGTATTAAAAAAAAAACCACACTTTAAGAACTGAGATTGTATGTACAAAATCATTGTGGTTTAGAGAAAACGTGGTGTGTTTTGTTTGCTTTCTATTTGCTTCCTCACACGTAAGCTTTGACATCTACTTTTGTCATCATGCTTACAGAAGCATTGATAACAACGTTTTTAAAACATTGTTCTGTGATACCACTTTATTTCAAGAGTGAAAGATTTTTCGACTTAAAACGCAAAGAAATTGTGATTATGCTGGAGTAGTTTACCAAAATGACACGTTCATAGGGCTGTAACCTGGGATTTTCACTGAATTAATGGCATTAGGTTTTCTGCTGATTTAATCTTATTGGAACAAACCAGTTCGTATACACGAATCTGCAGCGTGAGGGCAGCCCTCTTTCTTTCCCTAATGTATCTATAGACGTTGGCATTATAAACATAAATACATAATCCTTCTTGCCTCCAGCTGAGCTCTGAAATCCAACGGCATTTTGCGTTTTAAAGGTTAATTATGCACTTTGCAAGCAAACGTTCTGTTACTAATTTAAAATTTGCTTTTCATTAGGGGATATAATCAGACCTGAAGTGCATAACTTTTTTTTTTTTTTTTTTTTCTTCCACCTTGAAGATTTCCACAGCTGTGGACATCCTTTCCCTCTCCAGTCCTGCCGCATCCACAGTGCGGTCCTAAGCAACGTGTCAGTCGTAGAGCAGCCACCGAGTTATATGGAAAGGGAAGAAGTGTCCACCCCATCTCCAAGCAGAGCTGCTGTTTTTGTGTGCTCTCTATAAAAGATTAATTCAGTGCTGTGAAATCAAAACATGTTGAGAGACTGTTCCCAGGCAAACAGCTGCTGCGATAGATTTTCATCATTGCGGGACTGATGAGATTTACTTTGGGCTGCTTTTTTTTTTTTTTTTTTTTTTCCATTGGCACCACGCCCCGGTGATAAGAATTCTTGTCTTTCTGCTAGTTATATTTTAACCTACCTGTTGGTTTTCCTATTTGAGAAGTTAAACGGAGCAGACTTTGGGGGAAGGTCTGAAGTAACTTTGCAGTACTACTTCAAAGACACTTCTGCCGCTGAACACCCAATACACTGATGGCTATAACACTTCAAAACATGTAATTACCTTATGTAATTTAGGGAAATTAATTAACAGGTGTTCTGGGTACTTTACTGACTTAAAGTGGACTCTTTCTGCGCATTCAAAAACGCACGGTGGAACTCAGCACTTTCTTGCAAGCCCGAGCCGGGATCGTGGCGGTGGCTGTATTAGCTGGCACTGGCAAACTATTTTTAGAGATTCAGCTATTTAAGTAATTGAAGCTTTTCCCACTTTCAGCTAATGCACTCTCTGTTGTATAACGTGGCTGGCGATCGGCTTGGTGCGAGGGGCAGAGCCGCAGGAGGTGCGTGTGGGGAGAGATAAAGAGCCGCTCTCGCGTTGGGGGATTTAGCGGCCGTCAAAACAAAGAATTATAGTAAATGCATGTGTAGGTGGAGGATTCGTTAAGTAACTCTGAAAGAGCTGGAACACTGCATCATGTTTACTTACGAGGCTGAAACTGCATTAGTGTTATTAATTTTCTGCCTGGTGTGTTACAAACATGCCTAGTGCTGCTAACCCAGGAAGACACGAGCGCCTAGAGAGGACCACTTCAGCCTCTACGGGTGGATGGCATCGTTTTGGCAAGCCATCGCCTTTGAGAAAGGGGACAGGTCCAAACGAGAGCTGTATTCGCACCAAGCCCAACGTTTCCCTACTGCTTTAACCTTGCTAGCCTTCAAATTCCCAGTTTGACTGATAGGTGTGTGTAAGAGCCTTCAGGTAGGACTGAGGGGTTTGGCATCTAAACCCACAATTCAGTGTTCTTCTCTACACCCTGCCCAAGGAACTTGATCCGCCAGGCATCCAACCGTATGAGGCTGACTAGAAAATGTGAGATTTTTAAGGGTTTTTGCTAAATGCATTGACTACTGTGGGTGTGCGATGCACATGTTCAGTTCTCTCTATCATCACAGTCTTTAACTCCCATAGTGAGCCTTCACACATCTTAATTCATAATCTTACTAAGTTCTGCTCTCTCTTTTTTCACAAACATACAATATTTGAGCAGAACAGAACACTGAGTCATAGAGGTTGCTTCAGAAGACTGAAATGGCTTAGTAATCTAAGTGGCGTGGTTAGCTTTTCTCTTGAAAGCTTAAATAACTCACTTGAAATAAAGAAAGACAAGTACTTATTCACCTATCCTCTCCCCCAAAATCACTTGGCCAAAACTGATTAAATCAGTATCCAGAGGCTTTAGTATTCCGCAGAGACATGGGTAGTAATTTAATAATTCAAGATGAAATAACATTTTTTTTCAGTAATTTGAGAGGCAGTTTAAATTAGATGCATAGTTAATGGAGTTTTCATTAAGTTCCAGGCAAAAAGATCCTCTTATAATACTCCGTATAGACCATATATGTCTACAGCTTCAAAGTAAAAGCCAAAAATATAAACTAAAATATGTAACTTGTCCCTTGCAAAACGAAGTCAAGTCTGTCACGGTGCTGGTCTGTACAAATCTGTCTTCTATTAAAAAGAGGTAAAATATGTTTAAAAAAAAAACAAAAACAAAAATAAAAACAAAAACTTGCCCAAAGAATTAATCACAAATGTCATTCTTGATGTAAAAGGTAGAGGGTTTTCAAGTGCTTTTAAGTCCCCAGAGCAGGAAACTAGGTGCTTATCCTTTCTTTTGCTCCAAAGCAGACTTTCACTCCCTCTGAAAACTTTAATTACAATATTGATGTGGTAAGACAGGGAGTGTGAGGTCAGTTCTGTTGGACATAAATGCCGAAATTACAGTGTTAATAGTGACAAGTTTAGTTAGTGCTGAGTTTCAGGATCCCTCCTGTACTCTGTAAATGTGCAAATATGACTCCGCAATTGGTCCCTATGTCGATAATAAGCATGAATTCAGGTGCATGAGATACTAATATTAGCAAGGAAACGGGTCCTCTGAAGTATAAACACACAGTTACTCTAAGGCTTGTCTAGGAAATGAATTTTTAGCAGAAGAGAGTGCAGTTGTAACACTGGATTCAAAAACGCGTCGGTTTTAAAATGAGGATGCAGAAGGAAATATATGAAACTGGGAATAGTAAGAAGTTTTGCCTGATCCCTATTGTTCCTTTTCCTTCAATAGTAACCTTCCAAGAAGCACATCCTGCTATCTGGGAAAAAAAAAGTGCAGAACGCCTGTCCAAATTCTGTGATTTTCAGAAAAAAACAAAACAAAACAAAACAAAACAGCCAGACCTGACAAGGATAGCTCTGCAGTGGCAGAAACACCGTAGCAGACCGTGTGCTTTTAGATGTGGGATTTAGAGCATGGAATTTGTAAGCCAGTGCTTCTATACATCCTGGGAAGAAAGTGGAAAGGAGCAATACTGCATCCTACAGAGAAAGATGACTTAGAGAAAGGTACGTCATGAGACAACCGCCATGCAAGATCATTTGTTACACCGGTAGAGCCAAAACCTTATTACTGTCTAAAGAACTTTTGAATAAAGGAAGTCTTGTGGAAGATCTGATTTTAAAAGTACAAATTAAATTGCAAATTATGTAGATTCCTGACCCCTTGTGAACTGGTGTGTTTCTCAGCTGAAACAATGAAAATACAATAATACTCTGTAAAACTTGCAAATTCTCAGTTTGCTATTTTAAAAGAAAACATGCGGATCCTTCAATAAAATTATTTTAATTGAAAATTTGCTTTTATTGGAAAACAATAACAAAGGTCAAACTTTAGCACAAAAAATTTGGGGGTTGGACTCAGTACTGAAATGCAAGAACTCTATCAGCAAAATTTGATTTTTTTCTTCTTTTCTTTTTTTCCTTTTTTTTCCCTTTTAGGGGCCTCAGTGCCATTCACAGTAGATGACCATCCCTCTTCAGCAAAACCATCCCGGTTTGCACAGTGCAGACACTTGGAGCTTGCCCTGCCGGCTGCGAGCGGGGAAGGACTGTTAAATCCGGCACAGCTTTAGGGTGGGAAAACTCCTTTGTCCTGTCCCAGCTCCTGAGCGATGCCACCCTGGGCTTTACGGAGGATGGGCTGGTGAAAGCCAACAGAGCTGTATCCCTTCCTCTGCTGCTTTTTCCTGGAGAAAACATGGTTCGTTCCTACGGCAGAGGCTTGCCTCCCTCCGCCTGTGCCAACACATCACACGTGGGCTGTCACAACCGTCCCATAAGGCGGAGAGAAGAAGAGGGCACCTTCTCGTCGGAGTAACCTGAGGCAACACCAGGAGCCTTGCGCAACTGCTGTGCCTCACGTGTTCTTTTTCCGTGAATTCCCAAGACTTGTCTGTAGCTTTTTTGTTGTTTTTCTTTTTCTTTTTCTTTTTTTCCCCTCTATGTAGCTATTTTACAACAAAGGTCACGTGAGTCCAAAAAACAACACTAAAGTATGTAGTTTCCCAGTATGTAGTTTCCCAGTAGTGATGACTTCTGGCAATGAGTTTCATATGTCCTAATCTGAAACAAAGGCAGCACAGGAAGGGAGAGTGACTCAGTCTCTGAGTCCCAGAAAATAAACACAGTCTAACCAGTCTTATCTGGTTTTCAGGAGCCTGAATGAGGCATTTTGCTGGGCCTGGGTTTCTTTCACGTGGGGGCATGTGTTAGGGACGGGAGCAGTTTGTGAACTCAGAAGATGGGTTGCTAAATGCTCTGTAGCTGAAGGATTTGAGGCGCGCTTCCCCCAGAGGAAACTGCCATATGTCAGGAAACTTCCATGCTTTGTTTCCTCCTAAACAGGTTCACCAGCACATTTTAGGGTGGTTTGGAGAAGAGGGGAAACGGGAGTTTTACTGGGAAGGAAATTCAGCCTGCTGCTCACCCCCTGCCCAAGTTGGTGCCAGCCATCTGCTGGGGAAGCCCCCTTGCCCCCATAGCAGTCGTTTTTCTCCTGAGCCTACAAACCTCCCAGCTGTCCAAGAGTCCTCCCACTGCATGCGGCAGAAACGGGTGCTGCCATTTCCATGGGCTCTTCCTCACTGAGGGACCTCAGGCCTCAGGTTCACCTGAGTAGCTTGCTCCTCAGCTGTGGCCCTGCGCTGGGGAGGAGGATGCTTCACACCCGCAGATCTCTTGACTGCATCCCTCGTCGCGAAGGTGAGTTCTCCTTTCTCCTCCCTCCTGCAAACGCACGACCCAGCATACAGAGATGTGTCCCCAGCGGGTGAGCCTCTATCTGCACTTCAACTATCTGTGAAGCTGAGAGAACTGAAGATGTATCCCAGCTTCTAATAACTTCATCTTGGGTGTAAGTCTCTTCTCCCAAGGAACAGGTGATAGGACAAGAGGAAATGGCATCAAATTGCGCCAGGGGAGGTTTAGGATGGATATTAAAAAAATTTCGTCACTGAAAGTGTTAACAAGCACTGGAGCAGGCTGCCCAGGGAAGTGGTTGAGTCACCATCCCTGAAGGTGTTTAAAAGATGTGTAGACGTGGCACTCAGGGATGCGGTTCGGTGGTGGACTTGGCAGTGTTAGGTTTATGATTGGACTGGATGATCTTAAGGGTTTTTTCCAACCTAAATTATTCTATGATTCTGTGATGTGCTGCTGGTGGAGGGATGGCTGTGGAAAAACAAGTGCTGGCTTTGAATGTCCTTGGAAGTTCTTGGGAGAACTGATGCACCTCCTTTGCCTGCGTAGCTCTTCCATCCCTTCCTCCTCCTTCATGGGTCCTTCATACGTCTATCTGGCGAAGCAGGAGGAGTAAGAGTGAACGACTGCCCTTCCAGTGCCGAAACAATGACCCCAAAAGAATGTGGCTGCACATATGCGAACCGATGCTGTGATTATATTTTAATAACACACTGACATGACCTTTGAATAAGTTGTCCTTCCAGTCATCCCAGGAAGATGTTGGCAGTCAGTGTTTTGTAGAGCTCTTCTGAACGCCTGTTGGAAAACACTGCGGTGTTAACTCCGTTTCACAGATGGAGAAATGGCCAAATAAGAAATCAAGTAACTTTTAACACCGTTAAAGTGGAAGTGCAGAGCCAGGAACTGTGGGCAGCTTTATCTGTCCCAGCAATTCAGGCCAGCATTCTTCAGGCATCAACATTTCCATAGCAGCTAAGCATTTAGCACCTACACTTGTGGATTTTCAGCCGTTATTAAGGCAGTATCTTCCCAGATTAAGAAACCGAGCTACTAACAAACATCTTGTTAAATTCTGAGCAAGTTATTTAAAAGTCTAAAAGTAACTTGCATGATCTGTGTTCCCTTATCATGTTCAGGGAAACACTGGAGGTATTTCAGAAATGAGAACACCAGAAATATTATCTACTTAGATAGCAATCTGAAGTGAATAAATGCAACTCAGTTATCAACTTAAAATGTCCTTTGTTTTATTTTGCCACCCAGTGCCAGCACCTCGTGCCAAGTGCCACCGTGATTTGCGTCATGATTTTGCCCCAACGCTAATTTTGCAATGTACAGCAACGATAACCTTATAACTCTGGAGCTGGCAAGGAGGTGAGGCTGAAGAGAAGTAGGCATGAGATATGTATATTTTTTTTATTTTTTTTCTGCAGTACGGATCGATGGAGACACTGGCTGCTGGGGAAGGCTGCTTGCCTGTTACTTTTTGGCTGGTAGAAATGCGTGGGCATTTCAGCTTCTTTAATAAATCTTCAAAAAGAATAATTATTATAAATATTAATGCTAGTGTTAGTATTAATATTAATGCTAATATTAATATTAATGATAACATTGATGCTAATATTAATACTAACATTAATACTAATTTTAAAACTACTACTATTACTACGAATAACAATAACAGCAGTGTGCAGCCGCTCCATCGTGCCACAGCTGGAGCACCGGCTTCCCACATGCTGGGCAAGTGGAGGATATTCGCAAGCGAAGTGTTTCCTCAGCTCCCAGCACTGCGTCAAAAGCAAACGAACAGGAAAAAAAAAAAAAAATCCAACCCCAAACAAAAGCAAACCGAACCTCCTAGCTGCCACCCCCCCTCCAGACACAACAGAAACTTCTACAGCTGCTGGAGCTTCCCTGCGGGTTTTATCCGTTCTTGGTTTTGAATGGATATTTGGAAGAACTTAATTCAAGCTAAAAGCGAGTACTTCGTGTGCAATGTAGGTTTAAAGTGTAGCGTCAGTGGTGAAGCGCGTTGACTTAAAGGAAAAACCTGAGTTTTCATTGGTATGGATTGCAGAAACCATCAGTCCGACCCTCTTCTTTGCCCCTACCTACACACAAGACTCCAAATTATACACAGGATTTCTGATTATAGTTGAAGCATACCCTGAGAGTTAAAATACGCTCGTTTGCACTATCAGCTCAGTACTCAAAACATTTTGGCTTAATTTGGGTAATTTCCTGGTTTTGCCATCAGTTTTGTATATAGTGGTGTTTTCACGTCTCACAACTCCCTTTCTCATTGTAAAACCAGCTGCAGTTGGTTATCACTGACCTAATTAGCGCTATCAGAGATTGGGACTTTGATGCTGTTGTGGAGGGAACTCACTTGTGTGTCAGGAGGTGAAAACGTTGATGCAAACTCCGATGGAGTGCAATGGCTGAGCCTCCAACAGCTTTACCTGAAGGCACTTTGCAACCTTCAGCTCTATGTATTGCAGAAAATCATAGGTAAAAACTGGTTAAAAACGGGTGCGCTACCAGTCTCCCATGGGTAAGGCCAGATCTTGAGCTGTGCCCTTCAGCACATCTCTGGTTCTCCTAGTAGCTTGCAGCACCAGGGGGATGTATCCCAGTCTGTCTCATTGCCTTCCACATGCAGAGCTGGTGCTGTGTCAGATGCCCCTGTTGTGAATCTGTAGACATGTGAAAAGATACACGCAAAATGGGTGCAGCGCAGGTTTACATTATCACTTTTATCTAAACAGTCTGGGGTGGTTTGTTTCTTTTTTCAATAAGGAAAAAGGTTTCTAAAAATAACAGGTAGTTTTAAACTTGATTTTTGGGTGTCCAGACTGAAGCAACTGATTCCCAGAAAGCAGATATCAATACCTGAAAAGAGGTTCCTTTAAAGTAAGTAAATATAAACTAGATTTTTTTTTTTTTTTTTCCTGGCAGGCTTGTGCTAAGGAAATGACAAGGAATATTTCACTTCAGATTTACATTATATGACTTTTTTGAGCTGAAAAAAAGTTAGTTGGTTTAGATTGATATTAAAAAAAAGGAAATATAAAGACAGGGTATTCAGTTTCTCTCCAAGGTTTTAAAAAATTAGGTTGGTTTTAATATTTTTGAAAGTGGGTTGGAAAATGACCTTTTGATTATTTAATTTCTTGTCTAAAAATCTCTGTGTTTTTGAAAAATATTGCAGATACATTTCATTAAAACTGCCTTTCTTCAGTGACTTTTCTCTGCAGACGAGCATTAATCTGCCTCTGCAATGAATCAAGCGTTCTTTGCTGTTCAAGGTTGGTGACTCCCAGCTCCTTCTTCTTAATTGTTGCACTTTATTTTTTGGCCCAGCTTTTCTTTTGTCTCCAACCAGGAATATAACCTCCCTTCAAGGTCTGATCATCCTCTTAGGTCTAGATGACCCCACTGGTCTGTCCTTGCTTTTGTCCTTCCAGCTGTAATCACTCTCCATGGACTTTGTTGTCCAACTGCATCTGTTGTGACTGCAGATACGGTGGGTGCCATTTCCAAGATGTGAAGACATGAGAGATGAGGCAAGAGATTCTCAGCAGAAACTTGCCACGTAGCCTTGAGACAAGGTTGGTTTCAAGGGGAGGGGAAGGAGGGAAATGAAGACTCTTCCAAAGGAGGCTGATAAAAACATCTTGCTCATCTGATGATGACTGGGAGAGAGAAGACTGCTGGCAGTAGCTGGAAGTAGAGAGGCCTAAACGAGAGGAAAAAAGGGGTTTTATGGCCTGGATGACATTAGGTTGCCATCACCTGAGGTAGGAATGAGAAAATACGCAGTGCGAGGGAGCTCTTGGGTTGTTTCATTTTATCCTTATCGTATTAAAGGCCTGCCCAAGCTCCGAATAGGGGAGGTATTGAGAAAAAGTCATCTCCAGTTGGAACCACACAGACCTCGCGACCTCTTTTTTTTTTTTTTTTTTGCAGCTGGAGAACGTCCATGCAGTACTAACGTCAGTGGGAGCAGTCAGCGCAGAGGAGCAGATAGACTGAATTCCTGCTCTCTTTCTTTCCCTTTGATTCAGCAGCTGGAAATGGGACAGCCCGGCTCGCTGTGACCTGGTTTTAGCACTGTCCTTCAGGAACTTGATATTGGTCCAAAAAATCATTCCTCAGATCACAGGCTGTTGACACAGTACCTCAATATGAACCGTGAGCAGGCTGGATTCGTTCTATATTTACTGCCGCTGGCAGCCGCCAGGGACGGGGCTGCGCTTGAAGCATTTCTAGCATGCCCAAAGCTCGTAAGCCCCAGAAAATTAATGTTACACAACAAACTGGGTCCGACGTAACCGGGCTTAGGGTATCGCCAGGCGATGCCCCTTGAGCTGACCTGCTGAATATGAGCCATGGCGTTGCGGTTCTTGCCTCTCCTGCCAGTGGGTGAGCTGTGCTGGCAGAAAACGTATTTTTTGTGCTTGTTTTTTCACCAGTTTAACTCCCTGAGCTGCCGTACTGGAAGGCCAGCTGAGTGCCCATGACAGCAAGAGGGAAGACGGCAAGTCAGGTGCTTTAGCGCAAAAAAGTACGAGACCCATCACCGTCTTACCATCCCCATAAAAATAGCAAGGCGCAGGAAAAGTACAAGTAAGAGAAACCTGGTATATGGAGGGTGAGAGGAAAATTTGTTTAAAAGTCTCTCGGCAGCACCCACAGAACATCCCTTTTATGAAGAACAAAAGGATATCGTTGGGTTGAATATTTTTATTCTTCAAATAGGAAAGTAAGGTTTCAGATCCCTGACAAGTAAAAAAAAAAAGCTGACAATTGCTGATTTTCCTCCTTCTCCCCCGCCTCCTTTTTTGTACTGTCCGATAGTCTGTGGTAACATTATGCTTACCTAAGAAGCTAAAATCCCCAGAAGTAAGCATCTGAAAATGGGCTCAAATTCAAACGGTGTGTAAGCTTGCATGTGCACACAAGCTGTATGGCTGTACACTCGTATGAGCAATTTTCTTATCATATCTTCATCAGTGAACTCTGTGTACAGAAGACAGAGGGTGGTTTCTCTTCTTCTTTGACTTCCCTTTGGTTAGCTGGGGGAAAAAAAAAATAAAAAAGTATCTCTGACTCATGTTGAAATGTGTTTTGTATGGGTTTACGATGGTTTTTGACTTCCAACCTCAGTTTCCAAGCTAAGCCTGGCTAAAACAAAGGGAGACAGAACAATAGCCTGAACACGAGCGGAGCCTTCAGTCGTGTGCTATCTACCCCTGGAAAGGAGAAGGGGATAAAAGTCTGATTAAAATTTTCCAGTGTATATCAAGTGGAAAGTAGAGCCCAGAAAAGAAACATTCAGACCAAGATTTCTGCAAGAGATTCAACTATTTCTTTTTTTCTCTCCTTTATCCAGTAAGCTGACTTTATTGTCGTTCCAATGCTGAGACCTCAGCCTGTTTCAAACCAATAACTGCAATTGCTTCAGAATCCCTGAGGGTTCACCTTCTAGCTCTTCAGACCTGGATAGAAAAGGCTAATTTTTTGGGTTTGGGTTTTTTTTTTTTTTTTTTTTCAAGGCATTGATTAAATTTGAAGTCTGCAGAGTCACTCTTGAATTTAAAGCCAGCAATTCTGCTGCTACGTATTTGCTGGCAAGGACTGGCACGGGCAGGGAGCACTCCGAGAGAGTAAAACATCCTCACACGGGGCAAATGAGCTAAGGATATTACAGAGGTGCTGCCCTGCGTGGCTGTGGCTACACGTCTGTAGCATGTGAGGTCCATCACCCACTTTCACTAAAACACTTTAAAACTGTAAAAAAACCCAGCACCTCTGAAGAAAGAGGAGGGCTTTGCGGAAATAGAAAGTTATCTTGTGCGAAGCCCCTCTGCGCGGGAGCTCTGGGCAGCGCCGGGTCAGCAGTTTGAGGCCGGCGGTAGCTTGCATAAAGCAAAACTCATAAACAAGCCGGTGAGTCAAACTCATTTCCTTGACTAACAGGAATAGGGTTTCATAAACACAGCAATCACTTTGTGCTCTCCAAACCGACCAAACCGTGTTCGCCAGTACATGCAGCGCAGAAGCGGGGGGGGGGGGGCGGGGGGGGGAGAGGGAAGGGGGGGAAGGCAGCTGTTTCCAGCAGCTCTTTTGGAAAGACGGGTAGAAAAGAGGCTCTTTCAGCAAACGTGATATAGGTTAGACTTTGGGTAACAGTGGTGTCCTTTTATTAGGACTCGTATAACTTGATAACACTGCCTTATTTCTGACCTGCTCTGTGTTGAACGAGTGCATCCTCTCTCAGGTTTCCTCTATGTTATGCTTTATGTCCTTTATTAATGTATTTGTGTAATTAACTTGTGTTTAAAAAAAGATTCAGTGGGCACGACCAACCCAGTTAAGGCGCCAATCTCCGAAAATTCTCTTTCCAGTGAGGCAGCAAGGACCTTCAAGTCCTCTTTACTTCAGTGGAAATTCAGATAGATCAGTAAGGGAGTTAAGACGTCACTAATGCAAGTACTCCACTTTCTAAATTCAGAATGCTGTTGTGCTCTCCGCCTTTTTTTTTTAATTTTATTTTTACCAGCCTCTTAGAAATGTTGTCTTTCAGCTGTTCAAATAGAAAATATATTCTTTATTCAGTTACAACTTTACTCTAAGGTATATATTTTAAAATATACTAGTACACAAAAAGCTGACAACCTCTTTAGTCCTATTCACAAATACTCCGCCCTTGGCCCTCAGTGCAGCTGCAGACCAACCGCACGCCATGAACACACTTCCACGGGTGTTTCGTGCCTGCAGTCTTGGGGGTGGGTGAGGGAACGCAAATAACACGGTGAGGCCCAAAGTCTGGTCCACAGTTGCCTATTGCGGGCGATCGATGTAGCTTCCACGCACCTTTCTTCACATCTCAGGCTGAGGCAGAGTCTGCAGAAAAGTTCCTCCGTTGCTCTGCAGCCTTGAGAGCATCCCTTTTCTTTGCCATCAGTGATCCCGTCTTAAATCTTTCATGGTGTCGGCACTGAACAAGAGTTGAAACATCTCGAGGTACCACCACTCCTTTTTGTATAAGGGGTTGGCAAATAAACCATAAATCATGAAGGTGGGTGATGTCTCCTCGTCTCCCTCACTCACCTTCCTCTTCTTTCTCAAAGAGATTTAGTCTTGCTGGAAGGGCACGACCTCATGCAGGCCCTTTGTTTCTTGTGGAGGCTTCAGCCTGGTGTTCCCCCTTTCTCTGCCATGTGCTGTCACTGCGGCTCCCACCCTTGCCACCACTCCTCCCACCCTTACCACCACTCCTCCCACCCTTGCCACCACTCTGCTCTGTGTGGGCAAAGGGAGGAGGTGGGCACATTCCTTGCCAATGGTTCTTCCCCACCTCCACCGCTGGAGCAGAGTGATGGCGGGGTTCCTCCTCCTCCTCCATTTCAGTGAGCCGGTGGCACGGAGCAGGTCTTGAATTGTCACAGTGCAGTGAAATCTCTCCACCACCCATGATAAATGCCTCTCCCACTACTCTGCGCTCCCACTCTCCAGGCAGTGTTCTTGCTGCCAAGGTTTTGGAGCATGTGCTAGCCTTTAGAAATTAGAGTGGTTGGTTGACACTAATTTTTTCAGCGTAATTAGACACCAGCAGTCTCCAACATTGTCAGCGGGGAATAAAAAGACTTCTGCTAGATTTGTATTATAGTTTACCAAAATGTATACCAAATGGAAACTAGCTAGTGTTTTTCAAAGCGCGCTGTACCATTTTGTCAGAACCCCATGTGACAAAGTCTAACTTATATGCAGTGGGGGGACACATGTTATTATTTCCATGGGATCAACTCATCATGCGCAGTGAGGGCTTCATGCGTTCCTCTGGTTTTCCACTCCCAGCCTCCCTATGTGCCACTTACTACTTGCCCTGAATTCCAGGGACAGAACTCACATTTCTTGCCAAAAGTTTAATCCACATTTTTTGCTTGTTCAATAGCAAGGCTCTCTCTATGTATTTCCTCTCCTCCAGTCCAGGATTTTTATATATTTCTCTATTTCTTTGTGCATCTTTGCCTGTTCCCTCGTGCCATTATGCCTCTGCCCTTTACCACTCTCACGCCTTTCTTTCTCTTTCTCCTCCCCCTCTCTCAGGATGTGACTGCTTTCAGAAGTGCATTAGAAAGTTGACAGAGCTGAAATGGAACAACTTCCTTGGAAAAAAGTCAAAGATTGCTAGAGTTTGAAGTTTTGATGGTCACATTCCAGTAGATTCACGTCTCCACCCTGCTGCGTTTCTGCTTTCCCCAACGACAGCAGTAGAGTTCTGCCCTTTTATTTTCCCTGAAACTTCAGAACTGGCTGAGTACGTGTGACGTTCATAAGCCGTTGTGTAACATCCAAATGGAGCAATATCTTCAAGTTGAGTACAAGACCTTGCAAGCTCCATCAACAATACCAAGAAGTTGACCTGGATGAGACAATTTTTTCAGTTGGGGGTAGATCCTGAAGGCCCGGCAGCATCTCCATCCTTGGGGCACAGGGGGCAGAGTGGGACAGACAGAGAGTCCGTGGGGAGGACAGGCTATTTATGGACAAAAAGCTTTGAACAAGCAAAAAAAAAAAACACAAAACCCCCAAACTCTGAAATTTTGAAAATCAGATGACTTGTGACAAGTTGTTTGTTTTCCAGTTCTGCCTGTGTCAAAGTGAACGCGAAATGTGGAAGTTAAAGTTAACAAAAAAAAAAAAAAAAGGATCGGCTGGCAAACTGCTATGAATATTCTTACAGTACTTTGCTATACTGCAACTATTTCAGCTAGAAAATATAATGGCTGCAATTATTTTGGAAATATGTTTGGCAGAGAAACTTGGAATGGAAACAAAATAAAGTTAATATTCCTTTCGACATAGAGTTATCTGAAGTTGTAGATAAACCCTTATTCCACCTGGTATGTGTAACCCTATGTTATCATCAAGGATAAGTCCGAGAAACATTTACGCTCCTCTGTGGAAGCCGAGAGCTTAAACAATGTGCACCACTGCTGAAAACAGACACACACGGAGATAAAAGTTTAACCTTACGGCCCAAGAGATTTCGTTGGCATCAGGTAGTAAATGCAAGGACTGGAGCAGTAACCGGTGGGGCTGTGGGAGGGAGAAATATTAGAAACTGCTGCTGACAGGCAAGTGGCGAATAAATCTCAGAAACAATAGGAGAAACCCTGATTAGACCTGAAGGAAAAACTTAAAAACCATTGTCAGGGATGTGCTGGTTTAGCTTAACAGGATCAAGCAGAAATGAGTGACACATACTCGCCTATATTAAAGTTAACATATAGATGACTCCTATGTATTCCTTGAGCAAGGATTCATAATGGTGTTGGGAGTGCAACAGGAAAGCTTTGCTGCTAACGGATACGTCCTACAGTAGATATTGAACTCTATTTCAGGCAATGCGGCATTCACATTTACATTAGGCTTTCCACATCTGTTTCATATCCAATTTATGTCAACAGTAATTGAAAGCTGTTACCATCTGGGTTTTGGGTGGGCTACATGGAATGAGTTATCATCAAATAAGCAACTTCTAGTATGAATTAAATATCGCTCTGAGTCCTCTGGTGACTTGTGGGAACTGAGAGGAGAAGCCAAAGAGCCCTGACTTGTACAGAACTTGAAATTAAGGAACCGAATTTTACTGGAAGTAAGAAAAAATGTCACCTTCAGTCTGGATTATGATGGGTTAAGCTATAGGACCTTCTATATGGTGATATTTGATTATTTCACAGAAACTTTGAATAAGCATCCACATGTCCGCATATCTTATACTTCATAAAATCTGTAGTGAATTTTCTTTTTTTTTGTTTGTTTGTTTTCTGTATTTACTGCAAAATCTAATTCAACCCTAACAATTCTACATTTATAAGCAAGAAACTGCAAGACAAATAAAGGAGCTGGAACAGATGTTAAACTCTTCACTCTGGGGAAGCCAGATGTAAACTCACTGTAGGGAACCAAATTCAGTAATTGGACTGCCTAACAAATTTGATACCTAGTGTGTGCTGTGATACGTGCAAGTTATTTCTCTTTACAAAATTGCTTGTTTATCATTGAAACCTCCCTGTTATAAAACAAAGGTATTTCTTGTGATTTTCATGGCTTTTATTCAGGAAAAAAAAAAAAAAACAAAACCAAAACAACCCATAATGTGAATCTTGGGGTAAAAAATCAGTGTTACAGCCTTTGGCTTGTACATCAGATACAGACAGATGAAGAGCTTGTTTGTATAACCCAATCCTACTTTTGGAGAAGTTAATGGGAATTTTTCTACTGGCAAGAATGCAGGAACAGCTGTCAAAGGCAAGAGTTTCGGTATATATGGGAAAAAGTAGCCATGTAGCTCTACCATATTGACTTAAGAGGATGGGATTTGATTTGGGACCTCCAGAGGTCCCTTCCAATCTATCTTATTCAATGTTTCCATGACTGTTTACAGTTCATTACTGGAGAGCTTCTGCTTTGAAGTACCTATTGTGTTAGCGACTCCCTCTAAAATGAGTAAATCCGATGTATGTTTGAGCCTGAGTATATTTTTAATTTTCTGAAAAGATCATAGTTTTAGGACTGGGGAATAACTGCCCAATGTGTTTCTCTTTGGTTGCTTGGTGGAACTGGTAGTTACATAGATGCTTCCGTTTCCTTCTGTTCAAATCTGTCTGTGTCTTCACACCACTCTGTGAAAAAATTCCATGTTTTTGAGAGTCTATCCCTTCTATAGAGACCAACAGACAGCAGGATATTTGATGAAATAGCTGGCAAAAATGTCAAACCTTTAGGAACTAAACCAGAGCATTCAATGACCAAGCAATTGTTGACCAGGCAGCCAAGAAGGCCAACACCATCCTGGCCTGCATCAGGAATAGTGTGGTGAGCCGGACTAAGGAAGTAATCATCCCCCTGTACTCTGCACTGGTGAGGCCTCACCTCGAGTACTGTGTTCAGTTTTGGGCCCCTCACTACAAGAAGGACATTGAGGTGTTGGAGCGTGTCCAGAGAAGGGCTACAAAGCTGGTGAAGGGTCTGGAGGACAAACCTTATGAGGAACGACTGAGGGATCTGGGGTCGTTTAGCCTGGAGAAGAGGAGGCTGAGGGGAGACCTTATCACCCTCTACAACTACCTGAAAGGAGGTTTTAGAGAGATGGGAGCTGACCTCTTCTCCCTGGTGACAAGTGATAGGACAAGAGGAAATGGGTTCAAGTTATGTCAGGGCAGGTTTAGATTGGATATTAGGAAGCATTTTTTCACTGAAAGGGTTATTAAACATTGGAATAAGCTGCCCAGAGAGGTGGTGGATTCACCATCCCTGGAGGTGTTTAAGAAAAGGGTAGATGAGGTGCTTAGGGACATGGTTTAGAAGTGGTGGTGTTTTTATCAGGGTAGGATAATGGTTGGACTTGATGATCTTAAAGGTCCCTTCCAACCTCACTGATTCTATGATTCTATGAATTGTTAATTAATCATAATCTTTGAAGAACCATGTTCTTCTGGAAGGCAGAGCTGTAGTGATGGTTGAGGTCACAACTTCATGACATCATTAGAAAATTTTGGCCTAAGAAGCGGCATCTATAGTTGTAAAGCATTTTTATTTTGTGGGAGCTCAGAGTCTCTTACTTGGGTGTCCAGAAATGTGGTCATTCCCTCTTAGCAGCAACCACTGGAGCTGTGGGTGTTCGTTTGTGTGGGACGGGGGTAGGCACTGTAACCGTGATGTATGTCACGTCTTTCAAACACAGCCATCCTCCCTCCAGCCTCAGCGCTGAGACGGGAACTTTCCTTCACCTGTGAGCACTGTACAACCGTTCACTACTCAGTCATGGGTCCAATGTGCTCTCCGGCTATTTTGGCTTCCAAGTGAATTATGGAAGAATGACAAATAGGAGAAACCTGCTGAGAAAACAGGATGAAAGTGTGATTAATCTCACGCTGTTAGATGGCTAACGTCCCATCTCGCTTTTTTTTGTGTATGTACACAGATTGAGAGCCAAACAAAAACAATAGCTGGTTGTAAATGCCCCTTCCTTCACTCTTCCCCCAGTGCTTGTTGGGTTTATTGTCCTCACTAAGACAGGGGAGGAACGAGTTGAGACTCAGTGGACTTTTACTCTCCTGTTGGTTGGAAATGATAGTACTAGTTGTTTGGATGTTGGAGTTAATATCTCTACCAGGGATAAACACAGGATGAAAGAAAATGGAGAGCAGCTGGCGGAGACTCAACAGACTCCCCCACCCTATCCCTTCAGAGAATATTTTCTTAGGCTTTGTAACTCGGTTCTCAGTAATGTTAAGTTCCATTTAAGAAGGATGTAGAAATACGTAGTATAAATTTTTTGAAGTCAAAGCAAACATTGAAGAACAAATTGTGAAATTTCATTTGGCAGAGGAAGGTTGCATCATTGGCTTTCCTCTCAGCCTCAGGAGGTTTCATAACATCTGAAGACATCATCATGAGTGTGAGAAAGTTGACATTTAAGAAAGACTCTAAGAATGGGAAAAATTATTAACCATTACATGTCAGGGATGTGAAGGGATTGCACCAGTGGTCACAGGCTCTTTAAGGAACACGCACACCTTGAAATATGTGTTCTGACATCCTGCAAAAAGGCATCCCCTGTATGTTCGCCCTATGCTCCCCCATGTAGGGGAGCCCCCGTACGCTCCCACATTTCACGATTCCAGGAGCTTATGCTGCCTGAGCCCTTGCCTGGTGTCCTTGGAGGACTACCCACAAGCAGAAGAGGGAAGATACAGATGACGTAGCATGTGAAATTGGGATCGTTTTCTTCCCAAGTACAAAATGTGTATTTGTCACACTGAATTTCGTCAGCCATTTTGGAACAGGCTGCCCAGGGAGGTGGTGGAGTCTCCATCTCTGGAGACATTCCAAACCCGCCTGGACGCGTCCCTGTGCAACCTGCTCTAAGGTGTCCCTGCTCTGGCAGGGGGGTTGGACTGGATGATCTCCAGAGGTCCCTTACAACCCTATGATTCTATGATTCTATGATGCAGTATCAAGAGAACTTTTCCTGCAGAACTCTATAGTTGGGTTCATTTTGACTCTCCCAAATAGTTTTTGTGTTGTCAGAGGCTGCTGTCATATCATCATTGTTTCTTTTATCTAAATTGCTTATGAATACGTCGAGCAACACAGACCTTGCTGGTACCTTTCTCCTGTCATGAAACATCAGTTTATTCCCTAGATGTAATACCGTTTGCTAATGTTCCTGGTGTAAAATTGACTATTCTATAACACACCCCTTTCTAGTATTTTTTTAAAGTAGGTATGTGTATGTATTTGTATATGTGTATATACATATATGCGTATACGTATGTGTATAGTAATACCTATTTTAGAGAAGTATTTTAATTTTCTTGATTAACGGCTTTATATGTTGCTGCTGTTTGAAAGAAAGAGCAGCAATAACTCCATTATAAAGTCTATACGTCCAGAAAATTATCTGCTAATGCTGATAACTTATAAAAATAAAGACAGTATAGCTTAATTTGGCTGTGAAAATGTATACTTCTGGATTACCAGTACTGTAATGTGAAGCTCGTTTACCTTCCTTTGTGTGATGTTTGGCAGTGGGATGGCATCTTTTTGCCAATGTTTTCTCTTTTATTGTCTTTAGAAAATTCACGCAGGTTGTGAATTATCTTCGAAGCAGACCTGACTGAACGCAGGAACCAGCACATCTTCCTCTCATGGACTGCGATATGTTTTGAAAAGGCTGTTGAATTGAGGTTACACACTGCAAAAGCATTGCGTAATTTTATCTGTAACAAGAAATCAAGGGAGACAAAAATTGACTAGAGCATTAATGTGACTGACGAGCACCTATGCAGATACGCAGCCTTTCATGTGTTTTTCCACCACCCTTTGTTTTTGTTTTTTTTTTTTTACCAATAGAAGTTTTATTTGGGATGAGGAATGCAAAATCAGGAAAACTGGCCCCTTCCCCACAACTTCCAGCCATAAATCTCAAAGGAAAAATAAGGCACTCCTGCACACCTCAGGCCCACAGCAGATGTGCTGCAATTTGACAGTCTCAGACTCACGTTTTTCTCACCGGGCTTTTAGAAATAATTGTCCTTTAACAAGATGAAAGGATCCGTCCAAGATAGTTCTTGTAAAATGCTGCGCTTGTATTGACAGTGCACTTGAAATGACTGTGATCTGACTAAAGCTGCAGTATTTTCATATTTCATACAGATGCTTTCAGCCTTGTTTTAAGACATTGTTACTGAAAAGTGAACTGAGTAACCGAAAGATAACAGAAACCTCCTACATGAGTAACGCATTTAGCCAACTCATTTCTCTGTTCCTACAGGACGCCCTTTACCAAGCATTCTGACTTCTAAAGATTTAAACAAAAGTTACTTTATCTACGTGAATAGCCTAATTGACTGCAGTGTGACTACTTACATACGTTGCGCGAAGGCGTATGTTTACGTGCAGTCAAGGCTGGGGAATGTAAATGGTGTCATGTACGGCCTTGTCCTTTTCATTCATTTACTCATTGGCTTCTGGCAGCGTTGCTCCCAGCTGGATGCCTCCGACACGCAGAGGTTGGGACTCGTCATTTCTTCTGTGGAAGACCACTAGAGAAAACAAAATCGCTGCAGGATGTAGCCTGGTGATTCATTCACTAGATGCTCTCTCTCTCCCTTCTGAGTAACGACTGAATCATAGCAGATGCCGAGGGTGGAAAAGACGGCTTGTCATAAAAAGCTGTGGCTATTTTTAGTGCTGTCCTTACATCCTGGTTGATATTCCCTCTTTATAAGACTTTCTAAGGTATGTCACACCCTCAAACTGCACTAGTAGGGCTGCAGGTACCATTGGCGCGTTTTGCCACTCGTGTCAGCTTCTACAGAAAGGCAATAACTGATTCACGTTAAAGTTTATTTTAACTGAAACGAACTGAACTCTCGAGATTTGCAGATGTATATATAAACCCCTAAAATCAGGAGTGTGTTTTCTAGGAAAGGATGGGTGTCCCCATGATCCTGACCCGGAGATGATAAGGGAATTGTTGTGGAGTATTTCTTCGATGTCTTTCCTTGCTGTATCCAACCCTGATATACTGTTCCAGAGAGAACTGTACCCCTTTATGACATATCCTATGCCATATATAAGATAGATGATATTTGAAAGTTTTTTTGAAAGTTTTTGAAAGTTTTTGAATTTTTGATATTTCCCCTCATTCATATTTTGTACATGTCTTAATGCTGCGAGGGGCTGGGATAGTAATGAAAGTGCGGGATAATGAAGTATGAATTATTTCGTGCTAATATAGGAATAATTGTTCAGCTGAGATAGTTGATGATTGAGGATCTTTAATGGTGCTAGTTGTTGGGTTTTCCTAACATAAGGATGTGCTAGCTAAGATTTAATGAAGTGCAGCTTCAGCCTTTTTATTAGCTGTAGTGTATAGATCAGTAAATAATAAAAATCAGTCTTCCTGGCTTATTTTAGGATTTCTCCATTTCTGTTCATGTATGTCTTTTGGGGATGAATAATGCATTGCTATTGGTTTTTAAGCCCCCCCAAAGATTCCTCACCAGTTCAGCATCTTTGCGAACTAACTACAGTGCATTCCTCAGCACACATGAGTCCGTGCAATGACAACCTGCTATTAGCATCTCAGTTTTACGTATCAGACTTTCTGACACCTTTTTTCCTTGTTGGAGAATTTGGTCTCAAAAGAGCTGTCAGTTTGCCATTGAGTGGCTATCCTTAAACATAAACTGAAGACCTTTTATTTTCTTTTTTTCCCCTGAGCTCCTCTAAATCGTGTTTGTGGATTGTACACCCTAACTCTTTTAAGCATGGAGTAGTGTCTCCGATAACATTTTTAACTAATCCTGCTGGTACCACTGGGGGCAAATGGATTGTCCCAGTACTGGGGGAGCAGGGGGAGAGGAAAGAGGTTCGGTAAACTTACTATCGTTGGGTAAACTTACGATCGGTTGGGTAAACTTACTATCTGGAGCTTTTCACACAGTAATGAGCTGCAGATTACTATATTACCTATTTTTTTCTAAGTTAAAGAAAACTTTCTCCTCCACTTTCACTGTATTGTTTCTACTGTTTTCCTCAATGACCAAATTTTTCCCATTTGCTGAGTAGGACAGAAGTGAGCTGGTTTGTGGTTAATTTACTTCCTTGCTTGTGTATTGGGATAATTAATGGTATAGTTTGTAATCCCGAGAATGGTACTGACTAATTCATTGGGCACTAGTGACGTGTTCATTTAAGTTGCCAGCTTAAGTGGTAGGGCCAAATCCTGATGCCGTGGCTGAGATTTTATTCTGCCCTGTAATTACTCAGTGTCTTCCTGAGGGCTTTTCATGAATAGAGGTGACATGAAAACTGAAAGCGAGTTGTCTGCTCACAAGGTGATGCTGAGGAAAAGAAAGGAAAAAAGTCTGAGGGTTCCTCTCTGTCCCTGTCCCACCGGGTCCTTTCTTCTGCGCTGCATCTTCTCACCTTCAGTGTTCCGTACTCAGCTCCCCAAACTCCTCTTCTTTCCTTACCTTGGGAGCGGATCCAAAATAAATTAATCCTGTTTGCCCCACACCTTTTCTTTGTGCGGCGGTTGGCGTTGATGTCTTTTTGCAAATATATTTACCCCCCCTCCCCTCCCTCCGTATGGCGCAGAATGAGATGGAGGAGAGAGGAAGAGAGCAGCAAAAGCCAACACGCACAACGTCGGGGGCCACGTTGGAGTTGTTGTCAGTGACTGTCCTGGCTTTTTTTTTTGGTTGCTTCACAATTCCGTGGGGGCAGGGGGGTGGGGGGGAAGGGGGATATGAAATTGTGACTCCTACAGAGACTTTTACAAAAATGAATATCTGCTTTTGCATTTAGGTTTCCCTTTAAAAGAAAAATCCTACTGTGGAGGTTGTAAAATAAGCTAAAATTTGTTTACGTAAGAGATAAGGAATTTTATTGCTTGCAAGGTTATTTATGACATAAGCGCAGACAAATAGAAGGATGAAAGGAAAGATAACATTTGTTGTGAGTACCCAAGGGAATATGTTCATGAACAGGGAGTGTAGTAAGTGCCAAACTGATTATTTTCCCCATTTCCCCACCCACAAAGGACTGGAGTTAAAGGATGTCCTGGTTTGAGGAATGGTATGGAATGGAATGGTGTGGAATAAGGGGTGGGATGTCCCAGTTTGAGGTAAAACAGGACCAATTTTGTTCAGTAACTTTGCTCCTTAGCCCGGCCTCTTCTAACTACTGAAATTATCAGCATATTGTGCAGACACTGTTCGCTCTCAGAGTGGTCAGACCCATGTTTATAGCTGATGCCCAGGCATGGTGTGCAGAGAGGCTCCTGCATATACCTACTGCTCTAACCCCCAAGGGCAGCTCACTCTGGTATTTGCCCCGTTGGAGGGTCGGAAGTGGAAAAGCGCAGTGGGGTCCCACCTGCGGGGAGGAGCGGACAGGATGGGTGACCCAAAACTGACCAACAGTGTATTCCATCCCATCTGCCTCATGCTCAGTAAAAAAGCTGAGGGATCAAAGGGTCACAGGCTCTTCCTTCAATGGCCGACGTCTGAGGAGGACTCTGTTTGTCTGCCTGTGATCCCCATCCTGAATGCAGATCCGGAATCCAGTTCCCGTCCGTCACTGAGTCCAGCCTGGGACTGCCCCAGTGCCAGCCGCTGACGTGATTGTCATCTCGGGAGCTTGATATGGTTTTGTATATATTTCATTATTTCTTTTTATTTTATTATTAATATTTCATTAAAGTAGTTTAGTTCCTTCTAAACTCATAAGTCTTCTTTTCCCTCTGCCTCTCTCTTTGGAAAGAGGTGGAGAGCAGCATCTGTCGGTCCCATCTGGGGTGCCCCATAGCCCCAGTGGTCAATTCACCTTAAACCGCAACAGAGGGTCATTAGCATCTGCGGGTATGGCCAGCGTGTGCCACGCTCTATTTTTGTCCACCATCTGAGAAAATTAATGGTAACTGACAGTATCAATTAAATATTTTGGGCAAGTTGCACAGCCTTAATGAGGAACTCATGGTGGAGTAAAACTCTGGATTCTCTTCTCCCAGTTGCATCCCCTGAATTCATACCAGAACACGGTCTTGCTGGGCTGGGAGAGGGCAGCAGCTTGTTGGGAACGTGGAAGTCAAAAAAAAAAAGACTGGTGTGTGCTTGTTGACACTGTGTAGGATGCAAGTTTCTTGGAGAGCAATGAACTAAATGCAATTTTAGGGCTTTTTTTTGTAAGATTTCAAATGTAATTGAGGGTATAGCTGTTGGTTATTCTCTTTTTTGTCCTTTCTATGTGGTTTGAGTTATTTTAGTTTGTTTAACCTTCCATGTGTCAAACTTTTCTCGCAAAACAAGGTGCTTAGAAACTTGCTACAGACAAGACCCCAAGGCTCCCATGGGAATCCCATTGCCTCCTTCCAGGGTCTGGAGCTTTTGTGGAAGAGCCATAAGGCACATGATGAAATCATGCCCGTGGGCACCTCTTGCTTGAGAAAAAGGAATAACCTCCCAATGGGAGTCCCTGGGGCTGGCTTAACTCCACAGCTGCCTCCACCATCGCAGAGATGAACACTTGTCTGGTGAAGCCCGTTGGTTCTCTTCATCCCTTTAGTCTCCTTCCCACCTTTCTTCATTGAACCTGGCTTTAATGGGTGGGAGGGTCAGACCCAATCTTGCAACTGGGGATTGAGAACAGCTCCAGTGGAAATGTATTCCTTATCTAAGAGAGGTTTTGGAAATTATCCTGAGCTTGAAAACAAAATGTCTGCTGCCTACAAAACTAAGACGAGCTTAAAAGTGGACAGGTGGAAGACTGAGAAAACAGTGGTGCGCCACATTGGGTTGTTTCACCATGCGGTGGTGCAGCACGAGGGTTTGAGCCGCTCTTGAAGGAAAAGTGAACTTGGTGCACACCTCCAGATAATGAGTGGTAGGAGTGCTAGGTGGGGCAAAATTCTTCTAACTGAAAATGGAGCTTTTCATAGGTAGGAAGACTTCTCTCAGGAATAATTTCGGCCTCATCCGAAAGAGACGGTGGGTGACCCAGCTCTGGGTAGCTCCAGTGGCGTGGTCCCCTGGTGTTTGTAAATCATCTCACTGAAGGATGCTGATGGCCCATCAATCCAATTCAGAATAAGGATTGATGGAATTTTGCATACTAATTCAAACTCAATCTGTACAGCTGAGGGCTCGGGTTGAAGCTGCCAGATACATCACTTACCAGCACTGAGCACCTCTGCTATTTTATGCCTCCCTCTTATGCAGGGTCAGCTTTAAGGACAGTTGAAAGAGAAAGTTGCCTTAGGTAGCCATAGGTTAGGGAAGTAAACACGAATTATTTACTACTTGCCACTACTTTTAGAGAAAAATCAACATCGGTGAGGAATATAACTGCTGTTGTATTTTATTGGGAAATGAAGTTAACAGCAAAAGGTGACAAAATGTAATTGAGAAAATGAGGCTGTTTCAGCTCCTCTTATTTTCTCATTGCCTTGTCCACCTCTTTCCTTCCGTTACTGCACCTAGCTGACGCTGAATATTTCTCCTGAGCAGCACAATCTCATTGCTACTTGTGTAGAAAATCACACTTTTCTTCTGTCAGTGCTTAGTGGTTCTTGTGTGTGGCATAAAATAAGCAGTACTGCCAACTCCAGCCATTCAAAAAAAATAATAAGAGGATTTTCTTAAAAGGACAGAGTTTAAAATTGATGTGTATGCATGTGTCTAGCATTGTGAATGCCATGTTTCTGACCTCAGAGTTCACTCTGGTTGTGTCTGCAAACCATCCTCAAGAATGCATTAGCCATGCAACAATGCAGCACTCTCCTACGAGGAGAGGCTGAGAGAGTTGGGGCTGTTCAGCCTGGAGAAGAGAAGGCTCTGGGGAGATCTTACTGGGGCCTTCCAGTCCCTAAAGGGGGCCTACAGGAGAGCTGGGGAGGGACTTTTTACTGGGGCATGTAGCGATAGGATGAGGGGGAATGGCTTTAAACTGGAAGAGGGCAGGTTCAGATTGAACATTGGGAAGAAGTTTTTCACTCTGAGGGTGGTGAGGCACTGGCACAGGTTGCCCAGAGAGGTTGTGGAGGCCCCATCCCTGGAGGTGTTCAAGGCCAGGCTGGATGTGGCCTTGGGCAACCTGGTCTGGTGGGAGGTGTCCCTGCCCATGGCAGGGGGTTGGAACTTGATGATCTTCAATTCCCTTCCAACCTAAACCATTCTGTGATTCTTTGATTGATTCTGTGATTTACTTTTTTTTTTCTTTTTTGCTGGAGATTCTCCTGTCGTCAACTGACTTGAGGCACAAGGTTTTTAAAGCTCAGATGTGACTGAAATCAAAAAGCAAAACTTGGAACGGTGTTCTATGCTCTAAGCACAGCATAGCAGTTGAAATTAAAACTTTTATATTTTCCTTTTTTGGGTTTTGGGTTGGTTTTTTTTTTTGTTGCTGTTGTTATAGTTCATTCATTTACTTATTTATTTAAAGTATGGCTAATATGTTGTGTATCTGCCTCACATCATTACATCTAAGACAAAAAAAACCCCTGCCTTCCAGCTTTGAAACGTTTTGTTCCGCTGTATGGGTTTAACAACCCAGCCTGCAGCCCGCGCCGCCCCCCTCCCAACAGCAGCCGCCTCTGGAGCACTGACATATTTGCCTGGCAGAGTGCTGAGAGCTATAGCAACTCAATATTCCTGATTTCTCCTCCAGGCAGTGGGATGAGGGCGCGATGCGTCACTTGCTTCCCACCTGCAACGGGAAGGTAAGTCCATTGCTGATCTTTGAAGGCGCCGAGGATGGGTTGATGAATTCACCGCCTTGTGCTTGGTAGAGGTTCAGCACGAGCAGAGTGAGTACAGTGCCCCGTTGCAATCACGGCTACTTTGTCCTGACGCTTCTCCTTAAAGAAAATAAAATAAAAAAAAAAAGATACAGCCTACGAAAGAGGAGCTTTTGCTTAACGAAAATGACACTGCCAAGGTTGTTCCCTTTCCTGCCAGTGTTTCTGAGAAGTTGCGAGAAGTTCAGTCTTGCGTGCTACCCGGGCGATTGCTATAAACAGCTGCCCTCCATCACCCAGGCGGTGGAGGGATATGTCAGGGCTGACTGAGATGACTCAGAAATAGCCAAGAAAAAAAAAAAGGGGGGGGTGGGGGGGTGGGGAGGCGGGAGAAACCAGGGACTGGTTTACAAAAACATGACTCAGCTCCTGTTAAGCAAGCCCTCTGCTCGAGCACGTCTCCTCAACTCGCTGGACGGCACGTTTGATGGGGTGTTGCGCCTTTCGTTCCCGGCTTGTCCGCTCTGATTTCCTGTTTACAGAGGGTTAGGGACAAAAAAATGGTCAGAATAGCACGAGAGCGGGGCCCGGACTGCAGGGCAGCTCTCCCTCGGCGCAAGTTTTGCGGGAGGTAGCGTTAGAGCTGCCCTTCGCCTTGCCCGAGCCTTTAACAATCAACACGGTAACTCCGTTCAGGCAGCAGTTGTGTGCGCTGGTATGCACACACCAGCTGTCTTCCTGCTCCTACATTCAAATCATTTTCCAAGCCCGAACTCTTCGTAAAAATCAAAAATAGGCACGTGCCATTTACAAGGCCTTTCATTTTTAATGCGCTTTTTTTTTTTTTTTTTCTTCAGTGTACTTCCTTTTTTTCTAAATTTAACCTAACAAACTTATACATTTAGTAACTGCGGCTTTTAAAAGCTTTTCAAGCATGTGGATTGAATCCGCATGAAGAAAATAGAAGTGTGAAAAATGAGGCATTTCAGGTACAGGTTCGTTTTGAGATTTAGGGCAAAAAATTTACCAAATCCATGCCCTACCTTTGGAGAACAGATAGTAAATTAAAGGGACATCTGAATCTGCTGAGTTTACCTCCAAAATCACCTATCATTTCTTTTATACGTACTAAAGAATTTGAAATGGTTAATACCTATAAGAAACTCTGTGACAACAGACTAGTCCGGCAGTTCTGTTTCCAGTGTCTGTCCAAATGACAGGCACATATGTGCAAACAGGGAACAGGGAAATTTCATAAGCAGTCATGTAACCTCAGCTCTAAATCCTGTGCTCTGCCAGATGAGCTTCAATGGACGTTAAAAAAAACAAAAACAAAAAAAAACCAAAAAAAAACCAAAAAAACATGTGGTTATCTAGCAAATAAAGTGTAAAACAAATTTTTTTGTGAGGAAATAAGTTTTAATTTTAAGCCTCTGGAGGGCTGTCTATGATATTCATTAACAGGGGAAGAAGCAAAAGCATTTTAAACATGGAAAGTAAGTTGCTGGTAACTTTTTTGTTTGTTTGCTTGAAAAGCATCTTATTTTTTTAATCTTAACATGGAATCTGTCTTAGATTTTTTTTTTTTTTTTTTCCTGTCAAGTTATTTGATGCAGTCTTTTAGACTAGAATAGCCGGAATGTGTTGCTGATTATAGCAATTGCCTAGTCTTCCTTTACTTAAAAAGAAGCACATGGACTTGGAAAACCATAATGAAGGAAATCATTTGGGTAGCTCTCCCTGGCAAAGAATCCCTTCTCTTCTCTTTACAGAAAGTGCTGCTTGTGTGTTTTATGATTCACTCGCGTGGAGCCTCATTCAAATCCAAAATTATCCGAGGCTTCACTTAACACTTTACAGTCATACTGTAAGATGTGGGAGATGGAAAGTATGTGGAATATATTGCTATTTAAAGTTTCTAAGCCTGCCCGGCTTTGAAAGCCTGAAGACCCTATTGAGATCACAGTGGAAAAAGCATATGAAGGTGGGAAAGTGGTCTTCAAAATACCTAAGATTTTGTTATAAAGACTGTAAAATGAGATCACTAAGCTGGTTTTCAAACGCTAAGTCTCCTCCATACTAAGGCTTTTATGGCATAAGAATTACTCTGGATTCACAAAATGACGTGTGCTTAAATGCTGGACTTAGTCAAAATGAGCAAGGCTAAACTTTTGGTAGACGGTTGACCTAGCATATAGCTGCAGCAGAGAGACTAGATAATGCTATTTAAACTGTATATCTGGCTATAAGGGTTGCTCATAAATCCACTCTTCAAAGACACGGATCACCGGGAGCACATTCAGAGAGCAAATTGGAGGTTTTGCTCTCTATTCCATGTTTATTTGTGCATCTTTATTAAATCCAGCGCTCACTGAACATTCTCCATAATAAAGAAAGGCTTTCTTAAGCAAACATTTTTGTTGAAAAGCAGGTTTCCAATGGATAGCACCAAACGTTGAATAGTTCTTAAAGCTTTGACCCCGAGGACAAATGAAAGGCAAAGATGGGCACTGATATGGTTATATTAAATGGAGGACCAC
This sequence comes from Vanellus vanellus, assembly GCF_965231255.1. Classification (NCBI taxonomy): domain Eukaryota; kingdom Metazoa; phylum Chordata; class Aves; order Charadriiformes; family Charadriidae; genus Vanellus; species Vanellus vanellus. The sequence continues at coordinate 3,407,903 of NC_138908.1, read as the reverse complement.
AACTGTCATTTATATTAGGTCAAAAAGGTGGGGTTACATTAGGTTATAAGGGTTAACCATAGTTAGCCTTTCCTTGCGCAGTTGCTAGGAGTTATTAGGGTAGGCACCTCATGACTCAGAATGTCTCTCACAGTCATGGCTACTACGCACCTTGTTCATGGCTCTGGAGAGAAAGGCGGCAAAATATTGTGTTACAAACCTAACAGTGTCATTGTAAGCTGTAAGATCTAGTTGATGTCATTTCACAGAATCACAGCATCCCAGACTGGTGGGGGTGGCAGGGCCCTCTGGAGCTCCCCCAGTCCCACCCCCCGCCAGAGCAGGGGCACCTCCAGCAGTGGCACAGGACATGTCCGGGCGGGTTTGGAATGGCTCCAGAGGGGGAGACTCCCCCCCTCTCTGGGCAGCTGTGCCAGTGCTCTGCCACCCTCAAGGTAAAGAAGTTCCTCCTCCTGTTTAGGTGGAACTTCCTATGGTCAAGTTTGTGCCCATTACCTCTTGTCCTATCACTGGGCACCGCTGAACAAAGACTGTTCCCATCCCCCCGGCACCCTCCCTTGAAGGATTTATAAGCATTGATAAGATCCCCCCTCAGTCTTCTCTTCTCCAGACTAAAAAGCCCCAAGTCCCTCAGCCTTTCCTCATCAGAAAGATGCTCCAGTTCCCTAAGCAAATTCGTAGCCTTTTGCTGGACCCTGTCCAGCAGTTCCCTGTCCTTCTTGAACTGGGGAGCCCAGAACTGGACACAGTACTCCAGATGTGGCCTCACCAGGGCAGAGCAGAGGGGGAGGATGACCTCCCTCGAGGTTGTTTGGTCTATGGCCACTCTTTTAGGTAACTCAACAGATATTCACAGCACTTTGAGAGACTCGGTTTCGTGAACACGGGGCATGCAGGACACTTGGACGTTCCTTCCTTTGGCACACCTTTGGGCAGCCTCTCGCGTAGAGAGAGTGAGCCAGTGCACAGCACCATCAGAGGGACACCGGTAAATGTAATTTCAGATAATGGGTTTTCGAAGCGGCGATCCTCCACGCTGCCCAGGGCTTAGCTGCATTAAACAACATACTTTTCTTTATCCAAGTGCTCTGCCAAGAGCGGTGGACACCACTGCTGCCCTTCCAGAGTGACGGGACAAATAACTCGCTGGTGAGAGCACCGTTTGCTTTAGAGAGCGACGGAAATCAGAGCAGTGTCTATTAGGAGACGATCAGAAAAGTCAGCACAGGTTGGCTGGCGAGACTTCCAGCCTTCTGAAACACACAGTGACTTAAGTCAAAAATCTGCAATGATGTAGTATATTTCCCAGTAATGGTTGAGGGTTTTTTTGCTATTAAAAAAAAAACACAAAACCCTCCTAATGTTACCTGATACGTTACCAATGAAGTATAAAACTTCCTCTGAACCTGGCATAGCGTCTGCCCACTGAATCCACGCACCTGATTACACCACCAGCGTGCCATCAGCCCAAGAGATGGAAGACCTGCTGTGACACCGGACGTGCGTTGGGTGCACCGTGCTGGAGCCGCGAAGCTGGCAAGTCCGGTGGAGCGTTCTGCAGTTTTCGTTGCAGAATTCTCAGGTTTGGGCCAGAGAAACCATGAGATGAAACACAAGAATGCATCCAGTAAATTTGCCTTGAGTGAGTTGCACGAGCTAGAATGTGTCTCTTAATTTTACAGTATGCCCACACTGAAGGATGCTGAGATCCTTTCAGTTCAGAAGTAACAGTTTAAATTTCATTACCTTTGTGCACACACAACCTTAAACCATTTCCTTGTCATTCTATGGAGGGGATGTTTTGGGGGCTGATGCCACATTTTTGATTGATTGTTCTTTGTCATTTGAGAGAGCAGTCCCCTCTTAGAACCTTTTGTTAAAAAAAAAAAAAAAAAAAGAAGTTTTTGAAGTATTGTGCCCGGTTCTGGGCTCCCCGGGTCAAGAAGGACAGGAACTGCTGGAGAGGGTGCAGCACTGGGCTACCAAGATGATTAGGGGACTGGAACACCTCTCTTCTGAAGAAAGACTGAGGGAATTGGGTCTCTTTAGTCTGGAAAAAAGACGCTTGAGGGGGGACCTGATCCATGCTTATAAATACTTAAAGGGTGGGTGCCAGGAGGATGGGGCCAGGCTCTTTTCGGTGGTGCCCAGTGACAGGACAAGAGGTAACGGGCACAAACTTGAGTATAGGAAGTTCCACCTAAACATGAGGAGGAACTTCTTTACCTTGAGGGTGGCAGAGCACTGGAACAGGCTGCCCAGGGAGGTGGTGAAGTCTCCATCTCTGGAGACATTCCAAAGCCACCTGGACGCGTTCCTGTGCAACCTGCTCTAAGGTGTCCCTATTCTGGCAGGGGGGTTGGACTAGATGATCTCCAGAGGTCCCTTCCAACCCTATGATTCTATGATTCTATGATTTTTCCTTTAAATAAAAAAGCTGCCTGAAATAACATCTCTGATTAAAAAACTCGGTATTTATGCTTCTCTGTGTCCTACTCACTAGCTTACGGGTTGAAAGCCACCAGCAGAATGTCATCATTGCCAGATTCTGCATCTGGATCTTTGATTTATTTGACAGACACGCAACATCCAAAATATCTAGGCGTATCGCCAGTGACTGTTTAGATGTTGGTGCCGGGGAACACACGATGTTCTTCACAGATCAGCGTCCAGTCATTCCCCCAGAACTGCCTTTTTCTGGTTGTTTTGGTTTGTGTTGATCCTGTGTGCTTTGAGTGAAGTTTTGTCAGTTTTCTTCTGCAGAAATAAAGATGGTTGGGGAAGCTGAAAATTTCTTTTTCTGCAGGTTTAGCAATAAAGTAGACACAAATCAGAGCTAGAGGAAACTGAGTTAAAGAGCCAAAAGTAAATCAAGTCAGTGAACTACAAGGAAATCAATGGAATGGAAGAAATTTTAGCTTTTTAACGCTGTAAACAAAGCCAGTGAGCCACAAATCCTGCTTTCGATGATCATTTTTGCCCTTTCTATGTACTGTTTATGGAATATGAGCCCCTCCCCAAAGAAAGAAAGAAAGAAAAAAAAAAGGTAGCTATATGCACCATCATGCAGAAGCAATACATGCACTCATAATTGTGCAGAACTGGGCTTGTCATAATCCATATAAGCACACAAGATGTGAAAAGGCTGAGCCTATTATTTCTGTTTCTTTAATAAGACCCGTCGCTTACACCCTATTTATTTAAATAATCACAACCATCTTCTTCCCCCACCCTTGCTTTCTCCTTTTGGAGAGAAGGAACTCCTAGAAATAACTGCTGTCAGCTGTGAATTCTGGAGAAGCGGCCAAGAATATGAAGCCCATGCAAGCGTGGACAGACCTGACCCTCCCGGGGAACGCGGTGACTCGGTCCCTTTCCCCCACCCCGGACGGGGAGGGTCGGGCTGGTGTCGGCAGCACCTTTTACAGAAGTCGCAGGGCGAGCCAAGGGACTGATTTTCGTCTGCAGCTGCTCCTGAGGGTCAGCCGGCCCCCGGCGAGGACGAGGAGGGTGTGCTTTCGCCGTCCCCGCTTCCAGGGGACGGTGCCTGGAGCACGCTGAGAAGACAGCCGGTTCCCATGGCCGCCCCCCGCCCCCCTCCCCCAGCCCCATTAGCGCGGGTGCCCATCTCTGCGCCGCCGGGGACGGGGTGTTCTGTGCTAGCCCACCACTTGCCCACCGCCGTGAGCGTCAGCCCCGGAGCGGCCCCCGCGGGCTCCCTGTGTCGCGTTCCACATTGCGGAGTGAGGTGGGGCTCAGCGGAAGGCAAAAAGAGGTGGTACCCGTTGCCTCTGAGCTAATTAAGTAGACGGCACCGTGACGAGGCACCTCGCTACGTGGCACGGGCTGTGTCCCGGGCACACACTGCTGCCACTGATGAATCCCAGCAGCTTTTATTCTTCAACAAGCTACATCGCTCTTTGTTTTTGTTTTTTTTTTTCTTTTGGTTTGGGGGTTTTTTTTGGTTTTTTTTTTTTTTTTTTGTTCACTCTTCGTCTTTTTGTAACGACTTTAGCCCTAAGGCTTCTTGGTGGCCTGGGTTAAAATTTACGAATGTGAAACTTTTTAAAGGTCACCAGGGCGCTTGCTCCTCCTGTCAACAACTCGCCTTGCACAAGGGCTGGAGAAAAGCACTTGGTTCGGTTCCTGGGTACAATTCAGAGCACCCTGGAATAATCCTATAACAGCGTTTTGAAACCCCTTATTAAAACTGTCACCATATTTAGAAAGATCTATGGGCTGCAGAAACAGAACATCTTCTTATAAGGTTGGAAAACACAACAGTGCGTCCAAGTCCACAATGTCCTCGCCTGAACTTGCAAGATCTCTGTTTTGTGTAACCAGTCAACAGGCGTCTGAATCACAGGAACCAATGCTGCTCCTCATCATCAGCCTGATGGGCCCATGTGGGCCCATCTGGGGGGTACGAGCCCACCTTACCCCCGCGGACTCACCCGGGAGGTGGACACCATGCAGCGTGATGGGCAACTCGGTCCACCAGAGGTTCCTGGAGGGGCTCTCCCTGCGTTCGGCAATGGGCTTCCCTTGTTGCGGTGCACTTATAAAACTGCAGGTTGCACCACCACCGGGCTGAAGACGTGGGTGAAATGTCTGGCTTCTCTCTTGGTAGCCACTGGGACGCCCTGGGCAGAGGGGTCGGCCGCCAGTGCAAAATTTGGGTTTCTTCCTTCTCCTTGCGCTGCCTTTCACTTCTAATAACCGCGACTTCTCTTCTTCCCCGTTGGGTCTGCCCAGCAACGAGACAAGGAGGACGAAATGACTCTTCTTGGGAGCTTTTTGTATTTATCAGCCCCTTGCGAAGAGACTAAGGTTGAGCAGAGCGGAGCTGGCCCTTCGCAGCAGCGAATAGATGGAAGCACCATCTCAACCCGGAGCACGGTCTCCAGTGTGTCTGCTCTTGTTTCTTCTGGTGGTGCCAGAAACTTGGTTAGATTAGGGCACGCAGCATCATGGAAAGGTACCAAATATACGCCAAAGAAATGAAGGCGTTTTAAAAATACTACTTTCTAATTGGCAAGCAAAAAGGATTAGCAAGACGGGTAGGGTAACGTGGCCTTCATTAGAACAGAGTTTCCATATGTTGGCTGCAAGAAAATGGTGTTTATCGGCCATTTAAAGCTTAATTTGGATTTTTTTGGGGGGTGGAGGGGCGATGGTGAGACAGCGGTAAGGATGTGTTATCTCACGGGTAAACCAGCTACAAGTTCATGGTGGTGTACTCCAGTATTAGTTGTTCCTGTGTTCGCTTTTAACCTGTGGCCAAATCACCTTCAAGATAAGCCAATTTGCCTTCATTGTGAGATACTTCGGGGCTAAACGGCGCTGAAATACCTCGAAATAGTTCCCATATTGCAACCGCCTCTTTACTAGGTCATACCATGGATTAAAAGTAAGTTTTATACTAGGAGTTCACAAGTCGTCTATCCAGTCGCTACTCCTGGTGTTTTTTTTCAATAGAAAAGATGGTTTGGGGGAGAAAATGTGTAGTGGCTTATCAAGCATTCTGGGAAGGCATTTCAGGTCAAACAGGTAGAAGAAAGGGATTTTCTGTGAGGAAATCCAGCTTTGTATGAGGCTTTATTGGTAGCATGGGATATAAGAGCAAACACAGGCACAAAAAGCAGCAGGATGTTTTGAAGCGTTAAAAAGTTTGAATAAAATACAGGAAAGGGGAAAGCAGCGGAGGGGTGAAGAGAAGATTGTGACCTCCTTTGAATTACTTTGAATTATAAGGGGAGAAAAAGGGGGGGAGGGGGATCAGAAAGAAAAGCGAGCGCAGTCTTGAAAGTTAATTTAAACTACATCGACGCACTTCTGCGCAGGCCGGGAGTCGTCTTCTTCGTTTGTTTTGTTTGGGAGGATGGCTTTATGTGGTGCAGATGATGAATCGCTTGATTGCTCTAGAGGTGCGCACCTCTGCCGCAGTAAGTGGTGTTTGAAGCCCTAAAAAAATAACGGGCAGCAGTAAAACTGTCTTTCCTGCCTCGGCCTGTTAAAGGATAGGTAAGAGGGACCGTTTAGTTTAATTTATGGGAGGTAATTAAATAGCTCTAAAAAACCGACGCAGGTTTCTCTTTCTTTCTACCACGTATTTCATGCTGAAATAACTTTTGAAGCCGGCGCTGACGAGGTGATGGTGACCTATTCTCTGAGCAGCCCCAACCGGGAGGAAAGGGGCTGCTTACCGGAGAAATGTACCCGTGTCGGCAGACTTCAACTGATTTGGGGTAGGCCCCCAAACGCGCGCCTAAATAGTGAAAAAAAACAACAATTTCTTAATCAGAAGTCATTACCCAATGAGTACTCTGCACCTTTTACTGAGCTACCGAACCACGAGGGATTTATTAAATTCTGTTCCTTAGCTGATGGCCGACCACGACAGATTTGCCGTGAGTGTTGCCGTGAACATCTCAAGAGCGAATTTTCGCTTTGATTCCGGGCAGCCCGAAGACAGCAAGGCCTTGCTTAGATCTGGGCAACTGCCTTAATTTTCAGATAAAAATAAATAATGTTGGGGTTTGCAATGATTTTTTCCCCCCCCTCCTCCTATGTTCCCTCCAGGTTTTCAGCTGAAAACTTGTTTAAAAGTCTCGTGTCTCCTTTGGGAAAGACTGAATGTCATCACACTCAACAGTTCATTTTAGAAATAACGTTTATTAAGCTATTAAACAGCCAACAGGTCGTGTTCTCCCCATCCCCAAGCATTTGGTGGAGAGTTGGCGAGTCAAAGGCACGCTCCATCCTGGTGTCCCTTGGGGGCGATGCGCAGGGGGACCACCATGCCCTTGGTCATTCCCTCTGGTGTCCCCCGTGGCAAAGCCCTGCGGGGAGCTGCTGGTGGCAGGTGGGACACACCACCTTAGAGAGACGTGTGTTTTTCTTGTGTAAGACGTCAGTCTCCACTGCTGGAGCGGCACAGAACTAATATCAGTTACTGGATGCGCTGCTTTTTGGTTGTTTTTTCTTGTTTTGGTTTGTTTTGTTTTTTTTTTTCTTTTTTTTTTAAATTGTATATTCCTACCTCCCTAAAAATACCTCTCTTGAATGACTTTTATGTTAACGCTCTCACCTTCTCTTTTCTAGGTCATCACCTTCCATCCGAATACGACAAACATTTGTTACAGCGAGGTGCCTGAAGCCAACTCAAAACGCAGTGTCCTTCTGGACTCTGAACCTTCCCCATTCTGCGCTGGATTAGATGGAAGGTACACTGGTCCACTCGGATTTCGTGGCAGCACCTGGCCTCTTACTCAGAAGCTACCGCTCTGTCCTAATGTCCACTAGGTCAGGAGATAGGGAGATCCAGCTCTAAAAATAGCATGCTGTAGCTAGGTGGGGAAGTTCCAGGAGTGAATGATTGCTGGGAGAAGAAATAGGTTACTTTTCTCCTACTTCCAGGACATGGTCTGGTGGGCAGGTGGAACGTGCCTGACAACGTGCCTTTGCACGTGGCTTTCACTAAAAAAACCCAAAATCTAGGAGCTGAAATCCACAGTTACAGTCACGCAGAGCAACTCCTGGTACCTTGCCAAGTCTCTGTGGACCTCTGAGGGGGGGCTCTGCTCAACATCCATGACTTTTTACAAGGGCATGTGGTGATAGGACGAGGGGGAATGGCTTCAAACTGGGAGAAGGGAGATTTAGATTAGATATCAGGAAGAAATTCTTTGCTGTGAGGGCGGTGAGCCCCTGGTGCAGGTTGCCCCGAGAAGCTGTGGCTGCCCCATCCCTGGAGGTGTTCAAGGCCAGGTTGGACGTGGCCTTGGGCAACCTGGGCTGGGGGGAGGTGTCCCTGCCCAGGGCAGGGGGTTGGAACAAGATGGTCTTGAAGGACCCTTCCAACTCTAACCATCCTATGATTCTATAACTCTGGACTCCACGTCCCTAGGAGTGGTTGTCCTCCTGCAGCACTAGCCTCCTGAAAATCCACGTTGGGTGCTGGACTCTCTGTAGCATTGCCCGTAGCTGTGTACCTCAAGTCACAGGAGTTGGCTCAAATCAGCAGCATTCATCGGGGCGAAGAGGTTTCCATGTGGAAAGCCGCTGTTGGGTGCATGCCCGGCTTCACACCCTGCTTCTGCAGACCCTCCTTCTCTCCTGCAGCCCGACTTCGTGCCCGTGGCCATGCAGTGGAAAGCCATGGTGGTGGCTGGGGTTTATGGTGAGTTTGGGGTTTGTTTCTGTAAAACACAAAAAGGCTTAAAAATAGGAAAGGGTTAAAAAGTGCTAGACACCGGTTTTGGCTAGATAATTGCCAGAAAATGTGCTGATCAGTTTTGTGACATCGCCTCGCATCTCTCAGGAGCTCCAGCGGTCAAGCGTTGTAACTTGCCGCCCTTCTGTGCGTTTTTAGGGACAGCTGGTGCGGAAGAGCCGTGGGTTTTACATCCCGCTGCAGCAGATCTCTACCTGTGCACAGGTATTTAAATATGCAGAAAAAAAAGAAACGTTTGCCCTTAAAAAAAGAAAACCAGATGTCAAAGAATAAAACTTTGATAATTCCCAGCTTTGTAATAATGTTGACGGTAAAGCTAAGCTTAAATTGTTAAGTAGAGGCGATGGTCTGAAAAATGTGAGATTTCAATAAAACTTTGCACAAAACTGCTTAGAAGCGCATGTGCCTTAAATGACGCTGATGCCACTTTAAATTGTAACACTCCCCCATCGCATTGGAGACTTGGTTACTATGAAGGACTGTGCCAGCATCAGAAAAAATTGTAATTGTCACCAGCTATGAAGGAGTTCCAAGCAGATGAACAAAATGAAAGGTAATCCTTTACTTTTCTTGTTGGTTTGAACCGGACCTCGGGCAGAAGACTGTGTTATTAATAGGATGAAAAAAAAACCACTGGAAAGTCAGCTTGTTTGCAGTTACGAACTCAGAATTAAGCCGAAATGATGTTTCAGAGAGGGAGGTCCTGCATTACGTACGGAGATCGTGTGGGATGTCCACGTTGGCATCTGAGGGCACAGCCCTATGGGAACGTGGTGGTCCCCAGGACCCCCAACCGCCAGGGGAGAGGAATGGGGCACACTGTCCGCCCGAGCGCCTGGCAGCTGGCCTGCTGAACCTCCCCTTGAGGTCAAACGACATGTTGACACCGAAGGATGACGGCAATCCCGTTCTGTCAGAGGTTCAGCTGTGCGCGGTATGCGGAAACGAGATGCCGCGGGCAGGGCCTCGCTGCCGGCACGCCGGGGAACTTTACCAACACCTCGCAGAGCTCCACCACGCGGGGCAGACCGCAGGTGGGCATCTTCCAACGCACCTCGGTCACACTGGGACCTTCCAAGGCAACAGTAAAGGGCCCCTTCTCCACCCCATGGCCCCAAACCCTGTTTTCCAAGTCCTAGCTGCAAACCAGACCTTTGAAGTCATTCCCCTTCCCCAATTTCCTCCCAACCCCACCAAAACACGCACCGCCCCCTTCCCTGCCCTGCAGCTGCCTGCCATGGAAAGGAGTGGACATCTGGAAGTAGGGTCACCACCACTGGGGTGGGACGCGAGTGGAGCATGCTGGAAAGGCACGCGCATCCTGACAGGCACCAGCACTTTCCGAGGCAGGAAACCATGGGTTCCTGTTGGGCACCTGGCCCCAAGAGGTCACCTGCGGAAAGAAAAGGGGCCGAGAGGTGCCGAAACTGGAGTTTGGTGGTACTTGGTGGTAAATGTCTGGAAACAGCTTTTCCCTATATAATTTGAGACAGGTAGCGTATGTTTTCCTATAGGAAATCTTTACATTACATGATCCTTGCAGTTATTATTTTATACATAGACATATCCTGAATGAAATATTTAGGTCGTGTATAAAGAGTTATGACCTACACTGAAAACATTTAAAAGCCTTTTCTTTTTTTTTTAGAAAAAAAAAAAGAAGTTTATTTTCCACAAGGAAGAGCAATAGGAAAAATTAAATTGTTTTCCACATATTGTTTTCTTGAAACAGAGTCTACAAGGACATATTCAGCACCGAAACTAAAAACAAAAAAAAAGAAAAAGTACAAACAGCCATAGAATATAATCTATAAAGCAAACATTTAATATTGCACTTTGTTTCTCTAATGTTTGGATTTTACTTACTTTTTCCTAATTCAGGTCAGAATTCTATATCAAATACTGGGCTACAACTGTGAACCTCATGTTTTTTAACGCTGAGAATTGACCAATACTTGTGGAAGAGTAATGCCTCTGAACAACTTACAACGCAATTGAAACTGAAAGTCTTTATTTGGTAAGTTTGTAGAATTTTTCACTCTAATCACAAACGCTGTGATCCCACATCAATTACTACAATATTGGTCAATCCTGCTTCATATGCAGTTTTCCATTATATTGTGATAAGTACTTTAATGCTATGTATATCAGCAATTGTTCCCTAGTCTGTTGAAAGTAATAAAAAAGGAAAAAAAAGTAAAACCACCAAATGCCCTTTTATGCCAACGATCCCATCAGCTTTTCAAATTGTCTGGTTGGAGAGAGTAGAGGGAAGGGACATCCACAAAATTGGCCTAATAAGGTAAGACATCACCCCATTTCCTTCTCATCCAATATTCTTGCTGAAAGCCCAAGCCTTTTAACTGAATCACTTAAAACGCGACTCATTTTATCACCCTGTTGTCATTTCTGAAACATGAATTATCATTCATGTTCTCATGAAGGCCACTTATGGAAAAGCCTATTTTGTCGCATTTATGAAGCCTTAAAAACAAGGCAGAGTTTTTTTAAGAAGGAGCACCATGGCACAAACACCAGCCTCCCCTCTCCCGCTCCCTTCTGAGCTGTTTTATTGCACGAGGATAGATACTCGACAGGTTACACCTAAGCTTGCTTAAGTTGTCAACATCAGAAGCGTGTCCCTTTGTCAATGGTCTGCGTGTCACCCCATTTCTGAAAAAGGGAAGTTGACTTTTGTTGCAAAGCTGTAGCATTTAAGTGCTGGTATTTGTGTTAGCGCATCCAGCGGCTCCATTCCACTCTTTTCTTCCTCGGGGCACACTCAAGGGCAGAGTGCTCTTTCCATGTAATTTCTTGCGTTCTGAACAAATGCATGGTAGAATTCACTGTCGTGATTGTTTTAAAGCTCTTGAGAGTACCACAGAAGATGCAGTCATCAAAGCAACTCTAGCCGACTGATATCCCAGTAGGGCTGGTAACACCGATCTTGCCCAGTTTAATTATACCTCTAGTCTTACTAATTTTACAGTATCATAAACCCTGAAGATAATACAAAGTGCATAAACTGAGCTCTTAGCATAGTCCAAGCTTTTCCTACTTTCTACTAGAGACTCATTACATATAGAATTTTCGGGGATTAGGTAACTATATATAAAAATAAATTTACTTTCCCTTCCCATCCCTACTACTTGAGATATTGACCTGTCTATGACTCCTAGACAGTGTATGACTATTTCCTTTTAAAATGCTTTTGAGGCTGAGCTGGTGTCTGCTGGTGCTGCTTTTGTTTGTGCCTTTTTTTTTTTTTTTTAAAGCTTCACAACTTGAACATAGAATCAGACCATGGGCAAACTTTTTTTTTTTTTTTATAATGTCAAAAGTGAAATGAGAATGAGGGTGGGTTTCGTAACTTTTGTGTATGTCCCTATTCCAGATCTCCCTCTCAAATAAAGAATAAAAACAAAACACAAACACAAAACAAAAAAAAGAAGTAACTCAACAGTGCAACATAATGAAACAAATAGCATTCCAACAGTTTGGCAAGTGATGAGTTCACCTGAGATTAAGTGATTTTTTAGGCAGTCTGTAACAAAATGCTGCTTTGCAATAATAGTAGAAAGGCAACAAATTCTTAAAAGAAATCAAGAAAGTATACAATCTTGATGAAGTCTATTAGTTTCTATTAACTCTCCACCCCCCACCTTATCCCCACATCTGTTGCTTATCTACTACAGTAGGCTGCAAAACATACAGCAAGAAGGATTGGCTTGAAGGCATTTGATGTTTGTAAATAAATCCACAACAGGATCCAAGCTGAAGAGGTGATACATGATCAGCCTACTAGGACAATTCTGAGCATGTGCATATGCAGGTAAAGTCCAGGCTACATTAAATTAAAAAAAGGAAAGTCAGTGCATTTGTCAAAGTCTGTTGTTGCTGCTGTTTTTTTTTTTTTTTTGTCAAAGCTTTCTTTTGCTCCTTATTGTGCGGACCACAAACAAATAAGAGGGGGGTAACAACAGTCCAGCATAAATGAGAAAAAGCTGTAGTGACACTGAACCGCACAACATAAGCAATGAGCATGTGCAAATTTCCAAATCATAAGAGGAAGCCATCCCTCTCTTACAATGTGGTTTGAGTGTTTTGACACACATGACTGTAGGTTAGTAAGGCTGCTCCTAGTATGTGCCAGTATTTAAGGGGGGAAAGGGGAAAAAAAGCTCAGGTCTTCAAGCATGTGGAGCAGTCCTACAATGTTACCATAGGCTTCAAAGCGTGATCACAGGTTGTTTTCATTTATTCACCATACAGACAAGAGCAAAACCACTTCGCTTGAAAGTGTGTCTCCACTACAACTCCTCGACCTTCAACACGGCAGGTGTGATTCAGAACCCAAGTCAAGTCAGCTTTTTATGGGTTCCTTCAACGAGAGGGGCAAGATGGTCTGTCATCTGTGGGCTGATCTGGGTTTGGATCAATCTAACCGAAACAGGAAATAAAAAGACAAAGAGACAACCTTTAGAGTCGATTGCTAGAAATAAACCAATCCAAACCACACCAAAACTGACAAGTTTACAACAATCATAGTGATAAACAGCAATCCCAAGACAAAGGTTATTCAAGTAACTGAAAAACCTCTAGGCAATTAGATAAAACTTCGAATGAAAAATTAGTAACCAAGTATAATGGAAAATTTTGAAACTACAGTTTGATGGTAATTTAAGGATAAGCACAAAGAACTGAAAAAAAAAAAAACAACCTTAAAAACTCTGCTTCAATAGCACAGAAATCTTTTGAATTGTTTACTGTAAACTAAAAAGACAACTTGACTTATCACTAAAAATGTAACTTGGAAATATTTAATTGATTTCAGAAGATGTTTTGCTTCAAAAAACACATTATCAGTAAAGAGTCATTCTACTTTTAATTTACAAGTAATTAATCCTCAAACACCCCATAAACTGTCTTAGAAGGTAAAGTGTGGAACAGATGAACTCTTCTTTCTTTCTACAACAGGAAGAAGAGGAACAACCTAACTTTGGTCTTAAAAACTGTATAGTAAGAACAGTTAAGGCATACAGTATGCAGTTTAGCCAACGTTTTGATCGGTTAAATTTTATACAACCATTTTTTGAGGACACAAAAGGCTTCTTTCTAAATCCTTAAGCACCTAAAACTAAAAGGGCTTAAAAGTTGTACTCTAGGGCTAAGCTGTAGGAGAGTTCTCTGAGAAGTCTCCAGCACAAAAAAAAACAAAACAAAAAACCATGCGGCTCTAATAACATATCTGTTTTAGGAGGAGAAATCAAGAAAAAAAAAAAAATCAACAGTAGATGAATTCAGGCAAGATTTAGCCAAAACAGTTTATTTTACTTTACTAAACCACAACAGTCCTACAACACTACTTTTTCCTGAAAAAATAGTAACATCAAAAGCTTTTGAACTTATGTCACAGTCATTGAGTGGCTTTCACAGCACTAAAAGTGCAGCCAGCAATGTTGAGGACCTGTGTGTTTACAGAAACTTAAGTGAGAAAGAATACCTTTGAAACTTCTCTACCTGGAACTTCTGAAAGCTCTACAGACACAAGCAAAAATGCACAATAGTTTTAAAGTAGAGCTGAAAAACATCAGCGTGTTGTGGATCTATAGGCCCAAAACGTTGGTGTTAACCAACGCAATGTATTATACACGTACTGCAAGGTTTTAATGCAGTTGCTAATAGGGTACACAACAGTCAAATTTCTACAAAGCATTACAATTGTGAGAAATACTGAAACCTCTTGACGAAATTCACCTGCACTTTGCTAAAACTAAGTCCCATTATCCCCTGTTCATCATTTTAATGATTTCTCCTGATTTCAGGAAGGAGAAAACAACTTCTGTCATCTATTCCACAAGAAAATTCAGGAAAAAAAAAAACCCACAGTGAATTAATCATCACACTGTCCAAGCTACCTACTTCTGAATACAGGGGTGGAGGCAGAAAACGGAACTCCTGGATGTATGCAAACAATGGTCCTGGAAGCGCTCTCTCAAAGTCATCACAAGCACCCATGGGTGCAAGGCTGGACTGTCTTTGCTCCTCCGTGACCACTTCTGCATAGCTAGGAGGTGCTGCAGGGAAAAGGCACACGCAGTTCGAACAACAAGTTCTTATGCATGTCAAAATACATAACACAAATATTAAACTTTTATCATTGTAAAATGCACCAGCAGGTAGGTAAATTACTTCAGTGACTTTTTAACAGTTGTTGAACATGAAAAGGAAGGTAGGCTATTTTGTTTTAAGATTATGCTCAAATCCAAAGGCAGACAGACCACTTATTGTGGCTTAATTATCCCCTCAAAATTTAAAGCATACTCAGAGTACTGCATTTCTGTACAGACAGGAATGATAGAACATACTGCATCCCTCTAGACTCCACACAACTGAGTCTGGGATTTGTATATAAAAAAAAGGTATGTTTATTAGGTATGTGAAGACAGACGGATGGAGATACAGATTTTTTCCTCCCATGGCAAAAGAGGTTTCCCCTTGACATGAACTACATTATCTTTTCACAGAGCTTTAGCTACTAAGGCCAGTAAAGGACACCATAAATGGCTATTTATCCAGGTTACAATGCCTTGTAACCAAGGATGCAATTTGGATACTGGAGGCAGAATTAATTCTGCACAGGTACAATGGCATCCTGTGCTTCCGCTTGTAGTGGCTTTCAAGCAGCTAGTTTTCACTGCTTGTCCTTGAGAGAAGGCAGCAAGGGATGGAACTCTGTTCTTCCACAGAGGACAAGGAGGTGGCAAGGAAACATTCACGAGGGATTTCCGGTGGGCTTTATTATGAAGGATGAAACTTGGGTCCGTTTGCACCACAGCAACGAATAAAATGGACAAATCAAAACAGACTAGCAAACTGACTGGGATTCATATTGTCAAGTTACCTTCTGGTCTTTCAGGCAGTGTCAGACCAAGCCAGTTCATATTCATGCTACACTGGCTGCTCACGCTCGATGTTCTGCTACCAAATGGGTGTAGAGGAATGGTACCAATGACCAGTGGTAAGTTGAGGAATAAATCCATGGCGCCTGGAATATCAACATACACCTAAAGAACAACAACAACAGAGGTGTACGATTAAAACATATGTTTATACAAGCACTTCATAATTACTAGACTAAGTTCTCTGTCCATGGATTTTTCCACAAGAAACTTAAGTTTCTTATTGTCTGTTTTAGGGCCAATGCCCCTATGCAGACAAAAAGCTCCCCGAGTCAAAAACAGCTCAGGATTAACATGAGGCTTCACATGGAAATGTCACCTACTCATAAAACATTGCTTAGCTGGCAGACCACAACTGTTTCAAGAACATGCAAGACAAACTGAATTTGTGTACAGAACTCTTGTCAGGACACTGATACTAGGATGTGTATTTCCTCTGTAACTAGTTAGCACAGAGCGCCTTGTTAGCGATTTGCAAGGAGAGATGGGAACTACTCAGGATCAAGCAAAACAGACCAACATACCATCAGTGAATACTCCACGCGGATTATACTACAGTCGAGGATTGAAGGGGAAACAGGTGGAATTTTCAACTGTTTGCCATTCCAGGTTTCCGTTTTGCCAGATGACAAGGACTCCCCACGCAGGTTGGCAACAAGCTGTTTGACTTCCTTCATTTTCCCTTTGGCATAAAATGCCTGCGTTTGGTAAATGGCTGCCTTTGGCACCACCACACGGGAAGAGCAGTTCTCGATCTCAGCGAAGATCTGAATTGATTCACCTGAAATAAAACAGAATTTCATGTTCTCTTTGTATTTGTAAGGCAGCTTATGCAGATTGCCACATTCTGTGATTTGTTATAATGCACTGGACACTGCTAGTAATGCTCTACCTTGAAAAACATCTACTGATGCTAACTGGAATAGGATCATCACGAGCTAACCTAAAAGAAAAATGCACAGGTCTAATGGAAGCAGACGTCCTTCAACAATCCAGAGACACAACTAGCTTTAGTTAACAAAATTAGCTGTAGTTAAGAAAATAACGAGAAGATTGCTGAATACAGACTGAGGTGGCAAGAATAGTTTAAATATTTCGTTTATACAAAAGCAGTAAGTACAAACTGTCATTTTAAAAGGGAAGGAAAAACATTTCCTATAATTAATTCTGTTACGTACCTGGGGTGTAGCCCTTCCTTTCAATTTTGGCACTTAAGGATATTGGGCCTGAGGTACAAAACCAACAACAGAGAGTCTTTTCTTTTGTGCCTGCTTGGGGTGACTGCAAGAAAAGAACAACATTGCCCATTTAATTTAGAGTTCCTTGAATCTCTTCACCTATTTTAATCAACACAAAACATATTCACAACGTATTTATTACTACATATTTTTGATAAACATAGCTAGTTTTATTTAGAAAAACACTCAAGCAACTTAAAAGGCACTGTGCAGATACAAGGTTTATTCTAATTCCATTCCTCATTTACACTTGCTTTTTCTGCTACACTTCAGTCACACTTAAACAGTTTTTATACATAAATACCATGTAACTTAAGAAAAGGCTTTACAGCCTACATACCCCAACATATTGTTGGCAGAGCTTTTAATTTATCAGTGAAAATCTTTCCAGTACACCGTATTTCAAAAAAAATAACTGAGCTAAAGTACTGTAACCTTGGCTCTGCTATTTCCTCTGTTTCAGAATTATCCTATTTCATCTATATTAAACAGAGTGTTATTTCACACGGTATCAGGGTTTAGGACTTGATCCAAAAGCCATTAAAGTCAAATGGGAGTCCTTTGATTTTAATGGAATTTGTGCAAAGCCAATGTCCCTTTGCAAGTCTGATTTTTCATCCATACACACAAGAAACCGATTTCAATGGACTTTGACTTGCCCCCCCCCCCCCCCCCCCCCAGATTAGAATTTGAGGAAGAGGAGGGAAAAAAAAAAAAAAAAAGTAATTTCAGGCCAGATTGAAATCAAATCCTCGTTGAAATCAGTTGTCATTTCAATAAAATAATTTCAGTGTTACATTTCAGAAAAATATTATACAGAATTGTGATAATTTCTCCCCATTGGTAGAAAACTATTCATATGGAAATTATCAATCATGCACGCCAGTACATTTTTTACTTTGCATTTTTAAGTTAGCAGTCTCTCAATATAATATTCTTCCAAGTTCCACTGTTCCTTCCACAGATTATTCTGTACTCAAAATCAAAGAGGAACAGTTCTCAAAATTTTCTTTCTTAGTGATATTTTACAATTTGGTATTATCAATTTAAATTGACAAAGCCATTTTACATATCTTAAAAGTGAAGCAACTCCAAGTACAGTAAAATACAGCTTCCAAAATACCAGTAGTTATAGAGTTGCTGAACTGATGTAATACTTGGAAAATCAGCTGTAACCAAACTAGCAAATAAGTATTAGGTAAAATTAGATGTGGATATTGTTTCAGTTATTATACTTTATATATTTTTTTATAGTTATTATACTTTATATAATTTTATGCCAGAAACAAGGAATGAGTAATTCTGTCAATTCTTACCAGTAATGAAGGAGTGTTGATATCTATGTGTTCAAAGACTGTAAATTCCTTCTTTAATTTTACTGGTAGAAACCAAGGCCTATGCAATTCGGCTTTCACCCAATAGCGCACACTGCCATGTCTGCCTTCGAATGAGGTAGCAAGTGGTCTGTGCAGGACACAAAGGTCAAAATTGAGTAACATCTTTCTGTCTAGTAATGATACAATTGATCAGATCAGGGATTAGTACGTAGAATTGCATTTTTTAATGCACTGTAGTATTTAATGCAGCGTAACTTATTTGCAAAGTTTCCATACCTCAGAAAAATTCAAGATTAAAGATGGGAGAAAAAATCATCTCCAATTCATCCTACTATAGTTCTGCATAGATTTTAAGAATCAATTAAAGAATTGTACTAGAAAATGCCAGGAGAATACACACATCCCTTAAACTTAAGAGGCCACTTTCACATCTGAAGCAAAACATGCCCTTTTAAAGACAAATTAAGACCACCAACTTAAAATTAGCCTTAGTATCAACCAATTATTGTTTTGGATATTTTACTTTGTAAATCACTGTATATTGTTTACTTGGCTGGTACTTCACTGTCAGGTTTATTTTAGCTGTAACTCAGTACTTTATTAGTTTGTTTTGCCTTAAGCAGAGTAAATATTTCAATTTAGAGTTCTGAAGAGAAAGGCTATTCGAGTACCTTCTAATTTTCCTCCACCCTGATGAGACCAGCTTAAAACATTTATATTGTATATGGATGTACATATATAAGCATATATATACATAAAACCATCAAGCCTGTTCTGCTCTGAATTTTGACAGATGAAAGAAGTCCTTTTTGGGAGCCGGAGGAAAAATGATGTGGAAAGGCTCACCAAGCCTTTCAGCATCAATTTTTTTTCCTGTAACATCATAAAATGAAAGACAATAAAATCTTTATATTCCAGGTAACTGCAATTAACAGTAGCTTTCCATAACTTATTTTTTTTTCCTTTTTTTATGCAAGTTATTTTTTCCTATTATACTATGTTTTGAATGGCTAAACAGCAGAGCCTTGAGGGCTGCTATCACCAGTGCAAAGTCTAGTTGGAGGCCCACAGCTGGCAGTATTCACATATAATCTTTTTTTTCATATTTAAATGCCCCAGCTCAAAGGAAGATAAGTATTAGTCTTATTTCTTTTTGTAGTTGAGATTTTTAGAGAACACCAAGTTCTCTTTACCAGTCTCCATGTATATAGATCTTCTCCACTGTTCCAGTAAAGTCTTGTGCTATCCACTTTGGAACTGACCCGTAAAAGGGTTTATCATCTGCAGGTTCTGCTAAAACCAGCACCTCTAATAAACAGATGGTTTATTAGCTTCAATATTAGGTACTGAGCTATTTCACAGAACATGCTGCCAAATTTCTTCAACCTTAGTGCTTGCCTTCTACAGCAAAAGGCTTCCTTCTCCATCCATCCATGTCAAGATTCCCCCTGTTCCTGGTATACTTAATTTTATGGTAACTTTTATTTTTAGCCAATTTCCATATTGGTAACTCCTCTATGTCTAATCTTCCATTCACAATGTCAACGTATTTCAGAACTGAGGGGTGGGGGAACAATCTTTATCTTAACACATCTGCTCTCACTCTTGCTTCACCTTTGCTTTCTGAGACAAAAGCGATTAGTTACAGGAATTTTTCTTGCTTCGTCCACCCATCCTTCTGCTTATTTCCATCCAGGCTTTCTGCACCACAGCCAGCCTGGGTACATAAATCCTATTTAAACAACAAAAACCTCCTCTTTTATTCAAACATAGTTAAAACTTGCCACATCTGTTCCAGACCTAGCCCTAAGGATTCAGCTGTGATCTTATCTCTAGTTCTGCTGGTCTGCATGGCTCCAGTAAACTGTTGGTTGCATTAGAAGGTATCTCAGCCACTCTGCAGGACTACAGCGACGGCTCAAATTCCTCTCCCTTCTTTTGGGAAGGGGTAAAATGTCACAAGACCTAGTAAGTCAGCAGGATTTGGTCAAAAGAAAGCGAGCAACTGAGCAGCAACGAGCTCCTGTTTTGTGGAAATTAAAAAATAAAGTGCAGTATCAGTCTAAAAAGCAACCTCTTCAGTTTACAGAGATTACGTTCTCCACTGCATGTTGGAGCACAATTCCTACTACCATTGAAAAGGTTTCCCCCTCCACCCACAGCAGCAGTTTTGCTCAGGCGGGTGGGCAGCAGGGCCCCAGGACAGCGTGCTGGCACTTACGTCTGTGGAAGCTCGAAGCTGAATGCATATTCGTGCCTTCCCGAATGGATGGTGTGAAGGCCTTCTTCTGAATTGTCATCGTCTAGGAGGGGGGGAAAGAAAAAACACAGTATGCTATTCCACCTGCACACATTTCATACGTGACATAGGCTTCTCTTGCAGAATAAAAGGGATTTGCGCACTTATTGCGGCACTTGAGAGCGTGGTGCACCAGAAACAAGGGTCTCTGGTCCATTCTTATGATGGGCTGGACGCAGCAGCAAATCTTACCTACAGAAGGGTAGGCAAGGTTGCTAGCTTCACCTACAGAGAAGCAGAGGTTAATTTGCTTTAATTTATAATCCTGCCTCTGGACACTAACACACTTGCAACTGCTGCCATTTCAAGGCCTGCCTGCAAGATCTGTAATGGAAATCATGCTTTCCACTGCAATTCCTGCTTAAAATGAAATAGAGATGGCTCTCGGACAGCATTAAGTGACCTGCACGAAGTCTGCTGTGTCAAGATTAAATTTAGTAATTCGGCTTCCTTTTATCTCCTGCCTGGCAACAGTGTCCAGAAATTAACCACCAAAAAAAGAAGGGGGGGGGGTGGGGGGTGGGGGGGTGGGGGTGAAGGTGTAGAGGCACCACCTGGAAAGTACCAGACAGATTCAGGGGCACCAAAGAAAAAAAAAAAAATGGCAAGCTGCCCGAGTAATGCTGTCTGGAGCTAAACTTTTTTTTTTCTTTTTTTTTTTTAATGTTTTGGCAGGTTAACCCGGTCTCGCTTGGATAGCAAAGACCCAGATATCTGCCGGTTCCACCGAGAAAGCTGACCTTTGTTTATGCTCAAGATTTCTCGTACAGCCTTTCAAGGCTGCAACAAATTTGCGGTTTATTCCGGCGTAATTGCCATAAAACCAGAAAAACGCTGACTCGGCCAAAATAGAAAGTTGAGAGGAATAAATAAATAACTAACTGAGCGCGTCGCACATAAAAAGGGTCGGAATAATAAAAAGGGGAGATGTAGTGAGACAATGCGAAAGGCAAGTGCTTATATTTAATGGTGTGAAGCGTTAATGGAGCCGGGCAGGAGGGTTTTTAAGTTCCCATTGTCCTACAGAAACGCCGACAGCGCGCTGCGAACGCCGAAAAATGTCGGGTTTTTGGGGAGAGGGAAAAAGAAAAAAAAAAAGAAAACACACAAAAAATTAAAAAGCCCCCACAGCACCAAACTACCGACAGAAACGCACCTTCAGCCCCACGAAAGGGAACGTGAGGGAAACGCGCCGAAAGGGCGAGACGATGCGTGTGAGGGTCGAGTTGGTTTATTTAATTTTTTTTTTTTTTTTTTTTTTTTTTATAAAAGGCATGGGGGATCGTGGCGGCTTTTTCTTTTTTTTTTTTTTTTTTTGGTGGCGGCTCCGTCTCCCCTCAGGGCGATGATCTCCTCCTCACAGCCGAGCTCCCCCCCCCGCCCCGTTTCTGCCAGCTCAGCAGTCCCGCCGCGCTGTGGTAAACAAGTGCTGAGCTGTCAATCAGGGGCCGGGCTGGAGCAGGAACCGACCGGCCTAAACCGGCGCGAGCGGATCCCCAGCCAGCCGCTCATATACATACGGTATACGTTACACCCGCCGCATTCGCTCAGCAGCGCCGCCCGCCCCTCGCCGAATCGTGTCACACCCCACCCTTCCTTCTCATCTGGGGGGGGGGGACGTTACCGGGGAGTGTGGCGGAGGGGGAACCGGGGGGCGACGGGGACGTGACCGGCGGCAGGGCGTCCCGCCGACCTCCTTCAGAGCGGGGGGCTTCCCTCAGGGGAAGCGCGGCCTCCCCCTCCCCGCGGGGCTGCCGGCCGGCGCACGCCGGCTGCCGGGGCAGGGCAAACCTGCTCCCTTCACCCCCCCCCAAATTAATCTTTTCTCTAAGTGGTTGCCAAACCTGACGTAGACAAACCATCAAGCAGGCGAAAGACGCTGCAGTTCTCCCTGCAAATCTCTTAACTGCAGAGAGCACTCGGCCATGGCTCTCTCCCAGATCAGTCAGAAGGTCAGCAGCTCCCATCAAAGGAGCTGCCTTCGCTCCACAGCTGCAGCCTGACACC